>NC_137640.1:15700974-16938538 GCF_963383615.2 Lipophrys pholis | reverse complement strand
ATATGTGGATTTTGAAGTCATTCTTCCAGCCACCTTCTCCACCAATTTTATCCAAGCTTGAGCCATGATGGCAGAAGTCAGTCCCAGTTGGCAATGGGTGAGAAACAGACCCTGGCCTGCAGGTAGCCAATCCAACACAGGGCCAACCCAGAGAGACAATCGCACACAGACAGACAATCACAGCTATGAGGAATTTAGTCACCAACTGACCTAAGACGCTTCTCCCGTGGCTGGTGGGAGGAAGCCAGAGGACCCGGAGAAAACCCACTGGCTGAGGGCGCATGCAGAGCTCACGCAGAAAGGCTCCAATTACAGAATCAAATCTGAGGTACTTGGGGAGGTGAGAGTGCAAACCACTACACCACTGTGTGGTCGTTGTTTGGATTCAGGGGGCAGCGATAACGGAAACCTTGTAAACATCAAAAACCGGGTCATACGTTCACTGGAAAAAAAATTGTTATATGGGCTGCATGGGGGTAGTGCTCAGCAAAAATATCCGTGGTTTGAGTCTGAGCTTAGAGACCTTTCTGTGGGTCTTTGTGTGGTTTTGTGTAGACCTTGTGTGTGTGTGTGTGTGTGTGTGTGTGTGTGTGTGTGTGTGTGTGTGTGTGTGTGTGTGTGTGTGTGTGTGTGTGTGTGTGTGTGTGTGTGTGTGTGTGTGTGTGTGTGTGTGTTGGAGTGTTTCTCTGAATATATGTTAGTTTGGACCCACAGGTTTGTTGCTTGGTGAGAAACATTAAGTAGTAAGGCGGCAGAGTTTCACTCTCCTACATTCACGTGAAGTGACAACTCTTGTCTTCTATTGTTCCGACATTTGCCCGCTATAGTCCTTCAATATACCAGCAGCCCATGCAGCACGGCAAAAAACTGTATATACCTGGACTGGATAACACTGACAAACGTGATGACCTTTAGCAGCGAGATGGTAATGCTGATCAGCTTCGCAGCTTTTTCACAAGTTGAACAGGCACCGGTACAACCGCTGCTAATGGACTACAAAGAAGGGTCTAATTAAAAATAATGGAGTGTGTAGGATCCTGTAGTCGCAGTTTATTACCTTGTGATACTATAAACCTTTCCAGTAACATTATACAAAACATTATTTCAAATAAATCACGGTGACATGAGGTAATTTGGAGGTCTGTCTGTAAGATATTTCTTTGTGAAACGGAGTAGTTTTTGATTAACCCCACGACTTTGTTAACGGAGTGTCCAGTGGGTCCTGAAAGGCGGTGTAGTTAAATTCAGAAACAAGATACATCCATCTGAATCACATAATAACTGTGTGTTCAAGAGGCTGTTCAGTACTTCAGATAATCAATACCATGAACTCTGCCAATCAAGTTTGACACATTATAAAAGTTTAGTTTTTTGCTGGAAGAAATACATCTCACCGGTAAGTTCTCACTCAACCTTCAACGGTAAGTACGCCTTTGTCTGTGTAGTGTAAATCAATAGGTGTTATGAAGGTTAAGGTAATTTTGCTAAAGCAACTTATTTTCATACAGATTTTGAAAATGATAAAATATACTAAAGGCTGAGAAATAATTAGCATTTACTGTGTGTCGATAATCTGTGAATCCTGCGGAAGTCGATCCGGTAATACCCCTTGTTGCCCCATAATAAGGTGTGTTATTTGATACAGTTGTGATTATGTTGCCAGTTTAATGACACTGTGTTTATTCGGTGTAATTTCAGCCTTGTCTCCTTGAAACATTGTTTATGTCCAACTAATTTTCACCAAAGGAAACACAAAGCTGGCTGAACGGTGCAGTCAATTTATAATGTTGACTAATCTCGCATTTAATCAGTTGCCTAACAAATATCCCATCATGCACATATTTCTTCCTAGAGGATAAACATTTGCGAGACTTAATGGTTGGGGGATATGGTCTATACCCCCCCCCCCCACACACAACACACACACACACACACACACACACACACACACACACACACACACACACACACACACACACACACACACACACACACACACACACACACACACACACACTCACACACACACACACACACAAAATCACAAATCATTTGAACACCAATATAAAAAGAACAAAATCTGTACAATAGCCTGGCACAGGTTGTGATATTTTCTTAACATTTTCTCCTTTAGGTACCAGAAAAACTAAGTAATTATAACAGTTTTAATTGTCTCAACCACCCAACCTTCTTTTAGCCGTCGATGACATCATTTTGTTTGAGCCCACTCTCTCGACAAACATCTTTTATTTTTGTGTACAACTCTCTCAAATGTTCCACAATCTCACTATATTGCTTTCGGAACGAAGAGAAAGTTAGAAAGCCGAGGATGATACTGTTCAAGCGAGTGTGCAAATAAGTAGCTCGAGAGATTGATTAACCGCTGTTTATTGATTGATGACCCATCAAAACTGTTGACAAATACAACAAACATTTGCTGAAAGACAAAGAAGTCTCCGGTTGTTGGTGACTTACTCACTGAGGCGTCACTCTAAATGTGTGGTAAAGCCAGACAGCTTTACTCAAAGAAATCTAAACGGCCCAACTCAACTTCATTCAAATCAATGGCACCGTGAAAGAAGTATCACAGTGGGAAGACAAATACAATTTTTATAGTTCTCCACAAACTTCCCAATACGAGAAAGGAGTCCCCTGTAATAACATCATTACATTATCGATAAAACTTGCTCTCAGGCCTGGATGTTTCTGTAGATGTAAGGAACAGATCACAGTCTTGGCTAAATTCCGAAAGTGGGAAAAACAAATCAATGCTTTGACTTGAAGCACAAGACATTTACTTTGTAATTTTCAGCCAGAAAAAAAACTTAATTTCTTCACCTTTTAAGATTTTTTTTTTTTTTTTTACTTTAACCTTGCCTCAGGTCTGGTGGTTGAGTTCTGCTATCAAAAGTAAAAAAAAAAAGAAAAATGAATGTTTGCCCTGTGTATGCCTACGTTCTCCTCGCAAGCTGCCCCCCCCCCCCCCCCCCCCCCCACACACACACACAGTTTGCAGCGGTACAGCAGCTTTCTGGCCTTGAATTAAAGTTGCAAGTGAAGAGAAATCAACTTTCTTTCAAAATGTATTTGACAAACAGGCTGTGCAGGATATAAACATAATCTGCACCAGACGAGAAGTTCCACCATGGAAACGTCGTTTATTTATAGCACATGTCATAATCGTGAGCCAACTGTGTGCTTTGGTCAGTTTTCATTTTCGTGTCTAGTAAGCACAATTGATGTGGGGAGTTGTAAAGTTTGATGTATGAGCTAATCACTGAAACACAAAATATTGCCCACCTTGTAACAGTTGCTGGCATCTGGGAGTGTTTGGTGCAAAAGCACAGCTGGTTGATTCATTGAAAATCAACAATATACAATTTAACGACCTTTTTTTTTTCTTCTATATACTGCAGGAAGTCCAAACAACAAAAACAAGCATTTAAAATCATTTTGGGGTTTTGTTTCATTATATTCAAAGTTCTTTACATTTTCAAATCTTGAATGTGTGCGTGCGTGCATGTGCGTGTGTAACTCACGAGAACCAGAATGCTGCAGCTCAACATCTTTAGCACATGTGAGGTTCCATTTGGTGTTATGGTCAGACCACTTATTGTGATCGCTAAAATGAGCTGATGGCAATGCATTTTGTCAATGAGGGGCTCCCACAAGTGATGTGACGAAGCCTGCGTGCCTGCGTGCCTGCGTGCCTGCGTGCCTGCGAAAGCAGATGGGATCAGTGAAACTGCAGCTTTTAAGCACTGGTCAAAGCAGTTCTGGCGTCACATTTGTTTGATAATAGCTCACAGTAGGTTGTTTTTTTCTCTTTTGTAGGATTTCATTTGATTTATTTCAGCTGGATAGCAAACACTGGGAGGAGGTGAGGGGACAATGAAAAAGAATTATAGCTTGTTTTGTGCTATTTTCAAATCACAACACTACATCCCGTAATTATATGGCAAACATCTTAACATGTACTGTGAAGCTGTTAAGAACCATAAAACTGTTTTGATCGCCCTGCCATGAAGCTGAAGATGATGGGCTTCAGTACCTAAAGCCTTTGCAAAGGAAAATGCGCCATTGTATCTGCAGATACAGTCAGTGGGGGAAGTGGGACAAGAAACAGTGACGAGTTTTAAGCAGTGCTGGCTCACTTCTGCCAAAGCTCCAGGTTTATCCTTCTATGGTGAGACAAGTCTAAGAATTATACCATGCTCATAGGGCACATATATCGCTACCAGGGCGGCACAACTTTTCATAAAAAGCCTAATTTTATTGGCGCACAAACATGAAACGCATGTGGTTCAGATCAGTGTCAACACACACCTGCTGTTTTTATCCTCTCTGGGAAAAGCACAGGAATGATTTGTGCCAAATTTCAAGTCAGACTGACAACTATTGAGTTTGACCATTTTTGGACATTTTGTTATGCTGCGACATCCCCACAGTGGCACAGTGCCTTCGCATTGCTGACTTCAACTCTCCAAACAGTGGTTTAAAGCCAAAATCTTACATTTTAAAAAAACTTTGAATAAAATTGCAACATTGGTTGTGTTGTTTTTTTTGAGAGCCAAATCCTTATCACAATCTCATGCACTTACTTTTTGGCTCAAGACCAGAATCTCCATTCGATTCCTTTCCAGTATACCAAACATTAAAAAAATGTCTCAAATGCATGTGCAATCCCTATTGTTGAATGCTCTTTGGGTAGCGAAGTCATTAATTGAGTAAATTCATTTTACAGGCTTTATTGGCCTTTAGGTTTGACCCGTTCTCAAAGGTTGACTCTCAACTTGTTTTTGACATCTCGAAAAATGTCCGAGTCCCAGAATTGAGGTATGTCTCTGCTCTGCTGTGTTTAAACAACACCAGTGCTAGCAGTGAAAAACATTCCTCCGGAGTCAGTAATAAAAGCTGCTGTTGCTGCTTTCTTCAAGATGTCCCCATACGTGAGCTTTGCCAAGCACTCTCAAGCGCAAGTGAGGACGACAGAAGACTTGAGTTAGGGTTAGGGTTGGACAAACCACACGCACACACACACACACACACACACACACACATTCACTTGGATTTCACTTGGATCATTGTGATAACTGCAAAATGAAATATGTAGCACAAATAAGGGTATTGTATGTTTTCCACCCCCCCCCCCCCCCGTCTCTTCCTGAGATTCAGATGGTATGATGTCGAGTCCATCTAAATTCCAAATTCCACAGCTAAAAGCAAATACAACTAGCTGGCAGGGGACCACTGGAAGAAAGCTATAGAAATGCTTAAATCAAGGAGAAGTCTGTTGAAATCACAAATCATTCATTAGACTGAAACAAGGGTGTGTTTTTTTGTGCCTCATGTCCAGGTTTACCCTTTACCACCGACTTCTTCTGTGATCTTCAGCTTGCCTGAGCTTTTATCTCACCACTATATAGAAAAGAGCCTTTGTAAACAACTATAACAAATTTATGAACAAAATCATCATGTGCCAGTATAAAACAAGCATATTAAAATACATTTCATCTTTTGGCCCTGTAAAAAGTAAATGCCTAATAATTCATGTTTTTATCATTAATGTTAACCAAGCACTTACATATTACATATTTTCTTATTCGTATCTGTGTGTTCCCATTAGTTATTCTAAAACTTCAGAAATATCAAATAACAAATGTGCCCTAAAATCCCTAAAGCAGGTTTTCTGAATGACTGACATTGGACGAATACCTCAGTGATCAAAGTCTTGTGTAATGCTACCTGTTTCATGTGAATGCTTTCGCTTCATCCGATTGCTGCCTGTGGAATGCCGCTTTCGCCTTGGACCAGGACTTTAATTATAATGGACTGTTTTGAAGTCGGACTGGTCATTATCTGGCCAACAGAAGCAGGACATTTCTCAGATTGTGAAGGGAATGTCGACTCTGTTTTCAAAGCTTAAGCAGATACGTATCAAATAGTCACGCAGATGGATAAATGTGATTCCACGTCTCGCTTGACATTGTTGCTAAGCCTGTCTTCTACTCTTCACGTTCCTGTGAAATTATTCGATTTGCAGCAGCTCCAGGCGGAGGGTCATGGACAAGCGAGTGGAATGTGATTGCAGATACTGAAACTTGAGCAACGCACATTACACAGTCATGATACAGTTGTTCATTTTCCTCATATAAATGTCTGAATGATGAGTTTACTATACTAAATGTGAAAATGTGTCTTGCTGACAAATGTTTGCACTGTCCATCATAAAAAAAAAAAGAAAAATACATTTAAGATCTATATCAATAAGATTTAAGGTCCATATATTTAAAATTGCATTTAGAAAAGACAATTGTTTGTATTTGTATTTATTTTGATCTCCATTAGCTGCAACAAGTACAGCTACTCTTCCTGGAGTCAATCCAGCATGCTGCTCACAAAACAATCTTTACACCACAAAAAGTGATACAATTAAATGGAAATTACCGTCCCACCCCACCCCCCAACCGCCCCCCCCCCCCCCCCCCCCAACCCCCTACACCCCACACACAGGCAGACATACACACCTGCACACACATTTAAAAGTACAAAGAACCTAGTATATGGTAATATTAATGATAGGTGGAGGAGAGATAACCTAACACCTTGTGGTTATTATTACAACAATACAAGTAATGACAGCATTCATTTCACCATTTAGTGGTTTAATTAATTAGACCACCAACCTACGAATGGCCTAATCAATTTTAACGGCCAATAAACACAAAGTTAGTACATGAGAAGATGCCTCTTCAGAAGGACTTTAAATTGGTATTTACTGTTCGCATTAATAATGTCACTTGGGAACGTGTTCCATCCAGACATCGCTCTATACATTACAGGACTTTTCCCCATTATTAAGCATGGTCTCCAAAGCATTCAGGAATGATTTCAGAAATTGGTAAAAAAAATTAATAAAATAAAAATACCCCCCCAAAAAACTAAAAGTAAACAAACAATATATGCATGCAGGTAAAGTGAACACCATTTAAGACTCAATCTAGATAATGCCAGTCAAGATAAAGTGAAAATGCAATACGATATTATATAATACAATAAAATGCAATATAAAACATAATATTTAAGGGTACCAGTCATCTTTGGGGGGATTCAGGGTTCTTTAAAAAATAAAATAATTATATATATATTGATAAAACCATGTTGAAATAAACAGATCTTTGAAGGTTTATGGAGTCTAATGGCCACAAATCTGAAAAAGGTGCATCACGTTTGAAACATCCATTTAAAAGACAGTTTTATGCAATAATTCTATCAAATGAGTACATTAATCAAAGTATAAATGGTCAGTTAAATGGAAAGGCGTGTAGAATAGTTCATTACAGTGGAATTAACGAAAAATAGAAAATATAATGACATTTTGTTCGTGTCACAATGAGCTTTTCATCTAATTCAGTCTACATAACTTATCAGTGGATAATGTGCTGAAAACGTGTGGAAAGCCCCTTTTGGCCATGTGGCTGGGTGTCTTCAGCTGTGGTCTCTTTAATTACACCAGGAACAATGGAGTCAGTTGTCTGCGTACAGTTCTGAGAGTAACATCTTTACAACAAGGAGAAGCATGGAGAAAGCAGCTGTCAGCGAGGATTTTTCCTCTCTCTGTCCGCCTTTATCTGCTGAGCTTCAATGTTGCTTAGCACCGGGGTGAGCAGTTTGAGAATATTACTGAGTGGGGGGCGGGGGGAAAGAAAAAAGAAAAAAAGAAAAAGCAGCCAGACATTTATTCCGTTTCTCACCACTGAATGAAACCACTTAGAGTGTTGCATGTAGGATGACTTTCATCTGCGCAGGTAGTTGCGTGGGCAAGTCCCAGCGCTTTTCTGTGGATAACGAGACATGTCTGACTAAATTGTTGTCATAGGATTTCACTTAACAGAGCTATTGATATTTATAGTAAACAAAGGGACATTTAGCACGTGTAGTCTCATCTGGTATTCAAATTTAAAAGAATGTCAGATAAAAAAAAAGAAATTAAATAAAAAACAAATATTATAATACTTGCTGTTTGCTGTGCCAGTGTTGCCCCTTGAAGAAGTTGGGGTTCAGTTGAGATTCAACTTAAGTTCAGCGTGGCATTAGAGACTAAAACAGTTCTGAAACACGATTCACATTGAGTTGTTTTTTTTTTTTATGTGTGTATGTGTGTGAAATAAAAGTCATATTTTGCTGAATTGTTTTATTTCACTCTGCCTTGCTTCTACCTTCATTCAAACAAGTCAAACCAGCAACATGCCCTGCTGCTGAAAATGTAGTTTCATGCAACAAATCACTACAGATGATGTGATTGAAAGTCTAAAACCAGCTAAAACAAAGTGAGGCTTTTATATCGGAGGTAACCCACCGCAGAAGCGAACGAAAAGCTGTTTCTATGTTTGAAGACAGTTTTACAGTCAGTGTGAAACGACGCAGTTTTTATTTTTATTATTATTTTTTTTTTCCCCATAAACGTTAGATAGTGCAACTGTTTGGTAACAACTGTGGGATTTCCATAGACTTACAAGCTGTGCACCTGATTCTCAGCTCTGTGGGCCATCAAACAGTTGTACTTATGGCATGCATGAAATTGTTTGAAATAAGGTATAAGCTGGTTTACACCCGCGGTTGCATGTTGTCTCGCACAAATTGTCAAATTGAACCGAACAGAGTAGTGTTTAACCGTCTCCCCTGCAGTGCTGAAATAATGACCCGTCTTTGTGTGCGTTGCGATCTCCCTCTGTCTCTCCTTTTCACGTTTTCTTTTTTCTTTTTTTTTGGTCTATATTTCGATCCCCTCTTTCTCTCATTTCCTTACTTTTTTTTTCTCCCTTTTTTACCGTTTTCAACCGATTGAGATGTGCAGCACAGCGGGAGCGAAAATGCCGTAACTAGTGAAACAAGACCATGAATAATTTAAAACCATGTTATTAATGAACTTCTAGACATTATGTTAATGAATGATATCAAGTCTAATTTGTCAGCTCGACTCCTGTCGTCTGTACCGTCCTTTTTTTTATGCAGATTATGGGACATCATAATATCAGCAGTATAACAAAAAGGTATGACTGGATGATAAATGGCTCTACTTTTGGACTGGTAGCCTAATTCAAGTAATGTCTGGGTCATTCTTGGTGTCTCTATATTCTGCTGCAGTAATTGCTTCAGTTTAAGTTTGATAAACTCTTAATATACTCTACTTCATACTTCTATTCAGAGAGTGTGTGGGGGGGGGGGGGGACTTTTTCCCCAGCATGCCTTGTTCTCTGTTATTTTTTATAAGAAATGAGGATGAAGAGGGAATGAGAAAGAAAAGAGATTGAAACTGATACTTAGAACTGAACGCGATGTAAATTAGCAAAGAAGCTTTATAAACATTGCAGGTCTTTATGTAAAGACGTTACTGTCTCTACCTGTGAAAGCCTCTAGCTTCATGTAGTCCTGTTTAGTCTCTACGGATCACAGCTATTAACAATATTTGTTTTGTTTTGACCTTAAAAAAATAAACCTCTTTTGATGTATCTTGTGGTCCTGTTAACAGAGGAGTGGACGCGTGGGCCAGCAGTGATTCCGAAATAGTGTTCAGATCAACGACAGTCCTTTCTACTTCACCTGCAGTAAACTTGTCAATTTCAGTGACAGCATAGATTGTTGTTGATTGATGGAGACAGTGGGACTCATACATCATCATTCACTTCTCTCATCACCCACGGATATAATTTTGTGCTCCTAAGCTGCACGACTCGTAGCAGGCAGCTGGCCTGCTCTGCTCCTGTGTAAGCTGAGACGTTACCACAAAATGTGGGCGGAGTCTCGGGCAACCTTATTCAATTTCTGTAGTCACAAACGCTCAGCGCTCACTTGTGCACACGTCCTACAGTCACACACTATTGTATGCATTAGCACAACATAATCAATGAAATGCCAAACGATGTTCACGATTCTTCAAAATGAAACAAACAATTAAAAAAAAATAAATAAATAAAAGACCATTAACCTTGATTCTACTGATGACTGTCTTGGAGAACTTCTACAAAAGGATATTATGATGGTGGATAGATATTTGTTCAAGAAGCACCACGCAGACAACACAGCAGTCCCCACTCTCAATGAGACTGTGAGTACCAGTTGTGTCTTATCAGCATGACAGCACGGTACAACTGAGACTGAAGATCCCAAAGAGCCATTAATGTCCTCTTTTTCATTCTGACACTGACTTCTGGATATCTGCCATCACTTAATATTATATTACAACATCAACAACCCCCCGTTTATCTTTATTACTGGCCTCTAATCTCCTGTGACAGTTAATCATGTTACAATTTCTTTGGGTCGCTTGAGTTCTTTGCCGCTTTCAGCATTGTCTTCACTCGTGTTACGCCGTAATATTTATAACTTCTGATCACTGAACGGTCTATTATACAGCGTTTCCCCTGTCGTAACTTGCGTCTTAATAAGAAAAGTCACCCGCTCTCCCTCAGTGCTGCTTAGCCATGCTGTGATTAATGTCTTCATGGTCTGGTCAAAGTGTCGATATCTTTAACAGCTGGCCCCATCTGTCATCTTTTTCCTGTGACACCCCTGAACGTAACTCAGGTCCTATCAGGGAGGCCATCCATCAAAGTGGTAAACAGAGACGTCTCACATTAGCAGCCCTGAACACTTCTCATAATATACCATAACAGACAAGCAATCATCTGGTATTATGTAGCGCTACAGGCTAATGTGAAATATTAAGGGAAATATACAGCACGCCAGCTGCCGATTGGAGGAGGCATCTGTGCTAAACGTAATGGGTGGGTAACAATTTAATATTGTGGGGACAGTAGATTATATATTTGCTTACTGATTTGTTCTAAAGCTGTAAAACTGGGTCTGGGAGCATGCCAGTCGATAATGATATTAGTGGGTATTCGTCCTTATGCCTTTATTGTGAAGTTTGCTTTGCCTGTAAATCAGAGAAACCATGCCAATGGCCACTGAAGAGCCTATGCCTGCTTATGTGTGTGTGAGCATGTGAGCGTGTCGCTATCTAACAAGCAACAGTTATTTAGGTTGGTCATTAAAGAACCTGAAATTGTAATTTAAGATTTCAACTGCAGGGTGTTGTTGAGTGAAAAAGACTTGATAAAACAAAATTTTCAAGCTTATTGTTGTTGTCGTGGCCAAATAAACACTATTATATTGCATCTATGAAATCTCTTTGAAAATGTGAAACTTACACACAAATGTTGCTTTTGTGTTACAAAATGTTCCCAACGTGATCAATTGTTAGTTTGATATTTCTGTAAAAGCTTTTCAAAACCCTGTTAGCATATCTTTCACATCAGTGGCTGGCAAGGTGGTATCTATTGTCTTTTTAGTTTTTTGCTCGAAGTATCTTTTGAAAGGATATCGAGGACACGTCATCTTTTTTTTTCTTCTTACCAGCGTTTTAATATGTCTCACTTCAACGCATCAAACCATCAATTGCACTGGCGCAAATACTGGTTGTACGAAATGCCTTAGGATTTCAAACGTCTGTTATTATGAGAAGTGTAACACAGGAATGTGGTGAAATGTCATCCTTTTCATGCAATGAAGACTCTTTATTAAACATTGTTATTTAGAACCAGCTTGGCACGCCCAATCCAATAAGGCCATTTGATTCATTTAAATAACTTTTGTGTGTCACGTTGTTCCCTCTAGGGGGCGACAGCATCGGAGTCCACCGAAGGGTCTCTTCCTCTCTGAGATCGGTGACGGATTCACCACCACCACCGTACAGATAAATGCTGAAGGGTTGGGGCCATGGGCCAGATTACGCGGGATCAACCTCATCGCTCTTTCCAGCACCCACAGCTTCCCCTCTATCGCTCGTGCCATTCTTGCAGAGCTATGCAGTACTCACTCCTGGCGGGGATTAAGCTGACACTGTAGAGGGTGGAATATATGCACGTTGGAAATCAAGATATGGAGCTTTTGTCAGAGCTGTTGTCAAGCTGACGGAGATAAATGTGGACAAAATATGTGTTTTCTGTGTTCATTCTGGGAGCTCCATTTAACACTCAGCTCTTTTAAAAAAAACAACTAAAGAAGTCATTTCTATTTCTATATTTTCCGCTCTCCCTCCAGTAAGGATACTTTTTATATTCACAATTGAAAAATAGATAACGATCTCCTCAGCACCGGGGATTTTTAAGAGTAAACGTGTTGAAGTTAAACATAAAAAATGTGGTGCTATCATAGATAAAACATCGGTCTCTCTACCCCCTGGGTGCTGACCAATGTGGCCCATTATTTTGGATTCAGCCAACAGCAAACCACATGGCGTTTGAAAAAGAAAAACTCTATTAGATAAAGGAGGGCAAATTAAGCACAGGTCCCCAAAATTGGAGCGAGATAGTGTTTCCTTGACTCTTTGAAATCCAAGCACGATCTGGCACACACTGAGAAGAACAGCTAATTTCATCAGCACCTCTTCATAAAAAGTCAGTCACTTATGGAGACGTAATGGGAAGCAGGAATCCTCCATGACGCTTCATGTAATACACACCTTTTTTATTTCCTTGTGCAGGATTTAATCTTTTTCCACCCATCTGCTGTGGTCAAAGCAAATATGCCGATTTTAACAGTGGGAAACATTTCACATGTATTGAGGAATGAAGCAACGGAGGCCAATAATCAGGGAAGTTAAATGGAAATAGTTTCATTTCCTTTGGTGTAAACAAATACCCCGTGTAGTCCCCGGACCAGAGCTGCGGGTAATCAGCTGCTATAACTCAACAGAACACTTTGCCCTGAGCTAAACATAATACTTCCTGCACTTAACTAAATCCATTTTTCAAACCTCTGAAGAATTATGACAACACCGATGCATTGTTGAACATACGTCTGGCACAGTTAAGCATGTGCAAAATGTATTTATTAATTCTTTATTATTTATATATATATTTTTTTAATTTATTTATTTCACAAATATTTTATTGTAATCAGTTTAAGTGGTCAGGCTATGAAGCAGTTTAAGGTAAAAACAGTCGGACTCTGCTGAGTCACTACAGGTTTTTCCTATTTATTCTTTGGGGACCGAAAATAAATCCATCAAAATTAAAAAAAAAAATGAAGATGGCTATCTTGAACTCTTTACTACTGTTCAGTCTCAATCATCCATTTGACGTGTAGGCAATAAGCACTTCCCATGAGTTCTTCTCCCTGCTTCATACAAGTATAGCTCAGAGGCTGAATAAAAGCTAATTAATCGCAGTGTTTGTGTGGAGCTTCAGAGAGATTTATATACATTCAAAGGGGAGAAGGAGTGTGGTTGTAATAAAGGCAATATTGATTATGGTTTCAAACTCAAGCACATCAAATAAAGATCAGGCAGCTGTCTGAGACCCTGATTTTGGATGCTTTTGTTTTGTGTTTGGTTCCTTTCGTCTGCGCTCTAACATTTTCAATTTGTTTTGTAATTAGCATCTCGCGCCTCCGAGATGGGCTACAGTTGACTGCTACGGAGAGCCTGAAACCTGCATGAATGGAAGAGCATGAACGCTTCTTTTCACCCTATCACAAAAACATGCAGGAGGTCTTTTTCACTTCTGCAGGTGGTGCAAATGCTATTGCCACACCTTCTGGAGCGGCATGCCTGAATCCAAAGCCAAGATGCACCTCTGATACCTCAGAGTGGCGATGATGTTTGTACAACCTGGCATAAACCCGCCGAACATTTGTTTCACTCAGGTTGTAATGGCGCTTGACTAGCTGCTACTGCCTCTTTTTTTTTTCAGTTCATATCTCAGCAGTAAAGCAGGAGACAGGTCGGCCTAAGGTCCCGCTGCGAGGCGTTGCGAGATAAAGCACACTCCAGGTAAAAAACATGCATGGACACTCACCATTAGATCACTCCCCATGTTGTCGCCGAGATGGTTCTCTTAATTAGACGGTCCTTGGATCTTGCTGTCTAAAGTCAGATTTTACTGCCCACATTACCCCTTCATATAATACGGTCCCTCACAAGCTAAGTTAAAGCATTGCAGGGGCGTACAGTATATTATGAATATATGCTGTAATTGACACTCTTTTAGAGTTGCTTTATGGCTCCATGTTGAACTTTCTCCCCTGCATCGCCCGCGTTGTCTTTGGTGATTAGCTTGTTACTCACCTGCACTTCCTCCCCAGACAATGGCTCGTTGTGCTCATGCAGATGACGGTGTGTCGTATCAAAGCCAAATGAGATGGCTGCCAATTAGAGAGGGCTTCCAGGTGCATTTCAATGCAAACTCGCACCAGTAACTGCACCCCGTAGTGTCTCCATTCAAAGACATTTTTTAACAGGTAGACTTCAACGGAAACTTCTGAAAGTATTTTCAATTACTGGAATAAATGACAGGCCTCTTTTCTGTACTTAGCTTGGAGGGGGTGAACTTTGTAATGATGTCTTACTAAATGTTCTGAGCAGGAATTTAAATTGACTTTGTGCCAGTACAGTTTGCGTAACCTCTTTTTTCCCCTTATAACTGAAAGTTAACTGGAAAAATTAAAAAAAAAAAAAAAAAAAAATCAAATAATCAGTTTCCTATGTTCTGGATGGACTCCAGTTAAAATGCTGGGAAACAGTTTGCTACCACACAGCTATTATGACGGCCCCCACACTTCCGAGTGAATACAATGGTTTTTTTTTGATGTAGTCTCGCAGAGTGCTGTAAAACAACAGCATGGTATTCAATTCACCTTTTGCCAAAAGTGATTTAACTAATTTGGATAAAGAAAGCATAGTAACCGTACTTAAAACAACTATATCTACGAGAACATATCCCATGTCAGTATGGTGCATCTAAACTCCCTGTTTACCGTCAGCCGAGGTTCATCTTGAATTGGCGTGAAAAGGAAGTCCCAATAAACGCTGCTCGCAAAGCAGAAGCAAATCAAACAAATCATTGTGCTGTTACCGCATTCAAATGCAACACATTACCATTTTGAGCATTAATGATTAACCAGCAACTTCCTCCTTTGAACACCTCTTTTTTTTTTTCCTTTGCTTAAATCAGGTTAGGTCATGACAGGGGAAAAAAAAAAAAAACATCTCTCGCAGTGAGTGTTTCCTGAATCTACAAATACACAGTGGTGCACTAAAGTGGCCTTTGAATCTGAATTTTTAGTTATTATTCAAATTAAATCAAGTCAGGGCAGACGGGAAGAGCAGTCAGAAGACGCTCGCTGCTGTAAATCTCAAAACTCTACCTCTGTGATTGCTCAGGCCACCGTCGAATAAAGATTACAAGGAAATCACTAATCACAGCGGATGTCATTAGCATATTACCAATAAGGGGATGCAAAATGGGAAAAGAGGAATTGCCTTATAATGCTGGTTAAAGTATGAATGAATGCCATGTATGGATGCACACAGCTGCTTGACAAACAGATATATTCACTTCCAAACATGGGTAAAGGAAGTGTCTAATAATGATGTTTTTTTCAATGTTTTTGTCTGAGTCACTCGCTGAGGCACTTGATGCTAATATCACATTCCCCCTCTCTCTTTTGATCAGCTTTTGCAGCTGGGCTGCCCTGCCTTACTTGGATGCATCAACAAAGCTTGAAGTGGCCACTCTAATCTGGTTAAGTATTGCCTGGTTGGGGAGAAATTAGCCGAATTCTTTCAACTTTTCAAACAAACATAATACAGTCGAACTTGCTGGATGAGAATCAATTACATGATCTGAATATAGGTTCGGGGAGGGGGGTACCATTTCATTTCTGGAAATCATCTGATACATCTATTCAGTGGCATGTGCCTGTAGTATCACATCGAAGCCATATTTCAGTCCAAAGAAATGAATGAAGCAGAGGGAGTATCTGTAGAAACACTGCCAGAATATGTTACACAAATCTTTTTCACCCAGTGGTAATATTGTCATTATCCGCATTACTTCAAAAATAGTTATTCCGCGCCCTAAATCCATGAGATTTCTTGAGGTATAATGGGATCATTTTAGGGTAATAGCAGGGATTCTCTGTGTGATTGGTTGGATCTGCGATTGCAAACTCGTGTCCTTATTATATTGGTCTATTGAAGCAAATGACCTCTGTCTAGAACACAAAAACTATTAAGCTTTTTACAGTGTGTAGAAAGATTTTTTTTTATTTAAATGACACATTGTTATTATTATTATTATTATTGATATTATTATTATCTGTTTTTAAATAACAAACGAAACTGAAAAGATACGTCTGTTTGGATTAATAGTTTAAAGAAATCCTCAGTTTTGAACAACCTAAAATATTTGTCTTAATTAACAGAATATCTATTTATATGGAAAGTTTTGTATAGTTTTACTTCAACTGCTGAGATTAACTATGTGCCCGTCAAACAACTGCTTAAGTAGATTAATTGCCGTAATTGTAAACATATTTAACCTGATTGCATTTTGCTATCACCCCTTAGTTCTTTCAAGAGATAAGATTCTGAAGAAAAAACGATTTCTTTTATTACCAACTTGCACAGCAGATGGTTTCGAGGGGGAAGAAGAATATGATCACAATACAGACATTTTTGTTGTATTGAACATTTTCTCCCATCAGATCTTCAGGGCAGATTGTCTCAATTTTTCAATGTGTCAAAACCCTTTGTTTGAGGGAGATCTGTTAAATCTGTCTTGCCGCTAATAAACTGCCATTATTCCCTTCAACAAGGCAGCGCTCATTAATAATGCTTCTGTCAGATGCTCATTCTCTTCTGTGAAAATAGAAAATACCATTAATTACAGTTTGTGTCACCCTCTGACAGCCCGAGCAATTGTTCCAGTCCCTGAGTTCTGTTTCATTGTGTCCATACCTAGTGACCACCTATTCTTTACTGTCTCAATGGGGATGTCCAGCATGTGAAAGTCACAAAGGCCCTGAGAGCTCTCACCACACATTGCAAGGCTTCTGTCCCAGCAACACATTAGTCATCCAGGGAGCGATTGAGTTAGGTGGTAAACTCGAAATGTAGTTTTATTTCACTCTCGAGCAGAGATTAGGAGAGAGCATCAGTCAACATTGCGTCGGCTTACTTTTCATTGTGGATTTGTTGCATTTTTGTGACTCAGAGAAATATCCTCCTTGAAGAGACACTGAGAGATTTTCTTATTCAATTTGTCAATTGGTGAAAGAAAGAAAAAAAAAAAAAAAAAAGAAGAGGGAAAATGTGAGATTTGAGATTGCAGCTGCTGAATGTGGAGGGCTACATTCTTGTAAGGATGCACACGAATCTTTTGGCATGTGGAATGCTTGCAAATGAGAAATGGCCAATATGAATAGAAGGAAACAGTCGCAGGACAAGAGCTTAACTCTCCTAACATATTCGAGCAGTGCGGTAAGAGAGGAGCTTGCTTGGATTGTTTAGTTTTTACATTATGTAAACTACAGGGGAGCCAGCAATGTCACGCCAACCATTCCCCTGAGAGTTGCCATGTCAGACACGTACGTGTTTTTACTTTTGTCATTTACTTTTTATTCCTACAAGTGTACTTAATACTGCAGCCACCATACATAAGTCAGAAATTCAGACCCGCTATATTATGAGTCTATTAAGAGCTATCATTCACCCAGTAGGTTGTGTATAGCATGGCGATATAGGTTTCAGTCGACACACACACACACACACATGCTTTAGTTTGTTTTGTCAAACTTTTGATTGGTCACAAAGAGGAAAATAAGCAGACATAGAAATGTTCCCACTCCAGAAATTAGCCAGCCAGATAAGGTTTTGACTTTGTGTGTAGCAATCAATTTCTGGATCTCTTTAAAAATTCTTCAAATCTGTGGAACATCCACACTTTGTGCGCCAGGGTGACGTGTGTCACTGCTTTCCAAATGTGAGGAGATGATGTTTGACCAGAAACCTTGTGGGTGAGCAACCTCTTCTTATCTTATCTTGCGGTCGTAAATGTATTTCTGTTTGTATTATTAAGGTCTGCATACTTTGTTTCACATTAAGTCGTAAATTTAAGGTTCAGTGTTGGTCTTCATACTTTGTTTCAGGTCAAAAGATGTTGTTGTTGATATTTATTTCAAATTTATGAGCACCAAATGGGTTTTGCTATGGTGCACTTACCAGTGGCTTATATTTTAAAGAAACTTTATATTCACAGCCTATAACCTCGATACTTTCATGGTTTTGTGCTTCTAGTTTTCGTCCTATTTTCAAGACAATTACTTATGGACATATAGTGTGTACTTTAACCTTAATTTAGTAATGATTAATAATCCTTGTTTTAATTATTATATTTATCTTTACACATTTAAAAAAAAAAAATTCTTCGAGCAGCTATGTTTGTTAATTTTCTTCTAAACAATCATAAGTTTGTGCCAGTCATAAAATGCAAATACAAACATTCATGTCGCTTTATATCTGTGCATGGCTTTTTTCCTATCACTTTTTTATCGCTCAATTGTTTGTCTCTATTTTTGGATAAGAAATGACAAGGTAATATGAAATGATTATAATGAATTATTTTATTAAATGACATCTTTAGAACATAACTTATTGTTTGGAGGTAAATTGAAGCAATGACATTTACAACAGTTGCAGACTATATCTAAGGACTCAGGAGATATTCTGACTTTAATGCAACTAAATGAAAGAATTAGGCTTTTTGTTTATAATATCTATATAAAAAGTGAAAAACTGAAAATTCGACAGAAATATATAACTTATTGTGAGAGAAAGTGTGTGTGTGTGTGTGTGTGTGTGTGTGTGTGTGTGTGTGTGTGTGTGTGTGTGTGTGTGTGTGTGTGTGTGTGTGTGTGTGTGTGTGTGTGTGTGCGTGCGCATGCATGCGCGCGCAGGCGTGTTCTATCATTGTGTCAGTGAGACAGTGTAACACATAGATTTTAGTCTGGCAGTCGCAATGTGTATTTTATGTGTTTTATCCTCAGCTGCACTTTACATATCAGTTCTGCGACGTTATGCCTTTCAGCTGGGTTTGCGTTTACATAAGTATAGTTTGTGTTTTTGTCAGTATTTTGCTTCTTTAAGAGACATAGTTTACCAGAGAAATATGCAATATATGTTGCAATGTGTCTTCTGTTTGCTTTATTGTCTTTTATTGTGGGCTTCTTACCTACGGCACACACATTTACATATTTATGTATGTGTTTAACAATACTGCTATTTTTATGTTGGGTGTGAAATGCAGTGCTGTTTCAGTGCAGCTGCACCTCCCAAGAAGAATTTTCTGTAAACTAAAAGATTATATATGTTATATTAAATCTCACTGAGGCTTCAAAGTCGTGAAGTGGTGAGCACACTTGCCTCATAGCACGCAGTGGGTTTGAGTCAGAACTGAGCCTCTCTGTGCAGAGTTGCGTGCGTGTGTGTGTGTGCGTGCGTGCGTGCGTGCATGCGTGCGTGCGTGCGTGTGTGCGTGCGTGTGTGCGTGCGTGTGTGCGTGTGTGTGTGTGTGTGTGTGTGTGTGTGTGTGTGTGTGTGTGTGTGTGTGTGTGTGATAGAAAGTAGAAGGCACAAAAGAGGTCACGATTGATTTTAATCAATAAGAAATTAAAACATCCGTGTCCACAATCAACATTATTCAGAAAAGAAAAAGTATTATTTTTTGTCCTCTTATGATCATTGTTACTTTTTTTTATTTGGTTAAAGCTGTTGTACCAGAACTCAAAAGCAGATTAAATCAAGTCTACTATATCTACTTTAAAGAGTTATAAAAACATTCATCTCTTTTTTACTAACGATTCCTCCTAATTACAAAACTAATTGTGTGTTCCTTATAGACTTGGTATACATTTCATTTTGTTTCTTAAATAAACGTGCATGAGGGTTTGTAACACTCCACGAGTTAATTTTAATATGTACAGCGTGAGCTCTGTTAAGGTTATTGGGTATAATTTTACCATTGGGGCTGTGTGAAGAAATGAAATGACGTGTGATGAATAAACAACACCGAGCGCAAATCAAAATCAGCAACTCGCGGGAAAAGAAGTTGCTCTTCAAAGGCTTTTCAGGGTTTCTACATATGCTGTTCATTATTCATTTGCAGTCCAGGAGAAAGCCAAAGAATTCATTTTATATTCTGCGGCTGCGATAAACCGTATTAATGGATTAGCTGTCGAGATACCATACTGTTTCTTAAGTTATTGCTGAAATATTCTTTCACATATTATGTCAAACACAAGATTATATGACACAATAATGCAGTCTTTGGGTAAAGTTTCTCATGATGGATATGCTTCGAAGGATATGGCACCGGACCCCATGCATAGATGTAATTAAACAAGGGCAAGTGATAGCAATAATGTATCATCCACTCGAGCTGAGGTCCTGGCTTCCTACGAACCACTGTTACCAGAGACAAATGACTTGCAGCAGTCGCCAGCGTCGCTTTTAACTTTGCATGGTGTAGACACAGAGAGAGAATATCTCCTTAACAGTGGTGGCCTGGCCAAGACAAATGGACAGTCATAATCCCCCCACTGCTGGAGAATGTGGTTTATTAGAATGCAATACAGTGGATGTGAAATATTTTTCTTGCAGTACGATTTAGTTTGCAGCTCATTCCTCATCACACACACAAGTCATACTTGACAGTTTTCTGGGTGCGTGCATGCGCCCGCGCACGCGTGTGTGTGTGCGTGCGTGCGTGCGCGGGTGCATGCGTGCGTGTATTTAACGTCCCGAAGCAGCTTAGCCATCTTGCTACTGCCGCCTTCAAAGTTAGGTGAGTTGTCTGTCGAGGAGAGTCTGGAATTTATCATCATTGCCTGTTCAGCCCCCTACGAGAGAAGCTGAAGTTTGCAGACATAAGTAGGGCACAACACTCTGTGTGATTTTGTCGGACTAAATGCACAGTGGGTAAAGAACAAAATGGGCATTTTGAGCAACCCAAACTTTGCTCGTGTGTTTGTTGAAAAACATTGTTTATTATTATTATTTTTTTTTATTCTCTTTGAACTGGTTTATATCTATTGCCCTATATTGTTTTATTCCCAAACTACTTTCTTGTACATGTGGTACTGTACTGTGTAAATGATTTAAGCAGGTGTGGATTAACAATGGCAGTTATCCATTAATATATTGTCTCCTCCAACAGGCGACACTAGACCGAAGGATGCAGGAATGATCTTTTAGTTCCTTCGGGTTAGTAGTATCTTTATTTGTCTCAACAGAGTGGAGTACCTCTGGGGATGACAAGAAGACATTTCACCACACCTACTACCACCGAAGATTTGTGCGTCTTCAAGATGTTTGGAGCAACTTCTCAAAGGCTGGTCACCAAATACGGATCTTCTTTCTGTTCAGTCACTTTGCATTTTGTCATTGTTAAATAATAAACTACTCGTACTTCTGTTTTTTGAAGTATCTTTTATTTGAAGTGTATTGTTTTTTACCTGCAAAGGTTTTCACATGGTGCAGCATATGCTTTTCTTACAGCCTTATCTGAAATGTAAACAATAACCTTAAAAATGTGATGATACTTCGTAACAATGTTTTGAATAGTACCTCATAAATAAAGTTTTTCGATATATGTTTATTATTCAGTGACAGGATACTCAGTTTAGTTCCTCCGAATGAAGAAACTGCTGACACAGAAGGACTTAGCTATGATAGCATATCATTACATGAATAAAATATGTATATGATTACAAGCAAAAGTTTGTTCAGCAATTCTCCAATTTAAGTTTGTTGGGTGAGAGAAGGGGAAATGTGATCAGCAGGTTTTGTCAATACCTCATGAGCTAATATAACTGTGACCCATGTAAATAATTAATAAAGAAATCACTGACAAAACGTCCCTTTTGTCATTTTTCAAGAGAGATCGTAAAAACTTTTTTTACCAAGTATTTCGTCTCTCTCTTTTCTGAAACACTTGACCTCATTATGTAAAGCCCCGAGATGTCTTATGTTGTGATTTAAGTCTATAAAAGTCATACTGAATTGTCAAAGAAATCTAGACGAAAAAAAAAAAAAGAAAAGTGCCACAAGGACTTTTACTCTCCATCCAGCTTCCCTCCTTTCTTTCCGCCTACAACCTCTAGATTGTCATTCACGTTATCCCGACTCTTTGAGGCTTGAAGACACGTTTGCTTTTATCTCATACGCTCTGGCCATTTCCTTCAACGCAGTAAGGTCCTGCGGTGCTGAGAAAATCATTTATGGCTTCTTATGTCCTGTCCAGTCCTCCAGGGGTCCTGCTCAGTGTCTGGGGAATGTAGATGAGCTCACCTCAGCAGATTTCTTTTTCCCCAATTTTTTTTTTTTTTTTTTTTTCCATTTTTTTGATGGACCTGCAGATGGTTTTTCCTCTGCACTCAGGCCCCCAACGGGTCGTTTTTATCCCTGTTTTAAAAATGACCATCTGAGCTCCTGATCACAGGCAGTTCACAAGAGGCTGAGCCCTCATTTCAACCCAAGTCCTGCAGCCCATTAACGACACTTCATGTAAAGACATATTTTCTGAAAATAAATGTTATTCATGAGGGTTTGTTTGTTTGTTTGTTTTTTTTCAACATGCCATCATAGCCTCTGAATTTGCGCTCAAATTAAAGTTTTGTGTGGGGAGTTTGCACACCAAAGATTTATGTTGTAATTACTCGAGCATAATTAGCAGGGAAACAGTTAATCAGCATAAATCATCAAACCAAATAGTTTGAAACATGCGCTTGAGGAGTAAACATATGATCCGTTATAATGATAAACAAGAATTCAGTTTGCCTTGGAAAAAAATTGCCGAAAAAAATGGCAAAAATTTCACTTTATTCTTGAGAGAGACACAAGTTAAAAAAAAAAGAAAAGAAAAAAAAAGAGTATAAAACACTAACTGACAAGCTGTTTCAGCTTTTAATGAATAATGAAAAACAGTCGCAACACAACGATACGTTATCTTTGAGTTTTACTTACATTCTATTTGGATTGCTGCGTGTAAGTACTTGTTTGATCAAATTTTTGTATCTGTTATGACACACATCACCGGCAAATGTATGTGAACATAATGTCACGCTTATAGCGTTTATTCCACTGTGGCATTGTTAAGAACAAATCCAGGATGTCAGGAGAAGTATTATGGAAAAAAAATATATTTATTTTCTCTAGCAGTAAGCAACTGTATGACATTTAAGTCAAACTAAATCCCACATATGTATGCCATATAAAAAATGTCTGCAAAAAAAAATGTGATATTCATCAAATTTATCAAAGAACATCAGGCTTCAGAACGATGTTGATACTTAATGGTGAGCTGTTATGGCGGTATTAATCCAGTCATGTTTATCAATGCCCTCACGCTCCCATTGTAACAGTTTATGTGCAGGTACACAAGCGTTCCCATTTAGTATTGCTAACAGAGGTTTATTTGCATGTACATCGTGTTATTAAAATTTACCTTCCTAGTGTTTTTCCCAAATGCTGCATTGAAAACCTGTGAATCGTCTGGGCTGTGAGGTGCTGAAGTCTTGTGAAACATGATTTGTACCTTCAAGTGACATTAAAACTCCCCACTGAAACTCATCCATCAATTTCTTATTCTCACTTTTTTTTTTTTTTTCTTCACTGTTTTTTTCGAGGTCATGCGAGGCTGAAGCCCAGCCTGGCACGCACTGAGTAAAAGACAGAGAGGCACCTGCCAATCCATCACAGGGCTAACCTGCTGAGAAGACAGGTTCACATTCACACCTACAGGCAGTTTAGAGTCTCTGGTTCACCTGAGCTGCACGTCTGTGGACTGTGGGAGGGGACGCTGGAGCACTTGGAGGAACGGCACAAAAACACAGGGACAAACACGTGAAGCTTTTAGCTGTAAAGTGACGGTGTCCCTGAGCCCCTGTGCCTCCCACGCTGAAATCCAGACTAATGCAATTCTTTAATAGCTGCAGCTCCATAAAACATAGGGACGCTCTGTGCCTATTGAGTGCAAGTGCAAATCAAGGGATTCATTAATGCCCTACCAAGACAGCTTTTACTTAACCTCATTTTGAAGCAACAGTTAGGTTGAGACCAACTGTAAGAAATCTCATGTGAGGTCCCTTAAAATTAGGGGGAAAAAGGGAAACCTCCAGTGGAGTGGCCATTAATTATAATCAGCTAAAGTTTGCCTCACTTCTAACATTTTTTTTTTTTTCTGTAGGTAGGTGTGTTATAACAGTATGTTTATTTAAAGCCACACCAAAATCACATTTAGGATCAATTCTATTTTTTACCGAATAGCTGATGCAATAGTGTAATACGCACTATTACAGCTGGATTAGCCCTCAATTTATCTTAAAGTCGACTTTTTGTCCTTTTTTTTTGGCAGATTATAGAATGACCTTGTGAAAAGGATTTAAAAATATGTGTAGATTATGATTAAATCCTGAATAGTAGATAAACAAAAAAGGGTGGGCAGGGGCATGCTTGTACTGTATTTTGAGTCAGCCGAACAGCACCTTATAGCTTAAGTGCTTAATGCTGAATTTGATCTATATCCCACAGTATTTACTATGATACAAAAATGTCTGCAGCCTTGTTTTCCCATCGAGTAAGTGACAACTGAGACTTGAAAAAGCATGCGTATAACGGTTCACTCCAAAATATTAGATCAAATCAAACATAGAAACATCTCAGAATAGATTTCAAACTCCTCTGCTTGAGGTAAAAGAGTGTGAAGTCAGTAAATGCTGATCAAACCAAACAAACAAGCACCAGAATATTATTTCTAATCTCTGTACCTGCACACCAATTCACTTTTCAAAATATTAAAGGTGTAAAAGTGTTTACTCTGGAAACTTGGCCGAGCACGCGAAGAGATTCAATTCAGCGCAGATTTCCTGTCTGAATCAGGCGGTGGAGCACGAGCGCAGCCCTCCTTAAGAGAACACGCTCCGTGTGCAGCTGAGGTGAGCGCTTATGTGCGCAGACAAGGTACTTGTTTGTAGTGTCTCCCAAAGGAGGCTGAGCACTGTGGATTACAAGCAAGGCTAACGTTTAGCTTCCACCCCAGACAACATGACTCATAAGCTCTAAAGAGCTGCCACATATGTCTGCTTCATAAGTCCATTTGTGATATGACAGCCCGACCTTTGAATTCAGACCCATCTGTTCTTGTTTTGGATGTTTACATAAGAGTAAAGAAGTAGCTTTTTGTTTGCACTGACAGGAATTTCAGAAAAAAAGGCTCCTCAAACAACCGTTTTTTTATTTTATTTATTTATTTATTTTTTTATATGAATCTCATCCTCACCGACCTTCTTAGGAAAAACAGTAAATCCAGGAGAATTCTCTGCAAGGAAACTCATTTTGCCCTACATGTACAAAAGTGTTTTTTTTTTTGTTTTTTTTTACTGCACTCTAAAGACGTTGCCGTCTTGGCATCATCAGTGCAGCGGTATGTAAGGAAAACCCTGGGTTTACAAACAACTTGTTTAAAAAAAAAATTATAATTCAAAACTGGCATTTTCCTTTGAACTTGATATAAGAAGTACAGTATGTTGGCAAACAGTAAACTTTGGACGCAGCAGAGAGAAATGAGCATTTCATTTGTTATTCACAAAGCCTCCTGATAACCATATATGCCTGGTGTCTTGTCAAAAGGTTTAAAGGATTAAAATGATCATTCAACCAGAGATGTGTAAAACCTTTTATTGTGGTAGCATGTGCGTGAGCCAACAAGACTGAGCAAAGCAAGAGCAGCGCCGGACTCTTTTTACTGGGGCATGTCCCCCCAGTATAGATGAGCTGTGCCCCAGTATCAGTGATGGAGAGGCCATCGGGAGTACCGGCAGTTTCCCCGGTGGGCTGGTATGTTCAGGGCCTTTGCCCCAGTGGAGTTTTATGTCTGGCAACGTCCCTGGAGCAAAAATCATATCCTGATTTAAATCAATCACATAAATGTGTTTGCTTTATTCACTTTATTCACTAGTCTTATCTCTCAATCAAAAGGATTTCAACAGATTCTCACATGGATAGACAAGGGTCTGATTTCCACAGAAAGGTTTCCTATTTGGGAAGTATTTTGTACAAGTAGTGTCAAGATTAGTGCTGGTTCGGTCTGTTTCACGCGTCACAACAAGCATTAGTTATAGAAATATCCTTTAGCAGGCCTGGAGCAGCTTTGTTAAAGTTTTTTTTTATTTAAAGTCTTCTGATTCTTGGTTCCTATAAAGGGGTAAATACATTTTATATGTATTTCTTGAGTTGTTCTATTCTGCAAGTGTTTTTTACATCAGTTTTGATGATTTACTAAAGCACATTCCTCAAATCTACTTCAAATTGGAATTCATTCTGATGCTTTCTTTAACCAGTTTCTTTAGTCACGTTATAACCTTTTTTGTCTGCCTGAGCAAACTTTGGTGACGCTGACCACATCTGGATAGGTAGCCAACACACTGAAAATGTCACTCAAATCTTGAATCATCATAATCTCTGTTGAAACGTGTAAATATATAGGATTAAATTCCTTGTTTCCAACGTGCTTTAACGAAGGCAAATCAGTCTTTATCACGTCATTTGTTTCATACGAGTTTGCGTCTCAAAGAGTGCTGTATTTTGTCTTTCACAATCATTTTCACAAGTTGATTTTTTTTCCAAAGCACCAGCCATGTAGGTTGGTGCAAACATCTTATTGCACTTACTCCGGCTCTTCTGTGCATTTAGGCCATCTCAGTGTCTTGTCTGTCCTCATAAAATCTTGGACTGGCTCCACAACGGTCAGACCAGAGCTCTGTGGGGTTCAAGCCATCTGCTGCAGACAGTATAGCGCACGTCTGTCTATATCTTGGTTGGTGTCATGCTCCACAATAACAACGAATAAATCTTGAACCATTTACAGTTTAGTGTATATTTTCTTTTTGATGGAAACTTTTCTATGTGCTCTGCCAGTCGTTATTGTCAGTGTGCCATTTTCACGTAGGGAAGAAAGCGCACAGTGGATTAATGAGAGCTTTTTACAGGAGGGAAAAAAAAAATGATGACTGCAACTGGTAACTGGGATGATGAGGACAGCAAGAGTGAACCATTAAAGTTTTGTAAAGCTGTAAAACCTAAAAATGAAGTGAAAGCACTAAATTGCTCTATACAGGGCTGAGGGGGACTGCAGAGGTGCATGATTGTTTGTAATTTGATCCATTTCGGATTTCAGAAGTTGATGGCATTTTGCATGCTTTTCAAAGCTGTCCATATATATATATATATATATATATATATATATATACCACCATCAAAAAGCATGATTTTGGAACAAGTTCACCATGACTAAAGTTTGCTGTGGACTTGTAGTCTTTGCATTACTATTTCAAGTGACGTGTCTAAAAATTGTATCCACATATACCTTATTCATCTTCATGGAATCATCCCCATTGGCTTCGTCATCAAACGTCATCAAAACAAATTCCTCGGATTGTGTGAGCTATAAATTGCAATAAACCCATTTCTGATTTCTGGCTTGACAAAGGAATGTTGGTGACTAGATAACTGATTTACATCTTATTTTAGTGGGGGGATTTGGTGGCGTCCCCATCGAGGAAAAGTGACTCGGATTGGATCCGGGATTAACGTTTATTTCTGTGCAGTGATGTACGTGTCTTTAAACTGCCTGTAGGGTTGTCTGAGTGGCTCCTCCGATGAGAGGCAGCACATCCAGGGTGTGGCCTGCCTTTCACCCCGATTCAACTGGGACTGACTCGCCTGGGACCCTAAATTGGATAAAGAGGTTATAGAAATGAATGGACAGATGAATGCAGAGTAGATGGGGGAAGATTTGTATATATTAACTCAACAGAATAAAATAAAAAGAGTAAGTCACTTCTCTCTAATACTATGTCTGCATTTCTTAAGGAGATGCTTGTCAGATTAGTTCATTAGTGTTGTTTGTCTGCGTTCGGCTTGTGATAGTCTGCTGGCATGTCCTGGGATGGGCTCCCGATATCTTTGACCCTGTTTGAAATAAAATGAACTCCATTTTACCATCCTTTCAATGTCTGACATTATTTCCACACCATAGCAATGTTCAAATGAGCCCTAATCATTTTGTTAATTTCAGTAGCCCACCGGTTACAAAGGAAAAAAAATTGAATGAAACTACAATGAATTAATAGGATGCACACACGTAATTTTCTCTTCTCTTTGCTTAGACATCCACCAAGTCCCATGTGCTTTGTGTAAATTGTCCAAACAATAAAAACAAGAGACTCAGGACTGTTCGAATTAGATTCATGGTCTCTGAGGGCCAAGTGTAAAATTGCTTTCACCTCCGTGGTGTTAACGGGCAGGCCAGGTCATTACTATAATTCCACTGTGAGAGTATTTTCCTGCAGATCAACTTATAAACTGTGGAAATTAACAAATGAGGGTTGGAGGGCTGGATTTGTGTGAGGAGTAGAAAATGAATAATAATTAACATGAAGCCACCCTTGATGGTGAAATAACATTTTTGCCATCACTCAACTCCAGTCTTTGTTATCTTCCAGATGTTCTATGGTCTGTGTATCCCATTGTTTTGACATTCAAAATAAAGACTACACAAATTAAAGTCTGGCATATCACTCATTAACACCATCAATCTAACATGTTAAAAGGTTTAAATATACAACACTGCTGACATGTGAAACTGGCTGTTGACATAGCTCAGATACATTAGGCCCCTAAATAAACCATTCCTTGGGAAATCATCTGTTAACGTCACGCTTTTGGCAGGAATGCGTTCGCGTATTTGGTGTCAGCAGGCGCTCTGCTGCTGAATCAATTGGTGACCATCATTACTCTTAAATATTCTATAAGGCACAGTGATTTGTTCATGCCAAACATACACGTGTGGTTCATTATCTTCCACGCATATTTAAAATAGTAGTCATAGTGGACACAGTGTTTTGCTGTTTACATCCTCATTTCTTGATTTGTCAGGATCCATTTGAGCTTGTTATTGCCATAAAAGTGTTGTTGATGTTCTCATTCATTTTTGTATAGTTTGATTTTGAGTTTGTGTTTATAAATAAGCACAAAGCCTTTTACCAACAAATAACAGTTAACCAGGCTTTTCCTGTAAAATGATGTCAACGTCAGACGGATCTCCTAGAAACACTTCCTGCTGGTTAATCAGGCACATCTCGATGTGTATGTGTAATGTTTATCTTTACTGGTGACACTGATAAGCAAATAAGTCTCAGGGGAACAAAGAAATCAGTGATAGCGAAAGAAGCCGAGGTGGTTGAGCTGGTGAGACGGGGTTTTTTTTTTATTCCAAATTGGATCGTTTGTTTTTGGTCAGGAAGTGGCTCCTGTCCTGGAGAAATTTGACCTGGGCATGGGGGTCAGCAGCTTGCCACAATTATCGTTGAGGTCCTTTTTTTACTTCCGCACTGGTAGCGTTGGTGGTGGGGGTGGGGAACGTCTTCAAGGGCTCTGCCTGATGAGGAGCATCACAGGAAGGGAGGAATTGAGTTGGCAAAACCTTTATCAGCTCATCAGCACCACCACATGACATGGGAAGACAGTCGAGACATTCTTCTCACAGGAGATCAGTTTCTTGGCTCTGTCTGTGTTTAAGTGGCTTCTCTGCCACTTCACTGTTGCTGATAGGAACCCATTTGGCAGCTAGACATGACTCGGCTGCTTGCAGGGGGGGGGGCCGAGATGGAAGCAATAAGATAATCCAGTCATTGTAAACTTTAGTTATTCTGGAAATTATGTTTGAGCACTTAATTCCGCACAATCTGCAGTTTATTAGAGATTAATTACACCTTTTTAAAATATATACATTCCTTTAAACACAGACAGAGAATTGAATCATCTGAAAACGTGCACACCCAGAGGTTCAGTGTGTCGGTTAAAAGGCATTGTGTAAAAATGTTATATTAGTAAATGGCCACATTTTGGCCCCTGTATTTTCTAATATATGATCGTTGTTAGATTGTACAAGCCCACTGGACACCAACAGCCCTGATTGACCTGCATAGCCTTAATCAGGTAGAAATTATGGTACATGACGGATGCAACACAATTGCTTTGCTTGTATTTGGATGGTGACCACTTCTTTTCGTTCAGGTGTATAGACAGTGCGTTGACTTAAAGAGCAAACAATTGCTCTGCTGCACATATATTAGATCGGTGCAGATTTTAGAATTTTTAACCAAATTCGGACATTTCCATACATATCTAATCCAGTGAAGAGTAAAGTATTTTGTGGAGAACAAATTTTTCTTCAATAATCACAACTTGAATTATTATTATCAGACTGTACACTTAAATGCAAATACATGAGCGACATATATTATGAAGGTTAGTTAAATACAGTGTAACATAGCACTTTTTAACAAATTTCTCAACTTGTAGCAGAATTTACTTTCAAATGGCTCTGCCTTTCATAGTCAATCTATTTTTTTTTGTAGCTGTCATAGAAGTTATGTATAAAACACTAGAACGTTACTAAATCACAATAATCCAAGGTAGAGTAAAACACGTTGAGGGTTATGTGACTATCTTATTGCAGGGGGAAAAAAAGTTAATTGTCCTCTCTCAGTGAGGTTTTCCCTTTTCCACCAAATTTGTGCTTTTAAATCTTCGAAGTTCTCATTGTGCTGAAGAACATAATAACAGCCAGTTTGCCGTTTTAGAGTGGGTAATTGGCTCCAATAGGTGGGAGACTTTTCAACCGCATATTAAGTGGCAGATATGATTTCATTCACCCTGAAATAAGAGGGTGAGTGTGATCACTTCTGCCAACACCCTGACCTTTTTCTATCGAAATATTAGCCAGTTCACAGCTAATAAGCCATTGAGAGATCGATGATTATTCGCCAAAAGTTAAAAGTATTCCGCAAGATGGAGTGTGTCGCACACAAAGCATGTCATTGACTCTCCGACGAGGCGATCAGTATGCATGACAAAGCATTCAATCATTATTAATCAATTTACATTTCCAGACTGTTCACATTACAAATGCCAAACAAATGCTAATGGTTTTGACAGATAGTGCCAATGGTGTGATGTGTTTCCTCGATTGTCTGAAATTCTGGTTAAGCCATAACTGTTTACATGAGCTGTTTATTGCATGCAAGGTCGATCAATCCAACTCCAAACCATGGGCAGGTGGTAATTGGTCTCGACATCTATCCCTATTTTGATTACAGGGTGTGACTGTGCGTGCGTGCGTGCGTGCGTGCGTATCTCTAATGCATGTCTGTGTGTGATCTGTGTTTGGCTGTCATTTGTTCCAACTTCATTTGAACATAGTTTTACCAAAAACACAGATGCAGTTTACAGGCAGAAATGTCAGAAATCATCCCCTCATTCACAGACTTGGCGCAGCAAAGTTCAAATCATTTTAATTTCCACTTATTTTCAACCATTGACCACCAATCAATAGAGACTTTTCCTATTTGTCATGGGAGTGGCAGCAGTTTCCTTTCAGGATACAGTTGATGTATTGGGAAAAATCAGTACTCTGTTTGCTTAACAATTTGTGGGCAGCCTCTGTTTATCTCTGTGAGCAAAGCAGCTGCGTGCTACTGTGATTGGTCAGGATCAGTTTAGGTTGTGGACTAGAGAATGACTAGTCCCACTACACTAAAGTTTAGAAAAATGTCTTGTAGACAAATGTGCCTGCCTAATCCGTCACAAACCACACACAAACAGCTGTGTGACGTTATAGGAAATTTGGTGGTGAAATAAAAATGTTCAACTCTGCCCCACATCAGCATCTCTCCTGGCACCACTTATCCCCCCCCGCTATTATTTTCCTGCTGCTCTGCTGTAGTTCAAGTGCTGTCCTGCATCCTGCCTTTTTCCTCTTTTCTGTCAGTAAGGTAATTATCACCAGAGTGGTGGAAGAAAGACAGTCAGTGCTGGAGGGTCAGCCTCAGACCAGCTCTGTGAATTGTGAGCCTTACCAACTTCTGCATGTTCATCTTTTGAGTCGACACTGCAAATGACAATGATGCTGGTAAAAGGGAAGCAAGTGAACAAGTCCCCAATGAGCCACACTCCTGCAACTTATTTCACTGTAAAGGAATGAAATAGTTGTTGGAACTTCATCTTTTTACCCAACATCGATTTACAGATTTCCAAGATATGATGATAGCAAGCACAGAAGTGCTATTGGCTTTAGTAATCCTTTAATAGCTTCACCATTCCTGTGTGTATTGGCTTAGGATAGTATGGACAATTATCACTGTGCAGTTTCTATTAAAAAATACTAATCACTGAAAGAGAATTGAGAATTGAAATGAGTAATGAAGATTGTTTAACTTCACATCAAACAAAACCTAAATACATTTATGTAAATAATGTGAAATAATGGAGCATATGTGTTCACTTTATGGATGGTATTTAAATGTTGCAATCATTGTCACACCTGGACATTACATTTGCAGACGTTATGTGTGGCAAGCATGGTCTATTTGAAGAATTCAGGAAAAGTGGCGGATTCCGTAATTATCACAGTAAAATATACACACATTGAATGAAAACATTTGAAGAAGGTCATAATAACAACGTGAAAGCCTTTGTTTTTTTTGTTTTTTAACATAGCGCAACTGACAACTCCCTACCATTTCTTTGAGTTGCTCATTGCACTCAGGTTCTTTTGTTACATCAACATACAAAACTATGCTAGCATATTACAGATTGAAGATATGTGAGTATTGCAAGGAAACAGCGAGGTAGGGAATGTTTAGCTTTCTCCTCTCTAATTGACAACAAAATCCAATAATGTTGTCCCTCTTGAACCAGGGTGCTATAATCTTCTGCTGCTCTCATGACAAGTTTAGATCCAAGCCTTTAAGATCTTAAACCAATGTACATCCTATTAATAGAATTTATGTGCCAGACACTGTCGTCTCAGGCATGGGCTGTCTAATTATCTCACATGCAGAATAATATTGGTGTGTCTCAATAATGTTTCACTGTATTGCTGGGGACAACCAATAAATGCACCACAAGGGATTCCACCAAAAGAAATGGGAATATTTCAGTGTTTTAATGAAGCACTGTCAATTCACGGCTCATATGCCCTTATTTAAATATGCACATGATCCTTCAAAGACATATTATACAAAGGATGGGTAAGTGATAGTACCTGACTTGCTTTTTACAACCCAAGAGCTGCTTTGAGCCACCTTGGGTCCTTCCTCATAAGAAAAACAACGACATTGCATACAGATAATAATCAGTGCATCCTTTTTATTATGATGATATTGTTCACTAGGTGAATGTAATGAGCACCTCGGGCCCCTAAGGTGACTATGTTTTTCAGGGTGTCGTTGGAGCTGGTGGGACAAGTTTACATTACAGATCTGGGCATTTACAGCAGCAGGTCCCCACATCAAAACAGCAGTCCAGGTTTACCTCACACCTCATTGGAACATAATGGAAAATCAAACGTCATTATCAGTACATCGAGCCATAAAAGACAGATGTGTGTTTCTACTAACATTCTGTTTTCCTCTGTGTTTTATGTCCTCCCTAAGGAGATGTTCGGGCCTGTTGCAGATCAGCCATAAATTGCAAACATCGTCTTTTTTTTATCGCAAAGGGAGGTGGCTGTCTGGCTGAAGATTGACCATGGCTCAGGACTGGATAGAGACCTATATGACAGGCCCTACTGAGGACTTAATGGACGGCAGTGTCTGATGAATGACCTGCCTCCTTCTTAATCACAAAGCGCTCACTGTGAGTCAGACGCAGACAAAGGCGAGTGTGGTAACACCGGGCAAGTCCAACAATCTCACAATTCCTTTGGTGACTTTCTGTGGTGTACCAGTCAAAGGCTGGTTTCACTGAGTCTGTTTTTCACAAAGTTTGTCAAAGTTGTCAGCTGTGCAGCAGTAGCTCCACACTGAAATGGCACCCAAGTTTACGGGATAAATGTGGGGGATACTCCAAATGTCTCTTGCTCTCAGTAATGAGTAGAGCCTGATATAGCTCACTCCTCTTTGGCATGAGCCTCAGCAGTGTAGCTTGCAGCTGTGATTTATCTCGAGTCAGGTTCATACAAACATCCTTACTTATAACTGAAGCAACAAACATATGAGCTAAAACAAAAAAAAAAAAGAAAAAGAAAAGAAAAAGTCACCAACGCATACATTTATCTTATGTCCATTTGATTCATGTCTAGCAAAGAAGGTGCAGTGACTGAGGCAGTGGTTTTTAAAGTTTGGGCCATGCCTCCCACTGGGGCAATAACCTTCAGGGGGATGCAGCAACAGGAAAAATAAACCAGAAAAAATAACTAAATTCCTGTGGTTAGCTTTCAGGTATGCTTGGAGCAGAATCCCTCAATTTTGAGTATCTACAGTGAGAGGAGACCACCTGGGATGAACACAGAAGGCATGACAGTCCAATCAACCATACTGTATATATGCCTGCTTAATCCACCCCAGGAAGTATGATGATGTTTACAACAAATTTTATTTTTTATAGAATGGATCTGATGCTCAATTCCCAACGGTGTGTTATTGGTAAATAAAAACTTGCTAATGATTTTCAGAGTAATTCTGACCTCTGACACCTAAACTCCTCAGACAACCAAGGTATCAAATGACATAGTCTTTCCATTACAGAAGTAGTTTGACCCAACAACACTGGTGAGACTTTGCCAATGCGTCACTTGAGCTACAGTAGATTATCTGTTAAATTGGACCACGTGTCACGGTTTGATCCCCACATGCATCAATCAGCCTTGACTATCCATGACCCTGTCGTCAGAACAGCACTTCTTTTTCTGGCATCATTTTTGATCGATACTGACCCTTGCAGACCAGGGAGTTGCTCTGATCCAGTCACCAGAATTTGGCACTTGTGAAATTCTTTCATTCAGCCATTTTTGTGGACAAAATGTTCCCTTTCTGCCTGACATATACTACTCACCAACAAATACCATTAAAAAGTTAGAATCAGCGTTATTCACTTAACCAGTCAGTGGTCATAATTCTTTTGCTAATAGTTGTTTATCTGAACCACATGGTGGTGTAGTGGTCAGCACTCTCATCATACAGTGGGAATATCTGTAGTTCCAGTCCTTCATACTGACGTATCGTGAGTGATTTCCCCCCCAAAAAAAGTCCTTGGTATTTTCTTTAATTATATATTGTTTTGAGTTGCATTTACTTTCAAACGGTATGTAAACGATTCAAAAGAAAACCGTCTGTCTGTAGTAAGATGGGACCCGAGATACATCTTTCAAAAGCTATACATGAATGAGTCAAAAGAAGCAAAATTGTCCTTCAGAGCCTGTTGTAATTTAAGCAAGCTATTACAATTCATGGTGCACAGTGAGACCGGAGCAAGGGTTGCATTTGCTCTACACTCCACTGCAAAATGAGACTAGTCAAGCCTTAATGTAACCAGCAAAAGCTGGATAAAAATCTATACAAACTCAATTATGAATCAATTTGAGTTTGTGTCAGACAGTCTGGTGCCAACAGAGTGGATTTTTTATTAACTTATGGTCTGGGAAGAATGAAACACTTTTCATTTGTGTACTTCAGTATGTTGCTTCTTGATTCAGAGGAAGGGTGTTCACACTTTGTCTTAGAGAGATCTGTGATCTGGCCCATGTTTGAGTGGCTGAGTGACTTGATTGAGAAGTAAAGAAATTGCTCATTTTCACTTTGTTGCTCTACAACATAAAGATGTGAGCAGATAGTCAGTTATTCTAAAGCAGAATGTCGTTCAACAGTTAATTGAGTAATTAAAATGAAATCCCTCCCACACTGATTATATTATCACAATGTCATAGTACATTTGAGCTCAGAAGGAGTTTTAGCCTGCACCCCACTGTCCTGCTTGAACGTATCAAACTAGGTCGCATGCTTGAATATTCATGATCCTCTATGACAACTCCCCGCTACTCCATGTCAAGACCTATGTTAATTCTCAGATTTGCACATTTGAACTGACTTGAAACTCTGAAACTTCACTACCTCAAATTCAGAGCAGTCAGAGAGTTTGACAACTGCCGACTCCCTAAAAAAAAGGGCTGCACAACATTTATCAAAACTTCCCAATATCCAGCATTTAGGCTGCATTCAAGCATGTAGTTGCTCGTTATTTGCTTGTTGCTGGACATATGGCTTTCATTTTGGAGGGTCACTCAGTCTACAGCTGTGGTGGTGTGAGATGTTATTGATTTGAACAAGATAGCCAGGTGGCCAATGGGATCTCCCAGAGAAAGCGGTTGTTTGCAGATAGATTGTGCTCCAATTCTCATGTGTCAGAGCAGAAATGACAGTGGAGTCTTGAATATTCTGAAATTTAACGGTCAGTTACAGCCTCAGCCACCTCGACATTATATTCCACGTGTCAATCATTGTCCATCACGTCAATATCATCAGCCCAGTGGCTGTTATATCGTGGTGTGGTGTAGAGTGGACATTCACACATGCACACAAACAACCATTGGTCCCATTGGTTCCATTAAAAGTTGCCCTACAGTACTTTGTCCTTTTTTGTCCCTAACTCATACAGCTGCCACTTGCCAGGAATATCTGGTCTGTCCCTTAAGGTCAATAAAGCACTAAAGAATTGCCCAGCTGAAATGACAGCTTTTCCCCCTGACATTTATGCCCACTGCGTGATGACCTCTCATTAGTAAGAAAGTGGGTCATATAGGATCTCATAGTTATCAATCCTTAAGTGGGAAACGGGAGCTGTATATAATTCATCTTGGGAAATAAAACAACCCTCTTGGTAATCATTTACCACTATCCTGCCAAGAGCAGCATCATTAATTGGAAATGGTGTGGAAATGCTTGGCATGGTCCTTTTCTAACAAGTTGACTGAGAACTGAGGCTTTCACAGCCAAACTGTGGGTGCGTTCTGCACAGAAACAGTAGGGAGGAAAGCAAATGTGCTGGGAGTGGGCCACGGAAAAGAAAAATGAAAAGGTAGTTTCTATAATTTTTCATACAGTCATACAGTCATTTTTTTTCCTACCTCCCTCCCTCCCATCACCCCACACCTCACTATTTTCTTTATCTTTCTCATTTTTGTACTTTTTTTTTTTTTTTTTTTCATCTTTGCGGTCGTTAAAAATTACAACTGCCCTGTTGATGTATCTTGAAGATGATTATCCTCTGAGATTGGGCTTCTGTAGCTGAACACGCCCAAGGGAGCCTCATCACCCCCGCTGTAATAGACAAGAACAAAAGAGGGAAGGATTGGAGAGAGGCAAGCATTCCACCGAGCTACAACAAAGAACGCAGTCAAATCTTCAACTCCCCCACTCTTTCCTCTCCCCATCACCACATCTACAGCAGCCGTTCAACCTGCCTGCCGTGAAGATGGCTCGTCTCAGCCTCTGAGAGTTACACTGAGGCATATTGATCATAGTCAGCTTACAACCGTCATTAATTCGGACATGTCAGAGCTTGATGACAATTTTTATTTCTATCTCTCTGTTCCTTTGTTACTCACTTGTGTTCGATGTGTCCACCCCCTACGCGACAAACACCCCCCCCCAAACCCATCCCATCCTACTTAGTGTGACATAGATGATGGCCCTCTCCTTCTCCCCTGTGCAAATCCAACATTTAAAGATTTATCTCCTAAATGAGAACCTTTGGTAAATAGGCTAATCTGTTTGGCAGCACTCACGGTCATGGCTGAATAAAACATTTGACAACAGTAAGCTCCTGAATCTTCCTATCTCTCTCTGGCAAAAGGCCTCTCTCTTCCTCTCTTCAGGGCTCCTTCATTGTTAATCCTACCGATCGCATTCTTCTAGCTTTTCGCCGTGCTGCAGGGGTGTGGTCAGACTTTTGTCTGGTCTGACAGAGAGTTCATTATGTGATTGGCGAGGAGCTAATGCAATAACGCTCATCACGTGCCACTACCGGGGCCAAGTCCAGCCATTCATGCAAGCACTCTGTTCTTCCTCGAGCCTCTCTCTCCCTGTCTAGTGGAGGCAGCCTGCCACCTCTCCTATGGTGACAGGTTCCCTCTGAGGTATTTAACCACTTGTCTCGCAAAACCCCTTTTAATTGAAATTACCCATTGGCTGATAAGCTTCTGGAACCTTATCAGGGATGAGATATAGTGGTGAGGGTCTTTCATGCTGGAAGGTTTTGCTGTGGCGCGCTTTTCTTCCTCCATTTCTAATTGTGTTTGTCTCTCCTCATGTCTCACCTCTGATTTGTCTCTTTTCTTTTCCAAATGAATGATCTTATACCTTTGTTTATTTATATCTGTTGCTCACTGTGTTTTCTTCTTTTTGCTTCTCTTCCACTTTTTCCAGGCTTGAAAGTTGCCCAGTCAAGCATCCCGTCCTGTCTTGTTGGTGATACGTGTGCTGCTGTTGTGACCTCGCAGCGTGCAAGATACTGCATGATCCAGTAAGCATTTTCATTTTTATCTGACATACATGGACCTCTGAACTGCTATAATACAGCTCCTCTGCTGTGAGCTGTGAAGAATCGGAGTAAACAAAGCTCATGCTGATTCAGCCAATGTCACTAAATCTGTGTTTACAGTGCGGAAACCACTCATTTATCCCTTAACCGGTTGAGGCACATTACAACTTAATGCAGAAATACCATAATTAGCTCAATAACAATAATCTTGACAACTTTCCTCCCACGGGCACATGCATACACCTACACGTTGAGGCAGAAATAGTCCACTGAGACGGCTGAAGCAGGAGAAGAACTCATGTGTAATTTACTGATGACTCTCATTTCATATTGGAGAATTCATTGTGTTTTGTTGGTTAGTTGTTTTTTTTTGGGGGGGGGGGGGGGTTTGTTTAATTTTGTTTTGTTTCCTGTTTGAAAAACAAAAACAAACAAGAAACAAAACAATCAAGTTTTCACCAGCTGAAGACATCCCGTAAAAACGATCTTCTTCAATTTAGTACCCAGGAGCATGCAGACATCTTTTGTGTTTTATGATGTTATCAAGTCAAAGACTTTTGTCTATGGGTTTGTCAATAGCAATGCCAATAAGCCTGGTTCAATGTTGCCTACTTCCAGTTGCAGCACGGCACACTGTATTTTTGAATGGGCTCCAACTCAGCGGGCTAAATTCAATATGAAAATGCGATGGGCATAAAGCAAAGTAAACAAACTTCGAATGTATTCTTGCTTTTCACAAAGATAACATGAATTTTTGCATGGTAGGATGGGCTCATGAGAGCACACAGCTCAAAAGAGTCCTTGTATGTTTCAAAAAAAAAAAAAAAAACATCCCGGCTCCCTCAAAACAGAGAGTCGAGGAATATTTTTCCTTGAAATTCAAATTCTTCTGTTGTGTGTCAGTAAATAAACTTCAGCCTCTGCCCTGTTGAGTGTAATTTGAAGACTATGTGCTGCCGAATATAATGTGATGAGCACTTACAATCCTGAAACCCACATCACTCTCCAGGCCATGACACAAATGAGGAATTCAGTGGTCAATTATAATGAAGAGGCTGTTTTTATCACAACTCTTGGTATGAACAAATCAATGTGACACTAGTGTTACATCTGAATTATTCATCAGTGGTTATTAAACCCTTTCATTTACATGAACTAATTGGAATGACTGCTGCAAGCACGCCTGTATGATAATAGTTATGCTAAAGCTGTCAAATGAGTGTAATAGCCAATACAGATCTCATACTTGAGTTTTACATGTATCTGCTAAAGTGTTTGATGTCTTGCCTGATATGTAAAGTAGAAATTTCTTGGAGCCCAATCAGTACTACCTCTATTTTCATCTTTCAGTTTTTTGCATCTTTCTGAATGTGTGGAATGGAAAGAAAAACAAGGTGCAAACGGTATAGTGGCAAACTCACGGGATGCTGTCAGTGCTTTAATCTTTTTTTTTGTGATATTTTTTTACAGTATTGCAAAAAAACAAGTTTTGAAATGTTTTTATTGGCATGTTTCAGCACTCACTAGAGATGACAGAAAGAGTGTAATGCTGGCTAATATTGAATGAGAAATTTAATTTGAGGTGTGTTAAACAACATTAGACAAATACAAAACACGATGCTTCCCAATCAAAGTGATTTTGTTGCCTCATACTTACAGAAACTCTGCCAAACGGGTGCAAGTCACTGGTGTGGAAATCTTGTGCCGCAAACTAACTCGCTTGGCCATCACATTTCTCACATGCACCGTCTTTTGCCTAGTATTTCAAGTAGAATTCCGGTTATTGCAAATTAAATATGGAAAGTTTGTTGTAATCCCTTGTGAGTCTGTGATTAAGTAAACATTTAATGAATAAGTGAAGAATAATCACAGGGTTTTGGAGAAGAAAAACATTTTCTTTCACTTTTCACCCCATTTATCATTCCATGACCCTACAGATTTATCTCGTGACCCTTTGAAAAAGACCTGACCCTATGTTGAGAACTGCTGGACTAAAACCACCCGAAGCATGTGTGGAGTTGACACTGCTTGAGCCTCCCCTCAAACAGCTTCAACAAAACTGCATATATGATTGGGGCATGAGTCAATAGGTAATGTTGTATGTATTGATGGGACACTTATATGGACAGTTTTTTACTGCAACCTTAAGTTTTAAGGACAAATATTTTTTGACAGCACTGAAGTAAACTTTTTTATTGCATGACTCCTACTTGCCGTGCAGTATTTATTTTTTTCTTTGTGAAACAACTGATCTACACACTGTATGAATAGCTCATGGTGCATGTATAAAACAGGCTAACGCAGTCTAGTTGTACAAGAAGGTATTTTTGAGTGTGACCAACAAGCTAAATGGAAGCCTTGGGCATTCATATTTCAAATTTATTCAAACATGTTTCAAGGGAACTAATACAACTCCCGAGTCTAGGTACCAAAGTGGGCAGATTAAAAAGGCTTAAGAAGGACATGGGAAGTGAGGAATGCGCTACAGATGGAGGGGAGTGAGGAAAAGCGTGAGCGCACAGGACCCCGAGAAACACCATGTGGAGGTAGGAGGGCCCGCTGGAGCCACCTGAGCCTCGACTCCGTCTGAAACAGGAGTGCTTCGTTGACAAGCCATCACTCAGGGACTCCGAAAAGGCTTTCACCAGACCCCTGTCCGGCCTGAGTGTTCCTACCCTGACCAGGCCCACTCACACCCGACACACACACACACACACACACACACACACACACACACACACACACACACACACACACACACACACACACACACACACACACACACACACACACATGCACACAAACACACACACACACACACACACTCTCTCTCCTTCGAACACTACACCACATCGTATGTCAGCACTGTCATTAGGGTAATTGCTGATTACATAGACAATTGTTTCACCCAACTCTGCTCGACGTCCATCAATCTGCAAACAGGTTTTCTTACATTTATGCCAATTGGTTTGAATGAGAGCTGTTCTGGATCTTGACAAATCTTTTTTTTTTTTTTTTTTTTTTAACAAATTATGTCTTTTGTTCAAAATGATTCTCTTTTATTTCTTTACAAAATTTGTTTTGTTTTTAACCTTTAGGTATATTTTGCCTAATTTCCCTGTCCTCCAGACCGAGGACTTGTATGCGATATGGCTGGTCAGACAGCACAAGCACAAGATGAAAACTCATGGCGAATGCGTTCTGTTTTAAGGCCTGCTGACAGATAAGTGGACAATGTGCCACGGACAGGTAGCTGTGAAAAATTGCCCTTGTTATGCTAGTAGACAGTCTGGTATCCATGGAATTCAAAATAGTGAGAGTCCTTGCAGGCATTATTGACAAGTTGTCCACCTTAGTGAAGAAGTAACACAAGTTTTTTTTCTTTGGTGGTGCAATATACAAAAAAAACTGAAAAGAAAAGCCATGCGGTGCAAAGACGTCTGCAGCATGCTCACCAGTAATTAAAAACTTTAGAAACTGTGAAGTAATTCGAGTAATCATTGAGTGGTTCAACATCTAATACCATGAACATGTATGAATTCAATGAATTAATTTGCTAACGAATGACTAATATTGTGTTGTGAACTATAATCTTAGTATTTTCTGTCAGAGTTGAAACAGTTTTCACACTTTCTTCCAGCTGTCTGTCCTCATTTATTGACCTTATTGTCTTCATTAATAAAATAAAGAATTTTTAGACTGGCCCCCTTTTGCTTCAGGTTAATTGGAATGAATCACAAGATTCAAAGAGCGGTTCTATTGATACAGTACCTGAGTCACTGTGCGTGTTAATTTTAGGCTGACATTTCCTGAGAGATTTACGGCAGAAGAGGAGAGCAGATGCTCTCTTTGAAAGAACACAGGCTTATTTTTGGGGACTGTACATCTGACCTTTCCGCTACGGCACAGTCCATCAAACCTCCATCAAGTCTGTTTGGCCAACTTAATGGAGGACAGCTTCATCTGTGGAATCAAGGCGGCAGCTGCTTGCGTTATTCCTTCGAAATGTGGATTTGATCAACTAATTTTATGGCTGGTGCAGTCACGCTGATGAATATTTCAATTTCTTATTTGGAGACTTAAATCCACTCTCCTTGTTAAAAAATGCATGATTCCACAACAGCTCGGCGATAACAATATTAACCCATTCAAACAAATGCTCACCTTTGCAATTACACCAGTCAGGAGTGATATTAAAGGGAGGGAATGCTGATCTGGCCTTCAGTATTCAGGTGGCGTCTGTGTTCCTTTATAATGTTGATTTTAGCTCAGTTTCCTACCGGAGTGTTATTCACGGCTGTTTGTGATCATCTCTTGAGTAGAGAAATTGCTTCTGACCTGCACTTTTTTGTGTGTGTGTCTGTGTGGTGAGGGTAAAAACCGGTGGAGGTGGTGGAAGAGAGGACAGACATGTTGGCTGAGGTGAGCGGCTCTCCATCAGTACCAAGTGATGAGTTTATGCATCCTCACTCCCCAGAGGCCCTGGGGCTATGACCTTCCATCCATCCCCTTACACTCTTATTCATTTCACTTTCATAAGCACCGGTAATGACTTTGCCCCAGTGAAAGGGAGAGAGGTGAGGCTGAAACACTTGTTGTGAAGAATTGGAATCTTCTCCCTGCGATAGCAATTGGTTGTGTTCCTCGAAAGCTCTGTGCGGGGATAGATAGTGATTACGGAGGTCATTGAGGACACCAACAACATTCATTTTCACCCTCTCATGCGCACACGGTGTTTTGTGCAGCTGACAGAGTGACACATGCCTAAACACACACACACACACACACACACACACACACACACACACACACACACACACACACACACACACACACACACTCACACTGTGGCGGATGGGTTGGTGACTTTGCGCATTGTAATGTGCTCGGGAGCCTTTACTGGGATTAGCAGCTCATTTCAGTGGCTGCACAGTTGGCCTTCATAGTCTCCCAGAGGAAGGAAACAGCTGTGCATGTGCGTGTGTGTGGGTGTCTGTATGTGTGTGTGTGTTTGGGGGGGGGGTCATTGTTTGGAGAGTGGGTAGAAGGGGGCGTGTGCTTATCTGACACCAGGGGGCAAATTTGAGATGGTCCAATATCAGCTTAGCCAATACACACCGCTGCACTTAACTGAAATGACAGCTGACTCCCACCTCTCAGGAGATGTCTTATCAAATTGCGCCTCACTTTAAACAAACTACAAGTTTGAGGGGATTTCAAAGGGCTTCGCCACATGGCATGAGAAGAAGCATGAAGGCCTGGGCTAGAGAGGATTTGTGGTGATTAAAAAAAGACCCTCAGAGATCCAGCTTAATTTTGAAGTAAGTTCTGGCTAATTCGAAAAAGATAAACACAAACAATTGATTCTTGTTTCGCCAGATGCACAGGGCCCAGGCTTTGTTGTGATAACACTGTGTGAGACCACTACATTTAATGACATTTTTCACAGAACTACTCGGGATACTTTGCAGCATACGATCAGGTGGCCTTCATTATGAAAATGTGAGAACGGTCTTGAGTGACATGGGGTCATGTGAAGATGTGCCAAAGTGATCTCTCACAAGCTAAAAGAAAGGCCTCTGCAGACACCCAAACACAAATAAATATTTAAATGGTGGTTAGTTCCTTTGTCATCTGAAGAGTAGGTTTCTTTACTCACAGCCTCTGAGGTGACAGGGTGTGAATTCTTAGATTTGATGACCTGTACTTGAGCTTCTCTACTTCTTCCTACCCCCATTCCCCCAGTTTATGCAGCCTGTTTTGCAAAATGTTCACATTGTACATTTTATTTTTTTTCTTACCAGCTTAACACGGACTGAAACGACATACAAGTTTACACTTCAGCGTGCCAGCTGTTTTGTAACTGCCATTATCAGGAGTATAAATGTGGTGTCATAGTAACTTTGTTGTTATAGGTTAAGATTTCATGACTGCTGGTGGGCCGACTTCCGCAATCCTAAAACGTCAACTGTCAGCTCCAAAGCAAACACCGCCAACTGAAGGGCGGAAAGGAAAAAGGAAACAAAGAACCAATCCAGACTTCGCTGTTCCAAGAAAACCGCTCGCAGAGTAATAAAGTATGACATGAGTTAGAGACTCACTTCTCTGGTTATTTCCCAGGCGCTCCAAGAGTTTTACCGAATCTGACAAAACGAGAGAGAAAAAAAAAAAGGTCCTCACCAAGTGATGTCACAGTTTGTAATTTTGCTGACAAAGGAACCTTTAGCACTTTTGTATTCTTTCTATCATACTGGGCACCATGAACTGGCATTTACATGAGAAATGGGACGGGTGGTGAGCCTGGGCTCCATCTCACAGTTAGCCGTCTCAATAATCCAATCTACTGCAATGGTGTTGGCATTGCAATACCATTGCTGCAGCAGCAGGGGACTGCTTTGTGTGAAGATGAAGGGGTGTTATCATTTTGAGACCCTCAAACTATAGAGATTTCACTGGCTTTGGTTTTCTGGAGTCCTCATACTGTGTGGACACGAGGCATGACATGAGGCATGAATCAGTAGGTGAATTCAAAGGCAAAGTTGGCTTCAATCTGAATGTATTAGGGAATTTGGAGATCTAGTTATATATATATATATATAAATATCCGTATATTTTCCTAAAAGATTGTGCGGAGTTGACAGTTCACAGGTTGTTGTTTTTTCTTTTTTCTTAAAGCATCCTTTGTGATTTGTTCCTTTTTCCATGATGTTTTTCTTTGTGAACAGCTTGGGGGGGGGGGGGGGGGGGGGGGCATCAAGTGTGTTTACAAACAACACAAATAAGAGAATATTGAATCTAAAAGAATTGTGAACCTTTTTAGTGGACAAGTGGAAGCCTATTCAATTGAGGCCTTCCTGTTTCCTCACACTTGTTTCTAGAAACAAGAATCGAGACAAAACTCTATAAATATTTACAAAGTTCTCCGAGACAAAGTTAAGATACAATACTTGCTGGCCGCCTCCACCCAACATCGCCCTCCCCCCACTCAACAGCGCATCTTCAGCGGCGGTTTTAATGTTTGGCTTCTGGGGAGGTTTGAGAAGAGTCCTGGCTTCATTGTTCTGAACACAACAGCTGTGACTTAATGAGTCTATTCCAGCGCTCACCCTTTGCCCAAGTCTGAGCCCCTTCCACCACCGCCTTCTCATTGACCACATGACCATTGTCGCCAAGGTATTCACTGGGTCTTAATGGTAAGACACAGAAGAATGCAGTGGTGGCTGGGCCTTTGCCACCTCGTCGATCTGGTGGGAAAGCTCCCAAACTCATTTCCTACAGCTTACGTTTACCATGACAAACCAGTGACCTATAGGTTCACTCCTGTAATTTGGGACGAACCTCCCACAGACCCACACACATACATATATACATAAACACTCTTGTGTTGCGTTTACATGCTTTTCATGGACGAACCGGCTTTCAATTTCTAAATTCTTCGAAAACTTAGGTTTCACAACCGTCACTTTCATAACTCTAATCATTCCCCTATCCCGGGTGTCTGCAACTCACAGATCTGCAGCCACATATAGCTCTTCAGTCTCTTCACAACAGCTCTTTGAATCTTTCACGAGATTATTTGAATGAGCATTTTCATTTTAAATTGCATACGAGACTCATGCTCAAACAAACTCTTGTCTTTAAAAAAATATCCTCCTAAAAAGAAAAGAAAAGAAAAGAAAAGAAAAGAAAAGAAAAGAAAAGAAAAGAAAAGAAAAGAAAAGAAAAGAAAAGAAAAGAAAAGAAATGGGTAGAAATGTTCAAACATTTAAATCAGCTAAAATGGCTGAAAACAATTAAAATAGAAAATTGATCAAACAAAGACAAAAGGTGAAAAGGAAAAGCAGCCTAAAAAGGAGTTAAATCAGCTTCAAGAGTTAAATAAAAATACAAAAACAGCTAAAACTGCTTAAAAGGGCTTGGCAGGAAAAATAGAAATTGCTAAAAATATCCTCAGTCTTAGACTGAAGAAAATAGCACTTCATAAATGCAAGCCTCAGAAACCATTTCTGTGTGTATAGCAAAACTATATGTACAATTTTACAAACAGTTTTACTTAATTTTAACGGTTACACATGTTTTGAGGCTCCAGATGAAATTAATTCAGTGGAAACCTTAACCTTAGAACTTATCTATTATTTTTCCAAAAAGGACAGTAATTCCACATAATGTGAGGGTGTAAATATTTTCAATCCCTATACCTGCAATGAATATATGTATACATACACATAGAGGATTTCATACAGTCATGGAATATGCATTGACTGACAATGGCTTTACTCTAAAATCAGTAATACCTAACCTTGAACTTAGTCAAATGCTGAAATAGGTATTCACAACTGAAAATAACGATTTGTCTCATAAAGACAACAATTTGTGTCCTCGTGATGATATCAGTCTCCAAAGGTGTGTGTAAAGCCCTTTCAGTGTATGTAAAACAAGAATACACATTCTGAGTCCAAGCACAAAATGTTTCTGAAATCAAAGTGTAAAAATCATGAATTTCAAATTGAAACATTGCCACGTGAACAGGGCCGGAAAAGTCTGCAGGATACTTTCTTTTGTTGGTGTAATCCCTCTGAAATCAGAGACATGTTGACTCAGAGTTATGCTGAGAAATTAACCCATGCATTTGTTTCTTCTTGACTTGACCATTGAAATTCCCTATTATCAGAGAGTTGAGATAACTCTCTAAAAACTCTTACACTGACTCAAAATTCAGCATTAGAATGTTTCTTTGGACTCTGGTAGGAAACTGGCGTACCTGGAGGAAACCCACGTGCACACACAGGGAGAACATGTGAACTCTACACAGAGAGGTCCTGGATAACATTTGAACCTATTCACTGTGAGGCGAGAGCGCTAACCGCTGCACCAATGCGTGGTCCTCTCCTATTCTCCATCGATTCAAATTTCACCATGACACGTTACCAACATGGTGTCTCTTTCCTGTAGTTTGTGCTCTTTCTGTCCTTTCGCGCTGTACCTTCCTGCGTGATCTGACAGTAGAACTGGATTAACTTTCTGGCCTGTGACAGTTTGTTGCTTGTTTACGTGTTGCTCTCTGTCTCTATTCTATCCATTTCTCTCCTCTCTCCTCTCTCCTCTCTTCTTTATCGTGTAACTCCAAGCGGAACAGCAGAACGTCTCCCCCTCTGAGCCTGGTTCTAAAAATTTGCTTCCTGTTAATAAGCGTTTTTCCTTTCCACCTTTACCTATACTTACTCATGAGGAACAGTTGGAGTTTTCATTGTAAAAGTGTCTTAAGAAGACTGTGTTGCTATTTGCAGTAGATAAACAATATTGAATTGAATTGAATTGAATTGAATTGAATTGAATTGAATTTAATTGAATTGAACTGAACTGAATCATCCACACAGTAATTGTTTTAACTTAAAGCAAGTTAATAGCTTCCCTTCTAAAGAAATACATTTTTCTATCCATACATTTTTTCCTGTCCCACTGTATACATTCATCCATGTTCTCATTGGGTATCGAGTTAAGCTGCTGTTTTGTTTCTGTGTACACTAACAAGGACATTTAAAGAAACATCTGACACAAATGTTGGTTTACAACTGCAGTTGCTGCTTTCATTTTGAGGGCTAACAGTGTCTGAAAAGGAAAGTTTATCACCCTTCTTCAGTCTAGGCAAAAAAAAAACAAGGCTGAAACTCTGTCAACAACATATCATTACCCCTAAAATGTGTGCGTTTTTAAGTGAAACTGAGTTCTGTGATCTCCTAGCTGCAGTCTGCAGAAAGCAGAAAGCGAGCACGACGTGGTGCAGTACAAACCTGCAGCCTGGCAATAGATGCTAGGATGTTGCCATAGCTATCGAGATAAAATCCACAAGTAGTTGTTTAATTAAATCCAGCCTCTTTTGTAGATTTGACAGTGAATAAGGCAGCAACAATGGGGAGCCATAATATTAAAAGTCTATCATTAGACATTTCTTGTGGAACTATGCAAGTAAATTCTCTTCACTTCCACACTGAAGTCATTTGACTGAAACTGCTGGAAACAAGCTTTTTACAAATGAATTATTCACACAGATGTGGTGATCTTGGCTCATAACAGGATTGCAAAACAGTCTTACATGACTACAAGCCCTCCTTACTGTCTTTTATTCCACATTCACTTCAGCAGTGTTATACTTATGTTACAAGGCTAATCATGTGGAGTGTTCTGTTATCCTTGAGGACTAAAAGAGTGCCTGTCAGCCTGCTGCATATGCATACAAAGTGGTGTGCTTTTTTTTTTTTTTTTTTTTTTTTCTTTTTCTAAAGGACTTTACAAACAAGACTGTATTAAGAGTGAGGAGCAAAGATGATACTGAAGAGCTTGGAGTTACACACCCTTAACCCCAGGAATGACACAGCATGTAGCTGTCATTTGAGTCAGGTATCATTATCGCGGCAGGCCTTAGTTCTCTGTGAAGGCTGACAGCTTTATGATTTGAGTCACTTGCACTGTGAAGTAATTAAAAAGGAAGGTAGCATTGGGAAGTCTTGAATATGAAAACGAGATACCTGAAATAGCGTTACTCATTAATGTGGGGTTCCAGTGTTTTTTGAAATGACTCAATTCAGAATAATCATGCTTCACATAAAATAAAAGATGCACGTGACAATGTATTTCTTGATCAATGAAAATGAATTGCCTGCTCATAATCAGCATGCTCATAATTACCTTTTTTTACAGACAATTTAATTAAGGCTTACCATTTTTGGAGATCATTCAGCGAGTTGTATTCAGCTCCTATATCTGCCATATCCACTTTGAATTAGCACGTTCAAAAGTCAGTGTGATTGACCCTGGATGTGAACCTTGGGGAGAAAAAGGTCACTGGAAACCAGATGGACGGAATTCATGATAACCTTTTTCCCCGCCATCTCAGGTTAGTATTAGGGGAGCAGTTCCCTTCTGCTTGTCTCCTGGACATGCCACGCAAAGTGAAAGACATGATATTAAAGCACTTCCTCATCAAGATTGAAAGGCGTACATTCTTTTTTTGCCTGCAAGCAGTCAATTATTTGACAAGTACACATAATGAACAATGCAAGACTAGTCGGAATTTAATCAAAAGGCAGAGACAGGGGCCCAGTGCAGATGGGAAATGATTAACACAGTTAATCAAACATCCCAGCGTTAGGTTAAACATGGCAAGCCTATCCCATCATCTGAAATATGGATGGGATCCATTGCGCATTTCCATTTTTCCATTTCCTTTTTGCCTTGTGGAACATTTTTTTTTTGTATTTATTATACTGACCCCTATTCATTCTGCTACTTTCACAAAGGTACAGTCTGTACGTCAGTCCTGACATCACTGACTCAGTTTTTCTTTTTAGTCAACGCTAATTCAGTCACATTTGAAGCCGATTTGAAAGAATTGTCAAGTGCCGTCTAATCCAAGTGGGGTTTTTCTGTAGAGGTTATTTCGCTTTTCTTCTCACAGGTTTGCTATTGAGAGGATTTGTGAAAAACATCCACGCAGAGGTTATAACACAGGCTCTCAGGAGAAACTTCAATGCAGGTCAAAGAATAATAGGTGAGAAATTGAACAGGTGCAGGGACATTTAACATCAGATAGACAGAAACTCTTGATAAAAAAAAATTAATAAAAAAAAGGATAGGGTAGTTTTGTCGTATGTGCCACAAAACTTTCATATCTTGACACCAAGTCACCTCTCATTCCACTCAAACACGAAGAAGAGGACGATAAAAACCTGACCAGAATCAATTTATACTCACCGTATCCGAGTATAACTTGGAGGTTTCTGAACCACCAGAGTAATTCCAAGAAGTGTGGTTTTAATTGACCATAAAAACATTTTGACTTTGTTTCGAGCAAACAGTCTGTTAAACGTTATGGACGTTATGGAGGAACGTTTTATTTTTCCAATGCTACATCTTCTTTTTCATATTTCTATGCTCCAAATGTTAACTGTTGTTAAATTTACACGTCAAAAGAAGTTGCTGTTATTATTCATGTACGTTGACTATAGAGTTGGGCATTATGGTTTTACTATTTTTTTCCCCAATTGCTTGATATAGTTTTACTGTGAATTACATTTTTCTTTGTAACTCATGTTAATATGACACAATAGTCATACAGTCATACTACACAATAGTGTAGTGTAGCATTTTCACCTCATTGCACAAGTGTTGTGAGTTCCAGTCTTTTCTCCCCATGACTTTTTTTTCTCCAAGGTTCGATAGTTTCCTCCAAAAGGCATGCATTTTAGATAAATGCCTGTAGGTGTGATTTTCTGTGTGAAATGCCTTTATTTACTTTTTTTTTATTAATTTTTTTCTGTCTCTCTGTTAACATTATTAAAGACTGGTGACCGGTCCATCATGCACTCTGCCTTTACGTGGCTCCAGTGCCCTGCCACTGTGGGCTCTTTTAGCCAGTTGGATAAAGTTCCAGAGAAGATGAACGAATGTGTAAGTGTCAATACTTTTTGCACAATTAATGTTTCTATATTTTTTAGTGGTGGAAGTAAAGATACCTTTCCTAGTACACACACACACACACAAAAAAAAAAAGGTCAGTGCATATTCCCATTTTGCGGTAGTCTCAGGTGTGCAGTAATGGAACGTTTGAAAATCAGTGAACTATCTCTTTATTTTGCAAACTCACGGAAAGTCTGGAACAACAACTATTGTTCCGTTGCCACTTTAACGCGCAACAATAATTAGCTGTGATTACAAAGTATCTCTTGAGAAATTGGGACAGAACAATTTAGTTCATTGTCCTCAGAAATTAGAGTTGCCCTTTCTTTCCTTGTCTTTTCTCCCCTCTATTGGATTCATCTGTTCTTCATAGCGTCAGAAAGAACATACCACTAATCAAGCAAACAATTTGATTGCTTCAGAAAGATTTTGTTCAGTCTGACTTGTCCTCATGAACTGTCGTGTCAAACGACTGCGATGAGTGCAGTTCCAGTCCTATTGGATGTGCTTTTGGTAATAGCAACATTTACATACGACCTTGCGCATTTGCACACAACCTGTGTTTCCTGAAGCGTGAGGCTGGGTGCACACTTTTTTGAGAAAAATAATCAGTCCTCAAAGAGCAACTTGTTTAGTCACATGTGCAAGTTCTGACAATTTGAAAAACCTTCGGCAATTGTTGTTGACTTCCTAAGAAGTTCAAACATACAGTAACAGCCGTTGTGAACTTGGCGATTTTTTTTTTTTTTTTATGCCTTGATGAGCAGCCTGCGTATTTAAAGCGGTAATGTTTTATGGAAATAAGCTATATGTATTTAAAACTTATAATTGTGTTCCTTTATACCAGCACAAAGCGGTTACTTTTAAATTAGCGGAATTAATCGAAATGCAAAATTGAAGGGGGAATGTCCGTTCACAGCGATGAATGCTTGAGCAAGATTTTGCTTCAATTAAAATTTCAAGCAATTATTCTAAAAGATTATTGACCTCTAAAGGGACCGACGGGGTCACATATTTTTCTCTGTCTTAGTAGTATAGTATTCATCTTCATTAGAGAGAACAATTGCAGGCGTTTTCTGCTCATACTGGAGGGTATTAACGCCGACAGATTATCCCCGGCACAGTCCACTAATAAAGTTGATTTCTATTATTGTCTGTCCAGGTACGAGGAGATTTTTGAAGCACAGCCTTCTTCCCGCTGACCCGCTTCTGCTCTTCATCAATGCTTATTAGACTTTCTTGCCCTCTCAGCAGATGCAGGAAGGTCATCTCTGTGTCAATATGAAAATCAATGAATGGTTGTTTTTCACTGCCATTACAGGCTTCACCTAAAAAGTCAATCATTCTTGTCTGTAACTTTGAAATTTGATTTATCAAATAAAATTGTTCTCAATTAATTTCCACTAAAAGTAATCCCCCCCAAAGAAATATGTATGAAAAAACTCCCACCTGAAGAGGCTCATTAAAATGTGTGTAGATTTAGGGTTTCAACTATGTTCCATTTTATATATATTTCTTACAGATTTGGGAATAAAACATTTTCCACTGCTCCTGTAAAATCTTGAAGAGAATAAAATCACAGATGTTATTTTTTTGTTGTTGAATGAGTTTTTCTGAAGTATTATAAATCAACATGATGAATTTTAATTGTGATAACGTCAACTGTGCTTGACAGAAACCCTTTCGCTTCAAATGTGTTACAATCATGAATAAATGGATTCTTTTTCCTTTTTTTTCCAAACAAGTCATTTCAAGGTTTACTGAGTATTCGGGGGCTTTTGCAGTGAAAAACGTCACATCTTTAGTTTGAAAAATATGTCCACATTTACACAACACGGAGTCCCAACTGGCAAAGTAAAGCAAATTGGAAGTGCTGGCCTCTGCTGAACCATATTACTGGTGACCATCTATCATTTTTTATAGGTCAAAAGTGAAGAACATCTGTTTCCACTTGGATACGTTTCCATATAAACCATTTGAATAGAGATTCTTCACCTGTATCTGACGCTTGTTTAAGCCAACATGTGTCTCATACATCAAACCTCGGAGGAAACAAAACACTTTTTCTGTTCCAGCAAGTGTGTCTCTGAAAAAAGGTTTGATCAAAGTGCAAAAGTTTTAAAGGGTGCTAAGATTCTTTAATGTTTATACCATGACACGGTTTGTTTTAGTGATTTGTTTATGTCGCGTGGTCTTTTAGAAGTCGACTTATTTGACAGTTGTGCAAGCCAGAGCTCAACATGCCAACACTGGACCTTGCTTTTTTCAAATTTGATCTCAAAGCCCCTCATGTGTTTGACTTCTTTTTAATTGCTTCCTGTCTGCTGGGTCAATTATGAGACTTAGACTCTTTAAATGGGGGAGGAGGGGTGAGGTCGGGGGGGTGGCTGTAGCAACATTTGTTTTCAAACAGGCGGACTGATTAAATAACTGAAATTTGAGCAGAATGATGACATCATTCAATGAGACTTGATTGTATTTCTATTTGGTGGCAGCTCTCCGCACATATATGTTGACTTACATTCAGACACAGGTTAATTGCTTGACCTGCTTTCCTTGGGTATTGTTTCATGAACAAAGTGGGCAGAAGAGAGTGAATGAAAAAGAAACGGTTGGTCTGAAAAGCCATGAGACCATCATAATGTTTCATTCTTTGCCGACTCAGGGTTTAGGTGTGTGGCGGTGAAAATGTCCAAGATTGTATTCAACACAAATCTTTAGTTCTTAATAGATGGTCAGAGGACTTAACAGCCATCAGCTTGCAATCTTAGAACACTTAAAAAACACATTTTCATAAACATATGGCGATTTATTTATTTATTTTTCTTCTTCTTCTTCTTTTCTTTAATTAATGTGAGCAGCAATATCAAAGCGATTCAGTGGGTGAATGTCAACCTGGCATCGGTCTTGATAAATGTGTTAGTGAAGCTGGAGTTGTCGTCTCTTGCGAAAATTTATACCAGCAGTGAGAAGTTTTCTGCAGCATCTCATCATTGAAATGTCAAATGAAATTGCGCCATTCACACAACACAGAAAACTGGATGTGAAGCCAGCCTGATTAATACTATATATATATATATACATATATAAATCCCCTGTTGCTTCCTTGAAGGTGTTCAATACTTGCTTTAGCCAGTGAAGAAACAGACAGCTCCTGGAGGTGTTGCAGAAGTGAGGTCGACACCGCAAGCGACATGGTTGCTCTTGACTACATAAATATTAAACCTCGCCTCCACTGTGTAGTAAGGTCCTCTTTGATTACGAGTCTACTCCAAGAGTTTGATATCCAAGGAGACCACTGAAGCCAGCTTGACAAAATTGATGAGAAAATACAGAGAGTCAGGAGGAGTTTCACTTGATTTGGAACAGATTCATGCAAATGGATCAGGGAAAGAAACATCGCTGGTTCACAGTTCACATACTTGGAAGTTTTCCTTTGAACTTTTCATCTGGAGCTGCTGGAAGAGATGGGACAAGAGGAAAATAGGAAGTGAAACCCATTTGGGATACCTCAAGCCACTTCTTTTGTCTGCACTTTGCTCCGAACAATTTGTGAAGTACTCAGCTTGGCTGATTCCTCAAAGAGGAAGGCACACTTTAAGTTGTTTTGGTCACTTCTGTAACACAGGTATTTGACACAAGTTTACCTCAGGTGATGTAATAATGCCATGGCTAGTTTCATGCAGGTGTTGCCCGGTGGTATAGTGGTTCAGGCTATTGCCTCAGAGCAAGACCATCCCAGTTGCATTCTGGATACATGGTTTTTCTGAGCTTGTGCATTCACCCAGTGCAGCTGAGGGTTTTCTCCTGGTACTCCGGCCTCGTCCCATGGTCCAAAGAAACGCATGTTAGGTTAGGGTAATTGGTGACTTTAAATTGCCCATCTGTGTGTTTGTCTGTCTCTCTGTGTTAGCCCTGTGATGGACTGGCAACGTGTCCAGTGTGTATCCCCTCTTTCACTCCGTGTCAGAAGGAATCGGCTCCAGCTCCTTGAGACCCTAGGTTGGATAAACAATTAACAAAGCAACTTGGGGGCCTTTCCTGAAGTATAATGTAGATTTAATTGATCTTTTGGGGCTGTGTTGGGGTCCCACCATCTGTTGTAGGAGGTCTATTTCTCCTTGTCACAAACAATTGTTCCTTTATGTTTCTTGAAGTTTGTTTGGGCTTGTGGTCCTGTTTCGGAATCATCAAATGAGTCCTAGAAAAATACTATGAGATTGGAGAAGAAGTAAGTCATGTCCGTTGCCTTAAACATTTGAAAGTCACACGTTTTTCTCATAATATGCAATAAGGAGAGGGAGTAAGAAGTTTTTTTTTTTTTTTTTTTTTAAATACCTAATGAAGAAATGATGGAATGAACGAGGTAAGACGCATCTTTGTTAATTGTGCTCTGAAGCATGTAACCTAGCAAAAGCTTTGTCCTTCATAATGAAAGGAGGCATATTTGCCTGGCGTCGGCAGCAGTCTTGTGACTGGTCATGTGTGCCTGAGATGTCAATCATGGGCAAATATTTTAGGAAAGAACCAATAAGCATTGTTAGTCGAACAATTGAAGGTTAAGAGGCAAGTTTGGAACCGCGTGGAAAATGAGGCGACATGTTTGCTCTCACCATGGCTGACTGAAGTCTGCCTGAAGCATCTGCAACCATTTACAACTGATATAAAGGCAGAAGACGCTGCAGTCAGTGTGCTGCAAGGATTTACTGGCTATTATCTATTTTATATGTACCTTTTTTCACACCTTTGATTTCTACAAGGTTTTTTTTCACACAGGATTTTTATTTTTTATTTTTTTGTGTCGATTAAGACAGGCAGCAGTTATATGGCACCATTTGGTGAGTCATTATGTGCAATATTGTGTCACCTTTACAATATATGATGACATCACAGTTACACATGGACAATTTATGTGCAGCTGCTGTCTCACCGAGGGAATGACTTCACACCCTGGGCTCAAACACATTAAAGGTGATACCCAACAAGCCCAAAAAATATTAATTACTGTGTGTTTCAAGTAGATATCTTTATCTAGCTGAGAGAGCACAGATTTACCTACATTCAGAAGACTAGCAATATAAGTATAATGCCCTCTGTTGACAGTCTGAGGAAACATATCTAAATGAATCCATGCAAAATGGCAGTTGAAGCTGTTGCAGCCGAGGATACCACATGTGTCTGAGTCCTGGCTTATAAATAAACATTTCTCAAGATATGGATGCCTGTCACTGGGTGACCTTTTATTACATCTGTTTTCTCTTTTGTGTCCCTTGCAAAAACGGCTGTATTATTATGTAAAATTATGCTTATGAAAACATAAGTCTGCCCCCTCTTGCATTCACCTTCACCTGGCAAGCATGACTCAACTTCACATTTCCCCGCGGTGGGTGAGAGACAGTTTTTATTGAAGCCAGGTGTGTAGATCAATTCTACCCCATGTTTTTGGTCAATTTTCCTTAACCAGATCATACCATGCCCATGTGTTCACAAAAGGCAGAAACAAAAACGAACCCCTTTTGACCAGCATATTTTGGTTGTTTTTACATGTTGAAATATAAAGATAGAAGCCATATTTTCTTTTTAAATATTTTCTTTTTAAATATTTTCTCTTGTTTTCTTTATAAAACTACAGAATATATATATACTTTTAACATGAAGAGAATTTGTTTAAAAAAAAAAAAAAAGCCAAAACAATCTGTATACTTCAGCACAGTGGCGCGTCAAAAGGAAGACCCCTTTCAAATTGTGTGTCACATCAACAGAAAAATCACCTACATAATGCATACTGTATATACAATTTGTGAATCACCAACATAACATGCTGCACACAGCAAGGAGTGACAGGGCCACGGCCACTGCAGTCTGACAAAATTCCCCTGACTGCAGAATGGTGTCATGAATCATGTAAAAGAAAAGTAGGGTGGAAAAAACCCTCTTATTCACAACTGAGAGGAGGTCCTCGGTTTGAAAAACTGCTTGGCTCTCTACACACTTGGCTCCACACACCAGCAGCAGCTTGACCACCGCTGCTCAGGGCAGTGTGCTATCCTACGGGCCCCGTTTGAGAGAGGAGGAGGGGAGAGAGGGGGGGGGGGGGGGGTCTCCCTGTACTTCTATGTTTCTTTTGATGCTCGGTAGTATTACAGTAGAATGAGTCCTCTGTCATTGGTTGAATAGACCGGACTGCCTACTGTGACAGAGCAAGGGCCTCTCTTACCCAAAAGGAAGGCAGAGTTGCAATTTAAAGCAGAAAAAGGGGGCCGAAAGGAAAGAGGATATAATGATAAACACTCTTGTTCCTGCGTGATAGAGTTTAATCGTCCCTCCTGTGTCGAGAATAAAATGTGATCCTGACGGCCAAGTTGACGTGATAGTCAGGTCTCGACTCCGAGTCATCCCGGATCGAGACTCCATGTCGGGTTTTGGTGGAGTCCGGGGCTCAGACTACTCCTGCAGACGGCAGCCTGCTCTCCACTGCACTGGCGCTGTTTACTGGAAGCCCGCTCCGCGCTGCTCCCACCAAGTGTCTCAACACTGTGAGCGGGATCTTTTCCAGAGGCGAGCCCCTGAAACTTGCCCAGTATCCACAGTCTCATTCACAGGAGCCAGGACGAGGAACATCGGCAGCTTATAGTAGCGGGGAGGAGTCTTCCGTCTTCTTCACCCCCCTTTTTTTTTTTTTTCTTTTTTTTTTTTTTGATCAGACACTGAAAAAAATCCAGCCACACCAATCTACTCCCGTCTGTGTCCCTCTCAAGTCACTCAGTGTTTCTCTCGGTTGCGTCGCTTCTCTTGATTGTTGCCACCGCCGCTTCGGGAGTGGAAGGTGTTGATGAGTTAGGACCGGCCGCAGCGCAACACCTTGCATGCCATGGAAGTGTGCGCCCGGTGCAGGAGAATGTGCGGGCTGAGCGGGGGACCCACCGCCTGATGAGCCAGCCTCTGTCCCAGATCAGGGGAGCATGCCTCAGACCTGCAGACTCTCTCTCCCCGCTGCCGAGGAGTTCCCATCAGACTGTCTCTCCACTATCTGACATTTTCTTTGGTAATCTTTTCACCACCAACATTTCCTCCACGGCCGACTTCATTCCAGCTTTGTCAGGCTTCAACTGCTTTTCAAGAAAGGTAAGAGTGTGTCGCGCCCCCCCCCCCCCCCCCCCCTCCCTTTCCGTCAATAATAAACACTTTATTAATCACAAGGCGCTTCGCATCGGGCTGTTTTAACAAGTTGATGGAGAGGAGCAACTTTTAGTCTCGTTTTCCAGCATTTTTTTACTTGGGGACTAATTTCAAGGAGTATTGAAAGACAACTTTGAGGGCACCGTGAGAACTTTTCAAAAAGAAAATAACCATATTCATGTCATACACAAGGGAAAAAAAAATAGATGATTAAGTTTGAAAGTGTTTTAACAGACCTCCCGTGTTTGTGGTGTTTCGTATCGTCCAACGGGTGTCGTGGATAATTGAAAGGTGGTTAATCAAAGTATAACCAGATGAGGATTGATTTGCTCTGCTGCCTAGTTTGGGTGAATGGAAACTATTAAAAAAATGTGTGTGCGTGTGTGTGCGTGTGTGTGTGTGTGTGTGTGTGTGTGCGCGCGCGCGCGCGCGCGTGCGTGTGTGGCGCATTGACCTGAACCAGAACTTCCAAACCACCATTTAATTGGAATTTATGTGACCAAAGTTGAGCTGGAATTTGGTCGGTTGGTGTTGTAGTTTCAAACTCTGGTGATCCTGCTGGATCGAGGAGTGTTTCTGCCGGAATCTGTGTCGGTATGATTCTTGAGTCTCTCATCTCATCCTAATCCATAATGATTTGGGTTGGACTATTTGTCTGAAACAAAAGACACAAGCAGTGAATTCAACCTCATTGTAATAATAATTGGTTCGGGCCAGAAGTCTCCTGGTGATGCGAGCGGCTCTACGCGTGCAAAAAGTCACGCGGGGATCAGTCAGAGGGAGAAATAAAAAGGAAAACACTAGTAAAAGAGGATTTGATCGGGCTGCTTAGACTTAACTCAAGGGCAGTCGGCGCGGAGTGGCAGTAAAATTAGATCCTTTTACTGCACATTCATTATTTAGGCGAACGTGCCTTGTCAACCATGTGTTTAAAGAGTGCGCTGCAAAGACGCGCACATGCGGCGCGATGTGTTGTGCCGGAGAAACACGCAGCGGCCAGCCGGTGATGCATGGCAGCCCGGAGCACAGCAGCAATCTTCAGTCATCGATCAGTGGATTGGGTTAAATTTAGCTGTGGTCTTCAAATGCCCTCTGCTTTTTTTTTATTTATTTATTTTTTTAGTTTTCCCTTTTGCATCGTTTTGGTTGTTGTTGAGGATTTGACCTTAGCGGATGGGCACAGAGAGGGAGAATTCCTGCCTGGATTAGACTCCATAAATGAGCCTCGTGTCTGTATTTAATCCGTGACACCCCTGTGCAACACCTTTTGTCATAGCCGTTCGTTAGTGAACTAGTGATGTTCCTGTAAAATGTGTCATTAGTTTGCGTCCCTTTTAATCAAACCAGGATTTAAATGATCCCGTCTGAATAGAAGTTGCTGCACGACCTTTTCTGAGACGACACTCTTGAGAAGCAGAAGAATACGCCAAGTGTTTGGAGGGGGGGGGGGGTTATCTGCCTCACCATGCACAACAAAGTAATTGTTCAAGCTATACACAAAGACAATCTGCTTGTGAATGAGTGTCTAGTTTTTTTTGTTTTTTGTTTTAAAGGAATGCGTTAGAAATATGGGTTAATGCATTCTTCTATCAGACTACCAAGGCTTCCGTGCTCCTCCAAGCCCTTAAAAAAAATAAAAAATAAAAAATAGGGAAACTAAATTTTCTTTTTTTAAGTCTGTGCATAAAAACAGAAATGTTTGAATTAATGCAAGAGCAGATTCCAGCTGTTTGGAAGGAACACATTACCATATCAAAGTGGTCGGAGCCCTTACACAATCGAAGGAGTTGTGTTTTCTGCCACTGGATTTGGCTGAGCCTGAAAGGCTTGAAAATGATTGCCTGAGCTGGAGAAACTGTAGGACTTGTTTCTTTCTCCCTTTCTTGTAAGTAGGTCTGAATGACATCTCATGTATAAGGTAATTCCACTCGTATTTGTTTGTGCGGTATTGTGGGAGAACACCGTATCTCGAAGCTCTCTCACAACGAGGCAAAGTGATTCACAAAGAGTAAATAGTTTAATGCAGTGGGGACACATTTGTTCCCTTTAAAAAATGAGGAATATAAATAAATAAATACAAAAATGTTCAAATCTTATCGACAGGTTAGTGAAAAACCTTCAATAGATTTGTGAATGCTTTTTATTTTTTTTTAAAAAGAATAACCCCATTCCCGAATGTTGTGCTGATTTCTAATCACACACCAGTATGAACATTTTACCACTGAGACCAGCACAGGAGAACCTTTTTCAGTCTATCGCCTCAATTTAGTTGAAGAGCGTCCGGTTTCAAAGAACTGCAGCTGCTGATCTGCCAGAGCACCAGATTGCCTCTCTTTACTTGTGCGTTCAGCTCTACATTGGATCAAAGGGTAGCAATGTGGTAGAAAATAACTTATTTTCTCAACTTAATTCATCATACTCTCACCAAAACACCAAGAGTCTCGAGAGTGTTGGAGTGAATGGGCGAGGGGGTGTGACCGCATCAAAAAAAATGTTTTTTTTGACATTACGGACTGTTGCTTCATTCTCAGCTCCATAACAGCAGCTGATATTATGCACCATCTCTGGATCGTTTAAACACGTTATAATGCCGCTTTCATAGCTTCCTCCAGATTTGAAATGAAAACACCAAAGCCAGTCAGTCCCACTCCGGCTTTATTAAGGTAATTTGTTATTGATCTTTTCCAAATATGAGCGCTTTACACACTGACCACTGGCAACATTTGTTCACTTCATTTTTTATTTTTTTTTTGTGTCGCTACCTCATTCATATGAGCCTGTTTGGCGATTGTGGAGCCAATATAACAGATTTACACAATGATTTGAGACTGAATGTGCTGTTGGTGTCAGTGTGTCGCTGGAGGGAATGCCAGTGCATTTATCCACGGAGAACACCACCAGATTCAAGCTCCTTTTCCTCCCTTTTGTGCTCCTGGAGCATCACTGTCTTCGTCAGCCAATAGTGTGCGAGAACCATCGATACATTTCAAATTACATTTCGTGCACATGTGACGTGTCAGCTGCCTCATGGCAAAACCGAGGAAATGATGGAGGTTGTGAGTGTGCCAGTGGAAGGAGGATCGCCGGGCATTAAAGCATTCAGATTTACATCCCATTGCTTGTTTGGCGTGTAAATTGTGGGTTTGTATTATCTGATGCAATCTTTTCTTTTGCTAACCACCTACATGGAGCCATACTGTGCGGATAACTGCTCGCCATTAAAGGGAATAAACAAGGCTGTAAAAGAAAGCTATGGCAAATTTGACGTAACGCGCAGGCCTTTGGTGGGGCGGGCTACCTTCCCCTTTCATGACTGATTTTATTTTACGATTGGCAATCAGTAAAACACAGCGCGCCAGTGTGTTCCCCTCCCTGCCATTTTGTGAAACATTTGTTTCCACTTGCCAAAGGCCTCTGGTGCAAAGGGGGCGGGGGGGGTACTCGGTGCCCCCTGAAATGGCAGGTGAGACTTTCTGCTTGCCTAAATAATTTCCAAAGGCAGCAACACTCTGCGAGGACAAACACGTTTGAATATAAGGTTCAGATCAGACTCTGGTGACAGGGAGCAAACATGGATATTACCCGGTGGCTCCCATACAGTGGATGTGCACCAGTTAAGTGGCAGGCTCACTGAGCTTATCTGGCATCTCCTTTTCACGGCTTCACTCATTTGTGCTTCTCTGGAAGGTATTTGGAAGAAAAGGAAGTGCAGAAGTGGGTCGTAAAAGCTGACGTCCTCTCGTCGTAAAGTGATTAAGTGTAACATATTGGCCTGGTTTGTGATCGCAGATCACGTATGGCACGTCGCATTGGAAGCATTGTTTGTTTTCCTGCGTGCTGGTTGTTTAGGGTGCCCCCCCCACACACACACGTGGGAGCACTGCTGAAAAAAAAGAATATTGAGCATTGTGAGATTTTACATATATTGTTGCATATTATTTTACATTTTTTAAGGTGTGACAATTTATAATTGATACACTTTTAATTTGATTACAAATGATACGTGTAAAATTATGTAACACTTATATACATTTAATTCAATCTGTGGAAATTATTTTGAATGATTAAAAAAACATTTTCAAAGGAAAATAAGAATAAATACACACACACACACACACACACACACACACACACACACACACACACACACACACACACACACACACACACACACACACACACACACACACACACACACACACACACACACACACACACCCTGACCCTGTCTCGTTCTTTGTGCTATATGAACAGAACTTGTCCTTATCTCTGCACAGCTGCAACACTATTTGGGAAAATATTCAATTTCGGTGTGACAGAGGAGAACCTGGGAGGCAAGGCTCTAAGTAAACAGCAGTTATTGCGGCTCTGCCATAGCAGCGGAGAGCAAGGCCTGGCTGGGAGAGAGGGGGGATCTGCGGACGTCTGCCAGGGGAAGGAGTAATGTCTCGGCTGGATTATAGGAGAGCAGGGCACATCCACACTTAAAAGCCCCTTTTCCAACAAGACAGGGCTGTTATTTAGGGGTGGTGTGGGTAAACATGCCAGAGCAATATATTTTCTCCGTATAGGCTGTGTTGTCCTTGACTCTTTGCAAGTGAGAAAAGTTTTTCTCCTCAAACCTCTTTTCCTTTCTTTTTTTTCTCCCCCCAAAAATAATTTAAATGTTTGTGTGTGGTGTTCTTCAGTATATTCACACTGATGCCTTTCTAGCAAATTACGAAACTGCCTGAATTCTCGTGAACATTTTCAATATCGTTATTCTTTTATCCAGTTGACAGCGCTTTACGTCCGGGACTGTATTTCCTATGGATTTACATACCTGTGGTGTCGGCATACAGATATTTGGTGAACTGTGATACACTCAAAGAAAACTGTAGAGGGAATACTCTAAGGGATACAAACTAAACGAAGAGTAGGATAAGAAAACGTGGACTTTGTTTTGTGTTTGCATATAGATTAACTTCAGGAAGCTTCCACAAATGCAATTTATATAAAAGCGGTTAGGAGTTCAAAGCAATGCTTAATTCAAGCTACAGCATAGTGTTTGAAAAAAGGACCTGCAAGTACTGAAATACTCGCCCAAACAGTGTGCTCACGACTTTGATGTCCCAAATGTATCATATACATATATAAATATACATATACAAGCAAGTGTTTTTAAGAATTTACATAAAAAGTGATTTTTATTTTTTTCTTTACATTTATATCAGTTAGCCAGTTGATTCAGGGGTCTAGCGCTTTGATAGATGGCTTTTATTTATTTATTTTTTTGTAAAGTATTTAGTTAGTGAGTGTGGAAGCTTTGTTCCTGTGCTGTGGCTGCCAAGTCAGATGGAATTGAGCGTCTGGTCTGGGACTTTCAGAGGAATATCACAGGCATGGTAAGTTGCGAAAAACTAAGCTAATCAACAAAATAATTGTCTGCTGAATTGCCACCATGCCAGAGACATCAAACACAGCCGAGGTTGAAAAAACAATCAAATTATCTCTTAATGATTGCTCACGCTGACAGATGAGTGCTTGTGAGTTGGTTGTGTTTGTCGGCGACATATGCGAGGAGGAATGAAGTTGCGTGGTTTGCTCGCTCATAAATTCTGTGTACATTTTAATAATCTACACAGATCTCCGTCATCACCTGTAATGAAAACAATTCTTATCTTATGTGGTTTTTGGCTTTGAAACAGAGAGAGTTGTATTAGTCTATTAATTTCCTGCAGTGAATCATTAATCCTGCTGCTTTCATCCTTGCAGAACCCTCCATGTGTGGTCCACAAAATTTTTTATTTTTTTCTATTTCCTCTCCAAACTAAAGTTTGGCCCCGACGCCTGCTCTCCCCTATCCGTCGCTCGCTCTCTTTCTCTCTCTCTCTCTCTCTTTCTCTCTCTCTTCCCCCCTCCCTCTCTTTCTCTGTCTTTCTCTCCCTGCGTAGATAATGTCTCTGCAAATGATTTAACCGCCCTCGTTGAGGCTCCTTCCAGTAATTGAACAAGCAGAGACTGGGTGCTTTACAGGAAAACAATAGTCATATCATCTCAGATCTCCACTACTCTGAGATTCAACAACGTACTATGCCGCGACTGGACTTTTATGGACTTTACTCTGAGGCTCTGAATTGAAGAAAAGAAACAGGTTTGCTTTCTCTCTACCCCAAAAAAAAAAAAAAAAAAAAAAAAAAGCATGACAAATCAGATGCTGTTACGTTTTTTTTTTTTTCTAGGCCGGAAAGTGTTGCATGATTGGTAGGCATGTCTTGCAAGATACACGTGTGGGCAAAGTGCAGCCTTGGGTGGTGCTTGGTTGGCTTGAGAAATACGCTTTCAAAGAGGCTTGGTAATGATTAAACAAATATGAGAAGGCTTGTAGCTGTAAGTAGTGTAAAATGTAGGGTATGTTGTAATATATACACTTGAATTATGATGTGTTTGTTCATTTCTATCTATTAATACTAATAATAATAGTTGGCTAATTACTGTTGGCAATTTAGCAACGGGTTTAAAACCTCTATATTTTGCTGCGACCGCTTCAGGTTGGAATTTTAGGTTTTGTTGTTTTTTTGGCAGAGTAAGGAGCACTTTGATTGTGTTGCTGTGGAGCAGAATTGACCTTGTGTGTCAGAATGAGCTTTTTTCTCCGCCTTGTTTCATACAGAGCGCTCTTAGACTGAAATGGCCTGAGGAGGAGTTGTTCTTGACAGAGATGCATTGTTTCAGGCAGCCAATAAACCACTGCACTGAGTGGCTACATCTGTGAACCTCATCTTGACTACAGTGCGGGGCTAGCAACAACACGGCAACTGTCACAGCTGCACCTGCTGCTGTCTCAGTACAGAGCCTCCCTCTCTGTTACCCATGGAACCGCATCACTCTTCTCTCCGTGACAAGCCAGAGGCAACGGTCTCTGCTTGGGTCAACCGGAGAGAGGCTTCTTGGGGAAACATTTGAAAACAGAGGACTAAATGTCAGTCCTGAAAAAGAGATGTTAAAATAAAAAATTCTGCCCTGAGGGCCAGGATTTGGTTTCGTTGGCGCTTGGGTATAAATTTCTGTCTGTAAAACATAGTGGGAGTTTAAGAGTGCTGCCTCCGTAAAACCTGACCAACACTTTTGGGTGTTTGTCGCTCACTGCATTTGTCCAGCTACTGTTACAGCTTGAGGTATGATATGACAGCAACCTGTCTCTTGATGTAATGATGTAAATGATGAATATAGATAAATGGAGCCGACGGTCCGGCGTGTGTGTGTACACACACACACACACACACACACACACACACACACACACACACACACACACACACACACACACACACACACACACACGCACACTTGCAGTGCCCTGCCTGTGTATTGAGGCCATTCAGAAGATGATCTGATCAGCTAAGAAGAGATTCGGGAGCATTAAAGGCTTTCAAATCTCATATGTACTCATATTTGCAGCGTTGCTATTAAAAGTCACAGAACGGGGATCCAGTATGGAATACACAAGTAAAACCTCTGGTTTTCAACATACACTCTTTTACACGCTACGTTTATTCCCGTGAACACCTGTAAGCCAAAACAAGCGTCAAGAAATATATTTGCAATAAATGACTATTGAATCAATTGTACATGAGAACACAGCCATCATGCAGTCTCAGGCAGAAAAAATAAAAAAGATTATTGGAGGCGAACAGAGGACTGTTAGCCAGGAGAAGTGATGCAACATGTCTACTTTCGTGCCAAATTGAACTTAGGAGTGTGAAAAGCAGTGCAGGGACACGAGGAGTGGGGCTGACGTGAATGCAGATAGTGTGGGATTAACACAGTGAAAGATTGAGCGACAGTGGCCGGTGACTTCTCTTTACAGCTTTGCTTGTACAGCTGTGCCAGCCCTGGCATTCACTGCTGCTTGTTGGATCCAACTCCTCCTCCTCCTCCTCCTCCACTGCCGTGGGGGTGAGGTAATGAACATCTTAAATACTGCAGATAAGTTGCCCCCTTGAATGTGTGTGTGTGTGAGGATGGAGACGTCAAATTATTCATGTATTTATAATGAATTTTGGAATGTTTAATATTGACACCTCAGTGGGTCTCTGTACTGATTTGATCTTTTTGGCATTTGCACAGGAAAAATACATATACAGGCTGCCCTAATAATTCATCATGCCTTCCTTTAAATGAGGTGTGAGGCAGCTCTGCTGGTGTGAATTCTGCTATAAATCACACATACCCTGACTGCTTTATCCATTAGACCAACCTGTTTGTCTTATGCAGCTATTCAGTCCCTCGCAAACTGGTTTTAGTAATTAAGCTGAATGTGAGAACTGCAGTTTCTACGACATCTGTTATGTTATCACACTAAAGGAAATGTAGAGAAGCAAGAGAAAATGGAATTAGCTTTAATGGGAAAAAAAAAAAATCATTTTTTTAATACGCTTTTATATATATATATATATATATATATATATATATATATATATATATATTGCTTGAAATTAGTACCTGCATTGGCTTTAATGAGTAGCGCTTATATAATTAAATACATTATAGACCTTCTCTTAGCAAGAATATGAATAAATGATATTGAAATTCAGTTGTAGCCGCTTGACCAAGTTAGAAGTCATACATTAAAAATATTTCTGCCTTATTTCTAGCTTCGTAAGTACGGACTTAATAGTTTAAACTGGACTTTTTTTTTTCCAAGACAAAAAAGAATTCAATGAATACAAAGTTTACTTTGTACAAGAAAGTCCTATTTTCTTTTGATTTGTTACTATTTTTTCCTGAAGTAAATTTGCTACAATCATTTCCATAATCTTCTAATATTCTGATGACTTTCATACGTTGCACAGAAAAAATAAATAAATAAATAAAAAAAATCTTAAATTTGGATGGCATTTGTGTAATTTTCATTCATTTCAATGAAAATTTCAGTTTTTGCGTACAAGTCTGATTACAGTAAAACATTTGGAGACGCCTTCCTTATTTGGAGACGACGACACCGATTGGTCACACGTCCATGAAGACGAACATCGGATAGCTAATGCGACACTGTTGTCTCAATCCATCGTAAGATTGTGTCTGGTTACTTCGACAAAACAACAACTACGGGCACTAAAGCAAACGTATCTTTTCGTCCTTATGGTGACGGAATCATATCGAGGTTAAACAATGACCAGACAGAAAGCTTTTGAGAGAGTCACACATTTTCAAGTGCAGCATCGGTGCCCAGCAACACACGTTTCATTTTTAGCTTCAGCATCAGCAGCTGAACCAATGTGATGAGTGCTATTCTGCAGTAGTTGATGGAAATGCAGTGGGGGGAGAAAAAAAAAAAAAAAAGCGTTGTGTAAAGAGGACAGTCAAATTGGGGGCAGAAACTGGTGCATTTTTTTTTTTGTCATTGCAAAAAAGTGGAGCCAGTGGCATTTCCGTTATTCATCAGCCCGGGCTGATTACTAGTGAAGCTGGAGTGAGCTGACAGGATGCAGCCATTACCATCAGAATTAGGTCCAGCAGACCCGGGAGTAGACAAGGAGTTTGCACCTCGAAGAGACCGAGCCCCTGCCCAAAGGATGGAGAAGTTTTCTCCGAGTTCGCCCGACCACCTCTCTGCAAGCGTGGAGGTGAGGCCGCGCATTTTTTGTTTGTATATTTAGCGTGGTTTCCAAAAAAAAAAAAAAGGGTCGGCTCGAGATGAGCATTTACTTTCTAAATGGCGTTGTTGAAAAGGAGCGAGCAGACACCAAAGCCGAGTCTGACAATCAGCATGAGAGGGTGAATGTTGCAGACGCCGCAACGCCTACTCACTTTCCACTTTACTGCGAGGGCCAAAAAAAAAAAGGGATCTTTTATTCTCTCACCTGAAAAGGCTTATAGGCTCCTGTGCATAATGGAAGCAGTGTAGCAAAAGGAGGGCTGTGCAGACTTTGCCTGGGGACAGCGAGGACATTTTCTGAAGTCACAACCGCAAAACTTTCTCAGGTGCATGCTTTGTGTTTATAATTTAACAGAAGATAAACATTTTGCAGGAGGTTTCATAACTCAATGCAACTTCATGCAACTGGAGCAATGCAGTAAAAGCCCCCAAATGAAAGTGCTAATTGTCAATGTAAGCTATTTAAATGAAAAACATAGGATGACAGAGGGGGAAAAAGAATTCACAGGGCAGGACTGAATATTTATTAGCTAGAGATACATAAATCTCCTTTGAAGTTGCACCTTTATATAGCAGTTAGTATGCACCCCGCTTTTTTATTTTTTTTTTATTTTACTCGTAGCATTTCGATAAATGCAAATTTAAGTGCTGCTCTTAAATGCATTCTTTTAATCATTAGTTGCTTAATCTATCAATTTGTCTTGAGGGTGTTGAAAAGCAGATACATGCTACTTATAGTGAGGAGTGTCAGGTTGTGTTCGTCCAGTCCTCTTCCACCTAAGCACAATTCCTTTTCCGTGTTTTTGCAATGACAATTTTTTTTTTTATAAATTGAAGAGGCAAAAGGAAAGCTTAGGAAACTTATGTTAGATTTTTAAATCGATGTTCAAGATAAAGACGTGTTAACCTTAAAGAAGTTATTTCTGCTTTAAATGTAGATAATGTTGCGTGTGTAAAGCGGCTTTCACGTAATGTTGTTATGCTCTCATGTCCTCAAAGACAGTTATTGTTTATTGTGTCAACAGAAAAAAACAAACAAACTGAAGTTCATATTTGACTAGATTTATTATTATAATTTTTTTTGATATGTTCTTGATACAGCTTTTAATGTTGCTTTGAATTGTGCATCATGTTAAGAAACAGCCTCTCTGTCAACATTAATATGCACTGGAGAATATTTTTCCCCAAGAAGAGTCCTTGTCAATGTATTGCCTTCGCTTTCACCGTGGGACGTTTGCTGTCACACTCACTTCATATTCATCGAAGGTCTTCTTCCCCTGTCAGTGTTCTGTATAACCTAGAACAGTAGCAATTACACTTCAGTGGATTACCTATGCAGACATACACAGATTAAAATCTCTCCTTTATGCTACCTCCGGCGCGACGGTTCAAAGGTGGGACCTGCGCTGGAATACGCTATCATTTTACGGAGAGCAAAATTGGTCAACCTCTCAGAATTTGTTTGGGAATTTGAATCCCTTTGGTATTCAAAACAGGAGGGCCTTATGACAGGGAGATAATTTCCCAGGGAATGTTTTATCGCAGTCTGCTTGACAGTCTCCTGAATCTGTCTGCTCTCTCTCTCTCTCTCCTTGTGTCTTTAGACTCCCCTGACTTTGGTCCAGTTATTCAGAGGAAGAAGAAGAAAAAAAAAACAAAAAAAAAAAAACTACAACAAAAGAAAGCCCTGTTTGTTTCCCCTTCCTTTTTGTTATCACAAAAGAGCAAACACATATTAAACATACACAAGGTGCAGAAGCTGCGATTGCTGTATCTGCTGTCCTGCTGTGGGTGGCAGGGGACGATAACATAAGCCACGGGTCTATTTCCATAATTTTTTAAATCATGTCAAGCCTGGTCAGTTGGGAGCAGAAGGAATTTATTTATTTATTCTTTTTTTTTTTTTTTTTTAAGGAAAAAAGGTATTTGTTTACCCACAGTGCACATTCACTATTTATCATCCTTCTCCTGTGGTTTTCTGTACGTTAGCACTCATCCACTGAACGTAAGCTAAGTGACTCCTTGATGCCGTCTCTCAGCCAAACGGCGTAATGAAACTTTAGATTTGAAAAATCGACTCTCCACTCCGAGCACTGTGGAGAGATGCTGATCAGCACAGTGAGCGGGCGGGAGTGAGAACCTATAGAACCTTCGTTATTAAAATTGAGGGGTGGAATGAGCCAATCTGAGCTTGTTTGCATCACAACCCCCCCCCCCCCACAGCACCGATGTTATGTAAATGAGCACCGTGGAGAAGGTTCAGCCCCAAAACTGTCCTCTCTCTCTCTCGCTCTCACAGCTGAAGGTGGGGGAGAGGGCAAGGAGTAGTGACACCGAAACGGCACAAGGAGGTCTAATGAAGCTGCCTGGAAATTCAAAGCAACTTAAATTACACTGCTTTGTCACACTGCTGTGTATGGGAGCAGAGTCAGATGATTCACTGCGATTTTGTTGAAAATATGTTACGTGGTATTGTGCGGCAGACTGTGTAAAGGATTCATTGCTGAGCAGCAGCAAAATGCCTTTTAGACATTTTCAGTATCTTTTGGGAAGAAGAGAAAAAAAAAATAAAAAAATGGGGCCAATATACCTTCATCAGGTTTAACAAGCACCATTACCTTTCAGGGCAGTACTGAGTGAAGATTTAAGGCTGACAAGTGATTGCATTCGGGAAAGACTACACCCACTTCTTTTGTCTGAGCTTCCTGACGAGACACACTGCTATACCTTGTTTTAGCTTGACATATGCCGCTTCCCCTGTCTGACAAAAGCATTCATGCCATCCTTTAGATTGAAAATAGATACGGCAGCGGATAGAAAATTTGCCAGGATGAAGCAGGCCGGTGTGCATCTACTCCGCCACAGAAATAATTTGTGAAGTATTGCGTTTGCTGCGAGGGTAAGGTCCTTGTGCAGTATTCTATTTTAGTAACTGCTGAGATTATGCAGACTCCCCTTATTTTTGGCTGTGTATGTCCTTCCTCTGAGCCACAAAAAGGTTAAAAGCGTCAATTAGACACGGAGCCAAGGTTGGCCACATTATGCACAATGCCTCTAATCTGAGAGAATTAGCACCTTCCAAACTCTAAACATCCACCACTCAAGGAGCAAAATCACCACGTTCCAAGCTTCTGCAAGTTCTGCGTTATTAAGTCATTTTACAAGGAATATCTGTCCCGGATGTTTCTTTTTCCAAATGTAAGGATCTGTTGTCAATGGCCGCTCATTGCAATGATAACGTGTCGCCAGGTAAGACATTGTATTAAGACACTGTTAAACACAGCAGTCGCGGGGGAGCAGCATAACTCAGCAAGCAGAGCCAATAAAGAGAGAAGATTTCAGAGCTTTTAAAACAAATCGGAATGAGAAATTCACAAGGTAGGCCATGACAAAATATCTGAATTTGTGTATTCAGTGAGTGTAAGCGAACAATTTTACTTAATGAGATGTCTTTTCATTCAAACTTGGAGATCTAATATTCTCTCATCTCCGACCCCTTTCTCCTTTTTGTTGATCGTTGCTCAGATGAGGAAAGACACAGATAAATGGCTTATATTGCCGCTTGCTTTCCCTCCATTTAAAATGTGTTTCTCACAAGTCATCTTCTCGGTTACCTACGGCGTGTTTTGTGTTGCTGCCCACTACCTTAAAAATTAATCATCCTGTTTAATAACGCCTCACGATCACAGTGCATTATTGATGGCGGGGTCTTTAATAGGAGGACAGAGTGGGGGGGGGTGTTAACCATTCAGCTGCTCATTTTAAACAGCGAGGGAAGAGGGTCACAAAAGCTGCTTACCGGTTCATATCCGAGTAAATGCCGCACGTTAGTATCGTGAACTAAAATCAGGCCCCGCTCATCCAAAAGGTCTTGGTTGCATTTCTGCAAACAAACATGTTGTTTGAGATGACTGCTGGCACAAACACGCACGTAGACGTTGCACGAGCAGAAGATTTGCAGTAACTATCAGTGAAAGTGACCTCAAAAAGAAAATCTCTGACCTTTACTTATTTATTTAATTCCTTATATGTGCAGAATGGTTGAGTAACAAACACACCGATATGAATGGCTCAAGCATCTTTTGCCAATAGGCAATGTATATCCCTCTTCACGTCCCCCCCACCGTGCTCGACTTTGCTTTGCCATATTGAGTTGTATTATTTCTGCATAAATGAGACAATGATGCACCCATGATGAAAGTGAGAAAATTAATTTTGGATTGTGTCTGGGCCAAACGCCGAGCTCAGTTTGTATAATCCATGATTTGTTTAGACGAATCTTTCCCATAGAAAACTGAAGCTCGAAGCAAATGTGTCTTTTGTTGTGTTCCAATGTGCGTTCTGGACATCAACCCTGCAAAGTATTCTAGAGCATCTACTAATTGGATTATGTTTTTGGACACTGGGGATATACAATACATATTGCATGTGTTCTGTGCATTTCAAGGTGAACCGTGCCCTGTCAAGGACTTATTGGACTTGATTGGCAGGTACTATCACCATGAGATGCCCATATAATAGCAAGCCTCCCATTCCTGACCTGCCTATTTATCTTGCTGTATTAATGTCAGCCTATTAATTCCTAAGCGGAGGAACATTTGGCAAAGACACCGCTTAACAGCCCTGGCTGAATCATTCTTATCTCAGCAGACCTGAAAGGAATAGTTTTGTGCTATCAGCAAGTGGAAATGACATTTTGAAATTTCATTCGAGATAATCCACTTCACTTTGCAGTAAAACATCAAAATTAGAACAAAAAAAAAAAAAAAATATATATATATGGATGCTGTATTAAAAACTTTGTCACCGTGGTAAATCATCTCACGGTAATCCATGCGGACAGACAGGTGTAGGTATCTTTTAGCCCTAATAAGATTTTTGTGGCATTACTAAAGTGATTATGAGACTATGGATTTAATATATATCCAAGCAGAGGGCAATAACCATGCATGCCATGGGTATATAGTTAAAGAGAAACTTGAACTCATTAAAATATATAGAGCAAATATATCACAGAGGAAGAATAACTGAGAAAGGTTGTTTTCTGACCATTTAAACTGCACTTTTTTTGGTTTTTGACCGTGACTTAGTGTTTCCATTTCTGTCTGTGTGACTGTATTGATGTGCCGGAGTGTTCCAGGGTTTGACTCATGATTGCTTTATTTAGTAGCCATATGTCCTGACCAGTGGGGAGTACTCTAATCGATTAATTGAGTGGCTCGTAAAAATGATGAATGGTGCAAACACTAAGAGCAATGAGCATGACAAGCGCCACGCTTATGTCACACGCTCCGGTTCTTTTCTGGGCTGCTGTCTGTTCTGTGGTAGCGTGTTGTGTGGAGCTCAGCCGTGTGTTTCATTTAATTCAAAGACCATGATGCACATATTCAAAAAAAACAACGTCTTTATGGGCTCCCGGAACATGAAATGTTAAGCTAATACTTGAATACTATAAATTACAGTGGATGTCCTTTACTTTACAACTGCAAAAAGACGTGAAACGTGCCTTAGCCCAACGGCTCAAGGTTTGCCTCTGAACATTTGTCACGCAAATACAATTTTTAATAGAAAGCAGCCACATGCTTTGTTTTTCCAACTCTGCTGCTCCTAACCGTCCACTGCCCATTGCCCCTCCACCCCCCCCTCAACCTTCTACATCACCCCACTCCCGCTGAGCAGTCCTGTTGCACAGCAAGCGTGTTTGACCTGGTATTCCACTGGCTTAGCTCCAGTCGGGGTCAGGGCCTGCGTTTGGGGCGCTGGCAGTCACACAGTGTTTGGTTGTGCGTCATTCAGGCTCCTCTGGCCCTCTGCTGCTCTCAATCATACCCTTGGCAGAGGGGTCAGCCTCTGATTCCTCCTTGCCCCATATCTGACTCAGTAGGGCTCCAGACTCATCAGATCAACAGCCCAATCTCTCCACCTCTGCAGTGCAAATTTTCTGATTTACGCTTACAGATTGTACATTTTGGCAGTGTCAAAGTAAGATGCCTTCGCCTTTTTTTTTGGAATACATTCCCTCCTCAACTGAGAGTGCGTATGCTTTGACTGAACCTTTTTGTCCCCAGGTATTTCAGCTTTTTTGTTCTTCAAAGTGGCCAAAAGAAAGAGATAACTGGAATCTTATAGCGTGCATGAATGCATGTATGAGAATGCAGTGGGGAAAACCCAATTGGAACCAAATGTGTTTTTCCCCTATTCAACATGTGGTGGTCTGTTGGTTCTGATTTACATTTCAGTGAATCTCTGGCCCCATATTTCCCTTTCTTTGCATCCCTGTGATGTTCTCTGACAATTAACATCCCAACTCTTTTTTGAGCTCGGTTGAAAGCTCAGGGGCTAATTCAAGGGTCAAGCAAGACTTGCAAGCTGTCAGTCTTTTATTGTAGCTTGATTCCCCCTCCCCCCACCCCGCTTCTTTATTCTGGGTCCCCCTCCATTCTCCCAGACCTCGTTTTATAGAATGGGCCAACTCTTCTTCTATTCTCCTGTGGCCCTCTTAACAGCTAAAGAGGGACAACCAGGAGCTTTGTCTAAGAAGCCCGGCATTCTTTCACATCTGCCTTTTGTTTTCAGGCCCCGGCTGCATTTAAATTTCAAACTGCCCTTTTCAATCAGCCCTCCTCCTCCTCTCCCTTCTAATAACCCCCTTCCTTCCAGTCACTAAGCCCTTTATTTTTTATTTTTTTCACAGGACCAATTGCTCCTGCAATTCACATTTTTGTCACTCAGTTGTTGATTATAAAGCGTCCTGTTGTATTGCAAGTATATCAAGCACACATATGCTTAAAGCCTCCGGGCCCACACCCCTGTGGCTTCCCCATTTCTCAGCGCACTTAAACATCTGTCTGCATTGACTTCATATTTAGCCTAAACAGTGTGATGCCTGTTGACATTGAGACAATCTGTGCTTAACAACCACAGACTATGCCTCGGTCTTGAATTTCCCAAATTGAGAGCTGCCATGTTGACGACGGTTCTGTTGATGGTCACCGTGCACCTGCAGACCGAAGCTCCACACTTCAAACGATTGTATGTGCGCAATGTCGCATATCGTAAGACTCATTCTAATGTAGCACCTGATTCAAGAGCTATTTAATCAGACAGTCGAGGTATCCTCGCGGGCGACTTCCGTTGCATGTCACAGTGGGAGAAAAGAAACCCCCAACCGAGAGGGGAGACCTCCGCATGTTTAATGAGGAGAGCGGCAGTCAGACAGTCTCGCTCCGGTCTGTGCCTTTGGTGTTTCAGCATGTTAAACACTCACAGCATGACACGAAATATATTAAAGTATAGGACTGTTATTATCGATTTACAGCACAACCATTCCTGTGTACCGGGGATCTACATTCAGCATTTTCTTTTCATGGCAGGGGGTCTCTGCTGCCTTAAAGGCAAAACTGTTTAATGGCATCTTGACTTTGTCTTCACATCCTGACACAGGAGGTCTATTGAGCATGTTTTGTTTTGTTTTTTCTTTCTTCACAAAGCATCATGACAAGGAAGAAATAATAATCATCCTGGATCAACAGTTATCTCATGCTGAGATATACAATTGTTTGTTTAGATATGGAAACGCCATGAGCCTGAAAGGGGGAAAAAAACAAAACAACAACAACCCACAAATACAGTGCAATGCATATTTTTAACACGTTGTTAAGTCATCAGATGTTAACTGCATTTTATTATTTTGATATGATAATTAAGCATTAATGATGTAGTGTGGTATGACAGAAGTATTTGTTTTTAATTTCATGAGATTGCGGTGGAAACAAGTATTTTCAACAATTCATCAAGAAAACCAGCAGAAGGCAATGCAGAAATTATGGCAATTATTAGGCCCTTGCTGGGTTGCCGTCTTCACATCAAGGTCATTAAACAAAGTAGCCTCACACCACTCTCTGAAATTTAACGTGGCGTGTGTTCTTATTTATTTTCTTCACAGTGACAGTGATGGTATGTCTCACTGTGTCAAATATCAGCGGCTTTGTGAGTCTATACCCTACAAATATTTATTGCACACAATTCACAGCAAAAGATATCTCCTCATATTCCTTCTATATACTGTAGAGTCTCTTTCATATTAATTATGTGCATTGTGTTATAGGGAGTGTATGGATTCAATGGGATTATCAGTCCATTTGTGATCTAAGGATTGTCTTTTTCCCAAGTGGACAAAACAGTAAGAGCTAAGACTTTGTGCGCACGCATAAAGATCCTTAAACCTGTAATGCTTACAATACAGATTTATAGAGACAATCAGCTTAAGATCTCATTATACTGTATGGACTTTGAATGTAGGCTGATTATACATAGCCACTTGCCTGATACATTTAATGGCTGCCACATTGACTGATTTAAAAAAAAAAAAAAATAAATCAAGGCTTGGGTTTTGTTTGATGTCTGTGATCAACTTTCATTTGTCAATCGTCATGACTGCATATTATTCCATTGAAACTAAATACACGGTGGCTGCGTTTGGTTCTGCTCCTGTTAACCTCTACTAAATGGCTCTAAAATTAGAGGTCTCAGGTGAGGTGCAATGTCATACTAGATGAGCTGATTATGGCGGGTTTAATTATAACTTTGTTGGCCAATGTGTGCGCTCAGTACTTCTCAGTATGATGAATTATTACACTGTCTGAGAACTTCAACAAAATAGATCAAAGACCCTTTGGGCTGTGGTAATTCTCCAGTGTGGAGGAGGCAGCCGAAAGCTGATTTATGCAATTCTGAGTGCACATGACAAACAGAATTCCTCACCATCTTTTAACTTGATTTTTACTTGTTAGCCTCTAGTCTGATGGATAACATCGAGTCCTTCAAATGTTGACTAACAATTGCAGGCAGCACACGCGCTGAAAAATATAGAATGTTGTTTTTGAATGTGTTAAAAAAAAAGAAAAAAAAAAAAAAGGGAAAAACTGTTTCTAATGGGGTCCTGTGTGCCTTGTTGCTAGAGTGATGCCATATCCCATGGTGAATGTGCTAATGGTTCATGGGAGTGAGAGGACTGAGCTTAGCCCAGCAGTGTAAACATACAGACAAAAGGGAGCCGTTAGTCGTGTGAAACGCATGCCTGGGCGCGCAGGTAGGTATTAGGTTTCACCCAACACAGCTCCAGCCCTGTATCCATGACAGGGAGGAGGCCATTTGCTTTTGTAGCGAAAGAGAGCAAAAACAAACATTCAGACTGGTACTACAGAGACAGGTATGGATGAGGTGGGGAGACAGGAATTCTGTCTCTGAGAGATGTAAGGGCGAGAGCGGAGGTGGGGAAGGAGAGGCCTGAAGAGATAAGGAGGTCTGTGGTCATTCACAGCACAGAGGAGTGACCATTTGCTTGCGGGTGTTTTCTTTTTTTTTTCTTTTGTTTGTTTGTTTGAGTGGTGGCGGTGTGGGAAGGTGAGAAAGAGTCACAAAGTACCGGACAAATACAACCACTCCTGGTTTTGAGCAAACTGTTTGAGAGCAGTGGGGGGGGAATCTGGAATATATTCATTTAAAAATGTTTTCGGGTAAATTGTAAAAATATATTTTTTCACATTTCTGATGCTGGACCCTTCTGTCGGTTGTGTGCACATTCAAATATTAAAATAACATGAATTTTTGACCAAAGAAATCATAGCCTAACCAGGGTGTAGCGTTAGCAGGCAATCTTCTGAATGCTTATTGTGTGTTTCATCTGGACCCTGCATGCTGCTGTATCGGTACTTGTTATTTTTAGTTTGTTGTTTGTTGACAGAAAGCTAACGTTTTCTGCTCTATAAGTGTTCAGGTGCAGTGATCAGAAAACTTGACTCAACAGGGAACACATGTGGGAGACGGAGCCATTTCCAAAATAGATAATAATAAAAAAAAAAAATTCTAAACGTTACATAGATTTATTTATTTATTTATTTTTCGACTGTATATTTGACTTAGATTTGATTCCAGAAATTAGTTTCAACAGCCCGACTCACCAGTGTCTTATAACAATATGCAAATCTCTGTCACTATCACTACAAATAACCAATTATGAAAAAGATACGCTTATTCTTTATCTTATTTTTTTTTCTATTGTAGAGTTTTGATGCCTTGTCAATTTTCACTCCTTGGAGGTGTCTTTACTCTTTTAATTGAGGATTTGATGTAAAACAGAAAAAAATATTCCAATTGCACAAATTCCCTTTTAAGATCCATTTCCTTGGGATAATTAAAAAGTACCAAAAAAAAAAAATAAATAAGAATGGAAAAAAATACTTCAAAGATACATATTTTTGCTGTTTAACACAAGGACTGAAAATGCAATTTGTCATATCACTGATGAGGTTTGCTTCATTAATGGAGAAAATCAATTATTCAATGGTTCTTTATTGATTCAAAGACATCGACAGTGTGTGTTTGATGACTCGTGCTGGTCCCTCTTCAAGTTGCACTCGTCTGCCCCCTGTGACAGTCAAACGGGTAGCACTGAGCTTCCATCAAGGGATTTCCTTTTTCAGGATTATTTACTTTCTGGGCTTATTTCCATTTCTTGCGTGGGTTTGTAGCGTTTCAAAGCTTAATGTTTGTCACATTTCTGCAGCAAAATGTGTGTACCGTCTCAAGTACCTTGCGACACTCAAGAGTGAGAGAGAGAATTCACACGTGCACTAAGATTCAATGGCTGAAATATTTGTCTCTTCTGATCTGCTCCACAGGTGAGAGGATCACGGTGAGGGGATGACTGATGAGCATTAATGAAACCACTTGGCTTGGACCTTTCTGATGAGAACCTGTTAGTCACAACATAGATCTGCCACAAACCATCAGCACCAGTCACCATGGCATGCTCCCTGTGGAAACTACAGACCCTCTGCTGGTTTCTCATCACTCTAGCCCAAGTACACTCCACAGAGGGTAAGTATGCATGTAAAGAAAAAAATGTTATGAGTTTTGACCTCGAAAAATGTACTAATTCATCAGTTCGCCTGTGTTTTTAAAGCATCTTCTGAAATACCATTTTAAACATTTATTTAGAGTCAATCCCAGTTTTTCTTTTGTGCCGGCATTGTGATATTTAGGAGCACTTGAGAAGTGAATTTGTGACTCATGCCAAAGCTGCTCCTGTGAGTGCAGGCGCTGCATGTGTAAGTAATGCAGCTTGGAGGACAGTGGGTACAAGCGCATGGGGGATAATCTTGAGTGGTTTCATTAGTTGGTAAATTGTGATTTGTCTGAGATTTTCTGCTTGAAAGCGTCGGTTGTTCCCAGTGGCATCAGAGCTGGATCTATTTGTAAATTCCTCGCTGAAATGTTCGGTCTCATGGCAGGCAGGCACGGATTTCACATCTCAAAAAGATAGAAAGCTTAAATGTGTTTTAATCATACGACATTTAATTTTCATTAAATCACTCTCGGGCTGTCATAATACAGAGACTTATGCATCCAAGCCATATCTCATAAGCTTGTGCGTATTAGTATGTAATCGGAACACCAGAGGTGTATTACTTTGTAAGTTTAATGATTGGATTTAGAACAAACCAAATTTGGCATCCTGTAGTGCAATATAAGAAGAGCCATTACAGATTTCTTTCTCTTGTGCCAACTACTGAAGCTCTGGCCAACTGTTCACTGTACCTGGTTTAAAAGATTCTTTCACTATCTCAATATTGTAGGATTACAGATTTAAGTTTGGAAGGTAGTGATTTCTCAAGATGCCTAAATAGCTATTCACACCGGTGGAGAGCGTAGAAGTGTGTGCATTTCACATTTGCCAGCTGGATTCAATTTGATCTTTCATATAGGAAATGTGAAATGTGAAGACTGGGTGGTCTCCACAGGCTTCAGTGGGTGCAGGAAACACAGATACAGGAATGACCTAAAAGTTGCTCTCGTTAATCTTTTGTAAATGTCAGCAGTGCACTTCATCATAGATCAAAGCTGGCAATCCTGAGACTTGTGTTTATGTGGCTGAATCTGATAATGAGGCAGAGGAGATAGTTGCCACCTCAAAGGATTTTATTTTTTTTTTGCAGGTCCTCCACCCCGTTTAGTTTGCAGTGTTTGCGAGGCGAGAGGCAAGGGCGAGATTATGACTCTGCGTTCATTCATTCACTGCGTAGAACTAGCGAAAGGGGCGAGGAACACATGTTACAGGCGACACGCGAACTGGTGTTCTCGTGTAGTTCAGAGATTAGACATAAGTTATCGCCTCTCGCCCTTTTACCTCCCTCCCGTTTCCCTTCTCAGTCGCCACGATCAGCCCAGAAACAGTTCATTACAAACAATATCCCCAAGTAAACATGCTTCATTAAACTGCGTCTACCCCTAATATCTTTTTAATGCATTTTTATAATTGAATTAAATGGGTTACAGTTTGCACAATGCTGTAAATAGTCCAAGGTTAGTCTTTTCCTTCTTTTCCTTGCATCTGAACGGAGAATTCTATAGATGTCGATAAATATATATAGATGAAAAATAGATACCTTTATGAATATATATACGTACCAAAGATAGGGGCAGATGGATAGACGTTGTACCTTTGAGGAAATGTGCTCATGAATACACGTCTCATCCTCTACATGCACATTTGCTGGTTGGACACTTGCTGGTTGGTGTCCACAAATGTGTCTGCGTTAGTCTGGATTTGCTCAGCTGACTCACTGCCTTTCCAAGGCTTTCATCTCCCATTCTACCCTTTTCCTTCTCATCTTGAATCTGAACAATTGCTTTATCGCCTTCAACCGCTGCAGCACGGCCAGTGGCCTTAGTTTCTGATTTGATCATTTCAATTAGGCTATATTTAAATGAAATGCAAGCAGGAAAGAACGAACGTGGCTGTTTTACGGCATGCCGCAGTCAGAACACACACACACACACACACACACACACACACACACACACACACACACACACACACACACACACACACACACACACACACACACACACACACACACACACACACACACACACACACACACACACACACACACACACACACACGAGTGGATCCTCTTTAAACATTGTATGGCTCTATTGCTTCAATAATGATTGTTTTTGAGATTTTATGCGTTCCGATTTCACTATAATCAACATATTTCATCCAGGACCGTCTCTGTGTGTCTACAATCCCACTAAAGCCCACAAGGGCCTTGTTAAGACACAGATCCTGTGATCAGTCACAGCAGTATGAGACTGAATATCATCAGGGATTTTGATTATATTGTTGAATTCAAACATTTTTTTTCCCCCCAGTTTTAAAGGTCTACATTTTGTCTTCGGTTTAACTTAAGGGAGGTCAATTGAAGTTTGCTTATCACGTAGTAGTACTCATTGTGGCTTTTATCCCAAAGTTAAAAAAGGCAACAAAGTAACAAAAGGACATAACAAAAAAAAAAAAAAACAACAACAAAAAGTTGCCGTCTGATGCATTTATTGTCGCCGTCATATTTAAATCAACTTCTGGTTACTCTTAAAATGGATGTCAGAGAAATCCTAAATTATTGGAATTTTTTTTCAGGGTGGATTTATATTTGACACCAGGGGCTGATGGGAGTTCTTTTATAGATACCTGCAGCTTGGCTTTTGATTGATAGTTGAGTGTTAAGTTTCCCTCGTTGGTATTCAGAGTGCTGGGTGCATGTGTTGTTGATGATCCGGCCGTACACAACGTCTTATATTCCCCACAGTAATTGTGTTTGCATTCTTTCATTTACTTTGTGTGCGGATCATTCTCGCTCTGTATCACAGAGATTAATATCTCTGGAGTTGCATCTTAGTAACTTTTAATGTAATTTCTCTGCTTCTCGTTACTGAATAGGCGACTGCCGCGCCGCTCATGTTCGCTCATTCATACGAACCGGTGATTGCAATGTTGTAGGAGTTGGCAGCATAATCTCTGTTAGATATTAGTTACTGAAAGAATGATTATCGCTACTTGTGCTTTGTTAATGTTGTCTCATTCTCGTTAAACTCGACCAGCACTGAAACATGTTTATCATCCGTGAGCATTCATTTTTGTATTTGAGTTTATGCAGAGGACATTGTCACATATTCAGCCAAATCTGATGTCCTTCAAATTCAAGCTGATGTCAATCTTTACAACAATGGCTGTTGTAGAACAATGTAATGCTCGACTCAGTACATCAGAATCTCATATAATAATCTTTGGTACCAGGCACAAATTGACATTGAATTTCAAACTCTTTGTCAGACTTGCGGCTGATAGTACTCATTTGCGTAAACATGATGATATTAGATATTTTGGGGACCGGGCTTTACCCTTAAATTTCTTTAAAGTCACACGTTCATCCTGCATAAAGTTAATGATATAAATATATTATCCTCATCTCAAAATTGTTTCACACATTTGCCACCCAACTTGTGTTTTCATTTCTGACATTTGTGATCGTCTAACACCGTGACCCCAAATCAACCATTCATCAGTATTCATATTACTTATCACTTGTCATCACTGCACTTAAATGAACGTGTTACACTCAAGAAGACACATTCATTGGCTTTGCTTTTTTTAATGTGTACTTTTTTATTGATTATTTATTTGATTTATTATGTATTTATTAATGCCTGATACCTGTTAAATATAATCTATTGAAGTAGACACCTTATTATGCTCCATCCTTAATGTATCTTTACTGGGTAAAAATTCTTTAATGTTCAAAATTTCTTTAAAAAGTCTAATTGTTAATCCATCAACATTAGTTCAACCAGCTTCTGCCTTCTTATTTTGAGTTGGACTGTTGTTATCAATGAAAGGAATTCTGTTTATACTTGATGAAGTGACTGTAGTCAGCCATCTTCCTCTCTCTATATTGCCTGTACTGTTGTTTGTGCAAATATTTCTTTTCTTAACAGTGCTTTGTTTACGTTTTGTGTTGATGTGTGTCAGTCAATAAATCGTTAGATGTTGAGATCTCACCGAAGATGAGATGCTAAATCTTGGGGTTTATCCTATTAAAGACATTTCTACAACTTGTTTCACCAATATTTGATCAATTTGACAGTTGCCAGAGGGTTTGCATGTTATTAGAAAAAAACATGACAATTGTTTTCCTATAATTTACCAGCTTCGCTCAATGAATTTGTGCTGGTTTGTGTTCAGTATCTCAAACATTGATATCTGGAATGAGTGTATTACAGAAAGTCTTTTTCTTCGCAAGTGCGAGGAAGTAGCCAACATCTCTATCGCTGTCTATATCTTCAATAATGTTTTGCATGAAGAAAAGTTTACCCTGTGGTATTTAGGGTGATCTTCTTTGAAGAAGCTGGTTTATTTCCTTTTGTCCTACTGGTGTCCCCTGTGGATGTCACCATAGCAACCCCCCCAGAAAAGAGCTGCAGGTGTAATTTAAGAAGCAATAATATGTATTTTTTTTATTTTTTTTTTGCAAACTGTGATGATTTACCCTCACAAGACATGATTAAATTGGCTCAGATGTCTTCCAAAATAATTTAGTCAAGTCTGGTGGGGTTGAAAGGATTTGTATGTATCAGTGACAGAATAACAATTCACACCTCAGCTCAGCCACTCGCTCTTCTTCAAAGGCTTTGCCCAAGAATAACGGTGAGGCAGAATTAGAGCGCGGAGCAGCGATTCGGTGTCATGAGGTAGTCGGGGCAAAATCTATGACATGGTTGACGCAGCGACAAACATTTTTTTTTACGAGAAAAACTGCCTGGCTTTTCTCTGTAGTTTGCCTAATTTTTCAGAAATTGTCAGATAAATATGACCATGATAAATAAAGCGACTGCACTGCATTATCAGAGATTGCTTTTGGGATGTCTTTTTCTGTTTTAGTTGTAACTGTGAAAGTATGTTTAAGTATGATATGAGCAAAAACAATGCCGTGTGGATCAAGAAGATTTGGGGTAAAAATAGCAACATCTTCTCTGATTCGCATGTTGCCTTTAAATTACAATATAGAATCAGTTGTTTCAGTGGCGAAACCTGTGTGAACACGCCCAGCACAGAATGTCTGCCCCCTCGACATACCCCGAAACTGCACCATTGTCTCTCCTCAGAGCTTGAAATGTTTGAAGTACTTGAGATATCTCAAGGGCAACAGGGAAGGGCACCTTTAAAAATCCTCTTATTGTAACGTGTGAAAAGGAAAAGGGAAGAGACTTAAAGCCTTCATCTCAAAGTCAATGGAGTGAAAAAGACAATCAAGTTGTTCTGAAATGTAATTACTGGAAGTTAAAGCCCAGGGCTTTAATGTGATCCGGAACCTGCAAAAACACAATCCAGTAACCTCCCCAACATGCCCATCGAAACATTCCTCATGAAAACATATTTGTGTAACATCATGAGCATAGACAGTCACTCATTTTATTTACGGTCCAGGATTGTCGCCTCCGGCTGACACATATACTGGAAAACAGAGATAGTGGTCATGGGCAGATGATAGATATCGTATAAATAAATTTAATCAGGTGAACTATGAAGCCTGATGTTATACTCCATATTCTGGGAAGGCAAAGGTACTGTATCTGTGACCAATTATCTACTTTTCATCTACCCTTTGTAACAGAGTGACGTCCATGGGCCACTACACTTGTGTTCCCTGATCACTTTATTTCAGACACTCTGGAATGGGTGCCCCATAGCTAATTTGTTAATATACAAAAAAATATTTATAAAGTAATTATTTTATGCAATGCTTAGTTTCCCTTTGGGCAAAGTTTATACTACATCCAATTGACTTAATATAGGAAATGGCACCCGATCTGTTTAAGCTAAAGGGAAGAACTCCTCCCTTTGTTGTGCGTGTCTAAAACAAGGTGTGTCGGTTTTGTCTTTCTGTCTCCCGCTTGATGTCATCGTGGTTGTTTGTGGTAGACAGAGGAATTTGGCTTCCTGCGGAGCCAGGCGGGCGTGGGGCCTGTGTACGAAGGCCCACCATGCTGTCACGTCTCTTTCATCGGCAGCCAGGCTTGGCCAATAAGGAGATAAGGAGACAATAACTGGGAGAGCAAGCAGTGGCAAGGTGTACCCACAGCCCCCGGGTCTCCTCCCTGCCGAGTACTTCAAATCCTCATTAGGATTTTCAGCAAAGGAAGGAGGGATTTTCTGGATTAGGGCTTTGTCACAGCTGGCTCCAGGTTGCTGTTTGTCATGCAAGAGCATAGCGGAGCGCTGACATCTTGACATCCTCCCCTCTTCCAACCAAACACAGACACTCCCTTTACCTGGCTACTTGGGCAGCTGACCCAAACTTTGAAAACTCGTTATTAACTCAGTAGCCATTGCTGAAAGTTTTTAACTGCCTTCTCGTGGCCTGAGTTAGGTGTCTGAGGATTTGGCCTGCCGCCTCAGCGTTATTCTTAATGGTTATTTATGCAGGGGTAACCTTGGGAAGCATCATTAGTTTTGTTGTTTACTGTCGCCGTCCATAACTCACGTTGAGATCTCGGCCCTGACACTGATGCGACATTTCAGACAAGAATCCAGCGCCTTGTTTCAGACCCGTTTTCTCTCCTCCGTGTGCCAGTTGAGCGATATCAAATTGCATGTCATGAAGCCACTACTCACCTAATTTCTCACTTGTTTCAAGGTTTCTCCCCTTCATACCCCTTAAACAACGAACGTGGCTATCTGTATAATCATATCATGAGTCTCGTAGACTTCCTGCACAAAACAACAGGACCGTGTTTCTTGACATGTTGCTCAACCTCTAACATGGTCTCTTAATTGGGTTTCAGACTTGTCTGGGAGAGTGGTTCAGCGTGACAGAGCCTCAGACTCAGTGTGAAACCTACCTTCTCCCATCATTCTCACTGCTGATCTTTGCGGATAATAGGCATCCACACGGTTCCCATGTGACCCTTGTTGGGTGGGATCACAGCCGTTCTAGATTAGTCATTCACGACATGTCCCCATCGGTCTTGTATTTTATCGTCATGCTTTGTCTCACTTTGTTCTTGCCCCGGTAGAATCATGGGGGCTTCTAACAAATATATCCCAAACAATCTCCAAAACATGCTCCGATAACCCATCTCGTCTCTCTCTCTGAATAACAAATATGAGAAAAAGGGGGGGAAAAAAAAGAAAACATGACTTATCAGTATTTATTGCAGTGGTCTATAGCCCAAAACCTATTTTTCATGGAACATTTATTGTTTTGTGCTTTTGTTGGTTGTCTCTCATCTGCCCGTGGCAGATGTGACGAGCAGTATGTGGGCATCTCTGTATAAGCAGGCTTCAATTTGTCAGAGACATGGCTCTATTTTAAAACTTGTGTTTTTGTTTGCTCTGTGTGTTTTTTGTTTTTTTTACTTGTCTTGTGTGTCTTGAAATCACTTTGGCTGCACGATTTGTGGAAGCAGTATGTGAAAAGTTTCAGTATGTGGAACGGAAAAATACAGGCAAGTGTATTGAGAAGACTTGAAGCTTCCCATCTGATAGCTGAAAATAGCAAAACCTCTACAGTTGTTGAATATATATATATATATATATATATATATATATATATTTTTTTTTTTTAATGTTTCTGGAGCCTGTGTAGTGGACATCAAGGACTGCAGACAGACCTCATATGAGGACTGCTGATGAAGTGCCTGTCTGGAAGGGGTGGATGAGGAGAATGTTTTGATTATCCAGTGTCGATGGTATTTCAAACAGGAACCAGCATGTGCACCTCGCGCCAGACGAATGAACCAGCCTGGCTGGTCAAAGGCCAAACGTAGCTTTGTTTCCTGTTTGCTATTGTAATACTGTGGAATTTTAAGATGATTAGACCACAGTGTTCAGGCTCACATGGATCACAGCGTGGCAGTTTTCACTTGTTCTACACATGAGGAGTTGCTGTAAATGACTAATGAATGGACATCTATTGGGCAATCTCTGCAGTGTTCATTTGCTGGATGAATTATGTGTATTTATCAATGGAATTTAGTCCCACTGCATCTGCTGATTTCAGCACAAAGAGCAACTAAGCAGTGAATGCACTAAAGTGGTCGTGAACCGCTATTTATGTAGTCATTGACTCATGCCTATTCCATAACAGCTGAAACACCTCATGTAAACATCAACAATCTGCAGGTGTTCGAGGAGAAGGTAATCACGTTTTCATTGTGCTGATACTGCTGAACAGCGTGTTCACAGAAAGGTGTGGGTAAGGGTTTGATGCTTTGCAAAGAAAACTGATTGCAGGACATGTAATAACAGAGTCAGAAAAGTGAATGTAATGCATCTAAAGGGTGATGATTTCACAGATTTTACAGTTCACTCTCAAGAGTCAGATGTAAGTGTGCCCTTAGTGGATTCTTTTTTTTTTTTTCTCTCCTCTGGCTTTCATTCCTGATGATTTGAGCAGTAATAAATCCTGAAGAGACTCCTGTAAACGGAGGATGTGAGAATATGCCCATAAATATAAAGGGTTTAGAAACTGGGACATTTTGAAAGGACTCCGATTTCCAATTTATCAAGCTTCAGTCAAAAACTTTCACTCATACATTCCAATTTTGATTTTTATTTTTCGTTTTTAGCGTTTCCTATTTCATAAGTATAGCTTCTCCTCAGAAACCCTCTTGCCTATCAGATGCTGTAGTCAATAATGAAGCTCATTGTCTGTTTTTCTGAGTCTCCACTTGAACAAAGAAGTCATGACATGTTGGTCTACTTGCTGTCAAAGTTAACAAATGCCTGCTGGTCATTGGGTCTCTGGTAGAGCACTACAATTTGACCCTGTGGGACTCAATTTTTAACATTGTGAGTCAGAACAACCCCAAGTTCATTTTGTGTCTGTTGCTTAAAGCTTTACCATTACGCTGCCCTCTTGAAGTCAGTGTCCTTCGTCTTACCTTTCTGCAGCTAATCAGAGTCCATGGAACACAATTCACCTTCTCTGAGTCTGTTAACAAAATGGCAAGAAGATGAAAAATCTGTTTTTCGCATATATTTTTCGACAAAGAATTATAGAAGATGGATGGGTGAATCAATTATTCAATAATGCATCTTGACAATTAATCTTTTTCAGTTTGAAAGTATGTTCCCCATGCATTTGTGGGATGAGCAGCAGAGCTGGGGACATCTGCAAAACCTTTACAACATGGTATTACTAAGAATCAACGTAATAACAACAACAAAAATCTACAAACCTTCGTTTCCTTTTTCAATTTCGCATAAATGCGTGTTTTTATAATGCTGACAGAATTCAACTGGACCATTGCCACTTGTTTAATAGTTGCACTTGTACCCCGATTTCCATCACACACATACCCCCCTCAGAGGCTCTAAATTATTTTTAAATGGCCAACAAGCAATAATTAAGACCGATAAGCATGAGAGACATCTGATAAATTCTTAAATGAGAACTTCAGAGTCCCCCTGCTGTGACTTGTGAGGGCTGCTAACAGATTGAGGAGCGACAATGTTGGGAAACAAGCTTTATTTATGGGCTTGATCCAGATGAGCTTAATCCAGACATGAAAGTTTCACATAAAATAAAAAAAAAAAAACATTGGCCATGGGGACCTTCTTTTGAATGTTGTAACAGCCACTTCAACGGAGGAAATAAAGTACATAGAAGATGGAAGGTCATCCAGATTGGATTCAGTTTATAATGAATAGAGTTCAATAAATCCTTGTTAAACAGGGTAAATTTCAATTTGACCATTCTTGTGAAATATTTTGGAAATGACACCCTCAGTCCTCGGTCAAATGAAACTATCATTGTCTTTGTGTGATTTGAGTGAAACAGTATTGTGTCACATAACAATGCACCTGACCTGCAAGGCAGCAAGTCTGTGGTCGAGTCTGAATAAGAGCCGCATAAAGAATTCAGTTTGAGCAGCAGTCGTGTCATCAGGGCATGACTACCCTGTTGGTCAGGGAATTTAAATGCCAGGTGGGGGTCAGTGGAAGCACTCGCTGAATAATGTGGCACAAATGCATACACATGAGTGCTGAGTCTTGGGAAGAAGAACCACTGCTGTGGTCTGCTTGAGGAAGTGCACTTTGGGAATGCAAACCAAGCAGATGAACCATTCTCATTTGTGTGGACTGCCACTGGTTACCCATTGGGAAATGCTCCTGTATTGAATTGAGAAGCATCAATTGCTTCATTGGAGCAGAGAAGGAAGTCTGGGCTATCGAATGTACTCAGTCCATTTTTTTATTTATTTATTTTTACCATTATTTGTAGTGAAAACTGTAGAAATGATATAAAGCAGGTCTGACAAACACACAGCAAATTCTGTCAGAAAGTTCTTCTTTTTTTTTTTTTTTTTAAGAAAATATGACTCGTATCCGGATCACATAAAAACTCCAGATAATTTGATATGTGGAATACTCTCACTGATAGAGCTGAGTAACATGGACCAGAGGACTCTTGTGTCACTAAAATGCACCATGACTCTTGGCAGGGAGTGTCCAGTGTCAGTGCTCTTTGGAAGTGAACCATGTGATCAAATCTACAGTAATCACATCCGGTTGGGTGCAGCTAACCTGTTGACGACACACCTTTTAATATCTAAGGGGCGGGGGGGGGAATTTAGAAAAAAAAATTCAATAAAATATTGTTTTATCTTGCATTTTTCGTGTTTGGTCGCTGCCATAAAAATATGGGCAAAAAACACCCTCCTTTTGATAATCTCAAACAATATTTGAATTTAGCATTCAAATCTACCAGTGACCCTTTGATAGGGACCATGAGATAACATTTATTGTTTGATGTTCATCACAGCATGTCATTACAAGAAGATGTCCTTGCTTTTTTGTGTGACCTAAAAAGCTCTCAATCTCTCGCTTTCTCTTTCTCTCTCTTTCTCTTTCTTTCTCGTACACTAGCACATGCACGCACGCGCACGCACGCAGGCCCGTGCGCGCACTGTGCCTGGCCCCAGGGCTATCCGATATTAGACAGTGAGATGACACTGTGTGCCTGTGCGAATGCAGTCAACCGACATGTGCAGATGATGTGAAGTCAATACTGCATTATGAAAAAAAGGGGATTTATGACCTTGATGAGCCCCATAGAGCTTAATTAGGCCTAAAGGTTGATTTACATACAAGTGTACATGGAATTTGATGAGGCTGTGTTTTCCTGCTGGTGCAGTGCATTTTCATTTTGTCAGGCAGCAACACTTGATGCCCTGTATTTGTTCGAATTCTACTGGGCTTAAAAAAAAAGAAAAAACACATTATTGGCTGCCAGTCCTGCCAAGTGTCCATGTCTTGTCTGAATATACTAAAATTGTCAAGTACTAAGCTACAGGATCTATTTCTTCCCTGAATGATGGAATTTCTTGTGTGGTATTATGTGTCCACAAGTGCTGGTCGGAGATGAGCAAAAAACCAAGAAGGAAGAAAGTCTCTGACAGGGTAAATTTCATGTTTAAAGCAGCCCATTTCCACTTAAAAAAGAGGAAAAATTGCCTTTTTCATGGCATCCATTCACAGAGAAATGACAAGATCTTTTTCAGAGTCATGTACCTATATCAAAGATGTTCCTGATAGCACCCCTGCTGTTGCTATGGAAGTAACGGAGATGTAAATGAACTGGAGTGAGCTGGATGGTGGAGAATACAAATGAGGTTGAAATGCTCAGTCTCCTGCTGCCGTCTTCTTCTTCTTCTTCTGCTTCTTCTGCTTCTTATGTTTTTTCTGTTCCCTTCTCCTTCTTTTTGTGCGAGATTTGAAAGGTCAACACATTACAGTCCATCCACATATTTCAACTCTACATGTAGCACAAGGGGTTTACTTTTTCAAATTTATTTGTATTTTTTTCATTCCTGCTTTGTGTGCCATGCTAATGGATTGGTGGAATACTGATAGAAAAATCAATGTTCCTCGGAGAAAATAATCCCTCATACAAATATACCGTAAAATAACATGTTAAATTCATTCAGTACCACTTATGTCACAGCTTGACCATCAGTCTTTAAAGAGCTTTATAACCAGCAGATGTTATCAGGTAGATAACCGTGGAAATATTCTACATTTTGAAAAGTTGTTACCATTGTCCCAAAATGGCAGCGGCTTTCAACACATTAGGCTGTGCAAATAAAAAACACGACGTTGAATTAAAACTGACGGGAAGAAATTCGAAAGCATATTAATATCTGTCAACCCACTGGTGTAATTCTTCTTTGCAATGGCCACACAGAGTCCGCGGTCTGCCCCATACCCCCGCTGTTTGCAGGATATATGCAATATTTTCTTTCTTCTCTGCCCCTGACTTCTTAAGAATACATGCTGTTGTAAAGGATATTTCTGGATTATAGAATCAGCACTGTGGGAAGAGTCTTGACTTAAAGGTTTCTTTTCCCTCACAGACTTCCTTTGCTTGTACCATAGATAGGAGGAAAAATGGGGGACAGAACCTCGAGGACTCAAGCTGTGGTTCCTGCGGCTCTGAGCTAATGCTTTGGGCCACACTTTTCTTTCACCCCAAAATCCCCCCCAGCAAGCGACCTTGTCAGCTCAGGAGCGTCGAATAATAACAGGCCAAGCGGAGATGCTAGCTCATTTACAAGCAGCTGTTTAGCTCTCATCAGAAGAGCGAGGAAAATCAAAGGGCCGCGTTAACGGCAGACGACAAGCATCGGGAGCGTCTCCGTCACACTTCTCATTGACTCTCGACAGAAAAATTATCTGGTTTCACATCAAAATAATCTGGAGACCTCTTTTGTGCACTGGGCACAATGATGGCAGCGTGAGTGGTTGAATAGGCCTTTTGATCAGCCTCTGCTTTGCCCCTGGATGAGCTCTGGAAGCATGTGTAACTCAAGTTACAAAGAGTCATTATTAATATGAAAACCATACGGGATGTGAGATAGCCCTGATGAAAAGTGGAACAGTTCCTCTGTCATTTACATTGTACATAATCAGAGCTCGGCAAAGTAAAAAAAGAAAAAAAAGAAAAATTATAAGACTTACAGACTCAAATTTGTTCCAGTCCTAACACATGTCGCTTTTTCGGGTGCTGTTTTTGCCTTGTGTATCTTCTCTAGGCAAGCGGATGCATGCCCCCTTTGGGACAACATCTGGGTTCGTGCGCCTGCATGGTAGACACTCTCTACATGGCTGAAGAAGATCCTAATGACTTCTCATTTCTGTGAAATAGGAAGACATTTTGTTCATTACCTCTGCTTCAGTGACACTCATATCCTACCAGATGGTCACTTTCCAATTGATTTGGCTCATCTGTGAGAAAAAATTAATTAAAACATTACAGCACCAAAGAGACAGTGCATAATGGGTCCATATCACATACGGTGGGGGGGGGGGGGGGGGGGGGGGTGTTTCTCACAGTCCTTTAGCTGCAGTGCCTGTACGATCCTAATGTCATTACAAAGGTTACACATGGTAGTAAATACCAGTGTGGGAATCTTTAAGCAGAGGTTTGTCATTGGTGTAATAAAGTGCTCCAGCCCATGGAACTACAGAACCTGTGCTCCAGTGAAAGTCAATTGCTAACATGTTAAACAACATTAACAATAAGTACATGCCGAAAGGTTGAGTGCTTTCGTGTTTGAAGGGAAATTAAATCAGCTGGCTCAGATGTTCACTTTTTGACCGTTTAATATTTTCAGGGTAGTAAATTATACATCCTACTCTGTGTTAGAAAAATATGGATCCTCAGATGAATGATTTGTTGATATGTAGTGGCAGTTTATATGACTTGAGTTCAGCGAAAGCTACTCGGCTGTGCGTGACAAAGTGCAATGCTCTTCCAGTGGTGGTAGTAAAGGTGGCGAGAGACACCAAAACCTGATTAGGACGAGTGTCGATAAGAACGAAATAATCGTCTGGGCGGCAACATCTCCAGGAATGAACATTCCATAATATCTTTTTATTGGCTGTGCCTCATTTCTTGTTGTTGTACGGTTCGATTAAAGGAGAGAGTGAAACAAACTTCCCTTTATAGGTTTTTGAGTGCAAGACGAGAAGAGAGTGAAAAATACGTCAAACCTGCTAAAATAACAACTCAAGATTGTAAGATCTCTGCTACCTGTCGGGAGGAAGGTGCCTCCTTAACTCCAAGCTGCATTTGAATGTGTGTTAAAACGCGATGAAGAGTTCCCCTCGGCTGCAGTTGTTTGCCTCTCGTTTTTGCACTCACACATGATGTGTGGTGCCATTTTGTTGGCTCAGCAACCCCTTTTGTTGAAAGCTCAGAGGTAAAGGCATCCCTGAAACACAATATAGCAACTAGTGCGCTCAGCTGCCCCAATTAACTTGAGCTGTTTCAAGATGGGATTTCAGAGGATCAGAAGGAGTCCAAAGGAAACCCAAAGAAGACAGCTTAAGTAGCGCCAGTATTTTAACAGGCACCACATATTGATATGCTTGGCGTGTTTTGCTTCTACCACATGGACAGTAAATACTTTTCATCGTGCATTCCCTAAATAATTATACTAATGATGCCATCAGCCAAATAAAGATTACTTTTCTGGCTCATTTGAATACTGAAATTATTTAGTATAAGTAAGACGGTGAGCATATGATTTGTTGATCGTAGATTCAGTGTGAACATCATGCCGTCATTGTATTGCATGATCAGTGGAGTTTTGGTCTCGTTGTATTATCTACATGAAAACAAGCAAACGGGATTTGTGTATTTGAACAAAGCCACACTTCGCCTCTGTTATCTAAAAGAAAAGAATTGTGAATGAAATTTGCAGTAAGCAGTATACAATTTGCAGAGTTGGATAATTCATCATGGCAGATGGAACTATATTTTTTGTGTACGCTGACATTTATTTATTTATTTATTGTTATTAAGTATGCTCATCAAGGGGGATCTTTTTTTTTTGACCACTCCCAAATCAAAAACTGGCGAGTACCTCAACATGGAAATAGTTGTATGGAATATTGAAAACCACAATTGACTCAGGATTGTCATGATTGCAGATGCTGAAATAAGAGCTTCTATAGACTGCATTGACAGTTGTTTACTGGACTATTGGGTGTCCCCCACATTGATTTATCAGTGTCAGTCATCTCCACATGCACCAAAAATACCATCTGACACCAGGGTGAGAAAGTAGTTCAGCCTCGGGCCTAATCAATGGAGAGAGGCTTTTGGAGGTTGTTTACGACCATACTTTTGGTCCATGATGCACAAACCCAGCTGGCGAATAAAGTGCGCTTCGAGGACAGCAATTTAGTTTTAGATTCTGAAATTCCAACATGAAAATGTACCTCTATTATAGAGCCTGTCATCAGCACGGTTGAAAAGTAGCTAGTGTATTTCAGTGGGAGTCTTAAAGTATCCTTGAGCATACATTTATCTCCTCATTGCTTCAGCCTGTTTTGCTCTTTAAGTGGAGGGACTGCTTCACCTCCGAATCATAAAAACCAGAGGCAGTGATTGTAAAAAGGTTCTGCAGAGTGAGTTTAAGTGTTTTAACAGTGTTCCTGTGGCGCAGAGCATCAGTGGGTTTGCCTGTGGATTTGAAGATCAAACTCGGAGGCCTTACGCATTGTCAAAAAAAAAAATCGGATCACTCCCAGCTACAAATTGGGCCAGTGCACATTAATGCATCCCACCCAGCCATACGCAAATCCCATTGAATTGATCTATTTGACGTCTGTGTGACCTTTATAGTAAGCCAAGTTTACTGAAGTCAAGCATCAGCAGGTTAGTTGAAAAAACATTTGATTCCATTACAGATGTGGTATATATATCCATATGAATGCATAGTTGATATTGATTGAATTTATTATAAAGAATATACATTAAAAAAAAACAAGCCCCAATTGATAATATATACCTATGTAGTACTACAAAATATTTTTGGTCTGTTTATCCAACATCACACACACACACACACACACACACACACACACACACACACACACACACACACACACACACACACACACACACACACACACACACACACACACACACACACACACACACACACACACACACACACACACACACACACACACACACAGTCTAAAAGCCCTCAGTTTTTCTCTGATAAGGTAACTGGTCAGGGGAAACTGATAGAGGAGTCTCCATTATACAACTGCCATGTCATGGTTTGAGTATAAAATATGTACTGTAATGTGGCTTTGAGTGATACTTTACATAGGCTCTTATAGTGACTAAACATTATGTTGCTGTCTTTTGACAAAGCCATGCTGGGGCACATCGACATGCTTTCCAGATTGACTGTCAGGTCTTATTCCTAACATGCTGCCTTTTCAATTTTGTTTTTCCACATGGGATTTTTCTCTCAAGCCAATGTCTCTGATATATTGTTTATCACCTTAAGCATTTCTTTTTGACTCCAGAGAGAAAAAGGCTGCAAAAACTAAAATACGTCTGAAACCTATCATATTTGAAATCTTTTTACTTTTTATGTCCATCGGTCACAAAAGAAAGTTTGCTGTCAAACAGACCCCCGAGCAGAGGCAAGGGTCCTCCCTGATGATTGTAGGCTCCCAAACAAAAGAAACCCTTATAGATGCTACTTAGGTCAGGTCAGTGTCCTTATCCACACAGTCATATCCTTTGTTTACCCTTGGCTCTTCACTGAGCGCCTCAGAAGAAAGACTTGTACCTGATTGGTGCACAAACGTAGGATCAGACAATACAAACTGACATTTATCTTCCTTTGAGAAATACCACAGCAAGATTTCCTGGTGAGGCGCGCCGTACAGAACTCTAATCCCCTGCCATTGTAGCTTAGCATTCAATCTGCCAAAGATAATTGTATTGGTACTTAATTGATAAAGCATTCAATCGAGTAAAATGAACTCGGCCTTTCTTGGCCAATTTAGTGAGAGGCTTTAGTGAAGTGCTGCCAGGGCGCATCTCGGCAAATACTCATGAAAAGAAAAAAAAGCGTACAGTAATTATAAACAACTGCACATATGGATCACTCTGACTTGTCCAGGAGCAAATTAGGAACAAATTAGAGCATGAAAAGTAGAAAGGACACTCTTTATTTCCCCCCGTGACTGTGAACTAAACCTCATTAGGGGAAATGGAGCCTTTGGAAACACTAACAACAACAACAAAGTTGCAGGTAGCAATACTGGTGTTTAAGGTGTCTAAGAGGTGACAGAGTCATCACTGGGAGCGGGGAAACTGTACCTGGTATTCAGGGTGGCCATTAGTTTCATCAATGTCCGCAGAGGAGCAGCAGCTGTCAAATCTTTTGAGGCTTGTTTCCACTTTCCCATAGTAGTTCACAAGCCCAAACACACACACCGCACACACACACACACGCAGATGCACAGACTGTGAAAGTTTATCTCTGTAGTTCACTTTTATGTATGGCTTTTAGCACTGTTCATATTTGCAGAGCCACAATATTGATTTCTTTTCTATTATTCGTACTCGCTCTCTCCCCCTGTGACACACGCACGGACGCACACACACACACACACACACACACACACACACACACACACACACACACACACACACACACACACACACACACACACACACACACACTCTTTTTCTAGCCTCCCAATAGCCCTTTGTCCGATAGTCAGCTCTGCAAAGTGGATTAAATTACACTCATGTTGTCATGGTTGTTGTTCTTTTTCATTCTGGGTAGAAAAATGAGCATTGGAAGTAAACCGCAGGTCTCTCGTTACAGGCTGCTATGACAGTGCCGACCCGTATCGAAATGTAACATAAGGCAGTAGCTGTTTGTTCAACACAAAACAGTCATTTGCAGAATTAATAATATTATAATTTTTTTTCTTTAACCATGACTATGTGGGATGTGCAATTGTGCGGCTGTAAATGGGCACACAAAGGTACGGGAGTCCTGATATTTACACTGACGAACTAGACTTTAATGACAACGATTGATTTTTTTTCTTCAGGAACTGTTAAGGCAGGAGGATGAAATACTAACACCATTAACTCCCTGGTGCAGTCAAGATCTGAAATGTCCGCTCAATACACTGATGTGTGTCAGGGTGGTAGTTCAAGTCAGGGTTTCAATCTTTATATAGATTCATGATTTATACTGTGGAATATTTCTAGTCTTTTGAATAAAATAACAGCAAGCATGCCTATAGATGCTTTCTTTATGCATATCCGGCTCTGATGTCTTTTGACTTTCGCTGTATCGTCCTCTGTGTCAGTGCAGCTACATGTCTCCTTTCGATTTGTCCTGATCAAGCTCTTTCCTCCTCTCTCTCTCTTCTCCCACAGGGTTTAGTCGAGCTGCCCTGCCATTTGGCTTAGTAAGGAGAGAGCTGTCTTGTGAGGGTTACCCCATCGATCTGCGGTGTCCAGGAAGTGATGTCATAATGATCGAAAGTGCCAACTATGGCCGAACAGATGACAAGATCTGCGACGCCGACCCTTTCCAGATGGAGAATATCAACTGCTATCTCCCAGACGCATACAAGATTATGTCACAAAGGTAAAGACCGCGGCCAAGCCTGTGCAGTATCTATCCCAATTTTTTTTTTTAAATCGACACTGAGTAACCTGCCAAAGTTGAAGAGCCTGAAATCACAGGACAAGACAAACTAACAGTTGGCTGGTTCTCTCCTCTGTCGATTGTTTCCTTTTTTTACAGGTCACCCTAGTTGGAATCTGTTTCTTTTTTTTCTGCCATGTGGTTCAAAACAATCCTGCATCCCTTACGCAGGAAGAAACTCTTCATTAAATGGGAGTAGCGGGGCTCCTGTTGGATCATTTTACTTTGTAGAGAGCTAAACGGAATATAACTTTGGAATTTAAAAAAAGAAAACAAGCTATCAGTAGTCTGTGATGAAATGACTATTAGCACCAGTACTGAGACAACTAACCCAGACTAAAAGAGAATTATATACTTCATCGCAACTTGACAAGTGAACAAACAGAAAACTGATTAAAAACACAACAGCCGGCGTCAGTTACTCATCAACACACAGAGGACAGATCCACATTTCAACAACAACAAAATAAAACTCAGTACAAACACTACAATGAATAAAAACAGTTTTTCTAACAGTTTTTCCTCAAAAACAAAGAGGTATTTTTATTTTACACCTCTGACATATTACCAATCCAGTCTGGCCTGCAGTAGTCAGTTACTCATCAACACACAGAGCGTGACCCGCTCCTGTCCCTTCATTAGGTGGGAGAAATACCATTCTCCCACATAAATCACTGCTGTTATATACATTACCCTCAGATGTGTCGTCTACATTGAGTACTGAAAAGTTAGTTCTTAGGTGTTGGCTTCGTTTTTCATGCTGTGAAGCTCTTAACAACATTCGTTCAATGTGTACCGTTGTGTGGGTGTGTAGGAAAGAAAAAAGTAGGAATACAGAGTATTACTTTTGGTATTATTATTATTATTATTATTATTATTATTATTATTATTGTTATTATCATCATCATCATCATTATCATTATTATTATTATTATTTATTTTGGTTTTATGATTACTACTTTCCACAGACTGATAGGATGTGTTCAAATCAAGGAAGATGGTGATGTGACGAGTGTAAATTGTTTCTTGATAGTGTGCCATGAGTAGAAGTGGGCTGTCACTGTTTTAGTGAGTACTTTACCGAGTACTTTTTCCATGACTGGAGTTTCCATAATTTCAGCACGCTGATCTTCTGTGTTGGCCCCTTGGTGATTCTTACTGGTAAGATTAAGGGCAGACTGTTGGCAGGACCGACTCAAAGATGCTCCACATCTCATGAACTCCCACTGAGTGACAGTGTTTATCTTGGCACTTGGTGATGATTCATTCTCAGTCTATCAAACGAAGTGAGCTCTAGTCAAATTTTTACAAAATTTGAGTTTTGTGAGTTTCAGTCAACAAACCTTAAAGACATTTAATCTAGGGTTGTCAAAATTGACGCTTTAATGCAGATTAATACGCCGTCACGATCAGTCTGATTAAAAAGTTTAACGCAAACCAACCCATCTGCAGCGCGGAATGGCTCACATGGAACTCTTGTAGACTTGCTGTCGAGCATGTCGCCGTGCAAGTCGTTCAGGTAGTGACAGAACCAAGTCAATACGGAAGATACTAAACGACACGTTGGCCCCCTTCGATGGGAAATTGGAATATAAAAACCTGACACAGTAGTATGCACACTCTGCAGGAAGGAGTTTTCTCTTCACCGAAGCACTGCCAGCTTAAAATATCACATTAACAGGGCGCGTGCGTTATTCGGGGATTCTGCTGACTGTTCTCAGTTGCAGGCAAAATTGTAATAAGAAGCGGAGTTTGTTTTAGTAGCTGGTTGAAAAAGGAGCAACAGGGCCACATTGATGTGGATAAATGTTTTGTTTTGAAAAAAGATGTTTTTTGTGAACAAAAAACCATTGATGGTATTTTATAAACACGGTAAGTGCACATATAGTCTCTTTCTTAAGTCTGTTTGTGCACACAAAATGAAATAAAAGATTAGAATAAAAATTAATGATATTTAATTGTGATTAATCAGCAACACTGTGCTTAATCTGATTAATAAATGTTGAATTGTTTGACGGAACTATAAAACCCATTCAGTACAGCAGCAACATGCTTCTTCCTTTTTAGATACATTTGACCACAACACGTTTTACAATTGATTAGATTAAATAAAAATCATCTTTATTTATATATCAGCAAATACAACAAAGCAATTTCAGGCCGCTTTTGCAGAGAAAACCCAACAATTATAATTTTTTTTAAATGCATTGACTGAAAAACCTGCAGGAAAAGTTCTACTGACATTTCACTTAACATTTTCTGCTTGGTGTCTCATACTGGTAAAAAGTAATCAGTAGATGAGCAAACCTGTTTCATCGAAGAACTCAAAATGTCAAGTAACATTACCCGCAGAACCAAACCATACAGAGCACACGTTTGTAGGAACGTTTGTCTCTGTACTATGTCTATTTGCTACAGTTACACATCTTTGTTTCTCAAGCTGGCATTTGATTTATTTATTTTTCTTGAGATATACATTCATTCCTCACTGAATAGTGTTTAAAGTATTCGCATTAAAAAAAAAAATCCTTGAAATTGTTACTGTCTTTAAAATTGACTTTAATTAACAGATAAATTCACTGAAAAAAAAACCAAACAAAAAAACAACAACCTTACTGATCAGGTGCTACTGTGTGTGATTATATAGAGGCTAAAGGCTAGTAAATATATTAATGCACTGCTTTTATTCATCGCTTTTTTTTTTTTTGTTGATCTTGTAATTTTCCTTTAGTTTCGTTTGTCTTCAAAAATAAAATAAGATAAAATGGGTCAACGCTTAGCATTTTGTTTTCTTCTGGCAGGATGATTGATTGCTGACCACAGACACGTCCCACATTTTAAAGCTTCTGTCTGCAGCCATCACTAACATGTCAAGATTTAGTGCGGACAACAAACCAACCGCTTTACATTGACTCGCATGTGCACATGCAGGCCTGGTAGGAACACTGCATACATGAGACGGAATACATGTGACCAGTTGTCACACGGGGGATGCCATTCAAGCCAAAGTGCACAGGATGGAATGACATATGACTGCCACAGAGAGAGATATTGGATGGTATGAGCCCGTCAGCAACTCTGGCAAGCCGCCTCGGGAAATGAAAAAATAATGAAATAAAACAGTGGAGCCCTTGTATTCAGGGGGTTTATTTTCAAGTCCTATTTGATGAAGTCAGATAGCTGACTCGCATTGTCTGTCTTGAAAGGCTGCAGCCTGCTTCGCTCCCCTGCTTGTGGCCCTGTGTATAACAGTGCCCTCAGCCTCCCTCGTACAACAGTGGTCCACGGAAGCACAAATACTGACCCAGCAGGAGCCTGACAACAAATCCCAAACACTCTCTTCCAAACGGTCTCCACTGGTGCCTGCAGTGGACCTGGGTTCATTCCTCATATGCATATCCTGAGAGTGCCAGGGGGCCGTAGTTCAGATGTTACTTTAAATGTGTTTTTTAGCATTCCTGTGTTGGCGCCGAGTTGGTGTACTTGGAGCAAAGAGAGAATCGTGTGTGCTGTCGAGGAGAAAAATGAGTGATGAAAGAGGTCTCTCTGAGGTACAAAAGTTCAAAACACTAAAGCAGCTCAGAAGAGTTTACATCTGAAAGAGCAGAAAGGATTATTAAAAAAGCTCAAAACAAGTAACAAGAACAAAGAGTAAAAAAAAAAAAAATGCAATAAAGATTAAAGTTTTCATTATTTTATTAGTGTGTAAGATATTGAGAAACGTGAGAGTAGATTATTTAATTCTAATGCATGTGAGCCATAGATTGCAATATTATGAAAGCGATAGGAGTCAAAACGTGGTTTCAAGAACAGTTTGACAATCACCCAACGTTGCATATGGGACTAATTAGTGATTCCTCTTTCCTTGTCCATTTATTTACAGGAACAGACTGAAATAGGAAGCAAATATAATGAAAGAATGTCTCTGCTGCCAACAATAATTATCCTCAAAAGAGAAACGTGGTAATATTTTATTTTTTTTTGCCTACTTGGACTGCAGTGTTTGTTTCATTGCTATGAGGTCTGAGCTCCTCACGTCCCCCACAAGTCTAAAACTCCGGTTTGTCCTCTGGCTCCTGCTGAGCGTAACCCCACAGTTTACCAATGAGGAACAGTCACTGCACGCACTGTAGGTGGGGGGGGGAAAAAAGAAAAGAAAAAAAAGACAACTACTATTTCTGACGGTAGAAATAAAGGATTGATGAGCCAAAAATATTTGTTGCCATAATTACTCCGGTCTACTAATTTAAGTGTGTATGTGGAAAATCACATTAGTGTTTGTGTGGCGAAAAAACTGTGTTCACTTTTAAACATCGGAAATTGACGTGGCCTCGAAGTGTGGAGAATTGGATTGAGGCTTCGCTGAGTTTGATAGATCCTGTTGGCACTTCAAGTTGTTTTTATATCTGGCTGGCATATTATATTCATGAGCACAATGATTTTATGAAAATAGCCTTAGGACTGTTGTGGCTCAATTAGAACATTCAGCTGCAAGCAATTAGTCGACTCAAGTGGGTGATAATCTGTACAGGAATTTTTCACGTGGACACCTCCCCAGCAGATGTGAAACTGCATGGCGGTACAGTTTGAAATAATTAATTTGTAGATGATAATAATCAGAGATGTGATTTTCTTTCTTTTCTTTTCAAGATTTTTTTTTAGTTTTTAATGAAAACATGTTGTCATCCGCATTGGTTAATGGTAATGACTGCAAACACATTCTCACCACACACATAACGTCTATTAGATTAAAAACTGCTATTTAAGCGTATTTAAGTATTATTTTGTAATGCATTTCGCTGCGCCCGCACCAACCATCTGGCGCACAGTTTGAATTGATTCGACTCAAACACCCACCCCCATCGGAGCAGAAGAGTAAGAAATATGACAGTGACACACTTTTACTAATCATTGTTTACAAAAAAAAAACAACTAAATTAAGATATACAATATGTATAAGTGGTTTGCATCCATTGATTTCTCAGCAAATGAGTTTCTTTTTTAAGTATTCAATAGCAAGTTAATTGATTTCTGTAACATGACATTGTTCTCCTGGCTGTGCCTGTGGATTACGGGTTTATTCAAGAAACTAATTGATGAAAATGATCAATGCTGATAGCGATCTAACAGAGAGGATCAAATTCATCAGTACCGCTAAGGATTATACCAACTTAATTATCACTAATAATCACATTGAAATTTTTTTGATCAGCACTTCACATTTGACATGTGAAGCAATGTTTTTTTTTTTTGTTTTGTTTTGTGTCAAGGATCCATTTACAGTCTGAATGCGTCAGGTTTTATTAAATGTGGAAGCTGTGGTAAACTCGCAATGTTAAACCTTATAGTTTTGGAATGCGATCAACTGTTTCCTCCAGGTTTTTTGTTTCGTCAAGAAACGCAAGGCAGTACTGGAGACTAAATGATGCAACTTACACTATTTATATCAGTGACAGGACCGCTTGCGAGGCTCTCCGAGGAGCTCCATTGTTGCCGCCTGACAGCACACTGCCTTGTTCCTGCTCGCTGTACATATAGTGTTAGTGTTTATTTAAAGCACAGCAGATTAAGTTTTCATGAAGATCCAGATTCAGCTTGGACGTTTCAGAGGGGTGTGCAAAAGTTCATGAGGCATGAAACGGCGCTCCGTCCATTCGGTGCTGAATAAAAAGCTATACCTTAAATATCGTTTTGTCAACCGAGCTCAAGAGTTTTCTGGTGCCTTTTTCACAAATGTGACACAGAGTAGGGATTTTTGTGTTGGTTTGATTTGATGGTTTAACAATTACTAAAAGTATTTGATGAGTTTAAAGAAAATTTGATTTGAACAATAATGTGTGTGATATGCAATATAAATGCCATAGTGTGTACAGTTTTTTGTTTTCTGTTGAATTTGACATAAAAATCCACAACTGGTTCACTCACAATATATTGATGTTTTGAAAATTATTTGAAATTAAATACAAGTTAATGGAAGTATACAAGAAATAAAAATCACCAGAATTAAGTCTCTTCTAGATCATTCTCAAATTTTTGATTGTTCACATGATCTGTGGTCTGACAAGGCCATTTCAGGACATTCCTCTTTTTACCCTTCGTTGTTTTTTTTTTTTCTCTCCACTGTTTTAGCTTTACATTTTGTGTTTCAGTCTTGTAAAGGTCATATTTGGACCAGCAGGCTGTCACAATAGCATTTCCATTGACTTCAGTGGCATGGCGATAGACCTTTGCTGGTTTAAAAATCAATAGGCGAGATGGACGGATGTGAGTCAGACCGCCTTCAGACTGCTGACTCTTAGAGCCCTGAATCCCCCCGTTGAGCACCATTGGCAGCGCTAGTAAATATACCATAAACACAAACATATGACAGTAATTACAAGTTTCTGGGATGCCTTACCCAAATATTGGATCAGACCTCAAACTGAAAGCGGGACGCTAATGGTTAATTTCTAATGACCCATTTCCTGAAACATTACTGGGCCACCCCCTTAGAAAATGGTCTAAATATACTTGTACAGAAGGTGATTATACATACCGTGTGTGTGTGTGTGTGTGTGTGTGTGTGTGTGTGTGTGTGTGTGTGTGTGTGTGTGTGTGTGTGTGTGTGTGTGTGTGTGTGTGTGTGTGTGTGTGTGTGTGTGTGTGTGTGTGTGTGTGTGTGTGTGTGTGTGTGTGTGTGTGTGTGTGTGTGTGTGTGTGTGTTCACAGATTGTTTCTTTTGCTGCCATTCTGTGGTCCTGGAAATGATTTAATTTTTCAATGGCCTATCTGCTATCAACAGGCTTGCCTCTTGAGAGAGATGTGTGCCTTGATAATTGTGCCATGAACCTCATCAGCATTTCAGATGAAATGGAGCTAGACGGGTCACTTCGAGTTTAAGAGATGTTAATTTGATTGAAATTCAAACCGGGAGCACCAGGAAGTAGATTGTGTCTTATTCTGTAACGCAGTGTCTTCGCTCATGTCGTTTTCTTTCTCCTCCGGTCACACAGAGATGGTTTTTCACTGTGACTATTTGTTTGATATTGTGAGTTATAAATGGCTGCTTTGGCTTGCTCAGTGTTGAGGGATGAAAACTCAAGATTCTTCTAACTTTTCAAATTGGCTAAGTTGAAATTCTTGCCTGCACTGTTTAGTGAAATATGACCCATTTCTGTAATTTGACTTTTCACATCTTCAGCTTGGTCAGTACTGGATGTTTAAAACTCCACATGTTATTGATGTTTTAACTGTCCCATATCACAGAAAGTATCAAAATGTTTAACCAGAGCGTGAACGTGCACAAGCTGTCCCCCTTTGAATGAGCCAATTGGGCTTGTGTAACTTTGCGTCGTTGCAACAATGTGCTCATAACTACCTCCATTCACGGCACAGCCAGCAGCTTTTCCTTTGTGGAGCGATTAATTGTGGTTGGTTGGAGCGTACGTCACTCAGAAATCAATTAGCATGGGCACATGCGCCCTAAGCTACCCGTGTTTGGTTTGATTCAAAGCCAGTCGGATTCTACTCATCTCCCCAGCTTCTTATTTTTGTCAGTCCCTGCAGCTGCCGTTAAATCAAAACCATAAAAAGACTTGTGAAAAATATAACAGAGGAAAAAAAGAAAAAAGGCCAGTCCAGTCAGTGAGACGAGAAAAAGGGATCCGTTTTACCATGAACATAAATATGTTTGATCAAATGTAACATCAGCTCATCATGGTTTTCTTGACGTGGTCACCTGAACCTGGCAGATGTTACATTATGATCACTGAACACTGGACATCTGCAGTCTCCTTTCTTTTGTGAGACATTTAAAGAGGCTCATAAAGCAGGTTTTTTGTTTGTTTTTTCCTTTCTTTTTGTCATTATGCCACTCAGACTCGACTTGCTGTCCTTACGCTAATCAAACTGACTGTTTACAGCAGACATAAACAAACCTCAGACAACTGAGGTTTGTCCTGGCGCTCCCGGCGCCATTTTCTATTTTTTGATACTTGAACATGTTCTATAGCTTCTATATTTTCAAGCAGCTCACAAACAAGATACCGGTATTGATATTATAGGCAGTCTTAACTTGAAACCTTACAAATGTCATCTAACGACTATTGATTGTCTCAAGAGTCTGTGTAAAGTCGGTGTAAAGTGAATGGAGCTTTAAAACTACAATTAAAAAAAATTAAGAATGACTTTTTTTGACATTTCATTTTGTTCAATGCAATGGAATTATTGACGCACATTTAAAAACACTTCAGTATGAAGTAGTTTTATATTCTAGAAATATAGTGTGCTACCTAGCTCTATTATGACATTCGTTGAAAAGTAGGAACCATTTACGAGCTTCTACAAACAGGCTTCAGACCCATGAAATATCTTTTACTGAATTTGTTATCAGGAATGCGGTTTGTTCGCAATTTTCACACTCCGGCCAATTTATTATTCAATTAGCGCATTATCTTCATGTCCAATTATTCCTCTGACATGTTTTACGGTGGCAGTGGAAAAGGTTAAATTGCATGTGGATACATGGTATCAGGAGTGCCATCAGTTACACCTTGTTGGTGTCTTATTGCCCCTCTTTCCCCTTTCAGCAGGGAGTGCTCATTTTTTAAAGGAGATTTGCATCAAATCCTAGCCGCCTTTTCTATGACACACTAATTGTACTGATGTCTGCCTCCCCCAAAAGGTCAGCGATGTGATGGGCTTACATTTGGAATATTTCAGCGTGATTAGCAGGCCGGTGGGAGAAGCGAAGGCAATCAAAGAAAAAAAAAAAAGATACTTAACCCGGTACTCATTTTAATTTTCTAGAAAAAGATGTAATCTCGCTCAAATTTTTATTTTTGGAGATTTATATTTTTTACCTGCTTTATTCTCTTTTTTTTCTAAATGTGCAACAAATATTTTCTTTCCTGCAGTGTGTGTGTGTGTGTGTGTGTGTGTGTGTGTGTGTGTGTGTGTGTGTGTGTGTGTGTGTGTGTGTGTGTGTGTGTGTGTGTGTGTGTGTGTGTGTGTGTGTGTGTGTGTGTGTGTGTGTGTGTGTGTGTGTGTGTGTGTGTGTGCGTGTGTGTGCACACTCAGAGCTTGGAGACAGAGAGATTTTGAGATATGGATAGACAAAACACAGATTACATTCTTCTCAAGTACACTCACAGGTGGCTTTATACATTGTCGTAGTATACGAGTAGAAATGGAGACGTCACCAAACCCTGCTGGATTGTGTTCCAACATTTTCATTCCAAAAGTGCTTCATGCGGAGCTTCCTCTTAATTATTATTGCATTAAAAGATAACATGTGTCAGTACTCTTTCCACTTTTGCTTTCAAAAATTCCTATTGAGCAATCAAGGTATTTATAGAAGTCTAATGTTTCACTCTGGAGAAAAGTGGAGGAAAGCTTTCCTTTGACTTGATATTCATTATGTACATGATTAATTACTATATAGCCTCAGACTATCAAAAGATAGTGAGAGATATAATATTTTACATGTATTTAATTAGTGTGCACTTTGAGACCTGTGCCCCAGCAAACCCAAATGCAGGACTTTTTTATGGTTGGAATTTCAATTACATGCTCTTTTTTTCGAAATGAGGGGCCACGACTATGCATAGAAGAAATCATTAGGGCTTTTTCAATTGGTCTCAGGAGATGCCTTGAGTTTTCACAGATGAGACAAGAATCAGAGTCACACAATCTCATAGTTCAGAGTGCCCCTGCTCCACTGCTCTAAAATTAGAGCAATATATCAGAAAGAGCTATCAACACTTATGTCAACATTGTTTCCAAAGACATACGAGGGTTTTTTTCTTTTTTGGTGCGCATATGTCCTGTTGTTTAATGCATTTGCCTGAGTAATGATGGCAGGTCTACATCTCATTAATGTCACAAATTTTATTTTTGATATCATTCTGTTTCATGCGCTAATATAAACTAGGCATTCATTCCCCCAGTCTCATCGGAATATGGTAGCTAAAGCACTGTAATTTATATTGCTCCTGCATGATATGCGTATGCATGAGCAAAGCAGACAGAATCATCAAAGTGACCATATAATATATGGAAAGTGCTGGAGATTCATGAAATACAAGCTCCAAAAGCAAGCAGCATATTATGGGCCCAGCATGAGGCGCATGTTTTAATTCCAAAGTAGTAATTCATTTCTGTAGGAACAACCACAGTATGCTGATATTTTCATCTGTTTTTACACGTGGAGGTCATTAATAAAGTGAAATGCCCCATGAGATCGTCCCAGATGCACACCCAGGCGTAGACACACACACACACACACACACACACACACACACACACACACACACACACACACACGCTCATCTATGTATTATAGTTCTGCGATATGATGCACGGTTTCAACATTGCTTGGAAACGGAAAGGGGAAAAAAAAAAAAGAAATGCTCTTTGCTCTTTTCAGTGATCTTATACACAGTTTTTTGTTTTTTTCCCATCAGACGTATTGGGGAAATAAATGTGCAAACTCTTAATTAGCATGCATGCTGATTTGTTAGAAATAGAACAGGGGGAAGACGAGATGAATTGCTTTTGTGCTTTATGAAAAAAAAAAAAAAAAGAAGAAGTAATGTCTAATTGCATTTCCTGCTGTTCCAGTAATTTTGTGTGTTTTTCATTTGAACACAGGAGCCGTTTGTTTAACTTTCTGGATACAGTTTTGTACTGTACACCACGATGTCCTGCCTCATGACGTCCACCTAAAACGCAGCTGTTTTCAATCAAAAACCAAAACAACCCCCCCACCCCCCCACCCCCCCACCCCCCGCGCCGCCTGTTTCCCTTCATTCTCACACATCTCAACTGTAACGAAGCCTGCCTTGTTCCACACAGTTACCTAATATTATATTAATAACATTTCGACAAAAAGCAGTGATTGCCTGTGCAAACCTAAAACAAAGGAAATAAAAAAACGCTATACAGTGCAACCAGTAATACATTTTCTAATGATCTGCTTTAAATGGACACACTGATCTATGATATGAAGAAACACATATTATCTCTTCTGGTCTCTGCTAAATCAGCAGAATAGAGTTATTGATCTGGGGTCCGCACACTGCCAATAGAATTTTAAGTCAACTTGATTGCAAAGAGGGTTAGATAGTTATTGATGTCATTATCCTGATCTCAGTGCAGCACGACGGTGGTCACCTACAACTCCCTGGACCTAAAGCCATGCTGCAGGCTTAGGCCGGACAGCTGCTGTCTAATTGGTAAAGGCCGTGTTCAACAGCAACATCAATGCAAAGGACTCATGAATAAAAATCAATAACTTGTGTATGTCATCACAACCGTTTTTGGTCTTCTAAAAAAAAAAACATAGTATAACTGGAGCTTAAGCTACATGTGTTGCTCAGTAAATACTTAAAGATGGTCTTTGAAACCCTCCAAAAATAGAATATTGAGCCGGCCCGAGTTGCTGTTTATTTCATGGCTCTAAAATTGCCAAACAAAATGTACAATGTCTCTCTCCCTTTTCCACACTGACTTCAACTTTGAATATCTCTCAAGTTCTTTAATCTTACTGTGTGTTTTTGACTGTCCGTGTTATAAATGTGTGACACGCTGGTAACACTTCCCAGTTAATAAGGCATTGTACTGTGGAGGTTCTGGGGAGCACTCTGCAATGGCTCGTGCATGAACAAAAAGCAGTTTTTCTTTGCTTCCTGGTCGCTTCTGAATTTTAAAAATTATCATTCAGTCTAAGTCACAAATATGTATGCTAAATTCTGTCAGCTTCAACTTGATAAGAATATAAAGGTTAATGGGCTTAGAAATTTATGCAAGAAAAATGAACCATGCAAAAGATAAAATTCACAATTTATTATTATTATTTTTTTTTAAAGATGCCTTGGATACTTCTGTAATTTCTGATCTCACCGGTGTAGATTCTCAGAAGCTTCCGTGATCATTAATGAGACCTTTGATGGCATTTTGGGTGCCTCGTCTAGCTGCTCAGCGTGTCGACCCATTGAGAGCCGGAGTGGGCTCAAATCAATCAGTCGGGACATTTGAGTGAAACACACAGAGACTGTTTATCTTGTGAGAAACTCGCTATACCAAACACCAATGTGGGGGGTAAATTCCAAGATCGCATGAGGTCCCCACGCAATTGTAGTCCCAATATATATCAAGCTTCTTCTGTTTACTCTGATATTTGTTAATGTACTGATTCATGCTGTTAATGATCCATCATTTAATTTGACATCTAATTTTATTTACAGGGTTTTTTCTTTTCTTTTTTTTTTTTCTGTAACGGAGCAGTTAAATGCATAAGATCACAAACATGTAGAAGTGGGTCCAGCTTTTCTTTGCTCGCACATCATTTGAACACCGGTGAATAAAGAACAGGCTGCGTAACTCCAAGATTGATTTGGAAAATCAGACAAAACCATGAAGTTTCACTATTTATTGATCAGACAGGTGATATTGTATTAGGGCAAAAGAAAAAACTACACCAGAGGTATTTGTATTCTTCCTTTGGCCAAAACAAATTCAGACAGATTGCATAATATTGTGATCAGAACATAGCAACCAGAACAAGGGGAGCTCTTTTAATGCCACTCGCTCATGAGAAAAACACAAAAGGCAGGATTTGAGTGGTAAAACAATGGCATCAGCCATTTATTGTCAGATTGAACGGTGTTGTGCATGGTACTGGCAGCACAAAATCGTTTGTTCAGTGCTGCTCTGTGTACATCTTTGCTTGTGTGTTTTAAAGTTATAAACTTGATTTTCGCATGTTGTGATCCAGCGCGCCGTCTGAACTCACAATGTTTATCATTATTTATCATTCTTAATGTATTCCTGTCTGTTATTCTTTTGCCAGATGCAACAATCGGACTCAGTGTATCGTCATCACAGGCTCGGATGTCTTTCCCGACCCCTGCCCAGGGACGTACAAGTACCTGGAGGTCCAGTATGAGTGTGTGCCCTACAGTAAGTATGATGCCTCTGTTGTGTATTGAAAACCCTTCTTACCTTTTTTTTAACCACCCTCCCATCCTCAGTTTCTCTCTTCTTCTTTGGCCTTGGTCTCTGTCTTATTTTATGACTGGGGCACATCGTCTACGTTACCTACACCTCTGTGTGTCCGTACTGACTACGTTTCTGTCCCCATGTTACTCTTTGATAATGACCAACAATGGTAGTGTATTTGATTTCATTCTATTTGAAGGAACCGGAGAAAGTGTACAACTGGGAACATTACAGAGTAAGAAAAGAAATCCATATGTATAAAGACACAGGAAACCATATTTAATATGTGATACTGATCCAGCGATACTAACCTCATATGTATGAGAACACTTTGGCTTTGATGCGTTGATTATCTGTTTTTTTGCTGAGAGCTACACAAATATTAACAACTTCAAAACTTTCTGTATGAGTTGCTGCTGCAGCGCTACATGAGCCCCAGCTCTGATGTATGGTTCATGCAGGCTATGTGGCTGCAAGTAACATGTGCACTGACGTGGACGAGCCAGAGGTCCTGTGATGCACATGCGTGCTGCTTGACTAGGCGGTGTGTCCCAAGCCTGATACCTTGTCCCGTCTCTGCCTTGTCTGCTTTCTGTCTGCTCCACTATCCAGCACCCTTTTCCCTCTGTCTCTCCTTGCACTTGTGTCACGCCATGAACTCTTCATGAAATGCGACTCGCAAAAAAACTCTTTGGTCCTCACTTTGCACCGCCCTTTCTCATTGATGTGCTCACCAAGTTTGTAGTGGATCGACGAGCATGGTTATGAGGTGGTAGAATAGTGGGAGGGCAGAGGAAGTCATGCTGACTCCCTGCAATGGCAAGGTGGTGTTTCATTACTCAACTCGTGTTATGAGGAAGTCTTGTCAGGCTAACGCACAGCGCACATCGGTGGCTTAATATACATTCCTGCGACAGTTGTGGAAATATGTTAACAGATGTTTCATTATGTACCACAACCCAATGACTCAACATGTAAGGCAACAAGGTAATATTTCGTCTGGAGAGATAGCGTTAACATTTTGCCTGTTCCTCAGATGCTAAAATATTCATTGCCATTGAGCTCCCAAACAATCTTTAGATTGCCCTTTGTATTATAATTCCCCTTTGTCCTTTAAGCTGCCATGTTCATTTGCAATTTGTGAAGGAAATTCCCCTGAGTAACCTTTACAAACTGATTAATGACAAAGATTTAGATGAATTACCAGAATCACTAATCAGGTGGAACTGAAATAATTAGTTGCAGCGACGAGACGAGGATGTATTTGGATGCTCTTGTAGATTCACGTGGGTATTTTGTAAACTGATGTTAAGTTGTGTTTCACTTTTGAATTACCTTTTCTTTCTTTCTTTCTTTCTTTTTTTTGAAAAAGGAAAATAGCGGCAGAATTAAAAAACAAACCTTTACCTCTACAGTTCTTTCCATTTCTATTTTACACCTCTGTTCTACACTGCTCATTACCAGTATACCTGTCCAAGGTGTTCCCCCTAGTGTTGAATCAGAATGCATTAGTGAACATCATTAGATGGTGAAACTCATTACAACTAAAGGTTAACCTCTCGGAGGCTTTAAGGACCTGTAATTAAAAATGGAATAAGCAATAATGGGAGTGTGAGTCCAACTTATTGAGCAAAGACAAATCCTGTAACTCTCACCTTAAAATCCTTACTGCTTAGATTTTTCTCCTTTGTTGTTTTTTTTTTTTCCCCCTTTTCTTTTAACTCACCATATAGTTAAGTATTGATCGAATGTCTTGCTGTGTTCCCTCAAACCTTAATAGTAGGATTAGCCTCAAGGTGCACTCATGTTCACCCACTGTTATGATTGTCTTTTGAATCTGTCAAACCACAAGGAAAGAGCCGATCCACTGTAGTGTGGTGAAAAGTAAATCTCTGCCCAAGGACTCTCAAAGCTAGGAAGGTCTGTCTCACAGTAAAAAAAAAAAAAAAAAAAAAGGAAATAGAAAACACAGACCGATCCTGACTTCACTTCAAGCAGTTTCAAACATGCATGTCTGTAGCCCCATGTTTTTGCTTCTCAAGGTCCATGCCCAACCAGAATAGGACCAAGATCACAGAATGTATCCTATCGCAACTGCCCGGGTAAGTGTGAAGAGTTCTCTTAGCCCGATTCAGTCCACACAAGCCCAGCCCAGCCTTTCCCACTCAAACCCCACTGTAAAGTGTCATAGATTTTGATTCATAGACAAGCTCCCCATTTTGTTGCTCTCCTTTTATCAATCCTCTGTGTCCTCTACCCCCATAATGTAATCCATAAACGCCACATGTATTTGTACATTCAAGACTAATGCAGAGAAAAGCAATCACAGTGGGAGATTTACTGAGCGTTTCCCCATCAGAGCAAACTCCTACTACCGTTTTAAAATGAGTTAGGAAAAAAAAACCTGACTGCGGTTTTCTACTTTTCAGCTAGAATAGATCGCATGCCAAACATCAAGATTTGTGATTAAAAACATTTCATTGGTTCAGGACCTTAAGATCCCTTGGCTTTACTGGGATACAGGACTTGAGAGGATGTTTTGCAAGAAGATGAATTAAATCCCCATTAAGCTGATTCAACGATGGGACCATAGAGAGTGTCCTCATTTTGACAGGAAACGACTGCCTTTAAAATATTTCCCAGTCCCAAGAAAAGTATCCTCTAGTTAACTGTAATTAATTAATTTATTATTTTGCCTGTAGCTTTTGGATAATCTCACACTTTGAACATTTTCACTTTTTTCAAGTGGCCTCTGCAGCCAGTTGTCCATGCATTTTCTTGATTTTCTTCCTTTCTGGCTTCATGATGTGGTCTCCATCGTGAACCACCCTCTTTAGCAACTTAATCTCCACTTTCCAGCCAAGGATGTAAATTTTCTCTTCACCTGGCACAGTCTTTCCAAAATTGGCTCGAGTAACTGCTTGAATTAGGCAACATAAAAGACAAGATGCTGCTTTATTAAGATGATTTTATGCAAGCTAATTCACTCTCATACAAAAATAAAATAGGAGCTTATAAGAGTAATAAGAGTTTTCTTATTAGGCCTTTCAAAATTGAGTCATGCTAAGGCACATAAACAGCCCTCATTGCAGATTTTTTATTATCATCATTTGCTAGTGCCAATAAACCCTCCTCAGCTCCATGTGATGAGAAGGACAGATTATGAAACTATAAATCTTTAACTGCATGGATTTTGGATCTCCGTTTTTGTGTGTGTTTATGTTCATTACCACCATCACTACCTCCGTTTGTAATGCATTGTATATTTAGTGATGACAGCAGACAAACATCTATATGGGGGTGGAGCGCCAGGCTGTTACCAGTGAATATTAAGGTCATATTAAAGTTTAAGTAGTATTCTTAGAAAGTGTGTAGTGTACATGAGAGAAAAGTTTAAGTTTGTTTTCTGTGGTTCAGTGTGGGTTGGTATGTGTCTCATGTTTGTTTTGATGTTTCTGTATGGAAACTGACTGACTCTCTTCCCTTCCCCTGTGCAATCTGCAGGAAACTTCGGCTATCTGACTCATTCTCTTCATCCACTGACCAATTTTCTGATCACACTGATTGCTATTTCTATTTTTACATTTCTACTAACGTCATAAGGTCTGCCGTCACATGTTCTCATTTTATTTCCAGATTTCCTTCACGCCATGTCTCTGTCGTCCTCTTACTTCCCCTTTTCTCTCGTGTCTGGCTGAGACATCTTCTGATTGTAATCTGTTTTCTTCCTACACCTTTTTTTGATTTATCAGTAAGGTGCAACACAGTTGCATTTCTTCTGCGGAGTGGAGTGCATTTGTTTACAGATCTTCTAATTATCTGGGTTTATTTGGTTTTTCACAACTGAAGCCTACGTCAGACCAAATAGTTTCTGGCAGAACGATGTTTAGGTATGAACACTAGTTATTAAGGGCAATGTCACTGCAACATTTAAAGAAAGCTTAATGAATGAGTAAGCACATAAGCCTATTTTGCAAATTGGCATCGAATGATGTTGATGCAGGCTGGCTGTCTTCTAGCCTGCACTATGGGAAGCAAATGTAGACACAATTCTCTGAAAAATACTGTTTCAAAAAAGAATAAATAAACTCAAAACCCAACTTGAGAATAGGGATGTACAGTTTGTTTAATTGGTAATCAAATATTTAATTGCTAAAAAGGACTATGAATGCTAACAAAAAGCTGTGTGCTTTCTGTAATTCCATTTTTTTTTCTATATATATATATATATATATATATATTGATGATATTGTTGCCATAAACACACACAACAGTTGCTGGGTTGAACTGCTTTGAACAACCCATAGTCTGGCCTGGGCTTCATGTTAATCTGAAATGTTAATTTGTGTGTCTGTGTTGTCTCAGTGTAAACCTTTCAGTCTTAATGTTGTAGTTAGGCAGTTGTGGCTCGTTTGGTACACATTTGGCTTGAATTATTTTGTTAACTTGTTCAGTCTCTTGTTATATTTTATTGGTCGCTGATGTTTCAGATTAATGGATAGGATAACGCGCCTTACTGTCACTGCATAGAAAGTGGCTCATTCAATTATTCCAATCAGCAGATTTGTAGGAGACTTTTATTGTTGAGAACAGAATTAAATACATTTATACCGGCCTGCACGTGTTGAATTTATCGAACAATTTACATTAATTATCTACTTGCTCAGAACTACAATTAGCTTGTTCTTCTTGTGTACATGCAGCTTCTCCTTTTGAAATCAGAACAGAACGTGAAACAGGTTGCAAAGTGACCTATTTATATTAAAACAATATTTCTTTTCAAATATACCTCAGTGATATAAAATACCTATATTAAAGTTTGTTTTGAAAATTAGTGCACTTAGAAATATCTACTTTTTAAAGAAATGCAGCTTTGATTCTAGTCATAAGTAGATTTGAAAATTGACTGTTTAGTTTTACTGTTATTTAAGGTGCAAAGTTAGTAAATTTCCCAATGCTTGAAACATTCTTTTGTCCCATCAGCTTAAGTTATTTTCCTTCAGTGGTTTTCAAAGTGTGGGCCAGGCCTCTCTCAATTCTTCTTTTAATTTGGCCCAGATTGGAATTCCATGTTGAACCTAAAGTCTACAACAGTCATTCCCAAACACATAATTTGATTATGTAATTAGAAAATAGTTGATGAAAATGTTGGTTATAATTATAATTATAATATTTTAAGTAACTAATAGCCTGGATAAATATGACATGTAATTATTGAATATTAGGGAAGTGGTTGGATTAAATAGGTTTTACATATTCCTACCAATTTTCAGACATGCTGAATAGATATATGTGTTTGAATTAGATATATGTGATTGGAATTTCATTCTGGGCCAGCTGGATTCTAGATCAGGCCGGATTCCAATATGGGACTTTATATATGTTTTCATTCAAATGTGCACCAGCTTCTATTCTATTCTATTCCAAAATTCAACCAAAATGTATTACTTGGTGTCAGATAAAGCATTTGTGACATGTGTTTAAGGTGTCCAGACTGAACAATGGTGTTCAAGCTCTTTGAGTTGGGGCGAGGCCTCAACACTTTGAAAACCCCTCTTCTATGTCATACAAAAAAAAAAAAAAGTGTCCGTATGTCTATGTGAGTGTCATTCTATTTGGGTTCTTTGAATCAAAGTTAATGCACATTCAGATACTAGAGTAGAATTTGTATATTCAACACTGTGCTATAAAAGTAATGTGATGAATGTTGTGTTGTTTGACAGAAGGACCCAAGGGGCACAGAGTGACTTACAAGAAAACGTCATTGTTATCAAATGAAACAAAACAATTTAAAACAACACACCCTCACATAAAGGATAAAACAAGGACTTTCTAAACTAAAACTCAGGAAGAAAAGGAGGCCAACAAAAAGTGGCTAAAATCAAAGGCTCACCTAGATGGATAGTTTCTAAGGCAACAATCATATATGAACGTAAACATGGATCAACAGACAAACTGACTACTGACAAGACTGGGGACAGTAGATATTCACTGACACAAGGAATGGGGAAACAACAAGCTGCAGATGGCTATAAAACCGGGTCAATGAGGAGAAATCAGGACTAGAGGATGGTGCAATATTAGAGATGAGGAAAGAAAAGTTACACAAGGATGTGACATGAAACCAGACCTCAAGTCTAACTAAAAACCACAACATAAAACATAAATGGTGGCATAAACTTATCACACACTTAAACATAAAATGTGAACCATGACAGCTACCTTAATTCAATAGCTAAAAAGAAAACTTAAAATCAAAATAGCCCAGGAACCATCCATTCATCAAAACAGACTGTAGACATTCCAAACAAATTCTAAATATTACTTGGTGGAGGGAGAACATTTCATATCAGGGAATAAAATCTACCAGAAAGAAATAGTCTGAAAAGGGGCAAAGGAGTTGTGACCGCATGGTATGGTGGCCCAGGAACAGAGGAAGCAGACCGTGGTCCTGAAATTGGGCGAGCAGACTGGGCGGCTGAAGTGATTGAACTGGAAACAGGCGGGCATGAATGGCTGGTTGGTAGGGCGGCCAAAGCAAGGGCGAGCAGCCAGGGCCAGTGAGGTGTGTGGCCCAGGAAAAGACCAAGAAGGGAACACCCCTCCGGGGGCAGAGCAGAAGGCCGGCAGCGATGATGGCGGAGCTCCTCCGGGGGCTGGAGGGTGGCCAGCAGTGACGGTGGTGGCTCATCTTTGGGGCCTGAACAAGATGCTGGGCTCCACCATTGCCACAAAGATGGCTCAAGCAGGAGGCTGGCAGAAACGATTGTAGAGCCCCTCCGGGGGCTGAGCAGGTGGCAAACAGCAGTAGTGGAGCCCTTCTAGGACCAGACCGGGAGGCATGACCTTAAAAAAAGGAAGGGAGCAGACCGAAGCCGGTGTTCCAGGACCACCTTGAAGGCATAGGGAAAGACTGAGGTGTGTCCTCCGCGACCCGCTCAGCCTCAGGTGTCGGTCAGACTGTAACAGGTCCTCTGCTATGCTATCGAACTGAGGCACGGGGACTGAGTGCAATGTCCTCTGGGACCCCCTCAGATTTTTACATGGAGACAGACTGAGGTGTGTCGCCAGAACCCATGCAGATGTTGGCTCGGGAACAAGCTGAGGTGGATCCTCCGGGACCCCTCTGACTGAGGTATGGTGACAGCCTGAGGTGGGCCCTCGAGGACCCCAACAGAAGCAGGCACAAGAGCTGACGGTTAACAATATGGAAACAAGATGGTGGGCAGTAGGAGGCTGGTGACAATGATGGTCGTGCCCCTCCGGGAGCAGACCAGGAGGCAAAGCCTCATGAATGGGCACTGAAACTGGTTGAAGCCTTTTGTCCTCAGATTTTGGCATGGATAGAGATTGAGGCTGGTGAACCAAGACTTCCTTAGGCTCTGACATGTGTACTGAGTGCTGCACGTCCTCTGGGGCCCTTTCAAACTAAAACACAGAGACATATTAAGGCAGGTCCGCTAGGACTAGCCCTCAGACTGAGGCAAGCAAAAAGGTTGAGGTGGGTCCTGTTCCATCACCTCTGACATGGACACAGGAACTTACAGAGGTTGGCTATACAAATCCACTTAGAGCCATGATGAGGGGTGGCATTGAGGGTATAGCCGGAGTTTGTTGCATCCTTTACAGCATTGAACACTGCCTGGCACCTGTGGCATGCTTTTTTAGAAGCTGGCCGGGAGCTAGCGGGCTGAGAGCTAGAATACAGGGAGCGAGTAAGCGCAATATCTCCCTTACGACTAAAAGCGACTACCATAATTTACATGCAAGCCACTGTCCCATTACAGCCATGGTCAACTTTTATTCTGTTAACTATATTCTGTTATTAGTCTGGGTACGCAGTCCACTCACTGACAAAACTGGTTCTACCATCTGGAAGTCCTCAGTCAGTAGATGATATCTACAGTGTTCATTTGTCAGTTTGTTCCATTTTGTGGTTTTCAGAAAGAATCTAAGGTTCAGAAGGGAAAACAATTAAATAAACATTTAAAAATAAAACTCTTTTTCACAAAAAGGAAAACTATAACTGAAGTAAAAACATTTCCACAAGGGAAAAAAGGCCAAACTAAAAGAGGCTGAGATAACAGGTTGGGGTGAGCGGGGCGTATCATAGTCAAAAATTACTGTTGAGGAACACAGAGAAAGATCAACAGACATACTGACAAGACTGGGGACAGCACATACTGTACTTGCACATAAAAGGGGCATGAAGGAACACTCATGGGTGAGATGACACAAAGTACAATGGGGCAATAATAATAATAATAACTGTGGGAGAGACGGTACACAGGCAGGTGACACAAAACCAGACATGAACTATAAAGACCCCCTAACCACAATATGAAACATAAAGTGTGTCATTAACTAAATAGGAAACCCTAAACATATTGTGAACCATTACTTGAACCTTAACTGCAAACTAAAGCAAGAACATAAAACGCAAGGATATCAGGAACCACAAGGATGAAACAAGAACTCTGTTAACCGGACTGAATATGAATTAAACAGCCATATCATGCCACTGGTGTCCTAATCTAACCCTTTTTTTTTAAGACAGGACCTCGCTGCATGCATGTCATCTCTTTCACAACTTTCCTGCTTCATTAGGAGTACCCGTCTTTTTCCATGTCTCATAACATGTTTCTGCATATGTAATCGTAGCGATGACAGTTAATTCATGTTAATGTCTTTTCTTCCCCTTCCACCCCTTTCATTCTCTCTTCCAATGCATAAAATAGAAGTGGAGCAAAAAGGTAAATAACAGACACGATCCAAACCCCTAGCTCCTTGTTTTGTGACATCTGGTTGTAAATTATCTATTTTCCCATGGTGACCTCGGCAAACGCATTAGAGACGTTATCTTCAGAACTCCTCTCCCCCAACTGTACCGTTCAAGGCCAGTATAGTACTACAAAGGATGTGAGGCTGACCATATAAAAAGAAAAGCAGTCAAAAAAAATTAAATGGGGGTGTACTGGCTGCTGTCCATAGGGGTATCCTTTTCTCAGTCTTCCCGGGTACTTCTGCTACTCAACAGAATCTCATATTGCCTGGCTTTCAAAACCCCTTTTTCATAGCATGCCATGGCAACAGTGTTTCCCTGCCCTCTTTTAACGCTGTTGCTTTCTACTTTTCCCTTTTCTCTCCAACTTCCCCCACTCTTCTTCACATATTTCCAACCTGACCACTTTCCTTGCTCTTCTTCTCTGTTGATTCTTACGACTATGCCTCAGAGAAACAACCAAAACACCTCAAGAACCCTTACTGAAACCCTCACTTTTTAATTTTGTTTTATTCTAATGGTTGTGACACTCTGCATCACTTCATAATGACAAGCCTCTCAGGTATATACCATAGAAAGGGAGGTGTAGCTGTGACACATCCAAATAGACACACCTTGCAGACTCCGCTGACTCCTGCTCTCTCATAACCTCTTCCGTCTGTTGCCAAGTGAATTTAGTTGGCTGTTTTTTTTTTGTTTACAGGACCAATTGTTCTCTTAAGTTCGCTTTCTGTTCTGTTTCCCCTCATTTGTGTTCTACTCAACAGTAATTGTCTGAGGCCAATCTTCCTTTTGTTTCAGACTACTTTATATATTTAAACTTTATGCTTAACAACCTTTCTATTTCTTTTTTCCTTTCTATGCACAAAACCAAAACCGTTACACTGCTTGTAAATTTTGGCTATAGCTGTTAGTTGTGTTTTGGCCATTCTTTAATATGTGTTTGTCCCCACTCCTATTTCCTGTTAAACAAAACGAAGACTGAGAATATCTTGGTAGTTCATTTTACTGTTTTATTTTTCACATTTTAACCTGTGTCTTGTCTTCTCATTCTACTCTTTTCCCCATTACTAGTTTTTCTTTGTCCCGGGACTCTGAAAGCTGTCGGTGAACCTTCCTTTCTATTTGAAGCGGAGCAACAAGCTGGTGCCTGGTGCAAAGACCCGCTGCAAGCCGCTGACAAAATCTACTTCATGCCTTGGACTCCTTATAGGACAGATACTCTGATTGAGTATTCATCCCTGGATGACTTCCGAAATGCTCGGCAAACCATCACCTACAAGCTGCCCCATCGGGTGGATGGGACTGGATTTGTGGTCTACGATGGGGCTGTGTTTTTCAACAAGGAACGGACCCGCAACATCGTAAAGTTTGACCTGCGGACTCGAATTAAAAGTGGCGAAGCCATCATCAATAATGCCAACTACCACGACACGTCGCCCTACAAGTGGGGAGGTAAAACAGACATTGACCTGGGGGTGGACGAGAACGGGCTGTGGGTGATCTACGCCACAGAACAGAACAACGGCATGATGGTAATCAGCCAGCTGAACCCCTACACACTGCGATTCGAGGCTACTTGGGACACGGCTTATGATAAGCGCTCAGCCTCCAATGCCTTCATGGTTTGCGGAGTACTGTATGTAGTGCGCTCGACCTACGAAGACAATGAAAGTGAGGTTAGCAAGAGCCTGATCGATTATATTTACAACACCAAACAGAACCGTGGGGAATACGTTGATATCCACTTTCCCAACCAGCACCAGTACATTGCAGCTGTGGATTATAATCCGCGAGATAATCAGCTCTATGTGTGGAATAACTTTTACATCCTGAGATACAATCTGGAGTTTGGCCCACCCGATCCAGCACATGGTAAGAAAATGCTAACCATAATCGTTTCTCCTACAGAAAATAATGGTGAATGATATTGCTGAGACTGTGATTTTAGTGCACTTTTATATTCCTTTGGTATTCCCCGTTCTCCGTATCAAGTGTCACAGCTGACTGATTTTTAATTTAGGATCTAATATGTGCTAGCTATGTTATGGGAAGCTTTGGAGTGTAGAAAAGCATCTCGGGGGGTGAAGTGAGCAGGACTTTGTGGTAAACAACACCTCAAAGCCAGTTACCATATCATAAGGGATCAGTATCTAGGGGATTTGGGGAGGTTTACCATCCGGGCGTTCCCCGAGTCCCTGGTGCTAACGCTCTGGGGATACCTGCTAGCATATCCCTTTTTCAGAGTGGGTAAGATGGGGAGAGCGACAGAGGAGAGATATACTCTCACCTCTAGAAGCATACATGCCTGGACAGGTGCAAAGTCTGGCCTGGGGCAAGGTTAGATCCTCCCTGTATTGCTGAAGCGCCAACTCTCAATCGGCCATTAAAAGAAGGCAGAAAAAAAATAACACCTCACACTTTGTAATAGGAGTGTAGGGATTTAAGGTTCTGCTTAAGAGAGAATGAAATGGCAGACAGAAGTAAGAAGGATCAATCATCCAGGGTCACATCAGCCCTGTGTATTTTTAATTTAGCTGTCAAGAGCTGAGCGCAGGCTGGCCTAGGCCTGCAATAGTCCTTACACTGAGAATATAATAACAGTAATTATCCTAATCCCCTCCACACCCAGAGTCCTAAGTCCACGTAATGCACAGCGCAGTCAGTGATGAGCCACAGAGGTCAAGCAACTTTTCCACAGATTATCCGAGGGCTCAATATTTATTAATGTGTTCGCTTGTCCACTTTGGTATTGATAGAACGTGGGTTAGAGCGGCTTAATTGGGTTCAGTATGTGGAACACCATCAGTCTAGCCAGACTAAGGCAAGCTTTGCTGCGACAGAGAATGTAGTCCAGGTACGAGAGCAGAAGTGATATTATGCAAAAGGTTCAGCGAGCTGAATGCTGCAACAACCAGAGTGGAAAAAGGCATTCGCTTTTTGTACTTTATTTTGTTAGAATGAATGAAATGCTTCAATTTTCCCAACCACAAGTTAGACAAAATTAATTATCCGTACATCAGAAAGAGATTAGAGCAGTCTGACACTGATAGTCTAAAGGTCATCTCATATTTTAGTCAGGTTCAAAAACATAATTGAACATAGTCATACAACAAAACCCAACTGAAAACCAATTAAATTGAACAGTGCTTTAAATTTATTGTAAAAGTGATAACTAGAACAAGGATAATAATATATACAGTAGCAGACTTTATATTACTTTCAGTGTCTGATATAGATTTTTCACAAGCTGTGTGTAAGTACAGTGTAACTTTGGTTACCGATGGTAAAATTATAGGCTTTAAACATCTTGCAGTAAGACCGCACTCTTGTGAATTGTGTGCATTGTAGCTCTGTCTATAACAAACACATTCTAAATGTTAAGAGTAGACCACTTCCCTCCGTGTTTACGATGTTTAGAAACATACATTACCTTGCATACTGTATTTTCTCTCCGGGGGCTCTGCATTCACATATCTTTATTTTAATGTCACTGTGGACTCGGCTCTCTCTCTTCTTGACAAATGAGACATGAGTCTGGCCCTGCTGCTGAGTAATGTATGTTGAGTTGCAGTCGATGAGTGTGAGGGGGAATGGTCCAGGATGATCATCAAGATGTCAATAAACTTGTCCTCCCACACGGCTGATGTTGACACATAAATGATGGCATTTTTTTCTGGCTGTCATAGGACGCCCTCTCTTTGATATTCCGATGCTCGTTTCACTGCCTGCTTCGCTAGGCAGTGAAACGAGCCATCAGAAGGCTTTTGTGGTGTTAAAAGTTGAAGGTACGTGCTTTGAGCAGTGAAAAAAATTCAAATAAAAGGAACAGTTCAGCTTCTCTCAAGCTCAAATAATCTCATAACAGCAAATGTGAAGGCCTTGCTCATGCAGGCCTAAAGAAACCACTGTTTGTACAAAAGAACATAATCGAGTCCTCGCCACTCGCATGTCTACATAACACAGCATTCATAAAGGTAAAAGCCCATGCTGATTCAAGTTTGATGAACGAGGTATTGTGTGAACAAACAAAAATTAATGAATGAATGAATGAATAGTAAAACAAGTTAAAATGGGTCAATTGAAAACAGGATCTGTGTGTGTGTGTGAGTGTGTGTGTGAGAGAAGACCCACTTTTCATTCTAGAAAACATAATAAAAGAGTGACTGACGCAAATATGAGTGACTCTGAAACTGTATCCACATTTGCCTCCATACACTTCCTAAACCCCGTATCTCTTAAGTGCACAAACATCCCCAACACTTGATTTGCTCCGTCATGGAATGCAAAGCATCAACGTGATGCTGAGACCGAGTACGACAGACAGTTGGGTTCTTGTCAAGTCCAATAACACTGCTCGTGTAGAGACAAGATCATCTCTTGTAGGATTACGGGGGAGTGGATGGGGTCACATCCAACAAGCGGCTCCACTGGAAGTGGACATTAAATGGGTCAGTAAGTCTCTCGCTTGGCTTTGACCAACAGCATCATAATCCGCTCATTTAACCACGGCTCCGTGCGTGTTTTTGCTTCTTTCATATGACAGCTTATATACAAAACGTATTCCTTTGTCACATCCTGTAAACGAGATGATTAAATTGATTTAAATAAGGGAATTTCAGTAGAAAACCCATGATAAACACCTTTTTTCCACTTCTTGTTCATTTATGCCAAGCTCTGATATGTGGCCTCAGACAACTTAGTGAGCAAATCAAAAGCTACTTTTACCACGAGTATGCATGAACTGACGCTACTTCAATAGGACACAGGTGAGCACCGGAAACCCCTTATTTAGCCCTTGTTGCTAAATCAGTGCTTTATAAAAGCCCCCAGTGCTGCTGTTACCACCCACTTAAATAAGAACTTCCTCTTTAATTGTTCAAATGTCAATACATTTGCATACAGTTTCAATCTTTGCTGCCCCTTCAATTTATACATTTGCAAGTGGGAATCGTAAGCAAGAAAATGACCCAATTTGTATAAAATTATACGACACGGTTCACTGCCGCAGCTTGCCAATTAGCTTGCAAAACTCTGCATGGGGCCAAAACAATGCCCCGTAGTTGGGGTTTTGCAAAATTGCTTCCCAATGCAAAAATGTTCAGCTGTTACAGATGCTGGTGACTCCTGTGCATTAGCAGTCACCCAAGAGAGCTTACCTCTTATAGTCTGATGAATATACAACTCTCCAATAAGTGCTACTATGATTCATTCCTGCCTTCTGCGGTGCTCACATGGAGGTCAACTTTTGCAGTGCGACGTTTAGAGAGAAAGCAAGAAAAGTGAGAACAGGAGAGATGGACACTTTGAAAGTCAACATTAAGCTTTCACAGCTGTCTTAGGGCCTCGGGGAAAATAGCAGTGAGTCCTTTCTTTCTGCACGCTCACCTGAGGGACACGAGCAAGGATCAGGACACATTTAAAATGGATAATTTGCTTGTTTGCGTGAACAACAATCATCCCGTTCCCTCTCCCCGTCACCTGTCCAAGTGGACACGGCCGTGTGAAAGGAGAGGCTATTGAGGTGGAAAATCACACTTTTTGTTTTCGTTTTCCTGTCGTCCCATCATATTCCCGCTTCCATTCTTTCTTTCTGTTGAGATGTTATTGTCTCTCTTTTATGGTATCAGTTTTCTCTTTTCCCCTCCTTTTCTTATTTTACCTGCAGACATTTTTCTTCTTCTTTGTTCTCCTCTGTGATTGTTCTTGAAAAGATATTTGCATTTCTGTGCAAGCATGTCTCCACATATATGCTTCTGTTTGCTTTTCTTTCTTGAGGTGTGGTTAAAGCCTTGGAAGATAGTTCAGATAATACCCAGTGAGAGCAGTGCACTCGAAATGACAGTATTAACTAAATCCTAAACGGTTTCCTTGAAAACTCTACAAATGCCCCAGCATAAATATTGCAATCATGCGCACTGTGCAGAACCACACTTTTTGAGGTTTGCTGGTTTTCCCAAAAAATTTTTTACTTGCATGTAATGTATATTTTTTTCTTCTTTTAATTGCGTGTTTTTTAAAATTATTCAGACAGCTTGAATAATGGAGTTTTTTTGCAGCTATCTATAGCAGAATTGCTTGGTCTCAGCTCCTGTCAGGATCTAACTACACAAGCCTGGCCAGCCAAGACACAAAATGAAACACCTCTATGTGCCATCTGTAGTAAGGTTTTCTGAAATCTTGTAAAAAAGCCCTCAACAGTGGGCTGATATTTTGGTGGAACTGCCTGTGGGCAGTGAAGTAGGACAGGTCACTTCAGTGAGCTGTTGAGTTGCTGAAAAATATCATGAAATAAATCTTTTAAAAAGTCAAATATGTATAAGGTTCAGTGATTTTTCAGTTGTTTATCTTTTACTGTTCGCCATTGTTATAGGGGAACTAGAAAACAGTCATGTACACCAGCTTGTAGCTTTTTAACTCACATTTAGTTTCTCTGAAAGCATCATGACTCACTGGTCTCACTCTTGGTCACAACATATGAGTGAATTTCACTGGGCAAATAGAGGGGGGGGGGGTTCCCTGATCTGGATTTACAGCCTTTTTCATTCAGCGTCTGGTGACCATAAAAGCTATTTAACATATGAGGTTAGTGGGTCACTTGTTTCCTCTGAAATCTGATCATGATGCGTGCCGTCCTTCCAGCAGGGAAGACATTAGTGCCAGTTGCTGCTGTATAAAAGGTAGGCCGTTCCAGCCCTCCTCTAAAAACACACCTCAACCTAACGTTTCTGATCGACTCAAGCTGCTAGTAATCACATTTCTTGGAATACTTGACACAGTTAATGTTAAACAGCTTTACACAGTGGCCATAAGATCTCAACTGACAGTGTTCAAGTGTGTAAGCAACAGCAAACCCGGGGTTATGATTTAAAATGTCACAAAGAGTTGTTTTACATAAGAGCGAACGAGAGAGGAGAGGAGACGAGAGTAGAGGGGGACTGTGATTATGGTTACACTGAATTCTATAGCCAAGGGGATCCACAGTCTCTTGTTTGATTACTGTCTGACTGTGAAACAAGGCGTATTAAAAGAATTATTACTCAGACATCACAATGGTCCCCCATCACTCCCTGACACACGCCTTTGAGGAGATTTGTTTCACACAGGCCTGATTATTGTGTCTTTGGGATTTTGTGTTTTCTAATCTGTGTATATGGGGGTTTGTGCAAGTTTGTGTGACACGCCACTGTGTTAATTTTGTGCATATGCATACGTGCATAATTGTGACTGCGCTTGAGTGTGTAGCAACCCAAAATAAGCACCCTTCTGTGTGCACGGCGTAACACATCAGTCTGCTTGGCATGCTCATAGTTAATGTTTGAAATTTGAGACACGTACAGTACAGAAAGCAGCAAGGAGAGAGGGAAAAAAAGGCAATAGTCTGGCAGCTGCTATGTCTGTTCTCTATACTTTGGTGTCATTTTGTATGCAAGGGTGTATATGAATGTGTACATGTGTTTATACGTATGTCTGTGTTTGTTTAATTGTGAGTGGGAGGGCACAGCCTGCATGTGTCCCTATGAATCACTGCACGTGGACTGTGTGAAGAAGAAATATTGGACACAGCAGTAAATAACATAATCCAGCTATTAGGTTCTGTTCCCTAAGACATGGATGTGTACTGTACACACCTCACAAGGACATGCCTCATGGGAAATTATATGAATTTTCACTCCGCTTTCTTCATATTTACTGCTGATACACAAGCAATCATGTGCCACGTTCCCCCACACAGCTACAAATGCAGCGTGGAGTGAAAGACATGTAATCCAATTTCCTTTGTGTATCATTGTTATTATTGGTAGATATCAAAATGCATCAGAAATGTATTATAAATCACCACACTATGTCATACTCAAGAGCAGTTCCATTTCCATATGAACATAGCTACAAGGCTGCAACCAGAGAGGACTGATTCAAATGGCGTTTCAAGCAGAGGCATTTCACCAGCATTAGCAAAGTAAAATATTTACACATTTTGCTCATGTGACTTGCAAATCAAGGAGTTATTCAAATAGTTTCTGTCCACTCCACTTTTTAACTCTTCCAAAATCACCTTTCGAAGACTGAAGCAGACCTCAGACTCTGTAATTTTCCTCTCCCATGTTAACTTTTTGCTATTCTTTTTCCATTAATGTGTAATTAGCACCAAGAGGCCACAGTTTAGTGCAGAAAAGACAAGTCTTTTACCTGAGCAGATAGTAATTCTAACCTAATAGATGTGGGGGACAAAGCATCTCCTAATCTTCTGAGCAGCCTCGCTTCACATCATTGTGAGATTATTCCATGACAGAGCAGTTCTAGTGAGGATAAGTGAGATTTAATAAATCCTTTAACATTTTTATGTGGCAAATTAGCTGAATCAAATGCTCAATCTGTGTTCCCGCTTCTATTTTTCCCTCTCTCACAAGATAAACAGCGCCCGATAATGTGTATGAAACATTACCCCGATGAACAGCCATGCGGTGCCTAGTGAAAGTGAAGCCATTAAACATAATATAAAAGACACACACGCTGTCGGTTTTCATTTGTCACCCTGGCGTGAATGGTAAGTCCCGGTAGCACCTTATCTTGGCCGTGTGCGTGCGTGCGTGTGCATGTGTGTGTTCCTCAGTGCTTACTTTTATGCCTATGCTTTGACAACAATCTCCTGGATTCCTGTCTCATTGTCTGTCATCAATCCTGCACCTATAACCCCAGTGGTAATAACTGAAGCACTGTGATACAGTCAAGTGTGAGGTTATGAATAAGTCTGTCCTGACTATTGGCGGTGCTTTGGAGAATATCACTCTATGCGCTCACACTCTATGACAGCTAATTGAGGCTTCCCCTTGGGCTGAGTGCAGCAGAGACATAATAATCAAGGATCCTGTCCTGGTTTTAGCTATATAGCCCAAACGTGGGATTTGCTTGCTTTGTCACGATCAAAAGAGTATTGAACAGGGAAAGTGCTCAGCTGTGTCACACATTTGTTGAAATACTTGTGATGCTGGTAATTTCTTGTGCATGTTATGGTTCAGAAAATGTATGGCGAAAGCCACCGCAGCACTATCAACAGATCACGAGACATCATCTCTCTGCTTAAAAACTTAGACATCTCTGTGGAGAAGTGATTACCTGAGGAGTGCCCCTATTATTGTTTGTATGTTAATTCCTACTGGCTTTCATTGGATTAAATTGAACTAAGCTACGGCATGAAGGTAATAAGATTATTGTGTGTTGCGGGCAGGATTTCAGGTTGACACGCTGAGTACACAGTAACAGCAGTGGTCAGAGAAGCTGCATTGTTTATGCATGACTCTCTCTGGGAAGTATAGACTACATTCGCATTAGCATCATTTTCACACACAAAAGAGGATTAATTTGCATCATAAACACAACATGAAGCCTCCCAACAGGATTATTTTAGCCCTTTCATATAATATGTCCTCTTCATGAGTAATTGTAATTAATGAAGCTCTTTTAAGTACAGCTGTATTCTGTGGCAGTGCACACTGAGACGAGCAATTTTTAGTAATGCCAGCACAGCTTTTTGTAGTCTTGCGCGTCGCAGACATTCCCAGACCCACCCCGAATTCAGTTCCCAAAGCTTTCCGGTTTACTGTGGGGCAACCCTTCTGGAATGGAAAGCTGCAGGTTAGCCAAACCTATTTGTTTTAGCCTCATATTAACGGGCCCAACATTAATTAGACCTCTAGTTTTTAAGCTGATGGGTAGTTTGCAAAAAAAAAAAAAAAAAAACAACACTTCAAAGTGATTTAATTGCACATGTAACGACACCACTAAGCTGAATATCCCGGCAAGCCGTGACAAGCAGCCCCGTTGAATGAGTTGTAGACAAGATACAGTTGTCAGTTGACATGCTAAAGGAATGTGCTTGCATTATAGCAGATGCCGTTTTGATTTATTAGCTGTAGTCATGGGCCCTTTATCTTAAATCATGCCGCCGAACAGCGATTCATTTTCGTTTTATTTCTGTCTGGATTCCTAACGCCCCCCTGCCCCCCCACCCACCCACTCACCCACCCATAGGGGCTGGGATCTTATTGTCATCGTCTTTCATACTTTGGAAATGAGAAACCTATTATGGGCCCCCACACTTTCTTGGGAATGCTCTGGACATTCGCCAAGCAACGCTGACCCAGATGTTTTAAAAGAAATGATAATAATATTTTAGAAACAACGTCCACACACATTATTTTCATAATTAAGTCATAACTCTGTAGCGTGTAAATTAGCGAGAAATATTCAAAACCATGTGTTTTGTGCATTTTGCTTGCGACTGCGAGTCTTCCCGGAAATAAGAAAGAAAGAAAAAAAAAAAAAGCACGATTTATTGCAACAACAACAAAAAAAGTCGGTATTGGTGCGGAATAGAGACAGGCATTTCTCTCAGCCAGCTAAATGCTAGTGCTGAAAGGACACTAAGCACAGGTTGTCTCTCAACTGCTGTGACAGGCCGTGCAGCCCAGAATTTGACTGTGTTGAGTAAAAGGATACAGGTAGGGGAGGAGGGACGAGAGGAGGAGGAGGAGGCTGAGGTGAAGCCAGCCAGCCAAATCTGCCTTCAGCTCAGTGTCAAAACAGCCAGTCAGCTGTGTACACCTTCATGTCACCTGCCTGTGTGTGTGTGTGTGTGTGTGTGTGTGTGTGTGTGTGTGTGTGTGTGTGTGTGTGTGTGTGTGTGTGTGTGTGTGTGTGTGTGTGTGTGTGTGTGTGTGTGTGTGTGTGTGTGTGTGTGTGTGTGTGTGTGTGTGTGTGTGTGTGTGTGTGTGTGTGTGTGTGTGTGTGTGTGTGTGTGTGTGTGTGTGTGTGTGTGTGTGTGTGTGTAGTTCTATCGTGCTGAACAGGAGGGAGCACACAGAGTCATCTCCTCTGGTCAATAGAGCCTAATTCGCCACAGGTAGCAGCCAACCTCAAAGGCGATTTCCCTTCAGCTCAACTGTGTTGAAATCTCTCATCCACACCGTGGGGCCTGCAGTGATAGTCGCAGTGGTGTGTGTGTGAGTTTTGTGTTTTGGGATTGTGGTAGTGTAGCTATCAGCCAGAACCATTATCCAATGGAGGCAATGATACGGAGGTGTTTCTGCCGTGGTCTGGCTCCCTCTCTTCCAAACCACCGGGAGACAGAACTCGTCTCCTTGTTTTCCAACTCGCCCCCATTGTCTCAGATTTTTCCTGCCAGCAGCCTCTATGCATATATGTATATTCCCCCCTCTTTTATCCTCCTCGCTCACTTCCCTTGTTCTATATCTGACTCCTTCCTCGCTTTCGGTCTCTGTCACTCTCTCATCTATGTTTTCACTTCTCGTTTTACTACCGAGGACGACTGTGCTCAACTCGCTCAGTGTAACAGCACCTCTTCACATTCTCTGCATGCTCTACAGGCAGCCTAATGGAGGAAATCAAAGTACTCAAATGCGATTAGATTCAGTATGCACATCGCATTCCAATCAGAGCTGCTTTGATTTGTACGGCTTATCCTTTCAAATTCAACCAACAAATATTTTGTCGGGGGGGTCATGCTTTCTTTTTATACTTGGCGGTGTGGAGCAGACATATATCAAATAATTAGTGTTTATCAACATTTCATCCAGGTAACTCCCATATGTTTGACTTTTATGAAATGTAATTACACAGTTACTAACATTCCTCTAGTGTCTCATATGAAAAATGTCTTCATAGTTTTTCCTTAGTGGCTCATGTTAAATGTAAGGAGTGCACTATTTTCTCCTTTCCTGGGACTGAAACATATTGTTTTTGCCTGGGGCATTGCATGAGTTACTGCATACCTGCTTTATCAGAGTATGAGTTGTGGAGAGAAACAACTGTAAAATGAATGTTCTGGCACCATAGCCACACATACAGGTTCAGTGTTGCTCCAGTGAAATTTAATCATCCATGCCACAAAATCTCCCAGGCAAGAATGATTGCCAGGCAGGAGGATGTTACTGTAATTATTGTCTTGTTCGCTTCAGACTGAGTGCCTTGGATAAGCCATAGTCAACGGGAAAGCGAATACGCTTGTTGCACAAAGCACTTAGCAGCCATTTACACAACAGGGTACTTGGATATATAAGCATTACAGTGTTGAACATGTTGAGGAAAAAAAAAAATGTGAATGTTATTTACAGGGGGCACACTTAAGGTTTAGTGGCACATGAGAAAATCTGCTTTGCAGAAGGTCAAGCTTTGAGTATCTGTCCAGGGTGTGCCGAGCAAACATTCAACATCGTGCACACCGGGGGTGCCATGCTAATGAGCTGACCTCACGCAGCAGGCAAGGGGTCAAACTGCCATTTGGTCATTATCTTTTATTAATACTACAGCGTCATGGTTTTATGAGAACGATAACTATGTTTCCCAGTAAATAAAGAAATAAATAAAATCATGGTTTGTAAATCATCAAAGCTGAACACATCAAATAACCATCCTTCTGCCTCCTCTAACACCTCTTTACGCATTCCTCCTTTGTGTTTGTACACAGCACCGCCGCTGTCAGAAGTCACCACATCTCCTCAGCCACAACGAACTACAACCACTATTACAACAACTACGGCACACAGGGGTGTCGCCAATACAACCACCACGATTGGGTACAAGGAGGGCAGCAGAGGAGCAGCCAAGCCACCTCCCATAATTCCGCATACTACGCCGCCGCCACCCCTGGAGTCCTTCCCCTTACCTGAACGCTTCTGCAAGGCCACAGAGAAAAGAGATATAATGTGGCCTCAGACCCAGAGGGGCATGCTGGTGGAGCGACCTTGTCCAAAGGGAACACGAGGTAAACAGGGCTCCCACTCACCTCAGGGCCAAGTGCTGCTGTGTTCAATATGACCCAAAGCATCTGTAGAGAACATCACTGGTTTTGTTGGATGCGTCTGATATTCTTGTATGCGAGCATCTTTTCATCTACACCAGGGATGAGCAATTTTGATCATTTTGAGGGCCAAACCATTTATTTCCTCATTGAAAGAGGGGCACCGCTGTGTGAGGATTTATTAGAATCATTATGGCGACTAGTTTTATGAGAATAACTTAACTATCGCGATATGCATTTTATATTTTCTCAATAAAAGAAGCCTGTAATAAAGTATATACTGTCGCGTGTGAATATGCAAAATAATCACAGCTGGTATCTAGTTCAAATACGGTGAAAACTACCTTTCCACTCCCATCAACAGTGAAATAAGTCGTGTTTGAATTTCACTGGCTCAGAGAAATGGGGACGGCAGCCATATTAGGCCCGCGGGCTGCCAGTTAGTTTCCTGTGTCTGATCTGTATAAGGAGCGTGTGTTTCAGAAAATCAATGCTACCCGTTCTTATTATGATGTTGTTTTAGCTGTGTCATACGACGGCAAAACATGACTAAGCGATCTGTAACGGCTGTTGTTGCACAGGAGCAGGCTCAGCTGCTACTCCCGCAGCTTCCGCGGAGACGTGTAGTCCTCATTTGATTTGTGTGTGAAATCGTGTTAGTGCTCAGAGTTCATCAGACATGGGGCTAATTAGGACAGAAGAAAAAAAAAAAAAAAAACGTGTTGCCACTTCATAGCAAAAACAGGCACAAGCTGTTGAAAACATTTCTGGAAAAGGATTTTGCAGGTACTAAAATGGTTCGTCACCACAGTTTATTTCTCTCTGACAGATTCAGCAAGAGTTGTCCACACCAGCATTTAAAAATAGACTTAAAAAAAAAAAAGATTTGTCTGCTTCATGTTCTCCTATGCAAATAAAAGTGTTATTTTTATGTTAATGTTTTGTTGTTTGATATTTAATTCTGAATATAAAAAAGATTTAATTCCCTCCTTTCATTTCTGCTCATGTCCTTTTGTGTCCTATAAAGAACTTAAATGACAAAATAAATTTGATTTGAATCGACTTGACTATTCCCTTCTTGTTTTTCCCTGTCAGGCACGGCATCTTATTTATGTGTCCTTTCCACTGGGGACTGGCACCCGAAGGGCCCCGATCTCAGCAACTGTACCTCCCACTGGGTCAACCAAGTAGCCCAGAAGGTTCGTATGAGCTCTGCCTTAATGTTTTTCCTCAAAGTGGAACATGCGTCTTAAAAACATCGACCAGAGTCAGACTGAACACTGTGTCTTGTATGCATGTATGTTATGTTTTGAAAGATTTGAAATCTGAGGTCATTTGACTACTGTTGGAAAATGGCAATGAGCGGAGGTCAGATCACTGGAAATATATCTTACTCGGCTATAAAAATCGGATGTGTCCTGTTTGTTTTTGAGACAAATTGGTCAAACAAAATGTAGCAAATTGCAGAACAAAATTTTTTAAATGAAGGTAAATGCTAAAAATGGTATGAAAAGAAAAAAATGCGTATTTTTTAAATATATAAATAGTTGCAACCAATCACAAGTAAGTTTGGATTAAATGATATTATTAAAAAAATGGGTATTACTGATAAGAGAAACCTTGTAAATTTAGTTTGCAGTTATTTTCTTCATTTCTTTCTTTTTTTTTTTAACAACTTTTGTGTAAAAAGAAGATATTAATCCACCTATATTGGTAATTAGCACTCCAAGGCCTCATTCAACTGGAACTCGATCTTCAAGACTTTTGTCTTAATTTCCATTTCTCGTTTAATGTTCTCTTGCAAACAATCTATCCCTGGCAGATCCGCAGTGGTGAAAATGCAGCTAACTTGGCCAACGAGTTAGCCAAGCATACCAAAGGCCCCATCTTTGCAGGGGACGTCAGCTCCTCGGTGCGTCTGATGGAGCAGCTGGTGGACATCCTTGATGCTCAGCTGCAGGAGCTCAGGCCGAGCGAGAAAGATTCAGCAGGAAGGAGCTTCAACAAGGTAATTTCATCCACCCTAAATGCTCAAACCAGCACCATTATTGTAACCTCACTGCAATCAGAGTTTGGACTTTTTAATAATTTACTGACAAGTCACGAGGACGGTAAAACAATAAAGTAGTTGCAATATTTTACATGCTGACAAGTCGCCAAGTGAAGTACCTGCAATATTTTGTACATGCTCTTTAAAGACCTTGTTAGGTGTGTGTGTGTGTGTGCGTGTGTGCGTGTGTGCGTGTGTGTGCGTGTGCGTGTGTGTGTGTGTGTGTGTGTGTGTGTGTGTGTGTGTGTGTGTGTGTGTGCATGCGTGGGGTTGGGGTGTAGGCACAATTGGCTACTGAAATTGTCAATCACCCCTTTTACTTTTAAGTGTTCTACATGGAATATACAAAAATTAAATGTCATTCAGACACCTCTTCACGGGAGTTAGTTATTCAAATACATATGTGATGTGTTTGAGCACGTAGATAGAAAACGCAGCGTATTACACAAATCAGTCAAAGCTCTTTTATTTGTTAAAATCAGGTAAGCAGGTGAGTAACACTTGAGACAGTACACTAGACGATGGGGAGCCGCTGGGCCAGTAATTTAATATAGTTTTTACAGCGACATGCCTTTTTCCTGCAAACCCTTTGATTCAAGCTCATGAATTTGTGCAAATTATATGTCTCTTTTTTTTATGTTCTTTTTCTTCTCTAATAAAAAAGCTTCAAAAGCGAGAAAGGACATGCAGAGCATACATGAAGGTACTGAAGCAATGCTTCTGCCCACTCTGCTTGCTGCTGTCCCCTTTATTCCTGTACACCACTATATATGCCCCGGCCCAAGTTCAGCAGCATGTACCCTCTGCACTGTCATGTACTCCCCCACCTCCCTTTGCTTCCTGCCTTTTTTTTTTTTTTTTTTTTTTTGAGTAATTGCTTTACACACAGCCACAGTCGTATAAAGTGCTTTCTAAGTCAAAGGGAAGTCATTTCCAATTACTGATGTGGCTTCTTTTCGTGGATGTGTATGTGTCTCTGTGTATTTTCTCCCCTCAGTGCATTGACAGCTATGGTGTATTTTGTCATTCATTTTGCTTTTCCCTCCCTGTTGTGTGTTTATTGTGTTTACACGAGACTGCACGCCTGGATAAATAACAACATAACTCAAGCAAATATCCTGGTCTTACATCCCCCTCATTATTCATTTGATGAAGGATTTACTGCTTTGTTGCCTTTTTTATGAGAGCTCAATTCAATATGCCACACTCATGAATTCACTTGTTCACTTGTGATTTATTAATCCCTCCCCACCCCCACCACCCCACCCCCCTTTTCCCAAGGACCATCACCTGACCTTTCAGTAAAAATTGAGGCTCTTGTTTCTCAAGGACACGGGTTTCAGATCATTCGCTTCATAATTTAAAAGTACGAAACTCTTTTTGTGTAATAGGGCCAGAGCAGGTCTTTTTTTTTTTTTTTTTTTTTTTCATTCTTTCAGTATTTCTTTGAATGTGATCACTTCTTTGGCTTGACACATCAATGTATTTTGAACCTATACATCCCTTTACCGCTAAGGACACCAGTGTCCTCTGCATGCCACCAAAGTCTCCCCCCTCTCAATCCAAATCACTCCTCCGGGAACCAATTTAAGTAGATCAAGCTCAAGCTAATTAGCCGGTTAATGGTCGCAATGCGCCCGTGAAGCAAGTAAATTGGGGAATTGCTTATATGTAGTCAAACCAAATCTCTTTGTCAAATAATCCCTATGATTTTTGATGTCACGTCAGCGCGCGTCAATGTAAACTACCACATTTGTTTGACTAATGATGGCATCGGAGAATCTAAGCATGGAGTTGTGGAGTCAGTGGTATCTGACATCTGCCATATGTGACGCAACAACACACTTGGTCCCCCTCTGCCCTGCCCTCTGCCCTGTCCCAACAGCTGTTGCCAGCATTGATTACCTGATTAGACACATCGATTTGATTATTTCCTGAAGAAAAACCCTGGATTGTCTGGAATCCCTCATCCAATTTATCTTGGTTTTTTTTTTGTTTTTTTCCCCCCCCATAGATTTAAAGTAAACTAATGCTGACAAAAAGCAGCCTCTGCCTTCATGGTCAGGTTCTTCTTTATAGTGCCTTTGTGAGGTGATTTAATGACTCTTAGTTCAGTGACTTATTCGATGCCGTGAAAAGTTCAAGAAGGAAAAAGGTTTGTGCCACAGCTTGAACTTGGTGTTTAGAGTGTGGTAATTGAGAACAGCTTTCGGTGCTTTAACTCTCATTAGCCTCTACTATATAAACTGTTATTGGACTGACCTGATAGGCTCGATACACTGACACTAAGCAGCCGCTTCGATGCAATGTCCTTGAAAAAGAAACTGAATCTTCACCATTAATGATGCACTTGTTCATCTCTCTCTCTGTCTGTCTCTCACTCTTGCATTTATATATATGTGTGTGTGTGTGTGTGTGTGTGTGTGTGTGTGTGTGTGTGTGTGTGTGTGTGTGTGTGTGTGTGTGTGTGTGTGTGTGTGTGTGTGTGTGTGTGTGTGTGTGTGTGTGTGTGTGTGTGTGTGTGTGTGTGTGTGTGTGTGTGTGTGTGTGTGTGTGTGTGTGTGTGTGTGTGTGTGTGTGTGTGTGAGCTGTTTTTCTTTCATTCATTTATTATTCAACAATTTCTTCTTGTCATTAATGCCCATTAATAATTGCTTTTATATAATTAAAGGAATGAAAAAAAATACATGTATTTAACTTTCTTTCATGTTCTTTCTGCTGGTGTCATTTCAATTTACACATATCATTTCTTCCCTTCATTTCAGTGGCTGCATGTGACATTGTGTGTGTGGTTGCTAACAAAAGCTTTTTTTCCTCCAAGCCACTCAAGTATCTCTTTTTTTTTTTTTTTTTTCGTCTGTTTGTTTGTGTTTGTTGTGGTTGTCTGGTTTGACACAGGCTATTGTGGACACGGTAGATAACCTCCTGCGACCGGAGGCCCTGAAGTCCTGGCAGGACATGAACAGCACTGAGCAAACCCACGCTGCCACCATGTTACTGGATACTTTGGAGGAAGGGGCCTTCGTCCTTGCCGACAACCTCCTGGAGCCCGCCATAGTCAACGTTCCTGCAGATAATATAAGTAAGTAAAGCAAGGGTATGTTGCGAGCAAATGACAAGCATTCGAGATTGATGCAAGCTCAGTTAATTTGATTACTCTTAGTTCATTGAAAGAGTAACTCCTGCGATAGAAAAACAAGGCTGCCTCATAAAAAAGGACTTTGTTTTCATATTAAGCGTTTAAACCTCGGGGGAAGAGAAAAAAAACAACGCATATTAGGTTTAACGAGTCGCTTACTGACAAAGTGATGGATATCAGACAATTAAATAAACTGGATTCTCTGATTGCGTGTGCTTTCTTATAAATGTACGAGTCTAGACCTTGTAACTCTATACATTAATGTGAACAATGGCCTGCTGTGCATTCACAAAAACTACATAGTTTATCCACGGCCTCGTTCTGCCATCGTTTTCTCCAGCAAACAAAGAAAGGCTGTTTATCTTTTGGGATTTTTTTATTTGTTTCCTCCGCACTGTTTTATTCATGTTAAATTACAGATTCATTGAGATGAAACAATAATTTTGTGATTGACGTTTTTATTGTGTTGCTCACTGCCATCCGGATTAGATTTCAGAAGTAATGTTCACATTCGGTGTTCCTACAAAAAGCACTGGTATCAAACCGCTCCTCTATTTTGTTCTCAAGTCCAAATCAAAGTGGTTATAATAACCTGTCTGTTAACAGATCTGATCTTTTTCTTTGTTTTTTCTTCTTCTTCTTCTTCTTCTTCTTCTTTTTTTTCTATTTCTTTGCGAACACTGCCTTTTCCTGGATGTGATCCGGCACAGTCCTGAATGTCTACGTGCTCAGCACAGACGGCCAAGTTCAAGACTTTAAATTTCCACAACCGAGCAAGGGCGGGATTTCAATCCAGCTATCGGCCAATACAGTAAAACTCAACAGCCGGAACGGTGAGCGAAAAAAGAAGAAGAGGGAATCTTTATGCAAATCAAGACCAGACAGATTTGAAATGATTTCATGCGATGCTCTTTAAATGTTGTTTTTTTTACAAGAAGGTGGAGTTCATGTAAAAAAAAACAAAAAACCTCATGCTACTTTTAAGACCTCTCTCCGCAATTTGTTTAATTTATCTTCCTCTCATTTATGCGGGCCACGTGTGAAATATTTTAATTTAACTAGACTAAAATAAATTGGATTGTTTAAATATGTTTGCCTATCTCCTTAGACTTCCTCTTTGATTTCTTTTTCTTATTACCTTATCGAAATGTTGTGCACCTTCCTGCGTCCTGCTTTTAATGGCTGCTGAAATCCTTCACCCTACAGGCGTCGCCAAGCTGGTGTTTGTGCTTTACAAAAACCTGAGCCAGTTCCTCAGTACAGAAAACGCAACCATCAAGATGGCCAACGAGGCTTACGGCCGTAACGTGTCTGTGGCTGTCAATTCTGACATCATCGCTGCCTCAATCAACAAGGAGTCCAGCCGTGTGTTCATTAATGACCCGGTGATTTTTACCCTGGAGCACATCGACGTGAGTGTTCCTGCTGAAATGAATGGAGAGGTCATATTAAAAAACAACAGGAGGGAACTTCCAGTGTAGACAGAGATCTGCAATTTGAATTGTAAATGTCTGGCTAGGTCAGTCGGCAGTTTATTTAAGTCATTGAACATCAAATTAAAGGAGTCTTTAGAACCTAAGTGAATTCTTAATGAAAACTAATTCTTTAATCAACATTGGGATATAAATGATACCCATTTTCTTTTATGGTGGGGGAAATTAACTCCTAGATTAGCCCTACAATCTAGGATGAAATTACTGGAGCACCAATTATCTTTCGTCTTTGAAAGTTGTCACTAGAGTTCCCAGAGGGCCATGCATGTCTCCATTCTTTATCACAGAAATTGTGCAATTCTAAAGACATGCAGTCAAACAATTATGCTTCTCTGTTATTAAGGCCCCATATACCCAACTATGCTTCGGTTGATTTGGCAAGCATGTGCCAAATGAGATACAACATATGAATTGCTTCATAAGAGCTGTGAAGTGAAAAATCCTCATCCATATCAGTGCAGAAAAATACTTTGTATGAGTAGGGGGTAAATGGCCTTTGTGTTCTCCATGTGCTTCAATTTCAGGAAGTCAATTATTTGGACACTTAACCATATCTCTTGTTATCTGCAGATGGAGCACTACTTCAACTCCAATTGCTCTTTCTGGAATTACTCTGAGAGGAGCATGATGGGCCACTGGTCCACCCAAGGCTGCAAACTTCTGGACTCCAATAAAACACACACCACCTGCTCGTGCAGCCACCTGACCAACTTTGCTATCCTCATGGCACATCGAGAAATCAAGGTATGTTGCGTGATTGATGAGATATATATATATAATGTTGCCTCCTGTTGTTGACATGCTGTGCTGCCCTGCTGTTTGTCCATGTATCCCAGCCAATAGCTCATCCAGTAACACCACATCTCTCTCGGCAGGTATTAATTTCAAAATGAGACCTAGATTTAGTCCACTCATGCACTTGTTTTGCAAAGATTTGAACTAATTTCTTACCCTGTGGTATTCCAGGTTCGCGAGTTGAGCAAACAACGGCTACTTCTGTCGGTTCTTGTTCTGTCTTCTGTTTGGGGTGCCACATGTCGACTTCCTTTCCCAATAATGCAATATGGTCCAATTGTTGCCTGTTTGCTGCAGTAATGGAAATGAGAATTACTGAGTTGGAATCAGAGCCCAGGTTTGGGCCTAAATATACCCTCTTGGCAGACGCAGAGACGAACAGCTGTGAATACCAAGAATACCTACTCATTCTGTTTATAAGAGTTTTTGGAGAACGCGTGCTACACATGCGCAGCAGATAGGTGTCTGCCAATGAAGTTTTTCTTCTTCTCCTGCTGCACTCTATTTTCTCCCAACGAACCGTTTTGTTTTTATGGTTTTAAATCATTGGTGGAGCATGTGCTTGAGGTCGTCTTAGTGGCTTTTATTGCATATTATGAAATGTTAGCTGATAACTGGTTGTTCTTGTGCGCAGCAGCTGCCGAGGTCACGTTTTGCGTGTCACAATGAATCAGCAGCACAAGATTGTCCATGCAATGTCCTATTCCAGGGTCCACTTTTCTTTTTACAAAATGTATGTTTTCCTCTCCCCAGCAGCAAGAAAGCGAAGCCTTAAACAGAAGCCCAAATCAGTCCAACACAAATCACTTAGCATCTTAAATCCATTTTCTCCGCTTGCAGTCACATGCTTTTAAGGTTGCTATAATTTAACCACTGCTTAAAAACCTACTTTTGATCCAGGTGTTCAGCCAAATACAGAATTATATCCAGCCTTTCCTTTATTTCTTAAATCCTTAAAAAAGCTTATCAATTTGACTGTGTGACCAGTGCTTCTTTACAGAGATTAACAGTCTCAAGATTTAGAGTGCATCATCATATGGAAATAGCACTGGTGAAATTTACCAATTACTTTCTCACTGCCTCAGATAATGGACTCATGCCTGTATTTGACTCCACAGATGACAGCATTTTATTTCATAGACTGGGACATAATTTAGGGATTAAAGAAGCCTCACCAGTCTGGCTGTATGTCTGAGTCTCAATTTGTGGATCCCACTGATCATGCCTCAATACAAATACAATTAGTTTATGGAGGTTCACAAAGTTTGCTGCTAGAAACAATTTTTTGTTATTATCTTTATCTTTTTTTCTGCAGACCATCATTTCTGAAAAGAATAATACAACACGGAGGCGCTATTGCCATGCAGAAGTCGGCTAAATGCATTTACCTATAAAACACAAGCTCATGTTGAAGCTCACCTTGAAAACAAAATGACTGCAATGAAGTACTGGATTCTTGTCTGTATTTGTCCTTGAAATCTTTGACACACTATTTTAATACACTGCACAGTATTTGGTTTGGCCTTTTACAGTGCCATAAAGAACCATGGGGATATTTAAATCCCTTCAACATTCACATATGCTTGTACTACTGTGTTTATAAACCAATATGATTGATAAAATTAAGACTATCCTGTCCGACTGTTGTTGGAAGTGTGGTGTATCCGTGCGTTACATATGCACTGGAATATTTTAATCCTTTATGATTGTGTACCTCCAGTTGATATACAGTGCTGCATAATCAGTCCTGACTGTCAAGTCACATTTCTCCTGCATTAGATTTTCTTATAGACAATGAAGGCCTTCTGTAGCCATACAAAACCATTAATAGAAAAGTTCCCCTCCAATATCTTAAAAACCACATAGTGCCATATCATTACAAGATCACTCACTATGTTCCAAAAAAAAAAAAAAAAACTGGCTTATTAGAGATTCCAAGAGCCTTCAAAAGGGGCCGGCTCTTGGTTTAAGTTCCGGAGGTTCCTAATTTTAAGTTTCGACCTAACACTAGTTTCTTGTTAAAACATATAGTCACTGCTGACTCAGATGACCTTAAACCATTATTTAGGACAAGTGCTCGGCCACCTCTCCTTTCCTTTCCATCCAATTTTTCCGTGCACCTGTCTTGAGGAGTCTGTAGCTATATGCCTCTTGATTTGCAGTGACTGGCCCCACTGCACAACCTACTCATTGTTTATTGTTTGTTGCTTCCCAATAGTCATCTTTTCTCTCTGCGCTCGCCTCTCACTCCAGCCGATTGAGGCAGACAACCGCCCACCCTAAATCTGGTCCTGTCGAAGGTTTTTTCCTGTTAAGAGGGAGTTCTTACTCCCCGCTACTGCCAAGTGCTTGCTTGAGGGTCAATAGACAGTTTTCTCACTGGAATCTTTTAGTGCTTGAGCTTACTATGTTTCGCCCTCTGAGATATGTATATGTGTTAATTCAATATAGTGTGTGTGTGTGTGTGTGTGTGTGTGTGTGTGTGTGTGTGTGTGTGTGTGTGTGTGTGTGTGTGTGTGTGTGTGTGTGTGTGTGTGTGTGTGTGTGTGTGTGTGTGTGTGTGTGTGTGTGTGTGTGTGTGTGTGTTTCTACATTCATTGGTTGATTGATTTATTGATGGTGATATATGTTAATCTAATAGTTAAGTGATTTTTAACATATATTGCATATTTGACATGTACATGGTGTCTACAATTAGGCAAGGCATATTTATTTATAGAGCACTATTTAAACAGAAGGCAATTCCCAGTGCTTTACAAAGAAATTAAAGAAAAGAAAGAATTGCATGAAAGCTTTACAAAGAAATAAAAGCAATGTATTAATTAAAGGAATACATCAAAGCTTTAAAAGAAATAAAAGAAATAGCAATGAAGAATCTTAATCTTTTAGGTATTTTACTTCTTGTCTCTCTCACAACCACTGGCCATACGGCCCACTTTGGGACCACGTACATCCTTAGGATCAGCTTCACTCTGCGCATTTCCCAAAAGGTATTTGGTGTCAAAAATCACCTACGAATCACGTCACACTGTTCCGAGTGCCTTTGCAAACAATGGTGCAAAGCGCTTCACTACATCCACGACAAAAATAATCTGTGGATCAGTTTCAAAGAGCAATTGACAACATATTACGGCATAAAGCCACACGTTGTGCGTAATTTCTCACTAGTCAGTCAGTGGTTGTGGTAATTTCAGGGCTTAAAAACAGATTAACTTTACTTTGCTTTTTGCCATATTGGTATTTGGCGTCGCAAATCGCCCACAAATATTACGTCCTCTGCATCCAATATAGAAATATTAGATTTCTATATGAGCAGAGGAACGACACGCACTGAGAATGATGAATTGGTTATAATAATGTTGGAGTTAAAATGAAGTAGGCCCTTCTCATGTTTTTTTGTCACATTTATATAGAAGTCAGTGCTTTGTATGTATATATATATTGGCATCATATATTGCGATCAAATTATTCTGATCATTTTTCATGGAGCTGAAAGTAAAAGGTCTTTTCACTTCACCTAATTATTTTTTAATTTAATATTTATCTTATTTGTATTTTTTTTTTTTTTCTTTATTCCAGAGTACCAGTGGACCGCATGAATATCTTCTGACAGTGATCACTCGCGTCGGCATCGTGGTGTCACTCGTCTGCCTCATCATCAGCATCTTCACCTTCTGCTTTTTCCGAGGCTTGCAGAGCGATCGCAATACCATACACAAGAACTTGTGCATTAATCTCTTCATCGCAGAGTTAATATTTCTAATTGGTATCGATATGACGAAACCTGAGGTAAGCTGGAACAATTTGACCATGTTGATTTGGTGTTGATTCTGACCCTCTGACTTTATCTCCGTTCGCCCCCAAAACAAAAGACCCTTCAAAGTGAAATAGATGAGACTTTAAACATTGTTTGTTTCTAACCTTCTATGCTTGTCCCTGACATGACACGAGTGGGACAGCACCATTAATATAGATTACTAAAGGGACATGTCTTCCCCTTGACAGGTCTTTTATCCTCTTTCACTTAAAGGCACAGTTTCAACCAAGCCTGTATCCATTCCACTTTTTCACCCCGTACATTTCCACCTCCGTCTCCAGAATCACCAAACATTTTTCTGCGTACAGTCAGGCAACAAAGCTTTCAATGCCGAGCTGCATGATTAAATCTCCTAACTCTAACCTCAAAAGATGAATGGCATTTAAATTTCCACAGTACTAATGGAAAGACGAACCTGTGTATAGTTGGAGCCCATGTGGTGAATGAATATTCATTACCATTTTTCATCAGTTTCGCTGATGTCTTCTACTGTGTGAGACAGAAAAAAAAACGCATTCACTGAGTTTTAATAAAAGCCAGGGCATAATATATAATAAAAAATAAATAAAAAACACAGCTATAGAGATGCTGCTTGTCATTTTACAATCTTTTTTTATCTATACTTTAATTTATTGAATTCTGAAGATTCTTTATTTATTTTTTTCGGGGCGGGGATTAATTCAATTTTTGTTCCGTTTCAGATCGGATGTGCCATTATAGCAGGGATCCTTCACTTCTTCTTCTTGGCTTCCTTCACCTGGATGTGCCTTGAAGGCGTCCAGCTGTATCTCATGCTCGTGGAGGTCTTTGAGAGCGAATATTCACGGAAAAAGTATTACTACGTGTCTGGTTATCTCTTTCCTGCCATCGTAGTCAGTGTCTCTGCAGCTATCGACTACAAGAGCTACGGGACTGAGAAGGCGTAAGTGCAGCTTTGTGAACACATTCTTGGAAGTGCCGAGCACACATACTGGATGCGAACACAGTGCGGGGCTTAACTGCTGCGTCTGCATGTGGCAGATTTTGAAAAGAAATCTACTCATCAGTCCTGCCAACACCTTACCTGCATCCCCAGAGTCTACACCAAAACATTTGAGCTTTTTTTTTTTTTTTTTTGCCAGGGATGGGCAGCTGTTCAATTTTTTATGTCATTTGAAAGTGGCTGACAGACTCGACACTGTGGTTTCAGGGGAGGGCGCAGCTACATTAATGCCTTTCTGCTCAAAGACCCTCCTGTGACCTCTTGTTTGTAAATGCTCTCTTAAACTGAAGAGCACTGTGTAGAAAAATCCTTTTACATAGATTAATGGCCATATCTCAGCTAAGACTCAGCTATTTCAAGGAGATACCTGGGGTTTTCTCTGTTTTGTACACGTTGTGTTAACACATTGTTAATAAAACTATAGATGCTAAATTGCACTCTCACAATCTCAAGACCTCAGTTCACGCAAAACTGATTTATTTTCATTATTGTTTTGTTGTGTGAGCTTGGTTTTACTCTTTGTAGTCTGTGTTGTCTGAAGCTGAAATGTGTGTTCTTTGTCATAGGTGCTGGCTAAGTGTGGATAATCATTTCATATGGAGTTTTATAGGACCTGTCACCTTTATCATCATGGTAAGCTGTTTTATTTTCCTTTGAATGCCCAGACTGACAGAGTAAGGAAGGGACTGAGAGGATGAAATGAAAGAGATGCAGGGGAAAGATAAAGGAAGTGAGATAGTATAACTGAGAGGAACAGTCAGCAGGTTTTTTGCTCCAAGTCTCCTCAGTGATGACAGGTTAATTTTGTGCCAAAGACAGATTTCCAGGCATCCTGCGATTCTTTCTGCCTCTCACCTCCAGACAAGGATCAGTATTTGATAGTGAACTTAAACCTCACTTTGACACAGCTTTGTGAAGTCTCACTTTACAGACAATGCTGAATGGCCTCAGAGCAACTATTATTCCGTTTGAAAATTAGGACAATATGTGCGTTTTACAGTGCAGACCATAACGTGGAGTCTCTCCCTCCTCTGCATCATCCTGCCTCTGTGTTTGCCCATGTGAAAATAGCATGTGACAGTGTCTGGGAAAAGAAAAGCAAAGGCACCTCTTTGTTTGGTCAAGGACCATCAAGGGTGAAGGACATATAGCATATCATATTGACATATGTCCCATTGAGGCATGCAATTATTTACTGGTCATGACATTATTATCTCCTGCTCCATCAGAGGGGCTTGGAAGGATGAGACCTTAGGGAGTCTTACTTCCCTGCACAAGAAAAAAAAAAAAAAACCGAAATGGCAGGTGGTATTCTTCACATATATCCTCTCAGCCCATCAAACCATGTAATGCTTTGCCCTTATACACACCAAAAGGATGAGGACGATCTGCAAACGTGTCTTGCTGCTGTGCAGGGAGGATGGGTGGTATTTGTTCAGTACTGTATTCATTATCCATCCTAATGGTTGGTACAGTGTCTACAGATGCAGTGACCTCTGTTGAACATCAAGCTGACACTGAAAATATACCAGAGAGAAGGGGCAACCATGTCAAATTCCAGCGAGTCTCTGCACACCATTCGCAGACTGCAAGAAGCATTCGAAGTAAAGATGCAGTGCAGCAGTTTGTCTGTGTAGTAGCAGAGTAAACAGAAGTCGAATCTGCTCACTGGACTGCATTTCACGGTTTCTCAAAGACAAGACATAGCCACTCGATGTAGCATTTAAAAACAACTGAGGGGAAAGAGCAAAAAAGACCTGGCAATTGTAATGATTTTCAGTAAATGCTGAAATGTCTGTTTTTTGTTTCCAATGCCGTTTTTTTTTTTTCCCTCCCCTTATGTGCACCCGCTTTGAATGTGTGAGCTTATAATTGAGGAAAAGCCATCATCATATTAAAGCAAACATACATTTCTCCCTGTCTCAGCAAATGCTCTGTCAGCCACACAGGAATATGTTTCCTTTTCTTAAATTGGGCCCTCATTGTTCTGCAATTGAGTGTTACCCCTTATAATGATTTGCATGAAAAATATATCTGCAGTGGAAATGATGATCAGGATCCCGGTGGTGATGACCGGAGAGATAGAATCATGACCCTGTGAGAAGCTAATGTATTGCAGCAGAGCTAATGTGTGACAGGAATGAGGTTTTGTTGCACGGGCTCAGGCATCTTGCTATGCCGCTCTGATTCTGTGCAACAATTGACTCAAAAAAAGACAAAGTACTGTGGAAAGGGGCGGCCCCCAGAGAGCATGCAGGAGCAAGGTTTGTCTACACCATCCGTGACCCTGGCTTCTCTACAAATTGCCTTTGTCCTTGTCAATGAGAGAAAGGGGCTGGACACGGAAATGCAGAGAAATGGAGGAAAAACAGTGCTGCTTTGACTCATGCTTGGATCCCCTCATGATCTCCAAACCATGTCTTTGCAAGCAACACAGGTTTTGACCCACAGTGTGTTTTTTTCTTTCTCCTTTTTTTTTTTTCCTTCCCTTTCCTGTTGTTTGTTCTATCAACTTCTGGCTGATACGGCTCCTAAACTCTGAGTGAAAACAAAAGCTGGTGGCAGCTATTTAGATCATTGCTCTGAAGCAAAGGCTGCCCTGTCTCTGGGCACAGGGGGTATTAGCTCCATGAAAGGGGAACATGGAAGCAATGACTGGTGGGGGGAGCCATTAGTATGCTTGAGATAGATTCAACACAAGGCCTCTTGGATCATGACACGTCGTGAGCAGTTCTTATCATCTGGACAGCTCCATCTGCACCTTTAATATTTTATCTCCAGCAGTTCATTTGGAGTTCAGTGTGTACACACACGGTCCACTTCAGAAAAAGCTTTCTCCTCAGTCCCAGTGTGGCGAGGTGCTTCTGCATGGCTTGCAGTGATGATTCAGAGACAGAGTGAAGGATGGAGGTAAGGCAGCTCCGCTCTAGCAGGAGGGATCCCCCGGGAAGGGCTGCGAAAGCATGTCGGTGGGGGTGGGAACATGTGCCGTGCTGCTAGGTTACTTTAAAGTACTGCGTCCCTCTCCTCTGTCTCATTGGATCCATGTCACCACTGCTGGCTGTGTGAAAGGGTTTTCAAAAGTCCTCACCCTCCCTCGTCCTTCCCTCCCTCCCCCCCTACCCCACCCCACTGTCTGACTCACGCAGGCGGCTCACAGAAATAATGGCAGATAGCTGTGAAACAAAACTGAGTTTTAGTGCTGGCTGTGATATTTTAAAAAAAATATATATATTTTTTTTCTCTCTTTTCTCTCCTTTTTTTCTAGTCGTCTATTTCTTTTTTTAAAACCTGGCTTAGTTTAAGCGACTCCATGAGTTGATTGCATGTGGAGGGTGATATATTGATCACCAGCAGGCTTTTGATAGCAGTGTGCACCAGAGCTCTAAGATTTTCTGTTTTCGAGTGAATGGCTGTGGTCTAAGACCAGCTCACAAAGGTCCATTGTGATGGTAGTTTGTCACCATTTTTCTTTTTGCCAGTGTTTTGCGTTCTAAAGACGACTAAATAACACCGAAATGCACCGTTTTGTGAGGCTCTGCAGGATAAAAGCTTTTGTCATTGTCGGCGGGTTTTATTTGTCTGTATTGGGTCATTTTGTTTTGCTTCAGCTTGAGGGTTTTTTTTTTTTAGTTTTTTTTGTTTGTAGTTGTTACTAACATGCTACTCACACAGTATCTGTCTTGTGTGTTTTCTTGATCCTTTGATATGCTCTATTGGAGGCACACATCTCAGTTTTTCTTTCTCAGATACTCCTCAACATTATTTATACATGCCTGGCTTGCAATACAAACACAGTTTGGTTCATCTTCCGGGTGCATGTACATGCTGTGTCAGAGACCAGTTCGCCCCAGAATAAATGTTTTGAAGTAAATTATTTGGAGGGGGCTTCTTTCTCGACCATTCAGCCTTTGTGTTTCTACATCACCGTATTGATTGATTTTTTTTTTTTGATTTTTTTTTTTTTTTGGGTATTAGGGGATTTTGCACTTCGAAACGCAGCACAAAGTGTCCTGGTCTCAACCTGATAGCTGCCATTAGCTCCATTAAGATTTAATACAATAAAACAAGCACAAAACGGCATCTTATGTCTCCACCCTGTGCCGTTCTCTTTTTCCGTTTTTTCCTCTCCCTCGTTATCTGGCCACACACAAAAATCCAACAAAATATACCATGTTCCCTCAAGCCTTTTGGAGCTGCATATGCCTTGTAATATTTCACTATGTGCATAAAATGATATGCAGTTGTTTTGTACAAGAGGCGCTCTTATTTCTCTTGGTACTTTTCATTCCCCTCTGACAGTGCCAGCCAGCTGCTGTGTGGCTGTTTCATTTTTTTTTTTAAACAGTGATAGATTTTAATGCATTTCCATGCTCTCGTTGATATAGAATGACACTAAATTTGGCGCCAGTCTGTCCGTCTGAGACTCGCTGGAACGATAGATGCTTATTGGATTAGGTTGTGGACATACAAAGAGGTGAAGCCTCGCCTCTTTTAATACTTATAGACAAATTAACAGCCTTTTTCCTCTGTCTGTTGTGTCTTTGAGCCTTACATCTTCATATATTAATATTGTCATTATTCTCTTTTGACAGCTCAATCTCATCTTTCTGGTCATCACGATGTACAAAATGGTGAAGCACTCTACTACCCTGAAACCAGACTCCAGTCGACTGGAAAACATAAAGTAAGTGAAGCGTCGTCTCTTGAACCTCTCGTTTCTTTTTCTCATCCGCAATATAACGTTGGTGCAATTCTGCCGCTACCTCAATTAAAGTCAAAGTCCTTGCACTGTTTTAAGTGATTGTTTTACACCCGCTGAGTCATTACGTTTCAAATAACGAAGAAAAGAAGAATAAATCACCCGTTATTGACCCTCAGATTTCTTAATTGTCGTGACCAGGTTGAGATTTTCACTCATATTCGATACAGGTATATTATTTTTGGCATGACCGAACTGTCTTGTGGATCACACACATATATTGTGAGTCTTCTTTTCATGTTTTGTTGTGCTCCAAACTGCGAGCTTCAGAAAGACACTGGCGTGATACACACATTACTGTGTGGCTGTGAATGAACTATTCAGTGTTAGCTGTCTGGCAGGCTGGAGTGCAGCGGAACAGATATTGTGTCTGTTCTCCACGAAAAAATGTTTCAACCTTGAAAGAAAGAAAGAAAGAAAGAAAGAAAGAAAGAAAGAAAGAAAGAAAGAAAGAGACTTGACTTGACTTGAAAAAAACCTTTATTCAAAAACACAAAAATCAATAGATTACATGTTTATCCATCCTCACAAAAGAGAACAATAATATGCAGGCAAAGACACTGTGAAACCAGAAGCAGGTCACACACTGATCGGATGTGAAATTTTTTTTATTTATTTTTTAAAAGACAGACAGACAGAAAATCATTCCAAATATTCCTCTTTATTGAGGCTCTTTTCGTCACCTCAGCATTTTTCTCTTGGAGGGAATGCAATGGGCTATGAGCTGTTTGGTTTGTTTGTTCTATTTGTTTTGCATTTAAGGTGTAAAAAGGTGTTGGTCTTTGCTTCAGATTGCATTTGAAATGCATTTCCATTTGGGGTTAAGAGGGCCTGTTGTTTGCAATACGGCAGCACCCCTCTGTCAATTTGAACTGTTTTATGTTTCAACTTTGGGTACAAGCGGGGCTATTGTCATCCAGTTGTTTTGTTTTTTCTTCTTCTTCTTTTCCCTTAATGAATGTGTGCAACATTGCAGCACTGTGGTAAAACTGCAATCAGAGAAAACAGTTAGACAAGGGCTATTTTGACTTCTTAGTTTACTTGAGATAGGCGACTCCCCGCATCAAGGGAACCTCAACACAGCACACTCGCTGCCTGTGGTGGCATATATACTGGTGTACATTTTGTTCTTGAATGTGATCAATGATTCCTCCCCGGCTTGTTTATACTGCTGAAGTACTTGATGCTGTTATGTTGTGCTCATTTCCTTGTTCTTCCTACCAGAGTTTGGTGTCAAAGTCGATGTAGCACAATGGTCATCGCATGTTGCATGTGAAGGCAAAGTTTAACGCGCACCCTCTCCTTTCTTTTCTCTCGTCATTCTCCTCCCCCTTTTCTCTGTTCTGCGATCCACACCAGTAATTATCGCGTTTGTGACGGCTACTATAATACAGATTTGCCTGGGTAAGCTTTTACCATGCACCTCAGATAATTTTTACAAACACACCACCACCCACGCACACGCAGCGGCATAAATGCAAATCCAACCTCAGACCACATGCTTTAAATGCAATATTGTCATTTCTTTATCAAGAGCAAAACACACAAGACACTATATTGTTAGACCCCCTGAGTTATAATTTAAAATTAAAGTTGAGGAAACATATATCACTCAAATGCCGACTAACCCACATTGTTATGCGCTCTAATCTAATTGTGTTTCTCTCTTCCTGCCTGTCATGCTCTCTAGCTATGAAGATAATAAACGATTTATCAAGTAAGGACATGTTGCCCAAAAGTCTCTTTTTTTTTCAGCCTGTAGTTTATTCTCTCTTCTCTCCTTTATTCTTATTTCCCCCTCTGTCTGTGTTTTTTTTTCTTTCGTTCTTTTGTTAACTCATTCCTTCCCTAATTGCAGCTGGAAAGCTACTCATCCATTGTCCTTGTGACTGGTCGCTTTTGCCACATCCGTCATCTTGAAATCCTGTGTTGTTGTTGTTGTTGTTGTTGCTGTTGTTTGTTTGAGCACCGAACTGTGACCACTGCCACAGCTGAAGGCTCAACGGGACCTTCACATGAAGGAAGAGGGGGTGATAATAGGCTCACCAAATACAAATTAGAGTATAATTGTGTTTTAGGCCTTTTGTTATTTGAAAAAAATAATGCTGTGCTCAGTGATTTTGCTGTCTGGTATATTCACATAAAAAGTCACTTGCAGGAAAAAAAAAAACGATCAAAATTTTTCTTTTCTTTTCATCTGTTTGAATATGAATATCCTGCAGAGAGTGTTTGGATGATTGGGTGGGGAGGACGGTTGTTTTTCATTGTGTTACAGTTTTGTTTTTGGTTTTTTTCAACAATTATTCTCTACAGTTTTTTTTTTTTTTTTCAAATTCTCCGTAGTGATTAAGAGCTGCAGTCACTAATCTGTCACTGAGCATTTTTTTTATGTTGGATTTGTCATCCCCCTGTGTTTCTTTTTGCCGTCCTTCAGATCCTGGGTCATGGGGGCCTTCGCTCTGCTTTTCCTTCTGGGTCTCACGTGGTCCTTCGGGCTCTTCTTCATCAGCGAGGCCTCACTAGTCATGGCGTACCTTTTCACCATTTTTAACACCTTTCAAGGAATGTTTATCTTCATTTTCCACTGCCTTCTCCAGAAAAAGGTAAGTCTCTTGTTATCCGCCACACTCAAACACAGTGATTTGTCTCTCAAGGCTAAAGGCGTGTTAGTGTGAACGAGTCAAGACCGAGCTTTAACTGCAGCATGCCCTATTCACAGAGCGCCACATGCCGATATAAAGAACAAACACTGCTTTCTTCAGGCTCGTGGCTCAGTCACATGTAAAGTCAACACTGTATGTAAACAGTGGGATGTTTGCCTGTGCAGGTCCGCAAAGAGTACAGCAAGTGCTTCCGCCACACGTACTGCTGCGGAGGCCTGCCGACGGAGAGCTCGCACGGCTCTGCAAAGACCTCCACCACGCGGACCAGCGCTCGCTACTCTTCTGGTACACAGGTAGCCCAGCAGCTTTAATGCTCCCTCTTTGCTGCAACGAGAGAAGAAAACAGTGTCTCCTGCACAGACACACTCATCGTAGCCCTCATTTACATTGTTAAGAGCCCTGGCGTTTAAACAATTGCTCAGGAGAATGTACTTTCATCATGAGCACATAAGTATCGCCAAAAAAAAAAAGAAAAAGATGCATACGCTGCATTTTAACTTCAGAGGTAGATCAAGAGACACAAGCAATATTCCACATTTTACAAGGAGCATCTGCTGTACTGCATGAGTACTATTCTTTTCCCTTTTAGCACTTGCTTTATCTTTTTTTCTCACTAACGTCATGTGCACGAGAAATAATACTGTTCTGTTTAAGGAGCATTGCAGGCACAATTTGCTGCAGGATGAGTTAAAATGGCTAAAATTATATATATATTTGCATTATTTTGTAATTGAAGGTTTATCAGCCTTTCACCAGTGGTTCCCATAATATTTTCTTTGAAGTTCCCCTAAGTTTTCCTTAAAAAGGCTGCCCAATCTCTGATTTGCCAAATATCACACAGCCAACACTGGTGGGCACACGTACGCTTTCAAAATAAAAAAAACAATAGGCAGTTTACCAGTTCTGCTCTCAATTCTAAGAATTTTTAGAATTCATTTGTGTTGACAATATCACTCCAGACAGTGACTCCTTTATCTCTGGCAAATCAAAGGAAATCTAGAAATCCAGGTTGGGAACCACTACTTAGAACAATTTCTCATTCATAGAGAGACGTCCCTATCACACTTGAACCTTCAGGTGTTTTCAAGTGAATCGTGAATGGAGATGAAAATGTTCAAAAGCTAGTTTGCTTCAACTATACCTGTATTGATTCCAAACATTTGCATATTAACTTAGTGCGTATGAGCCGCTTGTGAGGAATGGTACAGGTTGTACAACGGAGATAAATTAAAAAATTGGCCTAAAAGGTGAACGGGCTTGTTTAAAGTCCTAATTACTGTCCCTTGTTGACCTGACAGAGTCGTATCAGGAGAATGTGGAATGACACCGTAAGAAAGCAATCTGAGTCCTCCTTTATCTCAGGTGACATCAACAGCACCTCCACCCTTAACCAAGGTCAGTTCACACCTCATTTCTCTCCACATGCACACCTATGCACACATTTCATCATCCAGCTAAAAATACCTCCCTCAAGTTCCAGTGATCTCACCGGCGTAAAGAGTCCTACTCCAGTAATCAAAATAAATGCCTTCAGCTTGAAAAGACAGAGCGGTATGGTTAAAAAAAAAAAAAAGAAGAAGAAGAAGAAAAGGGGGTGGGGATTTAGGCCTTTAGTGTAGTCTCCCTGTTCTGCCAGCAAAGGATTACAAAAATCCGTCCTCAAATACTCTGTGCACTGTCATTCTGGCCGGTAACGTCAGTCTCAAATTGGGGCAAGGATGGAGGAGCGTTTTTTTATTTAAGTGCTGGCTGTCCAAAGTTCATATTCAGGCTCAGGGGAGACACCGACAAAAAATAAAAAAAAACGTAGGAGGAGTAAAGTTTATTTTCAGAAAAATCTTTACATGCTGTAAAAGGCCATTTGTTGCCTGGCGTATAAGGTGACCTCTGTTACTTTACGGGAGGATTTATGAGAGAGGGGGAAAAACTGTCATTTATTATTTAGCTTGAGCACAAATATGATGATGAGAAGATGATGTTCAACTCTGGCTGACCTGGAGTGCTTAGTGTGTTGTTAGGCTTTTCTGCTGCCTCTGAAATGGCTTTCCAAGCATGCCAAGGGAAGGGAGGGGGGTGGGGGGGGGGGGGGGTGGGTTACACCATGATAGTTTAACTTCACTCCCTCCTCTTCCGTCTTCGGCCTCCTGTCACTGCAACTCTTTGCCTTCTTGCCTTTTTTTTCTCTCTCATTGTCCCACAAAGTAAAACATAACATCCAGGGCCTTGAAGCACATTGTGCCTTGCTGATACATTAGTAACAATAAAGAAGTAGGTTTTTTTATTTTTTTTCCAACGGGACCATTTCCTGGAGATGTTAATGTAAAGGTTGGATATTGATCACTCCAGGGTGTAGTGGCCGAGTTACCCTGGAGAGTCGGTGCACTGAAGGAGGGCTCTATCTCCTAGAAGCACTTCCCTGTCATTAAAAACCTCCCCGGAGACTTCTCAACATGACAGATGGCATTTAACCCCGCTGATAAATGGCTTGAAAATGCTTAAAATCCTTAAAACTCACCGTAAGCTGTGAGGACGCTTTTTTTTTTTTCTTTTTTTTTTTTTCTTTCTTTTTTTAAAAGAGGAGATTTGGAAGAAAATTGCCAATGTTGAGTCTTCATAAAAAATGTTGATCTGAAAGCTTGGAAAGATTCTCCTCTCTGTGATTGAGGAGAATTCATATTTGGACCTGATTCAAGCAGCAAAACCTTTGCATAATTACACAAAGGCTATTTTTCAAAAAGGATGCTTGCTCAAGATAATAAGCAAATGTGAATGGTGGCAGAATGCAATAATGAGCACAGTTGGTTGAAAATTGATTGGTAAATAAATGGCTTATGAATGAGTTGCTACACACATACCAAATGAATTGGAAGGCCGACAGCAGAAGGCCAGCTAAAAGTTGAATATTTTTGGCACATGTAAAAATAGTTGGTTTCTTGCTTCTCCCCGGTCACCTCTCAAACTTTATTCTGTGCTCACTATTTCGCAATACACCCCACAGTTTCATATTCTTGCGTAGACCCTGAATATCCATAATCTCAGTACGCAGTTACTGAAGAATTTCTTCATTTCTTTTTTCCATGACACTTTCGATTACTGTCTACTGCCAACTTAATCTGCTCCTCTTCTGTCTTACCACTCCAGGAATGACCGGAAATTATCTACTAACAAATCCTCTGCTGCGACCACAAGGGACTAACAACCCTTATAACACCTTACTGGCTGAGACAGTCGTATGTAACACCCCCACGGCTCCAGTGTTTAACTCGCCAGGTGTGCTTACTTAATACTTTCACCTGCAGACTCTTTCTCTGCCTGTTTTCCTTTCTCTCTGTCTGTTCAGTTCATTGTACGGCAGGCCAAATGAAAAGCAGGATGTTCTGCAGTATCGCCTTTCCTTCTGAATCACTGTCTCCCAAACGCTTGATGCAGTACTTAGTACTGTGTGTGCGCGTGCGCGTTGCTTATTAACTATACACAATAAGGCAGTGTACGTCTGTGTGTCACGCTGCACAGAGATTTTTTTGTGGTTCGGTCTCTGTGTTCTCATGTGTCTCTTCTTCAAGCTCTGAATGGGACATAATGATTTAGATGGGAAAGAGATACTACACGTTCTGCCTTGAGATAATGTAAACAGTGACGTATACCTTTGGTATAAACTGCATGGATATTAAGAGTTATCATGCCCAGTGTTTGAGGTGATTCGTTACTTTTATAAGTTTTTAAGAGGGAACTTGATTGTTGAGGCATTCTAAACGTCAAGCTTTGATGAACAAATGCAATAGATAAGTGTTTGATGGAAGGAAAAAAAACCTTTACTCTTAAAAACACTGTATCTCAGCTGCACATGACATTTAAGCATATTTCACACTGTGCTGTGATTATATGTGCTATTCTGTTTTGAAACTGAAATGGCATCTTTTGTCATGTTTTGTGCTTTTCCCCTGTGCTTCCCTCTAGTGACCTACAGAGAGACAAGTATGGGAGTAAAACTTAACTTTGCCTATCAAATGTAAATTTTTTTCAGCATGCTTATTTTAAAACAACCAAAACCCCGGCACAATCACTGGTTTTTACTTTAGGCCATTAACACACACTCAGTGAGCAAGTGGTTCACAAAATTTATCCTCCCAAATTCTAATCTAAGCTGAGAGGAAATTAAAGATTTCTTCGGAGTAATCATCCTGATTTGACAGTTTTATCACCGAAGCCCATTTCTCTGCTTTTCTCTCTTCTGCTTATTTTGTGATTTTATTTTTTATTTTTTACTGACCCTAAAAATATGTTGCTTTTTTTTTCTGTGCTAAAGAAGCCTCCATCAAAAAAAAGTCTTTCTGTTTTCTTTCTTCTTCTTTTTGTCTTTTTTTTTTTTTTTTTTTGTCTCCTCAACCGTTCGTCCTCACTTGGCTCTCAGTAGTTACAGTGTCCAGTTATATTCCCCTCGCACATTACCAGACAACACCTGTCTGCACTCTAAATTACCTCCTTGCACACATAAACGCGTGGATGTCATGGTCGCAGCTGTTCAGTTTTCCTGGGTTCTTTTTTTTTTTGTTTTTGTAACTTTTTTTTTTTATTTTTCGCCATTTCTCCTAATTTCCAATTGGCTTTGTGGAAACTGCTGTTTTATTATACCTCCTACAAACACAATCTCTGCTCTGTTATTCAGGCAAACATGGGCTTGAAACTCTGCTGCAGCCCTCGTTCTAATTTTAGATAACTTTATTTTGTCCTCACTGGGAAATTGCCTGGCAGGACAATCACAGGAATTTTATCACAACATCACACTCACCACCACTCTGACACAAGCCCATACAAATGCCCTCAATTTGGAATATATATATATATATATATATATATATACAAGCTTGTTTATAAACTGTGGCTTGTGGAAGAAATGGAAATTTAGAAAAGGGCAGTATTGTTGCCCCAACAGTTCAAACAGGCAGGGAAGGGGACGCCTTGTGTTATCTACAACATTGTGTGCCTTAATCAACACTCTCACTCTGTAAATGCACTCCACTCTTGGTAATACATTCCAAGTTTTTCTCACATGTTATTCTACTAGGCGTCGAGCGAGACATAGCAAGGCACTTTTTTTTTCTCTGTCTCTTCTCCTAATCATAGCTAATATTTATCCGTCTTGCTGCTGCTTTTCATGACCTCCATGCTCCGGGAGATTCCTAACATGACTGCATCTGACCTCTGCAGTGGCTCTGTTTTCGTTTGCTGGTCTACTATCGACTGGGGGCTCACTGGAGACTGTAACTGTGACGGATGCCAAGTGGTGGGTTGTGGGCAAGCTCTGACCTTTGCCAGCTTAGGGTGTCCAAGCTGCCAACTAATGGACAGCAAGTTCACCAGCACAAACTTACCCCCCCCCCCCCCCCCCTCCCAAAAAGGGACCGAAAAAGTAGCTGCTGGCTTTCAATTCGTAAAAGTAAAAGCTGTTTGATGCTTGTTTATTTCATTTGCTGAACCCTTGCTCTTGCTAAGTTCCAGTTAAGACCTTTACTTTACATTTTGTTGTTCTTTTGAGTGATTCTCCATGTTACAATAAATCATTTTACTTTCTTTTGTACATCAGCTGCTCTTAGACCAGATAGCCTGAGCAGACAAACATGATGTGAGTTGTCCAAAGTGAGTCTTTTCACCTGCTGTGTGTGGTGATGGTGGAGTGCTGCTTGTGGGCTCCCCTTGTAGTGAGAACAAAGATGGCTGTCCCATGTTGACACATTACTACTCTCCCTTTTCTGTCTGTCATTTCTCCCATCTTTGTTCTTTTCCTTACTCCAGCACATCCAACCTATTAGTTGCTAGAAAAACCTCCAAGTGTTGTAGCTTGCCCGTTTGTGGCTTCATATTTGTGGACATCTACTTTTGCCCTGTGTGTTGTGATGGTGGTTACTGTTTCAGTTTGTCTATTAATGTTGTTTGGGATCTTTTTCATTGCCTCGTCACCTTTGTGGCAGACTCTTATCGCACAACGCCCTGCTCATTTTGAAGCATTTTTTTTTTCAGAAAGGGAAAGTCCAAATGCATATGTGAGAAAGTAAAATGATTTCTCATTGCAAATGATGCATGCAGATGTTTTGTATGTTAGAGATTGTGCCCTAACTAACAGATTTATGGCATGGCCTAATTTTACTTGAGTCTACGTGAAACTGCATCCTAAACAGCATTAAACTTATTTGTTTCCTTTCTTTTATAGTTCTTGGTGTTTACTAATGTGGAATCCCCTCACATTCTCCTCTCTTTCCAGGGCACTCACTGAACAATGCGGTGAGGGATACAAGTGCAATGGATACTCTACCGCTAAATGGTAACTTTAATAATAGCTACTCGCTCCGTAATGGGGACTTTGGCGACAGTGTGCAGGTAGTAGACTGCGGCCTCAGTCTGGACGATGCTGCCTTCGAGAAAATGATCATCTCCGAGCTAGTACACAACAACCTGCGTGCCTGTAACAAAAGCCACCAACAGCAGCAGCACCACAGTTTACATCATCCACCCCACCACCAGCAGCCACCACAGTACCACCATCACCACCATACGGAGCGGGCTCCGCCCAAGGTGACGGTGGTGGGTGGCAGCAGCAGTGACGATGACGCAATCGTTGCTGACGCCTCGTCACTGGTACACATGGGTGACGCCGTGGGCCTCGAGCTGCACCACCAACAGGAGCTGGAGGCGCCGCTCATCCCCCAGCGGACTCACTCTCTTCTGTACGCACCCCAGAAGAAGGTGAGGACCGATGGGGGAGTGGAGACCTTTGTCAGCCAGCTGACGCCCACCAACCCCGATGAAAATCTTCAGTCCCCAAACAGAGACTCTTTGTACACTAGTATGCCTAATCTGAGAGACTCTCCGTGCCCCGAGAGCAGCCCCGACGTGGTGGAGGACCTGTCCCCTTCCAAGAGGAGCGAGAATGAGGACGTTTACTACAAGAGCATGCCGAACTTGGGCTCTGGCAACCAGCTTCAAGCTTATTACCAAATAGGCCGAGGAAGCAGTGATGGTTATATTATCCCCATTAATAAAGAGGACTGTATCCCTGAGGGCGATGTAAGAGAAGGACAGATGCAGTTAGTGACAAGCCTTTAAAATGTATTTAAATCATCCCAACACCTCTTCCTGTACGTCTGCTACCCCGACCTATCGAAACACGCACTATTGAAGGAAAGGGATGTGCTCCTTTCAGTTTTGGAGAGAGCCTAGAAGCAGCGTCATCTTCCCTCCTCTAGCCATGTGCAGCCCTCCTCGTCCTCATTTGCATCACCACTTCCACCCCCCACTGTAGACACGCCACTCTTGCTCCCTTCCCGCAGACCAATAGACTTGGAGCACAGCAATGGCAGTGCAAAGTTTTAATGAGACTGTACATACAATGCAGAGTCGAACTTCAATTTTAAAGACAAGCCAACTATGTATTTAAATGTGCTGCTGCTGTTGAATAAATATAAGGTACGAAAGTTGAAAAGAAAAAAACAACGAAAACAAAGAAAAAGACAAAAAAAAGGAAAACATTATTGACTGCATTCAATCAGCAATTTCCCCCATCAAAAGGTTGTACATACACTCTCCGACATCCTAGTTCAAGCCTGTTTTTTATTGTAAACAAACCGCCACCCCCAGACCAGGACATGGACACGTTTGTAAAATGTTCCTCATCAGACTGTTAGAGAAGGAATATAAGATCCTGGTCCATCTCCATCACCACGAAGTTTGGATTGTATAACCACTAGCAATCAAGCCCCTGGCCTTATATTTTCTCAACTGTACCTTGAAACTGTTGTCAAGGAAAATGGCTGAAATATATATTTTGTTGTATTGCTAGTGTAAAATGAAAATTCTTGGGAAACCATAAATATGAAGAAACCTTTTACTTGCAAAATTTAACGTTTGAGAAACTATTGTGTAGAAACTGCACATATGTTATACCGTGTGTTTATGGTTCCAACACTTCATCCATGGTAGTATGTTTGAAAGTAAAGGCTTATAAAAAGAAAGACGTCAACCGATTACAAAGATACATTATCACCTTTTCCACTTGTGAACAGTGTTTTTTGCTGATTGAGTTTCATTGATGATGCCCATCGAGTTTATTTGACTTTGCCAAAGTGGCATTACTTTAGTAAAATGGGAATGCAAAAACCCAGTTTAGGTGATTTATGCATTGCACAGTTTTTTTGTGTAATTCTGGTGGAAATAGATCTTTTTACCAGTCATGACAGAGTGATGGGCGAGCGCAACTGAAATGAAACTGACTTTTGACAATAAAGTTTCTATTATAAATGTAGTTCTTCCGCTTGAGTTTGAATAGTTTATTTATTAAAAATCTTTCCAAAAAATAAATGGGAAATGTGTGAATATTTCCCAGCACTGGTATACATGCTGTACTGTAGCTCATGTTTTTTTTATGTAAACATGTTATCAAGGGGCTCATCACTTAAGACTGATGTAAAGTTCAACACTTGTTTAACAAATGAAAATAAATGTGAGATTTTTTGTCAAATGTCAGTTGCTTTTTAATGCTTTGTGTTTTTTGGTACTATTTGAGAAGATAGGTTGAATTATTTTGCTATGGACAAAAATACACTTATGACTCAGGTTTATAAGCAAGTCCCGAGCACTTTGAAAGGGAAGTTTTAGTAAATTTATTTTCCAGAAGATTCCTTTTTTCTTTTTTTTTTTCTTTCTTTTTCCCTGCTAATTCTTCAATCGCTGCAGAGTAGAGAGCTCATTCCACCGTATGTGTTACAGAAGCCAAATCTTTCCATGTGATTCAAAGATGAGAAAATCTCAGGTAGGAAAATTGCATTGTAAATGTTCCTCTGTGTGGTTGTAACACTAATAAAGGTTCAAAAATGACACTGGTTCAAAGCATTGTCCACTTAGTATATTATTGAATAAGCAAAAAGAAAATTTGGCACCATTTAAGGGTCCGGGGCTGCAGAAATCATGTAGTACGGTGTTGCTTTTAATGCTGTGTGGGAGTAGAAATATGTCCACAGACCTAACAAGGGGTCAATGTTACACTTGGCTGCCGTTGTAAAATTATATTCTCCATAATATGGCCTTGTATGACACATATTTGCTCTAATTAATGTCTGCTGTCGCTGAAGCCCGCAGTCGGTTCCTGTACACTTTATGCCTCAGGTAATGCTAATTTATGAAGCATTTAATATAACACCAGTTGAGGCAGAGTGACAGCTCTCAGCAGGGTAGCTGGAAATTGCACTATTTACCATTTGGCATCGAAGGAAATGACTCAGAACTTGGAGGAAAAAAATGCACTTTATGTCACTGCACATAATGCTGTGTGGGCTGTGTGTTGTTTTGACTTTCTCAACAATTATGTGACATTTTGTGCAATTATCTGAGGCTTCAAATTGTTGCAGAAGAATTATGTTCTCATTTGTGATCTTTTGCGCAGACCCCTTGAATGTCATTTTGGAATCAAGTGTTGTGGTGATTGTTGACTTGAAACGACAGGCATAATAAGGAGGGGAAGAAATCACATTGTTTTCCATTACGCATTGTAAAACACACATCCATGTTTTATCTGTTTACAACAGCCCCAATAGTTTGAGTTTAAATGTATATTACCTAAAATACTAGTTGGAAATATTTCCATAATATGAAAGATAAAAACACCTTCTGGAAATTGCAACTCTCAAATTGATACAGTTTAATTAGTTTCAGCTTTTTAGAGCAGCTGTTGGCCTTAAGATTCACTGCTAGGGTCTCTGAAATATAGTGAATCTATTTCTAATTTTTTTTTCAAATGTATATGACCAAGGTAATGCATCCTTTCTTTATTTTGAAGGCCAAAGCTTTTTTTTTTTTTGCATTGTTCATGTAGTTCATTATTCATATTACCTGATCTTTTCACCACCAAACTAAACCTGACTTTAATTATATTTTTTGCGCTTACTTCTCAGTATGGAAGAAACACCTTCTTTTTTTTTAACATGTCCTTTTTCAAAGAACCCTACATGGTTCACTGCCCGTCGTTGCACTCGATTGAGTGCTGGGTTTTCACAGTACCTCAGCCCTGGCTATAAAATGGTTGGTAATTCAAGTACAAAATTACAATTTAGGTATTGGCAGGAACAGAATTTATCAGCTTATCCCACATTAATAGAAGATATGCATTTTACTTTTGCAAAATGTATTAATTCACTCTGCTTTCACACCAGTAAATGCTAAAAGCAATGCCTCCTCCTGAACAGTTTTTTTTTTCCCCAATTGCAAGTTTGCCTTTTTTCGTTGTGTTTGTGCACATAAAAACCATCCCTCAACAGCTAATTCTGTTTATGTAAAAAAATAATTTAAAAAAAGGAAATTTCTTCCAGTGCAGGGTTCTGTATAAACTGTAAAATAAAATCTGCATTAACAGAACAGCTTCATGTTTCAATGATGTCAGTAGACTTTCTCCTGAAGCTACAAACAAACAATTAATTGCCGACCCTTTTCTCACCCCTCTCTCTAAAGTGCAGCGCGTTTCTCCTAACTCAGCGACCTTAGATGGGATGAAACCTGGTGGGTAAGCAGGTTTGTTTTCATTGTCAGGGGCTGGGGAAACTGATACAGGATCAACTGTTTGTCTGTGACTGAGTATTTGGACTCGACACCCCCTCGGTTTGCGCGTGGTCGTCTCACCGTGCGAGAAGAACCTCTCTCACTCTCCGTCTTTTGCTCCGGGAGAGACTAGCCCTTTGTCAAACATTGATTCAGAAGTAGGCCACGAGCTGAGGGGCTGCGAGCTCGGTTCTTCCCACAGAGGGGGCAAGTCAGCCCTTGGAAACAAAGTAGAGAATGCTGTCAGCACAATTTGGAGTGAAACTCTAAAGACAGATGTGGTAATGACTAAACACGCAAGTGTGAGAATTGTGGCGCTGTAATTGTCACGTCAGAGATAATTCCAGGATCTAAGGACTTCTGTAGGATATGATGCAATTGCATGAAAGAGATTTTCCTGTTGATGAAAAAAATTTTTTATGGGTGAGAGTTGTTTCTTCTTTCTTTTTTTTCACACATAGCAGAATGTATTAGCAGTCTTCAGCATGCGTGTGCCCTCTCTTTGAGAAAGAAAAACAATAAATGTTTTTATAAGAGCACTTATTTGTGGGAATTTATTATTTTTTAGTCATTTGTAGTTTCCGATAGTAAATTTTCATCAGCTTGAAACATTTATTATTTGAGAATGTTTTGTGTATTTTATTTTTTTCTATTTTTTTTTATTATAGACATTAACACATCAACTGACAAAAGCATGTGTTTATAAGTACTTAACAATAATGACTGCGCTGACTGATCTTGAAAGTCTACACCCGTGCTTTTGTTGAAAGTATAGTTTGGGAAGTTCCTTTTCAAATCCGTAGGGATTTCTTTGAGGTTATCAATAGCCACTGCAGTCGCTACTTCAGCAGTAACTCCTGTAAATGGGAAACGCTGCCAATTATAGATGCCATCAACGTGGATGAAAGTGATCGTGTACGAGCAAAGGAAAAACCTCTGAAGCCACAAACAGTAACTGGCACCGCAAGAGTAACTTCCCTAACTCTTGAAGTCAAAGGGGACCCTTTAACTGCTTACTCTTTTCTTCCCCAAGCCTCTTTTGTCCTGTCCCCAACTTCAAATGTGCAGATTTGTGGCCCATGGGCAACTTAGATCCGGTCCCGTCGAGGTGAAAAATCCAATTAACCTGCAGCTCCAGCTGCCTTCGTTATAATCCCCTCCCATAATTATGAAATTACTAGATGCAGGATTTCAAATGAAAAAATGATGAGAGCGACTGGCTCAGAAAAAAAAAGAAAAAGGATGAAATAAATCGTTTCCTTTCAGTATACAGAGTTCCCATTTACCTCAAGGAGGGACAGCTAATTCATGTGAGTGAATTTGAAGGTGAGACCTGCCAAAGTCCTTGTCATCACAATAAGAAATAACTGAACAAAAACATGAGGGTGGATGGATTCTGAACCATTGAGATTAATGGACATCATCTTACATTAAGTTCACTTACACATTTCCAATCACTGGAAGGAAATTCTATTTTAGACTACTTACTGAAACATAAAACAAAATACTGCCCCGCAGTACACGCTTTCATATATCTGGTGCTTTAAGATATTTAATTGTGAAGCATGGCAAGTGGTTAAACCCAGGATGAAGTTTAGGAATCAACTACGTTTCCCTGCCTTGTTCAGTGTCTCCAAACTAAATACAACTGAACCACAGACAGCAGTGAGGAACTATTTACACATTTTCACATTTATTTACCATTTTCACATGTCTGAGAGCTTTCCGAGGCCTTAGGAAAAGGTGTTTCATTTTTACTGATGTGCGATGTAATCCAAGCCGTCTGACTCCAGCCCGCTTTTTGTTTAAGGAGTCGGAACCAAACAGGAGGAAGCTTCTTTTCATTTCTGGCCACCAAGGAATTTCGAACAAGCTCCAAGAAAACTGCAAGACCTCTAAAACTCAGTTCATTTACAACACAGCTGAAAACATTTATGCAATTTGATTTGTGTTGGACTGTTGCTTTATTTATTCTGTTTTACTCTATACAGTCATTTTTAATTAGTTTGACGTTTTTCTTTTTTTCAGCTATTCATTTCATGTTTTTACTTTCCTTATTATGAATACAATTGCACGTTATTAATTTGCATTTGTCGCCCTCTTATTTAGATATATCGTGCAGATATAGTTGCCTTACCATTTTCACTCGCTACAATTCGAATTGTGTTCTCTCTTCATCTTTTAAAAGTGACCCACCAAACATCAGGGGCCACTAAAATCCTCAGCAATTCCTCCACGCGCCCAAAAAAAACTAAAGAAAAAGAAATCCTGCTCCAAGGCTAGCACATTTAAATCTCATTACTATAGGTGAGATTTATACTACACGTAAGAGACTATTTGGGTTTTATTAAGAAATAAAACAAACAAAAAGCAAAACAAAAAGAAAGAGCAAAGCTCAGCATGTTACAAATAGACATTTCAAATGATCATTCTAAAGGTATTTAAAATTGTTTTAACAAATATTCCACAGCACGTTCAAACCTCTTTAGAGGATAGAGTGTTAAAAAGATATATATTCATAACCTATCAGCACAACAACTACTGCACCACCATATCATTAATATATTAGCATTATTGTTTTTCTTCAACAACTACGATACAAATAAAAACGACAATGTAGATCTTCATTAATACAAAAAATACAGTTTTTGTGTGTTATGCATTGGCCGGATCTTGTGTTTTTGTTTGTCTTTAGGAGACAAAGCATTCTTCACATCTCCTGTCCAGATCATTCACAGCAGAGACGCTCTATCTCATCAGTAAATCTAATATTCGTCTGATAAACTCATTGGCACATGCCGCAGGGAAGCCTCAAGCAATAACTACAGGATCTCCTGCTGTGTACAAGCTTCCGCAGGCCAATGCAGATAACTCCCACTCACAAGACACTGTATGCCGCGTCTCATGCAGAATACTTCATTATCTTGCGATATTCACACAGCGTCAACATCTCTATTCATCATTTGTCAAGAAGAAGAAGGAATATACAACAACTTAATGGCCACTCACCAGCCCTATTTTGTGTTGAAGATACTTAAGAAGCAAATAGTGTAGGTGGGATAACTACTTACATCTTTACACTCAGAGCACTGCTGTTACTGTAATAAGGACGTTTGCCGACATGGGAAAACACACTTTGTTGTGACTCTCATATTGGATCAAGCCGGTAATCTCAGATATGTAACAAAACCTATCACTACAGAGAAAGCAGTTTGGTGCTTTTATTCACATTTATGTGCCAGCTGGAGGATTAATAAGACAAAAGATGGATTGTCCTGTAGCTAAAAAAAGTTTATAAAGCACACACACACACACACACACACACACACACACACACACACACACACACACACACACACACACACACACACACACACACACACACACACACACACACACACACACACACGCACACACACACACAAAACAAAGTTAATAATCACAGTGTATTAATCAGCATGTCTTCTTCTATCAAACAGCCAATACAGTGACAGCTCTCAAAAAGAAAAGAAATGCTTTAAAACACCGGTTTATAAAATGAAGGCTCACTATGATATGATCAATGGAAATGGTACAAAACTTTATAGCAGGGGCAGAGCATGGGGGTGGTCATTAAAATGAAGTGTTGGCGGCGTTTTGCCCTACGTGACCCCCGCTTAGGATTCCGGTGAATAACTTACTAACTTACTACGTCACTCACTGACATGTCCATCCTGAAATTATTGTTTGTAGCGGAAATCATCTCCACTCTCTTTACTGAGAAAACTAATTACCATCATCATCATCACAACATGAAAAATTCAACACAGTAACTCAACAATTACAGTTTAGTTTAGTTTTTAGTTTTTTTTATCAAAATGTTAAACAGAAATATCAATGACAGCCTACTTTTTTTTTTTTTCACTTTTAAGTGTCTGAGCCTAGATTTAGATCTTCACAGCCCCTGTGTCCCCCATCCTAAAAAGATCTGCCCCCGGTTTAAAATGGCTGAAACACCTTCAGATTTACCTGCAATTTGCATTACGTTCCAGCAAAACCTGGGGAAAAGCACCATTATATAGTCGTCCAACACCTTCTCCAGAAACAAGACTGAATTCACAAAGTAATGCAATTTTCAAAAAGAACATAATAACTGCATGCTAATAAGATGTGAAACCCTGGAGAAAACAATGGCAAGTCGTAATCGCCGATGTGATCTATATTCAAAATATGCATTACATGATTATGGCCCTGTACTGTCTTTATAATTGATAAACAGGGAAAACAGCTGTAACCTTGAGTATCAGTGTGCATTGGAACAGAATATTGATTCCGAGTTTCCTTGCTGGTGGCGAATGTGCAAGAGAAGATATAAAATATATTATGAATGTCTCCGTTGGATTGTAGTTTCTCGTTAAGATTCAGAGGAGGCTTTGCAGAGGAACCTTGTCATGCTAATCCTGGGCAAGTGGTCCCGCAGGGTCTCAGCAACTGTGTGCACGCATATATCTCCAAGAACATTTTTTTTGCGTGTGATCTTTGTCATATTACTTCCTATTGCCTTTGTGTTGTCATTGTCCTATTTGTATAGTACTTTGTCTTAGTCAAACAATAGGTTGGGGCACCAAAATGCACAGCTCGCTCCAATTGTTCCTCCTTTTCAAACCGAATAAAGACAGAGAGGATTTTCTGCACATACATTATTAGCAATGTTTTGTTTTATTTATACAGTAAAGAGTAAGATTCAAATTCAGCCAGTGTAGAGGAAAAAAAAAACAAAACACCTCTTATTTCTTTTACGAAATGTTTCAAATTTAAATCATTTGATTTCTCAACTTATAATCACCCAGTTCACATGTTCAAATGCAATTATACGCAGACTTAAATCAATGAAAGTCGAGGAGATAAGCCCGTCTGAAAAAGAATAACACAGCAATATACAGTATGCTGTATTATTTAATGTCTACTGAACTGGAGGTCAGTTTCAATATAGCATGAGTGAAGTGTTGTGAGATGTAATCAGATTTTCATTTTATTAAAATGCGAAGGCATTTCAGGGAATCAGTTACACATTCCATATTCACATCAATGATTTATTTTAGACATCAGCGGTGACGGCGTGTGTGTGTGTGTGTGTGTGTGTGTGTGTGTGTGTGTGTGTGTGTGTGTGTGTGTGTGTGTGTGTGTGTGTGTGTGTGTTAAATACACATATTCATATATTGTGTTTTAATAATCAAGCTGCTCAAACTAAAACCCACGTTTATTTAAGACTAAAAATACTCTCCATCATGTAAAACTGTAAATAAAAAGCTATCATATTAAATCTTTTCTTATGAAACAATTTTTTAATTATTTCAATTATTAAAGTAAATTTACTGGTACAGCATTCACATTGTACCCCTAAAACTGAATGAAACATGAACTTGACATATCATTGTGTGCGGGTGTATGATGGTGCTGTAGAGGGCTATTACCGGTACTGTGCTGTGCCATTGTTGCGTCGAGACGGGAAAGCACCACAGTCTATTCAAAACAATTCCTCAGCTGATGAAATTACTGGCATGACCTTTAAAGCTTCCTCTTTCAACTTTTTTTTTTATGTCTGATGTCTTACAAACGACAAAACGACGTATTTTCAATCATATAAATTACATCTCAGATTCAATGGATCACATTACACATAGGAAGGGAGAAAAGCATGATGTTGACTGAAAAAAAGGAGGACAAGCAATTAATGATATCTGAGCCGGGGTTTCGTATCTCCAACAATCAAAAATAGATTTAAATGATCAGATGCTCTAATGTCGGGCATGCTTCCTCTTTCTGAATCATTCCTCTCTTAACACAAAAGGGTAGATTGCTTTGAGCTTATTTGTGATAATCATAGTATTGACACTCAGCTCTATGAATGGTGCCTATTACATGTTCCAGCAGGAGCCCTGGAAATAGACTTTTAATATGAATCTATTTCAATAAAGATGAGTGTAATGGAATATGGTGGCTGTGCCACCTGATTGATTAAATCCCCCCCCTTTATGTATGGCACAAGTCTGGCCGACACTGCAGATGTTCTAACTGGAATATCATTTTAATGACAGGCTGTGGCTTGACTTTGTAATTCAATACATAAGCCTTCAGTGCCGAGCAATCATTAACGCAAATGCTCATTTTGCTGTCTGTCTTGTGGGGACCTGCAATATTTCCTTTGTGCACATGTACTGTTCAAATGTGTTAAAGCAGAGCCAGGGGGAATCGAACAGATGCTGAATGGTTGTTTTGTCTTGACTACATCAGGGCTTTCAGCTTGAAGGTGATATCAACCAGGAGCCACATTACAACTCACTTTGATGTTACAGCTTACAGCTGTGACTTGCAGATCAGTGAAATTAGATCTTCAGATGAAATTTGGAAGAATCACAGGATGGACTTTTTTTTTAAAAAAGTCTGTTGGTTCAGTGCAACCTTTAAAAAAAAAAAAAAAAAAAGGTTGGTTATAAAACATTTATATTATTACTGCAGGCCATTTTTTAGGAGGTTAGCAGGAATAGGCAGAAACAAAGAGTCAGTTTTAGCCCTCTGGCCAGACTAAAGTAGCATTCGACCTCTAAAATGCTACTTCAGGGCATCAATACATAAAATGATTCCCTTCAAAAACAATAACATTGTTGAGCTCAGTTAGGGTCAAGAAAGACTTTTTCACCTTTGCCATCGCCACCATTTGAAAGGCAGAATATCCAGTCGGACACCATTAACCAGTTTCTCAGCTTACCTGCCTGGATTTCCTCTTCCCAGATGCTGTATTTAATCCACAGTTTTGTTGATATCTGCGTATACCATAATAGGAACCCATGACTCGATGTAACAATATACCGTATGCCTTACTAACCTGCTCTTTTTTGGTGCATGCCTGCGTTACACGGGTGAGAACAAAAGACATTTTCACAGTAAACCTGCATTTTAAAAAATAAACACCATAGTGCAGATGTAGTCCAACAAACAGCTTTTTTTGGTTCAGTGGACAGACAAGATTAAGCACTTAAATTCCAGAAGAGTCCCAAGGCCAGAAACCTGATACCATCAGAGCCCACTCTGGCTAACTTCAACCTCTGCATTCAGTGTTTTTCAAAGGGGTCATTCCATCGCACATCTGCCAATCCTATTTTTGCATTAGGTTTATTGAGTCGCTGATGCCATGTTGAGGTTTGTTTTTGGAAGTAAAAACTCAACCACTTACATTTGTATTCAGGGGGCAGCACCAGTGTCTGCAGGGTCTCTCTTTATGTGGCCACTGTGCCAGCAGCGTTGGAGGACAACCAAATGCAGAGAATCGCAAGTGAAGCCGGGGCCACAGCCACGGTATCAACATGTGTCATCTGGATAGACGTGTCAATTTAAGTGTGCCGCATGCAGCGTGTTGTGCCTTGAGCTGCGCTCCCTGCATTAATTTCCTGTTGTCTGAGTTCAAAGTGTTTGTCACCCGGTGTCACTCAGATTGCTGGTTCCTCACTCGCTGCTTGGAGACCCCGCCACAGTTGCAGGAAATGTTGTTTTCCCTCAACAGTACACTGGGTCACTTGGTCGATAGTGGCAGAGGTCCGCTGGGGTCAGGGCAGCTGACAGGGGTGCCCACTGACACTACTGCATGATAAAATACTGTATGGATTCCCAGCCGGTGTCTGAATGCTCCGGGAAGGAAAAATGTGCAGACAGATGAGAGCGGCCGGAGGTAAAAGGTGATGTTGCAGAGGAGAGTGGGTGGATGTAGAAAGCAGTCGAGTCTATCAGAATATCTTCCTGTGCCGCGATCAATACATAATGACCATGTAAAACTGCATGGCTGGTGGACGAACTATACGGCTGGACAAAACAAAGGTCCACTTGATTAAAACAGCACAGCAGATTAACCAGGCCCTCTGTACATATTTGCTCAGGGGCATTAATCAACAGTGGATAGACTACTCTGAATAATAAGCGAGGTGATTATACAGCACTGAAATGCTCCTCTTGTTCACGATTCTGGGCATTAGCAGGTTTACAAGCCACTTGTTGGATGAAAGTGATATAACAAAACCAATTGCAACACACAATAGTAAATCAGCAAGCAATCAGTGGGTTTTATTTACCTAAAAATTGCACCTCCCTTGAAAACACATTTGATTAATGGATTAATTTAACACCTGCAAAGAGAGCTTGCTTTAAAAAAAATATGTTAAAGAACATGTTCATAGCTGATTCACTGCGTGGTAAATTTACAGGTTAATCGACAAATATGTACAAATGCAAAGCTATTAACTCGCTTTTTATTCAAACGTGGAGTTTGTTACAAAATTTGATATTCGTCGCGTCTAATACACAGAGAAAGTTCTAGCAACATCAATGTGTCTAGAAAATTATAATTATCTTTGTACGATTATGCTTTTTTGAGATCAGCAGGGTTGGGTGCACCACGTATTATTCGGTTAAATAAAAAGGTCTTTTATTTGGTAGCACTGACTAATGCTCCACAGCTCTTCTGACTTATCGGTATTATGAATTACTGTCTGTTCACCTTTATCCACGAGCTGTCTCCACAACTCATTTCAGCTTTAACACTCACTGCCAGCAAATTTACAATGAAGGTAACAAAGAGTGAATAAAAGCTGCTGTCTGACAGCAGACTCAAAACAATTTAGTGCAATTGTAAAACACAACAGTTCGACGACAACACAAACCTCCCACCGCGGAAAAAATATTGACTCATAATATCTATATAATTGGCACTGATTTGTAATCTGACACCTTTCATTGCTGCTTGCAGTTTGACAATGGACATGATAATGAAAAGGTAGCATTTTAGCACATACTGTAATTAACCTCATGAATATATATTGGTGCGTTAGTTTTTCCGAGCATCTTAGATTTTCACTTTTGCAACTAATCAACACCCTCAGCAGCAACTCCAAGTTATTAGGCCACCGCCCAGAAAAAGAAATTGCTGACTTATGTTTTCGTAGTAATACCATATCCTTCAGCGTAGAATTTATTTATTTATTTATTTATTTACATTTTGAAGAGTACGTAAGTTAAACCTGTCAGGGATGAAGTTGGCGAACCGATGGATGGGAGGGAATCATTTTTAAGAGTCTCTCATACTGACTGACAATGATCGTATTAAATCCGCCTCACCGAACTGCCGTTCTTTAAGTAATGGAGATAAGCACTAATTGGGGTCATATACTTCCTGCTTAATTCCCAAGCCTTTACAACATTGTGCACATGATATCGCTGGTCTATTCGCAGTCAATCTGAAAAAAAAAATCCATTACATCAGTTAGACAAAGTTGACAGCAGTCAATTAGTACTAAAACAGCCATGCGGTGGGCAAGCCGAGTCTGTCTTGAGAGATGTTTGCAAGCGAAAGCATTAGTGAGGATTAGGAAATTAATCTTGTAACAGTACAAGCAGGTGACCTGGAACTCAAACAAGTCTTTGCTGGCAAATTCAAACTGGTCGCAGTGGATTAAAAGGAAAAGTTACACTTGCGGGGCCTGAATCAGTGTCCCTGTGTTTTGGCACGACACCTTTTCAGTATGTCCTTTTTTTTTCTTTTTCTTTTTTTTTTGTTGAACGCTTTCACACCGGTTAGTGCGGACTGGATTGAGCATCTGCTGCCGACCAAACTGTCAGTGAGCCACAGTTTGGTGCAGCTGCTTTCACACTTTTCTCTCTAGACCAAACAGGTGGACTGTCATGTTTCCACGGCGACGCGGTCTTCCATTTTTATCTTTGCGCTACATACAACTTTTTTGAAAAGCACATTTATCTACAACACACAAAAAATATTGATTTGTAGATCTTGGTCAGCAAATGGTTAATGGAGCATGGGTTATAATGGCTCCTTACAACAATGTGGCACACTGGCAAAAGATTTTTCCGGTCTGTTACCACCCGTGTGTCATCATATCCAAAAGCAACGGCCTGTTCATTCTGGTCCGCACTAACCAGGATGAAAACATATTAACAATATGACGTATCAAAGGGACGAAAACAATAACCTCCCCCTTTTAAACTCCTTCTAAACCAGTTGAGACTCATAGTAGTTGGGCTCTTGAATGAATACATGCAGTGAAAATAAAATAAAAAATCTTTTCTAAAGAGGTTAAAAATATTTAAGCATTGATTTGTGTGTTTACTGTCCTATTTTCACAGACTAATGATTTACTGTCCGCTACACTCCTCAAGGCCAACCTTACCTTCAAAAACATGCTCGTAGTTAAGTGATGTGGTGGGGATATATTCTTTTTCAAACACAAAAACTCAGTTGGAAAAGTCCGACTTCCAGGGTTGGGAGTCGTTCGGAAGCCCCCGAGCAGAAAAATAGCAGAAAACATTATTGTCACAGAAAGTACCACATGAATGAACAATGCATACAAGGCCAATATTATTTGAATGACTTTCACTGACACATTTGGAAATAATTCCAAAAGTTCCTTCTGTCCTTAATATAATTAACTGTGTGCTGTTAAAATCTTGCTAGATTCACTTAAACTGTGTACATGTACAACGTACTCATACTTTCAAAAAAAATAACAAAAACGTTTCTGCTCTTAATGCACATGAGATGCTTTAAAAAAAAACATTTCTAAAACGATTAACATTCAGGATTTAACAAATATCAGGTTTCTTCCTTTTTTTTCTCCAGTCAGCCATGAACGCAATAGAGGACTTGTGATGTATTAGTGAAACTGGAAAAGGTAGAAACATGACTGTAAACCCTATAGACCTTTGACCCAAAAAGTGATTTTCCTGGAGTTTTATCCAGAATGAAGGTCATTTTGTTATTTTTTGGCAGTCGCACAGACGGACATCATGTGTTTTGGTGAGTAACCCTGAATATAAACATTTGGTTTGCTCACATGTTTATGCTTCTCCTCTTTGTGGCATTGCCTTTTACAGCTTCACATGTGTTTGTGCATTTCTATAATGAGAACGAGAAAAAAGCTGGAGGCTTCTCTAGCCTATGAATGGTCAAACGGTTGAATTTGCCACTCAAATTATTTTCTATACCGGTGCTGTGAAGGTTGCTGAGGCGGTTTGTCATTCAAAATATGAACTAAAGAGGTAAAACTCTCCATCACACTTTTGAATATTAAATCAACATCAACCTCTATCTCAAATGCTATAATAATAATAATAATAATAATAATAATAATAATAATAATAATAATAATAATAATAATAATAATAATAATAATCAAGGGATAATGGATTATTGTGTCAGTAACAATACAGCCACCTTACACAAATCAACTTTTTATGATTGATGATTACTTTGCGTCAGGCTTCAGTTATTATTATTATTATTATTATTATTATTATTATTATTATTATTATTATTATTATTATTATTATTATTATTATTATTATTATAAGCAAGTTGTAAAAATAAAACTTAGGTATTCAAATATGAAAAAAGGAAATGAATAGGAATAAAATGATCACTATTTCTTCCCCTTTCTCTAGAAATACCATAAATGAACTGAGAAATGTAACCCTTCCCATAGGAGCAGTAGGCTGCCATTGTGCACCCCCCAGGGAGCATTTGACGGTTTAGGGGCCTTGCCTAAGGGCCCTCAGTCGTGGCAATTAGGGTGGGAGAGAGCTGTGGCTTTCACTTTCCCTACCATAATCTCGAGTTGGCGAAAAGATTTGAACCAACGACACTTCGGTTTCTTCACTAATCCCCTGGCCACCACTGCCTCTATAGAATGATGATACAACTTTATCACTTGCATTACTGCGTGGATGTAAATATGTGTTTTTTTTTTAACTGTTGAATGGGATCATTTGAAAATGGCAGTGTGATACTGAAGTGTTTATCGTAATACTTCCTGCATGTCATCCCTGTAAAATGTCTGGACAACATGTCATGAAAGCATGTCACCAGCCCCCATAGTATAATAATGAAAACATGAGCTTGATAATGTGAACCTGTGTTAGGGACAGGACACAGATGACCAGCGATTGTCAGGTCACTGTGAACCCACAGAGAAAAGAAGAACAGAAAAAGAGGGAGGCTAATTTGGAAATTGAGTGTCATTGTATTTCACCTTCATTAGCCAGAGACACCACATGTTCTCACACACAGCCTAAGTGTAGTTAACCACCTCAGCTGCTGCCTTACATAATGACAAAGTGCAGTCAAATGAGGGAGAAATGGGGTGACACTCGCCTTGGGAGGGAGTGACTGCTGCAGAGTACCCTCCCCCATCAGTCATCTATTAGCCGTTTTATCACTGCTGTCACAGGCCACAGAAATGACAGTAACTTTAGCTCCTGCTATCTTGTTGTGATTTAACCTCCAGGATCAAGGTTGTGGTAAAGTTGCTGCAGTAAAACATTGGTTCAAACAACGTGACACTTTTATTTGCGTTGAGATTTTTTTTCCTCCTTTTTTTAATTCAGTTTTTGTGTTGAGATTTAAAGGAAGACATGATTCGATAAGCTATTATGACAGGATTTTAACTCAACCAGGGTTAAAATCCTGTCATAATAGCTCATTGAACAACCAGGTTTGAAATGTTCTTTTGAGCCTTTGTGGAGGTTTTTCTTTGCTCAGCTGCTTCTCTCAACCAACACAACATATCCGTCTGAGTTGCCAGACTTAGCTTTCTAATAGCCTACAGAACAAAGGTGTTTTTCCTATTTTCAGGCTCATTATGGATTGAGAAACATTCTAGGTGGACCCTGAACAGGCATAGTTAGGTAGGTGGAATGGGTGGATAAGAAAATAATGATTGTGATTTTGTGTGTGTCAGTTTTGTTTCAGAGACATTTAACGTTACTACCATTTAGCATTTGGCTATCATATGAATGTTGCAGAAGCACGATAATCACATAGCCGTATTAAACAATGCAAAAATAGTGATATGTTTGATGTCAAGTCAGTCTACGTTTCCAATGTATTGCTTTTTGGTAAAACATGCATTTGCTTTGTCACAACATCGAGGTTACCAATACACCTATCATAGCAATTTAATCTAAGGGTGTATAAATTTAATGTGCAGGTGAAAGCAGAAACATTGTGATTTGTAAAATATGTGGAATGAGAATGCAAAAGAATAATGTAAGTCCTCATGTCATTTCAACTTTTAAAATTATTTCTTCTGTAGCTCCCTTGTTTTTGAACACGGTGTTGACAAAATATTGATATTTTGTCTATATCGGCAACACAAGTTTGTCTTTATTTGTTTGTTTATTTGTATGTATTTTTGTTTGTTTGTTGGGAGAGAACAATGGGAGCGAGGATAACAGTAGTGAAGGTGCACTCAACAGTGGACAGTGCATATTAATGTACACGACATCTCCTGAGTTTTCACAAGGTCACTGTAAATATGTCGGATTTAGCGCAAGCTTGATTTCCATCTGTTGTCCCACACATAAAACCATACAAGGTTACAAACATATAAAAGCAATAAAAATAATGTAGCAAAGACAATTATGAAATAATTCCTCCTAAAAACCTACCTTAAGGTGCTATTATTAAGGCAAAGTGCTTACTCGGCAGAGTCTGACTTAGGTAAAGTGCCTGGTTTTCTTAGTGATCCCAAGTTTGGTTGTGAATCAGCGATGTCTCGTATTGTCTCCTAAAACCGACGAAGGTGGAGCGTTCTACTCTATCTAGCTGGAGGGAGAGTATTCCAGTTTGTGAAACCTTTAACAGAAAAGGCATTCTGAGTAAAAGAGGACTTAGTAAGTTTGATTTCACCGTCACCACTGGCGCCTGACCTGGTATTAGTAAGGCCACTTCATTTCATTCCATTTTTTATTTCATCCCATGCATGGTGGCCTTATATATTAGGTAAGCACTTTTAAATAATTAAAAATTCCCAAAGCTAAGGAGTTGATATTTTCTCTAAATTGCACAATGATGACTGTGGCTTTTTGTCAAACACGTTGATGGGTCTTTTTTTCTTTTCTTTTTTTTCTTAAAGCTGTTCAATAGATTTTAGGCTCGTGACACTAGCAAACGGCCAGGTTGTGAAACAGTACACTATGTGAGAGTGGATCATGCTGTGGAGGAAACATTTTGCGCCTTCAGTCAAAAAGCCAAACTGCTTTAAAAATTTCTAAGTTAAAATATATTATTCTGGTTACCTTAAATTATATTATTCTGGTTACCTGTTTAATGTGTTTTAAAAATTGAGGTGTGTTCCACCAATTCTTCTGCATTTAAGAACACAGAGGACGTGCTTTGTGCCATTGGTTGCTTGGTGAGCCTCCCGCAGTCAGGTTTTTCTACAATGTGCTTGACAGGCTTTTTTTGTTGAATATCATAAAAACAGTTTTTTTGGTGTTGAGCATGAGGCAGTTCCATCATAGCCAATCTTGTATCCTGGACATGGCCTTAGAGAGGTTCGTAGCGATTATTACTGCATCCTTTCCCTCAGATCACTGCATCATCTGCATACATCATTAAGTCCCAGACAAATATTTGGGAGGTCATAAATGTGTAGTTACAATAATAACCCTGAGGGACTCCAGCAGGACACCAGAGATGGAGGTATTTGACACCATCAACCAATATACATTGAGTTCTATGAGACAGGTAGAATTCAAACCATGGAATGGTGCCTGGAGAGAAATTAAAACATGTAAGCTTGGGCAATAGGATTTGATGGTTGACAGTGTCAAATGCCCTCTTGAGATCTTAAAATACGGCTCCTACACAGGTTCCTTGTCCAGTAAAGACTTAAACTTTTCAGTAAAAAAAAAACAGTTTGCTGTCTGTTGAATGGTTAGCCCGGAAGCCAAATTGCATTGGATCCTTTGTCAAGATGTCTGATAAGTTGATTTGCTATTCCTTTTTCAGCAACCTTTGAGACTACTGGAAGTATGGTAATTGCCCGATAGATGGCCATTTGTCTTTTAGACCCAGTTTTAAAGATGGGTGTTACAGTAACCGCCTTCCAAGAGGATGGAACTGCTTTGTTACAGACGGACTGGTTAACCATGAGAGTAATGTGTCGTGCAAGTGCATGGGCATGGCTTTTTATAAAGTAAGAGTCGATACCATGGACCTCTCTAACTTTGGAACTTTTAAGAGCTTCCCTAAGTCCTTGCTTTACAGACTATTATAAAACCGTTAACTTTAAGTATAACAACAGATTTGAGGTCTCATGTATATGCTGAGTTTGTCTTTAAATGACTTTAAAAATGAAACCATTAAAAAAAAAAAAAAAACCTTTCCCTTTACTTATTTATTCAGTCTTTGTTCAGCTTTTTTGAAGACAGCCTTTCTTCTGTCAGCAGCTTCCGGCCCATGTGTCAGTGTACCTGGCAAAATACCATCATTATTAAAATGTGTCACTTTGTGATCCGTGGATGCTTGAGAATTATGAAGCTGTCACATACTGCCGTGAATTTGTTGACTGACCAATATCGAGATCCGGAAATCTTCCTCTCTCTGCACTCACTTGTACATCACCCCCGAAACGTGACAGAGACTTTTGAGGAAAGAAAAAATTCACAGACCGAAAAAAACCCAATAAAAATGTAAGTCCATTAAGACAAATGTGAAAAAGACATGAATGAGATAAATGAATTAGGAAAGACAGAAACCAACAACTACAACAACAATAAAATCATTGAGATGGCACTGCGATTCGTGCAGACATGTTTAATGATGAGAGCCGGCTTTTCCTTTTTGTACATTTATTTATCCATTTTTATGGCGGAGCGTTTTATTGCTGCAGCTGTTGTTTTCCATGTCATTTGTATTAAGGAATGAGGAAGCATGCTGTCCTATCATTTGAAACACTGACACCGCCATGATATATTATCCCTGTGAATAATTTGCAAAACATTCAATCTCTCCCTCTGTACGAAACAGACTGATAGAAACCTGTTCGTTTAAGACGGCCCGTGGGATGTCCGGACAGATTCTCTTTTTAGCGGAGTCGCTGTAGGCTGTCAGCAGTGTCGGCTGCTCTGGACTTCTTGGAGCATCGTCATTAGCTGCCGTTCTTTTTCTTTACAAGAGATCTCTTTCTGGTGGCAAAGGTTTATCACCCTCCAACATATAAATGCATTTTGTTTCACTTGCACCAGTGCTATGCATCCTGAAACTGTAATAGGAGGTGTATTTCAAATTGACATGGTAATGTTTGTATGGACAGATATGCAGACCTCGTCCTCAAGCTGCTGGGTATGTTTTTCTTTTATTTGCATTGCCGCATAGATAAATCACTTGGCACCTTTATAGTTTGCGCAACGGACTACAGAGAATTGCTTTTTCTGGAGAAATGCAGTACCTTTGTGTACATAACCGTGTCCTAGTCGATTTATCATCAGGCAGTAATTCAAGTAATTAGGGCAGTGATAAATCTAATTCTTTTTAAAACGGTTCAGGGACAATTGGGCTATTGAATAGTGGTTTGAATTGTGTTTTATCCAAAGTTGTTGCATTTGTACAGGACAAAAGCCAGTTATCCTTAGCCTTTTAACTTTTTAAGGTTTTACGTGTGGTTTCGACGTCTATTTTTTTTATTTTTTAAACCTAAATTTTACAGATTTCGGCTATGATTTCAATGCACAAGACATTTATTTGTGTGTTTTTACTGTAGCAAAAACAACTCAAGGGCTGTATCAAATGTTCCCTTTTTTTTCCTACCCGACATTTTGGAGGCAATTCGAAGATACAACAGTCCCGATCTCCTCTGAGGCGTGCCCCAGATGAAACAAAGCATACACCTCAATAGGTCTCCATGGGACTGGCGGCTATCTGACTGGCTCTTGGAAGATTGACAAGTGAGCATTATTTTTCACAGCAACGTGGCAGGCAGTCCCTTATGTGATATGAAGGCATGTGAAGGGCTGCTCTCTATCTTTCTTTCTATGTGTCTTTTCTCTTTTTTTTTTCTTTTTTTTTCTAACACCTCTGCTATTCAAGCAGGCCTCTGAGCATTTAAATGATCAGAATTCTGCAGCATGGCTGTCTGCCCCCATGCTGTCAAATTTGGACGGATATGTTTCAGCAAGTGAAAGAGGTAGACATGGGCGATACACGTATACTACACAGAATTGTACTCTTGCGCACACACACACACACACACACGCACACACACACACACACACACACACACACACACACACACACACACACACACACACACACACACACACACACACACACACACACACACACACACACACACACACACACACACACACACACACACACACACACACACACACACTTGCCCACAAGTCCAGCGTCACTTCTCTAGACAGGCAAACGCCTCTCGGCATACCCCGGCAGTTGAGCCGGGCAGAAAAGTGGAAAAATGTGCTCCTCGGTGGAGATGCAGTCAATCATACAGCTGTCCAAAACCAGCAGCTATCTGTTCAGTTAGAGACTAGAGGGCAAAAGGCCAGATTCTTTTTCTTGAACTTTCAGACAGTCATCAACCATAAATCTGGAGTGAATAGTATTTTATCAGTCTTTCACAGGAAATAATATCCCTCAATAGTTTTCTATTCCAAACGAGCCATAATTATAGTGTAAATTGGTTTATGTATTCATGCAGTGCTTTAATGATGTGGTGATAGCAGAAGAAAACAAGGAAGTCAAAAGCTATAACATAATATACATGTTGATTGACAAACATGAGTGAGCTCTGAAGATTTAGAAGAGTTCTGAATTGTGTGGCTCATCATGTATTTTGTGTTGTACGGTGTCAAAGCCAGTCCCCAAAACAAATTCCCCATATTTTGTTTTTATCTTTTAATTATTCTGAGTCCAGATTACTTTTATTTCTTACTTACCTCTCCTTTTCTTTTTGGTGTTGTTTTACAATTTTTTATTGTAACTTTTTTTGGTAAAATTGCTCTATAAATAAAGGTATTACATACTGTATCAGTAAACCTCTTTAGGAACATATGTGACTTTACTCAAAATTAGATGGTCAATTGTATCCTCAAACACAATTGTCTGATTACACCTTACATCCATATGACACAAAACAAGACAAATATGCCCATGAATCCTAACTGGTAGCATTTGGATATTGCTGAGCGCAGACGTCACTGTCAACACAGACTGATTAAAGCTGATAAGAAAATAAATAAGCCACAGGCAGTCATTGTTATTGACAACACCATAGTGTGCCTAAAGTGAGCCAGAGCTTGCCAGTTTTTTGTTTTTTGGGGGGAAAAAAAAGGAAAAAGCACTATTTCGTCAGGAAGGCTGGATCTGTCTACGTGCCTGCCTGCTGGCACTGAGGGGAATATGGTTTCCTCCCGTGCTTTTATTGCTCTTCATTTGAATAAAACATGTTTATGTTACTATGCTAAGTAGTGGCTTGCTCGGGAACTCATTTTAAGTGGTAATGATCTGTCTAGATGTAGATTAAATAAGAGAGTGAAAAATTAACATTGACAGAAAGCTGGACCATGACAATATAGCATGTGTCGACCTTAAAAGTGATGTAATTAAACAGGGAACGCTAATGTCTTAATGTGAATTAAAAAAAAATCTATAATTTGCTTTAGAAAAAAATAATACAAGACACCACTTCTGTCACTTGAGGCTGAATCTATACATTACTGAGTTTATTAATTTTGTAAGCCATGAAGAGTAACAGAGGACACAGTGAAGCCAACACTGACTGCATCTGCCTACCTGCACCTGGGTACAGTGCATGAGCCTGAACAGAAATGCCTTGTGAAAGGTAAATCGCCTCACCAAGCGTTGGGCTGCTGCCAAAACTGATCGATCAGGGGGATTTGTCTTGAGACAGCTATTTTTGTATGTGTGTGTGTGTGTGTGTGTGTGTGTGTGTGTGTGTGTGTGTGTGTGTGTGTGTGTGTGTGTGTGTGTCTGTGTGTGTGTTTTAATACCTTAATTTAATATAATCGTTACAATATCTTTGATTTGTGCTGGACTGCAGAGTTGAATTTTCTGAAATATATCACTGACCTCAGATGGAGTGCAATTCAGTTCATTAGTAAGTCACTTTATGTGGTATCTCATGCATAATATGGCCAATTAGCATATTATCTGAAATATTGTAGTGGAGTTGAGGTGCAAATCTGATGTCAGGGAGCAGTGCCACGCTTAAATTTGCTCCAAATGTAAGCCTGATCTTGAGCTGACCCTGTCAGCGGACAGGATGTTAATAAATTGCCACAGAGAAATCTCTCTATATCTTGATATGTAGCTTTTGCTGGTCAGCAGAACATATGTCTGCTTAGGCTGAGAGATGTCAGAACCTGCCGTCTATGCTGCTTGCAAACAGACTGGAAAAAATTGACATATTGGTCACAAATAGTTTCATCTGCCGGGTAAATCCAATATCCCTGGATATCTCAGGGAATCATCCGTTTCACCGCGTGCACAGGATTCTGAAGAGACCTTAGAGTCTTGAAGCAGGATATATGAGCATTATGATGGTTATGATACACAACATTGACATTCTGAAAATGGTCCGTTCTTTAGGTTTTCGCTGGGGTGAAATTGAACAAATCAAATACACTGTATCTGGACAGCAATCTAAATCCTAAGAGCCCTTTTCAAAATATTTGGATACGAAATGCATCACTAAGTGCCTCCACGTGTCATGTTGTTCTTTTTTGACCCACTGAAACTGTCTAAAAGGATAGATTGAGTTTCATTTTGTGGAAGAGTTCAGTTTTACGGTTGAGTTTCCATTCTTTTCAAGTTTGGAAGTTAAAAATCGCACCACATTAATGGCTCGGTATTTGATAGACTTAAATAAACATGGAGTACATTTTCTTGCGTAAGCCTAGTTCAACGAAGTGTTGGATATCGAATCCATCGTAATGAGTGTTGGCAGGGTTTGGGATAGGGAACAGCTGTGTGCTCCCCATGTGTGCCCAACTCGCAAGCAAAGCGTGTGTGTAGAAAATATATGCAAACACAAATGATTCTTTCACTGGTAAAAATGTCCTTCACAGAACCTAATTCACAGATAGCCGACAAAGGGAGCAAGGTCTGACATGACTAATCTTCTAATTTTCTGACAAATAGATCATGTGTGGCACACAGAGGAAGAAGGAAGCGAGTGTACAAAGACATTCCAGTAGCTTCAGTGTTGCATAGATGAGCTCTATAATTGAGCTCTATAATTGTCTATTTCAAAAGCGTGAGCGCCATCCAAGGTCCACAGTGATCCATTCAGGATGCGGCAAAACATCTCTGTACAAGGTTGTCTACCATACTGCTGTCCACACATGTAATTCTGTGGATACAACGTTGAGGGAGGCAGCAGCTGTGACGAGACGACTAAATTTGGAAGGAAAAAAAAAAATAGCAAAGACCTAAATCCATAAAAAGCTGTGTTTTCTGTATTCTATTCAGGACTCTCAACTCTGAATACTTCCTTGGTAGAAGAAGATCAAAGCCTTGCTGCTAATTAATATTGTCTTCCGAGGTACTTTACCTGGATGAAAGGCTTTATAGTTTGAAATAATCCCCTCTATGTGGTGGAGGAAGGACATCAGTTCAAAACATGATGTACAATCATGTCTACCGAGGAGAGGAAATCACTTTTTTTAATAGTGTCATTTGAAAGTAGCATTTAAAAATTCTTCCAAAAATATCGTGTCATAAATTAGTCAATAAAGTAATGAATAGGAATCCTATTGCATCAATTACAGTCACAAACACCCAGCAAACAAACGGTATCCAGCTGAGGCTTGCAGTGTGGCTCCCTCTGTCTTAGTCCACAGTTTCATCCAAAAATATCCCTAAAGGAACTGAGTTGGTGAATATTTAATCATTTTGTAAATAGATGAATAGAATGCCATAGAAACCCATAGATCCTGATGATGCTTTGATGATGCTCTGACATGGTTGATATTTATGATTGTTAAAATGTGTAATGTTTTGATGGACTTAAATACTTAAATGTGAGCATCTATAGACGTTGATTTATACAGTACATATCTAAATCCAGATCCAGGTCTACATCACACAGCAACTGCCATAGCAACTATCTATTCTGTCTACATATATATATATCCCTGTTCCTTTTGAAAAAGTTAAGCCCAATGCGTCGAAAGATCTTTGATGTGCAGTTATTGTTTCCTATCATAAATGAGATTTTTTTTTTTTTTTAAATTCAATTAGGAAAATATATATTTTTTAAATTATGTAATACATGTCTTCTTGCAAATTCTACTGTTCTGTCTTCATCATTGTTATCGAAACCACTGATCTTCAGTCTTGACAGCACTGCTCTTGTCCAGTTGTCTTTCCTTCTGTGTTTTAACCGAGCCAATCAATCTCCACTACCTGCTCTTTAAAGATCATTGTAAAACAGTTACTCTGCCTTTCAGAGCCTGTGGCTTGCAGCCTCCCTCCTCCTCCCCATCACCACCTCATCCATCAGCCTGGTCAGAATCTCGCCCATCCACCGTCCACCACTCTGCTGTAAACATCGGCTCTCTCCTCTCTTACCATTCAAAGCAAATAAGTATTATAGGCTTAAAATGCTCATAATTATATAAGTATAAAAGTCTCAAAATTGTTTGAAATGTGTGACATGACTAGAGGTGGAGAGTAATGGAAAAGTGTTGTTATTTTATGTACTGTTATATTGCTCAAATGTACTCTATTACAAGTGAAAGTACTGTTGTTTAAAAGGTTCCGATTGATAGTATATTCCGATTGAATTGTTTAAAAGGTTCCGATTGATAGTATATTACGATTGAATTGTTTAAAAGGTTCCGATTGATAGTATATTACGATTGAAAGTGCTGTTGTTTAAAAGGTACTCGGGTGACAGTATGAAGTATTCCTTTTCAAGACTACTATATTATTTACTTGTTAAATTTTTGGATGCTTTTATTTGTTGAAAGTTTTTCATTCAATTTACTAGTCTAATATATAATACGTACATTCAAGGCACATTTGACAAAGTGAATCGAAATTGTAAAACTAATGTAGATGTACAGTAAAGCCAAACATTATTTTTGTCGGTTAATACAAAATAAAATAAAAAATCATCAAGTACAAATATGTAGATCAAAATGTTAGAATACAAATTGTACATGCTGCAAAGCAAGCTGGGATTTTAAAGGTGTTAAAGTAACACCGAGTTCTAGTAATTGTAGATATTTAAGGTAATTCTCTGTAACCTCAAATACCTTTCAAAATACTTAAATTATGCAAGTATTTGCAATTCACTCAAGTGTAATTTGAAAGATTGGCATGTCTTCTAGATTTTGGTAACATACAAATCTTTTCGGGATATTTTTCACAGGTAATGATGCTCTCAAACTGTGGAGCATCACAACAAATGATATGTCACCTGAAGACATCCAAACGTTTCCCTTTGCATCAAATATTTGGTGACTTCTAAAGACTTTTTTTTAAAGTTGTCTCCCAGCATTTGCATCACATTTGATTTTTCTTTCTACTGCAATTTCCCATTTATTTTCTTTGAACAGAACATTGTTTGAGGAGGACAGGAGCACATCAAGCGTACATTCAAACATCAAACAAATTTGCTAATTATACTGGTGGAGTATGTTTCCACAATTTTGTTTCATGTGTGATTTTTTGTTTTTAATTCCAAATCAACTTAGCATGTGGCGTGTGGTATGAATTAAATACGGGAATATTGCCTTGTCGGCTAAAGCGTTCATTTTGGTAACTTGTAGCTATAAAGTGGACTGTTACCGATTCATTTATTTTTACCGTTGAAGGACAATGACACCAACAGTCACAGAATTGCTTTTGTAGAAAACTTGTAGTGACAAGTGAGTAAATGTAATACCCCAACCCCACCCACACCCCAACACACACACACACAAACTCATACAACAAAACAATGTAAAATATTTCACAAACGGTAACCGAGCGGAGCAGTCGACTTTTTCCAGATGTGGAATGACCTGCTGCCACTTACTTGTGAGCCATGCGCTCATATGGCGTAAGTGCCCGAGCCACTCAGAGAAGAAAAAAAAAAAGCATCCTTAGTTTACAGGGGCACATACCCCCTGCTGGGCTTGCATGTACAACATCGATCCCTTCACTCAGATACAAATTTGACACAGTTAATATGTGTGTAGACAGAAAAACAACCCCCTTCAATATACATATCAAAGATTTCCACAAGTAACTAACAGAACCTATTTTCTTCTTCTCTCTGCTTCCTCCTCTCCTCGTTTTGTCTCTCTCCACATGTGCGATATGTCAAAGTCGTATTTCCATGTTCTGGCACCACTTTTACTCAAGGCAAACACAGGGCAGTATGTGTTGATGATTGTCAGTAGTGGCCATTTATCATCTGTCAAGCTTCTGTCCTCTGAGGAGGTAAATACAGCCAGTGAATTATGGTTGTTTTAGTCTGCAGGCGGAATCCCACATGACAGCCAGCAGAAGGCCGTGACAAAATCGTTTATGAGGAAATAGTTTATCATGGCCATGGTAAACATTGTCCATCACAGAAGAAAAGAGCAATGGATCTACTTCGACAGAGAGGAACTCAGATCGTAGCCATTTGGGAGCTGAAGTGGAGAAATGAAAGGTGTTATTCACTGTGATGTGAGATAAAACAACATAATCATTACATTTTTCTTATGTCATTTGTTAAATGGTAGATGTGTGAGAATATTAGTACATCTGTCTTGAAAATGGGGAATAAAGTACAGTAGTGACTGTGATCCATATCAAACAAAGCTGCAATGTCATGACCAGAGTGACAAAGGTTTTTGTAGCTGTGTTGGGATTCCTGTTGTACATGGATCATAGAATGAATTAGAAACTTAACTCTTAGTGAATATATATGTAGACTGTGGAAGCATGGATATGCTGATAACTTAAGGTGCCACAAATAAGCTCCATGCCGCAAATGCATAATAATAATAAATAAATTGATAATAACAAAAACAATCCCAAATTAAAACAAGGAAAGATAAAACCATGAAAAGAAGTTATTGAAACAATCAATGCCAAATCATCAATTGGCAATCAATGCAATAAAAGTGTTTTTGAAATACAACACATATTTTTTTTTTTACTAGTTGGTATATTTTATGTATGTACTTATTGTCCAATATGATGTGTCTTTAGTTAAAAAGATTATTAATTCAAGTACATTACACCTTTGGATTGTTATTAACGCACATGAACTTATATAGCATAATATTCTGTGCATGTGATTGGACTGAAGGTACCACAATGTTCACACCTTTTGAATATGTGCCATCTGTTACAGTGTAGTATACATTACCATAGCAATACCTTTAACAGCTCACTGTTCATATCGTCTTAAGAAGACAAAATAAATATTCGGTCTTGTTTGTGACGTAGAAATGTGAATAAGTGTTACGTGTGGGGCTTTTCCCCCACCTTTTTTTTCTTCTCACGATAGACAAGAAACATTCCTGATGGAAAGTGTTTGAGAGGTTCTGCCAGATGGACGTCTCATTGGAAAAACAGGAGTGAGGGGGACAGTGGGGCCAGTTCCACACCTCTTCCTGCAAAGTGGCCCAATCATTACCATATTTGACCCCTGCTTTTCCTGACTGCAAGGCAGAGCTCTGGCCATAGCTCCCTTTCTTTCAGAGCCCTCAGGCAATCCCAACAAATGGCCTGCCAGCATATGGAGGGATGTATGTACCCGAATGCCAGCAGTTTTATGTATGTCTACACTCTGAATCAACACTAAATACTTTAGGGTGCATTTAATGACAGCACATCATATTTGTGGCTCAGGACGGGGAATTAGGATTTCCAGTTGTCAGTCCTCGTAATCTGCCAGGTCAAATAGTCAGGCAGATGTTGAGCCCTTAAACTGTTGCCAGCAACATCTGTATGCAGGGAGGCGGTTGTCATGCTAAGGCATGATATGGTGTGGTCTGACAAGCCCACAAAAAAATGTAGGCTCGTCACTCCCCTACAGTAGTGATTCTCATAAAAAATTGTGAAATGACAAGACCTTGATAGGTTTGTTTTTTTCCCGAATCCCCTGTTAGGCACCAAACTCAAAATATGTGGGCTCGGCTCCAGTGGCTTAAAAATAATGACTCCTGCAGCCCTTCCTGCGCTCACCCAGTCATTTTAGCCTCAAAACATGTCTTGTGGTGCCATTTGCTTTGAGAGACCAAGAAAGTTGTATATTTCTATTTTGACAGTTCCTCTAATAACGTGTTGTAAAACGGTGCACACACTGTCAAAGTCTCGAAATGATATTTTAGATGAAGGAATCATTAATGATGATGGAAGCTCATCAGCAGGTGACCCGTAAATGTCCAGGTATTGGTAGGCGTGTCTGTTTTGGCTAACAGCAAGTGTTCAGGCATCTGAACCACTTTAAATTCCATTTGTAGAATAGGAGCAGTCATGCATTAAAGACTATCGTGTTATAGTTGCTATTGAAGTGTCTCCACTGAGAACTGCAACTGTCTAAATTGAAAATTTAAATAATTTCACAACCTATTTCACTCCATTTATGACTTTTTTATGATTATTTTGTCACGTTAATTATTCATAATAGAAGGTTATTATTTATGATAAGACCAATACCCAGAAAGCTAAACTTTTTTCTTTTTATGCCACTCCTGTCTTCAGCAATGATGCTATGAAAGCACAGGCAAACTACTGCTGCATAACTAAGTAGTGCAAATGGTGCTAATGGCATGGTTAAAGGCTTTTAATGTTTTTTATTAATTTTTTTTCTAACAGCTATGCAGCTGTACAATATATTTCAGAGCTTCAAACAAACATATTTATTGAGATTGAATTTAGAGAAATCGTTCAAACACAACTGGGATACACAGTTGTCTATGATAAAGGGGGAATCGACCACTTTCCCTTTTCCATGTATGTTTAGTTAGAACATTTTCAGTTTGCTTTTTCAATTTCTAAATCTTTTTGAAATGCACTTAAACGCATTTCTTTTCTGAGCTGCATTCTGCAGACTGTACTCTCGTGTCTAAATAAATGACGTAATGTTTCTTTTCACACAAAAAGTTAATCTTCCCTTGTAAGTTTGATGTTGTTATTTTGCGCTTGCTGATATTACGATTTGTTTTCTCTGAGGATAAAAGCAAGCCCAGGCTATTGGATATAGCATACTTGTTTGTGAAAACCTAATGTCATTACAAAATCCCAGAAGGATGTTTCCATTTTCATTTCCCGTTCACCAAAAATACTGAATAACACTAAATGAAAGAATGAAGAGGTCACTTACAGAACAAAACATCCATTTGCCACTGATTCCTCCAAAACTACCATTAATAATGACTTTAACGCATAAGTTGCGATATGCACTTTTAAATTGCAACAACTTCTTTTCCCTTGGAAATTTATTGTCACAGGATCCATCTGTAAATTGCAATTCGCGTACTTTCTTTGTCTCGGGTTTGTTTTCTGTGGCGCTGTGGGTTAACCTGAGAAAATTAACCAGCTGACAAATTTTTATGACTCTAAGAAGAGCTTCAAACTAACAATCAGACTTCCTCATAAGAATTGGCACGCGTCGGCTTATATTTTGCTTTGGTAATCGTGTTTTTACTTCAGAGTTTGACTTGATTATTGGTGTGCATGCAGTCAACACAATAAGGGGAGGGGGGGGGGGGGGGGGGGTGGGTAAAGAGAACTACTGTTGAAGAGAGGTGGAGCGATGAAACCCATTAGTGTCACCACATAATTAAGACACAGAAGTAAGTGCCTCTCTTTCTTCTCCCTCCATTTGTTTGGAGTTTAATTTAAATAACACGCACTATAACACAACCTACAGAACACAAAGGGATTCGATGGGATCATTAGTAACAATATGAAAAAAAACATATACTGCAATAAAATCCAAATGAAAATACAGTGTATTCTGTAAGCGTGGAACTTTGCACAGCCAGAAAGCAGATTAAAAACAATTCTAATAAATTAGAAGGTTAAACTAATTATTTCCTTTTTCTTTATTGCCAGTTGGAATAGTGTAGGTCATCGCTCTTACCTCCAGTAAGCACAAAGTCCTATCGTTTTCCTTGATTCAGCTCTGCAGTGGCTTTACCGGGCTCAAAGCCCTTGTTTTCACACTCTCGAAGGAGCAGCAGGTCTGCAGAAACATTTTTACGTTTTTTACTGCATTTTGTGTCCAATATTTGAATATACACACAAACGAAAATGCCTAAAGTTGGCAAGATTGAACGATCCCTGGATTAAATATGAATTTCCATTTTAAATATTACATGGCTTGGATCAGGACCCACTTGTGGATTTGTGACTCTCATTGCTCCGTATGTTCACCACTTATAAGGAGTTTAGTATTAAGTAGTTTTTTTTTTTTTTTTATTGTGTACATTCATATGCTTGAGAACGACCCTGAATGAGACTTCACCATCCAAGTTACCAATACCCTATTGAGCTGCCTCTGCTCATCTGTGATTTTTAAAATGACATGAAAGGAATAATAAAAGGATTGCCACTACTAATTCTCTATTGCACAACAAAATGAAGTCCATTAACAAAAAGAGACACTGTGCCATAAAAGGCTCACATGCCTTCTCAAATTTGTTCTTAACATTTGTACCAACTCTCACAGGTTGCACACCAGACGCCATCACAGTAGGCAGCTGCTTTTTCAATTAAAAATATCATTTCCAGCTTGTTATTTATCGCCCAGTATTAGTGTAATGCTATTGTTTTGTTTACTTTTAACTTGCACAAAAGATTTAGTGTTACAATAACTTCCTTTCAGAATTGCTTCAAATATAAATGACGCACGTGGAAAACAACATCCCCAAAAAACCAAGCAATAAATGAATCCTATTCACATAACAGGAGATTTTACCATTCTTTTAAAACGTTGGGATATTTTAAATTAAATGGAAGCCTGACATATAAATTAAAAAGAAGAAATAATCCACTGAATCAATTATTAATGGAGGCATTTTGGTATCAGGTATTAGATCATTACATTTATATTATTTCAATATTTTCATAGCGTGAATAGCTAGAAACTTGGAATCACAGTAAAAATGGTATTTTTGTGTTTTCAATCCAGGCTTTTTTTTTTATTTATTTTTTTTTATAGATACTGAAGATCTCATCTAGTGATGTAATGGTACAAAAGGAAATAAAGATAAACAACTTGCCAACACGACTCAGTGTAATTTTCATATCATGAAAAGGTGCTGCTTGGTTTAAGCTCTTAGATTTGTCAACTACTAATCAGGGCCGTTAGAAAAGGAATCCCTCATGGTTTAGAGTTTATTTTTGGACAGCCATTTGATGATATGAAGTTGGAGGTTTAGTGTGTGAAGCGCCAAAACATTGACAGAGCGAGTATGTGGATGCTCATCATGCAATCAAAGCTTTTTCATCAGACTCCTCTCTGTAAACATTGGCATGCCTAAGCAAACCACGCAGTGATTAAGAGGAGTCCGCAGTTTTCACTAAGACTTTCAACTTCTGCCAAAAGTTTCAGAATGATCAAGAGAGGCACGTTGTTTTCTTTCTCTATCTTGATAGATATTCATCATTTCATGAGCAAAATTAGCCCATTACCGCCGATGATCAACGTCTGCCTTGCTTTGTAATCCTTGCTTAATTAGTCACAGAGTGACGACAAGTCAAACTGATTCTGCAGCCTCTTTCTTTCCTAAATGAGTTCACAACACAGGACTGCCGGTCCTTTGGTCATCGGGTTTTGATGTGAGCTCTGTAAGTCTGTGCGGTAGGCCAGATGAGGAGCGCCATCTTGCACTTTGATTGAAATCTTTTTAAGCTCACACAGAAATGCACAATAAACACAAACCCTCTGACCTGTTGTTGCTGGCCTCGTTTCTCCTGCAGACATTCATCAAGATTAATTCCGAGCCGAGTTCAAAATGCTTTGTTTGAAAAAGACTCAATTCAATTGAGCGGATCAAGGCACAAATATAAAAGCACTATCGCTGAGGCCTCAATAAAAAGAGCGGGATTCTGGTTTTGGAAACTAGTTTTAGTAAAAGAGATGTTATGTCTTTTAAATCAAAAAAAGCAAACAGATTTTTTTCTTTTTTTTCTTTCTTGATCATTTGACCTGGTTGGGCAATACATCTCAGATGTGCGTCATAATAATTTGTTGCCCTTTTGAATGTGTGTAAACTATAAATAAACTATGCTTAGTTTAATTCATTAAAGACAGCAAGAGCTTCTTTATCCAAACCTTGCTACTCAATACACATGAAAAACACGAGAGAGATGCAGGGAAAACAGATCAAAGAAGAGCCTGTCAAGTGTATTTTTGTTTTTGCTTGTTTCTTTGTTTTGTTGTATTTGAAAAACAGACTTTACTAAGTGTTTGCTACATAAATAGTTTGCAAATTTTAGCGTATTCTCTCAGCATGGATGGGCACACTTGAGAGCTTCTTTTTTTTCTTCAGTTTGACGTTTTTAGATTTAAAAACACAAGTCACTCCTATACACTATGCCAGCGGGATAAGATAAATGCCCTGATCTTACACTAATGGCCTCCTAACATGGTATGGTGAGCATCTTCATTAGTCTAAAACCTCGTTGACGAAAGCTTAAGACCACGCTAGAAACGTCTCCTTTACAGTGTGAGGCCCATTTGTCTGATGAGGCCAGCTGAAGCCGGAGGACCAGGGCCCCTGCCAGCGCTGCTCTGGGAAGGCATTTGAACGAATGGGTGTAAAAAAAAAAAGTCAAGGGGAGATTCTAGGTTGACAGCCCGGTCAACTTTTAAAGGGAAGAAAAGAAGATAGATTTTTCATCCATTTATGAACAAATGGTGCTAAAGTTGTGTTGTCAGCATGGAGGAGGTGAATCGCTGGCAGGCTGCTGTTCTTGGCTGAAGAAAATGTTCACAGAAAGTGATCAATAGATCTTTGATAAGGCTTACCCCACCCTTGCACGGGGCAGCTCTTTCAAGCTGTGCGCTGCACACACGGGTGTCATCAAGGTTACTCAACAGAGCGACTTATTTCGATATAGTGAGCTGAAGTCACTGTGATGTGAATTAAGGCACTGCATCGTATTGCAAGTGAAATAATACAGCCAATGAATCTATGGAATCCTTGAAAATCAGTTTTTTATTTTTTGGCGTTTGTCAGTCAGGTACCGCACGATTGTAGGAAAACTCGTCCACAGATGAGATTTGTCCGTTCACCGGTACTGCACATGCATCACATTTTCTACCGACAGGGCAACGTTTGACATTTCATCCTACACAGGATTTATTACATTTTTTCATGTGTTATGACTCATATAATGCAGTGTGGACAATTCTGAGAGATTCTTGTAAATAAATGCTTCAGCGTGCGTTTTTAATTCAACTTTACAGATGACAGATAGAAACAATGCTCATTTGTCTTTAAACTTCAATTTTGAGGATTACAGCTCAGCCACAAACGTTCTGAGGTAAAAGAAAACAAATCTGTGTAAGACCTGGAACAAGGTTCGCTTTAAAACAACTGAAACTATTTCAGCAATCTGCATCAATTCACAATTTCTTTTTTTTTTTTTTTCCAGTCATCTGGAAGTGTTTCCACACCAGGTTGCCAGAACCCCTTTTCCCTGCCAGTCGCGGTGTCTGTTTCTGATCACTTGATTAATTGGGCATAATTATTTACTACCTATACGTCAGAAAAAATTAAAGGCCTGTTTTAAAAGACCCAGTCCTGTTATAAAACTTTTCCTCTTTTTTTCAAGTGGTATAATGCGAAGTTCAGTGCTGTGTGTGTGTGTGTGTTTCTCTCTATAATTTAGGGATTTTCTTTCCCACTTTCTCAAAATCCCCAGAAATGTTTAAGTGCTGTGTCGCCAGACATGAGTTCACTCCTACTGCTGTGCATAAATAGCACCGGAGGCCTCAGCCCCTGAAACATTTCAGATGTTCAGGTCTCTCTAGAGTATTTAAATCCAGCTGAGATGACTGATGACCGCGGCTGCCAGAGAAGCCGTCCTGACATGTTCGTCTTGGTTAAAGCCCGCGCTGCAGCGCTTTGTAGAAGCAAAGATTCGGTAAATAAGTGCAGTGAAGCGGTGAAGATAAATTGTGCCCATCACACAAATTAATTTATCTTTTCAGCCACTGATTTATTTAATTCCTTATCTTCAGAAAAGGGCATTATACTGTTCGGTACCACCATTATGCATCTTTACAGCAATGATGCCCACCTGCTTTGCCAAGCCTGTGCCCTCAGTTCCTCTCATTATCTTCTGGGCACAGGGAAGGAGACGTTATTTTAGCATGCCTCAAGAATATATTTAAACACCATCGTGGGTTTTCTGCGGGGAAAAAAGAAAAACCTCTGACGGGGACATTTCTTGGACAATAAATAGGAATCCAGTGATGATTCCGATTTGTCTTGAAGGAGGTTTTTTTTAATTTTTTTTTTTTGAAAGACCACTCAATTTACATGACAACTGCATTTGGACTAAATTAGCTTCTCTCACTAAATAATTACCAAATTTTTCCTGGACAGGCTTGTTTGCAGTATTTGAAAAGGCACGCCTCCTAGAAAGCCTCTAATCAGGTTTGCCACATTTGAATTAGAGACGCTGGTTTTGTCAGCCTCTCAGTGGCACAGTTCATATTGCTGTGACTGTTTGGGTTTTTTGTTGGTTTTTTTTCTTCCTGAGACACTTATTCAAATTCAATCAGTTTAATTAATTTAACTGTCTGGCCACCAGTGAGTGCATGACACAGGAAGTTGTTTCAACAGAGTCTAGACGATCTCAATTTATTGTGCAGTATTTGTTCATTCACAGAGCAGTAAAGTTAATTTGTTGTCAAATCAATACAACACCCGTTGCTAGGCAAACAATTATTCCTGTTCCATTCAGAAATACCCCCAAAAAAACAAAAATGTGGCCTGAATCATCAAACAATTTCAGAAGCGGCTTTGGTGATATTACGAAAAGGTGTTAGTGTTAGTAGCAATGACAACATCTAGCTTTTTCTGGTATGTGTGAGCCAGTTTGTGGTAACAAGGTGACTTTCTTTATTATTTTTTTAGAATGAATCATGATTTAAAATAGCAGTAGATTAGCGACACGGCGATGAATTCCTATCATTAAGAGAGAATGGGAAACTGATTGTTTAAATGACATCTAATCAAACAAAATCGATGAAGACAAATGGAAATGAAAAGTATCCTTTCCACGCAATGGGAACTGTCCGGTTCCAGTGCATTTGGGGCTTTTCCGTATTGGAGTTTGCATGTTCGTCCTGCACATCATCAGGTTTTGACTTCAGTTTGATCCCAGCCACCGGCCAAAAATGTATAGCCTTTTTGATGTAACTCTCAAAAATAACCTTAAAGAAAAAACAACAACAAAAAACTCCATGTAAAATAGAGAGGAATAAAGCAGGGGAATTTGGAAATGTTTATTTGTTTTCAATACAGATACCCTAAAGTCAAGTGGAGGTTCTCATACTTTATTAAGGTCTGTTTAAAATGTTTATGGTTAATACCCAGTATTTTTCTATGTTTGAATGCAAGCTTTTCATTGAATGCTTTTCTACAATGGGGATGCTCTGAAAAATATGAGGAAGTCCAGCATTGAACCGGCTTAAAGCCGGTGTAGCATTAAAGTGTAAGTTGATTGAGACAAATATAAATATATATATATAAAGGATTCTGTTGCTACAGTTTAGAAATGTGACTTTTAAAATGTCACCTACAAATCTGATTGAAGGGGTTGAAATTTTGAGTCGATGAAGCCTCTCATCCAACATTTGACTTTCCCGATAAGGCTAATAAGACACTGTCATTATTTGTTCTTGGCAGAATATAAGGGTGTCTTAAGATTTGAAGCCTGTTTAAATTAGCTTTAGCTGCACATTACTTAATTGCTTTAGAGAATGATCATGTTGGGGTTAAATAACTACTGGATCAAGTGGGACTTTTCCTTGTTATAATTATAACTACTCAGTTCATTAAGAATCATGAGAACAGCTTTTTTTTTTTTTATTCACATAATGACATTTTTGGGGTATCTCCTACTAAGATATGCAATTATATATATATATATATATATATATATATATATGGAGCTGTAGACGAGTCATCTTTTTTATTTTTTGGTAAAAATAAATGTATTGAATACCTGCCAAACAGTCCAGTCTCAGAGAAAGGTTAAGACTGTTGCATCCTTCCTGTAATCAACAAGCACACCCACTTTAGAGATTATCTTTGCAATCTTTCTCTCAAATCCATATTCCTTATTGCCCCGGTGACTTGTAGAATAAGTAGGTGTAATCTATCAGAAAAGAGAGCTTGGTACAATTTTAAGGGATTATATGTATTTTGGCAAAGTATTTAGTACTGTGGCTTTCTCAGAGGATTAATGCCACACTTGTATCTGATGCTGATTAGTCGAACAGTCCACCTCCCACCACCACCTTTTTTTTGCAGGCAGTTTTGTCTGCTGGTGTCTGGTTCATCTGTTGATGTTGTGGTCATCACTGTTTCACCCTGGTATTTACAAAATGGTGACATTTCTCTGCATTTACACATAAAAGCAGCTACAAGTCGCCACAAACGATTTCTAAAAACTCCTGCCACGGTGGAGGTTTTGAAAAACTTTGTGCCTCTGTTTGCATCTAAAGACGGGATTCAGGGGATTCTGATTGGCTATCATGGCTTCTCGTTACACTGCCCCCTACCGGTTTGGCATGCTCATAGTAGCTCTGAACCAGGTGTATATGTGGGTCTGTGCAAAGTTGAGATTTTTTTTTTGTAAACAGAGAGGTGGAAATATACATTTTTGTAAAACCCCGGGTGCGTGTAAACGTGGCATCAGACATCCAAGCAGAACTGAACCCCGCTGACCTTGTTGGACCAGTACCATAAGTTTACAAAGGAAAAACGTGCTGCTTTCGATAGGAACACACTGACAGTTTTTACTCAAGGGAAAGCAAATTTGTTTTGTTAAAGTCCACTTATTTTACAGCCTCGGTTGGAAGGAAGTGCAAAACACACACAGTAATTGTGGAGGTTAAAAAAAAAAAGAAAAGGGCCACAAGATCTGCAATTTTTGTTCTGGTTTTGTTTGTTTTTGTTTATTTTTTCTTTTTCTTCTTTTGGTCTAAGAAAGGCATCGCTGTTTCCCCAGATGAAATGCAGCTGGTGAGAATATCTTTTACAGATGTATACCTTATAGTTCACATCTGTATAATTTGATATGATGCATCTTGCGTACGGCAAGAGATTGTTCATGTTTGGATTTTCAGTCATCCATCTTTGAAGCAACATGTGTCCCTGTCCGTTCTGGTTATGTCAATTTGATCCCTCATGTCTCATCTGCTTTTCAAACACTGAAAAAGGAAACTTCCAGAAGTAAGTGAATCTCAGCTTTTCCTAATATGTTTCTCATCACTACATACTCTCTTTAGAGTACTGAATACATAAAATCATAGGTAACAACTTTTTTTTAATTTAATTAATTTTTTTAGTTTAATTCTCATCGCATAGTTTAAAATTTCTTTTAAAAATTGGAAACGTGCCCTTTTACTGTTGGTTGAAATACATGTTACTTTGTCGTTTTGGTTAACAGGTAAAAAAAAAAAATTAATAAAAACTTTTACACAGTATGTGTGTTACTTTTAATTTGATACTCGCCAATCACATTTTATAAATATTCAAATGGGTTTTCTTCATGCAAGTCTCTTTCATAAGATACAAGTGTGTCAGTGTCAGAATCACAAAATGCTAAAAAGACATATCACTCCATTTTTGGCTTAGAGTGACAACCGTTGGGTCAAAAAATACAGAAAAAATATACATGTTCTGCTTTTTGCTCAAGACAACCGAGGGGGTCAAAAAATACGTGAAAAATGCGTTGGTTGGATTTTGGCTCAAAATGACAACGCAATGGTCAAAAAAAACGCATGAAAATGCGTCGGTTGGTTTTTTGGCTTGAAACCATAACCGAGGGGTCAAAAAAATACACGTTGCCTCAGTTTTGGGCTTAAGACGACAGCCAACAGGTAAAAAAATTTTTTTGCGAGTTTCACACCGTGACTTATTCAAGGTGTTATTTGACTGTGCTTTTTATTGCGATAAGTCACTCAACAGCTACCTTTGATCAATATTCAGAATTTTAAATCTAGGTCTTGGTGGGGTTTTTTTAGCGTATTTCTGTTCGCGAGGCTCTTTCCTACGAATGTATCAGAATCATAAAACATGACAAAACACCTTCCTCTGTTTTTGGCTCAAAATGAAAGCCAAGGAGTCAAAGAATACTTGAAAACTGCGTCGGTTGGAAATTGGCTCGAAACGATAGTGGACGGGTCAAAAATAAGTGAAAAAGGTGTTGCTTGGAGTTTGACTCATAACGACAGCCGGCAGGTCAAAAACCGTGAGTTTCTCGGCGTGACCTCGAATTTAACAAAGTGTCCCAGTAAACCCGTATTTCACTCAAACTCAATAATTAATGGATACTTTGAATCTTATGTGCTGGTTTTCAAAACGTTTGATGAAGTAGAAAATTGTCAGACAACTGCAGCTCATCAACATCCCTGCCGCCAGAGTCCTCACCAACACAAAGAAGGTGGAGCACGTACCTCTGGTCTATAAAGCTTTGAATGGCCTCGGGCCTAAATACAACTCAGATTTACTTGTATAATTTGAAACATCCAGACCCCTCAGGTCCTCAGGAAGCAGTTTAATCCGTGTTCCCAGAGTCAACAAGGTGACGTAGCTTTTTTGTTTCTACGCCCCTCACCTGTGGAACAAACTTCCTGAACACCTGAAGCCTGCTGACACACTCACTTCTTTTAAATCACGACTTAAAACATTCTTAATTGCACAGGCTTTCGAATGAACAACAAACTTTACTCATTCTATTACAATTATCTTTATCAAACTCTTACCTTATTTACTCTGCTTTTTATGCTGTTTTTTTAATCCCCTCAAGTCTCATTGAAACGGTGATTGACTTGAAAATTGCTCCTTCGAATTAATCTCAGATTAATTTTTGAAGTGATACTGTGAAGCGCTTACACCGCTGATGTAGAAATTCATCATGTTCAATGTGTGCAGTGGCTCTGCTCATGTAGAAATGTATTATTTCTATGTTTGATGCATAGAGCGAGTTCATTGTTTGCCCAGATGCCAGGAACAGCGTGACGTGTGTGACGCCAAATACCTTCCGGGAAAAGAGCAGAGTAAAGTTGATCCTAAGGATCTATGTGGTCCCAAAGTGGACCGTATGGTCAGTGGGTGTGGTAAAGACTGAGTTAAGATCAAGATTCTTCATTGCTTGCTTTAATGTATTTATTTCATTTTTAATATTTAATATTCTTTTTTTTTTTTTTTCTTTTTAAAGCTTTTATGTGTTTCTTTTATTTCTTTGTAAAGCACTGTGGTTGCCTTGTGTTTCAATGGTGCTCTTTAAATATATTGGCCTTGCCTAGAGTTCCTTTCTACGAGATGTATTTTTAAAATCATGTGAGGTGAAATTCTATCATTGGATGTCAAATGTTTTGCAAAGTTTCTATTGCAATGCGTGTAACACTCAGAATGTAATAATTATGAAATTGTGAATACGATCATTGTTTCACACTTTTGATAAAAAAAAAAAAAAAAAAAAAATCCTTTTAGAATAAAATAGTTCTTAAGGGGAATTGTTTTGGGCAAAATTCCAATTAAATCATGAAAAGTAGTTGTATCAGATGTCAGACCTTCTAAGGAACTTCCAATAGATTTTGTTATCAACGGGTCTTGGAGTTTTTGAGCGGTGAAAAAAAAGAAATAATGGAGGTCTGCTAGTTAGAGGCTTTCACTTTGAAAGTAGTCATTTAAGTCTGTCCTGATAATCATTAAACCTTCATATCTGTTACACCTGTGCTTGGTCCGAGCACTCCTCCTTTTGAATTTCACCATTAATTTGCTTTGAATTGCATTCATCTTAACAAAACATCCTCAGCAAAGTATGAGGTGTATGTCAACTACTGGCAAACACTTAATACTCTAAATGTGTCTGTGACACTATCACAGCATCCTGTGTCAGGGATGCTTCATAAAAAATTCAAAACACCTTCCCAGGCAGTTGTAGCCTGCGGCTCTCAAGGTTTGTCTTTGTAACAATTTGATAACACCGGTCACACTGTATTGTGTGTCCTTGAGCGGCAACAAGGGTAAGAGATTTGTTTCCTGAGTCTGTACAGATGCAAAAAAGAGAGAGCGAGAGCGCGGGAGAGAGAGAGAAAATCCATCCTAGTAGGAGGATGTCTCCATGATTGTTTTGAATGACAAGGTTGACAATTCTCAGAGTGAATTATTAAATACTCCCTTTGAAAGGAGTGATAGCACAATGGAGCAAGGCATTTGTTAAAGAACAGGGTTGCACATATGTAATGGCAACAATGGACTTATTGAACGTAATCATCTGCCATCCGGAAAGCAGAGAGAATGATTCATTCTCCTCTCACAAAATGCAATGAAATGTTATTGGAGATATGAAAATCTAATACACATGCATAATATCTAATAGTCTCTGCACTGTGGCCCACTTACTTTATTTGTGTGCACATACTAATCTCACTGTTAACCCTTTCACTATTAGCTACGAGAGCAGTTATCATGGTAACTGATGACTTGCCGAATCCACTAAGTAAGCAGCTTAGGGAAAAGCGTGGGTGCCTCCAGTATCTGTAATCTACTTATCAATCAGAAATTGGATTAATCTTCAGCTACAAAACAAAAAACACATATTGTCGCTTGGTGAAAATGACAAAACAAAGCTGCTCATGTATCTTTAAAACTTATTAAGCTCAGGAAATGAGGGGACATTTTTCATATATTCAACTCCCACATATTCTCACTTCTTCCATCGTGTCTATTTTACCTCATATCAGCTTCAAACCAGCTTGTTCTTCTGCTTGTTATTGCTTCTCTAAAGACCAACTTTTCGTTACACCTGGAGTTTTTCAAGTGCAGGTGGCCCCGAGCTCTCACACCACACACGCTCTCTGTCTCATCTCAAATACAATACAATACAATTACATTGAATGGCCGACTCGTTGATGTTTTTCACGTCACAATAAACTATTGTGAACTGCTGTTGAGATCCATAAGCAATAAATTGTTGTTGTGCTCGTTAGATGCATTTCATTTAAAATACTATAGTCTGTAAATGTCCCACACATACCCCTCACACGTTCACTGAAGATTATTTGACCTCTCAATTTATCTTCATTCCACTTACAGCAAATTCTCTTCAAGAAACCTTCTAATTAGATATCTTGTAGTATTACCCTCCTCTCCTTTCTGTTTTATTGTGATTTCTTCTGGCATTCTCTCACCCACAGATTTTTTTCTGCTGCTGCCCAACACCCAAACACACACACACACGCACTGCAGGATTAGATGATTATTCTTTCTGCTGCTTTACTGTGTGTGTGGCATATAACATTTCTTGTAGTGGAATAGAGTAAACTGTCTTTGAACATGTTTTTTAATTCAAGGTTCACCAACTTCAAACTCTCTCTCAGTAATCTTGCTGACACAAGCTTTTTAGACATTTTAATGCACAGTTCACTTCTTCTGTGAACCTTGTTTTCCTTATCACAATACCGCATGATCTGATTCTTCTTCTGTGCTTAGCCATTCAAAGCCGAGTGATAAGATGCATAAGTTGGCTAAATGGTTTTAATGAGTTACTGCTTGTATTTCTTGCTTTTTGCACAATCTCTCGCCTTACGCTCTTTGAAACTGTAACCTTTTAATTCAGTGAACCTGGATGAAGGTATGGCCACCAGCACAATCTCTTCACACTTGGGGCCTTTAAAATTACAGCAAATCGTTTGTATTGCCTGCATTCATAACTCGTCAATGACGATTCGTGGGCCAGCCAAAGGGCTGCTTGTGGCCCATATATAGCGTACAATACCCAGGTTTCCTGTAGTCTGTGCTAGTTGAAAATTGCTATAGTGGGATTCTATAAGTGGCTGGTGGGTTTTTTGAGATATCCTATGATAAAGGTAAATGACTTGTCAAGGGTGTCATTTGTTGTTGTTTTCTTTACTCATTGTGAGCTTTGGGCGATAATATGGGTACAGTTTATGGACAGATGGTGGGATGGGAATAATGAATACAATTATGATCAGCTACATCAAAACTGCATTGTTATACTTCTGGTTGATATATTTTTGATGTTTGCATTGATGTGTTTGTCAACTGGTTTCCTGTGTGACTGGATCAGAGAGTCCATTGCACTGACCATATTCCTTTCAATGTGGGCGGATCCAAATGTATTGACATTGTTGTGGAATCAAAGTCACAATTTGATGTCCATAAACATGTTTTATCTTATCTGCTGAGAGTTTTCCAGTGAGCTTTCTTGCAACAGAAACTGAATTCCCGTTGCAATTAACTTCACTAAAAGTTCATGATCAAAAACATCTAAAACTACAATTAACCGGAGGTGTTATCCAAGAATATCTATCTATCAATCTGCTCCGAGTGCTGTGCCAAAGAAATCTATGTGGCTGAGAACAGTTGTGAGGGGTTGATCACCTTACGTTGAGCCTTGTTCTCAATCAATGAGTTTGATGTTGGTTCAGTTGCTGGGAACGATTGAGTGGTGGGAGACGTAATTGGTCTCATTTGACACAGGAGCGGGTTGGATTCAGAGAGCTAGACTGGAGAAGTGCAGGGCAAGATGCAGAGTGGCTCATGTGTGCACTTGTGTCTTGAGGATAAAGAATACAATCTTCCACTTCAATACAAGACAGACCCGAGGCAATCGGAGCCCTCAAGGCTTTGATCCACTATTTTCTTTCTGAGCTTTGAAAAAAAGTAACAGAAGGATTACCATCTTTTCACTGACTGTAACCCTGCCATAATAAATTAGCGGCTCTGTAGCGGTTAAAAAGGACGATAATAGACATTTGCTGCAAGATATAGCAGTACGACAGCATAAACACTTTATTTTTACAATGCAGAATGAGAGCAAAGTAATGTGGTGGACGTGATAAAAGCGTATTCAGAATGTTCTAAAATCACTTTTAATATTACAAACGCCAGAGAGATGATTTAAATTGACTACTTGTAAGATCAGGAGTTGTCAAACTATGGAGAAACTTGTAAAACAAGTGGTAAATTGTACATGGACTCCACTTATGTAGTGCTTCTTCACTGCCTTTTAGCGGTCTCAAAGTGTTTAATCGTGATAGTCATACGCATGCACGCACGCACACACACACACACTGCAGCGGTTGTACACCTCAAAGAATTACTTTCGGTTCTTGCCGTGGAACATTTCAGCTTGTTGTTGATCCACTGATAATGAGAACAGAGAACAAACTGTTCATTCAACGGACCCATTTTTAATGACCCATTCAAGTTTTGATTTTATTAAAATTTATATGAACGAATTATTTTAATGATCAAACTCTTTGCAGAGTGGTAATGGAGTAAATACCACATTTTCATGTTTGTGGATTTCCCATGTTTCCTATATCAGTGCATTAAGGATTATGTTACTGTGTCATTTCAGTATGTTGTGCTGGTAATCTGTGTACTCTGTGAGGATGGCTCTCTGGCTTTTGCTGAGTTAAAAGCTACAGAAGATGAATAGATAGTTTGGATGGCGGGGTTGAACGCTTTGCCACAATAATGTAGATGTTTAAAAAAAAAGGATTTTGGAGGCTTTTTAAAATCAGATTATGTCATAGCGTTAACTGTTAAAAAAATAACTTGGCGGAAAAAGTATTTGTGGTAATTATAAATGATAGTAAGTGAATGCAAATATTTCAGAATATTGCATCTGACATCAAAGTGTGCACAATCTCACATTTTGTCTGATTAATTGCCCAAACGATAAAAAAAAAAAAAAGACTGGAGATTTCAAGCGAAGAAGGTAAAATGTAATTAACCCTGAGACCAACATCAGCTGGACTTTAAATAGGTCATAAAAATAACAGTTTGTAAAATGAAGGACTTTAAAATGTGGCTATGGCGTGGTAGCACTGGACTCAATTAGTATAAATATAAACCTAACGCAATTGAAAACCATTTGGATAAATTAATTGTGAATTTATTATTGTATGCAAGACAATTGAGCACTTAAATACATTTTAAAATGTGCAGTAATTCAGTCATGGTATCACCCATTTTGTGCTCAGTGTGTAGTTTCCTAGTTGTTGAGCAGATTTAGTTGTACCTTGGTCGTTACAAGAGTTGTAGTGAAATGTCTCTAATTTTTGTGCTTTGAGTGCAAATTGTACAATGGCTTGGTAATTTTCTTTCTAATTCCCTCTGTCCTCAGGCAAAGAGTGTTTATACGTGCATAGCCACCTCTCTCACTCCTTTCCTCTTTGGCTCTCTGTCTCTCACTCCTCGGCAAACTATCTCGTTCCCCTCCCTCTCAGTGCACATATCCAGCTAATTAAACAAAGCACACGATTTGATTAAACAAGTAAATTGTGCTAGTCTGTGTTTGCGATAATTAGGATAACCCAGAGTTTCCTTAAGAACATTAACTGTGATGGATGTTTCATCCCCAACTTAGAATGGCTGTGCCTCGACAGCACAAGAGGATAACAGCTCCTGTTGTGACGAAAAGAAAGAAAACCAAGATGAAATCTGTTTTAAATCTCGGACACAGATGGCCCCGCGATGCCATTCGCCGGAGCTCGGGATTCTAAACAATGTATGCACAATATGTATGTGCTTTGGGCAAGGATGGCCTTTTTCAGCAATTACCATTGGGATAATGGAAAGAAGTCGCGCTCATTTAGGAAGTCCTACAGTGGAGGCTTGTGTACGGAGCAAAGAACACACACTGTTCAGCCAGATAAGTAGAGCTGGAGGACATGGTGAGATCTATTCTTTCTTCACTTTAATGAAATCAGTTGAACGAGTAGAGTTATCCTTGTCTGGAAAGATATGCTGCCACAAATTAAAAACTTTAATAAAACGTGTGTGCTTTTGGACAGGTGTATGACTCTTTAAAGGGTTTAAAATAGTAAAACTTGCAGTAAAAGTAATTCTCATCTGTGTTATTGTGCTGTCCCTGTCAGGCAAAAAAAAAATGTTTCCACCACAGTGGTGACTCTGTGAACAGCCTAAGATGATTTTTAAGCTTGAATTCTGACCTGCTGGGTCGCTATGGTTAAGTTGTCAGGCATTTAGTTTCTCTGAAGCAGCAGTGTGATCTTCCTGGATTTCCTGCAAATGTCTGTTTGTTTCAGAGAGCACGGGGGCCTTAAGTAAGTACACACAATGTTGTTTGAGTGGAAGTGTCTGAGGTACACATTCAATTTGATGTAATATTTGTTTTCATTGTGTTAGTTTTACAGCGCATTCAAGTGGGCACATTTAAAGGTTAAACGTGGAAGCTTTTGTCTCTCATTCGGAGAATGGTTAGATATCTGCCGAACTACACCTCGTGAAGAGAGGGCAGAATAGCAAAAAGACTTTAATCTCATCACGCTCTGCCAGGAAATCGTAGATTGCAGCGGGTTGTATGCATTCAATCAGGCACAATAAGGTGAAACCTGCAGAGGACTGTGTGGAAGAATCACGAGAAATCAGATCCAAATATTCAGCGACCGTACGCTCCAGCCAGCTTACTTCATCCTCTGCAGCAAGAGTGAAGGCTGAAGCTGCAGGAGTCAGTCTCTCCATTGCAGAGGAAGAGGCTAATGTTTTGAAACAAAAGGCTAATCTTGATGCTCAGCTACATTTACTCAAAGCTAAGAAGGCAGCTGCAGCAGCTAAAGCTTAAGCTTGGGAAGCATCCGCGCCAAAAAGCAGACCCACAACAGCCCCAACTAGACAACATGGCAACTTTCAGCACAGTTCAACTAACACAAGAGTATGTTCAGCAACAATCGGAGAGAGCCTTTGAGCCACAATCATCACAGGTAAATCCTGCAGATCATGTTTCGCCATTAATGCCACAGCCAGCCATAGATGTCTGTGTAGCAGCCGAGAAGGACAGAGAGCCAAGTGGTCATCAGTATGATGCCTAGAGCAGTCAGGAGTTTAAAGCCTTGCCTTATCAGTCTGATAATGAAGCACAATTAACAAGAAGACTTTCTACCTCACACAGCTGTTCTTTAAGTTCAAACAGAGAGTGGGAATAATAACACATATCAACCTCCTCAGCCTGATAGATCAAACCAAGACCTGCTCACATCCAACAGACAGACACTTCAAGCCCAGCAAAATATTTGATGCACAGAGAAATGGTCAGTTTTGGTCTGCTGATATTTGACGACCAACTATAAAATTAGTCATCATGGAAAGTCTCATTCCAGAGAGCAGTTCAGGATCTCAGTCTGTCACTGCTCTTCTGGGGGGGGGGGGGTCAACAACACAGAGCCACTGGTTGCCGGTCGAGTTATCGACAGTGCCTCTTCACATTGTCGAGGGGGTCCAGGACGGCTCGCCTCATCCCATGTCCAAGGGGGTCCTGGACGGCCTGCCTCTTCACATCTACAAGCGAGCCCGGTGCGACCCATTTGTTCACATACCCCTAGTCCCTGCAGTGGTCACCCTTGCTATACTGTTAACCCAAAAGATGGATGACCTTGATGCACCTGCAGGAGACTTTAATATCAATGGCCTCTCTGTCAAACGCTGGAAAAGAATTCAAGGCCTCCCTGATACCTTCTGGAAAAGATGGAGTAAGAAATATCTCACAACTCTGCAAACTAGGAGGAAGTGGCAATCAGAGAAAAACAACTTGTGCTGTTAAAAGACTCGCAGGTCAGTTGAACAGAATGGCCGCCTGGACTGATTGTACAGACTATATATGGCCATGATGACAGAGAATGGAAAGTAGAGGTCAAGGTCGTCTGGCATGGCACTCTGAAACTGTAGAGACCAATTCCAGAAGTTATCTCTCTCTGCCATAAAGAGAATGTATAGTGGTATAATTGCATAATGCGAGGCGCATAGTGTGATGCCCCTATCAGGCAGAACATGTTTCCACCCTAGTGGTGACTCTGTGAACAGCTTCAGTTGTGTGCTAACCTTGATTACCTGCAAATGTACGTGTGTTTTAGAGAGCACACAGTACTTAAGTCTGACACAGTTTATGTTGTTTAAATGGAAGACCCGTGGTACACTTGTAATTTTTGATGTAATAATTGTTTCCTTGGTGTTAGTTTTAAAGTGCCTGCAAGTGGGAGAAATAAAAGTTTAAACATGGAACCTTTTGTCTCTCATTGGAAGAATGGTTAGATATGTGCCAATCTACACCCCGTAAATAATAGAATAGTTATTTTGTAATAAAATATTGTGAGATGATATCTATTAATAATATGTGGGAGCGATGGTAAAGTTTCTATAAGCTTATCACATCGTGCTGTAAAACATGTACATCTAAATGATTAGTTATTGTTATAAAACAACCATATGTATGAATTACGGTGCAATATAAACATCCTGCTGAATCACATGTATGTAAATGCTATATGATTAAGTACATGACATTTACTAATTAAGGAAGTGGTGGGATGAAAAGAGAAATAGAGATGAAGAGTTACAGAACATTTCAGATGGCATCGTGCTGCGAGAGAGAGATTATCATTGATTTTGAAGTGGTCGTGTTGTTAGCAAAACCCTGAACCGAGTGTTACTGACGCCAATGCTGATGATTCATTGAATTAAGAGAGAAAATAACACTTATTATTGAAAATGAGAAAGTTCAAAAGAAAACCAAGGATTTCCACAAAAACTTTGTTCCCTCACTCTTGTGAAATGCCACCAATTTAAACCAGTTTGAAAAACGTACGTTTTCTCCTTTTTCCATGGTGCAGAAGAGAATAGAAAACTTTTGCAGTTGGTGGGATAAAGAAGATGAGGTTTTTTTTGGACACCCGTCATTGTTATTTAACGACCCTCTTTCTGCCAGAGCCACCTGAATTAGTTTTTCGGTTTTGTCAGTATAGTAGGTACAGTGATTTATGAGTAGCACAGCTTGTAAAGAGGAGTTTCACCCACGACTTCACGGCTTTAGCAGTTATGTTTTGATGACTGTACTTTTCATCACTCCCGGTGTCACAGATCCCTCCTCTTGAAGTGTTAAAAAAAATTCCAATCATCTATTTTTTTTTTTTTTCTGACCTTGATACGTCTTGCAATTTTTTGGACACAATCATAGGTTGCATATGTGATAGAGCATGTAAATACATACATTAATAGAAGGTAAATTTCTAAATAAATATATTTTATTACACATGTAACTAAACAACTGCATATATTGTTCTTTTAGGGAAAGGTATTTGTGAAGAGATATGTGCGACATACTAAATTATATGTTTACATTTTCAAGGTAAATACCCTCCCGTGGACCCATAAACTGTAGATTATTCTCCATTTGTGATCAGACACAGAAACTGGGGAGCAATATTTAAAAGTTGCAATCTGCGATGCGGATCGTAACATGTGTACAAATGAAATATATGTATTTGTGTGGTAAACCTTTGACATGCGTCATCAGTTCAAAGACATGTCTTAGAGTACTTCCCATTTAATTTTTTTTTTTTATTATTTTTATTAAACTACTGAATAAGTAAGATATGAATGCATATGAAATTTTGTAAGGATTAATATAAAATGATAAAAAAAAAAAGATAAAAGATCAGGACACTAAAAATTACAATATTACTGATAAATACATTTTAAATTCAGAAAATAACAATAAATCAGATATAAACTAAACAAAATCATGTGACTACTAAGAAGAGCAACATTATTATTATTATTATTATTATTATTATTATCATTATTATTATTATTATTAGTAGTAGTATTATTATAGACTGCGTGAAACAACAGTCTGGACAAGGATAATATCAGAAGAGGCGATAGTGAACAGGAAAGGAGGGGGAAGGAAGCTGTTGGAGAGTGGGTACAGGGGAGGGGACAGTGAAGACCTGATTAAAGACCGTCTTTGTTATGTAATTAGCTCCAAGAGAAGAAGGCCCCGCTGCTGCAGGGATGGAGAGCAGCTGGCCTGAGGTTGTCTAATTGCCTGCTCGGATTCTTTCCAGGCCTCGTCCTCTGGAGCTCACACTGGTAATGGCACAGATGTTTACTGCTGGGTACCACGGCGAAAGCTGCATGGTAACCACTGACTATCTACTGTTGTGATCCAGTGACACCTCTCCCTCCTGGGACTGTAGATCTGTGATGTTTGGACGGGCTCAGCTGCTGCGGCCAAGAAAAGTGCCTATTTATAGGGATGAACATCGGCAGCATTGTGTGTTCACCCTTGAATCAGTGCGTTCTCATTTGAAATTGATAAATTATTCATACAATATTATTCCGCCATTTTGGGATCTCTTAACTTGTGCCCGGGATTTTGATTTTAATTTTGACCTCAAGTGTTATTGACTTTTGATCCTGTTTGAAGTTCCACCATTGACTGAGTGGAGTTAATAATGTTCTCAGCAGATCTCGGCTGTCGGGGAAAGGTGTGCACTGTTTTGCTTAGCAGGGGGACAAACCTGGGCTGCCTCTATCTTTATTGAGGGATGTTAAACTACATTACCTCAGGGCTTCGAACTATATTTAACACCGCAATTTTTTCTTTTCTTTCTTTTTTTCTTTCAATGAGAGATAAAGGTTGTCGTGAATTTTGTTGGTTTTTTTACTATCTACATGTTTTCAGTCAAGGATAAATATATAAAAGCAAGATTGCTGACTAAAAATGCAATGTTATATTTATATAATGCATGTCACGCATTAATCTGACTGTCTGTCTTAGTTTAAGGTATGATATAAAAGACAATTTATTGCATGATGTAGAAAATGAGTTGATACAAATGGTACAACAAAAACTGTGCTGCACCTTTGTATCTATAGGCAAGCACATTGGAATTCGGTTTTGTACGACATTTTAAAGCATACTTACTTACTTCATTTATATTCCAAGGACATTTTTCAGTTCTGTAATGGAAGAAATTAACTTCAATTTTTATTTTATGCAGAGGGCAACTAAAACTGTTAAGTAATGCCCAAACTTTACATTAATCAATTAACTGTTGTTCTTCCCTCGGCTTTATCCAGGCCACCTGCACCAAACTCTGTGTGTGCGGGTCTGTGTGTGTGTGTGTGTGTGTGTGTGTGTGTGTGTGTGTGTGTGTGTGTGTGTGTGTGTGTGTGTGTGTGTGTGTGTGTGTGTGTGTGTGTGTGTGTGTGTGTGTGTGTGTGTGTGTGTGTGTGTGTGTGTGTGTGTGTGTGTGTGTGTGTGTGTGTGTGTGTATAAGTGAGATGAAGAGAGTGCGTGTGCCTCCGTCTCCTCTGCATTAGATGTAGCATACAAAGCTTGAGAAGTGCAGGTGTTCTTTCTTGAGGGAAGGACTTTAATGCAGTAATCACTTGGTGTCCCTTGTCAGAATTACGCTGCTCAACCTGAGCGGTGTCAGTGCTTATTTCAATATTTTGCTGGCTAGCAATATCCTTATGCTTCAGTGTGCACACAGACAGGTAGTTGCTACACACCTGCTCTGCAAAAACCAGCCAAAACACCTGCATCTTCCTGTCTCCCCAGGCCTGCCCACACTTCCCCGATGGCCAGCACACCCCTTCTTTTCTCATTTCCATCTGACTCACAGCTTGCGCGGAACTCGGACACATTTTGATGACCAAAGCTCATCTGTGATGCAGACGTGTACACACGTGTCCGCAAACTTCTCATTTGTTGTAGCTTTTGTTGATATTAAAAAGGAAAAAGCAGCTGGGTCCATGCAGAATAATGAGCTCAAAGCATTCTAATAAGTCTGGAGGATGAGTCTAATCTGAGTGGAGCAAGAGAGAAAAGAGGAATGAGAAAGAAAAGAAAAGAGAGAGCGGTACTCCAGGACAACTAAAGCCACAGCTAAAAGCAACATAATAGACTTGTGGTGTTTAAGCTTGAGCTGAAGGTTGATCTTACTGATGTGAATCCATCTAATTCTCAAAGAACATAATAATTTTTACATGACTTACAAATTAGCATTTTGTTTCCCATTGTAATTTTACTATAGTACAATTACTAGCAAGGCCTTGTCCTATCAAATAAAAGGCTACTGTTGGGTTACTCCGTTACCTTCTGAACACTATAATTCATTTTTCAAGATAACGTATACCTGATTAAATGCGGTTTTTATTTTTGGCCCAATAGTGCTGCATTTAATCCTAATAAAAACAAGATGCCATATAGGTCAGAATGTTTTATAATAACAACTTTTTACACACATTTAAATGTTTATTCCATAATTATTGTAAACATTGTGGATCTTTCACAAAATTATTTTTGACATTTGTATAATTAAACCGGCTATAAACAACTCGTAATTGACAGGTAAACAGTCGTGTTCACCCGTCCATCAGAAAGCCACAAGGTCAGTGATAGAGCAACAGTCACACCTTATCAATCTGTTGTTCAATGGCTTGAAAGCCTCTCAGCAATTTTAAAGTTTCAAAGTTGCATAGTATAATAGTATCCACCCACCAGTTGTCACCCCACCACTGGAATAAAGCCCCGTGTCAGTGCCAGGGATTGAGCCAACAGCTTCTCAGTTGTTAGACAGTCTTGCTACCTATAGGCCAATCTGCCACCCCAATAGTTGTGCCCTCATAAGGCTTATTCCATCAAAATCGAGGGCGTAATTTACCCTCTGCAGTGCCCGTGAATGCTGTTGAATTCAAGAGGTAGGTAGAGGCTGTCAAATCCATCCCTGCCATGATAAATAGCCATTTACTGTGGAATGGCAGCAGGATAGGGCAGGTATACACACTGAGACACTCACAATGTCTTCCTGAAAGTGTTTTTCTCAGACACCTGGCGTGGTGAAACCTAGCCTCAGCCACACATGTCTTTGCTACACGGTTGGCAATTGCCATAGAGCTTGACAGACTATCCCGGTCTTGGCAGGCATGTCTGTACATCAGAATACTTCAGTGACATCTGCAGAACTTTTCACTGTATACAGTGGCAATTATAGGGCATATCCAAATGCATGCTCTGTAATTGCTGCAAAAAAAAAAGCACATACATGTAAATTACTGTGCAGTAGGTCATGGCCAAAAAGCTGTAAGATGTGTTTTTCTTGTTCTCAGCCAACAAGAAGCAAGGTAGCACATTTAAATATATGTCAGGGTCCTTGGTGAAAGTCTGGAGAATCTATTTGTGCTTCAGAGAGAATGCAAGCGCATTCATTTGGAAAGATCTGTACTCAGTATATAAATATTTGGTGCTGTCTCATTAGCAGACAACAATAAGTTGTTGCAAAGGAATCAATAAGATGTGTTCTGATCTTGACGGATAGCAGGAGAAAATAAAGCTCAAAGACAATACCATAAAAAAAAAGCTAACCAAAAAAAAACATATTGTTTAATGCATCAGCTTCTTACGTGATTGGATTTTGAATAATCTTATTTATATGTGACTCAGTGGCTACCAGAGCTGTCATCAGTGTAAAATGGTTCTGCACTTGATTGAATGAATGAATGAAATGTTAACCTTCTAATTCAAAGTCTCCAATCTTATAATGACATAAACCTGAAGCTCTGTGAAAGCACAGTCACAATGAATCATCTGTCACACGTTTGTTTGTGTTTCTACCTGTTTGAAATTGTCACGGCTCCAGATGAATCTACATGAATGTACGTAGGTTGAAACGCTGCGCCTGAGTTGTTTATGAGATCAGGCAGAACAGCACAATACCTGTAATCCTTCTGACAAGAAGTTAGTACAAAAATCTCTCTTTCCTTAGCTCTCACAGACACAATTACAGAACTCTCCCATATTATGAAAGCATTGATGAGCGCTCTGTTACATGCACATTGCATTTTTCCAGCTACTGCCATTAAAGCAGGGTCTGTTCTGGCTAGAGTAAAGGTGGTGTGTTATTCGTACATATAATGTCATCCACAGCTGCTCGTGAGATGTGAAAGGTTCTTCCCCTTTGAGTTGATTGAACACCTGAAGGCATTACACTGCAGCTGCAAGAATGAAATGTGGCTTCCATCTGCGGTCTCTAATTTGTAGAGTGTGCGGCACTTAATTATGCATGGGTCAAACACCATGGATACCTTTTTTTAAATTAGTTAAATCTTCCAACGCTGCAGTGGGATTCAAAAATGTAGGTACACAACCTTTTCATGGTTCTCTGATAGTAGGACAAGTAAATTATTCTACACAGACTCCATGAACTAATTTAGAGTCAAGCTGGATTATTTCAATTTAACATTTTAGGTCATTTGTCTTTGAGCACTTAAAAAAAAAGAACAAAAAAGAAACATAATGAATAATGCTTGTATAAGATGAAAGTGTCAGTTAATTTAAACAAATCCTCAAGAAGTAAACGTGACTTGTCTGCTAAAGGAAGGAACCAAGTTTTCTGTTGTTGAGGGAGACTGATGTTGAAATTGACATAAGTAAGAAATGTAAAAAAAAAAAAAAAGAGAGAGAACGTATCAACGAAGAGAGGTGTTTGTTTCCATCCCTATCAAGTAGTTTACAAATTACACGAAAGTTCAACACCAGCGTCTCTGAACTAAGGCACTCACATGCATTGCTTCTGAGTTGAAGCAACAAGGGCAGAGTTTTGATCATTTCATTTGCAGAACATTTCACTCTGTTAAAAAAAAGGTTTGACTGAATGCAATGCTTTTAATAAAATTAAAATACACTGCCGCTCTATTTGCATGCCTTCCCCTGTGAGAGGCTGGTTTTCTATTACATGCAGGAGCTGCAATCTTTACATCCAAAGGTTTCATTTTTGAACCCGAACATATTTGTGATAAAATTTGTCTTGAACTCCAAATCATACTTTGCTTTGTCAGAGAAATTAAATTTATTTTATTTTTTTCTTAACTATTAATATTTGTCAGTGGTGTCTCTACCCACCCGTTTGTCTGTTTGTTTGTTAAAAACACAATCAGCGCAAACTATGCCAACCATCTACGTCAGTAAGGTCTTTTGGCACAAAGGTAAACGCACATATTCACTCTGTATTGCATGCAGAGGATATTCAGAGCATTGAATTTAAACCCAGGGCATTGGCAGAGTATTATGTGAGTGACAGATTTGTGTATGTTTCGTTTGTTTGTTTTTTTTTTTTTTTTCATCTAACTTCAAACAGGTGACACTTTGCCCTTTACGTATGCTTTTTCACAGTTGCTGCCTGACAAAACAATCACAAGTGAAACTGCATTCACGAAGGTGATAAACGTTACAGTTTCCTTCCAACATGGTCATCCTGATAAATCCAGCCTGCAGTCTAGAGGATGTAATGAAGGAATCATATGGTGCTACTTATGACCAGGACACATCTCTTCCTTTGGGTTCTCTTAGCATATGAAATAATTTAACTCAGGATGTAGGAACTTATCAAAATGGAATATCAAGCCACATATGCTTTGAATTGCTGGAGCGGTTTCCTGGTAGCTATCTTTAGCTAGTGTCCCCCGTGGCCCGGTTTTTTAATGGCAAATTTGCCTACCAAATGTCTGCGGAGTCTCATGAGAAGAAAGCAAAACAGTCAGTAGACAAATAGACAGGGAGATGCACATGCACGGTCACATCACACTGCAAGGTACAAACTTCGTTTTTAGGCACCTTTTTAAGACAGCTGCTTCGTGCGCTACTGGAGCAAATACAGAAAAGACAGATTTTTTTTTGTGAAAATGTGGTGAGAATTTCTATTAATTTTTTTTAATACCAACACAGTCATTATTTTGACTTGTTTTGATTTTCCTTTGTTGACAGGATTTAGTAATCTTACATTTTGATTTATGTGTCTTGGCTCTAGTCTAAACCTGTAAAACATTTTTTTAAACTTCTCATTTGCCACAACAGCTCTACTACCATTATACTATACCCATTCGTACGCCAATATTTTAACTCCTGCTTTATAATTCTGATTAATTATAAATAATAGTTCTTTAATAATGTGGCCATATGCTTTGTTTAAGAAAAAATCTGCTGTTGTTTTGCAATTTCTTTCCAATATATTGCAATACTTTTCTCATTTACCCAATATCTTATCTAAGTAAAATAAATCCTCCTTTGTAAGTCTTATCAAAATTATCTTGATTAAAAGTGACAAACACTATCTAATTAATCCTAATTATCATTTAAATGACTGTCACTGTTTAGTGTTAAAAAAAAATAAAATCTGGCAATAGAGGAATTATTTCAGCTTGAATAATTACATAAATAGATTTCAAACAGCACTGACACACAGAGATGAACTCATATGGACTCAGTGTATATGTGACAGACTCAGCTTTCCTTGCGAACATTGTCTGTTCACAGAAAAAGAGGCCAAAAGTACAGCACACAGCAGGATGTGAGACAAGAAACGCCACCAAACATATGGGAACTTGTAATGTCAGATGGCAGCTCTAGATATATAGTCACTCACGGCTGCTGCGCCCGTATAAAGTTTACCATGAATTTCCATCTATTTCCATCTATGAGGGAAACAAAGAGATTCATGGACACTTCACTGGGCTGTTAGTCCGTCTCATTAAATGCCCTTAAAATTGCCACAGGTGTACATTTAAGTGTAAATCAAGTTGATATTTATGGCAACTCTTTTAGGAGGAAATAAGTTTTCTCCTCTGGGTGAACATTGGTTATCTCCCAGCCCACTGCAGACAGAGAGCCTGGTTGTAATATATCCAACTGATACATAGTAAAGGAGGTGGAATAGATATTTTCCACAGCTGCACCAAGTATTTTTCAGGCATCCTTGAATTGCAAAACAGGAATATTTTCACATTGCAATCAATCTGAATTGTTTTAGCCTCCCAGCAATAAAATGCTGCTGTCCAACGTTGGGTTTGGACAGAGGGAAGCGTATAATCCAATGCTCATTTGTGACACATTTGAGTTTGATATTCACAACTCTGTCCTGGTCAGCTCCAGGCCACCTGTTACGAGAGTGATGGATGCCAGTGAAAGCACCCAGCTTGTAGCTGAAATGTACAGTATATGACTACTATTCAGATTGTAAATGGTTGTGAGTGAGTATTTGCCATGGTTTCTTATCATCACCTGCTGTGCGCCCAAAAGCAGTGCGGGTGAGCACACTCAATTGTTCCCCTCCATCCCTCACACACTCTCACTCACACACACACACACACACACACACACACACACACACACACACACACACACACACACACACACACACACACACACACACACACACACACACAATCCAAGCCAATTTAGTTCACCAGTTTCTTACTAAATACTCATTTGTGATACTTTATATCCCAATTATTAGGTAATCTTAAAACACACATTGAATGCAGCTTTAATACAAACCGAACTCAAAACATAAGACAGATTTTTAAGAATTGTATCACACAAACATGTGCACACTTAGCTTGCGCAGGCACACACACACACACACACACACACACACACACACACACACACACACACACACACACACACACACGCACACAAACATGTAAGTTCAGGTTTGGACACACATTCACATTGTTCACAAATAGGTTATCTACCTACCACCCTTATCCACAAATGAAAGATTTATTTTTTTCTACATGGGGACCAACTGATAGAGGTGAAAAGTTAGTCTATTTCCTATGAACTGCTTTTGGATTTGTTTCATGCATGCAGTTTCAAGCATTCAGAACGCCTGAGTCATTGCGTAGTACTTGATTTATTGGACACCTTCTTTGTTTTTAATCTATTCAAAATTGTGCTGAGCAGGAGACGTTGGAAACATAATGTAATAGCAGCTGATAGTGAAGCTGCTGTTGATACTGAAAAGAGTGCAACCATTTTGGAATAGAAACACCTACAATATAGCACATGGCTTGTAGGGGGATGAATACACAAACACAGGTGTATATGTGCATTCTGGTGCTCTCTCTCTCTCTCTCTCTCTCTCTCTCTCTCACACACACACACACACACACACACACACACACACACACACACACACACACACACACACACACACACACACACACACAGGGTGTCGTTTGTTGAGAACCCTGCTTGTTAGTTTTGTTAGCTTTTACTTCTCCAACATTCTGTCAAAACAGACAAAGAGATTCACACCAGACATGGTGTGTATTCCATCTTTGGAAGAAAAAGTGTTTGATGATAGTATTAACCAGACAGCTGAGCAAGGCTGGCACTGCAAAACCCACATAATACAACTTCCACTGCAGTCAAAGTTTAACTGAAAATGCTCTCTAACTCCATGAATGCAGCAGCAACACCACTTCACTTAGGATATACAGTGTTACTCAAGGCTGTGAAACTTATTTTTACTCTCACCCTCTATTTCTGAGCAAACCTGACCAGCCTTGAGTCGTGTTATGTATTTTCCTGCCGCCCCTGAGTCAAATATTGATTTTCAAAAGGGTTTTTTCATATTAGAGCATATTTCAGTGTTGGATCTCGACGACACTATATTTTAAAGATCACAGAAGCACTAAGAATTACATGTCAAAGAGTTCGCGCCTAAGCAAGGGCTGGGCTTTTCAATTTCATGATAAACTATCATACATATGAGGTATAATGTAAATTCGTTTGATGGCATCATTGCATGATCTTCCCACCCATTGATAAGCATCCACAGTCACTCTGGCTCCTCCTCCTTCAGTTCTGCGGTGTCATTTACTTCAGTGACCTCGTAATACCCCTAAGCTGTGTCAAGGTTCAGCAGTACTCAGTGACAGAGATGGACTGAGCTGTTAATCTCCCTCACCGATCTCTCAGACACACTCACTTTGTCACCAATACCCTGAAGCAGAAGTCGTCTCTTTTCCTACTTTCCCTCACGAACACTGACAGGTGAAAGGACTGGATAAGTCTTATATCTCGCTATCTCTTCAGATCAATCACCGTGACAGTGTGCTACTGTATGTGCGCCTGTCAAGGTCACTTTTACCATTGTTCAGTATTTGCCGTTGTTACTTTGACAAAGAGCGGGGCTTCATCAAGCCTTTCACAATGAAAGAAAAGCAAAACAAGAAGGACTCTCAAGCCATGAAGGTATACAGTAACTGTTGCAATGTGGTTGACTTTCAACATGTTGAGGTTCTTCATTGAAGTTGTTTTTTTTTTTTTAATTGGATCATGCTAGAACAAATATATTAAAAACATCAGAAGTGCATTTGTTGTTGTTTTTTTAAAAAGAATTTCATTAAATCTTTTTTAAACGGTATATAATTAGACAGCAGTTTAGAGAACAAACGTAATAATGTGATTCATCATAATACGTACAGGGATCAAGGCAAACACAGAGAGACAGACTGTCATGCGCCTGTGGGCAATTTAGTGTCAGCATCTGATCGCAAAGACACGGGTTTTTGTCCAGAGGAAACGAGAGTGCCTTGAGAAAAACCCATGCATCCCCACGGAGGACATGTGACCTCCTCCAGAAATACTGGCAGACCAAACTTTGTCTTAAATAACTGTGTACATAGAAACTGGTGAGATAGACATGGCGCACCGTATGCATGTATTATGTCCTTTCTGTAAAACTGCATATTATCATATATTGGATAATGGGAAAGAGGTGGGACATTATTGAAATTATTAAAACTCCATCTGTATGTATTTAGATGGATTTGTATTTCATTAAGAAATATAAATAGACATAGTTATGGATTAACTACAGTAGGCCATATTCAGTGGTTTGTTTTTGTTTGTTTGTTGATTGTCAATATGTTCAGCAAAACCAGAGACTTTAAGAAAGAAATTTACACAACTTGCCAGCGTGACTAAATATCTTCCTGGGTAAAAGCAAGAGGATTGGATAATATCCATATTGTGAAGGTGAAACACGTCCGCGATGGCTCAATAGCTGAAAGAAAAAGGAATGAGACAAAGTGAAATGAAATAGATTTTTAGAAAAGGAAGCTATCAAATGAAGTAATATTGGAATGGTTTGTCACTGATAGAATAAATACTTCATTTATTTTCAAAAAGTGAGGTCTCTTCGAACATAATGGTATCCATTAAAACGCTGTGATGGGTGATGAAGGAAAAGAAATAACAGCTAAACACTGATTGGATTCACTACCTTTTTAGTCCATTAATGAAGCACTTTAATTTAGCTGCCAGACAACTTTGTCTGTGACCTTCTCTGGTGACCTCCTCCAATATATCGAGCACTGTTAGAGGAAAGAGGACGAGAACACCTCTTCAAGGGAAATTAATATTCACTAAGGATGCTGTCCTCCGTTGCACTAATCTGCATGAGATCTGACTTCCTTTCATTAATCAAGACGAGTATGCCCTGGTGCATCAATGTTGTTTACCTTCGGAGTTTGTTGTTTTCCCAGCCTGTTGACTGGAGGCAAACAGTATAAATCACACAACAATACATGACTACGCCTAACTACCCACACCGGCTGCTGTGATGTCGTATAGATGTGAAATATTCTTTAGGTTCTCGTGAAAATACATCAGATATATTGCTATAATGTCGCAATAATGCTTTAGTAAGGACTTTTAATCTCAGTTAGAGATTTAAAGGCGACATATGTCCCCAACAAAGTTTTCTTTAATTACAAGACAACAGTATTTTCATCTTTATACAAAAGTTAAAAATGTGTTTTTATTGTAAGAAAACCTACCTGAGGTATCATTACTCAAGTGAATTAAAAAATAACATAAAAAAGTGACTCTCTGGCTAACATGTTGCCGTCTTCATCATGATAGCCGAGCAACAGACAGGAATTGGTCCTAATGTGGTTTTCTGAGAATTGTCCACGTTTCAAAAATAAATTTTATTTACTGTTAAGCTTTTTGACTGAGGAGGGGAGATGTGCATGATACACATTTTAGAGAATTTGCTAAGCGTACATGTTTGTATGGTATGTTTTTATACGTCACAGGAAGGCTTTATATGTAATTCAATATCATTACGTTTGAAGTAAAACTTTACTCATGTCAATTGTTTACAAGCCTGATCAGGAGTTCAGGCTTGATCCTTATTCAAACATTTACCTACTTCAGGAAACAAGTAATACAAAAAGCCACTTGTAACAACCCTCATGAATAATTAGACTTGACCAGTTAATTCAGATGAAAGTAAATATCCACATATGAGGTTCCAACAGTTATCAAAAATGGTTTACTCTGATAGGAAAAACACATATTTAAACATGTGTCATTGGTTATTTATGGTAACTTCCCTTTGTTTCAACAGTTTAAAGCCCCTAAGTATATCTCTGATTTTTTGTTTTATCCTGCTTTAAAGTTCTGAATGAATGAACACATTTGTGATATTTTTTTCAAAATCATTCCTCTTACAGTTTAATGATAATTATACCTTGGTGTCATGCTTTAAAAGGAAAACAACTCTCTCATCAAAAAATTAGGCTACTTGTATTAAACACTACTATTCCACTAGATTGTAAAGGTAGTTTTGTAAATCCTAGTTTTCTTAATTTGGTTTATTTTTCCTGATGATGTTTTCCAGCTTAACAATGTCCCATAAAATGAAGTAACAAACTATAAATATTAATAATAATTAAGATTTAGTTTTGCATACTTGTACTATCAAGAGTATCCTTTTGAGTATGTGATTTTACTCACACTCAGGTACAATTCACATTAATTGATATACTTTGTGGTTTTCAAAACCATAAACTCAAACCTTTCATGGCTGTTGTGGCTCAGTTGGTAGAGTTTGTTGTCTTTCAATCTTTGAGTTGGTAGTTTGGTCGCTCTTCTGACCTACAAGGCCACGAATCCCAGGTTGTTTCAGATGATGTGGGAGCACCTTGAATGTGTCAACTCTTCATGTATGAATATGTGAGTGAATAGCTGAATGTGACTAATGAAGTGTGAGCAGAGGCATGAGGCATGCACAATAACACAACAGTGTAAATCCGTACACACAATTTCTTTATTCATTTTCAGGATAATTCTGTGCCATTTCTACAGGCAGATTACAGCAGACTAATTCAGAGTAATGAACATCCGCATTGACTGCATTGACTGCATTGACGAAAACGGAAGATTGTGTCATGATGTCATAGTGGGTTTATTCAGCGTTTAGCACTTTAAGGCACGAGTGATTTTCGATGGGTTGTCCTAATTGAAACATTTCTTCTTTTTTTTTCATAGCTGCAGCACATTTAACGAATGGAATGGACTTCAATTATATAGCGCTCTTTAACTGCATGAGCAGTCCCAAAGCGCTTTACATTGTTAATCACATTCACCCATTCACACACACCAATGGAGGCTGCTGCCATGCAAGGCACTGACAGTCCGTTGGGAGCAATTTGGACTTCATTGTCTTGGACACTTTGGCACGTGGAACAGGTGAAGATTGGAATCAAACATGCAACCTTCCAACTGGGTGACGACTGCTCTTCCAACCGAGCCAAGCCATGTAGTACTAGAGATGCACAGTGAGGCTGGGTTTCTATGACAAAACAGACCAGTGTCATCGGTATTGTCGCACTCAACAAAATAGTCCATTTTACACTGGTGTGTGATGAAAACTCGTTTGTACTCTTCACCTCCTTTTGTGTAAGCAAGATCAACTGGACAATATTGCTGGATTGAAAATACAGTTTGTCTGCAGAGGCAATAGCAATAAGTTTCTCTGCCCAGGGTTACAAAGTGATAAATAAATTAGAAATAATAATAATAACAATAATAACCTTTTACATTGAGCTTTGCAGCTGTACACCTAAAATGTTCTTACTAAAGGAGTGTTTTAAATATCTGACGATCAATATGTTTACAAGACTAAATATAAAACATTAAAAATTATATTACTTTCAAATTTGTCTTTCACACGGAACTAGAATTTATTTCTAAGTGGTACCACTCTGAATTTATGATTTAATTTGCAATTTCAGCTCTTCAAATAAATTGAAGACTGACTGTGGCTGGTATTTCCTGCTGTGTAACTATTTAAAAAAAAAAAAAAGAGGAATCATAAGTTGATTCATAAGTTTAGCCACTTTTTACGGGCCTTTATGACAACAAGTTAAACTGATTTCAATGCATGACTTCATTGGATGCTATTTGTGGTAGGAACACCCTAAGATGGTGTGTACCGTTATAAATGTGACCAAAATGGTTCGACATCATGTGAAATGTGTTTCCTCAAGATGGAGATTCTACAGAACATTATAGTCATCTTATTAATCCATTACATCACTCAGTCCCTGTGGGAGGCCTGCTCTGAGATTAATAATTTCAGAAATATGGGCAAAACAGAGCCAGATGGAGGGATTCCTAAAACACAACATGAAGAGTAGAGAAATAGTGCTATGATGAGTTTCACATTTAATAAACTAATAAATTAGGAGGCCCTGTGTTTTATTACTTCAGAAATGGAATTAAAGTATAAATTCCTCCCTTTTACCTTTTGATATGTTCTCTCATTAAGAAGGGCCTGAAATTGCACCTCCTGCTGCTCGGTGCTCTCTGAGCAATTGTTCTTTTACAGTGTTGTGCTTTCAAGGCAAGAGTGTAATCAAAATCCTGAGCATTGCAATTAGCTACAATGGCTTTCCCTATCCCTGTGTGGGCATCTGCCGAACAGAGCACGGAGGGAAAGGGGGGAATTAATATATTGTGTCTGCATTGAAGGAGTATTCTGGTATGTATTGCAAGTGCATACTCCACAGACCACTGGCAGGGAACAGCCTTTGTTTTGTGCATTTGTTTTCAAGTTCCATCCATCCATCTTCTATACCGTTTAATACATGTGCAGGGTCGCTTCTTTCAAAGTTGATCAAAGTAAATCAGACGGTCCTATAACGTGATTAGATTTCTGTGTTTTCAGCATATACAGAAAGAACAGAGAGGAGGAAAAGGAGGAGGAGGAGGAGGAGGAGGAGGAGGAGGAGGAGGAGGGGGAGGAGGTGGTGGTGGTCTGCTTTGATTGACATGCAAAGTCAATGAATACCAGATAGAGACAAAACAATAATATCAGCTTCAATTTGAAAGATCCTATCTGGGCTTTGGAAAAATACCTCACATGGTTCAAATCTATTCACTGACAGACGCATACCTTATTATCTTACAGTAGATCACACAACACTGTACAATATATTGAGCCTAACTTCTTTCTCTGTATTGTTTACACCAAAGCTGTTTTAAAAAAAAACAAAACAAAAAAAAAACCCAACCCTTTCCTCCTTTGTTAAATGCAGCACAGAAAAGAGAAACTCAAATCTTCAAAATATATATTTATATCTATTTCAGTGGTTGTCTTTTGTTATGCTAAGACCAGGTATGGAAGGAACAAATTCAAAACTAATGTTGTTGGAATTAAATAATAATTAGGGATATTTGTAATTTTTCATATATATACAATGTTACTCTACTTTGTTACTTTTAAACTGATTACTGCTGTGTATGTCCAAAATGTGTATTTATATTCAAACCTCATTTGCAATTTTGTAGCTAAAAATATTATGTTCAAATATTCAAACTATTGCTAAGATGAATTATTTACGATATTTAACTGGATAAAAGTTGAGACAGTAGTAAGTTCTTATGTACAGGGATGATGATAGATATGCATGTAAACATAACAATCTAATGATATTGTTTTGGTTAGAATATATATATATATATATATATATATATATATATATATATATATATATATATATATATATATATATATATATATATATATGGAATATTGAGTTTTTCAAAAATGAAAAAACGATAAAATGATTACCTGTAAAACATACCATTTTTGACCTAACTTTGCTAACCACCCGTTATAAAGTTGACTGGAATGTCTCAAAATAGTAAAAACCATTTTGAATTAATATCCTATATCGTGAACTGCAAGACGTTTAAGGATGTTGCTGCTATATCGCAAATAAACCTTTCAAATTGAGCCCAGTAACAAGTTTTTAGTTCTGCTTTTCATCTCCTCATGACAACTTTGTGTTTCTTTCGGTAAGAGTCTGTTAAGAGATAAAGCGTTCCCTGGAAATACCATTTTTGGTTATTGGTAGTTAACCTTCTCCTTTCACTTTAAACCCAGGCAGAGGGATAATAAAACATGCATAAATTGCAGTGAGTAAAATAGTACTAAAGGTGGATATTGAACTTCAGCAAAATAGGCAATACTTAAAAGAGAACATTCAGAATGCAAAATTGAATTGAAAGCCATAATTAACCTGGGAAACAGATGGGGAAAACAAAGCAGTTTGCTTGTTGAAACAACCTGGGAATTCTTCTGCCAACATTAGATAGTAAAACTTTTTCTTGTACTGGGTTTGCCTTGCAACACAGATAACAGCCAGGCTTTTTAACAATTCAAATAACACTTTCATTTGTTTTAATACCAAGGATAAATTGATAAAGCTCAAGGAATAAAATGTACTTTTGCTGTGAAATGTTCCACCCAAATCACCACAATGCATTAAACATTACCTGGTTTGCTCAGAATGGGTTTTAATTTGGATACTTATGAATACAATATTTTACAATTCTTTAATTTAGGGTTGGCTCTATTTGGCTGATCAAATTCCCTCACTAACAGTCGTCTTCATATGATAAAAGTGTTTCAAAGTTTAGAAATGTCTTTGGGTGTGTTGTGTAATCTACGCCAGGATCACACAGAATCAAAAAGGTAACCGAGCCTTTTTTGGAGGAAATTGATTGTTAAAAATTGAGATTACAATTAGTTTGAAATTATTTAATGAAGTCACAACAAATATTCAATCGCATATAACGTATGTACACTTTGTAGTTATGAAATAGTGACATTCCAATGTTCTATTGGTGTGTGTGTGTGTGTGTGTGTGTGTGTGTGTGTGTGTGTGTGTGTGTGTGTGTGTGTGTGTGTGTGTGTGTGTGTGGGAGAGAGAGAGAGACAGACTTAGGTCAGGATTGAGCCTTCAGCAGGTTATGCATATGGCCTGAAGTGATGTAGGGATGAGCAAACCGAGCACACATCATTGTAATAATTATTGTCAAAATTGGTTTGACATCGTAAAGAATTGGTCTGAAATCTTCTAATGAACTAATAATGAACACTCATCCTATCAAAACTAATGTACACAACAGATGGCCTTTTCACACATTTAGTTCAAATTGCTCTGGATGACTGGATTTATACCCTGCAAAGTATTTGAAATCAATTCAGCGGCATTAGGCTAATGTCAGAGCTTTCGCGGTGCTCTTTCTGCCTCTCTAAATTCCTGTTTTCCTAGTTTGCTGTGATCCTTTCATGCACTAAAATGGTTGAAAGAATACGGAGCTGGAAAACCGCATTTCTTGGAGAGATAGGAATTTCTGAAGTCGAGGCGATGTGATGGTGTAAAAATCCTCATTTGTTTCAAAGATAGGAACTTGTGAACAGAAATATTTTTGATATTTTTACTTAGAAAAAGAGCTCAGCGGTGAATAAATCTGCTGTGGGGTCTCACCATTCCTCACATTCTCACACTGGGACTTCAGCATCTGGAATTGGTGGGATGGGGGAGCAGCTAAACCGCCTTGGCGCGGGGTCTCTTTGTCAGCTTATTACAGAAAGAGTAAACTTTGAGGGTTTTCTTCATTTTGCAACATCAAGTCCCAAATGCACAGTGAGATACACCATGGTAACAGAGACACAGAGCAATGCCTTTTGTTTTCATTTTCTAGTCTTTTACCAGAAGCATGCTTTCAGCCTATTTTTCTCCAATATTCAAGGTCTCGGCACATTATGTGTCAGATGCTGGCAGTACGTCTCGTCTTTGAGAAAAAAAACACCTCCTCTGAATCTCACTTAAGAAGAACCCTTTTTTTTTCTTCTTTTTTTTTAATCTGCAGCTTTTTTGTTCCTTGGGCTGTCACGTATTTCACTTTCGACCAATTTTTTTTGCCAAATTTAAAATGCACAAATCAAGCATCATCTTCATCAGAATTGGTCCATTTCAGTTCACGCCTGGGGAGTGATGGGCTTTTGATGAATATGAGCCACAGAAGGCAGACATTGAGCTAACTGATTTGATTCATGTGTTGAAAATCTAACAAAAGGGTTTATCGTCACATGTTTCAAGATTCAATCTAAGCCCAGTTTAGCACCTGCTTTCATTGTTTCCTTTGTGTGTAAATGATTCATTAATATCAGGTGAAATTTAGCCAAGCTTCCCTTGTAGTGTCTTGGATTAATATGTATCATGAGATGCCATTAGATTTTGATATTTTGTAGGCAGTCCAAAATTACCATCTGTATCCCTCTGCAATGTAATATATGTTCAGCTTTTCCAAGGTTTTTAATATCAGAGGGATGTGGAACCAGACTGTGCCAGTTCCTGTGAGCAGGGACACACTGAGGTGCTCAGATCAGGCCGATGTGAATCAGATAGAATTAAGCTACGACGAGGTGAACCATGATTGAGTGTTGATTTAAAGCAGCTGGGCGCCTTGGACTGCGTCCACACTCAACCATGAGAGACAGATTGTAGAACGGTCGCAGACACATACAACCACACAACAACCGACCACACACAGTGTGTTGTACAAATACACACCTCACTCGTAAACGCATGAAAATTATTATTATTTTTTTTTATTTATTATCTATTTATTTACATTCACATACAAATATGTACAATACAATAAAGTCAAACAGTGTAGAATAGCACTGTCATGCCTTAAAATAGTATACATGATGTGTGCGTGTGGACCTTACCATGTGCTAATACAATGACTGATCTACAGCAGAGTTACCATCCGAGGTCAGAAGCTGTGGACAGAATTGGTTGCAGATGTCATTTCTTTCATGAATAATGTGTGGAACATTCCTCTGGACTCCCACGGAAACTCCTTTTTTCCATTCATACTCATGGTAACATTGCTTCTCCTTAGGATAAGCAGCCCAATAGGAGGACGTCGTGCTCCGAAATCTTTTCCACATGCCAGCCGCATCTTCTTTCAGTTTTGTGACCAGGGTCACGGCAGCTGAGCATGGCCGCCTTCTGTGCATTTCATCCCTGATAAACTCTCAGTATCCAAAAGGCTCCTCGGCTCATCTGAACAGGGAAGTGGGGGCTGTGTGCGTGTGGACACTGCCTCTCTTATGCCTACCTGGAAAATCTAAACCGACAAGGCAAGCAAATGACTATTACAATGCTGATAATGTTAATTAAACACTGTGTCCAGGACCACTGTAATGCTGCTGCTAATGAAGACCTTTCAGTTAATGAGAAGTACAACTTGATTATGGACGAAGACAAGAAGTCTCGTAATCTCTTGTTACTGACAGTGGTATTTGTAAGCACATTTGAGCATTGTCATCTGCATTTTATATCCCCTTTACGGTTGTTAAAACTGATACCAGCATGGAGATTTGTGATTGCCAAGAGTGACTGCTGTTTCCCCATTAAGTTTTTCCTTAAGCTTGTCAACATTATCAGCTTGTCATCAGGGAAATGATGCAGTAGGTATGCAACAGCTCGAATTCTGCGTGACAGCTCAGACAAAAAGAAATCATTCTGGCACCTTTTTTGTGGACTATAAATTTCCAACACTTCCACCATCATATCATGGCAGGCAAATGGAGAGTAATCATTGCTGCTTTGTCGAATGTGTTCCGAGTGGAGCGATGAAGGTCAAGGGCTCGAGAAGAATCAGTTTTCTGATTGTTTAAACATCACCTGCCCAATTATCTCCCCAAAATAATTGAGACAAATTTGTATTCCGTGTAAGTGAAGGTATGCATACAAAGCTGGAAAAATTGAAGGGACTTAATCATCTTGCACCCGTACATCTCAAAGGGCCACATTATTTTGCAGCCAGAGAATGCCCTGAGTCTATCACCAGGCACCGAAAATGTTACATTAACAAATGAGGGCAATTTTTTATGGTTCCATAATGAGCATATGTTTCAGAAGAGTACTTCAAGCTGAGGAGGGGAAGTTAGCTGTCATCCTTTGTGGACTCTAACTATGGAGGTAAGCAATACAAATGGGCTCTCTCTTATAATGAGATGTTAGCCCAAGTATCACATAGAGCTTTTAATCGTCCGTAACATGCTCTGTGGGAAGATAAAGTGAGATAACAAGCTAAGTGTTGGAGTTCAAAGGAAGTCTTGCCTGGAGAATCACACTGTGATCTCAAGTGTATATGCGCGGCTGCTGCAGAATTGATCTGCAATGTTTGTCATTTCAAATGAAAGGCAGTGACTAGACTCTTGTCAAATGTCAAAATGATGTGAAATGTGGAACATGTCTTTTGATTTTTGAAAGAAATGCTCAATTTTAGAAACTACAGAGTTGATGTTAATTATTGTTTGTAACATTTTCGTGTATTAGTTTTGCCCGCAGAGCCATTTGAGTCGAAACATGAACTCAAGAAGCTGCTATTCCACTTATTCGTAACGTGATGACTTCCCTCACTCTGACACTGAAACAAATGCATACAAGAGCAGGATCGCTCCACTCAAAAATAGTTTGCGTATTTCAGCAAAAAAGACAAAAAAAAAAAAAATGCATTGATACACTTTGGGATAGAGCTTTAAAGTTAAAAGGACCAGGACTGTGACAACACTATTTTGAGTACACCTTAAGGGGAGTTGCACTTCCTATGCTGTTTCCGCCCCATGTATTGACAATAAATTAATGGACTCCTGTAGCACTCAGCACTCAGCCAGTGAGTGGCAGCACATTGATTTCAAGGTGTACTCTTGCCCATGTATGGCTTTCTGAATAACCCTTTAAGGTGCAGGAAGAGTGCTCAGACAGTCCACCGCAAGGATGCAACTCTGTCTGGATAAATATTTCAACACTTGGACTTTGCTTATTGATTGGGGCAGTAATTTCCACACATGCCACCCCGGGGAGACAGGCACTAATGATGCTGGTTCCACCATGTCCAGCCAAAGCTTTCCCACAAAGACATATTCCCAAGTCCCGGGCCTGTGAATTATGGGATAAAACATTAACAGCTTTAGAAAGTGTTGCACATTTTTCTTTTTTTTTCTCAGCCACGAACAAAGTCTGGTGTCTCACATCAGCAGACCCAAACATGGGTAATGGCATCCTTGGTTTGAAGCCAAACCACCATGCAAGAGGCACAAAAAAGTTTTCAGCACTCTTTGAATAGGAAGTAATATCTATATACATGGTGTATAAGGGTACAGTTGTGATCTTGACCAATCAAATATTGAATGAAATGTGTAAATTACAGCAATAATGACAACAGATATTGTGTTGGAATATGTTTGTTTTTTTGTGTGTCCTTTATCTGCTATAGCATCAGTGAAATTGCTGCAAGATGTCATCCATGCGCCATTTCACAATAAGTAAATTCTCCCATTTTCAATTGTCTTAGAGCCCGTAGCATTGCCAGTGCTGATGCATTTGCCCAAAGCACTCCAATGTCTTGTCACTTTTCTTGCCTCTGGCAAAGGAACCACTCTAAATCCCAGTTGTTTGTATGCATGTCTTCGCCTGTGCCCCTCTAAAAGGAAGCTGTATTGGATTTGTGTGTCCCCCATGGGCTCCATAAAGAGTAAAATATCTCATGAAGACACTAGCCGCATGCTGCGAGGATCGCGGTTTAATATATGTTGCCATGTCTCACATCCTCTTGGGTGATGAGGTGATGAGAGCTAGTTTCCCACCTGTGGGGCGACAGTAACAATTTGTGCTAACACTAAGGCAAGTCAGCTCAGCCTAAGCAGCAGGAGAGCAGAGAGGAGGAGCGCTGCTGTTACTCAGACGTGCTAATTACCTCTCCGGTAAAGTGTACAGTGACTTCCCCCCTCTCCCCTTGGCCTGGCGCCTCACGCCATCAACATAATGAGAACATAACTTTTTATTCTGAATACCTAAATATCTCCTTAAGTGATCGATAATGTGCATCATCATAAATCACGTCTGGGATTGCCTGAAATTATTCCAGGAGTCAATACAATGCGCCGCAGAAGACTTTTGAGAGCGACTAATGGTGAGATATAGCTGCCTTTGGGGAGATATGAGGGATATTCATGCATATGTATAGCGCAAAGTTTCTCACCCCCAAGCAGGAGTGAGACCAGGGTTGACGCTCGACAGGCACTTTTTGGCCCGCTGTGTGGCATTGGGCCCAGCAGGAAGAGCAGAGTAACTGGTGTCTGGTGGTGAGCCTGGCCGTGAAAATGCACCATTAATTCTTAACGCAATTAAGCCGGCATGGAAAAGAGAAATTAAGAGGGCTCCTTATTTAGCAGACAGAAAAGTCTTTTTATAAAGGGCACTAATACTGTGATTAGTCAGATTTGAGGGAAATTATTCACAAAGAAACCTCACGGGAAGAGAGGAGAGTTTGTCCATGCTTAGCTGGCATTTTTGAAAGTTTTGTTTATGCCTGTTTTCTTTCTTTTATGTCTGACTGTGGCAACTTTCAGGTAGTAAATACGCAGGACAGTTTTCTTTCACTGTGATGCTGTTATTTGTCAAAACTTAATAACTTGACTGATTCCTGACTGATTGAGCAAAAATGTTTTGAGTGGCTAATCAAGAAATAAGTCTTTCAATTTTTGGAATGTTTTTTTAAAGGCTTCTGGAGCTTCAGCTCTCCGGTGGCTCCACACGCGATCAGCTGCAATCATTACTTGTTTCTTGAAGTTGAACCGGGATTACCTCAGAGCAGCAGCACAGCCGTGGGTTTGAATTTTAAAAGGCAGAATAACTCCAAACAGTTGCAGCTTATTTTAATGTAATTACACAAATTAATGCAAACATTGACAAACAAAAATCAACCTTACTTTGTGTGTAGGTGTGTCTGTACATTTGTTAATAGCAAATACATTTGATATACTATTTATATTTATATTTATATTTATATTTATATTTATATTTATATTTATATTTAATTTATATTTATTTATATTTATATTTATATTTATAGTTATATTTATTCATTTATACTTTTATGTAAATCACTTCCTAAAGGTTTATTTATAATATATATATATATACTTTCATCTAGAATTGTATACTAATTCTATACTTTTTTCTCCTATTTAATGACGAATATATTTTAATCATCCATTTCTTTGACTATACATAAATAATTCAATATGCCTCAAGAAAGTAAAGAAGATGTGCAAAAAGAGTAAGAACAAATTTGATATGCTTAAATTCTGAAAACATGTAAACTTAAAACATTATGTTCTGTTCTTTTTGTTCATTTTGGGTCTTTTTTATTTGTTTGTCTCCTGTCTTTAGTATGATGTTTCCAGTTAATCTAACAAACTGCTTTTCTGTGAAATAATAGGGATCTTTTTTTAAGAGAGTGAAAAAAAAATGAATAAAGATCAAATATTAAAGAATATAAGAATAATCTTTAGGACATTTCATTGTTATTTTTTTTCTATTGCTTTGAATTTTAAACATGTTTAAAATGGAAATATTCATATTCATTTCACATCCCAGTGCCTGCAATGTTCAAAACGGAAAAAAGACAGCAGACTGAGCAATGTGCAATTTCTGCTCCTTAGTATGCACATAGTATTGTGACGGACTTGGGAATACAGCTGTGGAGGCACCTGCAGGTTCATTTGCAAGCTAGCATTCAAAATCTCCAAGGAATCATTTCAAACTCCTGATTGGACACCTGTCAGCTCTTCCAATTCACCAGACATTATTAAATTGTAGCTAATGATTGGTAAATTTCAGCCAATCAGATGGATTGACAAGAGGACTCCATAAAAAGAGGAGTTTGTGTCAGCACTGCTGTGGAAAAGGCAAAAGCTCAGTAAATTAGTGTCTGGATGGATAATACATTTGATCCTGATTAGTGCATGCGAAATGTCAGCATATTTTGAGAAATGCTGACAACAAGCAGAACATCCTCTAAGAGCAGTCAAGTTTTTATATGTGCAAGTATTTCATGGGTATAGAAACAATATTTATATGTAAGAGGCAGGGAGAGAGACAGAGGGCGTGGGTGTGTGTTGTGTACAAGGCCTTTGTGAAAGCATGGTCTGCGAGTGTGCGCATCTGAAGATTTGTGTGTGTGCGTGCGTGCGTGCGTGCATTTCCCCTGTCCCAGAGGGAGGGTGCTGAATAACAGGCCCTTTTTGACAGGCTGGGACGCTGAGAGCTGTCAGCCCCCTCGCCAGGCCTAGTATGAGTACTGAGAAAAAGAGAGGAGGAGAAACGACAGGAGAAAGAGAGAGAGAGAGAGAGACAGAGAGAGATAGAGAGAGAGAGAGAGAGAGGCAGACAGGGGATTGGGGGGCTCCATGTGTTTAGACTAATAGGAGGCCAGCGTTCAGCTTCTCCTCCAGCAAGAACAGACAGTTGAAATCTCTGGGCAGTTAGCACAGCGCTGCCTCTCAAAGATTTCCTGTCAGATCATGTCTATAAGAGGGGAAGAGGTTCTCAATAGCAAAAGGAGAAAAAGGGGGATAAAGGCGAAAAAAAACAGCACCTGGAAAAATTGTATGCCTTCATGAGAATTGAGCAGCCTGAATGGAGTTCTAAAGTTTGACTTGACAAGAAGCACAGGCGCTCTCTCTTGGTGTTTGAGCGTTTAATTCTCAGCGGCCTGCTACGGACCAAGAAAAACAAAGCAATTAATGGCAAGGACATTAATATATTTGTGATTACCAAGCGAAGATGCCACTGGCAGAGGCTGAACATGGTTCTCTATGTGATCCTTTTTGCTCATCACATACCTTTATTATGCTCCCAGCTGAGAAAACATAAACAAATATATCACATGTCGATATCAGAAATCTAGGATCACCAATAGCCTTTTTTGTTTTGACTGCAGGAGGAAACTGGAGTAAATGTAAAACCTCTGCACTTCAAACAGAAAGGCCCTCTCAATATGAGGACAGAGTCCTAACCATGTGTGGCCACATTGGAGTGTCAGTGTATAAAATGTAAATATTTCTCTTTTACATTATATTCAGTTCACCAGTATTTTTTATGTGACATTATATGGGTGGATTAATGAAGTTTTGCATGTGTGCCATTTAAACCTAAAAAGAGAGTCATCTGGTAAATGTTGCTTTGTATTGTCAGAAAGGTTTTACTGCTGTCTGTCAGGAACACAATAAATGGGTGCTTTTAACTGATGCACACACAGGGAATAGCAATTGAGGTTTAGCATTTTGTAGCTCAAAGTGTCTGTGCCCTACTTATAACCAGGTTTCATTTCCCTTTATTTTATTTATTTATTTATTTTCTCATAAAAGCACATTTCAACTCTGGCTCCACTTACACTGTTGCCTACAATAAAGTGTATTTAGAAAATACTGTCATTTGGCGGCAAAAGATGCTGACAATGCTGACCTAAAGCAATTAAAAAGCGCTTTCCTGGTTTTGAACATTTTAATTGCATCCTGTCATGTTAATGATGCAAGAGTCAAATATGAATTATACTACGCAATGTGTACAACAGAGCTGATGTTTTATAGTGACTCTCAGTTTTTATCCATGGATAATTGAGGTATTACATTGACATGGAGCCAAGAAAGAGTTTAGAAAGCAGCGACGTTGCAGAACTAGAGAATAACATTACTTAATGCTGGAGAAAAATGTCAACATTACCATACAATGTTAATTGGATGCTTTATCTCCAATTTTTAAATCTGGGTTTTTCACATAATGAGCAGTTTGCTAGAAACTCCTTTCCTGAGGCATGATATTGAATGCAAAATATCAAGAGTGTCTTTTGTTTTGTTTTTTTGTCAGAATGAGGAAAAGTAGGGAGGCAGTAAGCTTGGGAAGAATACATTTTGAATGGATTCAATCATCATAATTTCTAGCTAGCTCTCTAATACAAATATGAACACATTTCTTCCAATTAGTTTTTAATGCTTTCTACATAACGTGTGTCACCGTGGATGTGAAGAGAAAGGAAGACATGTATATCACATCAGATAGCTTAACATGATGTTGGCAGGAGAGCTCAGTACATTTTACATATTTGTTACCAGCATAATAATATTAATAATAATAAAAAATAATAACAACAACAACAATAATAATAATAATATTATTAATAATAATAATAATAATAATAATAATAATAATAATAATAATAATAATAATAATAATAATAATAATAATAATAATAATATAAACGAACAGGTACAACTGTTCAGAAAAAAAAGGCAGTTTTCCTAAAATGGAAGTCATGAAAACTTTGTGGCTAAATACTTGTAAATGAACACAGATGGAAACCCATAATTCCAGGTTCATCATTATTCCAGGAGGAAGAAGTCCTACTTTCACATTGTCAGAATGATGTGACTCGTAATGACTAGTGACAATCATTTGCTTCAATTCTTTTCTCTTTACAAAAATGTGGTATGATGACTGTAGCAGAAAAATAACCATCCTGAAACCGAAAACAATTAACACACTGACCCATAACACTGACAAGCCTTCCCCTGCCTGGCACCAACATGCTTCATGGGCTGTCAAATACTTAGTTTTCTGTGAGGATGTGTAGGAGTGCGTCTCTGCTTATTGAATTGTTGAGGGGGGACCCTTGCCTGGGGGTTAATACAACAATTTACTCTGGACTGCCTGTGGATGTGTTGCCATGATTTGTTTGGTGAGCGTTGTCAGCCTGCAGGGTTTGGCACGCTCCTGCCTCCCTGTTAAGTGGGAAGATGTAGTGAGTTCCAGGGGAGCTCCATCATTTGCCTCCCACAGTAACTCTGTTTAATAAGTCAATGGAAATGCAAGATGGCTCAATGCATCATGAATCTGTTTCTACACATCACCCTTACTTAGTTTCCACTTTATTGGTGTTGTTGTTTTTTTCTTCTCATGTCTTATGACCAAATCCCAGCTTTTCACCAATGCAGTGTCATGCACGCTTAGTGTCGGTTCTATCTTAATGGGATCCTCTTTTTGCTGCCCAGAAGCATGGCCTTACATCATTATTTCACCTGTATGTATCCTAAGGTTTACATCCATTTAAACAGTTTATTTGAAAATGCACTATATGAGTTAATTTCACATGATTATGAACACATGGTTAAGCAGCAGGTGCTTATTTATTTATTTATTTATTTATTTATTTATTGTGATATTTTAAAATTATTTCCCTATGTGACTGTTACATTTTTCTATTCTATTGTATTTAAAAAGTTTGAAAAATTAAAAAGCTAAATAAATAAAGGATTTAATATGCTGTCCTCACAGCAAGGAGACAAGGCTGAGGGACTTTTTGTGTTTTGTTGTGTATTTTCTTCTTGCAAAGTTAAAAAGAAGAAAAGAAGAAAAGAATGAACATTTCGAAATATTCCCCACTCCAATTAAAGCCCTGTGGTTGAAACCCATTAACATATTTAAAAACGAAAAACAAAAACACCAAGAGATTTTCACATATGCAAAATCACGGTTTTCAAGCAGTAGCTCCTGAATGACCATGAAACAATTAAAACAAAAAAAATTGGTGAATGCACTGCATAATGTTTTACTGGAGAACAACTGGCAGGCTGCCATCTCATGGGAATGCGGGTTATGGTTTGATTTATGGCTTGCTCTTGATACCATCACACTCATTCATGTTTTCACCTGACATATTTTTGTTCTGTTGCAACCTCCGTCTCTGTACCTCTGCCATTTCTTTATGCCTCCAGTGTCAATGAAACTACAATGGCATGGAGTATAATGAGGTTTATATTTAGCTGTTTTCTTCTTCTATGCACTGCTGTGCCTGAAGTTTGAGTGCAAGCAACAATCTGTCAAAACAAAGAAAGGCCTTTTTTTTTTTTTTTCAAACACGCCTGCTCAGTACAAATTATTCTTTCCTGTAGGATTTGGGGTTTTGGCTGTGTCAGGGAGATCATCAACATTCAGCAGTTGTTGGCCTGCTTGTCCCTTTGCAGTGCCAATAACGACCAATCACAAAGCTGGGACGCTTCCATTGTGGATTGTGTTATAGGCAAATTTTACTCAGTGGCTGACATTTGAAAAATAGACCAAAACCAATGCAGCTGCTCTTCATTATGGAATTCAAAGTGATGTCCAGATATAGAGTGCCAGCATATGCTGGATTTGCATCAAGTATCCGTCTTCAGTGGTGGCACTACAAGATCAGGTTGGATCTACACAATGTGCTGTTGATCTTGAGAAGACATGAAGCTGCTCTCTGCCAAGCATTTTTATTTGGAATAATCTTCCAGGTGGGTACTTTTCCCTTCAATTTAAGCATTCTTTTTCATCCCAAATAACCAGTGTTTCACTGTAGTCCCCTTGAAGAGAAACTGGAAAAGACCGGGAGAAGGAGCGTCTGCTGGCAGGTATGATTGTCCTCCAATACAATGTTATCATCCGGACACAGTTTTGCCGAACATTTGGAGAAAATCATTCTGCTCGATCTTTGACTGTCTGCTGAGCTGTGAGGCAGCTGTTGGGAGACTCACCACCTGGTGAGCAGCTTTGAAGTACACTTTGAGGATTAAATTATTCATTCAGGACGGCGACATGTATCCAGCTTGCCTGCGACTGTGGAGAAGATTTCGCCTCCCGCAGCTCACTGGACAGTCATTCAGTGCACCCGCCGTCATCCCACTCCATGAAAATACAGACTTTTCACAAAGGTCTAAAGTCTTTGTAGGCACGACTCAGTAATAACTGGAACATAGTCCCCCACAGTTAAAATTGAGATTACAATGATTGGTGGCAGGATTAAAAAAAAACAACAGAAAAAATCTTACAAGAAGTGTTTTATGATCTGTGGCCTTTTTAGCATGTCTGCAGGATTTGTAAGATTTAAAATAGATTGTGTCCACTAGGAGGTTTCGACTTAAAAAGCAAGCCTGGCTCATTCTGACTTTTTCTTCTTCTTTTTTTTTTTTCTTTTTTTTTAAACCTAATTATTAATGCAGCTAGAGAACTTTAGAGATAAATCCAAGTGTGTTCACAAAGGTTTGAGAATACAAACAGAAAAAAGCAATTTAGATTTTATTAATGTTATGGTGATTGACAGGAAATTAAAATAAGCCCGGACTGTTACAAAGACTCCCCACAAAAACATTCATGTCATTATTGAATGTGTTTTCTTGTTTGATGGGTTTCCCATCACAGACTATTAATATCTCTATCACAACTAGTGCACAGACTTGGTTTGGTTGTAATTTTAATGAAACAAGTGACAGCACAGTTTTATTGCCATCCATGTTTCATTATCACAGAGAGGACACGCGTAGCCTACTCTTGTCATTAACAATAACTTTAATAAATTGGTTACAGGTGTCCTTCTTTTCAAGAATGAACCTGTATCCCCCAGATCCAAATGCAATGTTTTATCTTTCAATAAATGTGGAACAGAAGCAGTGCTTCAAATCTGTCCCAGCAGGCAAATAGAAATGTGACCTCTGGCAAAGGGAGGGTAAAAATCTGCAAACAACTTTGACAATTTCTCTCATTACAATTTTATTATAAAAGTAAAACCTATAGAAGCACCAGAAACGTGTCCAAGGCATGCCCGTGGATAGCTGGAGTTGGCTCCAGTGGCCCACAGTCCAAGTTAGTATGTGGTACAAACAATTAATGAACAGAAGTATAATCTCTAAAAATATATATATTTTAACAATTACTGAACTGGTAACACACACACCTTCAAAGCAGTGGTTTGTACGACACTTCCTGAAATACCTAAAAACTGAGAGTATTTTAGGCGAATACTTCTTTCCACATTCCACAGACAGCATTTTCCACTCATCCATTCTTAAATATCCAATCTTTCATGAAGTGTCCATCGGCCCATCTACAATAACTTAACAGCTAGGGAGGAGTCCAGATTACAGGCGATAAACCACACAAGCACACGAAGACACTTCGCAAAGGTCTCAAACAAATAATCATACTTGGTTTTGTTCCGTGTCAGGCAGGAGTCCCGACGACTAGATCACTGTTAAGATAAGAAGTTATGTTTTTTTTTGCTTTTTAACATTTGTAGAATAAAGACATGCAAAAACCCCATACATTTTCTCAATATAAACATGCTATTTCCATGCAAAATTTCTATGAGATTAAATTAAATGAGAGCATCTGCAAAGTTACAAAATTGTGAAAATCTATTAACATGAGAAATAAATGAGTTGCTGGTGAGAACTAGTTTTATCTACTCTTTCTAATTAGTATTAAATGGGACAAACAACTTGTTAACTAATTGTGACAGCATGCTGCTTATTTCTTTGATGGAGTAAATCAGGAAAAGATAAACAGAAGGCCCGTCATTTAATGTAAATAAGCCTTAATTGTCTCTGTGGAACGGCTTTGCTGTACCAGCCTGAAACATGTGAATATGCAGTTCTATAATTTTACAATGACACTGAAATTGATTTGCCTTTTGTGTTTGTAATAAGATCAACAATGTATCCTGTCAATGAAATTTGCTGTTGCTGATTTAAATATATGCTTTGCACAATGATATCTCAACATAATTATATATTGCTTATGTAATGACAACTCCTATCAAATACCAAGAAAAATACAAAAGGCAGGCCCTCAGATACTGTGTATTTGTATCTTTTCTTTGACACCAAAGAGGAAATTATATGGCGGGCTAAAGAAAACTGTGAGCTTTTATAGTTGTGCGATAAGTCCACGACCTAAGTCCACATACCACCAATTTTACTATTCTGGGATGAAGTTGTAGGCTGGAATTTGCCAGTATTATTTGACCAGCAGAACGAGGCCTCTCCACCTTATTAGCCTCAGTGGTTTCTGACTGAAGGTTTATTGCCTGCTGACTGCTTTCATTCTCTTGGGATATATTAGGCTGTGTACGGTAAAGTCTATCATGTCATGGTCACTTTTCCCATTTGCTCGACTTCTTAAAACTCCCTGAGACAAAAACACAGGACTTCATGTGAGGCACAGTCTGGACAGAGATAGTGCCACTTGTTATTTTCTGTAGCTTGTCACTTTAAAGATCTTACTGTACCCTGCAGATGTAGGGCTTATGCTACTGCTTCTAAAATTGCACTGAGACTGACCAGTCTTACTGCCATCCCTTTTGCAATGCCCCAGATCTCTTCTAAATGCTATACTCTCTCAGGTATATGTAGCTTGAGGCTACTTCCATGTGGCACAGATTTAATCATGTGCCATATTTAGACATATTTTAAATGGATTTGAGGGACAAAAGGAGATGATGGAGTCCCTTTATTCCAAGGCAAGGTACGGCTACAGTCAGGAAAATTGATAATATATCCTTCACAAGTCCAGTGCTCTTTGATCTTTGAAAGTCCCAAGCAGGTCTCTACTTTAAGTAATGAAAGCCTACCATCTTTGGGATGGCTAAAACCCGCTCTTATACCACAGGATTAGTCAAATGGCATCTTCTGGGATGTTTTTCTAAAATCAGACATCATTGGGAATGTCCATCCTCCTGTAAAATTTATAATCAGACATCAGGGCATGAGGCACCATATGCTTAAGGTCCCTGCAAAGCCCTGTAGTAATAGAGGGAAATAATTCAAATTGTCACATCTGCTTGCAAACGGTCCAGAAGGATTTATCACTAATTCGAGTGGTTTCTAAACTATTTGAGATGCAACCACGATGGCCGTATTTCATAATCTTCTTATGTGTTACCATCTGCACCACAGAAGACTTAATGTTGTTTGAAAGAGGAAGTGGCCAGCGGGACTTAAGATCATTGTTGATGGGCAGAGGGGGCAGTTCAGGGGGACTTGATAAGGGTCAGACTGAAGCGGCGATAGTGAATTATTCTAAAGAAAATACATCTCTTAGACAATGCCTGTTTAGAAATAAATTTGACGACCTGATGCTCAAAAATCTGGAAAAGGTTCAAACTATCTTGATATTTAAGATGCACAATCGAAACCCAATTTTCTATATGACCAAAAGTTGTTTATTGTTTTTAGTGGCAAGTCCAGGGGGAGACAGATTTTTGGGGTACATTGATGATTTTCTGCAGAGTAACGTTGTAAGGTTTTCTCCAATTTTTTTATTGTAAGTTTTATTCTTTCTCTGAGGTAAAAGGGATTCTGGCAAATGACTCAAAACTTTCATGCAAGGGTGACAGTATGTTCTAAATGATACCATAAAACAGAGTACTTTATTATTGCTAAAGGGACATTCTAGCTGCGACTTCACATAAATCACAAAATCCAATACAAACTGAGGCTATACATTTTATGTCTCATCTCCAATGTAAACATATGGAATAAGACAAGACATAAAAAACATTTAAAAAAAACAAAAACTTAAGTAGTGGAATTACCCCAACATATAGTTATTAATAATAGCAAGCAATGATAAATTAATAGGGTAGGTGCTATATTTATGCATGTCCTTCTGTCTTAACACTGCTGTTTGGACTGAGGCCTAGCCTTTACTCAGTGTTTGAAAAAGGCAAAAAAAAAACCACTGCCATTATGAAATGGAGGACCTCCAGCAAGCAACTAATGTCTAACTAATTTAGTCAATCATAGAGGCACAAACAAAAACCCACACTTAGTTTTATAGGCCAATATAACATTATAGGCTGACATTATGTGGTATTGGATAAAAGTTTATTTCTGTCTGTTTTATATGTCGATAATAAAATTTAGAACTAGTAGTCCTTAAATGTACATACGTATTGTGAAGTAAATTTTGAGGTGAACAACGTGACTTTTATATGAGGCTCAGCTGAAGTATGTATTCGTGCTTATCTGACTATTTTGGAACTGGGAAAAATTCATTTTTGAGAGCTGAGATTCATATCTTTACAACACGACAGCATTAATGTACAAACTGTGTCGCAGTTAAAGTGAAAATATCTAAATATGCATATAGTTCTCTTTATAAACAAAGACACAAAACAGGCTTCTCACGGGTTACTCAACATGCTATATCATGTCTAAAATCAATCAATCAATCAAGAAGGAAAAAAAATACTGTAGTATTCAGTGCCCCAGTCAATTTAAATAAATCCTTTATTGTTCATTGAAACGGTATTTTAAAAAGTAATTTCCAATTGAAAATTGAATGCCCTGGACAGTTCATGACAGTTTGGACACACCTTCATTTAACGTTTTATCTTTATTTACATGACCATTTACACTGTAGATTCTCACTGAAGGGATCTAAATATGGAATTATAGAGTAGTCCATCACTCTCCTCCCAAATAGCCCTCACACAACGTGGGGGTGTTTTTGGGGTCATTATCCTGTTGAAAATAAAAGATTGTCCAACTAAACACGGACCGGATGGGATGGCATGTTGCTGCAGGATGCTGTGGTAGACATGCTGGATCAATGTGACTTCAATTTTGAATAAAATCCACCACAGTGTAACACACACACTTTCTTTTACATGCATGAATGTAGGTATTTTTAGTTATTTACAATAGTTTCTAAGTATTTAGCTGTTTTGCTTTTTTTTCCCCAGATACGACTTATTTGATAATGAGTTTGCTCTGGTGTGAAAATAAAACATAGATAAATGAAAATACAAAAAATTCCCAGCACTCCGGGCTGCATGAAGGCATCATTTCACTGAGCTAAACCAGTGCTTGGAAATTTGTAACTCCCATGGCGACTGTCTTAAAGTTTTCATATGCAGAAGTGAAGCCAGCTGCTGCAGCACTGGGGAGACAGCTGGAAACGCATTGAGTGAGTTAAAAAGAGACAGTTTTGTTGTGGACGTCTCCCAGTGCTCAGAAGGCTAAACACCTCAGGTGCAACCATACTCCCCTTCAGTGTTCCTTCTGTTCTGCCTGGTGCAGCTTTCACTGACTCTGGATCATCCTTAGGTTTCGTCATTAAAAAAAAAAAAACAACAACAACAGAGCTTTGAATGCAAAGTCACCCATTGCATCGACGCAAATACATCACTGAGAATATAATCGTTTGCAACGGCCAAAGGACAAACGTGCATGGATATAAGCCAGGCTCTGGCAGGATGAGCTGAGATTGAGAAACATTTGATGAACTTTGAGGAGTCTCGCCACATCAAATGAAGGCCAAAGTAGCGCAGCTGGCTGTCAGAGATGTCCCCTGCAGGAGCTCTTAGGACGGGAGCTATACTGGACACCTTAAAGGCTGCAGCTGTTCTGATGGTGAATTCATCTTTGTTTTCTATTCCTATATAACCACTGGCAATGCTATTTGAGATTCATTTACACACGGAGGGCTTCTGCACCTCTCTGCTTTTCCACAAGTGATCACGTCCAGTGCCTGTCTGCACAGTTGATTAATAGATGGATTAGGACAGCTACGATTGCCTGTGTAAAAGACTTGTGCACTATGCAATGTGTTGAACATGGGGGCTTGAACCTGAAGGCTGCACCTAAATCTGATAGGAAATGAAGCCTGTCACCTAAGGATCCTTTTAGTACCATTCAGACCAAGCACAAAATGACTATAATAATAATAATAATAATAATAATAATAATAATAATAATAATGATAATAATCATCATCATCATCAACATATTAATAAAAGATTTTTGTCATTGCGCAGTGCACCCCATGCCCATTGTGGTATCTCCACCCTATAGTCTCACTTTTCTGCAAGAAGTAATCTCAGTTTGTTTTCGACGTCCTCTATCTTCTTTAAGCCTGGCTATGTCGTGTTTATTTAAATTACTTGAATCCAGTGTATAAACTTGGCTGTTTATGAGGTTGTTAATGTCTGAGCCAGAATGTTTCACAGGTGCAGTGGTTTTTTTGTGTTTTAAAATGTTCCAGTCAATGCTGGAAACTGGAAAGGAAAAAATAGGGCCAATAATACCATGAGATCGGATTTGTTGCACCAACCACGAATATGCAGAGATTGTAATTGACAAAACTTTTCTGTTTAAGAAAAATAGACTGCCAACAAACTCTAGCCGGACATGATTTTCTTGTTGGTGCATTTCTAAGTTTCCTTTGAATTATTTTCTTTTTGTTCCCTGAACAAGTCAATTAATTCCATGAAAGTAGTAGAGTCTAGAGAGACTTTCATTTCACCAGACACACTGTTGAGTATAAAGTCCTTATTTACTCCATTTTCTGCGTGGTTATCCCTCGGCTGCTCTTATTCTAGTTCGCAGTCTGTAAGCTGGCACAGATTAGTTGACTTATTCATTACAGAGGGCGTCTGTTGTCGATTGCAGAGCTTATCCACTGTGATTAATGCTGCATTTGTGAAAGCACCAAAGCAAACACAGACTGGTATTTTAAAGGGTCTCCTCCAACAAGGGATGCATGAGAGAGATATACTTACAATATGTAATGCACTGTGCGGTCTTAAGACATTTTCTGTTAATGTTTTGTCCGGGAACAGATGCAGTCACAGAGGTCCCAGTATTTATTTCATGCTTGTTTTGTTGTGGCTTTGTTTTAGCTCTGTCCCAAGTGAAACTCAATTCTAACTAAATCAAATGTCTGTTAAAGTATAGCATTTTGGTCACTTTAATTAGAATTATCTGCCACAGCCTGCATATCTCATAAGCAGCAAAATATATGCTGCTCCTCACTCTGTCTGTTTAAACAATATAAAAGGTTGTATTCTGTGAAGATTTTTGCATCTGGCTGGTTCTTTCCTGCCGACACTGGTTTGATTTATTCGTTGTCAATACAAAATAGTATGCAGGGGAAGCCTGCTGATATTTCAGTATGTTTAAATTTGGAGATTTACAACTCTTGAATTCCTTTCTTGTGTGGCATGGGAAGATCACTTTTCATTCTCTTCTACATTATGTGAGTCTGCTTGTCTTCATGTGCACGCTTTGCTGGTGTGTGCACATTTATGAATCCGCACATATGTATGTTTTCACATTAGGCCGCGGCACAGTTTCAGCTCAGTGTTAGTATTGGACATAGGCAATTCCCCGAGGCAAGAATCCACTCTCCACCCAAACAATGAGGTGCAGATTTTTCTATCTCGGTGAACGAGGGGAGGCAAGCCCGTTCAGGAGGTCAGCTCTGAGCTGTTGACACTGCTCCCTGGTTGCCTGTAGTTCTGGGCAGAGCCTCATTATCACAGGGTCTGCTTGGATGAGAGTGGGCTTCGTTAGGAAGCAGCTGTCAGTGCTGAGGGGGCGAAGGCAAAGGGAAAGAGCAGATAAAGTAGAGCTTTCACTGCGGCCTATTCGCAGTGGCGCTCAAGGGCCAGTTGGCTGTAGTATTCTAGTGTGTGTGTGTGTGTGTGTGTGTGTGTGTGTGTGTGTGTGTGTGTGTGTGTGTGTGCGTGCAGGTGTGCGTACTCACAGGCATGTGCGTGTGCATGTTTATGCAGGTGAGTGTCATGACAATCTTGCAACACGTGTACTCAAAATGGTGAATATTATGCAGCACATCTGTCTCAGAATATCTCCTACAGTTCTTGTATGTGGTTTAGTTCTGCAGTTACATTTACATTTTGCGCCACAATTAGTAGACTTGAAATTCAGTCATCTGTGCCAGATTTCAGAACATCTCTTTCAAAGGAAAACAGAAATTGAAAGACGCTGAAACATGCAAGTGTGAATAGAAAACGATCACAATGAAAGGACCGATATGGGGCAGGGGGTGAGGACAGAAAAAAAATTACAAATGCAGAAAACCATTTTTCAAGCATTATGGGAAGCCAGATGAAATGTATAGTGGAGGTTTGCAGCATGTGTCAGGTTTCATGTCTGTCACACTCGATCAGTGACCGGAGCTAATGAGATGCTACATGCTGCCTGGGACTTGAGCTGGAAAACTGCTGTTCTGGTGCACATTAGAATCTGGGGAATTCCAAAAATCTAGCATCTGGTGAAAAACAGAGCTACCCTCTGTGGCACAGCGGTCATTAACTTCTGGGATTTACTGAGACACGATACCCTGTTGAGAAAAAGTTTGCACGCTGATGAGAACAGTTCTTCCAACTTTACCAATTTTCTACTCAGCGGAAGCAACACGAGTCAGGAAATAAACTGGCAATGTCTTTTTATTAGGAAATGTAATGGATATTGAATGATGACATACCGGTGCAGTCAAAGAAGTAGGTGTATTGCTGTGGAGCAGATTATGGCACAGATTTACAAGTTGTAGGAGTCGTTGAAGAATCGATCCAGGGTTTGTTAAGGAAAGTTAAGGCATAGAAACTGTTGGTTGAACCAAGTTATCATGATTTGGATTTTTTTTTTAAGAAATGTTTTGTCAGTGTGAAGGCTGAGCAAATTTGTTTTATATTTTAGGCCCCGTTTATACGACAACGAATTAGAGTGTATCAGCAAAACTTTCTTCACTTTTGGGGGGTCCGTTTATCTGCAAAGTCAAGGTGGAAAAATTCTTTCGCGGCGCAAATCCCTCCTGCGGAGACTGCCGGAGGCAACAGAGCCTGCTACTGCGCATGCATATCTCTCCCCCTCCCTCCTGCTCATTCAGTTGTAAACAAACATGGCGGCCGTGTAGTGGTACAACCCGCGGTCCATATTCTAGTTTTATCGTGAATATCAGTAGTTTAATGGTTGAGACTCACCCCTGATATCATCCGATGTGTCATCAGTCCATGCGGAAGTCGGGTGCTCTCCATTTTCTTCACGTTTATAGTGTTTTGTTCTCTGCACACGTCTGTGTAGTTTCATTACATAATCAAGCAACACCGCCCTCCAGTGGCCCGGCATACTAACTACATCGTTCTCTCTGTGTCCGCTGCTGCAGTGTAAACGCACTCCTTTTTTTTAATGGATTAGGTGTTGTCACGTGAAATGTTGTCGTGTAAACAGGGCCTTAGTCAGATCTATAGTTGAAAAATATTTTTCTATGAGAGGTACCTAGAATGTTTTGGGAAATATTGCTGTAACAACTTGCACTGCTTTTTGAGGTGCAGTAGACACAATTATTAAACTTTAAACCCTAAAAATTGACTAGACTGCCTATTAAATGCAAGAAGTGTGAATCACAAAACCAATTAGTCTGATAAATTATCAATTGGAATTTGGAAAATGATGTGTTGTTTGTTAGTCTGATATATTTGAATCATAAATTTACCGATATGCATATGTATGTATGTTTCCTCCAAGTAGGCCCACAGTCCATAAAATACATTTCAGGCTAACTGGTGACGACAACGTGTCCATACCTGGGAATTTGAGTGTTTCTTTGTCTCTCTGTGTTTCACTTGTGATGAACTGATGACCGGCCTCGTGTGTACCAGGTAGCCTGAATCTGCCCATTGTTTGCTCTGGCTCCCCGTGACCCCAAACTGTTTAAGGTGAATTATTGGATGGATGGATGGATGGATGGATGGATGGATGGATGGATGGATGGATGGATGGATGGATGGATGGATGGATGGACGGACGGATGGGTTAAAATAACTGGTCTTGCAAAGCGATGCAAAAAGAAAAAGCAAAGTAACTTGATGGTGACGAGTATTGAGCTAAGCAAACGTGCCAGTATGCATATTTTTACTTGAATAACGTGTTCTGTAATAATTACCCTAATCACAAACACCAGTACTGCACCTACACAATATATAAACAAGAAAAGTCTGGGCCCGTATTCACAAAGTGTCTCGGAGTCCTCTCAGAGAGTTCCTAACTTAGCCTAAAAATTTGTTTGACGGATAAAATAAGTTCATGAAACAGTGCAACACCAGATCATAAAATTATTATTTGATTCGTAAAACAATTATATAGCTCTTTTTTTTTTTTTTACGTAAAATGAATTGGTATTTTGATAAATTAATGATACATTTATGGAATTCATTTCTATTTTAGTTGATTAATGACACATTTGGATATTATTATTATCATCATCATCATTATCTTCATCATTATTATTATTATTATTATTATTACTCCGTAATTTACAGTCAAACTTAATGTAATCCATCAAATCCATTGTATCAAGTCATAGACTGCTTAAATATCCCAGTGGGGGAACACAAAGAAAATAACTCTGGGTTACATCAGCTGTTAAAATAGGTGTTCCCCAGGTTTCTAAGAAAACTAGTGCTCTAATTGACACCAGTATGAGTGCAAGTGGATAAGAAAATTTCAGTTAAAAAAAACAACTTCTTGGAACGCATAAGGGAACAGAGGCTTGATGGGAGCACAGTTATTTGCAAAAAGGCAACAAAGAATCTGCACAAAAGTCTTTAAGTTACTCTTCCAGAATCCACAGGGGGAAAATGTTGTTGATGTACATCTTTAATACATCGTCAGTACCTTTCAGCATTTCCGAAGACGACGTCAGTTAGTAAAACACAGTTTGATGGCTACAAATTATGGTTTGTTTGTAAACAAATCAACTTCGCTGTGATCGATTTAGGCAACTGCAGGCTCGACTTTTGTAGAAATTAGTGTTAATAGTCTTGTTTTCATGCATTGATTTATTCTAAGTGTAGAAGAGATTTTTCTGGGTAGTATAGTTTAAAGATTTTTTCTTTAGAGCAAATTTAATGTCACCTAAATACCAAACGTGTCATACGAGTAATTAATTAATCCTCGGAGCTTTTTCATAGAACGCACAATTGTTTGTTTTGCTATTGAGACTCAAAAAACATAAAAGAGGGAACCCAAGTCTGTTATTGCTTCAGTCTTTTGCCATCATTAGTTGGAATTAAAAAGGTGTTGCTTCTTTTATTAAATACTGACATGCAATTTCATTGAGATTATTTGTGTTTAAATATTTATAAGGCCCCTATTTAATTGACATACTTTATTTTTTATTAAGTCCCATCATTAAGTTGTATTTATCTTTTTAATGAAAGTATGATTGAAGGAATTACCACTTGAAATCTACTATTAGTGGTTAAACAATTATTATTATTATTATTATTATTATTATTGTAATTGGTTAAGTATATCTCAGAAATGTATGCAGACCCATGTTGTCGTCAACAGTGTTGTGTGACTGATGGCTGTTAGGAGACGGACTGCCGATAGAAAAGAACTCCCAAGTCATCAAATACTCACAGACTTTTGATCACTCAGATCAGCAATGTGCAATTAGGAATGCAGCACTAATGATTATTTTATCTACAGACAATTAATCAGCTATTTTGATAATTTGCTAATTGATTGAGTGATTTTCAAGCAAAAATAGGAAAGAATTAATACAATTGAAGATTTTTTAAAATGATATCTAACTGCTTAGTTAGGGAATTTGATTGTTGGTTGGATCAGAACAAGTAATTTGATAATGTCACCTTCCCCCCTGGGAAATTGTGAAGGGCAGATTTTTTGGCGCGGAACATTAATTGATCATTTGAGACAATAATGAGCAGATTCATCACCAGTGAAAACAATCATTAGTTGTGGCTCTAATTAAAACGGCATTTCTCCCTTTCCTCTGCTGTGAAATGTTAAAAGTGAAGTTAATCTCTGTGGCCAAACTACATCAACGCTTGTGTGAAAATAAGTCCAACTGAGGACACAGCAAGGTGACACAAAACACAGCGAACGCAAAACATAAAGGTGACCTCTGTCAATCTGGGGACATGCTTCAGAAAGTACTTTCCCCACTTTTAACGGTTTAGGTTGTGTCTCCATCACTTCCCTTGTGTCATCCAGAGTGGTCACCCAAGGTGTTGACCAGCAGTGTTGCCACAGTTACCTTGAAAAAAAGCACTCCGATTATTGATTACTAGTTACTCCTTTTACAAAGTAACATAGTTAATTTACTGATTTCTTGTTTTTGTAAAGTAACTGAGATAGATTACAAGAAGCTTTTTAGTTACTTTCAGCAGTTGCCGACAACGCCCCCCACCTTCTCAACATAAAAAGGACAACCGGTTTAAAGAACAACTCCGCTGACCACTGCCTGGCCTCCTGCACCTGCTGATACATATCGTAGCCTTTGACCTACATTCTTTGTTGTATTTCTATCGGACTCACAGTTTTATTATCAGATGTTTACTATTACTGATATTTATTTACCCAGAGATGTCGTTGCCGTCTTTTGTTGCACTATTTATCGATTTACTAATTTGCACTACCTGCTCCATGCGACCGTCACTAAATAACGCGTTGCCAGCATCACTGTTGACCAGTAAAAACTCGGGTGCAACCTTGATTACATCGGGAAGATAACGCCTGGGCCAGGAAACATTCACCAAGTCTGAACGACCTGTTGCTTTGTCACTGAACTACTGCTGCCCAATCGATGGGGATCTTTAATAGCAATTTCCAGGCACCCTGATGCTATTGATTTCAGTCCACAAACATTTCACTTTGATCATTATGATCCCAGGCTCGCAGCACACTTCCTGGGGCTTCTCTCCGTGAGAGGCGTACAATTGGTCCTCAAATGGCAAGATGGCTGCCACATTGAGTGCAACCACCCCACATCTGAGAGAAAAAAATAAAATAAAATTGTATTTGAGGAAATGAAGTACACAAACAAGTTAACAGTTGTGAGAAATTGAGAGTTTAGCTGATACTTATCTTGTATGGTGCTTCTCTAAAATCCATCTTCCTCTCCAACTGCGTGTCAAAACTTGTTGCCAGCTTGAGCCAATTTCCCTTCCCCTTCCCATTTCACAAAATGGTTCATTAGGCTTCCCATGCAACCATTGGTAAGCCGTATTGTTCAGCAAACCAATATTATATGGCGAGAGGAAGAACAGAGAAAGAGCTCTGGAGACTAATTAGAAGTCCTCAAACTTAAAAATCTGTTCAAAGTCTTGTTGTAGCCAACACACCGAGGCAGTGACCCAGGGTCTCATTTAATGTTTCTAAGTATCTATTAATGTTCCTTGGGTTGTGTTTAGAGCAAGGGGAGGCACAGGAGCAGAACTGATGGATGAGAAACATTAGATGGCCGGCAGGCACTGAACTCTAATATAATGCAGTCATGTGGCTATTTTTTTCTTTGGTGTACTTCATTACATTTCTCTTTGGTGGGAATATGTTCCTGTTTAAATCATTCATTTTCTCCCTTTTTCACTTTTTTTCTTCAAAAATCAATCGGTGGCTGTCTTCCCAGAGATAAGCATGCCTTATTAATGTTAGATCTTTATCATGCCACGAGGACCACCAGCACTGCTGCTGAGTCTGCTGATAATTGACATTTTCTCAAGATGAGAGCATTTATCATTCTATCAGGGTCCATGGGAGGCCCACAGATGCCCATACTCATACAATACTCGGAGAACAACGCTGGGATTTTGCAATGTATCAAATGTGACATACCGTTTTAATCTTTCATCAGGAGAGGAAAAAGTTTGTTCCTTGAGAAAGGAAGGATTTTCATTGCAAAGCAAAACATTGAACAGAGTAATATAAGGTGAATGTGAGCTTTTTTTACCTCTTTTTTCTTTTTTTAAATGTGACCTTTAAATCCCCTGCACTTCCATCTTTTTGAATGACTTGTGAGGTGCTTTTCAGCTACGCTTAAGCACATACAGAGCAACGTGACCAATATTGGCCCTCCAGAGGATGCTGTTTATTGGAAGCATCCACTGCAAGTGACAGTGATAATAGTACATAACGCTGACAGCCATGTCGCTTTAACCATAATAATTTGCATTTTTATTGCATAATTGGAAGATCGGGCTTGGAATTGCATCATTTTGTGCCGATGTAGTGACGTAGATTTGGATGCATCTCAGAAATAATGCATGTTATAATCAGAGGTTTGTTTGTGAAGCTCCATGCTCGCAATCAATGATGACGGAGAACGTTAGTTGTTATTTTTTTAATGCATCAATGATAACGTCTTTCTCAACGTGATTAAAGGGAAGATCATCAGATTGTTGAAAAGACAACAGTGTTGGTAGACAGATTGCTTTAATAATACAGTGATGTGATGTCGCTATTGTCAATACAGTACCGAAGAAGCGGGGTGGTCCTCAGACAGGACAGAGTGCAGTTTTGGAGATAACCAACACGCTAATGTTGTCGCTAATGAAATCAAGATATACACCAGCCCGGTCATTAATTTTACAGTGTTTGCCTGCTGTTGTCAGTAGCATATGATATTAGATGCAACGCAGCTAAATGAAAAGCAAAGGAGTTAGATGTGATATATTACCGAAATAAATCGTCTCTGGGAAATGCATTTTGAATGAGATCACAGTTAACACATTTGACACACTTCATTTCATGCTCATCCATCAAGTTAGATGTGCATGGCTTAATGGAGAAAGCGTGACAACTTATAAAGTTGTAAACTCAGAATGACTCTGGTCACTTTACGCCTGCGTAGGGAGGTAAATCAGTCCGGAGGTCATAAGACAGGATGGAAAATGGAACTTATCAGACTTAATATTCAAACTTCTTCTGTTTTGTTGTTTTGTTTTTTTTCAAAGACCAAATTTCCAATAAACAGAAGTGTGCAGGAAATAATCTGGGGAATGCCTGGATTTTGGCCCTTCAATTGTACGACAACCTTGGCCAAGGTCCAGCGGTTTTGTAGCGGGAACTTACAGTAGTGGAGGATTCTGCTTGTTTGCATGCAGAGTTAAGTGAAGTGCTGATCATGGATCAGCTCATTGTTATGGCTCTGGTGTTTGATTTGTTCTATCAATGCTTTCCCCCTCATTGTTATTTCATTTATAGTTCATGTTTGGGTGAGCTTTGTCCCGTTACGTTTCCTGTTTGTTTTGGGTTTTGGTTTTTGTGCAGCCTTATTGTCTTGATTGTGTGACCTTCATATCCCCTCATTTTGCCCCGTTCACTGCTACTTTTCACTTGAGTGTTTTGGAATCTGTTTTTGTTATTCATTGGTAATACTTCTGTCTGTATATTCTCCTCTTTAAACATAATCTTCATTGAAATTTGTTTTGAGTTTTTTGAAACTGTGTGCACTGCAGGGCCTTTCAATGCCTGTTCCATAACACTCATTCAAGTTGTCCTTGTCTTGGCAAGCAAGGGTTCATATAACTGAACCCAAATAGCAAAAAAAATGTAATGTATAAAAAACATTATATATTTAAAATCTATTTAATTTAATTGATGACTTTGTGTAAGGGGAACTACTGGTTTACTTTTTGAAGATCTGCTACACTGCACACAAATGCCATAGTTTTTTAAATGATGATGACCGTGAATCACAGTAATTTACTGTGATAAAAGCTCACAATTCATATCGTCCTACTCAGCGTGATCTGCTCAAACAACAAACTCACTTTAATGTGTGCGGAAGATTAATTTTTTTTTTCTCCTTGAAACTCAAATTGGTTTTATGGACCCCTGATGCAGGCCGTCATCACTCTTTTAACCCTCCACACACGTCTCTCCAGGGTGTTTATAACGTAAGTGAACTTGTTTTTGTCTGTCCACCATAAAGCTCATCACCAGTTGGCAATGCATGCCGACAGTAAAACTTTATTATATAGTATTAATTGATTGTAATAAAACAGCTAGACCCAGCTATTTGCCGACACATGGATCATATGCTCAACATCTGGCCTTCATTGGCCTAATTATTACAAGTAATGAGATGCTAATTTCAGCACTCATACTGCATGCATGAGCGACCAGATTCATGTGAAACAGAACTTTATGACAAAACTAATAAATAAAACATCTTACTGGCAGTAAACATTAAGCAACTGAGGGGAAAGAAAACAAAATTGGGAGGAACATGGGGCTCAATGAATAACAGTGCTTTTACATAATCATGTCTGTGCCTGAAGGTTAGTTTCTTTTGCCCCACTGTTTACCGGTATATGAGGAGAGTGATGGGCCATTTCATCAGCTCAGCAGTAATTAATGCAGAAAATTAAGCACTCTTTGATCAATTATAGGGGCCAGTGTTGTTAGATCTTTCATGATTTAACTATGAAACTCACATTTAAATAATGAAAGAGTAAAAAAATAAATTATATATATATATATACTATATGTATATACCATGCCAGTGTATTACCTTAAAGCACAGACGGACCTTGGATAACATTGGTTTCTTTGCACAATTGTTCAACATTTCTGTCCTGGAAAAAAATTTGCTTTATGATGCAGCAGGAGAATTATCTCTGGTATTTGTAACCACTAAGTCCTGAGTCTCACTTGGCCCACGTAAAGGATAGATCTCAGGGGGAAATTCCTCAAGGCAAGATGAATGAGTTAACCAGCAACCTGTTATTCGTCAATGAGCATATTAATGTTGTTCCATCGCTTGTCTCACCCACTTGTTGAGGCACTGGTAGCTGCCCATTATGGGTAATGGCTCCCATCTGTGATGGTGTTTATATTAAAGATATTACAGAATGTGTGGTGAAAAAGATTAATGTGATCAAACAAAGACTTACTCAGACAAATCTCCGATATCTTCAGTAACAGTCCCATGAACACCACTTTGCGAGCTTCTCTATCAATCTCCCACAGAAAAGCAACCTGCCTTATTTGTTTGCAGTAGGAAGCAAGTTCAACCAGTTTTCCTCTGATACAAAATAGGGTGTGAATAAGGTCTTTGACATGCACATTATACAGGATATATCTCAAACCATATTGCTTTTGCATCCTGGAGAGATTACAAAATTGGAGAATACATATGCTACTCAAGCAAAGAAACTCGACAAACTTGTTCATTAAAAGATCACAGCCCTCCGAGTTGGTGTGATCTCAGTTTGCGCTGATAGCAAAAGGCGAAGAGGACGTGCTGTAGTTATGAGTAAAACCTCCACTCTAAATCTGCCTATCAAACGTCCTCCTCACAAAATTTCTAATAACGGGCGCCTTGCATGGCCTCCATTAGTGTGTGTATGTGTGTAAATGAGTGGGTGAATGTGAAGTGCTTTGGACTGTTCGAGCAGTTAAAAAGTGCTATATAAGTGAAATCCAATTAATTTGTCAAAGCTTCTATAGTTGTAGTAGTGTGAGGAAATGGGAAACAAATTGTGCTCGGTGCTGCAACCATTGCTTTTTATTCTATGTACCTTTCTCTTATTTGAAAAACAATGAAGATTGGGAGTGATAGCAGACTACATTTTTGTTTACATTTTGGTTTTAATTGGTAACAGAACAGGATTTCTTAGGATAACTTAAGATATACAGAATGTCACTTTCCCAATAAAGGCAGGGTATACCCTGCACAGAGAGCCAGTCCATCACAGGGAAAACACATAAAGACAAACAGTCAATGCCCACACACTCGATCCTAGCCAGTTTATATTCACCAATTAACATACAGCTATGTATTTTAAATACAAAATAAACTCAAACATCGACAAATAACCTAAAAACAATCAGCACAAATCAGTGACTGGAGAAATCTATGGACGCCTATATTTTTTTGCATTTTGGGTGATGCAGTTCCTTTTTTTCTTGTTTGATTCAGGCCTTTCAAAGTATAAGATCATTCTTGACAGGGCAATATTTCACATGAGCAGCTTTAAAACATTTTTTAAAAATCAAAGTAGTCTTTGACTCATGAATTATTTCCCTGTGGTTACTGAAGTCTTTGGCACTTGATCTCTAACTCTGTCGACAGAGGGGATTTGGATTGATGTGACTAATGTAAAACAAGGCCAACTGTCAGATGTAAGCCAGTCACTGCTTGTGCTCTTTTGCACCCTCCATTTCCAAGGCATAATGATGCATAGCCATCACACTTAAGCCCAGTCTAGTGTCTACATATGGAAAAGGTGTCAGTTGCAGTGAAGAAAAATTATGCAGTCCACTAGGCCCTCATCCAGTGTGGCATCTCGGCTGTACTCTGCTCGCTCTGAAGAAGAGATGACATGTTTATGAGTTGTTCCCCTGATGAGGACTTGCACCTAGGAATAGACTTGTCCTTTTACCCCTGACTGGACTGCTGGGAGAAGTCTTTGGCGAATAACTGAATAAAAAGCTTGATGAATCAGTCTTTTCACTAACCTGACCATCTAAGCTACCAAGCTGTGTAAAGGTGATGCAGAGAATATCATTTGACAATAAAGAACTATAATCACCCTCTCGTCAGTCATAAAACAGAATTAACCTTGAAAATGTAATCATTCTGAACCCTTTACGTATTGTACGGGGTTGTTAGATAATGGCAGATGAATGCCAAAGATTCTGAGTGATATTATAACATACTACTCATTTTAGAAACAGATTTACAGCATGAATGCTGAGGTTTACATACCAAGCAGATTGGAAACTTGAATGTTTCAAGTGAAAACTGATCCCAAGGGCTGTTTCTCTTTTGCCCATCCTCTGTATTTTCTGTGGCCCTCCCAAAGGGTAACCGGTTTAACATTATATTGAGTGTCGTGAAAGTAAAACCCACCGTTAGGGTTATTAGCCTCCATAAGAACTCTCCTCACAAAATAGATATTAAGCGGATGTAATCATGTGGAAATACTAAGCAATGAGTGTGAGCTAACAATGCGTTATCCTTAAACTGACAAAACACGCTTTTAGAACGAAAGCCTTCATATATTCCACAGTCTCACATGAATAAGCATGGCTTTTGAAAAGAGGAGGAAAATAACCTGTAATAATTTGTCCCTCTAGTCGTGTGGAGATACTGCTGCGGTGTTCCTCTATTTGTCACTGTCAGCCTCCAGACTGAGGATATGAGAAGGCGGCAGGAAGAATGGGAGTGGTGGTGGTGGTGGTGGTGGTGGTGGTGGTGGTGGGTGAGTGGGTGGCGGTGGGGGTGGGGGTGGGGGGCGTGGGGGGGGGGGGGGGGTGAGAGGAAGGGGAGTGTGAAGAAAGAGCTGTATGTATGTGATTAAGAATAATGAGTAAAAAATTGCATAAAGCCGTCTCCCAAATCACATATCAACTCCACGCCTGGCATTATCCCTGAAGCATCTCATCAGTCCTGGACCTAGTCTCCATCGTTCTGCAATGGAAGCACACCCACGCACACGCACACACACACACACAATGATCCCAGTCCATTAGCAGCAAGCACAGGAGCCAACGTCTCTCTCGTTCTTTATTTTCCTTCCTCTACCGCTGCAGATATCTTCCTCTCAGCGGATCTACATTGTCCCCGGTAGTAAAAGCACTGACAAGAACAAGACCTGTCAAGTTTTATATCAATACGGTGACCTTCCGTCCCTTGATGCTGTTCCCCCACTCCAGCAAACACAAGTCAGGCCAGCCCGTTATCTTCAAACCACTGTTTGGAGAGGCATCTCTATCAGAACAGTGGGAAAACATCCAATGCATATCAATTGAAAGAGTTTGATTTGTATTTGTTCTGCATTTGCTCTGTCTTGCTATAGTACACAGAAGTGACAGCAGGGTCTGCTGTATAAACTCTCAAACCACTTGAATCTTGTTGGATTTTGGTGGAGGAATTCCATCCATAAATGTGTGAGTCCTTTCCCATTTTGCCTCTCACCTTCAGCCCTATATTAGGCACATTATGCTGAAGATTTACAGTACTGTGCAAAAGTGTCCGGCTTGTGACAGCGGTGAGGGTCATATTCTTTTTGGCATTATGACGCTAGAATATTTACACCAGCCTAAAAGTTTTGTACAGTGAAATAAATGTGTGTGACTGTAGGTCAAGGTATCTCTAAATTTGTTGAAGGGAACTGAATGAGTCCTTAGGCAGGTTTGAATTTTCAATATTTTGGAAATGTTTTATTTTAATGCAAAACATATAATGAACCCGCTATAACTTGATCATGAAGTCAGTAGAGTGGCTTATCAAGTTCTGGCATGCTTGATTCTCACCACCTGCTCCATGATCATTTCCGTTTTTATCTTTGGGTGCTTTCCAATTTCAAAAAAAAAACTTGTTAAAAATGTTTGTCGTTCTTTATCGTACAACTGGTTACACATATCTGGGGAAGAAGCTTCTTCTCAACTCTAAAAGAAATCCAGCACTTGTTTATTAGATTGATTAAAAAATTACTTACGTCTGCAAATATTTTTGACAATTTCCTGACTTTTTTCAGTTTACACAAAGAAATGCCATCAGTTGCTTTGTTCACATTTTTCACACTTGAGAATGTAAAGGTAATAATCTCACATGGGGTTTCAGTAAATCAAACAATATCTCCAAAAATCAACCAGTATTGTTAAGGTTACAACAGAGAGCCTGTATTGTCTTCCAACTGCTGAAAGCAATTTAAATCATAACAGTTTAAATGTATTGTGCTGCGTGGAGAAAATTGAGCATAATGGTATAATAGAGTAAACACGAAGGAGAACGCAGCCATTAGGCCACATATAAATACATTCAAGTCAATAATAAGTTTATTTCTTTTTGTTGGTGATGATAGAAAAAGACTTTTTCTTTTGAGACTTCGGTTCTGTTGTTTATAGAATCAAATTTAGACTTCTGGATCATATCTCATGAACAGGATGTTAGACACCTGCAGGTTTCAGTCGATACTTACAGCAGGTCTGTGGATAAAAACCTCCCTGTGACACAGCTTAAGGTGGCGTATTAAAAGCCTGCTGACAAAAAAAAAAAAAAAAGCTGTGATACTTTATTTAAATTGCGGTCACTCAGGCTCTCTGATGCTAATGAATTTTTTTGTCTGACATGCATGAGGTTAAATTAGAGAGTGGTTCGATTTGAAGAAGTTTTAAAAGCAACTTGCAGCAGATTAGTGCCAATACGCACTCACAATTAAAAGTCGCGTCTGTAAGTCATTAGACAATACTGACACTTAAGGAGAAGGATAATAAAGAATGTGCAATGATGAATCGTGTCTTCTTCCTGCTGGAGCGGTGACAGATGAGACGACTCATCTGATCTTCAGCTGGTTTGGAATTCCTGCTTCATTGCAGGAATTCAGATATTTTCGCCCCGTGCCTCGGAAACATTTCTTTCATTTTGTATCTGTCCATCTCTCCTCTACCAAACCAAAAAACCCGGGGAGGACATCACGTTCAGGGTTCGCAAGGATGGCATGATATCTGTCAACTTCATCCTCTCTCTTGCTTGCTGTCAGTCAACAGCGATTCCCCTCAGCAGCTTTTTTTAGAGACCTTTCACCTTCTTTAGCGATCACCTCCCACTTACCACTCATCATAAAAAAAAAAAAATGCAGGAAACCCCATTATTAATTTATTATTATTATTATTATTATTATTATCTTTGTTGTTGTTGTTATTAAAATACGATCAAATCAGAAGGAACATGTTTATGTGAAAGTAATTTTGAAATATTTTGGCTGAATTTAAAGCAATTATACTTTATTCAAGTCAACTACAATTAATTACAATTAATCATTTCTTTGATGCTCTTAGTAAATTATACAGCATTATCTTCATCAGCCAGCTCAATTTTAGTTGTTACGTTTTGTATAATTACAAGGTTTGCTTCGCTTAGCAAAGTAGATTTACATTCTGATAGAGCATTGTTGCACCTTTACTTTATATAGACTAGTTCACACTCCTGAAGGCATCGAGAAATACGACTCAAAGAAAAAGAAATTGTCCCTGGGGAGTTGCCAGGCTAAATAGTTTGGCTGCACTGTGGGGATTTCACATGTGTTCTGTGTGTTTCTCAGCTGTCTGTCTTTCCTCTGACAAACAGGTGTGTGTCTATTTTAATCAGTACAGCTGCTTTGCACAGGGCTCGCTCACTCCTGTCCATCTCAGGCAACGGGACTTTCACGCATATTTTTAAGCCACAGAGAGTGCTGGACTCTCAGCACTGGCCTCCTTTCAGTGCTGTGCCTTGTTCCCCTTAGTGTGGATGCCGATAGAAGACTTATGCTGCTGCTCCACTACCGCTCTCCTATTTCTGTGTGGCCTATGTAGGCTTTCTAACCATGTCAAGAACCTGTCCCCACGGACAGATTGAAGACACATTTAGTGAAAAAATTTTGGGAAATTGTGCATTTTCCTAAGTTGTTTGTGCAGCTTTGACATAAAGCAGGTTGTCATATATGATGTAATGCAAGGCACAAGTTCATATTTAGTTGTCTAATGAGGAAATAATTTATCTGACCGAATGAGACATGTAGGCGACTTCAAGACTTCTCAGAATAACCTGAGCATCAGTTTGCATTTCTGCACTGTCTATTAAAAGAAAAATGACAAAAGAATACCTTTATGTTCCTTAATTTCTTCCAGCTTTAACAGGCTGGATGTAACATGATGTCATGGTGGTATATTGACGCCGATCATAAATTTTGAGACACATGAATCTCATTGTGAAACATTGTGTTTCACTATAACAACAGGAACTTCCTGGCCGAAAGTGCAATTTCAAATAGAACAAAAAAAAAAAAAAAAGCATTTGGAGGAAACTCTCTTCATGATATGTTGACAAAATATAGTAGAAGATTATTCTCAGTTTATTTTTCAACAGCTTCACATGGGAACAGGCAAAATCTTTGGAAACAAAACACTCAGCTCGAGGCATCTTAGAATAGTTATTACCATTTTTTTATCATCAAAATTTGTCCGTTAAACATACCTCCACACGCATCTGCCCTAATTATATAAATATCTGAGGACAATGAAGCTGCTGGAAATACTAAATATTTTATTTTCATTCTCATGTGACATCACTTATGCATCATCTTCACCTGAAGGATTTCCTCAGGAGGAATTGTGCCTTCTCTTTTTTTGACTGGATTTGTGTCACTCTTGTGCCTGTCTTGGTAGTTAAACACAGTAAAAACTGTGTAATAAAGCTTTTCTTGGAACGAAAGATGGATCCAGAGGGTCTAACTATTTCAACAGGCTTCAATAAAAGAGGATTTCTGTGATTCTGCTTTTCTTGCAAGGAGAGGAAAAAGTCACAGAGGGACATTTATAATGCTGATTCATTCTTTAAATTCCATGAAATGTAGCCTTTCTTATGTTAAGTGAGTATTTATTTTGGCCTTTGGCACACCGAGGACCTTGAGAGACTTGTTTCTAGGTTTATTTTTGGCTTCCAAAACCCATAATTTTAAGCAATTTGTTGAACTTACAGTACTTGCACTTTATAAATGACTTTGGCTGAGGTTCCAGCACTTGCTCACAGGAGAGAGAGGTTAGAGGGTTAATGGCATACTGAAGAACAACACATTAACATCAATCATATGAATTTCACAAACATGTTTCTCTATGTTCATTGAGATTCTGGAAGATGGGGGATTTAATCTTTTTTTAGTATAGCCCACTCAATAAAAAACTATAATTAAAAAAAAATAATAAATAAAAAAAAAATATATATATATATATATATATATATATATATATATAAAAAGAGACAGACAACCTTATTAAAATAGAATACACCGGCTTCAAACATCCAAGAATGTTTAGCATTTTTAGAGCACTTTTTCATTTGGGGTTTCGTTCAATTCCAGTTTGTCTTTCGACTGGTATGTCAGTTTGACAATTCTACCTGGAGACAGGAATTCTTACATTTAGGTTCCTGTCCACACGTGAACGCCGTTTCACCCAAACGCGCAGTTTTTGACCAATCATCCACGCGGCGCAGCGTGTTCATATTGAGGACAGAGTTTTTTGGGGAACGCTGGGGAGAAAAAAGATTGTTTTGGCTCATCTGGACAGGGTCTTAGAGGCTGAATAACTTCAGCTCACAAGGTGGTTTAAAAGTTGAGAAAATCCACAGGAAGCTGTCAAAAGTGGAAAGCAATCTTTTTTTTGCTTAATGGTTTCAAGCGGTTTACTCTCCACATCTTATACATTCCCATAGAAGAACTTTTCAACGGTTGGTTCTGAGCTTAAAGGGATGATTACCATGAGAAACACACATCAAACCCTGTTGCCATGGATTGGTTGCTCATGGGGGAAGGACCCCTCTGTGGGCACTGAGGTGTGTCCCTTGGGGCATGCAGTAACATGGGAAACATGGTCTGATGGTGCCTCCCCCGTCAGTAGAGGCCAGCATTCTGTTGGGCTTCCCTTAGTGTCCTGGGCTGATGCCTTCTTGTGAGGGCAAGTCTTCATATCCTGGGTCAATGTGGGCTTTAGGGTTCTCTCTTGGGTGGATCTTTGTTGGGTGACAGTGGTGGTCGGGGGAGCAGTGTGGCATGTTTTAACCCTTCTCTGTAGATTTCTGTTTGGTGCTTGGGCCGTGTGATTTCCTTCTCCCCCAGTCCCTTTGGCGCTTGGTGCTTTTAGTGGCTGTTTTGGAGTATGAAGCATTGCATGTTGAGCGATTTCGACTTCCAGACCAACTCTGGGCCACAGAATCTCAATTGAAACCGGCATTGTTTCTGCATTTTCAGTTCAGTAAAATTTCCCATTCAGATTCAACAACCGCGGTACACACAGAAATGCTGGAAATGCTGTAGTTTGCATCAGGTGCTGTAGCACCCAAAACTACACTGCTAGTGTGTGCAGTACTTTTGTAATACAACCGCACATGGGTTCCCACAAAGAACAGTCCGGTGTAAACATTCAAGAGCCTAAACTGTCTTTCTTTGTTGAGGACACCCACTCAGTATCTGTTGTATGTAAAAAAAACCTGTCTCTGCACTGAATCCGTATGATGGTGTAGTAAATGTACACTTTATTACAGAAGTGTTGTTAAGATCTAGTGACCATCACAAACACTCTGGGGTCATCTAATCTTACTGTCAATCTACTCGAGCATGTGCAGAGAAACTATTGACTTTGACTGCCGTGGTAATGTGCAGTACTCAGTGAATCAGAAAAGTTGTATTTTCTCTGTTTAAGCTGAGTAAGGTGACTCCAAATGTTGCTGGAGTCACTAAATGCCTAAATGCAATGAAAGCTTGACGTTTTCACGGTGTCGTGTAAATGGGACCAGACATTTGGATGTTGATAGTTGGTATGATTTTCTGTTTATGTTCTCTGGTGGATTGTTTTGCATCCCCACCACTGTGGTGGCTGGTGGATTACATGGATATTCACTGGCACTGTATACATCAGTGCTCTTATGATTGTCTTGTTTAATTTGGTTCATGCACCAAACTAAAGATTTGGGGAACTGAGGTGTTTTTGAAAGAAAGAACAAAGTGGACCAAGAACAGGGATCAGAATTACCACAGCCGGCTCACATTAAAATGAAACATAATAAAATCTCAGTGTTAACTGAATAAATGACAACAGAAAGACTATAAAAGGGACATTTTATCTAATAATGCACATTGAATATTGATGTTTGATGTAAGATGCATGAATGGAAAACTGATCCAAGAAGAAAATAAAATAAAAATGTAATGTGTTCTTACGTATTTGTGAAGTAATATATTTGAAATGTTTGACAGATGACAGAATAGAGGATCCTGCATGGTTTTTGCCTGTGATTCATTCTGCTCCAACCAGTGAGCTGGAGTCACAAATTTCGGTTTTATACATGTCATTCTGTTTGTGTGTGTGTGTGTGTGTGTGTGTCTGTGTGTGTGTGTGTGTGTGTGTGTGTGTGTGTGTGTGTGTGTGTGTGTGTGTGTGTGTGTGTGTGTGTGTGTGTGTGTGTGTGTGTGTGTGTGAAGTAGCATGTCAGTGTCGGAAACGCTCTGCGGATCCCTCAAAGTGTCATGGCGCTCACTGCTGCTGGCATAATTGACTGGAAAGATTTCATTTTCACTGTAACATGGAGCAAGACAAGAAACTCAGACACCTTGTGGAGTCAAACGTCGCAGGGACAAGTTTGGCTCACATTTCATCATAGCTACAAGACACACATGCGCACACGCGCGCACGCACACACACACATGCACACACACGCACACGCAAGCACATTTCATTCCTGGAGATTGGCTCTGATTCACTATGCTAGTTATTGAAATCAGCAATTGTACACTGATTCAAAATGCAAATTTCAACAAGCAATTTTTCTGTGCAACATATGTAGCGAATACAATAACGATGACATAAAAAATGTCAGAGTTAGATTGTGGCATGTACAAGCAGGAACCAAAAGGAAAGTTATTATAAAGCCCCCTGGGGAGGAGCCATTGTGAGGTGTCCTTGTAGGCCCTATCAGATGCTGCCACAGGTGAGAGAGAGAGAGATAGTGTGAAGAGATATGGAAAAAACTTGTTATACTTTCTTTTTTTTTCCCAATTTGATGTATCTTTTCTTTTTGTTTTGAACTTTTCTTTTATCCTTGATGACTTAAAATCCTGAAAAGAGCAATTGCATTCTTGTTATTATTATTATTTTAATACAAATCATTCTTCCCTCTTGGAAAACTTTTAATGGTTTTTCACTGCTATTTGCCAAGACTTCCAAGATAGCCACCAAGCTATTATTTGCACTCAGATATATTTTAGCAGCATTTATGTTTTACTTTCTGTGTGTGTAAGGGTGTGCACGTAGGCGTGTGTCGTAAAACACAAACAGTTTAATCATGCCTGCAAACCTTAATGCAGCGTCTCAGAGCAGCAGCCCTGCACACTAAGGCCTGCTTGGGGAGCCCGGACTCCCAGCTGTGTCTCACATGAGCAGTCCAGTAAAATTAGTTGATGATTGATCCCACTCTAGTGGGAGTGGAATGTTTTTTCTTGTTCTTACTTCTAAATAGATATTGTATTCAAATAGAGGAACAACCATTGACTCTGTAATCCCTGTGCAACTGTAGCTGACGAGCAGGAAAAGTCAAGTGTTGTATTTGTCTGTGTGCCACGCTTATCTCTTCTGGTCCCCACAGGCCTGGCTTGTCAATGTCTGTAGCTTCAAGCTACGCTTAGCTGTCTCTGATATTAAAGAGCACTATCTCTGCGGTGACCATTTGGGGAGACAGGTTTTCTTTTCACTCCAACAAAGACGCTCTTTGCCACAATATTGAGAGCATTTTTACAATGTCAAGCTGAATGGACTCTATCCAGAATGAAGCGTTTGTAGTGTTTATCTCGGGATATCTTGAGTTTCATTCAAGTCTCTTTTCTGTTTCAATATTTAAAAAAAAAAAAAAAAAAACCTTTAGGGTATTTGTCTTGTATTTTTTATATGGCATTTGAAATATTATTTTTCAATACAATTAGCTTCTTGAAAATGTACAAATGAATTGAAACAAAATAGAGGCAATCATAATTGTGCTTCATTTATGGAGTGCTCTGCTGTGAAGATTTTACTGAAGTGCTTCAATACTTTCAATAAAATAGAAAAAATTGTTCCAGTCTTTTGAAATCGTGCATTGATATTAGCTGCCCTGCATATACCAATCAAGTGGTAATTGCAAAAGCATTCAAGTTTCCCTCTTCTTGCATGGGTCCAGTGGTCTGTTATGCACTTATTAAGGTGAATTATCTCTGATAATCATTCTAATCGGGGTTCAGCTCATGTTAGCAGACTTCCTGCTGGGTGCTAATGTCTAATTACACTTGAGCACGTCTTGATGAGAAGGGTGCCCTGCAGCCCTCTAGCCTCCATGTTCTGCAATGCATCTCTATCCTTGTCTAATCTACGCACTGGACTGTCAAGTGCACATCATTGCCAATCACTAACGATAAGCCGCTGATCAAAGCAACCAGAGAGGACATGATCAAAAGGACTGTGCGATGGGGAGAGAGGGAGCACATTCCTGTGATATCATATTTTTTCCACCCTGAAGATGACCTTGATACCCCGAAGAGGAGTCACCCATACAATTTACTGCTTTAGCTTTTTGTGTGTGTGTGTGTGTGTGTGTGTGTGTGTGTGTGTGTGTGTGTGTGTGCGTGCGTGCGTGTGCAGGTGTGTGTGCGCGCACAGTGTAGGAGTGTCTGTATTGGACATGTGTGCCGGTATACACCCACTGCAGGCAATCAATAAGCTACGGACTTGTGGCGAAGTTGTTATATAGTTTCATTTGGTTCAGCAGCTCTGATGGATATGAAACCCAACTCCAATAAAGAAACAAATATACCCTTGTATCATAGATATTCCTAAAAGTAATGAGCACAAAATGTGTCTTACTTTTAAGACCATCTATCATAACCGAGACCGGTAATGTACAAAGAGCCGGCATATTATAGGGTATTAAAAGTATGCATCTTTTAAAAACCTTTTGTCCAGTAGAGATTTGTATTTCACCCGCTGTCTTTCATGGAAATAAATTGAGTGGAAATCTGCTTCCAAGGTTGGTCATTACAAGGGATAGGTAGAGTGATTTCATGGCAGCAGATTGGAAAATGGCCCTTTGTAGCAACTCCATTTCCATAGAGAAATGCTGATGGTTCACAATAACAAATGTGCCACAGTCGACAGCGAGCTGCGCTGCCCGTTGTCTTTCACTGACACTTGATAGTAGTGCATGTACAATTATGCATAATGCACTAATGGCGGTTTCTCATAACTGTCAGTGAAGCTGTGGGTAAAGTGTTTCCTTTGCAGACAACTTGATGCTAGGTCTAGCACCGGCACGCTTTGATTCTGCTGACGCCAGTACCCTTGACAACAAAATAGCATTGTATCAGCTGAACACCTGCCTCGGCCATCCTTGCAAAGTTATTGAAATAAACTTTGAATTTACTCATCGAGAATGCAACCTCACAACTTTTCTGTGATTTGATTGAGAAAGAAAGACACTGAGCGGTGACACACTGTTTGATTTGTCGGAAAAATGCACAGGGCGAGAATCACTTGAAATTGGTGAACGATGTTTTTAATAAGAAAGGGTTAAAAAAAAAAAGTGTGTTTTGACAGACTTAAAAGATTGTGTTTCTAGAACTGTGGGGAGGGAAGCAGACATCAGCAGAACATTAAAGTATTTATGGAGATATATATTTCATGCTGACTGGTCCTTAAGGATTACGGTGGGACACATTAATGGGGAGAAGCAACCATTACAACAACAAGCTGATGAAAAATTGATTACGCTTTCTTGCTTAACTCTGTTAACTGTGTCAGACAGTAATTAGCAACAACAGTTACTGTCTAAATTATAGTGAATCTTCAAAAAAAACAAAAAAAAAAACTTGTGAAGAGTTGAAACATAATCTCTCCTGTAGGTATAACATAAGCAATCTGTTTGCTCTGCAACACAAGTAAGCCTTTACAATTTGAAAAAATAAAACTTGCAGGGAAAAAAAAAAAGGTTTCATTACTTTTTGGAGAGATATGTTATGGAGTATAAACTACTAATTGAAAATGTTGCTGGTGTTGATAATCTTCCCAACATTCATGAGAAAATCTATTTTAACCACAAGAGGACATGAGAAGTGTCCATTGTGGTTTGCAACAAGGAATTCTTTGTTGACGGTTTATACAGGAATTATTTAATCGACTTATTTGTTTATTCATTTGTCTATTTTTATTTTTTTCTATGTCCATAGAAGTGAGAAAGGTTTAATATCTTAGATGGGAAGATTTTCAAGTTGTGTGTTTCAGTTTTCCTTCATTCAAAAATGGATCTCTTGGTTGGTATTTACACATTGATGTTGGAATAATATGTTGATCACAAAGCTGTGAAGGTACAACTTTGGCTTTCCTCCTCACTCACTTCTTTGTTCCAAGATGATTTAGACAAGAAGTGAAGCTTGAGTTTCCTTTCCATTTAAAGTTAGAAGTCCAGCTTTGGTTGCCACGACTTTGTGAAGGAATTCATGCGGGAATCCGAGTGTTTTAATCATTGCCACAGGAATTTACTTGCCAGTGTCTCATGAAGTCAGCTGTCACACAGAGAGCAGTCTGAGTGGCATTGCCATGAAATCACTGAATTAGAAAGACAAGCTCCTACACACTGCGGTCTTTTACGAGAAAATGTTATTTATTTATTCTGGGCCTCCCCTTGAGTCCATCTCCAAAATCACGCAGCTCAACTCTGGGGGTGTTATGTTTCTCAATAGTTTCCACTCCACTGTTCGCAGCTCAAATGAATTTCTCTGAAGATTTATTCTTCACAGCTAATCACTTGTTACTTGAATCGAATGAGTACAGTAAGTCACACTTGCTTGCACTTTACAGAAAAAGAAAGCCACTATGACTGAATCATCGCCTGGCGTGAGGTGATTCTATCCAAAGTGATTGGATTTCAGAGAATCTCTCCCCCAAATGTATAAGCACCTCATTGCTTTTTAATTTAAGATTAACTCTCTGTCTCTGTCTGTAACTCCAAAGACGAAGGGGTTTAGCTTGTGTCTGCTCGTCTGTCTGTCTGTCTCTCGCTCTCCACCTAATATGTTTTGCTTGTTCGGTGCCATCAGTTACATGTCTGCCAAACATCGCACGTCGTCAACTCGCTCCCAATGACATCCCACTGTTCTGACCATTGATTGGCAGGTCAAGCAGTGAGAGCAAGCAGGAAATCAATAGCAGAGGACCTCTAGACAGTACAGGGGGAGTCTTCAAGGAACTGGCCCACTGGACACTGCCAATCACCAACCACAAAATGTAAGGCCAGCCAGCCATGAACAAAAGCTATCTCCAGGCAGAAACCCCAGCTTGGAGAGCAAATAGATTTATGTGCAGAGAGAAGTTTCTCACAGTCTTGAGACGAGGGAAGAAGGACAAGCAAAGTTTTCTGGAAATATATTTGCATTACTTATGCTCATTCGTATGCTAAAACTCAAGTGGGATCTAGGACCTTTGGGATTTGGCATTACCAAATGTAGGCTCTTTATCTTAACATGCAGTTGCACCAGGTCTGACAGTCTAAGCATGACAGAGCAAGCTTATTAGCATCTAGTCAGCCATTTCCAACCACGAGAAGATGTGGAGGAAACAAGTGGAGTATACACAGCTATATTCACCCTCTAGCCTCCTTAAAATATGGCCTGAGGGACCCTTGAGGCTTAGAGGAGTTATGCTTTGTCCTCCGTGGTGATGCTTTTCCCATTTTTCTCAGACATGCTTTGGGTGCCGTTGGCGCATCACCAAAACAAACACTCAGCTGACAAGGGTGACAATAATTCTGGAGCAGGTTTGAAAAATAAAACTTGGAGAAAGGAAATGGCAAGGCTGTAAATTTAGCAGTGACACTTAGGTCTGCCTTCTCGTCAGAGACAGCATTGTAGCTCAAACTGTAGGAGGACCCAAAGGAATGTTTTTCTTTTCTTTCCTTCCCAAGACGGCTCGCACTTCTCTTAGAGATGTATCTTCATAACTGCGCAGTGTTAAAGCCAAGATCACTTTGTCTCTCTTTTTCTTGTCCTTCACTCCCTGATAGTTGTGTTTCTCTACCCTTGCAGTTTTGTTCTCACACCCACCTCACAATCAATGACCTTTGAACCTGGTCATTTATCTCACCGGTCAGAATATATTGAGATGATTCATTGTGCACAATCTTCAAGGGTGTGAACTTGATGAATCAATAGAAGAGAGAGTATCCAATTTGTCGAGTTTCATGCGAATTAAGGGAAAATGTAACACAAATGTTTCTGACAAACAGTTTTATTGGTCAATGAAAGTTCTTTCGATTTTAGTTTTACCAGTCTTATTCCTCTGTGCAACACAGACACATATAAAGTAAGAATAGAAATAGTGTGACTCTGCTTCTAGGCCTTTCGTAGTTGCTGAAAGAATGAAACATATTTTATCGAATGTCACCTTTGATAGCCACCATTCGCCTGCCTTTCATGGCGTACTTTGTAAATGAAGAAGAAGAAAAATGCCTGCAAATATTTCCTGGGGGAAAAAAAGAAATGTTCAGGTAACCAGAAATGTAGCACATTATACTGATGTACAAAACAAGCACGCCTTCACGTGTGTGCATCACTGTACAAACAATTCCCTACACATGTCATCAGCCTCACCTCAACTCTGGTGTGCAGTGAACAATGGAACTGCACTCAGCATAGATTCTACTGTTGCCGACAATGGCTTCTCACCAGCCTTTGCACATCTTTTTATTATCTCTTGTATCCACAGTACATTCCTAATGCTCTGTGGATAGATGTAGTCTGAACTCCTGGCCTCACCCTACATTTTCAAGCGGGGATGTTTGTGAAATGGACTGGAATGAAATGAAAAAAAAATAGCCTGCGCCTTATTTTCACTCCTCACCATCTCCTCCTCTTATTTCTGTTTCATTTGCTTCTCTCGTGCTCTCCTCCGAGATTAATGATGAAATGACCAGCGTTTGAAATTATGTTTCCACTCCACCATCATGACTGTTGAAGACAGGATGATAATAACAGCCACTGAAATGGATAAAATGACTGAGATGAAGAGCTCTGCCTTAGCAAGTCAGTCTGTTGTACAGACCATTTACAAGTCAAGCCAAGTGGGGAAGCAGCATGCCTCAATTTCTTGCTCAGCTCTTCTGGAAATGTAGACTTTCAGTGAAAGTGGATTTTTGGCGGTGGGTTTCTTATACATGATGTGGGGGGAATTTTTCTTGGCTAATGCAGTGCCATCAGCTCAAAAGGGCAGCATGCACCAGCAGGATGTGACACGTGTCAGAACACCTGCACCCTCTGTTCACTCATGATGTGTGTCACTGGCTGCTGGCACAACATGAAGCTACGCCCCTGTCCTCATTCCCAAGCATCACTGTGCATCAGCGTCCCACAAAAGTTGTCAGTTTATAACAGTTACACCCAGCATGCAAACACCTGAGTAATTACACAGTAATTGAACAGCCTATTATGTTACTGTCACATGTATGTGGTGTAGGTATAAAAAAATGCATTCAGATCATGTCAAGCACTGATGGGCACAGACCACTCCGGCCTTTTTTACAGCTGGAATATTAACTTCTCCATCTCGCCTGCCTCCGACAGAAGGGATGCACTTCCCCTTTAATCAGGCCAGCTTACTACAGGATGTGCAGCTTGTATATTAGTTATTCTTTATGCTCACACGTGCAGACCAAAGCATATTTTACCTCTTTTTCTTTGATTTGTGCGCATAACTGCAGTGACAATATGTGTGGGGCTCTGAGCAATTCCGCGCCTTAGTCAGACCCTTATTTATATCGAAATGAATAATGATGACCAAAGATTCAGTCATGTTCTTGATAATATGAGCCTCCCACCCCCACTACCACCACCAAGCCCACCCCACAAAAAAACAGGTGTTCACATTTTCAAGCGTAGCCGACACCACCATATCATAACAATATTATCCCTTACAAACTTTAGTGAAGCCAATAATCCAGTAATGTTTGATAACACTGTTAATGTTTTACGGCTGTACTAATATTACAGTACTGACAACAATAATTCATGGCAATACATTCTTGTTGTATTATAAACATTGTGCTCTAGCATCAGTTTAAAAAAACAAAACATATTTGAAATAAATCTTCAAGCAGCCTATCAGTAGTAATATAATCTTGAAGATAGTGACTTGTGTGATTTAAGGAAAAAAAGGCAAAATGGTGCAGAATCAAATTGTAAAAACTTTATTTTTCCAATGTGACAACGCATATTGCCAAACTAATGGGACGTTCGTCATAAAATCCCGTTGCCTTATTCCTTTGCAGCATCTGTAATGTTCCTTGATATAATTCATTATGAACACATTTTCTCCATATAATTGGACTTATTCACCCACTGATGATTTGTAAAAAAAGAAAATTATATATAATTACATCAAGAAAAAGAATAAGACATACTGTAGTGATTACTGTCTGAAAATAACATAACAGTTTTCATCTGTGTCCCGTCCTTGTCGGTTGCAAAGTTCACACACTAGTAAAACATTACACAGTACTGATTTGGTTAATTTGCCATTTTGTGATGGTTTTAATTTTGAGTTAAAGTGACAGCTGTGTAATCAACGCTATCTCATGCACACCAATGTTATGTTGTAGATTTCAATCCAACCCTTTGCTTTATAGATTGTAGATACATTGTGAAGACAAGGAACTAGAGACTAAGACAGACAGACTATTAGTGAACTACATTGAAGCAAGTTGATCTATTTTTCATAATCTTGTAAAAGTTTAACAGCAACCATATATATATATAGCACTGGATGATTTCGTTAGTGGGTTGTCTTCCAATTATCAGCAGTTCAGGCTCTGTATTTTTTTTGTGCATGTGTGGAAGTGCCCTTGAGCAAGACAATGAACATCAAGTTACAGTCCATTGGTGGTTGAGATTTTTTATTAGACATTGCCATTGGTGTCAATGTGAAAGAATTAACAGTGTAGAAGACTTTGCTGCGGCAGTAAATATGCACTATTTGAATCAAATCCACACAGCAGTGTTATGCAGCAATTGTTGCTGTTATGTCTGTTATAATTTCAACTGAAAGATAATGAAAAACGTTTTTTAAAATTGGCTACATGCTGCCGGGGACTTCTTTGACAACCAGTATGTGCTGACTTGAGGGCTGTATGATAAGCTATCATCTTGTTTCCTTGATACATGAAGTTGAACTTGACAAATGCAATGTCACATGTGTCTCTTGAGAAAAACCTCAGACGACTTGAAAAAGACAGTTGTGAATGAAAATGTTACATGGTCACTTGTTGTGGAACCTTTTCTTTCAGAACAAAAGCCTCTTGCACCATTTGGTATTAAAATAAAATATCCTCATTTCCATGAGGCAAAGTGTGTGAGTTTAGAGTTTATTATATGTGTTAAACTGTTAAAGCCAGTGACAAGCAGTCATTAGAGGCAGAAGAGGCAGTCTCACCTGTCATCATGGAAAGAATAAAATATATTATAAACAAATAAATCAAATAGTTCTATTTATCCAGTGTTTTGAACCATAAATTCATTTTCCTATTTAACTTAAACAACTTTGATGTTTTTTAATAAAAAAAAAAAAAAAGTTAATATTGCACATTTGCACCCTGATTGTGCAAACCGTCGCAAACCTGCAGGCAGGTACACTCAATGAGAGCACACTACTAAGTAGGTCTTCAATCAAATGTTTAAGAAAAATGTAATATATGGCCCCTGACTTTCCAGAGTTTAGCTGACGTGTATATTGTGTTTATTGAATGCTCAGCGACCTTACAGTGAGTCCCGAGACTTTTCCCGTTTGAGCTGCAAAGTAAGAAACCTCAAGCAAAATCTATGTTTTCAATCTTTACTTTTTACACAATCCAAGATCAAACCATATTCTAAACTGTGCTTTTAATTAAAGCAGGGGGTAGTAATTAAAAGATTTCTTTGTCCAGAAGGAACTGCAAATGAACTTCATTTATAAGTAAAGTTAAGACCATAATAACATTTCTTAACTGATATGTGCATCACGTGGTCTACAGTTTTAGATGCTGCCTGTTGTTTGCCTGCTGTTTTCATTCACCCTGTTTTACTGTCTTTAAATGTTTTCTATCACTTTTGGTTTCTTTCTTTCTTTCCGGTGTGTTGGTGTGTTTTACGTTGTTTGGCTCAGACTTAAAGTAAATGGTAGACTCAATGGACGAATGAATATTCTGCTTACAAGTTCAAACTATGCACAAATATAAAATAGACAGAAAAAAACCAAATTCTAATGATGAATAAAAAGTAATAAGTTATAACTGCACTACAGATGATCCGGTGGCTTTACATGTTCACAACATGCTGTATATGATGCAGTCCGAACACTTTGTGACAACTGTATAGACGTACATGCAGTAATATAAATACTCAAGTCATTATTTGATAAATAAATATAATCACTTATTTCAACCGTTAGGCAGATCTGTTTGAGGGATATTTGGAGTTTTGCATGTTGTCAATACCCACAGCTGCTTATAAATTGGGGTTTTGTTCAAAATTAAGGATCCATTCAACCTAAACATGACGATTAAACTTTTGATTGTGTGAATGTGAATAGTTTTGTCTGCATGATATTCTTAAAGAAAATACTTTGATCAAAAATTGACAAATTAAATCGGTTATTTTTTTTAAGCTATACATTGAAGTAAATATTGATCGACATGGGAAAACGTATTATGACCACCATTTCTGCTATATTGCCCAGCCATATACTGACACAATGATTTTTTAGGTTTAGGTTTCCTCTTTGCCCTCTCTCGGGGATGGGCTGCGTTATGAGTCAAACAGAGGAAAACAGTCCACTTTTTAAGTGTTTTGGGAAGATTCAGCTCATCTCATTGACTAGACACACTATTGATTAAGCAATGTCACCTTTTTTTGTCACCTGTGTGGCTGTTCGTTGCCTGTCTCAATATCAGGGACAGTGCCTGTAAATATTAAGTGACTGAATTTAAAGTCAGCTCGGGGAGTGAAAAAAATTGCGAACAAAACAATTCCCTTGTTGTCACTTCAGTCACAAAAAGGCTTTCATCGTCATCTCATTAAACCTAAGATTTTTAAAGAAAATTATTTTATGAAAGGGTTTCATTCATCAGGCACTATCAAAGACATCACGCATTTCTATATAATTGAACAAGATTATGTCAGGCTTGAAACAAAACATACTGTTCATCAAACACAACGTACATCAATTTAGACACCGAATGAAAGTGTTACACTTGTCTGAGTGAAAAAAAAAAAAAAGCACGGCTGCACATCGCAACTATGCTGCTGATGTCATACAAACAAATCGTTAGATATTGATCAAATATTGTGTAATGATATTATGTGATTATCTTTGTGTTAAGATGTGTCACAACAATGGCAGTGTTAGTGCACAGTTCAAGAGCAACTTGACTCGAAGTGTTGGCAAATAGTTTGTGCAACTTAATTGGCCATGTTTATTAATAAGTAAGTCAAAAAGCATTGATTTTGACAGGAGGGTGAGCTTCTTGCTGCGCAATAGCTGGACCCCATGCTGATTCCTGCAAGCAGGACTCTTGCTGTGTAGCAGTGATTGCAACATATCCTTGTGATTACTGTCAGTGAACGTTATTAGGTGTTTTCTGATTGGGCTTGCATCGGCTGCAGGGTTCACTCTACAGGCTTCATGGGAATATGCAAAGTACTTTAGCAAGTAAACTCAATCTTAAATACAATGCTGCCTCAACTACTGCTTTGCTTTTGTGGGCATAATTTGACACAGATGCTGGGTCTGTCACAGAGGCAGTGGAAAACACATTAGCGATGGAAAAGCCAGCATGTCCTTTCACCCAAAGACAAAGCTGTTTGAGGTTTGTGGTGTAATCACCAAAGGATGCCTCTTGATTTCTTTCAATGGCATTGCGTAGCTTTCTTCATCTCTGAAAATGACTATCCTTATATGGGAACACTAAAAGCATATGCAGCTGGACCGTCTTTGATAAAAATGGCTTTTTGACAACCCTATTAGTCATTTGTTCGTGAAGATAACTTCTTGGTGTTGATCCCCTTGTCACGTTTAAGGATGGTCTTAATCCAGGGAAGACTGACACATTGCAAAAGAGAAATCCAACCTCTTGTTTTTTAGTTTTCCACGTTTCAGAGTACTCAAACATCCCCATCTGCTGTAATATTTGACTTCATCAGACTATATCTTTAGTAATCAAGCAAGTCAAGATGAGGGGATATACAGTATCCTCCCAGTCTGTTGTTCCACCTCTAAAGGCAATTCTCAGAGGATTACATACACAGTGAAGTACACTGTAGAAGAAAGCCCTCAGCAGATATTTTCATTCCTTTGTACTGTTTGTGGTGTGTGTGTTTTCCAGAGCATGTGTGTAAGTGTGTTTTCCATTATATAAAAGCTTGTCCAGCACTTCCTGCTTGAGCCGAGAATCAACATTCACACATTAAAGGAAACTGGTTCTGCTGCAGCAGTTTTACCTGTGTAATAGTTTTACATGGGTGGTTCTGAAAAATTAAAAAAACATGTCTCCACCATCACCCCATGTATCCAGTTTCTTTTTCACTTCCTAGACTCAATGCTGGTCATTCAATCTGAAAGCAATTTAGACCATTAGCCTGATGTTTGGGAGGCCAACTAAACCAAGTGCATCAACTGCAGCATTCATACAGAACTATAGGGTGGTCTGTTTGTTAATAGCACGGGTCATATCTCTCAGTGTTGGAAACTGAACGTTTCTGACCTTGAGGCAAATAACAACAGGATATATGCAGGGATTGTGAAAATGGTCATTGACCAAGAGGAAGCATTTATAGTAATCTCTATGAGGTTAATTGGCTGGGTTAGATTCAACAGTGTAAGCCCTGTAATTAGTCTGTTGAAGTAAATACAGTATATATATATATATATATATATATATATATATATATATATATATATATACATACATACATACATACATACATACATACATACATACATACATATATATATATATATATATATATATATATATATATATATATATATACATACATACATATATATATATATACATATACATACATATATATAAATGAAATACTCTTGCAATAAATGTGTAAAGGTTTTCATAAGCAGCAATGGTATGACAATGTAAAGCGAAATGCACAGTGATGGCTTCTGGTGTGTTTGAATTCAATCCCACCACCACAAGTCTTGGTATGTGTGTTTAGTTTAAGTTTAAGTCGTGGCGTTTTTCCCTGTTAAAGATCGATAATTCTTTTGTTCTTGTTGATTTTGTTTTGAAAAGATTAAAGAGATTCCACTTTTATATTGCTTTTTAAACACTTGAGCTGTCCCATTGCACTTTACATCGTTAGCCACAGTCACCCATTCACACACCCAGTCACACACTAATGGAGGCGGTCACCATGCAAGACCTCAATGCACAACAATACATTAAGGGATGTTTCAATGTCTTTTTTTCATCCAGGGTACTTGTCATATATTTTTGGAGCAATAATATAAAAAACAGAACATAGAAAACAAGTCCGGATGATATTAAATGGCAACTCAGCTAAATACATAAGCAGTCAGCCATAAGTGTGGCTCTGGTGATTGCCCATTTGTCATTAGTGTTTTTCTGCCCTCTTTCCGTTTTCATCTTTTAAACTACACTATCTTTTCTAATTTTATTTAATCAGTAAAAAATCATCTAAATATTTTTGCCAACTACTGCCTAACCCACACTCAGTGAATGCTTTAATAACTTCATGCTAGCTTAACGAAAGCTGATCCCAATTATTGCACTTTTGATTTGAGACTTCCCTTACTCAGGGGTTATTAAACTGAAGTGTTTTCTGCCATTTCACCCACTTAACAGAGGCAGTGAGCTAGTGTATATGGATTTGATAAGCTTCTCCATTTAAACGCACGGTTGTGATGAACTCAAAATACAGACAATTTCAACTTGTCTTAAGTGGCCAGATGATTGGATTATTGGGGGGAAAGTGAAATTGCATTTGAGGATGGTGATAGTGTATTTTTATGTATTTTTTTGATGTTTTTATTTCATGGAGGTGGTTCTTCTTCTCTTTAGCCACAGAGTCCAATATGTAAACCATTTTGCCTGAGTGTGTGCTCTGTTCTTTTATGTGTTTCTCCGGACCCCAGTTGAAGCTTTCAGGTAAGCAGTCATCAATCATCGGCACTCTTCTGACATTAACTTTTTTGTCAATGCCACTGTCTCCAGTTTGTCTGCAGACTGAAAGATTTGAGAGGCACTTTTTATTTGCACGCTTTTAACTCCGCCCAGCCAGGGTAATGGAGCTGGTTGTGTGCAAGCAATTAATGAAACCACAATGCCAAAAGTGGTGATTTGTCATACACCGGTGATACATAATCATTATATGGAATGTAACGCTCCTAAACTACCCAGCCTCAGTTGATGTTGTGATTCTGTCTGTCCTCGGGTTTCTATGGTCTTGCCCGGTACTCCCATTTCCCCATCCACAGAAAAACACACAAGACTATTTCCTGTAATATGTGCTGCCTTCTTTTTTTTCTTGCTCACAATAACCCATGCTTTCATCTGTGCGTGCTATTGTGTGAGGAAAAATGCAGTCAAAGTGACCTTGTACAAACATGCTTAACCTCTTCTCCATACACCGATTTTTCCCTCACTAGTTGCAACGTATGAGTAATTAAATTGCAGCTATTGCATGTTGTTTTGCAGTTTCTGACTGTCATCTGTTTTGACTTTATGAACAGCACTACTGCTAATTTGTTGTACCTCTAAATTCAACTCCCTGGACTCTACCTCCTGTCTACTCTTGGCCTTAATATGAAGGCATTTCAATAGCAATGAAGCCCCTAGGCTGACAGCCATGAGATTAGTATGAATGTATTACCCCCTTGGGTGCCATAGCCTGTAATAAGTTCCCCATTAATCGTGTCCGTTGGGAAAAATTTGTTTAGGCCTTAATTACATATCATTAAAATTGGTTTTGATTCTCTGAGATTTAAGCTCAGAATTAGACTGCACATATTCTGCCTTCGTTGCCTTTGGCCATTCTGCAAATTTATGTTTCTTTGCGTTCAGTGCCGGTGTGATTCCTCATGGCTGCAGTGGTTGTGCGAGTGTTTCTATGTTTGTGAGGAAACACTTGTTTTCACTCGCATTTCAATTGAAAATTGTTTGTTGTTGTTGTTTATTTTCGCCGGGCTTTATCTACCATTTTTCTGCATCTACAATACTTTATAAGGCCAGCGATAAGGTCTTCAAGCGGTATTGTGTTTAGGCTTTAAATCCATGTAAGCCAAGTAGGCCACAGGCAGTGGAGTTGACTTGTGACTCTGATCCAGAAAAAAATGGTGACCTACTATGATTACATACAGCCGCTGAGCCATATCAAATGTGATTGTAAATATAGTCCACAGCAGTGTCTTCAGTGTAAAAAGAGCCCTGCTGTGGCTTTTTACAGCGACATTTAGGGTTTTCCTGTTCACATCCCTGAGATTAAGTAATAGACAGTGGACAAACTCAGAAAACGTTCATTTAATGAAGGGATACTGATAAATGAAAGTGTCCTGTTGCAGCTGCCGCACAATAATATGGCTAACCATGGTTAATTAGTATTTTCTTCTTTTTTTGGGGGGTATTTCTGTTTAAAATACAATATTTTGAGCTATTGAAAACAATGCATGCAGATAATATTTACAATGAACTCTTGGTGGACTTTACAACATATATCTCTTTGTGATTGCAGGTTTTACTCTGAACATAAGGAACAGATACATACATGCATATTTACTAGACGCTCCCGTCATAAAACTGGCTCAATAAAAATGTAACACATCGCCGACAGGAGGGTTTGTTTGGTCACTGATCTGAGTTGAGGCACGTCTCGTCTTTTAGCATTTAGAGCAACAGTGAATGTGAAAATGGTGATTCAATGCCGAAGCATCAAATGTAGGTTATTCATATCCCTGTGACGACAGCATGTGCTGACGTATAAGATGTGAAATGACTGACTCATTTCCATTAAAGAGACATCACTGTGAAATCTAAACGGCATCTGTATCTTTGGTTCTATGTCATCCCATTCCTGTAGTCGTAAACATGGATGAATCGCCAAAATTGCTCATTCATATAAACTGCTTAGTTGTTTTGTTTTCTGTTTGAATTCAGTGTTACAATTTTTATGCTTCCATTATCGTTTATCGAGGTGTCCTCACTAACGTTTTCCATTCTGCTTAAAATTTTTGAGCATGCATAAAGATTTGGGGAATTTAGAAACAAAATTGAATCATACTGCAGCTATGCAACTTCTGCATATTTAAACAGGCATAATCTCATGTGTAAGTAGTACTTCCCATTGCATACAGGTCATGACCGCACTGTACCAAAGTCAAAGTTGTACTGTATGTGCATCAGCATGTACTTTGTTGGGGAAAGAGAACATTTCTATTAGTGAGGATGTTAGTAATAGTGGGCATGAAATACAAAATGGGCAAAATAAATGTTTCCATTGTTTTCTAATTTGTTGAGATACAGCAGTACACGAGTAAACACATTTATGTGTTTCTTTGCAATAGTTACTGCATGTAACTGAATGAATCAGTGATTCCTGTATCACTGTTTTATATATCTATATTACTGCTGTTAGATGACCCCACTATTGTTTGCACATCATACATAAATGTTCACGAGGTTTGCATGAAATGTGAATTAAAGTGCTCTTCTTTCACTTACAGTATGTGTAACAGTAGAAGTCAATGCTGGTGGATAGCTGGCCAAATCCACAATGACAGAGACTCTGGACAGAAAGTTTGTTCTTCCTTATCATTCAATGAACAATTATGCATGGATGTAATTTTAATTGTTGATGTATGTCATGTTTACTGTATGAAGCTGTGGAGTTTATAACCACCCATCACCCAAGATCAAGAATCAAATTTGATATATAATATCAGTATTCAGTACTGTGCAACTGGAGTCATCATTTAGATTTCTTTGTATGAGGAAATTTGTCACCTAAGCTTATTTATTTATTTATTTAATTTATTTATTTATTTATTTATTCAACCGTTTCTCAGTTTAGATTTCTTTTTTTAATTATTTGTTATTATCCTTCTTTTTTTTATTTTGATGGATTATTTCATATATAGCACTGTGAAAAGAACAGACTCCTGATAATAACTCCTGACTTTTGATTTTATACCGGAGAAATAAAGGTTTAAATCAAGTACATTATTATCTCAGGAATATATTTTCATTCCTCACATTTGCTGATGTGATTGTGCCCGCCTAATCCATGTGCCCATGGATTGGAGACACCATGAATCAAAGTGGAAGAAGATTACAGCGGCTGATGTGTCTCAGCCATGGCTAAAGAGATATGTGGGTCATAAAGTTTTAAGGCTGCATATAAATGGCTATACCGATCAAATGAGACCTTTAAACAGACTATGCTCATGGTCTGGCCAACACCATCCATTAAATGCAGCCAATAATAACACCTGCAATACCTGCAGTACATAATGTTTACATTTCCGGACAGCATTTAGCACGCAAGGAGAGCTCAGACAGGAAGACTGTTCACATAACGAGCAGTCTGTTGAGCTGTCAGCAGTAACCTTTTCACAGCTTTATTCCCCCACACAGACCACCTGTGGAGCAGTTGATGTTTTCTTGGCAATGTATTGTGCTTTATTAAAGATTCAGAGCCAAGCCATCATGCCTTTTTATTTGGCTGTTTCGAGACATTGTCTTCTGCAAATAGACATGAAATTTCAAGCTGAGAACTATGTTTCACAAGTCTCAACAGAAATACAGGAGAAAGATTTTGTCATTTTTGTGATCTATACAGGATAGATGGTTATTTGTATTGGCTTGCTTCATGTTCTGCTTCTCTAGTTAGAAACCGGGAAGGGCAACAGTTCATTGGAGCAATCTGACTCGATATGCCGATGATTTATCGGACCACTGGGACCATTTGGGCTTGTAAAACATGAGGTGAAGCCAAGACCATTAAGCTACGTAATCAGCCATGGTAAGCTTGATACCACACTTCCTACTTCAGTACATTTACGGTCCAAGGACCAAAATACGTACTTGCTCGTTGTTACTACTGCTCTTCAATGTTTCTTTTTGTTTGTCTGAGCAATCGTTTCCTCTTTTCAAATGCTCAGTGTACACCCCATTTGTACAAATTGAGCATGTGTGGGAAGGAGAAAGTTCCCCACAAAGCACTTTTTAAAAATGCATTTCCTCTCATTGGATTTAATGGTGTTGCTTCAGTGCAATAACACAGGCTTTGTATATTTGAGCCGTGTTATGCTCACCACATGAGATTGTCCCACAAGTTTATGCTTGAAAAACATTACCTTCTCTAATAACAACAGCTAAATACACCTTCTAAATTACTTCCACAAGCTTCCATCAGAGCTAAACATGTGGAAATTGGTTCACTAGTTCAGACTTAGTTAATATTCACCATGGACTGGTTCAGCTGTGTACAAGGCTGTTCCGGAAACTCTTTTCCGGGAAGGATTGTATTGACTGATTTTCCCTAATGATGCCTCTTAGGGAGACTGTTGTATTTATAAGTAGCTAAAGGGTAGACACTTAACTGTAGCCATAAGGTTTTTTTTTAAGGTTTATTACAGTAACATAATGGTTCAACTTTTGTGGAAAGACGTCAGGGCAACAGTAATTTGTCAAATAAGTTTTCATCTTGCCATACAAGATTAATTTCCATATCTCATAGTATTTCCCTGAAGACTTGGTTTTTCAGTAAGCAAGCTGGAGGTCATAAAGGTGTAGACCAGGAAAAAAGGAAAACTTGAAGTACATACTATGCATGTGCATGACATACTCTGGTGTCCTTGACAATGCTTACGTGGTTGCTTAGAATATAGTGTGAATGAAACATTGAGGAAAAAAGTAGGCCTCCAACAAACTTTCATAATTTGCATTTGATCCGTCTGCACACTTTGTGCTGCTTTACCTGATGCCTGATTTACCTGATGTGCAACTTAACATTGGCTGTAAGTGTAACTCTTGATTGGAGACTGAACAAATATATTATTAGTCACATGAATAGTATTACTTGCATTAAAGCAATGTGTGGTAGCACACACGCCAGAGTATACTTGTAACTTATTTATCCTTCATTTCTATGATACACTACAAGATAAAAAACACCAATGTAATGGCTGATGTAAGATCCGGGGCCAGATATATGAAAGATGGATAACCACAAACACCATGAATACACAATTTGCCCACCCAGGAACTGATATTTATAAAAGAAGAATGAGCTGTGAAAATGTGCACACCTCATGCAATCTGCAAGTAGGTGGATGCAGAGCCAGCTGCAGAAGATGCGGATAGCTGGATTTCATGTAAAAGGCCTTTGTTATCCACTTAAACAAGTTGTAGTTGTGTTGTTATTTTGTGTTATATTTTTGTTTACTCTACTGTTGTTTTGTAGGCTTTAAAGCATTGCAAAGCCAAATTTATGAGCTAATTACAGCTTACTCAGTTGGGGTCAAGTAATCTTCACACGGTAATGTATGTGTCTCTATTTGTGAAGCATTAAATAGTCAATGTCAATGTGGCCTCTCGAAATGATTGTGTAATAATCATTTGGGAGTTTCATCATGATTGAAATATCGTGACAAGGACGAGTTACAGATATACTGGCATATATGATAAATAGAAACGGCTTAGGCCAGCACTGTTAATGAGCCAATTAACCACAACAGTTGCACAGACTGAAAATCTCCTGCATCACACCGTGGTCTCTGACATGGTCACGCCACTCACTTAAACCCAACTAATCCTTTGTATGTGTCATGTCTGGAGCTATAAATGAAGGGGAAAAATGCTTCTTAACTGTTGTAGGAATGTCTGTAAGGTTATGACAATGCCAACAAGACAGAAATTTAAGGTGCATGTTTTGCTCATTGTTAGCTCGGTGCTATTCTCAGCTGTTATTACAGGCTCTTGTTAAGTTTGATAACAAGGCTATGCTATGTAGGAATTGTTAGCCTTCATGTTGCTCACCCAGCATTTTAATGAGGGATATGCTCATGTGTGGATTTTCCATTTCTGCCAACTATAGAGAGTAACTTTATACTCTTTCAGAATTTTTCTGTGGGTTTGTTTGTTTGTTTATTTTGCTATTTCTGAGTGATTTTTCCATTAGTGGTAAGTATTACAATTAAGTTTTGATTATAGATATTGATAAAGTTGTTAACCCAAAGTGCCTATGTATCTTACGATACCAATGGAGCACAGGAGCACCACTATTTCTATGTTTCTTCTGGTAAACAAAAACATTCTAATCGTAGAACAGGCTAAAGTGCTGTTTTACTGTATGTCAAAGAGGGTCTCGTAGAATCATCTCAACAAGTTGGGAGAAGACGGGAGTTTGGCTTGTATCTCAAAGAGGTTTAGCAACTGTTCACTGCCAGGTATGGACTGCTTTGCTCACACTTCTAATTTAACAGCTTACTCTGGGTTATTTGACAGACCGATGTTCAGTCTTTACAGAAAAGTGCTGCAATTGTTGCAACAGAACTATACAATATTAGTGGGGCCCTGCAATTTCACAAAATTCAGTATTTAGCGCATCACTGTGACCAACCATAAGTCACTGTGCATGCAATGTCATCTGATACGGCATTGCATTGTGCCAGATAGTAATACAGTCTGGAAGGATACTTGCATCTACTGACCAAATAGCTATGAAAGGCCTAAACATTGGAGAAAACTATTTTGCATTCACTGTAAAATACAGCATAAATGATCATATCATATCATATCATATTTAAATTTATTATATCAAAATAGTTTTTACAAAAACCTAAATTCAATTGTATGTTTAATTTTTGACATGGTATTGATCTGAAATTTGTGAGGTTTTTATTTGTTCTGTCGACTGTAAATGATCTTTGTACAGCACTTTGGTATATACCATAATTTTTACAAGTGTTTTCCACAGAAATACCTCTTGAATTGCAACAATAATTACTTTTGATTATTTGGAAGCAAACTTAAAAAAAACAAAAAAAGTGGGGCTCCAAAAAATTGCTGTTATTTTAAAACAGGTATTTTGTTGCACTTACAATAACAGTTTAGTGATTGCTTAATTCATTTAGTTTATGGTCTGCTAAGAACTGCAATTTCTTTCAATGACATCTGCAATTTCCTTGGAGAAAATAATTGCTGGAAATTAAAAAAAATTTTGACAAATTTGAGCTTTTTCTTGTGATTCTTGCATTAAAATTTTTTTTTAAATTCTCAACAATTCAGTCCTAGAAAATAGTCCTTATTATTACTTTTCTTAATGGAGCTAAAGTAAGTAATGCAATTTATCACCAGTCCGAGTAAAACTGCATCATGTAAACACTTCAATCTGAGTTGATGAGCCCAGATTGAAATCCCAATTTGATCGGAGGAGGTGGTGTAAACATGTTTGCGATCCTAGCAGAGTCCACGTAAATGGCTTATCTGATTGTCTTATTGATAGTTTTAAAGGAACGTGCAAATTTATTGAATTTTGTTGAAAATTACACCTTTGACAAATATAAATCATTCACAAACTATCACTTTGGAGACAAGTCTAGAAAGCCCATAATATACATTTCTAAATCAAGTTGCTTTTGCTGACCGTTATTTTTTCAACAAGGCCTGTGTGCTACTCACAAAATCCCTTCAGGCTCCACATTTGCTGCCGGTGTTTAATATGTTTTCTTTTCCTCATTATTTCTATACACACAACACCTTACAGACTTTTTTTTGTTGTTTATTTACTTTACTGATGCGCTGTAATATAAACAGTGTGATTATATATAAACCCATGTGTGCATGCACCAAACAACCATAATGTGGATATCCCGCAAGAAATGCTGCTAAATGCTTCATTCTCGTCCAAACTCCACAGCGGCTCTTACAAGTCTTTGGCAGATACAGCTTTAGACGGACAGCCAAAGATGAAGTGTGCATTGAATTGTAGGATCCATGTCATGCTTGTGCCATTTAGGGATCGAGAAAAATAATAGAAGATTTTAGGTTTGTGACGTATCTGATCAGGCTTTAAAACTGTGCATGCAACATCTGTGTTTTCTTCATCTTCAACACGAAAACAAATAATTTATTAAAGGCTCAGGGCTTTGCCCCTGACGCCATGATTGCACATCATCTTGATCTATCTGTCTTCTCAACAAAAGCTCTCCTCCAACAGGGCAGAAAACCTAAAAATGACTATTCCATTCACAATCCTGAAAGATGTGTTTTCTTTTGATGACTATGATAAGAAGAGTGTGGAGTGGAAGCTGTGTTGGGCTCGTACGCTCCCCTGTAGGTATTATGTATTGTACCAAGACTACATGGGAAAAGAATTTGTTCAACCGCAGGTTAAAGTATAAACACCACTTTTTATGACTCTCAAGGCTAATCATGTTTGCGGAGCAGGAGATTTAAGGTCACCTTCCTCACATCTGTGCAATGCATCATGTTTGAAACTGTGCAAACAAAACCATGTGTATGAGAGCTAATGGGAAAATCCCTTAATGTAAAAAAAAGTTACGTCTTGAGATTTACAGTTACATCAACTCCTAATAATTGTAGGTGCTAAAATATATTTTTAAGAACATATTCATTAAAGTTCAAATATAAAACTAATTTAAGCTTAATTATTATAGAAAAAGAAAATACTCTCTTTTTGAACAAAACAGATCTATTTAATAAATAATGTAGTCAACGTTATTAATATAGCGCCAAATAAGACATGGTCATTTCTAGGTGCTTTTAACAGAGAAAAACCTAACAAAAATAAATATTTCACCAGATATAATAGATGGTATAATGTTTGTTTGTTTTTTGTTGTTGTTGTTGGTTTTTTTACCTGAGCTGATATTGTTAAGAGTAAATCACTAATGAAATAATTTTAAAAAACAAGAACAAAAAGCTTTAACCTGAGAAGCGCTAGCATTTCTATTAATAATAAAATTGCATTAAAATATTGTTGCTTGTGATCTACTCCAAAATAGCACAGTTGAGCAGCTCAGCTCTACAGTTAAAAAAAAAAACCAAAGAAACTTTTATCAGTAATGGGTGATGTAAAAGAAGCAATCTACAATGTTGTGCAATCCTTCTCCATGTCTCAAAACTGATTGCCATTATCAGATGTAAAATAATAATATTATAAGATGTGTTGATGCATGTCTGGTATTTGCAAGTTGGGGTAGATGGACGTGCTCCATTTCCCCAAGATTCATCGTCGTCTCTCGACCATTTATTGGTCTTCCCATTTCCTAGTGGGAGGCTGGTAGCAGAAAAAGGAGGTGGTTCTCTGGAACATAAGTATGATCCTAGGCCTTGTCCACATGATGCCTCCTCCGACAGCAGGAAGTACACATGTTCATCAGTGTGCTGCAACCCAGTTCATGGCAACAGGGTAGCAGCACACTGTGCCTTCGCTATCTTCCCTGAGAGAAACTTAATATCACACTGTGTTTATTTACACAAAATATGGGAGCCCAGTAAATTTTATGTTGCGTTTATGTGTTGCCATTAATTCTGTGGAGTCCATCCATCTGAGAGTTCCCAATTATTGTTTAAACAAATATTGCTTGTCATTGAAAAATTGCCAAACAAACCAATAAATTTGCTTCCCTTTATAGTTTATTTCTCTTCTTACATAAAGCCACGCCATATTAGTGCGAGCACTTTATGTGATAACTCTTTATTTGACTTGGCTCAGAGCTGTTGCAGCTCCTGTCCTGCTGGGGTTTGGTGATATTAAGACATGCCTGTTGTGCAGTGAGCAGTACCGGCCCTCTGGATGAGACTCTCCTCTTTCTGTGAAGCTTTGAACAGAGGCCAGATGGCCTGCAGTATCAGAGTGCAACGGGAGCTTCTACTGCTGTGGAAGTTACTGGTCTCCTCTGGGAGAAGAAACAAGAGAGCTACCTAGAGAGGACTGACGATAAACTTTCCCACTTTGGAGATATGTCAGTGTGGCAAGTTCACTCGTTCAGTGCCAGACAAGTCAGCTTGCACTTGATTCTAGCATATGAGTGAGCATATGGGCAATGTACAGAAGCATACTGCATTCAGGATTTTATGAATTATCCTAAGTTTGCCTCCATTAAAAAATGGGTTTGTTAATTTCATTTACCCGAAAAAATAAAATAACTTCATATCGCGGAACTCTATCTGGTGCTTATACTATATTTTAGATCCTAACTCTGGACTGTGGACTATTCTCGATCACTGAGAGCTTCAATTATGAAACATCTATTGAAACTATTAAAATGACGCGTTACACTGTTCAGAAAGCTGAATTGTGCTCAGAAAGCCAGTTGGATATATGAAGACCTTTTTTCTCTATTTGTATAAATGTAAAACATTGCCTGCATAAAGCTATATACCGAAGAAGTAGATTTGAATGTCCATGTTGGAACTGAACTTGCACCTTTGCAAATTACTCAATGTTCTTCAGGAAAGACCACCTGCTTTACAATACCAGACATAAACAACAATATATAAAGAATAATGACAATGAGCAAGCAGAATAAAATGAGGACTGACTAAAACATGTAATTCACACAAACAAATCAAAGGAAAAGGCTAATCCAGTACAACGGTTACAGATACAGTGCTGCATAAGGTGTGTAATTCCTTCACTATGAGGCAAGAAAAGACTAAAAGGTATTCAGGCTTGTTTTAAAAGCAAGTTGAGCTTTTTCCAAATATTTGGCTTCCTAAAAAAAACAAAAAGAGGCTTGTGCTAACAGTAAATGGTACAAATATATTTGAGTGATGTTTAAAAAAAGCTGGAATCCAACCAACATTTTTAATGTGTAGAAATTAAACTAGTAATATAGGCCTCGTGTTTGTTGTCAATAACTCCAGACAGCACACACCATTCACGGTTGCTGTTGCTTGGTAATGTCAGTCTGTGTTTTTGAGCTTCAGGTGGTGAAACGACGCATTAAACTTGGCTGGAGTTTAAGCTCAAAGTACAGGGTTGACTACGTGAATGCCTGAATAGTGTTTGCAACTAAATGTCCTCGTTTATTGCGACCATTTGTTTTTGTGGTTTGGTTTTTAACTTTATGAAATCCACTGAGTGGAGGTGACTTGCTGCAGATACACATCTCGCTCATCCAGTTGCTTTTCTTTTTTTTTTAACAATAAAGCATTGCAAGAGTATTGCAGGAGAAACACGGTATATCAGTTTATATTCTCGACGTGTTGCACTGCTTTAAATCCTGCAGAGAACTTGTGGTTCTCTCTTGTGGGATACTGTTTCATCCATCTTGATGAGACAAAAGTCACACTCACTCTATTATAGTCTTCGGGATCACTCCACACATTCTTCCTGTCTCTGTGAAAGCACAAGTGCTAATGAGTGAAATCCCACAGATGGACGGTCATTGTTAAAATGCTTAAGTGCGCAAATGAAGATTTCAACCCTGACTTAACACATGACACGAGTGGCTCTGTCAGCTGGAGGCATCAGAGGAGCGAAATATGGAACCCTGGGAAATCCGGGGGAAATAATAGGGGCATTGCTGTACACAGTGTTGCGAAGCCCAACACTTTCCCCCCTTCTGTAAGGGTAATGAGTGAAGCCCTAAATGGCTTTAACAACAAAGGGAATATTGGACTTGAATACTTTCCTCATGCAGGGAAAGGATTCATGTTGTGACAGACAATTTACCACACCACAAACCTTTGATTCAGCTCCTTTTGTAAGTTTTGTTTTGCAGCATTCAGTGGAAGTAACTAAGGTTCATACTCTGTTTGCTGCTCTAGTAGTTAATGATGTAGTAGTGTGGGGAATAAGGTGGGTTCACACTCTCCTTTATTCATCTTTTTACTTTGCCATTCTTCATTTTCCAAGACATGATGTGCATAACACAGTACTTGATGAAAGGGTGGAGAAAATACCAGCCAGCAGGTTTTATTTATGGTTCCTCCGACTTTTCTTTATTTCTTTTTTTTTTGACCGGGACCAGCTATGGGCATCCTGGCCACCAGTGAATTTATTCCACACACTCTAAAATGATGACATACACCAGGCTTTGTTGCTGGGGGAGTGTGTTTATTGTGTGGTTGTAAGCTTCCCTGTGCAGTTGTTTGGTCTGACCTCTCCTCCCCATAAGTGACATACCATTAACTACTACACATGCTCCTGCATGCACCTACCATCCCTCGCCGGCACAGGCAATATATTTTGTTTGTCTTTTTCAAAAGTGGCACCGCCAATGTTATTCTCCTAGCCGATTGCCAAGCTCCCCTGCTTACCATACAGTATGTTAATGGATATTACAGATGTCCTTCAAAGGATGGGGAGAAAGGAGTTTATTTTGTAGTCATGTCACATTACTGTTCTTTCAAGATGGATGTTAGCTGCTGACAGTTGCAATTATGTGTAAAATAACATGCTGTTCCTTTCCTGTCAGAGCAGGGGGCTTGGGCAGAATGCCTTCACCTGAGAATGGCCAGAGGGATAACTCTCTACACAGTCTCGTTTAAAGGAGAAGGTGGAGTATACCAGTGTGTTGCCAAAATGGAAGGTACATTTTTTTGCCCTTTTTTCCTCTTTGTTATGACACCTATACCCTCTCTCTCTGTCTCTCTCTCGCGCGCGCGCGCTCTCTCTCTTATTATTTTGCCCACCGTCTCGCTGTGTCAGGAGAGGGCTGGAAGCTCATCTGACACTCAAGCTGAGATTTAATGTAAAAGTGTAATAAGAGCTTTGAAGAGTCAGCTACCCTCTAAAATGCTGTCCCTTCAGAAATCACTGTTTTTGGAGAGTATTGTTGTGGGTCGTTGGTGCGCCTGAGCTTCTCTCTGGTGAGAGTGGTGTTCAACTTATTGGCCTGTCGTCCTTGGTGATGATGGAGCCCATATTTTATGTAAGGCTCCCTCTAAGTGAAACTGAGAGGTGTTCCAGCAAAACAGGAGATGGAGGGTGCGCGAGGTCACCATGATGGCTCCCTTTTATTCCCAGCTGCCAATTTCAACTTTGATATGAGTGTTTGGGTTCCCGTGGTATCAAGGAGAGTCAAAATGACTTTTCAGTATCAAGTCAAGCAAGGCGTTTTGCTCTCTGTTCTCAAATCCAACCAAATCACCTTGTCAATGAAACATTTTAAAAAGTAACACCGAGACTGACACGTGGTGCAAAGTGTAAGACAAAGTATGAGCTGTTGTCTGGCTGTTTGAGAGTTGATGTCTGTATTACTTGTTTGTTTTTTTTGGTTTTTTTTATGTTACGTGTATCGCTATGTTGAAATGTCGTAATCACCAGAAATGATTCCTCGTGACTCAGATCTCAGCATAGCTTCATTCATTTATTTGCAAAATTTACTTCTGATAGTCTAAATACTAAACAAAACCGGCACATCACTTTTGCTGCTGTCATTTTTCTTTTCTTTCAGCCTTTATGAGCCATTTTTCAGAAGTAATAGCATCAGCTTCAAACCTTTGTGATTAATTCGTGATTACAGTAGACAAATGAATGTCAGTGCTGCTATTTTACTTCTACGACCATTCTGCATTTTCTATCCTAGATTTGGTTTGTTTCGTGTTTAGAAAGTGTGTCCATGTAGAGAGAAATTAATGGCTCATGCTATCTTTTAATTAGGTTTTTGTGGGGAGGGGTTTTTGCTGTTACTCAAAAACTGGCAATACAGAGGGGTCAAGGTCAGAACAAATTAATTATATTTCCATATCAAGAATAGGATGGAAATTTTTGGTAAAAAGTACTGCGTGTCAGGATATTTGTGGGCTTTGGAATGGGTACAGTGTTTGGAAAAGGGAGAGGAAGAAGAACTTGTAAAAATGTTCTTTCTCCTTCAGGAGAGTAAATAAATTAACAGTGTTTTCAAGTGTCAGAAAATGTGTTAGTTAGGCTCAGAGTGTTTCCTTCAAAGTGTGCAATCTAGATCAGTTTTTGTTTTTCGACATCACAAGAGAACCATTTTATTAGGCAACAGTGATCAACTATAAAAGGCTGTACTTTTAAATATTAACTACATTTTGTCCCTGTTATTGAGGTTTTGACTAAAAACCTTTTTTTTTGTCTCTAGATAAGGCCTATCAGTTGCTCAATACTGTCAAGGATTGCTGATCCACAGTCTGGTTATTTGTTCCAGACTTCAGTTCCACAGTTTACGTTTCTCTTTCTTGTCATGTGTGTTTTTCGTTTGCACTTTTCCTATTTGATGTTGTCGCTGGCAGTCCTCCTTAGTACCTCTTCTGTCGTTTCAGGTGCTTGTCTGACTGCACCTGTGTGTTCTCCTCCAAGCTTCCTCTTCTTACATTTTTTTTCTATTATGCCTTGTGCAACTCTCTACTCTCCACATGTATTCAGGAGACAGCCGCAGTGTTGACGTTGTTTGTTGCGCACTATACGTCTATTAATTGTAGTCATTCATAATTATTGTTTGCGTGGCAGTTCTTGGCCTAGTTCTGGTTTAGACCATGCTTGTGTTCTTGGATCTCAATTTAATATTACCACTTTATATTTCTGCTCTAAGAACTGACTATCTGGTGGAATGAACTTTGCCTGTATCCATCTGTTACACTGTTCCCTTGAGTTCTGCATGTGGGTCCCTCTTTTTTTCTCGTTATGGTTATTTAGTGGTTGAAAGAATACAAATTGTGTACAAAGTTATTTATGTTTGAATATTTGAATCCAATACTAAACAGTGAGCTATGTTACTAGTAGTTACAAGTAAAAGTAGTTTGTTTTTTTTCTTTTGCGTTGTCAATAGTAGGTATTTTATCCCATTTAACTGTATAAAACGAAACAAACAATCATATATAAAACATGAACAGTTGGTGAACAAATGTAAATATGAAGCAGTGATTTTCTGTATTAAAAATAATACATATATTTGCTATCAAAACTAAGGTTCAATTTGTAGATGTACACTATAGCAACTTATAATTTTAAAAGTAGCAAAGTAGATTATATGGTTAAAATTATTCTCAAGAACGAGAGAAAATACAGTTACGATGATGAGTGGCTGGAGCCAATCAAGCTGCCATTGGATGGAACCAGGGTCCACCCAAGACAGGTCACCAGTCCTTCGCAGGGTAAACATTGAGAAATCGAACACTTTCACATTCACACCTACAGGTAAATTTAGGATGATTCTACCATTCTGATTTGTGGAATCCGCAAGGTATTTGGTGCGCACTCTATTGGAACCTCAACGAGACTGCAGCTGCCTGAAGACCATCTCTTCAGACTGCTGTTTTAGTGCAGCCAAGGAGTCTTCAAAGCCGAGCCTCGAGAACCGGTGTCCTGCACGTCTAAGCTCTCTCCAAGCTTCAGAATACCTCAATCTAATGTTGAGGCGATAATCAAGCTTGTAAAAAAGCCCAACAATGAGCCCCTTATTGCATTCAGGTGTGTTGCACCTGTGAGAGACCTAAAACTTGCAGGACACCGGCTCTTGAGGCCCAAATTTGAAGACCCCTGGTGAAGCCCATAGTTTAGTTCACCCTGGCAGAAAACACCGCAGTTAGATCAAACACACATCTATAGGTCTACCTAAATACAGCCAGCGTTAAAGTACCCTGAATCACCAATCAACCTCGCACACCCACAAATGCACAGGGAGAACATATAAATTCCAGACATAAAGAGCTTAAAGCCCAGAATCTTTATTCCCATTGATAATATTGATGTGATGTAAGAGTGCTTAGCTTTATACCAGTCTATGGCCCAAAAGAACCAGTATGCAAAATAGGCTTATTTGATTACTTCCATTACTTTCAAAGTTTAAATGTCAGCAAGTATATTTTCTTCAATGTATTTGCTGAAGCTTTCTTTCCAATGTATGTGTGTTTATGTTCCCATGTGCACACACGCATGATCAACTGTACACTTACAGCAAGCCGAGTGAAAAGAGGCAGCTGAGAGGCGCCAAGCTGCGTCAGCCCTAATCTGTCTCTTGAGAGTCGAGCCTTATTTTGCAGTAGAATACTTTTATTGATCTGTGCGCCTGTTACACAAATAAATAAATAAGTCAACCAAACTGCACCTGAGTTCATAACCTGCCCTTGACAATACACATGTGTAGTGTGTGTAGTGAGAGATGGGGTGTCGAGGTGGAGGGTTTGCAGTTTGCAGCAGGGGAGCAGAGAGTCAGAAAGGGTTCTGCATTGTTGATCCAGTGTGACATTGATAGACAGCAGCTGAAGGAAAGCTGATAGCCATGTTTGGCGTGCTGGTTTTTAAAGGACGGACGTGGCTGCCGATCTAAAGTTGACTGAGCATGAATTCAGCAGGCGATCGCCCCAAGTGGTTGTGTTGAAGAGAGGTGAAGAAGGAAACTTTCACATATGACTTGCTTGACTTTCCATCTTTTATTCCATTATTATTCTCTCCTTGAACTACTTGTTTCTGCCAGGGTTATTTTTACATGTGCCTGCTTCTTTTTCAAAAACAACAATAGGTGTTTGTTTTATCTGTCTCCTTCATCTCTGTTGGAAAGTAAAAGCTTTTTTTTTTGTCTAACTTTCTTGTTAAGAAACACAGTTAGATGGGAGGTCCATATTGAGTAAATAATGTCTTTACAAATCTTTCTCTATTCACCTGTTGGGAATACTGATGACATATATAAACTTTTGACAGGATGGAGATTTTGTAACTCTTTTGCTCGGGAGAGCAAAGGAACTGTTGATGTCTAACAAGGTTAAATTTAAGTTCACAAGTTGACCGTCTGAACTGAACTGAACTGTGCGTGCATGCGTACGTGCATGCGTGCATAGGAGCCTGCCGGGCCCATTCTCAGGTGCATCAGCAACGACGGACTAGATTCTGAGATGTATTGAGGACCCCGATCCAACACCACATGGAAACCTGTGAGTCCTGAACATATTATTCCGAAGGCACGCCACTGTTTCTTTGGCAGAGGGCAGTTTCAGCAGAAGTTTAGGCATGGGGATGTAGTGAATCTTTTTGAAGAATCAATTTACCATGGTGAGGAGGGCTGTGTTACACTCCGATACAGGTAGCCCGTGATGTCGGACCATGGTCACTGAGGCGCCGGCAGGGGGCGCAGATGACCAGGAACAGAATGACGAGAGGTCTTATGTTGGGCACAAACAGGGCAGATAGCCATGTACTTTTGCACATCCTTCTCCACACTGGCTACCAGAACTGACTGCTGTCATGAAGAGAGCCCCAGGATGGCAGGAGATAGGAGAGGAGTAGGTCCAATGGATCATGGCAGATCTCAGAGACTCTGGAACAAACAGCAGTTGGGTGGACACATTCCTGGGACTGGTATGCCCTCAAGACTATATTTGACTCTCACCTCGACCGCCCAGGAGATAGTCCCCACAAAACAGGTGATGGGCAAAACCATGTCAGGGGTTTTGAGGTCAGGAGAAGAATCAAACAGCTGCAAGAGAGCATGTGGCTTAATGTTCTTAGAACCAGGGCAATATGAAAACATGAAGTTGAATCGATCAAGGAACAATGCTCCCTTTGCCTGTTGAGAGTTCAACCTCCACGCTGACTGGAGGTATTCAAGGTTCTTATGGTACGCACACACTAAGAGGAAAGTCTTGACCGCCTGGATCCAGTGTCTCCACCTTCATGGCTGGCAAATCCATGTTCCTGACATGGTAGTTGCATTCTGCCAAGGACAGCTTCCTGGAAAGGAATGTACAGTGGCGGACTCGGGTGTCCTTGGCCCTACAGTTGGATTATTGGGAACGTGGGACTTCTCTGACTCCCATGTTCGAGGCATCCCATTCCATGATGAATTGTTGATCTGGGTCAGGCACTACCAGGATTAGTGCCGCTATGAAGGAGCTCTTTAGGTGTTTGAAAGCTGCATTGACCTGAAGTGACAATGAGGACTGGACCGATGAAGACGTGAGAGCATGCAAGGGAACGGCCACAGAATTGAAGTCCCGCATGAAACTTTGATAAAAGATTGCAAACATCATGCAAATACAACACCTGCTCGTTTGGGGGCGTCGTCGCCCGAAACAAACATTGATCAGAGAGGACGTAAATTAGAAACAAGGCTCATTGATTAGTGTGGACCGAAAGCGATCATCTCGCCACTTTGGCCCGTGGTGGCTAGGCTAATTAGCTCATGGCTAATGGGAACTCGTAAACAACCGCGATATAAAGTCTTCAGACCAGATATCAATGAGCGCCTTCTTCAGTACTTCTTCTTCTCTACTTCTTCCTCACTACTCAACGTCTGCCCTTTGTTTTAATGTTTTTCATAATCTTAATCATATATAGTTAAGATTCTTAATTAAATTCCTTTCATGCATTTATTTTATTTCTTTATGATGCACTGTGAATTGCCGTGTGTCTGAATGGTGCTAGATAAGTAAATGTCCCTTGCTTTGGAATGGGTGTAGACCAAACTGCTGTCAAAGTTTGTATTTATTATCATATAAACACATTGACTTGTCCATAGTGTATGATGATCCATTCCCCATGTGAGTGACCCAGCTGGATAATGATGCCCAACGTGAGTCTTTTTTAGTCTGTTTCAGAAATAGTTTTCTTGCTTGGGTGCATTTGCATGCTATTTCCATGTTAACTTGACAAAAAGTCATGACGTTTGGGATTTTTTTTTTTTCATAGCTGCTCTTTAACACAGCGGACAGTAGCAGAGATGACATGACCTGAAATCAATCCAGGAAAAAGTCTTAAGATTTAAAAACGCATCCAATTTGTTGCATGTATTAGACTGAGCCAATAATTCTAAATAGTTTCCTCCACTTGTAAGAAATAAAAGGAACAAAATAAATTACCTAACAGCCACTGCACCACATACCTGCTCCGCTGACAGCTTTTATGCCAGAGCTATTGATCTTAAAAGGTTTGGGCTTTAAATGATCTCCAGACTTCTTGTTTTTGATGTGATTAACACTCTTGACATTTTCCTTGCTGCAGTGTAGAGAAACTTTACCTCGGGACCCTGAGTGTCTCACAGCACACTTAACATTATGTCAAGTTCTTACAAAAACAGTATCAAATGCAGTGAGTCATCTCGCTATAGTAGGTCAAATAGGACAAATTATTCTTAAATGGAGACTGAACGCGAGAAAATTAAGCGCTGTTGAGTCTGTGAGGTCATGGATGCGGCCTCCCTTCACTAACCTCAATGCTTGCTTGCTCTACATTTTTCATTTGATTGCATATCGTTTTTAATTTTTGCAAACAAAATCTAATAATTTGGTGTTTGTCTGTTGTTCTAAGTACAACTCAGAGGCATTTATAATTGGTATTGTAATGAATTGAATTGAATTGAATTGAAAGTGGATATGTGGGAACAAATTAAATTATTCAAAACAACATGTGGGACAAAACAAAATAAAAACACAGCAAACCAAAAAACATAACAGAGCAAAGCCAAAAATAAGTCAATAGATAAGTAAATAAATAAATAATGACCCAACATATCCGGAAAGAAGTAGGATGAAGCATTAGCTTATTTACTTCTACCCCTTTTCCACCTTAACCAGCAGTTACTCAACACCCTTGTGGATATTTATCTACATATTTACAAACAAATATGTATCCAAATTAACAAGAAAAATACTACATAAATAATATAAATCAACAAATAATAAATCGTTCTAATCCCTGTGTCTACAGCCCGTCCTCTTCCATCTATTTTGTGAACATCATTGTTTTGTACTGTTGTTTTGAGCTGGGTCGTGTTTGGATGCTGCCTGAGCTCCACCTCCAATCCGTTCCACAATCTCACTCCACATATTGAAAGACAAAAGGACTTCAGTCTTGTGCGGAATCTAGCATGTTTTATCTTTAAATCCCTTCTCCAGCTCTAACCTCAACCTCTGTGAAAAAAACAAGTTCTTAATATTTATAGGAAGTTAGTTGTTTATCGCTTTATACATCATTTGTGTTGTTCGAAAATGTTCCAGGTCAATGAATTTTAGTAATTTTGATTTTAAGAAGACTGAATTTGTATGATCACTATACCTAGTTTTATGAATTATCCCTATTGTTCTTTTTTGTAGAATTGATAGTGGCCGTAGTGAACTTTATATGTATTACCCCAAACATATGCACAGTAATTTCGATATGGTAACACCAGTGAACAGTATTAAATGTGGAGTGATTTGTGGTCCAAAGTGTGTTTGACTACACTGACAAATAACTGCAACTAACAGCTAACTAGTTTCTCATCTCAAATCAATAATACACATATATCTCACAGTATGAACATATCTCAAACATATGTCAAAAGTGTTTTTTGTCCTTGGGTCACAAATGTTTTGTGAACGCACACAATAAACAAAGAACTAATGTATTTAAAGGGTGGTATGTTACCTAGAGGTTAAATTGTAGTGTAGATCTTCTGAATGAAATCATTTTATTCTATTATCAGTTCTCGATATATATATATATTTTTTTTTAAATGTATGTTTTGGTCCTTATTTCTCATCTCCTGTCTTCAGGTTGTAAATTGCAATATAATTATCAAAAATGATTCATTTACAAGCACAGACAACTTTATCACACTTGGCATTTGACATTGCTGTTAGTGCCACTGTGTCCACTGGGGACAAAAGGCAGCAATGTTAAGTAAAGAAACGGCGTAAAATAGAGTGAGGCCACCATGCCTTGTAAGCCGTTTCCGTTTCCACGTTTGTAGAGCACTGAGTTGTTAAAGACTAATTAATTCAAGAACAAATGTCCCCAAAGGCTGCAATTAATGATAAACTTATTAGACATGATGGTGCCCGTGAGGTCTGGATCTCAACGTTTTGTCCACGCTCTTGGTGGTGTTACTTACTCAGCTGCCACTTTAGATGAAGTAAGGAAGGGGAACATGGAGTGTGTGTGATAGAATGTGTGAGTGCATGTGCACTTGTGTAAGTCTGTCTGTGTAATTCCACTTTTCGAGACACTGTCAGCCATCCAAAAAAAAAAAAGAAAGAAAAAAGCTTCAATTTTGTTCTATAACTTGACATTTGACATGACTCAGTTAAATTCTTATTGACTAATGAATCTGTCAAAAGTGAGGTCCCTTGAGAATGGACGTCTTCTTCGCTGCCTCACGTGGACTGTCAGTGCTGAAGAATGAGGGCTGATTCACTGACCTCTCTTCATGCTAACTCTTTCAGACTACAACAGCTGCACCCGGGCCATTTACAATTTAGTTAAAATGTACCCCTGAGCACAGTCACCCTACCTTGCCATACTAAACAGAGACATGCAGCGAGGGCATGTGTGAATGAGTGTCAGTCTAAGAGAGAGAGGGAGAGAGAGAGAGAGAGAGAGAGACCAAGAGCCTGAGAAAAATAAGAAATTAATCTACATTCAGGCAGTCTGCGTTCGGGGGTTGCTTCACAACTCACTAGCTTTACTTGAGTTTGACATCCCAAGGGGTTAATACCACTCGCTGTGCTGCCCTGCTCTACTCAAACGATGTCAGGCGACATCAGAAACATAAAGCTAATGTCAGTCGATAAACGCTGTTTGTGTCGTACTTAAGACAATGATGGGACTTTCAGGTCTCTAATGTTCCGCATCCTGAACACATGCATCAACTTTATCCAGTGAATTACTCTAGAGAACATAAAACCTTTTGTTGAATTAATTAAGACTAATACCTGACTGCTTCACATTGAGGTATTAAGTCATTATATATATCCCCCATAGTGAATGCAAGAAAGCAGCAAGAAAGGCAGCCGGGAACATTCAAATGCATGCAAGGGCATACATGGTTAACCAGAAAATGTAAGTCAGTGTCAACAATTTATTTGACAGAGTCCAGGCTTAAAGAATTTCACAAGAAGTGGTCTTAATTTGTCTTAGAAATGGTAGAGTAATGAACCTGTAGCTTGACAGGGACATAGCACTGCTTGTACTTGTACTGTTCGTGTATGGTATCCCAGGTTTCTGTCCTATGTTATTATTCTTTCATTAAGGGCTGCATAAAAAGCTGAACTGAATGGGACTTCCTACTGTGTTAATGCACTGACTCGGTTCAAAAGTCACTGTCTTGAGAGCTAAAAATTTTGTAAATGAAACACACAATCAAGACAGCCATTTCCCACTACAAACACGAATATCCAGTTGTCAACTGCACCATGAATGTCTCTGAGGACCGATGCTCAACCCCTCCAACTCCTTCCTTCCTTCCTCTATACTTGAGGATACTATACTTTATTTATTTATGTATTTTTGTATTTATTTATTTATTTTGTTTTTTGTTTGTTTTTTGTTTGTTTGTTTAAAATTTCTTTAAAGAAACTAACTTGCTTTATTCCACTTAAGGTCTCAGGGAACTGGAGCTGATCCCAGATGACATATGTTGAAAGGTGTTGTACAGCCTCGGACAGATAACGTTAGCCTCACACGGCTAACACAAACAGATGCACAGTCACAAACAAACACACATTAACACCTACAGCCCACTAACTTTACAAACAAGTCTTTTTGAGCACAGATCTTCCACCACAGGGGGAACTCAACCTCAACAACACAAAACCTAATCGGCTTATTCTCGCTTTGAGCCAAGAGCGCTAACTACTACATCATCTGTCCACGATCACCATCATTTGACACAATTAATTTCAAGGATCCTGATTGTTAATGTCACCCCATTCAACCACAAACTTACTGTCGTTGCGGATCACCAGCCGTATCCAAGAGTCCCTGGCTCAAGGGCAGCTCAGTGCTGAAAATAATGGACGTGTAACTGCTGTACACCACTGCTGCTCTGAATTTGATAAACATCAGCCATCTGGCTACTTGCATGCTTAAGTAAACGCCTTGAAAGACTGCCAGTTTCTCTTAATTTTTATACATGGTGCCATTACTTCTCTCCATTCTACAGAGTTGTCAAAATGACAAAAGCCAAATGTATGAGCGTGGACTTGGCTCACATTGTGACATGTGAAAGTAGAAAGCAGTCTGTGTATGTGCACTCAACTTCATGTTTTTAATCTCCAATTAATCATGCCTGTGTGGGCACAGATTTCCTTCTACAAATGTGACATCCTCCAGCCACTATTTCAACCTCTCCCACTATTTTGGGGCCAATTGGACTTTCCAAAAGTGTAAAGAGTTGAATCTAAAATCCAGATTTTTTGTGTGTGTATGGTGTAACAATCCCTTCTCTTCTCAGCCCTTTGGTTCCCGCATTGAAAATGGAGTCTGCGTGAAGAGAGTCTACGTCTCACCGTTAAACCCCGCTAAATTAGGAGTAAGACTGGTTGTGGGCTAGGGGGATGTGGTTGTGGTGGGCTGTTCTGCTGCCAAAGGGTGTGTCAGGGCAATTTATTAGCTGTGTGTGTGTGTGTGTGTGTGTGTGTGTGTGTGTGTGTGTGTGTGTGTGTGTGTGTGTGTGTGTGTGTGTGTGTGTGTGTGTGTGTGTGTGTGTGTGTGTGTGTGTGTGTGTGTGTGTGTGTGCGTGCGTGTCAGAGCATGTTCCCAGCCTGTGGCAGCTTTGCAAACTCAATGGCTGAGGCACAGCTGTACCACTATTCTAATATGTAGTCATTATGGCCATCCACAGTGTGCCTCCAGTTAATTCACAAATTTGACCATAACACACCAAGCATTTTTTTTTTTTATTTCTATTTCATTTTATTTTACAAAAACTTGGTCGACAGTATTGTGGTCTTTTGCAGGATACATTAACCTGAAGTGGTGCTGTAAATTTGCTCATCTGCTTGGTTTGTGTATAAAAATACATGCGCTGTAGGTAACAGGTGTTCAACATAAAACCATTGATCCCTCTGGAGACGGGAGTTTGAGTATATGCTGTGACCAATGTTGGAGCTCTCTGTACGTGTGTGTTTGTTTTTCAATACTTGTATTCCTGAAATTACACATTAATGACTCCTTCGTGTTCAGCTGTATGTCAAGCCAAGCGAAGTGTGTCAAAATGCAGCCCCCGATAAAGACTCAAACACTGCGATAAGGTTTGCATCCTGCTGACGTCTCTCTCGCTGCTTCTCTCCACAGATTTGTTCTAAGGCCAAAAATAGATGTTTTGGGACGCTTAGCTTACAACCCGAAATCTACACTATATATATTTATTGTGGTTCGGAAGCAAAAAAATAAAAAAAAGTAAAAACAAAATCTGTCAAAAAATAAAAAGCACAAATAGTTCAGGCTATCAGAGTCTGTAAGCACCTGCAGGTCTCGCTCACGCTGGAACATTTTAATTGACCAAGCAAAAAAGCCAGGGAGACAGGGGGACGCCCATACAAGTATACCCACCTAGTCTGAACAAACGGCTGGTTACAAAGCCCCATCAGCAATCCTTTGCAGTAATGAGGACGTTTTGGGGAAATTGGGAGATGGTGTCAGTTTACTGTCTCTGAGCTGCGGGTCCTGCTGTCCAAAATGTGGAAAAGCGGGAGAAAGGTGTTGTCATAACGTGATAGGCGCAGACATCAGCACAAAGTCAGAGAGGGGGGGTTGAAGTCACCATGCCTAGACATGTAGTTCTTTGAGCTCCACACAAATGAAGTCTCTGGACTATAATGAAGGAAAAAGAAAACACACAGTCTCACTGAGTCAGTAACAACAGCCACACAAGCAATCTTTCTCCAGCTCGTTGATTAACTAACTTGGACCGCACCACCATTGACAAAGGAAACACTTTCTTGTTTGTCATTTGTTTTGAAAGTAATCATTGTCCACCCAGGCACAGTGAGGTAATAAATATTGAAACTTTTCTTTGGAAGTCTAAACCATATGAAAATGTTCCCATCCTTTGCTTTGGGAACAGCTTCCCTTGATGATAACAATATCATTTAAATGTTCTTTTCTCTCCATTTCCTTTGTTTTTGTTTTTTCTCAGCCATTATCTCTCTCCATTTCGCTCCATTCTTTTCCAACACAACACACTATCTGTTGCAGGTGAGGCAGCTGCACAAAAATGACAAGGTGAGAGAGTACGTGTGTGTTTCTCGTTTCGAGTCTACAGTGTATCATGTGTGTTTGTGCATGCGTTTGTGTCCCTGGTCATGTTTACAAGAGTGCGTAGTTGTGTTCGTACTGCGTCATATGTGACCACTGGCCACTGTCAAGGCTCGTGTTGCCCCTGTTGGTAACAATAATCATGGGATTTGATTGCCAGCTCCCTCGCCCGCCGTAATTGATGAGTCCAATATTTACTGTGTTACCTGTGTGTTGTAAACATTCATACATTTCTTCCCAGATAGGTGAGCAGGAGAAGAGAATGGGACAAGTCCAGCCTGCAGGGACCGGCTGTCAGTTTGACTAATGACAGAAATGAATAAAATCTCATAATTACTTGAGAGAAAAAAATCTGCCTCAACCTTATCTCGGGCCAATATGCATTTTAAAATTTTTTGGTGGGTTTATTAAATTCCGACCCAGCAATCCACCTCGCTCCCACCCCCACCTCCACACAGCCCCCACTGTAATACATTACAGACAGAGGCAAGTTCTCAAATTTCAAATTTAATTTTATGCTCGCCATACACACACAGTCTCTCTAATCAGATTGGGACATTATTGTGTTTCTATTGACATTAGCATTGTTATTATTTTGTACTGTGTAAATATCAGTAACCAGAGCATGCCTGGCTGCTTTGCCAGGAAGGGATTATTTTGTGTATTTATTTTGTTCTAATGCTCTCCAAAAAAAATGTCCTTTCAAGATGATATCAGATGCCTTCCATTATCAGGAGATGCTGTCTCTGGATGCTGTCATGCAGTTTTCTTTCATCGTAGACCTGCAACTAAATTAAATTGGCTTTCCGGAGTTTTCATGTCTGCTTTATTGTGACACCCAATGCAGGTGACATAGAAACTGTGGGGACTTGCTGTATACTGTAGAGCCCACAAATATGAAAACAATGAGACACATCATGCCCTTCGGCAGCGAGCTACAACAGGTCAGTCCATGCTTTTAGTGCTTTTTGTTGTGTCTATGCATCTGTTTGCCTAATTAGATATGTCTTCAAACATGTGCATGTGTTTTGAGGTTAGTACATGTGGCTCGCAGTGTACTGAGACCCAGGAATAGACTGCATTGTAGTGAAGTGCAAAGCTCTCAGCCAAATCAAGTATTAAATATAGAGGGATGGAGCGATAGATTAATGGCAGCAGAAATGGAGGGAGAGTAGGGAGGGAGCTGAGGGAGGGAGGGAGGGAGGGACAGATATGGTGAGAGACAGCGCAGTGATATACAGTAGGTTCTACTTAGACAAGTCGTCTCCTCTGTGCCATTAGGCCTAACAGGAGGCTGTCTAGGAAGGCCATAGTGTAGAAGTAAAAGAGCACACAGCTATCAAATAAACAAGAACATCTGCCTGGGTGTGCTGTCCGTTGTTTCATGTGTCTGTACGCATGACACATGGCCATTTGTTTGCTCTCTTGTTCTGTTGTGGTCTTTCAAATGCACATACAATTCAAAATATTAGACAAAACTCTGCTTGATCCCTTTTGAGTAGTGGAATCCCACACAAAAGCATGTAATATGGCATATTTGTGTCTTATGGGGGCAGACAGCTGATCGTGTCCATTTGTCATGCTGTCAAGCTAATTACAAGATTGAAAAGGAGAATGAGATTACCCCTCCCCTTCCAACAGACACTCACACCTCCACACACACACACGCAGAAACCTGCACACTTAAGTCCCACAAGGAAATTTTCAGTGTGCCATTGTAACAACTTACTGGAGTAGAGTGAACATCAGAAGTTATGAGAAGAAAATACACAAGGTCAGGTTAATGCCTATAACTCCCTCTGTGTGTGTGTGTGAGTGTGCGTGTGTGCGTGCGTGCATGTGTGCGTGTGTGTGTGCGCGTGCGTGTGTGTTTCAATGAATGATGCGGTCAATTACTTTTGTGTACTTTACCACCATCACGGGGAAAAAAGGAAATATTTTGACTCGTTTGAAGGTCTCGTTAAAAAGTCTTCTTTATTTGAGTCTTTTTTTTCTGCTATCCTGCCCGCTGAGGAACTAGCTTTCAGCTACAAGTGAAAGCAATTTTTATGTACTTCATCTCTGTGCTGTGCAAAGAAGTTTGTGTCTGTACTTGTGTAATCAAAGAGGACACTTTGAAAAAGCAGACAGATCATTAGTGCATAATGAGCTGAAGTACTTCGGGCAGTGAGGAGGATATCCTCAATAAGTGATGGCTTAAGGAGATGGATACAAGAGAGTGGAAATCAGATCCTCTCTGCTGCAGACAACCTTTCTTCTCCCCAGGTGAGTCCTCTGTCTCTGTGCATGTTTGAAGCGAAGTGTGTCTCGAACAAACCAGCTAAGAGCATTAAGAAAGTCTTCTGGCATCACACCGTCGAGTCTCCAGTTCTTGATAATGTTCTTGTGTAGCTGATTGCTTGTGCTATGTGAGGACGCACGCTGAAGATCTGAGCTATACATTCAACATACTCCAGTTGTGTGCGGACAGCACCTGCAAAGCATGTCCAAGTCCGCCAATGAATCCAAACTGAAAAGCAGCCCGTCGTTTTCTTGTCTACCACTGAGAAACTAATCTATCATCGGGACTGGAGAGGCTTTCGTGTGCTTGCAGGAGTACCAAATGAATTACAATACAGGACAGAATAAGATTTGTTACAAACTTAGACAACCCAAGGCCCCTGGGAGGCAACACAAAGAGTACATGGATATCAAACAAGTGATAAAAGGAAGGTGATTCATACTAACACGTGTGGAGCTAGTTTATCCATTAAAAAATTGATTAAACAGCGGCTCTCATTCTTTCCATCTCATCTTGAGAGACAGTTGCTTTATCAAGAGCCCAGAGTAATTAGTTTACCTGTGTCAGAACAGGCCCTCTATGCAACAATCTTTCAATATCCTTGTTGATCATGTAACAGTGCAGCTCTACTAATATCCCCCCTCCAACCCCTCAACCTCCGCACCCACAGGCTTTTATAAAGTCATGGGCCGCGTCGTTGAGGCATGTTGACGGCACCCAGCTGGCCGAAGGTCTTCAGGGTTAGCCTTTGTGACATCATGGCAAGTTGTTCATGAAAAAATAAATAAATATATGCCAGCACGCCAGTTGCAACCCACAAAATAATATCCGGTAGAGAAGGACTGGGGCCATCTGGGCATGTTCACCCACACACTACCCTTTTACCCCATCACAAGAGACAGGCAGGGCTTATGAAAAAAAATGTCAAATGCACAGCATGCATTGACAAAAGGAAAGTTGCTTCTTGTCAGGTGATGACAAGTAAGTGGCAGGCGAGAAAAAAATAACCACATCACCCAGGTTTTTTTTTTGCCTTCATACTTTCTCATACTGTCAATTAGCCTCAATCAGCCCCGTCATGTCTGTTTAGAGTTGGTATGGCAACTCTAGTTAATCTCTCCCATCTATCAACGCATCATAAATACGCTCAATAATATATGTTATCTCAACATTTCTGTCATTTGTTGGCAGCAGCTGCCCTGCGTAATTGTCCTGCCACACTGGACAAAGTGAGCACTTCTGTGTTTGATCATGACAGGACGGAATGCAAAACAAAACCTCAGACTTGTTTTGGTTTGTCAGGACATGTTACTCCCTCTAGCCTCTCCCAAACTCAATAGTTTCACTGTCTTCTGATGAAAGATGTGAGGCAGAGCTGGGGAAAAGAGTCAGAGAAAGTCATCTCCCCAAATGAGAAGACGTGATTGGCTTCTAACAAGTCTTCTCTGGGCCGTATTTGACTGAAGTGCAAGGTGAAGTGCTGCTTATCAATAAAGTCTGCTGCAATGTATTATTAACAGGTGATGTTGTTCAGAGTTTGCTTGGCTAAAAAGGACTTAAGTGACGTGGGAGCGACACTGTCAATTGTAGCCTTCCTCTGAGAGTCAATTAGTAGATAAACAGGGCTACATGTCTTTGGCAGTGGGAAGACGGCTGAGAGGCTGTCCCGTGGATGTCCTGGGGCAAGGTAAACTGACGGTACAGCCTTGCCATCAGGGATGGAGACAGAGAGAACAATGTGTGACTCCTCTGCCACTTAAGATAGCAATTGTGTTCTTATGTTAGCATGCATGCATATAGATGTAAATTGTCAGGTTTGTGAGTCCTTGTCTATGCTTGTCCACTCCACTGACTGGGTCAAAGACATGGGATATGATGTTGCTAAAAAAAAAAAAGAAAGAAAAATAGGTGGTTTTGAAGAGTAATGGTGTTGATGGTGAGAATAGATGCAGAAGAAGGGTTTGGTGGTAATGCTAAAGGGAGCGGAGATGGCTGTGAATTGATCATTGTATTTCCAAACACATTTGTATGCACTGCTACAAATGTATAGAAACATGTTCAGGATAAACAGTGCACTATGCAGAAACATGTTCATGCATGTTTGTGCTGCGTGTCAATGTTTTTATGCATGGGCTTTTGTGAGAATAAAACATGCAAATAGAGAAGTGTCACCACCCACATTGCATTTTGTATGGAATTTATATTTCCCCATTTAACACTGTCTGTGTGTTTGCATCGGTGTGTGAGATACAATACACCAATTTTTATTAATATAAATTCAGTATGTGTTGTAAAGCCTTTGTGAATTTTATGTTCAAGTATATGGATCCTGAGGTCATACATAACAGTTCTTTCATGAGTTCAATATATATGTTTGGGAGCAGTGTCTTGTATACAGTATCCACAGTGTTGCAATTCTGGTATCATAAACAGTTTCGAGTAATGTAAATTTAACCAGCATGATAAAGCTACAGCGTGGCTCACTCCAGGGAATTAGTATATGCTCATTAAGTACCAAGATATATTCATGCTGTACACCATCAGTGGCTTTTTCATGTAATTAAATGTGTCAATATAATGAGATAATACTCTAATATCTTCTGTCTCTGTGCCATTTCATTCATGCTCAATACCAAGCTAAAAAAAACAAAAAAAAAAAACATTAATTGTTGGAAGGCCATTATTGCCATCATTATTTTCCAATTAGCTAACTGTACACCACATCAACACAGCACAAAAATTTCAACAACTGTACTATGCCATAAATACACCTTCTCTACTATCTGTAAATAAGAAGAAACTCAACAGCAGGCAGTAAAAGACTCCACAAGGATAGAGCTTTGTGAGTGCACTGCATGAGAAACAATTCTACTGAGCCTGGATAAAATGAGTAAAAGATAATGAAGTTGTATGGCAGCCCATACCAAGAACTATCTGAGGTTTAAAATATAACAGAGCGTCGGATTTAGAGGCATTTATTCTGCAGCACGAAAGAAAACAACAAATGGAAATATCAGGAGGAAAGTGACCGAGGACTGACCCACCGTGTTTTTATCTTTGTAATGGCAACTGGCGGGTTGGTCTTGTGAACAGTGAACAGCAGAGGATTGTGTTTGTTGTTTCAAACAGTGATATGTGTGTTAAAGGACATCACCCTGTTGCAAATATACAAAGTCAGATCATTTCAAACGATGTCATCAGAGCAAGTGGTGAGTTGCAAAACCTGGAAGCATTAAAGAATTTAAAAAAATATGTTTGATATCATATTCCTAAATGACAGCCTTTTTTTAAATTATTTATAAAGAAAATTTTGCCTTATGATCTTTATGCTGATCGCTTAAGCCAATGACAAAATGTGTGTTTATCAAGCTTTTAACGTCACATACCAGAGGGAAGCTCTGCGATGAGATGTGGCAATGGGCTACATTGTACATACAGTAACAGCGCCACCCATCTCTTCTCTGTGTCATTGCACCATCTTATATCACAGGAAACATGACTACCACAGCAGCCATTTTCAATTGAACTGCATCTGCGTGGTGTTTGACCTATTTTCTGCCCACTTGCCTTGTATGTGTATAGGTAGAGGAAAAAAATGTTTTTACTGTATTTGAGTCAGATACGTTGTTTCAGAGGGGAAAACAAACCATATTTGGGTGCATGTGTAGCGTGAAATGCAAGTGGCGGACAAGTGACACTGTCAACTCGTTTTCTCCACCTTGTCTGTTGTTTGCGGGGCGTAAGAGCTGGTTGGCTCGACAGGCAGGGGCTATAGGGTCATTGTATGTGTTTGGAGAGATGCGCTGAGTGAATAACCTTTCTTGGTAACAGCTGTCAGATCCGCCAAAGCAAAGCAGAGGACAGAGGAACAGGCCCAGCCAGGCCTAACCCAGACATAAGGCTGCGATAGGGGCGGATGGCAGTGGGGGTGGGTGCGGGCCAGACTTTCCGCCAACCTCCAACACCGAGCTCAAGGGTTTTTGATGGGTGGCCACATCGAGCCTTTACGGGGGTCTCAGCACCCAGGCAGCTTATTGTTTAACACATTGCTCATCTCTTTTGTTCCTCCCCAATGCAGATTCCATGCACAGCAGAGCAGAGCACACGGGCCCAACAGCGGCCTGGGACGCTGCTTTTGTCGAGGTGTCACTCGCCAACACAGCGTCTCAGCATGGTTCACCACTGGCCATGACAGGGGATGCAGACCCCATGAAGAGGGATTAGCACTGCACCTATTGTCTGAAGGCACAGTGATGCTGGATTTGGCTGCATGGCTATTCAGGGACTGTATTTCTATTCTTATGGGCTTGACAGAGACGCTCACCAGCCCCACTTTGGTTCCGCTGTACTATCAGAATGTGTTGGTGTCATGCCCCCAGCCGAGGCCCTCATTATCTCCTTTGACATGACGAGGAAAGGTGCGATGGAAGATTCTGTTATTGCTGTCTACTGCCTGACCTGCAGGTTACAGTGTTTTTTAATGGGTTAGGTAAAAGCTTGCTTCTCATGTATAATTTACTGTTGATTCTGTTCACACTGAAAAGAGAGCATGTTGACTGAGACTTAACCTATGGCTGGGTTTGATGTTATGAATATAAAATTAAGAGATTTTAAGGATGGGGGGGTGTGGGGGGTTTTGTCTTATTCATATTTTCCGCATTCACCTATAAGTATAAACCCTTCCTTTTCTATGGAACATCAAGTGCTTAAAATAATTACCAATGATCGAAATGAATACTTATTAGTGTTGGTGAATATTTTTAAGACGAAAAAGGCCTTGTCTTTTGTCTCCCACTGTGGCTTGTCCGGACTTCGCTGATGATTATAAAGAGGAAAAAATTACATTCAACACATTTAATTGAACTGTTTCAAATGCATTGCTCTCGAAAACAAGTGAAAAAAAAACCTGAAAAAAAGCCATGCAGTAATGGATGCTTAATACACCTTGCTCTGTGCTTTGTGTGTTCAGAGGCCAATGCCCTCTACCCAGCCCTTAAGTACTCATTTTTATGTTGAGAGAGCAGTTTGGGCAGTAAAGCAGTGTGGAAAATAGTGATGGATGCCTCCTTGTTCTCTCATAGAACAGAGAAGGAGTGGATTCTTTTTTTCTTTTAGATTAAGGCTTTCAGATATACAGGTTTACTGTAAATGTATTTTTCCCTGGAAAAGCTCTCCAACTCTGAATTCCTTACGTTTCTTTGCAGTTCGGGCCACTCTCATGCAAACACTATCACCACAATATGCTCACTTCTTTCAAAACAAATCATTGCATCTTTAAATAGGAGCATCTGATTGGTGAAATGTTCTTTAGCTTTTGACTCATTATTTCAGTCAATAAACAATGAGTCATTGAGGAAATTTCTCCCTGCTGGGATACAGAAAAACACTTACACATGCAAACAAATTATGTGATCGTTCCGCAATTGTGCAAGCTTTGCCATGGCATGCTCCAGTGTTGATGATAGTGTAAACAAAACTCCATTGTTACGTCATCCGGACTTAAAACTGAATTGCAGACACATGCTTGACTGTACACTATCCTGGTCTGAATTTCAGGTTTTTTTCCCCCTCGGCCCTGCTTATTGAAATATTTTCCACATACTTTTCCAGGGTATGTTGAAATAAAGAGACGAGAAAATCCAGCAAAGTATAGCTCACCCTTGCTTTGCCAAGGATCAATCCCCAGACAAAAGGCGCGCCATACCTCAGAAGTACCACAAGTGCTGAAATTGATATTTCTATTATGAGTTATTACAAACACACTTGCCTTACAACTGCTTCTCATTTGGGAGGATTAAGGGGGAAACACTCAGAGAACAGTGAGCAGAGAATGCCATCTTTGTTTTTGTTTTTCCTCCCTCATCTCCTCCTCTTGCCTCAGTGTTGATGTCACTCGAAGGTGAGCAACTGGGTCATGGCTGGCTCAGAGGTTTTACTGGTCTTGATCCTTGTCAGACAGCCGTAATGAGGAGGTTCCGCTCTCCCCATCAGCTGGGAATAATGGCCGCCAAAAAGGCCTTGATTGCGGCTGCTTTAGAGAACGAGTAGAGTGACTCTTGAACTCCTTCAATCATCTGTTTGGTTCGTATACAACCTCCCATCTCCTCAGATCGTTTTGTCAGTGCATTTTATAGTCCTGCCACCTCCTAGACATCCCAATTTAGACCTTATAATGTGAATCACAGACAAATAGGGAAAAAATAAATGCGGGAATTGTAATATTGTGGAAGTCCCCCCCACCCCACCAAAAAAAGATTTGTTAATGATGTCTAACGTCCTGGAAAAGATTCCTCTTGTATTATTAAAGCCTCTTAAAGTAAATGTAGCACAATTAGTAGATACTGATCCATATTCAAATTTTTTATATTTTCTTTTATCACACAATATATAATTTATCTTTTTTTTTAAATAAATTCCTATTTCTACATAAAATCCTTTGTTTGTACGGTTTAATTTCCATATCATACAACAAATTCAAGTCGACCAATTCAACACTGTAAGCTAAAAAATAGAAAGGTGGAAAAAAATAGTCTGTACAGTCAACCTGCGAAACATGAATCTCCCCATGAACACTCCTCACTGCACATTTAGCTGTTATACTGAATATCATCTTGTCTTGTTAAAGCCCCGCTCCATGACAGCAGGGTGGTTCCCCCTGATGAAACAACAGGCAGAATCAGTAGTATATTCAGCTTTTCCCTTTTAAATTTAGGATTTTCTGATCTGTGTAAATTATCTAATGGTGCTTTTCTTCATGCAACAGTATTCATTTAGTGTTGCTAAATATAGTAATCAATATAGTGTTAAAAAGATTTAAATCAAACCCTTTAGCTGTGTCTTGATACACAAACACACACATACACACACACACACACACACACACACACACACACACACACACACACACACACACACACACACACAAATAGCTTTGCCTGTATCTCTAAGAGGATAATAAAAGTGTGGTAAAGGAGGCCAGGCAGGGGAGGATTTTTTTTCAACATCTTTGGGTAACCACAGCCGAGTGTGGGCGGTGACCAGACATGGCAGAAAGCTGGAAGAGGTGTCCCACTTTGTGTAGGTCGCTTCCAATTGACTGGATCACAACGTCCATTTACAATCAGCCCCGTAATTAGCGGGAACCAACCCAGAAATTATCAATCAGTTAATTACTGGGATGCGGCATAACAAATCCAGCTCCTGATTGAAGCCCAATGGCTGCTCTTACAAGATGCTGTCGTCATACGAATGAAACCAGAGAGGTTTGTGAGTTGACCAACAAAACAACAATCATTTATATATGACACACACATAAATTCTGTGGATTATATGGATAGATAGATAGACTTATCTTAATGTTAAGTGTTGAAATTAAAATTCACAATTCATTTTTAATTTACAGTGTTGTACCCCAGGCTTATCTCACTTTTTTTTTTGTTTGGTTTTTTTTTCTTTTGTTCCGGCAGTTGTACAATCGGTGATACAATAAATATGTTATATACCATGTAACAGCAACATGTAAGCAGCTATTTACTCCCTAGTTATACGAAATAGAGTAGTAATTCAATTGTGGTGCACCATATTTAGTGGTTTCACAGTGCTTGCAAATTGTATAGTAGAAGAATGCTTGTGCTAAAAAAAAAAAAAAGTCAACACTGTTTGGCATAATCTGATGTTTTTTTCCAATTCAGGCATGCAATGAAAAAGGATGCATAAATATACTACATATCAAACACTAGTGCAAACTCACACTTATAGTGTAAGATCTGTGAATCATTGTTTTTATATAAGTGTCCACTTATATTATAACACACCCATTGATATATTAATTATATCAATTAAATTTTTAGCCTGTATTTTTTTAATCATTGAGTTGCATTTGTTTGTTATAAATTCATATTATATGCACTTTTCATTCGATTTAGAGCATTTAAAACACACTCTAAGTATCCCACAGAAGTATAAACACTGGAAAGAGGCCTTCAGCTGGAAACTGCACACACCACAGAGTGATTCACTTTACTCTTTTTCCCTCTATGGGAAAGAAAGACAAGCCTGTAAATTGCTGGGTTCAGGACCTGTATTTCTCATCAATACAGTTTCACTAACCCCTCTGGGCGCCGTAGCATCAGAATGCATAACAATCCCCTGATAGTGTCAGTAGCCTACAGCTCATCTTTAAAGCAAATGCTGGCTAGATAAAATTAAAGGGAAGATGCTCTTTTTATTTATATATTTATTTAGTTTATAGTTTCCTTTTTATAAATACGGTCGCAGGAGACTGGAACAAAAAGGATGAAAATGCAGCTGGACAGGCCTGCAGATGATACGTGATTATGCGATCTGGCACCTACAATTTGTGAAAATACAATAATCTCCAGGGTAGAGTCCTTTGTAATATCACATCTTACATAACAGTCTATGCTAAGCTAGCCTCCATTTGTATTATTCTAAAAAAAAAAAAAACTGTCAATATTCACACACAGAATCATCATACTGGCCCTGTATTCGAATCAGGGCCTAATTTTTGCTGTTGGGTTGTTGTTTTAACTGCCCTGTCTTTCTTTAGTCATGTCTCGTAATTGGTTTCTTGTTGCGTCTCTGACCCTGATGCAGAATGCACAGTGCCACAGACCTGAGCTCGTTCCAACATTTTTGAAATGACCCCCATAGCTGGTGACTTCAAGATGTTTTCAGAGAGCTGCTGAAGCTGGGATGCAGTAGGCTCCTCTCCTGGTGGCAGGCAAGAAGGGGTTGGCGGAGGGAAGGGGGGCTGGAATGACACTCGAGAGGCCAAATCTCCGAATCTGGGCCCAGGGTTTTTTGGCAGGCAGCAGAGTGTGAAATTTACAGAATTTCTTATGTTGGTGGTGCAGCTGCCTCTGTGCCGACACCATGGTATTGTCAGACAGTGGCTCCGAGAGAGGACAAGAGAGCTGGATGGAAGCAGTGGGAGAATTCAGATGTGATATTTTGCCAGCTTTTGTGGAAAATGTTAAAATGCAGATAGATGACAGAATTGGCAAGCAGGTGATGTTGGTTTTTCTTTGTATGATAGCACTTTAATGACAGCAGTTTCTGTTGGTGAAATTGTTTTTATTCTTTTAACGTTTCATTTACTTTTGCAATTATCTTGATGTGGCTAATGGAATAAAGAAAAAAAAGGAAAGTTCAAAACACAGTGAAAATCAGTGAACATTTAGAGTTGCACGCATCGAAGATGAGCGTAAACAAAACCAGAAAAATAGGCAAACTCATTTGTGTTTATTTCTTTGCTCCTTAAAGCCTTGTTTTCTGTTTCTGTCTCCTTGTGACTACCCAAAACCACTTTATATTTACATGGAAGTTAGGTGGAAGTAGAACAGCATGCCTAATTTGCAGCAGGCCCCATGTTTTCTTTCCAAATTGTAGTCACATATCATTTAGTTTCCCTTTATTATTGCAAAGAAAAACAATCAGAAAACCCCAAATGGGGCCACCGTACACTGGTCTCATCCCTGGCTCCGGCTTCCTTCCCAGTTCATCTCACTAACTGTCTCTGCCTCTGCCAGGATTTTTCTGGAACAGATGTCTTCTTATTTTGACGGTCTGCTGCTTCCTCACTCCGTTGGGCAGCAGGTCACAAATGCCTTCGTACCCATAGGGACACACGGGCACACACGTCTTCTGACGACTGTGAAGCATGTGTGTTTAACTTACTAGTTGTTTAAGTAAGCTGAGAAGAATCCCCTCAGGTGATTAGTTCATTTGCAAGTCCCCGGCTGTGGAGGTTAGTACAGGCTAGCTGCCCCACACTCTGTCTCTCTCTGTTCAGCCCTCACGCTCGTTCTCTTACCCCCACCCACCCTCGCGCTCTCTCTTTCTCCCACTCTGTTCGGCTGTTTGTTTGTGCTTCTCTGGACTCTGAGGGTGGAGAAAGAGAGAGAAAGAGAGCAAAAAGACAGAGAAATGTTAAGCCGGCTTGAGTGATAGCACTGGTCTTTGTCCTGCCCTCATTATTTTTGCTTTGATTAGAATCTGGAGGAGCTCAAGTTACTCTAATTCGGTCAGCTGAGGCTCTGGGTGAAATTGTGCTCTGCTGAGTGATGGTTGAATTGAAGCTACCAGGGGGGGTCAGCATTCGAATGGGTGTGGAAATGAAAAAAAAAAAAAAAATCATGAGAATAAATTAAAATGAAAAACAACAGCAGTTATCAGTAGTAGTAATATGACAAACATCCAGAGTCCAATAATACACTGTCTCTGAATGATTCATCCAGCATGGAGATTTAAATGATGAGACCAACCTTGTAATTCCTTCTGGGACATTTTCATGTCAACAGGACGTCTCGCTTATGCCAAAACGGGAATGTGGAGAAATGGTGTCTGGTGGAAGAGTAGAGAGGCATGCTGGGGCTCTCTGGCTAGTGACAGTGGTGCCATGGGAGGAGAAAGAGTGCTGAAGACGCCGCCTCGGGGCCAACCGCCACCACACACTAAACACTGCCGAGGCCGAGTCCCCATGTAGCAGTAATCACAACCCCCTGCTCTTTCCATCTGCTCCCAATCAGTGGTCTTACTGCACCGGTTTACCTCCATCCACTTCCTTTCTACCTTCTTATTCTTTTCTATTGCTGGACTTGTCATCTTTATCAAATCTACCACGCAAGTGTTTCTTCACCCAATTCCTTGAATATTTCTTCCCTCGTGCAGGATCAATAAATGCTCTTTAGCAAATCAGCGGGAGCGGCCAACTTGAAAACTGAGACTAATGTCTTAGGTTTAAATCACATCGCTGACACATGCAGACAAAACAAGCTGCCAAGCAGCGTCCTAACCATGCACTTAACATTAGGTTGTTAGCTGACATTACTCAGATGGCGCTTTACTCAGGGTCCCCGGTGAACACGATAATCCTGCAACTCGCATAGATTTTGAAAGTAACTCACATTGGCATTTTTAGAACACCTGTGATTCAATTTTTCTTTTTTGCTGCAGCTGCGACACAGAAACACATAGATACAACACAATATATTGATCCTGAATGCTTTCATGCGCTGTGTCTGTCACCATCTTATTCTCCCTCCCACACAAGGCTTTCCTATTAATGTCCCTTTTGCCTTCTGGTCACAGCACGTAATCTGGTAGAGATAGCGCAAAGTGTCATCAGACAGATGTGAATTCTCCAACAACGCCGTTGCTGCCGTCACTGCAATTATTAGTCTGGCTCACAGTTGTACTATAGCTATGCTGATTTTTGCTGCCCTTAATGCTCAGATTAGAGGTACTAATTAAAAAAAAAAAAAAAAACAATATTACGAGCTGCCCTAACGCTTCTCTGGGTGGTGATGAGTGAGAGCAAAGTTATTATTCTTTTGAACTCCTGCGGTGAGGGGGAAAGACGGCAGGCATTCAAAGCAGCATGACGTTTGGTGTTTGTTATTTCTTTTTCACTTTTTTTAATTCCTGGGCCAGAGATTTATAGCTTGATAAGCGCTTCAAACTTTTTTTTTTATTTTTTTTTTTCAAATGGGGCTAATTTAAATACACCTCACAAGCTGAGAGAGCTTTGCTTTCCCTCTTCCTCTCCCTCTCCTATTCTTTCTGCTCATTTGTTTTTCCCTGTCTTGCTGTGTCTTTTGCTCTGATCAGTGATGCTTTCATTCTTTACAGATTGTTTTCCTGTGGATTGCGTGTTTCGGAATTTATTAGAACCACAATTTTTAATAAAGTTCAACCTCTTTCTTCTTTCTAAATAGAAACATATGCGATGCTTACTGTGTTTATTAAGTTGTGGTTCATCAGATGTTCTCAGATGTGGGAAAACTGTCTCATACAACATTGCAACTCAAGCGCAATGGTGTTTTTAATTCAGAGTAAAACATGTCCAAGGCTGAGAAAATGACCCACATATGGACTTTGTATCCTGCTTGGTACATTAAACATTTTCACGCAATGGTCTTGAATTTTAACTTTTGACACAACTTCCTTTTCGCGCATAATAATTTAGCACTAATAAGTTTTTGCGCAGTAATGCGGTGCAAAATGAACTGTATTCAGTCCTCTGAGGTTTTCCATACTTTAGCACATTTCTGAGGAGCATCCTGCAGTGTTGCTCCCCGAACGATCGCTGAACAGCGCTACCCCATTCAGCCATTACAACATTTGTTTCTATTTTCTGTCAGGCGTAACTGCTCGACAGCCCATCCGTATAATTAAAACGACCTTTAAGCAATTTGCTGCTGAGATTCTAATATTTTTAGCCTGGTCATTATTCCCAATGCACAGATGTAGCATGTCAAGGGAGTGAACGTGCGCCTGACAGCATCTCACTCCGATTCTTCATTTGGGGAAGAATTTGGATGTAGGTAGTCAGGCCGGTGATGGAGCTATTGCCCAATTTATTCATTCAAGTGTCAGTTATACAGACAAATATGTGTTGTGCCAATGTGATGCTGAAATTTAGAGCTGTTACAGCCTGTCAACATCGTGAGAGCACAGTCATTAATCACCATACATTTGATCAGAATGCAGCAAACCTCTACTGTTTCCTGTGATGGAAGGACAATGGACGGCTGTGTTAGATCTTGTTCCGCTAATTGGGTTAGTCCAGCTAATGGCCATTTAGATGGCGGATAACAGGCAGGCATTTTACTCCACATATGTGGTGATGGAATCTGAAGCCATCGAGTATTTGGATTATCCTGGAGATTTTTTTTAAATGCTCACAATTCATGCTTGATTCAGAATTCTCAGGGAAAAGTGTATTATGCATACATAGCCGTGCTGCCATAGCTTGGTTTCCAAGCAATTATCTTTGTGGGGTTTTTTTTTTAACCACGGCAGAACAATGCTCTGCAGGTATTTGTGTAGCTGTTTCTTTTATTCTCACAGTCTTGACAGCATTATAAAAGGTATGCTGGAAAACGTGTAGAGTGGAAATTAGCAAGTGGTTTCTACTAGGAGCAAAATATTATATGAAATCACATAACCCGCTTCTCTGTTTCCCTCACAATTTCAGCACATGGAGAGTTTTCAATGACATTTTCCCTTAAGCTCATTTGACAAGAACAACAGCCTACTGTATGGGGACGTGGGAATTGAGAGGGGAATTAAAATTACAATACCTGCATACCCAGCTGCCCAACTCATACAGCTCAGCTGTGATACGCTCCTCTATGCAATATCCTGCCACCAAGCTCTGTGCACGGCACGCTAATAATGAAGCAGTCTCTGGTGAATGGATTTCCATGTGCAGGTCATGAAAATTGGAATAGAGGGAATAGATTGTGACCGTACTGGCCAAAATGGGCTGAGAGGCATGCTCTTCCCCTATCAAAGTCACTGCTACAGTTTTTGTGGCGTCCAGTGAAAATGACTGCACAGTTGGAGAGGACTCACGGGCAGCTCCAAACCACAAAAAGAAACTCAAAAAGTTAGATAACCCCAGTGATATCAGGACATGTCCGTTAAACTCATGTTGTTTGACTTGTGTAAAAACAAGGGGGGGGGGGGGGGGGGGGGGGGGGCAAAAAAAACAAGGACCGTGTGGTGTCCTTGGTTCCGTGCAGCTCTGGGGCGCTGTTTCTGTTTGGCAGCCAGCGCAGTTTCTGGCCCCGTTATTTCCTTCCAAATGAGAAAGAAATGTCGTTTGTCCCCACCGTGCGCGAGCAGCCGCCGAGATGAGGAATAGGCCCAATGCTCAACACAAACCAACGTGACAGGCTGCATGACATCACTTAGCCAAAATGGATTGCCACTTCAAGATGGGACAGTTCTGCCCAGTGTTAGCAGGGCTCTCACTGGAAAAAATAATTGACTATGAAACGTATTCAATGTATTTTCTTTTGGTTCAAGTTTTGGCACCGATGTTGTTTTTTCTGTGGGTGGCAAAAAATTAGTTGGCGGTGTTTGGCATCTTCAGTCTTGGATTTGTGCGGGAAAATGAATTAAAGGCAAGAATTAAAACTGCCTAATTAGCGCTGCTGACAGTATTTCCTGATGTCCTATGGTGTGTTTGATCAATCACGTTCAGCTGTATTTCCCAGGTATGATATTGAGCGGACTATGATACTTAGCTGGTGCAGATTACCATTGTGGCTCCCACAGACTGCATTTAGGGAAATCATATTCATTGCAAATTACAAATATTCCACACATCGGCGATTTACAACACTACGCCTGTGCCAGATTTTTGCTGTAGAACCCACAAAATTCATAAATTTGTGGTTTCAGGTTTGCAACGTGTCAAAAAAGAAATTGATTGCTTAATTTAAATTAGAAGCAACATATCTATTGACTCTCAGGTCATATGATCACTTCAGGTTTCCTTTACTGAGGTCTCTTCCCAATAACAATGTGCACGTCACTTTTGGATAATCCACAGAATCAGTTTCTCAGTGGTTGACATTTTAAATGTTACCAAAAAAAGAAATAAAAAATGATCTGTGTATTTACATGGCTGTGGAAAAGTAGTAAATCTTCTGCTCATTCAATTGTTATTTTATTTTCTAAAATGTATTTGAAAATAAAACATAATCTGTACGTCTCCTTTTGGGAGGTTCATTTGAGACATGAAATATAAATGCAAATAGCTTTTTTCCTTGAGAGAGTAGGAGTGCATGTGATCGACGGCACCCCACCTCTACTTTATCATGGGTGACCTGTGCACCGTTCGGGCCCTGGGGGCTCAGACGCACACATGGCCGCTACTCCCGCACACTTTGAATTTCATTCCAGCCACCACATATACACATGTAGACAAAAAAACACAACATATCCTCACAAGCACATCTGGTTTCCAGGATGGCCCTCATGAATGCAGACCTTTTAGCCGGTGCAGGCAGGCCTGCCGGTGTTAATGACGGGGGCATTCCTCCGCTCCCAGGATGAAAACGGGAGAGGATGCAAAACAGAGGCAGCCGTTGCTTCTGACGGGTAACCCAATCCATCCAGCAGCAGTGTGTGTGTGTGTGTGTGTGTGTGTGTGTGTGTGTGTGTGTGTGTGTGTGTGTGTGTGTGTGTGTGTGTGTCAGAATAAATGGCCAAAGGGGACCGGCCAACTTAAGGTCCCTGAGGTCAGAAGAGGTTGCCACAGCACCCCCTTCGCGAATGTGCCAGGTCTGGCTTCCTCCCAAAAGCTCAGAGAGGTCACAGCAATTTCCCCAAGTTAGGAGTGGGTCAGGGTCCCACTTCCCTTACATATCATTCACTGAAGGATGAGGAGGCAAACGCAAGGGCCTGGTCTTTGTAGAATTACCTCCACTAATCCCCAGAGTGTCAGCACTGCAAGGAAAGTATGTCACTGCTTGGCAGGCCACGAGGTTATGTGAGGGAAATTTGAACCAGAGACCGCTCTTTTTAGTCTGCACCTGAAATTGTAGTTATTTAATTATCTCTTGTCATTATCTTTTGCCTTGTTGGCCCTGTTCTGCACCGCTTTCTGTTGAGTTGTTCGCCAACATGAGAACCTTACCTCACCTCACTTGGCAGCACTAAATGAACGGGAATGCTTCACACTGGAGCCGAGAGTGAATACATTATCAGTGGGAGTAAGACGTTGCCCCTGAAAAGAGCTCAATAATGACTTAAGTAGCTTGCGGTAAAAGGGATTATTTTACAGATTTTTTTTTTTTGGTGCACTTTTTCTGGTTCTTCCTTGACCCAAATAGCAGGCCTGTTGCCGTCTCTCCTCCACTCACTTCCTCTCTCTGTTTCACTTTTGAATCCCTAAAGAAAGCTTGCAGTCCAAACACGTTACATATTCATGGAAGTGTGGTCGTTTAGCGGGGTTCTCTGAAATACCCCGCTGCTCAAGAAAAGAGTGCCTGTGAACTTAATGGGCCGCTGCCGTACACCGAAAAACCAGCTATAAGCGATGTCAAGGGACTTAATTTAAGGGATTTTGAACTAATACCATCAATTCATTAAATACCTTGATCCCCGTCTTCCTCTCAGAGTCTTGACAAATTCTCAATGTATTTGGGGTAGTTGAGCTTTCTGTTTGGCAGACATTTTTGTCAACCTCAGCAGTGATTAACAATATTAATGATGCTGATCTTTTTTTCCCTAGCAAATAAAGGTCTGCCACAGACCCTGAAATTTGGACAAGTCCATGCAAAAAATTTGTCTGTTTTATATACATTTTATTTTTTAAAGGACCAGCTACATGATGTATTGATGAGGATTATAAAGAGAGAAATCTATTGGTGAAGGATTTTAATATCACAGAAAGGAATAAAACTACATTTGAGCATCGACGTCTCCCATACAACCTGGCTGAAGACAGCTCAATCGATACTTGGAACATGAACCACTGGCAATTGTGGACTGAGCGCTCTTTTTTATGCACGAAAAGCAATCTGAGGGTAAAACACAAAATCTGTGATGAACTGTATGTTCAAGTTCCCGGATATTAATTTTTAAATGTGCGATGCAGCATTTTCTGATTTTGGCAGTGGCAGTAAGGTTTTACATGAGAGTGTGGCCATCTCAAGTCATTAATAATTAAAGAGTATTTATTGTCACATATCAAAAATTATAAACATGTGTGAGGTTGTTACGTGGTCCACCGCCTCGGAAGCCAGCTGACCAGCCAAGATCAAGACTCACCCGACCTCTATCCTTTTCGGCTGCCTGACTAAATCCCAATAAAAACATGTGTGCGATGCGTTGCCAAATCTCTCACAAATGCGAATATTGCGCGAGTGAGTATACGTATCCAAAAAAAGAGGGAAAATGTTGGTTGCGGCTCAGATTTTTTCAATAAAATAAGCAATGAAATGAATATCCCCAAAATTGTAACCGAAAAAAAATTATTTAACAGAATCCTACTTCCTCCCATTGTCCCTGTTGCAATAACACATTTCAATGAATGCATGATTAAGTTCACATCGGAAAACAGGAGCTGGCCACCCGGACACTACAGCAAACAGGCAGCCGTCGCGGCACTCGAGCTGTTGATAACAAAAACCATCACCCTGCGCACTGCTAAGCAGTTACCACATGATTTTATGAGCGCTATGCTCATTTATGAGTGCAATCAGTTGCAACCCAATGCCCCATAGGATGTCAGTGTTAGCGCCCCTCTTTGTCCTATGATGATGGACTGTCAGTTCAATGGCGTTATTGTAGCTCTAGTGGCCATCGAGGGAGTAATACATTGATAACAATATCAGCTCATAAAGATGGGCTGTTGGAGAAAAGGTCACTCTTTTTCTTTTTCAGTCTCTCTCTCTCTCTCTCTCTCCCTCTCTCTCCCTCTCCCTCTCCCTCTCTCTCCCTCTCTCTCTCCCTCTCTCTCTCTCTCTCTCTCTCTCTCTCTCTCTCCCTCTCTGTCTTTATCTTGCTTACTTGGGGTGACGACGGCTGCCCGTCAGTGTGTAAGGAAGCTGGAATGTCATGTTTTAACTGGAGTTAGAGGTATGTTGACAGGCCAGACAGAGGGAACAGATGGCAGCATGACATGCCCAAGGTCATCTAGCGTGCCACTGTTGGGAGAACTGGATTTGAAACCCAACACTTTTTTTTTTTTTCCTGCCTGCCTCCTTTCTCTTTCTTCAGGATCTCTCCTCCACCTCTCTGTCGCTGCCTCTCTCACTACTATCTCTTGCCTCTTTATCGCGTTCTCTTTTTTTTGTTCCCTCACCCTTTCCCCTTTTTTCTGTTTGCCCTGTCTCCTCTACTCCTTTTCTCTGTTTATCACTCCTTCCCACCTCAATATAGGTCACAAAGCCTTCTGTACAGGCTGCTGCCTATCTGTGTTTAAACACACTGCCCCCTAAACTCTCCCGACTGCTCTGTTCACACACACACACACACACACACACACACACACACACACACACACACACACACACACACACACACACACACACACACACACACACACACACACACACACACACACACACACACACACACACACACCGTATTGAACATCCATATTTTATTCCCTCTTCGTTTCCACATGGTGATTTGGAGTCTCATTGTGTAAATGCGCCAAGCTACCTTTGCCTCCCGAAGTCTTGCCCCAAACAGCCCTGTCAGCAGAGATGTAGAAAGAATCCAAATGAGTTTTAATTACCTGTGCAGCCATGCCTGGAAGGTTGTGCACCGGAAATCCCAACCATGTGGATACGGCAGGCATGCCATGTTGCATAGCTTATTTTGTCTTCAAGCTAATTTTCAACACAAGTAGAAAAAGAAAAAATGTAGAGGAGAAGAAAAGAAACGCGAAAGACAAGACAAAAAGGAGAAGACGTGTTTCTGCTGGCTGTTTTGGCTATTTTGTATAACATTGTTACGGTGTTGAAGCAGAGCAGAGTAGAGCAGGACACTTTCATTTCAGCTCAGTAGACAGTAAACATTCAGGAAAGTTATTCATAAAATGTGAAAACACAAATTTTACAGTTTAAAAAAAATAAATTAATATATATATATATATATATATAGAGAGAGAGAGAGAGAGAGAGAGAGAGAGAGAGAGAGAGAGAGAGAGAGAGAGAGCAAGAGTTCAGTGCTGCATACTATGCTTTATGCTTGAATCTAGTTTGTTGATCCATCCTTTCAGACTGTCCACCCTTCTATAAAATGGGTAGCATCTCAGTACTTTATGTTTGTCAGTGAAACACCAAAGCCTGCTTCAGCCTTGATTGTGGCGTTCGCACACAGTTGTCAGCATTACAATGGGAGGCCATACAAACTCTAATGAGGTGAAAAGGGGTGCCACGATAACAGTAGCCTCCCATGGTAACATTTCCTCAACATGAGCATCCAACAAATAAACACACAAATTTGCTTTGGAGACACCTCGTTCAGCGAGGTTTGTTACCTCCACCCCTTCTAGATCAGTGACTCCAAACAGCCTGTGTTGTGTTTATTAGCATGTGTTTATGGTTGGTATTTGTAGTCATTGGGGCTGTGTTTGTCGGTGCTGTTGCTCAGGCCCTGTGATTATGCCTGTCATTTATTTTTCTTTCTTTCTTTCTTTCTTTCTTTCCTTGGCAGAAGGTTGTCTGAAAAATAACAACATAACAATGCTAGGGCTGATTAGACTTGAACACAGCATAGACGGCAGATCTCTATCTAGGGCGATACAGCTTCAAAATCATGCTGAGAGAAAGTGAGAGAGCGAGAGGAAAAAGGACGAACAGAAAAGGGGGAGACGAAAGAGGGAAAAGGAGGGGATAAAGTGTTTCAGATCTTCTCATCTACAAAGGTTATTTTTTGAATAGTGAGTCTTTCAGCATAAAACCGCATGTTTTTCCTTGAATAGAAATATGCGTAGCCACAAACAGAGAGCATATGGATGTATTTATGGCACCACTTTGTTCTCTCGGTGTCGAATGTGTAATGTTGAGACAAAAAAAGCCTCTTTTCAACTCTTCTTTTTCCACAGCCTTTCAAAAAGGCGTTTTACTCTGCGAAAATAGAATTACAAAGTATATTACATGTAAACATAAGCATAATTTGTTGCAATTACACCTTATATGCCCAGTCTTTGCCTGATATGTCCCGCACGCTTGCAGGTTTGTTGTGGTTAAGTGAATTAGCTAAAAAAAAAAAAAAAAAAGAAGAAGAAGAGGGAAGGATGAAGATGAAAGTTTTGTAAATAGATTTTTTTTTTTTTTTAAACAGCCAAATTTGCTCACTGTGGGGGGACAGCAAAAGTGAAAGTCAGAGTTCAGATTGACGTCTCAGTGAGAAATTTGATTTTGTGAACAACTCTGAAGTAGTTGCTATGCCCATTAATCATCCATCCCGAGAGAGGGGAACTGAGCGTAGCACGCAGCCCACAACAGACCAAAAGCCAAACCCAGTGTTCTTGAACAATAGATGCCTCAACGTGACACCATTTTGTTACAGTGCGCAAGTGCATGTGTGTGGGGGCCGGACCGATTCTTGAAAGTACAGTGACACCTAAAGGTCTAATCCTTCAGGCCCTCTCTCTCTCTCTCAGTCTATCTCTCTCTCTCTCTCTCCCCAACACTGGAGTCAAGGACATGTTGAAATTTGGAGAAAAACTGATGAGTTTTCACTTTTACTGCACTTGATAGTTCCAAGCGCTTGTACGGGGCATCAAATTTTTCTCCTAATGACACGCCTCGGGCTGCCTGCAGGAAGAGTGGAATTTTCATCTCCAACCTGAGCATCTGATTGGACATTGGGCTGGAATTGAAAAAAAATGGCTGCAGTGCCTGTATTTTTTCCTTAAATGGGAGTGCAGTTGAAATGGTACGGTATTGCAGTGTGGTTCTTGTTTTTCTGTCCTAAAACCAGTTGTTTATCTTCCTCCAGTTGTGTTGTTTTCTGTTTCTTTGTGTTCTGTTTTTAGGTTTGCCCAACATCCAGTCTGTTGCTATTTTTTATTTTTTTTTTTGAAGGATGGAGACCTATTTTTTAATAAAACACATACAAGTTTACACTGTTTCATATATATATATATAGATAGATAGATAGATAGATAGATAGATAGATAGATAGATAGATAGATAGATAGATAGATAGATAGATAGATAGATAGATAGATAGATAGATAGATAGATAGATAGATAGATAGATAGATAGATAGATAGATAGATAGAAAGAGAGAGAGAGAGAGAGCGAGAGAGAGCTTTGTTTTATGTATTTGTTATAGTGTGTTTTTGTCACGAGTTAATTTTTTAAGGATTGGAAATTATATAAAAATATAACAAGAAACACTCTGTTTGTACTGTTAATTGTAAAAAAAAATTAATATATGTATAAAATACTAATATATATATAAATAAAATATATTTTTCAGTTTGTGAAGTCTTAATGTGACCAACAGAAGGTCACATCTTATTTCCCTTTTTATTTGCTCCGACACCACTGAGTGAACTCATACAGTGTTATTCTGTATTTTCAAATGAAACTACTGCAGTCACACACACACACACACACACACACACACACACACACACACACACACACACACACACACACACACACACACACCCCTGGCTGAACAGTACCACTGTAGTGGTGAGATCCTTGCTGGGCAACCCTTTGATCTCGCCTCGTCTCTTGTGTCTGCTTTCACGGCCAGCTCTGCATGCAGAGCCAGTTTTTAATATGGCAGCGCACCCCAGGGTCCCCGAGTAACAATAAACTTTACCTTCAACTGTCAGCAGGTCTTAATCACTGGGGTTACCAGAGCACTAAATGTTGAATTCCAGTTAATATTCCTCCCAGTGAAAAAAACGTAAACATACGCAAAGAGATACATATCGCCCACCCCTCAACAGAAATATTCTTTGGAGTTCACAATCTCATTTTCATCACTTGCAAATATGGCACGGAAGTCAACGGGGGAATGAATAAGCCTCAGTTTCGATGAATGCGGAAAATCACAAAAGATTTATTTTTCAGGCTTGCAGTCTTTCCCTGAAACAAATGTACAATCGGTCACTTTCAAAGAGCCTTCAGCAGGGCGGTTATTTGCTGTCCATGAGGAACTCACAAAAATAACTAATGGCTCTTTAGAGGGTTGCAAAAGACAGGTTGTGAACCCACAGCTGTTTTCTGTGGTGCAAAATACATTTGAATATCCATTGAAGAAATAATGATATAGATTACTATTATTACTGTTATTATTATTATACCACTAGAGCTACTTTGCTAGTAGCAATTTATAACAAGCAAATATAACAATAGCACTTACATAGCTAAATGAAATATACAATGAATAGGGGAAAAAAAAGTAAAAATGTATTCTAGCCTGTTCTTTTCATGTTAGTTTATTTGACTTCATTAGTCATGATAGGCAAAATTATATTATGAAACTACTATTATTTTTGTTATACTTAAAATGGCACTGCATTATTTATTTGTTTCAAAGTTGCATCGACAATTTGAGCACATTGTAAATTTATATATTGCAGTTTAATAATTCTGTCCAGGAGGTCACTCGCCTTATATGCCAGTAGTTTTAGTTCTTCCAGTGTCAGAATTGCATCTCATTGTGTAGATTTTCTTTATATTCTTCCCAGGAGGCACGAAACAATGAGCAGGAACCCAATCTGACAAATTTCAATGTCATCCATATATTCACACACCCTAAAAATGGTGCCCTAGTGGAGTGGATCGCATACCGTTTCAGAAGCAAAATCCCTGCTCTGCTGGGTCCAAATATTTTACCATAGCTTAGCTGCTCCACTAAAATGTACACTTGTGTGCACTCCATTGCCCCTTCATCTTGCTTTGAAAACACCAGTGGATTAGGGGCCGTTGTCTCAAGACTCAAGCGGCTTGGCTCTTGCGCGACACGGGTCTCATGCCTGTGTCATGTTGTGGGAATAGTCAACAGGGAGAGACAGATTTAAACAATTTAGAAGTACAGTCTCTTCAGGGAAGAGCCGTCGCAATCCCTGAAAGGTTGGGCCTGTGAACAAGTGTTCATGCATTTTCATCAACAGTGAGATCGTTCACAGGCAATGCAGTTCAGGTTGGTTTAAATGAATACATTAAATAACAAGGGACAGCCATTTATTTAGATTGGGCTGGAAAGACAATGTTTAGGCTGTGCATGGTTGTGCTATTACAAAATAGGTTTGTGTGCGTAAAGTTTATTTTTCAAAAAAAATTTTTTTACAGTTTGTTATGCTCAGTGATTCAATTGTATTCCATGAAAGTGACCCTACTTATTTTTTCCACCCTGACTCTCCACAACACATTTGAATGTATGAATAAACCAATGCAATCATATGCTGGTAAGATCCACAAAGCTAAAACCACATGAATATTTTCATAAATAACTTGTGTTTTGCTTGAAGGCTACCTTTCGACATGTTTCCCTTTGGGGGTTTTTTTTGTTTGTTTTTTTGTCCACAAAAAGCAAAAACGATCACGTACGGACATTTCCATCATCCCATTTCTTTTAGCTAATTAAATTGCTCTGAATCCTGCTATCATTTTGTTAGCACCACAGATATATGATGGCAGTGTTTATTGAAATGATTTCCATGGGTGTTTGTCTCACTCCTGGCTCTGTTTCAGCCTTTTAGGAAGAGAGACAGAGAGAAAGGAATGGGTAGAGATGGTGTGTGTGTGTGTGTGTGTGTGTGCATGTGTGTGTGTGTGCCTGCGTGCATGCCTGTGTGAGGGGGGAGGAGACATGGGGATCGAGAGAATATGAAATTGATTAGTGAGCTGGGATGGAAAATAAAGACTTCATCAGGATCACTTTATGCAGTCCTCACAATCAGCTGTGAAACAATGCAGTCTGCCTAATGAGGACAGAGAGGCTGGGACTGTGTCTACGTCTTCCTACCTGCCTGATATTTGTGTAACTGTGTCTGCTTGTGCTGTGCCACTGCAATGAAAGTCAGGCGGATCAGAGATTCTGTGTCATACCTACCAAGATTTTTGCAAGGGCGTTAAATCTAAAATTCTGCCTTGCTGTTCGTCCAGTCTTCGGCCACAGGACCGAACGAATCTCCCCTTTGAACTGCTGCTGGAGTGCTGCTGAATTCAATTTTTTAAGTCTCATCAAAGCCTGCAAGCTTAATTATCATGAAAAAACTGATAGTGAGTGTCATTATAAGAGATGATTCACATAAATTACATGACCAGTGGATTTACAAGAAAAAGTTTGGTTAAAAAACCCAAAAGACCACTATATTGTGCGCGCGTGTGTGTGTGTGTGTGTGTGTGTGTGTGTGTGTGTGTATTCTTCTACATCTAAATTCAAATATTACAAAAATAATTAAAGAACTCGGCTGTGGACATGTTTTTATTACTAATACATTTAAATGGGAATATTTTTTTTAATGTGATCTTTTTTTCCCAGCCACCTTCATACTCATGAAAATACTGCTAAAATATTGCAAAGAAAAACACTATCATCATAATTTAAGCCTCTAAAAATGTCAAGTGATTTTATTTTTAACAAATTGACCTTTTTCTCAACATCTATCAACCACAATGAGATTCATACCTTTCTTTTTTTAATCACTTGTAATTTATTTTGACTTCCAATTTAGTCTTAATTTCATTTTATAGCTGCCTGCATGGTTTTGTAGCAATTTATCATATTTCTAAATTGTTTAGTTTTTTTGCACCAGTGGAGGATATATGGCAATAATGAGATACACATCATCACAGAAACACTTCAAACTGTTATAATTTACAGATTAAATTGCATCCAGAAGAAATAACGCAGCTGTAGTCTCTCTCTCTCTCTCTCTCTCACACACACACACACACACACACACACACACACACACAGTAAAGCAGTTACAGTTTGTGGTTGACGTTCACGCTCTGAATCATGACACCTTGGCATTATGTATTCAGCCATGCAGTCAATGCTACAACTGCGACAGGAACATTAAAAGCCCGACCTCCTTCGTATACCTGAACACCCAGGGTAAGCAATACATTCAATAAACAGCAGTGGATGCACGACAGAGACTCTCAGAAGCTATAAAACACTGAACGTTAAAGCAGTAATGGATGCACTATTGGAGGCCGTCCTCACAGTGCAGACAAAAATATGTTTGAATAAATTTACTGAGCAATCACAACCATACAAAAGAATGTGTTGTTCCTCCATTGTCTTAATACACACACACACACATATATATATATATATATATATATATATATATATATATATAATGTACTTAAAATCTAATTGTGAAGTTCTTATCAATTCCATAGACATTTGTGGGATTCATTAAAGTCAAGTCTTGAACCATCAGGGAATGATACGCACCAAACTGGGGCATGTTAAACTAACCAATGGTGACAGACCACCATTGAGCAGGGGTCCAATCAGAAGCTTGCACCCAGCCGCGCTGACGAATCACTCAAAACTTTTTTTTTTCCCCCATCCCCATTCTCCTCTTCTTACTTATCTCCATGCTGATAGAGTAGTCTGAATGTGAGAATGGCTATATTGCCACAGTGTTGCTCTCACACTCTCCTCTTCCCTGGTTATTTTGGTATGTTAGAGAAAATGTGGCTGACTCCTGGAAGAAACCCTCTGGCGACTGCTATTTATAGGGAAGAGACACAGTCACATTTGCATCTGGAGCTTATGAGAGAGCGAAGACAGAGAATGAGAACGAAGCATGAAGGAAACAGTCAATTATTGGGGGGGAAATAATTTAGTCTACAACCAAAGTTATGTCTTTCAGGACAAATAAATGAAGAAAGTAGAGGAAGGCAGAGGGGGAAGCAGGCAAGAGTGTAAAAGTTCGGCCAGATTCTTTTTTTCTTGCCCATAAGGGAAAAACCCACCTTGAAATAAGACAGGCTGACCCAAATTGAATTAAATCGATTTGGAGTCTCCTGAGCCTGCTTTTCCCACAGTGTACACAGTATTATCCGCCATTTCCTGTGACACTGTCATGAACAGTATGCATTACTCAGCTCCTTATGAAAAATACTCAGGAGCTATCCGATCGATTCGTGCGCTTCAATAATTGAGCCGCCAATGCAGAACAATGACGTTCCCATTGTTCCCATTTGTGCCGTTGAAAATGCATCTCCCTCAAGGCCTGCTCACAGGCAAAGAAAGCCGCGGCCTGCATGCGCAAAGTAAGTACAGCGTGAGATCAGCAAAATGTGAATGGATTCTGACTCAGATGAGGAGGACAATCCCCGGGTCTGCCCCCGCATGTCACAGGGCCTGAATGCTGATGGAAACCTGGATACATTCAGGATTCAGGTTTGATGCCTCACAAAGAAAGGAAGAAAAGGGAGCGAGGGAGAGAGGGAGAGAGAGAGCATATGGAAAAAAAATACAACTGCACGGATAGCTTAAACACATTTTCTGCCTGTGTTCATCTGGCCCATTTGAAGTCGCGTGTGGAGCTGGGATGTGATCTGCATGAGACTCAACAGTGTGCAGTTTTCAACATGCGAAGGCGAGCACAAACGCAGCCCTCTCTACGTCACGCCGAGCATCATTGGAAGGTGGCCTCTCAGAGAGATCACAGGACCTAAATCTCTCTCCACAGACTGAGCGCCGGCAATCCTGCTAATTTTCAGCGCGTGCAAGAGTGTGATGGCGTGGCATGTAAAATGTAAAAATCACAACAGCCAAGACATCCAAGTGACCATTCCCAGTGCATATTTGGGGCATATTAGAGTCCGCCAGCACATTATAGTGGCATAATTAAAGAGCAGAGTTGCGTTGTTCTCAAGGCTTTCAAATGAGTCAATTTACACCCACATTGTTATCACTTCTTTTTTTTCTAAATTAGGGGGTTTAAAATATAAATATGTTAATGTGTATTTACCCCCATTCACTGCAAGGGCACAGACATTTTGTATGCGGTGGACCAAGCAGTTGTGCGCTGTAAGGAGGGTGAATGGGGGAGAGAGAGAATAAAGGAAGAGAGGCAGAAGAAAAAAGTGGGGAGGGAAAAAAAAGATGGAGGGGTGGGTGGGGTGGCGTATACATTATTAACTACGACTTCATCACATGTTCCCAGTTTCTCGGGGACTTATTATTCGGAGGCGCTTTAATGAATAACAAGAAGAGAGGGCAAAGGGAGAGAAAGCGAATAGGAGTGATTGATGAAGCAAGTGCAGACACCGCCACCAGCTGGCTCACTCCAGTACTACTCCACACACAGGATTACCGGAGAGATATACTGTATATAAAAATAGCCACAGAGGGCAACAACCTCTAAAGTGTCCCTGGCATTAGCATTTGACAAGGTCCCTGCCTGCCATGCTGCATATAGATTGGGATTTGCTTTGTCAAGGATACTTGTCAAGCGGACGCATGACAGCCAGATTTCCTGAGCTGTGAGCAGCAGCGAGGTTGGACATTGTGGCGGGCACTCTGTAAAGCCTCCCAGCGGGTGTGTGTGTGTGTGTGTGTGTGTGTGTGTGTGTGTGTGTGTGTGTGTGTGTGTGTGTGTGTGTGTGTGTGTGTGTGTGTGTGTGTGTGTGTGTGTGTGTGTATGAGAGAGAGAGAGAGAGAGAGAGAAAATGTATTTGAGTCTGAGTAAGTCTTTGTGCTCAATTTGTGTTTTTGTGTTTGTTGCAGGTGTGTGTCTGTCTGTGGGTGTGTGTGTGTGCATGTGATTGCCCACAAAGAATAAAATAAAAATGGAGGTATGCAAAGGTGACTGTTGCCCTTTTTCCAAATTGAGTGGGGGCCTTTCTGATCACCACCGTCCTACTTTTCACAAGTTTATCCCCTGATGAAGAAAATTTGATATTTCTGTGTAATTCCCTGGCATATTACTCACTGTCTGCTGGTCATTACAAATGCAAAAGGAAAGTGAGTGCAAAATTCATCTTAGATGACATATATTCGAGCTAAAAAGGGAGAATAGTTGGGTTTTAATTTGTCTTTTGGTGTTGACAGTTGTGGTCTTGTATGTGTTGGTGTGTTTGGTTTATCCTTCATAGCAGTGTATGAGACAGAAACTCTCTGAAGGTTCCAGGGATCCTCCTCAGCAGCCTCTACGTGCCTCGGGGCCTCAGTGCCAACACCGAAGGGAGGACGAGGGTGGTGGACGGAAGGCGAGGACCTTTCACGAGAAGAAGAAAGAGAGGACGTAATATCAGGCGTTGTCAGCTCCATTTGCACGGCGGTGTTATTCAGGCCCGTGACCTCCTTGCTTCTTTCTTTCATTCTGACTTAGAAGAAAAAAAGTGCAGTATGTGTAGAGGGCCACTGTAAAAGAAACTCATCGGAAAATAAGAGCTTTTATGCTCCTGCCTGAAGCCCTCAGCTGTCCAGTTTAGATTATTGTTGCTGCTTCTTTTCTTCTGGGTCTTTCTCACTCTATTAACTAGTCTTACTTGTGAGTATGTGACAGGATAAAGTGCATTAATGTTACCAACCTGCCCAAAACCAGGTGTTTTTCTTTTTCAGGGCTCCAACTTTTATAGTGTCGAGAATTTCTTTTTCAGAGGTCAACATAACAATGCAACTTGCACTATAGACTTGTTTAATACACTTAATGGCCACAACCAGGATTAAAATGGGTTCTCCCATAATTATAAAATTTGTAACATTTATTATTACAAAATGAGTTTAAAAAAAAAAAAACGCAACATCGCTCAAAATCATTTGGTGTATTAAATATTTTTTTGTTTCCAGTCTCAAGGACTTAGATCTTATTCTATATCTGACCACAGAACATGTTTCATGTTGCTTTTCCTTTTTTATGGTTTGATAAATTTTTTTCACTTTTGAACTATTCTTATTTATCTATTTATTGAGAAAAAAAATTCCCAACACCAGAAATTAAACTCACATATTTGCAGAAGATCTCGTCTCATTTTATCTGACACAAAAACAAACTATCACAGTCAAAATGTTATAGTTAATACATTTAAAAAAAAAAGTTTTTGAATATAAATCTTAACTGATTGATACATTTCTTTTTCTGCATGATTGTATAATGATGTGATGATTTAAAGTTGCCAACCTGTTTTCTTTCTTCTAGAAATTTCACAGAATTTTAAAAAATAATTTTCAGATATATTGCCAATCATATACTCTATATTGCAATTCTTTCATTTCAATTACGACATACTAAATATTTCTTTACATTTGGGAATTATTTTTCAATCATAATGAATATTTTTTTACAGGAATGGCCACATCAAGCAACATATTAAACAGTCTATTAATCCATGAGAGAGAACATAAAGAAATCTAACACTCAGTGATAAAAGAGGACGTCAGAACAGCATGACGGTTGACTTTACTGAACTTTGATAAATTAAATGAAAGGGGGCATTAATTACAGTCTCAGCGTGCTCTTAGTCATCGCCGCTATTTTAATGCCACTTCAGATCAGAAGCAGCATCAGTAGCAAAAGTTAGTGAAAGACGACGTCCCGTCAAAACTTGAATACCAACCCCTCAGTAATGGCTTTAAAACTTCGACTCTCAGTCTCCCACCAATGACCACAGTCTGGTCTGTTCCTTGTCATCTTTATTCTGTAACCCTACCCTCATCTGCAGCTGTTTTTGCAAAAGCCTTTGATTTTTCCCTTCTCTTCAACAATTGGGCCAACTCGTACTGTGTTGCACAAAAGGCTGCTACTTGTCCTCTCTGATGTGTGACAGCTTAACTGTTTCTCTGCTTGGCAAAGACGGAGTGCCGCAAACAAGCAGCAAAGTCCCGGGGTTTCAGCTGGTCACTGCCAACAGCCAGACTTCATAGAGCAGGATAATCGTGTTTATTACATGGGGTCGGAGGTCACATATCGCCTAATAACCTCAGACGGGGCATTCAGTCATGGCTGGCTGGAGAGAAAAGCTGGTTGGTCCAAAAGAGCGGCTGTTGCATTTGTTTTCACAGAAGAAAGAAATGGATGGGCTGTGGAGTTTAAGAGTTTTGGGAACAGGGAGTTTACACCTGTAACCTGTCACTCAAATCCTGTCATCATTGGACCGCAGCTATTCATCATGTTCATAAAATCATTAATATCATTTCCCCCCAGCAGCTACTGGTTGCAGGTGGGATCCATCCCTGTCTTGTTCTGCTAAGCGACACTTTCATCTGTTATTTATTGGTACCAAAAGCAACTTATATCCATGCTGACATGTTACAATCTGAAATTAAAGCCTGTGGTCACTCCAGCGAAAACTCTTGTCCCTAGGTTGTTGCACGCTCTTGCAATAAGTAGTGACATATAAATGTATCAGAGGGTTTTTCAGGTGATGAAAAACAGGATGAGTTCACATGCAGCCTCCAGATAAATTCATCCATCATGTTGTCGTACAAGAGCAGACAGAAATACCACATGCAACAAAACAGAAAGCAGTGGGTTTGTACACTGGCTGCAGTAGAGGTAATCTCCAAAGACTTGGCTTTATTGCCTCTCTCAGCCTTATAATGATGTTAGGACTCTGGGCTGCTTTGGTTTGTCATGCTCTGGCTCCCCAGCCAGCCTCCATTTGGCTTTGGGGAAGGAGCTGATATTGGCTAGACTGCACTGGAACTTCCCCTAACAGGTTAAACCCTTAGTTTGCATTGCAGGCACGCATAATAATAATAATAAAATATATATACATGTACAAACACATAGGCAGCCACACAATGGAGCAGGACCGGAAAATACAAAAGGTAATATGAAGCCATATTTCTTTATCCAGACCTTCACAAATAAATATTAGAAGACATATATATTCAACATCCATGTTGAAGTTTACATTTTCTTTATGATTGCTCCATCAAAGTGATTCTCAAACTTTTCACAGTGTGTACCATCTGAGAAAATATCGAGTTCTCCAAATACTACCATTGTGATTCACCTGAACGTCAGAGATTGTAAAATTCTCAAACATTTTAAAACTCAAATTCTAAAACTACCAAACATTTTAAAACTCTCACACATTCTAAAACTCCCAAACATTTTAAAACTGTCACACATTCTAAAACTATCAAACATTCTAATACTAACACACAATAAAACTGTAACACATTTTTAAACTATCAAGCATTCTAACTTCTGTTTCATTAGTTCCCGTATATATACACTTCTCATGTAAATCTTACACTACTTTCATGTTTACTTATTGTACACAACATGTACATGTTTACATATTGTACACAACAGTTACGTGTTTTATCAAACACTGTTTCTTTACATGCAAATTTTTTTTATTATCTTAATGTCAGCCTTCTCTATGAGCAACAGAGAAATAATTCCATTATGCAGGGAATGATGTTTACATTCTAAAATTCTCACACATTCTAAAACTGTCACAAACTGTGAACCAGTGGTGCTGAAACTTCTCACAGTGTGTGCCACCTCAGAGAATTTAACAATTTTGTTTAGGACAAGTCTTATTAAAAGATGATATGAAAGGTAACACACAAGTTGCTTCCACGTGCATTTGGTTTATTTTTATTTTTACTAACTGGTAGAGTAACTCCACCGATGTTTGAAGACGTTACAGCCATTGCAATTAAGTAGTAATTTCAAGTAACTTGCACAATACTGTTATTGCGGCAGTGAGATGATTGAAGAGATTCTAAACAAATCATAGTTTGTTTTAAGGTAAAACAGGAAAAAAATGTCAATTAATTTCTGGGGGAAAAATAATTATATTGCATTTATTGTGTTTGTTAGCTTTTTTTATTTCTTTTCTAGAGTTTTCACTAAACTGAAAGGTAGCTTATCCGTTTTCCTGTTCACTATATATCTTGTGTGTTTTTCTGGGTGTGTGCGCCATTTCCACAGAGAGGACTGGACAAACTGGAGACATACAAGGATCAGGCTGTAGAGTTCCACTATAATAACACTGAAGGTTCAGAGGGACAGAGCCAGTGTAAAGGTGTTACAGTGCATGTTAGTGTTCCCAAACAACATAAAATAAATGACGCAATTACTTAAAAGCCACCACTCATCCCTCTCCCAAATTGCATCGTTGTGGCCATGTGCATCTGGGTTGGTGTGTGGCTTCTCGTTCATGTGCTTTCTTCTGAATTTATCATGTCGTATAAACTCATAGTTGCTAAACTCTTCAGGGGGCCTTTTTAAGAGTGTTCTCACACACACACACACACACACACACACACACACACACACACACACACACACACACACACACACACACACACACACACACACACACACACACACACACACACACACACACACACACGCACACACTGCAGCCCTGTTCCAGGGTTCAACAGTTCACATGGTCACCTTGTGAACTATCCTTCAACCTCTGTTAGATATCAACAGTCCCTCTACTCTCCAGAGCAAAGGGAGGACTTAAATGAAATAATAAATATCCACAATATAGCTCCCACTTGCACACCAGGCCATAGTGACCCCTCTCAGGACCTTCCAAACCAGGCCGGAAGCACCAGTGAGGGGCTGAGAGCTCAAGGATGTTGTGTGTGTGTGTGTGTGTGTGTGTGTGTGTGTTTGGGGGGGGGGGGGGGGGGGGGGCTAGGAGCTGCATGCTATCTCAGGTGACCAAGGAAATGCCTAGAAAAGGCTTGGGACCATCTGATTGTTTCAGCAAAGGCCAGACGGTTCAGCAGTGGTCAACAGAAAAGCTGGAGCCTTTGCTGAGCCGGGGTGAGCCAAGCTAAGCCAGGCAGCTGGCAGACATCACAGAAAATATGTTTGTGTGCTCTGGACAAAGCAGGTCAAGAGGGCTGTGGTCCAAGAGGGAGACAGAAGAGCGAGATGCAGAGCCAATGAAACAAGGAGAAAAAAGACGAAAAAAAAGACGTGACAAAAAGGCGCTTCAAAAAAGCTACGACGATAAACAAGCTGGAAAGTACTATTTTGTCATGTTTTATTAGTAAACACACCCAGTCAAGATTTTTGGGCTTGTATTGCAGGCGTGAGTTTAAACCAACAAATAGCCTCAGTTTAAGTCATTCCTCACGAGAGCGAACCACATGCTAAATGATTCCTCCACTTTTTCGAAAGTATGCTATCTTTAACAAGGGATATATGTTGACCCTCTTTTGATCCTCCAATGTGTCCTTGACCCCAAACAGGACACCGTAGGAGTGACATCTACAGGCCCAGATGCTGTGGTTTATGAAAACATAGAATGGGCAAGCCCCCTCTTTTTGAGGACTTGGGTTTAGAGCTGTTATAACACGAGAGGACAGCGGGATTAGGTGAAAGAATACAGCTGCAGCTTGTGTGAGGGTGAAAGACAGGCTAGAAAACGTTAAATGATGGTTGGCAGATTGAAGGATAGAGAGATTGTTTGACACTATTATGCAAAGAGTGAGTCTGCATGTGTGAGCCCTTCTGTACGTACAGCACGGGTCTGCAAATATGAAGGGGCGGCGGGTTAGTAGAAGGTGAAAAAAAGGATGACTGTAATTATAGTGGGCGGTTTCTGGGTGTTGTGACGGTTGAGGGTCCTTCACTGCCTGAATACAGAGATGTATAAAGATCTGAAACTATAGTGAAAACTTACATGTTTGCAAACCAACCAGGGTACTGTAGGTGTCAATCGATTTACATCTGGACCTAATATAGTCAGGACCACGACGACAGTTTGTTTTTCTTTGAACTCGAAAATGTAATAAAAACAACTATTGAAAATGATGGAACTCTGATTATGTGCATTCGTTAAATACATCATACTCTTTGAAATGTTCAACTTAGTGCATAGTTGTGTGATTGTGCGTGCGTGCGCGCGCGTGTGTAGAAAACAGAAAATAAATAAAAGAAAATCTAAAATGCTATAAACAAAAAAAAACCTCACACAGCGGAAAACATGGCAGCCGCAATAAATAGTCCACCACATCCTGAACCCAATCCAAACCCAGCTGTTTGCCAAAACAAGTGCCAGCAACTTAATATCCAGCTATTTTATGACATTCATAAATGAAAATATATTTTTGAAAGAAATCTCTCTTTAATCGCAACTACAAACCTAAGTCCAGGAAACATGTAACTCTGTTATTTTCTAAGGTCTGGCATCACATTGAATGAAAACATTTTTGATATTCAACTTAACAAAAGTTGTTTGATTACATTTATCACGCCGATTAAACACTGTTTTTCATCATACACTCGAAAGGTATCAAAGTACCTGTCTTGTTTTCTTACTGTATCTGTCTTTTTCTCTGTCTCCCCTTCTGAGAGGCATCCAGGGACAGCCCTCAGTACAGAGCATTTCTAAACAGCCTGTCTATGGGGGGTTCGTTTGTTTTACTGTCCCAGCAGGAGGGCTGAAGGGAGTCAACCCGGGTCAGGGCAGGCTGAGACTTCATAGCAGCACTTTGACAGAGGGGCGTAGCCTCTTCAGACCCCACAGATTGCTGGTTCAATAACGATGCTGAGCACCGCTCACAGGGAGTATGGATACCCTTTATAGAGGACAACTTTAATCAACCATGGTTGAGCTGTTTGTGTTATTGTTTTAAAGGAGTAGTAAGCTATTTCTTCCCTCCAGACTCACTTTTTTATTCAAGCCTGCAAGGAGTGCAGTTGGCCATAAAACTTTTTTTCCTTTTGGCCTCCACAAGAGAAATGGAGACAAAGTGAAGCTTAAAATTTGATCAACCTCACTTTTTATTTGGAGGTTGAATGAAAAAGCTTTGCTGCTCTCATTTGAAATTCCAGCAGCATGCCACTTTAGCATAGATAGTTACTTTTTTATGTGTTCGGATGTATTGAGGCCAGAATTTTTTCCCACCATTGTCGTTGTCTTGCATTGTGATGTCCCGCCCCTGGAGGATGCGTGAGAGTAGTTTACGGGCATGGCGAACGGCTCTTGGCAGATGTGAGCAGCTGGGCTCTCCAGAAAGGCTACTTAAAGAGGCCTTACAGGTGCAGTAATGAACAGGTTTTTTTAAATTCCCCCCGCCGCCTCGCTCCTAATCAGCCTCGGGGCTATTTTTACCAACTCCTGTGGGCCCCTTGGGCTCATCCACTTTCAGTTGCTCGAAGAGGGCACATTGTTTTTACTGAAACGCACGCATTGTGACACATCGCACACATACACACTCATGTACATGCAAATTGAGTACACAGACTCACAGGCTCTCATTGAGGTGCACATTGACACTTCCAAAGCCACAGGCAAGACAGTAGGCACACGCGCTCACTGTGCTGGAGCTCTCGGAGGTTTGTGGTGGTGGTTTAAGGTTTCGTCTGATGAGCGATGAAGGAAGTAACTTCCATCCATCTCCTGAGGTGAGGGGAAAAAAACCATCAGCCGTAACTTTGAAAAGGCTGTTTTGCGTCTTGCGGGGGGATTGTTAGTGCATGTTGCACCACCTATTTACTGTCATTACACCAATAGCATCTGTCTATTGAAAATGCAAACCACCAACAACTTTCATTACCAACAACTTTCATCTAAGTACACGCTGTAGTATTTGTGATACCCAAGCACTGGCACTACTCTAAGTCAACAGTAGATCTCCACAGGTACTTAAAGCCTTGTTTCCACTGTGCAGTAAAAAAAAAAGGCACGGTACGGTAAGGCAAAGTGCACTCAGACCTAACTCTGTTGTTAAACCACGGAGAGTACAGTTAAAATGTAGGAGGGATTGCGATCGCCAGGTAACAAGGCAGGTTTGTGACATCATTACGCGTCAGTAAAGGCGGGACCAACGCGGAACACATTTGGTGCGGCACTGCTCAGGCAGGAGTAAAGCCAGGAGCCTCCATTCTCTGTGACACAGCTCGGAAAACATTCTCATTCCGATGAGAAGCGTCCACCACCCGCTGAATCTCGTCCTCTCCTGTTACGGGGTGGAGCATCTGCACCTCGTCTGAAGACCGGGGTGCTGCGTAGCAGGCCGACATTTCAATAAACAGAGTCAGTGCTCTCACTGTCCTTACTGGCAGTGGCCCAACTATTCCACTTGTCCTGATACATTATCTGAATCGCTTGATTAACAGTGGCATGATGTAACTTGCTAAATTATGCTAATGTAACCCGGATGAGGTAAACAAAAACACAGTGTGGTAAAGCCACAATCACAATGTTCAACTTGTCAATTAGTCTTCTCTGTGCCAATCATTAGTTTACCTGAAATGTTGCCTGTGCAGTTTTGCTGTGATCGATCGTGGGAGAAAACTTTGTGGACTGAACAACAAAAGCAGAAAGATCCATTTAACAGGCTATTTTTCTGACTCAAGGATTTTAAAATATGTCATTTTAGAATAACATACCTAAAAGATAAGACAACAATTTTGACAGAACCTTCGCTGAAGTAATTCTATGCCACTAATATTGGCAGTGTTATTGTGTGTGTGTGTGTGTGTGTGTGTGTGTGTGTGTGTGTGTGTGTGTGTGTGTGTGTGTGTGTGTGTGTGTGTGTGTGTGTGTGTGTGTGTGTGTGTGTGTGTGTGTGTGTGTGTGTGTGAGAGAGAGAGATTCATGTTATTTGGGGTCTCATACTCACACCAAACCTTTTTTGTTAAATATAATACGTGGAAACCTCAAAGCCAGCCTCTTGAAACATTATTAGGTTTGCTATGAATTCTCCACACACAGGTGGGAATGGTGAATAAAATCTTAGTCTGACTCTTGTCAAGAAATATCCCTGGATTTCCAAAGTGAAGTTTGAATACCTCACAAAACAGGGTTTCTTCAAAATCCTAGATATACAATTAAACTAAACCGAGTTTATAATCCCATATCAATCACAAAACTATTTGTATGGGATTGCAAGTCTACTGAACAGAACACAGCTCTTGGTCCACATCGAGTCAAAGTATTTACATTGGATGAACTAACGTTTGCTGTTCTATCCAGTTGTTTAAAATGGTTGATCACATATTTGTCGTATAAAACAACGTCAGGCTTTGTTTTTATCGGAATGAAGTTGAATGAAGCCACACACATGCGTGCATAAAGATTCAGAAACATTGGTAATGAATTACTTCTATATTACTTTTATGCATTCTCTGATTAAAGTTAATAGGATCTTTTCTGTTGTAAAAACATAAACCACAAAATAAATTACTATTCACATCCTTATTTTCATAGTGCATTTCAAAAAAGATTTTGAAATATTTTGCCCACTAAGTCAAACAGTAGAGAAGCCATATATTTTATATTTATTACATAAATATGAAAATGTCAAGCTTTTTGTTTTATTAGTTATAATTGGAGACTATAAAATATGGAAATCAACAAAACAGTTTTTTAATTTGTGAGGGGCTTTCTTTTTTGGGGGGGCGGGGGGCTTAATTATTACAATTAGAGCAAAATGCTTGAATTGTTTTTAATTTATGTGTTGAGATGCGTCTGTACAAAGTTGTATGCACAGCTAATCTTCTGCATACAAAGCTGGGACTGAATCATCACTGTTTACCAACTAAAATATTGTAGAGATCTGTGTAAGGCTGAGCAAAGAAACAAGGTCTGCTGCAAGCAGCAGGAGATTACGCTATTACTGTTCTACTGCTTTAAACTGGTTGCTATGATATAGAATAACTAATAATGATTTATGTTGAGGTGATAATGCATTTCTATGCATTATCATATCTATACAAATCTGTAACCACTGGTTCAATAACAGGATACAGTGAACAGAAAAAGGCCAGTATGTGACATCAATATAACAAAGGCTATGCGGCACCTTCTCTGTGACCTTTATTGACTCAAACTAAATCTTTTCAGACAGTCTCTTTCTGGCTTTCCTCCCACTTGTTATGTCTTTCCCTGCCTGACTGGCCCTGGGAAAGGTCAGCAGCATGTTTATTACATAATGATAGACGTCAGCACACAAACACACAATATGACATGTGGTAGGAGACCTCCAGCTGGTTTGATATCACCGTACACCTGGACAAAAGTTGATGCGGTCTGATTGGATGTTCCCCACTTTGTTGCATTGTTAAAAGTTTACCAATGCCCAGATTCTAGTGTTGTGGTTCTAGATTTTGCCGCTCCAGCATGGAGTCTCAATGATGATTTGATTTGTAAACAATTTTTCCATGACCTTGTACTTGCATCACACTAATACTTGAGTATTGGCATTACTTCACTGAAAAAAAAAAGAAAAAAGAAAGAACTAAAGCGTCCCACCTCTCTTTTGGTTTTGTATCAGATCGAGTCAACTATTTCTCTCTGTCTGTGCATCTTCTCCCATTTGCATTCTTCTTTTCAGTTTGCCCTGTGCATTTTAAGTTTTCCACTGCAGTGGAAATGCTTCCTACTTGTCATCTCCCTGATACAGAAAACTCAAAAACTGACTTCATTTCCCAAAGCTGCACAGCCTATAGCGCAAGAGCGTATATTCCTCAATGACAAAGGGGAACAGAAATAGCTCATTAATCCGGTCATTCATCCACTAGTGACGGATTCATGCTCAAACTCTGTAGCTACAAGTGATGGAGGCTCATTGCAAAGGCCCCCGGGCTACAGTTGTTCTGACACTCCTCCCCATTAGCTTGGCATCCTTTTCCACGTGAGTTCCTAAATTACTAGGAAGGTTTAACCACCAGCCCAACTCGCATCATTCAAAAACCCAGAGGACAGCTATATTGCAGTTTTTTTGTTGCATCGAATAAATATTGTAAGAGAGGTTGTACAGAAGGAAGAAGTAATGATATCATTAGTACATTATCAGTAACAGCAACAATCCCTTTTTTCCTAAAAATGTAATATTGGAACTGGCCACAAGTAAATGTTTTTGCTGACTTGGCGAGCCATTGAAATAGTCTTTTACTTAAGACTAGGTGTTTTATGATTGTTTGCTGCTTGATGAAATAAGATTGGGCATATTTACTTCATTTGGGGCTATTTTCTAGGAAAACTGAGGACTGTACAGTATATTTTACATCATCCAAGTGGAAGTAGTTACCCTTGTTTGCTCAATGAATGGGAACCTTTTTAATAGGCATTATATTTTAGGTCTGCATCAGCCAGTGTGCAATCACAATAGCAGCATGGTATTATTGTTCTCACACTTCGTGAGAGACAAACTGTGTAAATTGATAGGAAGAAAATGCTTAATGGAATTGGCCAGTGAGCAAAAAATTTGGGAAATACTGACCTATCAGCAAACATTATCCAACCTTAATGTTCCGTAAATTTCTTCACAGCGTTAGAATATATTCTAATAAAACCACAAGTATATCTGGCAGTACAGTTGACTGATTATAAATCTATCAGGGTATAGGCAGAGTGAGACAGAAGAATCCAAAAATAATTTGACAAGAAACCAAAATCATCAAAAGAGCAGCAAACAGTGAGACAGGCGACTGAACAGAAACTAAGCAGGTGATGTGAAAGCAAAGGGACCAATAAGGACGCGGGAATATCTTAGGTGCACAAGATGCTGCCTGTTGTGTTCATTCCTATTTTCATTCAGTCCATTTGCTGTCTTTAAACTTTTTTTCACCACATTTAGTTTCTTTATTGCCCGTCTGTTGGTGAGCTTTTTCTTTTCTTTTTTTTTTAAATCAGACTTAACAGTTACTGGCTGATTCTCTCCCCCTTATTTACATTCCAGTGATCACCCTACTTTTTCACTTTTTTCATTGTTACAAGGGAACCACTGATGGCCCTCAAGCTGGCCAGCAACAACATGGAGGAAGTTGGGAAGAAGACACTGAGGGGATGCAGAGGCGGAACAAAGCATACGAAATACACTTGTTGTTCGCCGTGTTCAGACTAAAGTCATGTTTATGATGTTTGTCATTTTCTAAATTAAAAGCAAGTTCATATTTATCGGATGGCTTGTATTCATGAATGGGAGAAGTTAGCCACGAGCAGTTATAAAGAAAAGTGATTTAACACATAGTTGTGCATCATGATGCGTCGTGGAATCGAATCGATAATTGTAATTGAAAAGTGAGACCAGTGAAAATGCACAGCCCGAAGAGGGAGTAGCAAGAGTGTAGTTTAATGTGCTTCACTAAAATATGGCTGCACTCCGACATTCCTGATAACAACATTACCAGTTTTCAGAAAGTCAGGGCTGATCGGGATTGCACCGAGACCGGTAAGCAGTTTGCCATACTCGTTTGACAACCGCTTGTGTAATCCGGCTCATAAAACCATGAAAGAGCAGATCTGCTGCCCAGACACTGAAGTGCTTGCTGTTGGTCTCAGGCCATATTATTTACCATGTGAGTTCTTCCAAACTATCAGTGTGCCTGTTTATGTTCCTCCCTCTGCTAAGCCCACATCTGCCTCCAGCACCATCCACCCTGCACACCGGGAGAGAAGGCTTGTTGATTGGAAACATTCATGATGAACAATCAGGTAAGACACATGAAGGGCGACTTAACAAGACAAATGAACATGTGGCGAGGTAGTCCACATAAACACAGGTTTGAAATATACAACCAGATCTGATAAAATGCTTATGACAGGAAGATGACATGACAAGACACAAAAAGAGCAGAGGGAATCAAACATAAGGGAAACACACTAGGAAATAATGTAACCACACAAGGTCAAACAGGTCAAAATACAGAACAGAACAGCGGGCATGTGAAATGATATATTTAGAAAGAATAATTTGCTTAAAAAAAAAAAATGCATCAATGAGCATGTTTACTAGCCACATAAAAAACACCATGAGTTTCCAGGAGGTTATGAGTTTGACTAAATAAATCTTTTTGTAAATGAGACAGTGATAAGATTACTTTTATGAGGGTTATAGGTAGACACGTTTTGTGATATGTACATACAATATGTTTAATGTCACGTTGTTGCTTGTGTCTGACCAAAGCTAATATTTTCTATACCTGTCCCGGTTGCAAGCAGATGTTTTGGAGCAATGTGGCAAAAGAGAGGAAAAAAAAAAAAAATGTGTTACACAGGATCAGTGCATGTGTGCAGGACTGCACCTCCATGAATGCAACGCACACACGATGTGTGTAGGGCCCCGCGTTGTGACAGCGCCTCATTTTATGAGCCGATGCAGGTACAATTATTGGTGCTGCTGAGAGTCCTGTATGAACAGATTGTCTTCACAGATCAAACGTAATGAGGCAATATTAAAAGCTTTATTAGAGGTATGTCATCTTGTGATTTCTGAATGACTGAATGAACCTTCAATGTTTAAAAAAAAAAAAAATAGTGTCTAAAGTGATTCTTGTTGAAAGATACAAGACTCTGGCTGCAAAAGTGGGTTTTTTTGTTTGTGTTGTATGAAGTTCCTTTGCATTTAATTTCACCATCGCTAATATGATGGTGAAAAATTAATTTAAAAATAAATTGTAAACCTTCATTCAGAATTGTGTGTATTTTTCTGTTTTCTTCATGATAAAAAAAAATGTTCCCTTCAGTGTTGTGTTTGGATAGCTCTATTGCACATTTGTCAAGTTGTCACTTAGCAAGAGCTATACTTACAGTATTAGAAAGATCAAGTATTTGTTGGTATTGGCATACTCTTTTTATCTATTGGCACTGAAATTAAACCCAGAATATTCAGTTACAAATATTCAAGCTTGAGTAAGCGGCTCTTTCTCAAGATTATTGGTTTAAAATATCAGTCTGCACCATACAGCAATGCTTTTAATTCATCAGTAACCAAATGAGTCATCATTTGAAGGCTGAAATATAGCCTGTGAATATTATGTCCATAATTAGCACATCCACTCAGTTGCAGAGTTGTTGGTTGTTAATGTGTGTTAAACATGGACTTATACTTATGGGTGAGCTGAGAACCCTTCAATCTGGAGTTAATTCCTGAGACAACATTGTATTAGTATTTGTCATCTTCATATCTGAAAGATTTTGTTTTTGTAAAACGATATATGGATTTGACTTGTGTGGCACTTTTTTACTGATATAGAAATCCCCAAAGCACTTTACATTTGTTCAGTCCACATAATAGGAGCAGTTTATATTGGGGTTCAGTGTCTTCCTCAAGGTCACGTTGACCTATACACATGTGGGGGATCAGACCTGCAACCTCACAAGTGAGAGACAATTAGCTCTACCAACTGAGCCATGGCCAGTGTAGCTTAGAAAACAACAACAACAAAAAAAACCATTTCAAAATAGTCCATCTGTTTATGTGAGCTTCTCTCGTCAGCCCCTCCAGTAAGTGTGATATTTTCTACTGTTGGGCTCCATGTAACATTTTTCTACAGCATGGTGTAAAGTGCAAAGCAAGTTGTGAGTACAGTCCCTGCTTGACTATCTCCTCTTGCAGGGGGCTACAGGCAGAAGGATGATTAGACTGACTGGCCAGCACCTGTGTTCCTCTCACCTGAGGCTATTTAAGTCCAGTCCAATTGTTCAGTTCCTCTTTTCTTTCAAACACAGCTATTAGTTTGTTCTAAATTCTTTTTGTTTGTGTGTGTGTGTGTGTGTGTGTGTTCACAGTATGCCTGCTTACTTGATCATGGAACTCTAATAACCAGTAGTAATCGGATAATGGTGTTAATTAATTATGCACAGGCATACAAACATACAAACAAATGAAATAAATCAAATAAATGAAGACATCAGAATAGTGTGTACAAATGAGTCGATAACTTTCAAATATATCTGACTATATGTTTCATATGACCAACTGAATAATGTGAAAATAATAAGGATAAATTGTTGTATGTGCATATAAACGGGCTCAGTGACAATAACCCATGCATATGTAGCACTCATCTATCCCATCCATCCCAGACACTTCCTAGTGTCACTGTGAATTTACTGCATGATTGTTCATCCTTGTCTTTACTTCTACGTCAAAGTAGATTATTGGCAAGTTAGCTTGTGTTTTTCCCTCTTTGTCCCTTGCTAAGAGCTGGCATGTGACTAGTTTCTTCTTTTTTTTTGTTTATTGGTGTCTAAATTATTGAAATAAGAAAATATTTCTATACATATGTGTACCTATGTTCATTTACCGTTTTTCAAGCATTGTGGTCAGACACTTAGGTTGTACTATTTGTAGTTGGACATGATGGCCAAAAGACTAGGTTTTGATATAAATGGTGCAGTTTTCTGTACACATGATTGCAAACCATTTGCCTGTTACACTTTAGGGTTTTGGCAAATGTCATCAGGACCAAAGGTTGACTTCGGTTCATAGCCCTATTTTCTTGCGGTTTACGTAACACCTACAGCACATCTCCAGTCTTTTGGGAATTTACATACGTGACAGCAGTGTTGTCATTATTGTGCCTGACGAGTCAACAAGAAGATATGAGGACACAGTCAGGATTCAATGGCGTATTTCATGTGGTTTAGCTGTCCTAAAAGAAATGTTTACTTGAGACACAGTAACACAGTTAGTCCTCACCCTCACTTTGTTCACTGCCAAGAAAATCATATTTGGCAAAGATGTAAAGAAGTCGTAAGGCAGCTTGCATTAATCAAATCAGGTGATGGCGTTTCCTTTTGTTTTCAAGATATATCAGTCAAAATATACCTATGAATACGTGAAGACTCCAAAAAACAATGTCCTGTGGGTCTCTGATTCATTGCGTTCAGTTTTACCTGCAGCACTGTGGTTGTGGCATTGAAAAATTACAGATGGATAAGTGTGCATTATAAGGTTTTTACACTAATAATGTAAAACAACAACTGTCACCAAAAAGTGGTAAAGGAGTAATGTCACATTCTAAAAATAGTTTTATTGAATTGACTTGCATCTACAACAATAACCAACAAAATAAATAAAGAATATTTAAAAATGTCCCCCAAAGGAGATGCTCTCAGTCACATATCGGCTTCTGATTGTCTTGGGTTGTTTGTTTTTTTGTAATTAAAGAAATCTTGTGCAGCCACAATTCTCAAGGTTTTGTGTCGTTACATCCAAGTTTTTTCGACGTTAAAAGTGCATGCTCTTTCATGCTGATAATGTTAATTAGCGTCTACGTCATGCAGGATAGACAAGGCGTCAAGTTCAAGGATAAAGCTGTAGAAAGCATGAGATGCAGATGCACCAGCAGTTTGAGAAGCCAATTATTTTCCTTTTGCAAAGGCAGTGAGAATGCACGGCTAATTATTGAAAACTGAGCTTGTTCAGTTGGTGAAAAGCTGCAGATACTCTAGAACAATTTGCTTCCATTGAGTACCTAGACTAATTAACGTCACTCTCACATTTGAAAGAAAGTTTTTAAGTCAACCATTTACGGAAGATACTTGATGCATCACCTTAACTTTTAAAGTATTTTGAGCAGCTGCGAAGCGAGTCTTGCCGCCGCTGAAAGGACACAGAAGTTTAGGGACCTTGAGTGGTGCGTGCCTTCCTGTGGGTACATATATTTGAAATGTCATCTTCAAAAGATTGGCTTTCTGAAACACAATGGCAGCAAGATAACAGCTATATTTACTAAAGTGATTTTGTGCAAAATTACCACACTGCATATGAAACACAAACACTGATTTGCCTAAACACACAACACATACTAGAAAATGAGTGTACACACGCCACATCCGACAAGTGAATCAAGCACCATGCCTTAGAAGTCGACGGTAATCATGCAAAACCATGTCATTTCGCCTCTCCAACTAAAAAAAAAAAAAAAAGTTGCATTTCACCTAAATTAGCTAAATGCTGCAAAAGGTTGTTGAAAGGTTTCCGTTCAGATAAACTTACTGTATAGGAACAGAAAGTCTTTGCAGATTTATACTCAAATCGGTCCTCACGACTGGCAGAAAAAGTGAACAACAGTGGTTTTATCTTTGCCGTGGCACCTAGTGTTTGTAAAATATATCAGGCAGCAAGCAAGCTTTTTATCCAAACTTAATGTAATTAGAAGCATAATTGATGTAAGCTTATGAAGGGTCAAAAGTGATGCCTAGTCCAGTGGGTCAGGGCATCTCCACGCAGCTATTGTGGGATATTTCCAGCTTTTTAGGCTCTATCAAAGGTGATCAAGGAAAGAAGCATGCAAAACCAGAGACAGTTTCATTAGCAGCCAAGGCTCACCTGTTCACATAGTGATGAAAAGACTCGGTTGTTCCAATCCAAGAGACAAGTTACTGTAGCTCAAAACGCTGCTGAAGTTTATGCTGATTCTCGTGGTAAAAAAAAAAAAGTATATAGGGTCTCCAACCTTGGTCCTCCAGAGCCCCTGTTCTGCATGTTTTAGCGCTCTCCCAGTTGCAACGCACCTGATTGCAATGAGGGGCTCGCTATTGGACTTTTTCACAACCTTGGTGATGACATCATCCTTAGATTCAGGTACGCTGAAGCAGGAACTAAAACATGCAGGACCGGAGTGAGAGACCTCGACACTGTGCACTGCAGTTTGGACCATGGAGCAAACGAAGAAGGTCCACTCCAATAGGACATATTTTCTTGTCATAACAGTAAGCATTGGATGTGTGTGTCATCTACCCTCGGGACATATACAGTTCTGCAGATTTGCTCTAGGATACATTCGTTGCTGACCATATATAGCTTTTCATGGATGCATCACCTGTAGGCTGTCACCTTTGTAGTTTGATTATGCAAGCTGTTTCAAAGCATATCAAAGCAAAAAATGGGTCAGGAAAGATTTTCAAAACATAATTAGTTTGAAGTGCTACTTTGCCTCTGCATCACATGTGTCAGGCTCCAGCCTTTGAGGGCCGCCATCCTGCATGTTTCCATGTCTACCTGCTTCAACACTGCTGATTGCAATGCGCAGTTTGTTATCAGGCTTTCTGCTGAACTCGGTGACACCATCTAACACACCATCATGACATTCTGGGTCACGTTCACATGTACTCAGGTATTTACAAAACGGTGATATTTCTCTGTGTTTGGGGGTCGCATTTACACATGAACGCAGCACATGTCTCCATATTCATCTAAAGGGTGATACGCGGAGATTTACGTCACAATGTTTCCAGGATTATTATTGGCTATCATGGCTTCATGCTTCTTGTTACACTGCCCCCTACAGGTTTGGCATGCTCATGGTAGCTCTGAAATAGGTGTTTATGTTGGTCCGTGTCAATTAAGATTTTTCTGTAAACATAGAGGGGGAAATATCTGTTTTTGTCAAAACCAAAGCACGTGTAAACGTGGCCTGAGTTTGACACCTCTGCTCTACTTTATCCAGATCTCCATCCAATTAAGCATCTGAGGGATGTGCTGGAGGGATCAGGCTGATCCATGGATGGCTGACCTTACAATCTAGAAAATAGACTTTGTTGTGACAATCTACTACAGCATATTTAGTCTTGTGGAGTCCACAAATCAACAGGTCAGGGCTGATTCACCAGGGTGCCAACACAATATCAGGCTTGTGGTCATAAAGTTACGTTTGATCAATAAATGTGAATTTAAGGTTTTTTGGAAAATTTTAATTGTGATCTTTGGGAGAAAAATTCTTTGTGCATCACTCTGGGATATGTAATAGATCAGGGATATTTCCATTCCCTTTACTCCTACTAGACAGTTAAAAACATCACAAGAGAGGTCATTAACACGAGAAACCTGTGTCCAACTCCAGTGCTGCAGGATAATGACTTGGGACTTGTAACAAAGACAGTCCAACACTTAAGATAGAATCTTAAGACCTTAAAGAAATGCAGACATTGAAGTGAAAACTCTTCCAAGTTTAATAGGTTCACCCGGTCAGCGAATCAAAATACCTTTTTGTTTTCTCAAAAGAAATGAGTTCACGCTGAAGGCAGTTTAAGTAATCTGAGAGGTGTTCAAGATGGCTGATGGCTCCAGAGACTAAGCTGCGGTTTTTCTCAGAGGTTTTTCGGTTTCCTCTGCCTTAAGCTGCAAGCAGGTCAGTCAGAGATCTGTCCTTGTGAATCATCAGGGGTTAACAGAAGATTTGATATGATTTAACTTTTAAAGAGATGGCAGCAACGGGAGGGAAAGCAAACAAAATAAGAAAGGTTGAATACTATATGGTATATTATATGTGATTTACACTTGACTATAAAATATATCTCCAACACTGATTCTATTCCAATTATTCTTACACCTGGTAAAAACATTTGGCTTTACTGTTCATGTAAGAATTCCATATTGGTCCTAAATATCCAACCAACCTCATTTCTTCTTCAGTGCTTTTGGTGGACTGACGCTACAACAAATCATATTTGTTAGGCAATAATTCTGGGTTTTTTTCCATTTAGATGCATAACTACAGTTTGCACTATTCCTGTATGTTTCATAAAATTGTTAAAATTGCTTAACCCTTTTTATGAAAGCAATGAAAAATAGTCAAATTTGTTGCTCACTCTCCTTCACAGTCAAACCATAGTATACATGATAAAAGTTGATTTAATTGCAGAGCTGCTCTGGGTCCAAAATATTTTTTATAACAAGTTAGCAATACATTTAGAGAAAATGGGGAGAGTAGCTCCCGTTGAATGGGAACAAGCAATGCAGGTTTATATACACATTAGTGTGGTGGTAATCTGTTTAGTATACTGTAGCTGAAGTTTGACCAACAAGATTGATTCTGTTTTATTCATGCAATTAAACTTTGTTAAGAAAAATAAAAATAAACAAATCATTCCAAGGGGAGGTATGAATTAAAATTTAATAAAGAATACATCTGATATCATGTCAGGTTCTTGTTGAATTTTTTTCTTTTCATCTATCTAACTCTGCACTATACTCATCTGTGTGCATTCATGTTAAATGCAGAGGAGGATGAAAAATCACAGCGGGCAAATCTCATGTTGAATTCTTTGGCATTTATTCAAGACTTAGATGGTTTCAACTATTTGCAATTTTCACAAGTACAAATACAAGGTCAGTCTCCTCATTACACAAATAGAAAATCAGCTCAAACACAATGTGTAGCTGGAGATTTGGAAAAAGAAGAGGAGTGACACTGACATCAAACTGGGCAAAACAAGTAAATCCCCATAAAATTATGTGCTGAAAAAGAGGAGTGTGTGTAATTACAGGAGTGGGCAGCACATTGTAAGAGTAGATGTACCTTGGCACCAGCAAGACAAGTATGGAGTGATGTGTGAAGATTATGAAGTGGTCTGTGAGAGAAGGAGCAAGGCCAGAGAAACTGTGAATTGACAATGAAGGTTGAAAGGGAAAAAAAAGGGAACAAAGGGAAAAAGGCAGAGGCAGCCTTTGAGAAAGGCTTTGAGCAGGTAAGGGTGATGCAAAGCTGGAGAACAAGTTGACAGTGACTCCAGTCAAACCAGCTGTTCCCCGAACACTGATGCTCAGCAGTAGACTAATAGGGAGAGTGAGTCAGTGGCTCCGTCTCCTGTCTCCTAGGCTGCCTGGAGGGGCTGTATTGATAATATCCCAGCCTGCAAGGCTCAATCCATCCCCTGGGGCGCTCAGTAGCAAATGGATGAAGAGTCCCCGGACGATCTTTTGGCTCCACAGCTCCACAAGAAGAGATCTGCACACACGAGAAGGCAGGTACATGCATGCACAGACACTCACAAACAGGCACAGAGCCCAAACGCCTTCCCCACACCTCATTTATTCTCATTTTGAGCTTCCCCTATCAGATTCTCTGCAGAGTGAGGGGCAGAGAGCAGTGATCACAGAAGAGGCGAACAGACATATGAGACAGAGATGGAGAGATGGGAGGAAAAAGAGAAGAGAGAGAATGACAGCCTGCACTGAGCATCATCCTCCTCTCTTCTCTCACATTAGAAGTGCTAATCCAACCAGCCGAGGTGCAGACCACCACTCACATCTGCCTTCCCCTCTCCATCTTGTTAGGGGCCAGATGGAAGAGAAAGTGACTTCCTGCTGTACTTCCACTACAGGGCTTGTTCCCTCACATTAATACCTTTACTGCTCAGCTCCATTTGTTACACACACTCAAGACACACACTCAGGGGGAGCCCAGGGCTGTGAATGATGGCCATATGCAGAACTGTGCTCATCTATAACCCCCTGTGGCTGGAACAAAGTACAGTAGGCTCCTTGAGTGTTGCAAGCAAGGTTAATATTCGGAAGTGGTGCAGTGCAGTCTGATTCAGCTGCTCTGGGAACAAGTCTGACCACATTTGTTTGACTGGTCCATAAAGGTTGGTGAAGTGGGCATAAGTAGAAGGTCACTGGTCTAACTTCATCTGGAAAGTTCTGTGCGCATTTCTCTGAGTTTTTATGTGTATGTTTTACTTACATTGTTGGTGCCTGAACAGACTGGCGACGTGTCCAGGGTGTACGCTTCCCTCCCCCACAGTAGGCTGGGATCAGCTCCAGCACCCCGAAACCTTGAACTGGATGAGCGGGAAAGTAGGCGGATGGATGGATGGATGGATGGATGGATGGATGGATGGATGGATGGATGGATGGATGGATGGATGGATGGATGGATGGATGGATGGATGGATGGATGGATGGATGGATGGCACACAAGCATTTAAAGTATGTGCTTCTATTTAAAGGGCATAAGCGCATATTGCAGAGATGCTTTTTAAGTAGAAGATGTGTTTAATTCAAATACATTTTTTTAGCAACAGAGCTACAACAAGCAAGTAGTTTCTGTAATGAATTTTAGAGCAAGATATTTTTCTATGAATAGCAGTTTTCATGACATCAAAAGCCCAATGTGATCTTCAAATTTAATGAACTCCAACACAATAAAATTTAAAAATAACCTTCACTTCTATTTGACAAACTGAAGTCAGGAAGTATCTCGAGGATAAAATGGCACTCACACAACTTTGTCAGCATAGGCGGGTGTGGTCGCCCACAACATCCCATTAACTTAAGGTGCCACACAACCAACACAAAATCTGTCCAAACAAAACAGCATAAATATAAGAATGATGAATGAACCGTAACATCTGATGACGGAACAATAGACATCCAGAACTATTACAAATAAGCATTAGAGCCCATAAACACAGTCCAGGAAACAATGTCCCGCAATTCATTGCGCTGCCCCCTCGTTCCACAGCAGAAATGAACTGCGCGGTTGAAAACTTAAAACGTTGCTTCACATACTCCCTCTGTATCATCGAAACATCGGGAGAAGTGTGCCTGCGGTGAGGGGGGAGTGGCCCGCGAGTCCACGCAGCTTCTTTTCCGAGTATGAAATGTCCTGATGAAAACAATTGTTTTTCGGCTGCTAGTTGACATGAGCTACTTTGTGCTTCCTCCTCTTTGACTATGATTTGGCCTTTACACTCACACTAAAAAACAACAACACGAGAACACGACTTGAACCCTGACACTGATGGCGTTTCAGGCCGCTATCTCATTTCTTCCTCTTGGGTATCCTCCCTGTAAATAACAGCCCGCCACTGTGGTACAGGAGAGACGTAATTATGTCCTGATTGGACCCCCCCCCCCACCATTCCACAATATGTAACAGGTCAATTGCACTTAATACGGTAGCTCATGAGTGTATATAATTTATCCAGAAGTCAAAACTCATTGTTTCCAGCAGAAAAATATTTATTTGATGTAGTTGGTAAGGGTGTTAATTGTATCCTTTCGCAAAGTGAAAAGTCCTGAAATATATATACAGAACTATTATCACACACTCCGTATAATCTAACAACATTTGGAGAACATGGGCAATTAATAACAGCAAAGGCTCTGTATTTCACGGTTGCACCAGCTGTTAGCTCATAATCTAATAACAATATTGATAATGGGATGAAATACATTTGGATCTCCTCTGATTCAAAGGAGCCGGTCACATACATTGATTGATCACATTAGTTGGAGGTAATAAATCACAGCAGCGACACGTTGAACCCAACTGCTCAATAGTTTCGCCCAAAATGAATAACTTTATATTTCAATCATTTTACACCGTGTTTGAATTTTTTTCTCTATTGATAAATTTACTAAATAGGTAAACCCCACAGCAGCGGGGGGAGCTGAGTGAAGACTGTCCAGGCTTCGCAGTGCGTACATTTGTTTATCTGTGGGTTTATGTGTCAGTTACATGCAGGACCCCCACTGAGAGCAAAGATGTTGTAAACAAGGCGCCACACATGAGATACTACAGCGGGTGTCTGTGTGTGTGTGTCCCTTTGAGAATACGTGTAAAGCACACAAACACACACAAATGTCAGCAAAGAGGCAGGTGTGAGCACTGACAATTGATTACACACACACACACGCAAATGTATGTTAACATTTTCAACACATTAAAATATGGGCTGGTATATCAGGACCAATCACAAGTGAATTTTGTTTTATTTGTGTTAACAGTACAAATGAGGAAATGTTGCAGTATTAATGTATATTGTTTAGATTTCTTATCAACTTTTTTTTTTAAATTGCTGCAGGATAAACAGTCTTTGACTACTGTAATCAATTGAAAAGAAAGTGTTCCCCGCGATAAAAACACAAATTTTAGTTGTTTGTTACTGTATTTTTTAACAGTGTAATTTTCCTTTATTAAAATATTTTCCTTATGTTTTATAGGTCTGCGCTGTGGCCCTGCAGCAAGCAAGAACAGCCGAAGTGCATAACTACTTTGTGGAGTTTTATGTTCTCCCAGTCCAACAGAGACAAAATCTATGCAGCTTTTTTTTCTTCTTTTTTTTCTTGGCTGCTGCCACTTCGACGGGTTAAAGATATTCCTGACAGATTAATTGGTGACTCAAAATTGTCTGTAGGAGTGATTATGTGAAAGAGTGTCTGTCTCTCTATATTTGTCCTGTGATAGATTGGTGACCTGTCCAAGGTGAACCCTGGCCTTCACCCAGAGTCTGCTGGCAGACTGTCTGAGTTTAATAAACCAGGGGTACAAAAGACCTCACTCACTTTTTTGGACTTCCGGTAAAATTTGATAAGTGAACAAGTGAACAATAGTCCTGAACAACTTCAACAAGGTGCAAATCGGTGCATCTCTATAACATCGCACAATTCGTTTGAAGGTTTCCCCCGATGGGCTGTGAATATCCACCAATGAGTCACCAAACAGGGAGAAGGTGCAAAGCTGTGACAGGAGATGACCTCTAATAAGTCTTATATGGAGCAGATACACCTCATACCTTCCTGGACTTAAAGGATTTGCTGCCCACATGTTGGTGCCAGATACCACAGGGTACCCACAGAGCTCTCAAGGAGCCCCTGCCAGCGTGAGTCATGGCTTTCTTGGCAGCCAGCAATAAAATCAGCAGCATATACAGCAGACCTGGTCACAATGTTTTGTACAGTGTACAGTGCAGTGCATGTTGTCATTATACCTACACACATAGGTGGGAGACACACATAATCCACACACTCACATATACCATGTCAAACACAAGCAATATTTGTATTATAAGAAAGGTCACTTTTGCCATTTGAAAGCACGAAGCCCACCAAAGGCTTCACTTTTAAACCCTCAGTAGGAAGGAAAAGGAGGGCATCCGTGGCTCTGGACACCTTGCTCAGGCAGTCGTAATTACAGAATAAACTACGCTGCTCTTTTCCCTCCATGTCATTTGAAATAGTGGATTAAGAGCAGATTTGAAGCCTGGCCATCTGTGTTTTGCACTAGAGTGTGCTTTCTTATCTCATCTGAACCATCCACCTCTTACACAGCTCCCAGTCGCTTTTTCACTATCCAAGCCGGAGAGGTCGGCTTAGGGCCTTGAAACTGGGTCATCGGTGTGCTGCTATTTCAAAAAAAGGCCTGGGCACTGGCTGCAAAGCTTGCTGGCCCTCTAACAGGTAGGGAGAAAGGGATCGAGCGGCTGAAAGGATGGAGATGAGTAGAAAGGTCAGGACATAAAAGCACAGTCCCATAGCTAGGGGAGATATTTTTTGGACAGCGCACCAGGGTCGCCATGCCAGACAGCCTTTGCTCCTGTACTCTGGTATAGTTGCAGGGGTTGTGGCCAAGGCAAAGACCAGAGGGCCCCAAGGTCACGGCCTGCCCCTCTTCTGCTGACAGAAAGAAGGAGGACTGGGGAGGAAAGGGCATCAAAAGTTATACAAGGTGATTCTTTTAAAGTAAAAAAAAAAATGGACTCCATTCCCTTATGCACGCTATGACGACCACAGAGTGGGTTTGCTGTTGTATTTGCATGTGTGGGAGTCTGCTCTACTCTCACTTTCTTCTCTTTGTCCTTTTACCTGGCCAACCAACGCAAAAATCCCCCATGGTTTTTCTATGAGAGGTTGTGTTCATGCCTTTTTAAATGTAGCGGGGCTAAATACCAGGTCTCTATAACCCAGCTTGTGGCTCGCAGCACTACGCCAGACTTCTTTTGTCTGTTTTTCCTTCAGCTGCAATCAACATATGCACATTTCCTGTATGCTGTACACTCACGTGACGTGATTGCACTGACAAGAAATATAATCTGCTCATGATTATACTTATGTCACGCTTTCTTCAGTGCTTTGTGTGTGCATACATATTCTTTGCTAACATTCTCCCCTTTCTCACTTTCTTTAGTCATGGCCTTCAAGCCAGTTGCGACAACACACACATCAGTGCAGGGTGCTACAAAGAAGGGCTGCTGGGCACACGCATTCTGAGGCGAGTGACAGGTCAGAAGTGCCACCTCCACAGGGGCCTCTGCTCTGAAATGTAATATCACTCAGAGGTTAACACAGATATCCTCAGAGGTGTACCAGTAATGGATATCTGGCTGCTGGGAAGTTTTTAAGCCATTATAGTTCAACAGCACTTATGTTCAGTGTTGTAATTAGATCGTCCAGAGTTAACCTGTTTATTGTGTCACTTTTGTTACAGTATTTTCATCGAAATCATCTGATGTAATTAACTTAAGAAAAACGCAAAAAAAAAATAATACCGAGGCTCCCAAACAGCTGAACCATTGTGTGTGTGTGCGTGTGTGTGTGTGTGTGTGCGTGTGTGTGTGTGTGTGTGTGTGTGTGTGTGTGTGTGTGTGTGTGTGTGTGTGTGTGTGTGTGTGTGTGTGTGTGTGTGTGTGTGTGTGTGTGTGTGTGTGTGTGTGTGTGTGTGTTCTGATATTGTTGACAGTCTTGTATTATTTGAAGGAAGAAAGATGGCCTACGAGGAGCAGTCGCTTCCCTCTTGACTGACTGGAGGGGTGTATGTTAATGTTAGTGTGTGTGTTGGTGTGTGTTTGACTGGCAGCAGCAGGTGAAGAGCCAGATTGCCGATGTGACAGCCAGGAGGGAGAGATGAAGCAGAGAAGCCAGCACTACAGTATGGCCATGTATGCTACAAGCAGACGGTGTGTTATTGAGGAGCAATGACCACGCCGCATCAAACCAGTTCCAAGTGACATTTACTTGTACATTTCCATGATGCTGCGCCTGCTGCAGCAAAGCAGTCAGTTTTGATGTTCGGCTTGCAAACCAAAATTTGCTCTGTTGAAACCACTGAAGCAGCCAAAGTGAAGGTTATTTCTCAATTTAAGAGAAAAAAAAATTCTTACTGCAAAATATTAGTTATTAAAGAAATTAACTCGGTTATAATTGAGAACAATTGAAGTAAATTTTAGTTTCACCATACTTTCAAACTAAGAACTGTTTTGTGGGAATTCTCAAAAAAGAAGTATTCTAGTTCATCATGGTAACTTTAGAAATGATTGATTTTGGCAGCCACACTGGTGCAGTGGTTGATCATCAGTCTGCATGATTAATTCATATTAAATTGTAATCAAAATATTTACAGAGAGCGATGTTAAAAAGTGAAAATCGAAAAAAATCGACTTTCCCGTTAACTGCTGCCCCCCCCCCCCCCCCCCCCCCCCCCTCTCTCTCTCTCTCTCTCTCTCTCTCTCTCGCTCTCTCGCTCTGTCTCGTTTTTCCGCTGTGCACCATCCAGACCACCAATTAGGGGTTGTTGTAGAGGCGTGCATCCAAAAGAGAGTAAGTAGTAAGTTATCCCTTCCTGTCCGATACCGGAGATAAACAGAAACTGAAAAACGATCATGGCATCAGCAGAACGAAAACATGATTTTGTCTCAGGTCTGTGGTGTGGAAATGGTGGGGCTTCAACGATGCGGACGAAGAGCGAACCACTCCCCTCTGCAAAGTTTGTTTAAAGGCTGTGTGTTTCATAGGCAGCAGCATGACAAACCTGTCCCATGCTCTGCTGTTCATTCCCAATAAGCTTCACTTTGTAAAGTTGGGAGGTTTGTGAGAGGATTTATAACTTTAAATTTAACTCAGCTTTGGTTAAGGACCCAAAAAGTGTGGTGAGTTAGTCAGATTGAAAGGTTTTTCAGTATTAAACTTGCCTTAGCAAACACTGGAGGTGTCCTTGATGACTGAAATTATGTGATGTACAGACGTAGTGTTGTCTAGAGTCGTGGTTCCCAACATTTTTCTTAAGGAATCCAAATTTTGACCATTGTATTACATTACATTATTACATTACAAAAAAAATAAAAAATAATGAAGGAACCTCATAAAAAGACAAAATGTGAAATACAGTTTTTGCTATTAGATTTTGTAATAATGAGCTCCTTTTCTATGAGGATGAACTCTTTGGGTTTACCCACTCTCTCGGGGAGTTTTTATGTCCATTGCCTCTACAAAGCCATATTTTATGTAACTCCCTTGGAACCCAATCATTTGTTTTTACTTTTTGGCCAGGGCCCCGCCATTTTTTTCCCTGCTTACTTTGGTAGCTTACCTTTGTGTATCTTCTTTGTGTATTCAACAAGCCCTTACACTTGCAATCTTTTGATAGTTTTACATTAAACAAAACACTTAAACTACTGTAAATTGAACTCAGTAGTTTTGCAACATAAATTAATCAAAAGGTGACTCACCTTCTCTTAAGACTGGTCACCTGATAAAAACTGACGTGTCCTCAAGTGTCATACGATAATTCATTTTGGTAAATTGAATGATTCCTAATTTGGCTTTAGCTCCATATATTACATATCAAATTCACTTTATTATATAGTGCCAGTAACAACAAAGTCATCTCAAAGTACATTTACATAGAAAAAAATGAACTTGTCTCGATGAGCATGAAAACATGAAAAGGAAAAACTCCCTTTTTGAGAAGGAAACACTGGCAGAACCAGGGTCAGAGAGAGCAGCTTTGGGTATCCACATTTGCAGATGATATCAATGTTTTCCCAACGAGTCAAAATATTCACTACTTGCGGTACACTTTTTTGGGAAATGGCTATGTCTACATGGATCGTTTTGCAATTGAGGGCAGAATATATGAACATTGGAGGAATAAAGGGGAGGTCAAAGCTTCAAGTGATGGGAGTATTTATGGTCTCAGGGAGCTATGACGAAAACAACTTGTCGGGTGTCAAGGTTAAAGTATGCCAATGTTACGAACCTGTGTAGGAGGGTTGATGCACAGCATAAAATGTAAGAAAACTCTTTCTCCAGTCTCCAAAACCACATGCAAACAAGGTTTTTCAATAAAAGAATAGTGTGTTATTGACACGTGCAGACTGAAAACAACAATTGTGATTGAAGTTAAATACCTCAAGGTCGAATAAATTAAATAAATTAAGTTGTTGAATGTTGTAGCGAACCACTAAGCTAATCTATCCTTGAAATGAATCAAACCATAGGACATAAACTAAACACAACTCCCTATCTTAACATGAACAGGAGAAAAGATGGATACCAAACAAAAAAGCAGTTCACCCAACTGCACCTAAAAAAATAACTAAATCCAAACTACTTGAAGACACAAGACTAACACATGTCCTCTTTATACTTGCACCATTTACAATGTTTTGACAGGGAATATCATCACCTGGATGGGCAACAACACCCAGGAGGACTTCTTAACCCTGAGGAGGGTGGTCCGCTCGGCGGAGTGCACCATAAGAACCACCCTCCACCAACCTGCAGGACATTTACAACAAACATCGCAGGTTAAAGGCCAGGAAGATTCTGAGTGGGCACACCCACCCCAGCCGCAGACAGTTCTCTCTGCTGCAGTCAGGGCGGCGCTTCCGCTGCCTGAAGACAAACACAGAGAGGATGGGGAAGAGCTTCCTCCCTCAGGTTGTCCGCCGTCCGAACCTTGGAAAATAGACCTGGCAATTCACCTTGTATATACTGTATACTTGCACTATTGACACTGGTCTACCTATATTTATCCATTTATCTTTTGTGTGCCTTAATTTCCTTTATTATTAATATTGTTTTATAGTGTGCTATTTTAATTATTGTGTGTTCTAGGTTTCGATACTTTCGTATCAAAGCCGTTGTTTCGGTGCAGAATATGTACTCAAAGCATTTCACTGCACATTATACTATGTATAATTGTGATAAATAAAGGACTTGACTTGACCTGACTTGTAAACCTACATTTTTGGGACAAGGGGTAGAAGATGAAGTGACTGCTGTCACATTAAACATGTCACTGACTGCTGAAGCTGGGTCTGCTTTGAAGAGAGTGGGCTGATCTTCCAGCTAATCGAACGAATCCAACAGACTGCTCTTCCTCTGACCATGTCCCTCCACCTGAGACAAGACATAGAAATCGACACAGAGACTAAAGCTCTAGCCCACACACAGATTTTCAACACACTGAGCACTTCATCTGACACAGACGGCAAACACACAAGACAAACATAATACAAACAACATGGCCAGGTTTGTAGCAGCCAAGTTGATCACAGTTGCCTCCAGTTGTCATATAGGAAAGAGTTTTATTTGCCAATAACTTAACTGTTTTGACTCTGTGGCAAGGACTAATTCTGCTGATACCAAAAGGAGGTATGACAAAAGAGGAGCAGAGGAGCATTTTGCACTGGTCTGGCCAACACTCAGGGAGCAGCTCTCCATCTGCCTGTGGCTAAAGAGGGCAGAGACTAATAGTCACATCCTGTCAAAGCTCTGCAGCTTCGGACTCGTCTCTCATAGAGACTAGATCAGGAAGGATGGAAATTGCTTGTCTCTAGCTGAGATGTGTAGGGTGGCTTTGCTACAACAAGCAGCTCTTTCTGTTGAAATTGGAGGATCTCACTGAGCTGACTGCATTTCACAGCTCAGTGCTTCAGGCATGGCAGGTCCTTCAAACTAAACATAATGCCAATAAGATGCTGGGTATATGAATGTTTATATAACCTTTGTCTTTCAACATCTTCCTTCAAGTTTGAGTTTTACTGTCTGCCAGTCTTTATTGAGGGTGACCCTCAATAAAGACTGGCATTACTACACCTGGGTCTCCTGCAAAAGATGACAGTGTGTACAGATTCTGGGAATGCCACAGTGGAGATGATCCTCCATCCATTCATCTTCTACACCGCTTATATCTTGTTTAGGGGAGTGGGGTGCTGGAGCCAATCCCAGCTAACTGTGGGTGAGGGCAGGCTGCAGCCTGGACCGGTCGACAGTCCATCACCACACAAACACACAGAGACAGACAACCACACACTCACCTTCACACCAAGAGGCAGTTTAGGGTCACAGATTAACCTCACATGGTAAAATAGTAAATGATAAATGGATTTCATTTTTAATAGCGCTTTTCCACTGCTTGTGGAGCCCTCAAAGCGCTTTACATCGTTAGTCACATTCACCCATTCACACACATATTCACACACCAATGGAGGCTGCCGTCATGCAAGGCACCTTATCCAAATCTAAAAAAAAGGAATAAGAACAGTCAGGTACAAACATCTTTCACCTCTTTGTCGGTAAAGAAGAACCTATAACACAAGATTGAGACAGCAAAATAAAAATAATTCAGCCAAATCCATCCTTTGGGAGCAACTTGGGGCTCGTGTGTCTTGCTCAAGGACACGTCAACATATTTACAGGCAGATATGGGAATCTAGCCTGTGCATGTTTTTGAACTGTGTGAGGAAACCAGAGTACCTGGAGGAAACCCCTACACACACACAGGCCCAGCCAGTAGTTGAACTGGCAACCCTCTCACTGTGGGGCGAGAGTGCTCAGCACCGCGATCCTCTGCTCTCTTCTTTCAACCCCCTTGCCTGGAAAGGTTCAGGACAGCTGAGTGAAAAGGCAGCATTTCAAATCTGTGTGAAGTCCTGAATCTGCATTCTGCACAGGGATGAAGGAGTTGAGGTGAACCAGGTTTTTCATCCCGATTTTTCCCTCAAAGGCAACTGGCCGACCCTGTGCAAGCTATCAGAGCATACTTGAATAAAAGTGTTGGAATAGATTGTTTTATTCCCAAATTAAACCCCTTTCATTTATTTGTTGAAAGCCTAGGAAAATACATATATTTAGCATTTCATTTAGGACTCCACTGTTGCCATAACCAGAAGTTTGTTAACAGTATTACCATTTTCTCAATGTTCTGTCTGGCAATCTGGCTCACGTTGGTGAACTGGACTCAGAATGTTAGTGTGAAAACTGAGAACTAATATTTTATGAATGAGAATATATGATGGACTTTGATTAACCGGTTTGACTATCCATCTATACTTTTTCCAGTGTGGCTTTTTTTCACTGTTATGAGTAAAATGTTTAGTACCCTGAAGAGCATACATCGTTGCTGAATATTTGATCACAGGACAGTTCTGCTTGCTCTGAAACTCTGGCCCAGATTGTTGGTGAGCTCCAATCTCTAAGTTTTGATCCTGGAACCCACCCAGACCTCTCACAAAGGGATAAGCAGTATAATGAGCTTCTTTGTCTAAGTGTTCAATGATGTCTGGTTTTAGCCACAATGCAGCCGTCAGTACAGCGGGCGCTCACTGGGTTAATTAACTTTTGCTCATCTTTGACTTGACCTGGATTAAAATATCATGTTTTGATCGCATATTTATTCATGTTTTGAACTTCAAATGAGGCTGAACAGTTTTTGGGCCTGTTCATTTGAATAACACCGCAAGCACAAAACCAGGCAGCCTTAAAACTTCATTAAAAAGTTAATTGCACAATGTTTTGCTAACTTCTTATTTATAACAACCTCCGCAGCAGTGTACTTTTCAGTACATCATATGTTCTTTCGAATTATCATCGCAGGATTCTTTATTTAGTATCATTCAGAGCCTCCTCTGTTAGCGTAATTTAATAGCTAATGATTAAATTACGAGCAATTTCTCATTCACCGTTTTCACCAAAGTCTCATTCTCATGTTTGATTTTGTTCTTTTGTTAAATATATAAGTACACAGTTAATGCCCACACACATTCCAACCATCCAGAGTGAATTCTTTTCTTGCAGCCCTGATTTGGGAACGCTCAAAGTTTATCCACACATCATCTGTGTGGGACGTTTTGTTTGGGGGGGGGGGGGGGGATAGAGCTCTTCGTGTTCGACACAAGAAGTCGGCTCTTAGGGGCCAACTTGTTTTCCAATGACACATTTCTAGTCCCCACTAACGTCTGTCTTCTTTACTCCCTCAAGCTTTTCTCAAGAGACACGTCAAGTGGCTGTTGTGGTGTTGTCTAGAAAATATAGCGAAAGCTTATCACTGTAATCAGTCTCAATTTTATTGCCATCCTATTTCAAGATAGGCCCCCCAAGAGTTAATGCTGTCACCTCACAGCAACACGATTCCATGCTCAAACCCTGCTGAGCGTCGGGACTGTCTGTATGGAGACAGATTCTAATTTAGCTTCATTGAAAAGTGGGTTAACACCTACAAGCAATTTGTCTCAGCAGGTATGTATGCAAAAGAGAATTTAAATGCAAGACTGACGAAAACATAACTCAAGAATAACAAAGTGTGACATGTAAATAATGAGAGATACCGCAGGTATGTTAATCCCACGCCGTAATACAAACCTCAGTGTCTTAGCGCACCATGTATTCCTTGAGCTGGTCTCGAGCCCCTGAGCCCCAAATATGAATTAATCAGGTACGGAACGCAAACAAATGGGGTCCTTTTTCTTCGTTTTGTTGTTTTTACAAAATAGATTCATAGCAAAACCTAATTTTACAAGTATGAAAATCAAATTGAAGTCCTCCCATCTCTAATCAAACAAAACAGATTACATTGTTTGTTTAAACATTTTATTGCTATGTAAAATTAAAAATCTCATACTTTAAATTAAGGAGTACCACTCTTAAATAATATGAACAAAATCAGGCAGATACAAAACAAAAAATAATATTTGGCATTTGTGAATTGATGTTGAGCTATTGGGGAGAATTCCGTCAGGTTTATCACTGCATCACTGCTACACTGTTATAAATTGGACATTGCAATGTGTGTCACATAAACAATCGTCTTTAAAAATGTCATAATCCAGTGGCGTAGTAAACAGAGCAGGAAAATGACAAAACATGTAACACGGTGTTTCTCCCTATCAACATTTAATACTTGTGTATCTGAGGTCCTATCGTAGTTTATGACATACCAACCGAAAAGAAAAGAAAACTGAACACATGGATTAGATGTGCTAATTATTGGCACACCCGTGAAATCCCTGCACTTGGTGGGAAAAAGGCTGCGGCAGCTCATCTCAGGCAATTTCACTGCTTTTACAGTACAGTACATTTGAGCTGGTGAGCCAAGTCATTCAGTGTGCTCAACAATCTCTGTAACGTGCAACGCATCCTGGTTAGCCGTAACACAGCCATACTCGGTTCGACAAATGCAAAAGTGTCTTCTTAAGAGTGCAGCCGATACAAAGACACAGTAATTAATGACGACACAAAACTTCAAGTATCTTCAGAATGCATCTCCTCCATCTAACCACTACATCTGGGTCTAAAGGGACTAAAATCAAGCATGCAAACACGACTAATGTGCAGCCTCTTTCTTTTGTTGTGTCGTTAGTGCATATCAGGAACCGGTTGGGGCTCTCTGAGAGGTTACAGTCTAAGATGTGGCATCTAGTCGCCTCCTTCTCTCACTGGCTTGGCTTTTTCTACATTTTAAACATTGTTTTGCCTAATAGTTCCTCACACAGTTAATGCATAAAGCATCATTATTCAAGAGTGGTCCGTGCTCCACTTTTCTGGTGTTTATGCAAAACTGCAAAAAGAACAACAATGAAATGACCGTACAAAACCTAAATTGAGCAAAATTTTAGTTACTTAACAGAATGACTTATTGCAGACAGCAAAAAAAGGCATTTTTACATCCACTTGTTTTTATATGAGGGGTGGCGTTGTTGATACCACTCCATAACTGCATACGTATCAGTGTTCAATGCATTCATGAAGTACCTTACAAAATAAATACGTACATAATTCAAGAAATAAAGAAATAAACCTTGCATTTATTTGTTATTCTTTCCTTTTACAGTACCATGACTTGAAACTGTATTGTGAGTATAATACAGCAGTTACAATGAACAGAATCATTGTCTTGTTCACTGGGGTGAGGATACCGGTGGTCTGCTGGTCTGAGCAGGGCCCAAATAAACCAAACTGAGAAACGCCCTTTATTTATCCAAAGTCATCCAGCCTCGCTTGGTTCTATTCTTCCACGAGGAGGCTGGATTGTGGTGAGGCCCCATCCGGTGTCCAGAGCTGCGCTGTATTCAGGTCCAAAATGGGATCGCTAAAATCTGAGTTTGGCTGGGTGGGAGGTCAAAGGGCAACGTGTCAGAAGCAAGGGTTGCCACTGTGACCTCAGAAGTGGCCCAACCTAGCAGCAAAAAGGCTGCGGGAGCGTGGCATGGCCGAAGAGAGGCGGCCAAAGCTGGACGAAGGCCACTTCATGATGAACTGGGAGGTCACTGGCAGCAGATACCTGGACAGACGGACAAGATCAAGGGATGGAGGGATTAGGGGGAACGGATGAACATAATGAGAGGATTAGTCATGCAAAGGTCACAATTTAGAGGTCGGGGTGCCTTAGTGGGCACTGAGACAGCGAGCTGCCCTATTTTCATATATTGATTCTACCCTTTATTGCCATCTCTATTAGCATATTACAACTTTAATAATGGTCTGGTCATTTCAAGGTATTAGAAATAAGAAAATGGCAGGAAAAAAGCAGGGGAAAAATGTGAGATGAATATAATCTGGACTATTTTGTGAAGGGTTGTAATGACCAATCACTGGCAATATTGAACAAAATATGACGATGTGTTTATAACATGGTGGTTTTGAAGGGGCAACCCCTAAGGGGAGAATAGAGAAAGAGGAAGGAGAAGATATGGTGACAGCCCGCCCCACGCTTTAAGCCCTTGCTTCAGACAGAGTGATGGGTGACATTCAGACATTCATGTTTCATGACCCAAAATCGACCAAAAGATGTTTATTATATATTTTTCTAAATCTGTGATTTTTGTTTCGAAATGTGCCATATGTTACTACTTAGCCATCCAACAGGTTAGTGAATATTGTGTTTTTTTAATGAGGTGACTGATTAATTAGATTTTTCATTGTATGTCAAATGCATAGTTTCCGCGTCTAGATTTGTGTTAACATATATCATATATGAGGCAATCATGTATCTTCTCTCTCTTTATTTTTAGGACCCCTAGTGTATCCAAATTTGACCCTTACATTTGTGGTATCATGAACAGAAAATCCTCACCTATCAATCCGCGCCATAGACGTCAGTACCTTTCTAAGACTTTTCTATGACACCTTCCACCGAGACAGAGCAGTGAGGCAGCTCCTGCTAACAGCGTTCCAGTACCTGAGAATGAGACCAGTGTCAGGGTGAGATAGAGTCAAGGAGGGGCTGAACCCTGCTCCCATCTTCCTTAGTTACTGTAAATGAGTCAGATATGGTGGTCAGAGCCATGTTAGATGAGATGATCAGATCCTGGACAGGGTTAAACTGAGGTTTATGCAATTGTTGGAGTTCAGTTCAGGACACATGAGACAGGAAGTTTGAGCTCCAGTTTTAAAAAAATTTCACCATCATACTTTCATATTTTGATATTAGACAGTGTCATACACTGTATATATATATATATATATATATATATATATATATATATGAGAGATACTTGTTTTAGTTCAAGAAGCACAATGGTCAAAAGAGATATTCCCTGTGGAAACGTTTAGGATGTGACAATCTAATCAAAATGGCGCCACTGGGGCTGACGATTACAAAGTGAAGACATAATATCTTCTTTTTAGCTAGTGCCGGGACACCACACTTTCCCTCTGACAACCCTCATTCCTTGTGAAATAGCTCTTGGACAAATTAGCTGAGCGGCTTGTTCTGAAGTCAACCAAAAAAGAGAAGAGAAAAAAAAAAAAAAAAAGGGCACGTCGCTGAGGGCATCCGTTTCAACACAGCCCTAGACCCAGGAGTGTTAGGGAGGATTTAGATTAACTTGATTTAGCCCAATGAGAGTGTCCTTGAAAAAGCTTCAAGTGGGCCGCAGGTATCCCTCCAGCACATCTTCTTCTTCTTCTGCGACTGGACTCTGAAGACCTGGCTCGGTCAGACACTCCTTAAAGTTCTGCACTGAAAGCCCAGGGAGGAGCGCAGAATAACGCTTTGCTCTCAGTCTTTTACATTTGTGTCCATTAGGCAGCTCACAGTGTCATCTTAGAAGGCACATTTAGTAGTTTCATGTGGTGTTTTTTGTACCACCTTTGAATTTACTTCTGCTTTCCTTGTGGGGTTTTTTTCTTTCCGCCTTAAGCGCTTCTATGAAATTCTTGCTATATCCACTGGGACACCATGGATTTGTGGTGTGGTTTTCCTCCTACATTTGATAAGATTTTCACGGGAAACCCAGAAGCCTCGGTATAGAAAATGGCGGGAAAAAAGAAAGAAAAAAGAAAAAGAAAATCAAATATTGAACATCCATCGGGGGCTGAGTGTGTGTTCTTCAGAGCTCCTCTGCTATTCACTTTGAGAATATTCCGCTCATAAAAAGAATCACTGTGGTGGTTGTGGTGAGGGGTGGGATTGAGAGGGGGGCTTCTCATGTCCAAGCAGCTGATGTCTCTCCAGGCTGTAGTTAATTGGACCCTCATTCTGCATCTTCCAGGTTCGTCCTCCTTTTGATCATGAAGAAGGTCTTCGTATGAAAGCCAGAGGGAGGATTGTTCATGCACTTGTGCTTTACTTCAATACATCAGCTGACAGGGAGGCAGACGGATACTATGTGCTCCAGTCCGTACATGCAAAGCCACACTCTACCACTGTTCCTCCTGACAGGCCCGCAACAGCAATTTTGCCATGTCCGTTGAGATGTGACTGCCACGGCGCATTAAGAGGAGGCCAGGCAAAGCAAAACACCATGACTAAAGGTGGCGAAGGAGAGTGCCACGATCGCTGACGCAATCATAAACCAAGAGGCGGAGAGAGGCTTGAAGGTTATCTGCAGCCCACATTCAGCTCAACAACCCCAATTAACCCTAATTACTTGCCACACTTTTCAGACAATTCAAAGTTAATAGAATCCAAAACTTTTGTCATCATGGGAAAATTGTCTTTGGATATTGACAGGCTTATTCCAGGCTTAACAGGAAAGTCATTAGCGGGGCTATTTGGTGACTTCTTCTCATCTTCCCACACAAACCAAAGGCTGTTGACACAACTGATCAGGGCACTTCACAGAGGAAGAATGCTTGAACGGGAGCAAACAGGTGTGGTCAACAACGAGACCCTGCAGACCCAAGCTAATAGTCTGAGTTTAATATGAGCCAAAACGCTGTGCCACTTTGTGGGCTGGACATGTGTGTATATGCACAGTGTGGGGCTTTTGAATTGAACAGAGTCAAATTATCTTTTTAATATTTCTGGTTTCAATGTTCCAGTGGCTGTGAGAGTCAAACTTTAAGGCTCTATCAAAACTGGGCTCTGAGCCAAGCAGTTTTCTTATTGGAATACAAAAGCTGAATAGATTATATATAATACATTTTGTCTTGTTTTATTCTATCAAGTGTCTATGCTTAAAGCCTGCGAGAAAATGGTTTACATTCTAAAGCGTAAAGACTTCACAATCTTCACAATGATATGGATAATTAAATCATAAAAACATCAAGATCCATGGGTATTACAATGGGAAATTACATATTTATTAAAAGCTTTGTTCGAAGGCAGATTCGTGTATTTACAATATATGTTTCCACTTTAACTGATTATTTGGTGTTTTCTTACTGAATCACAATGTGAAGAAAACTAATATGAAATTCACAATCCTCTTGTGAAACAAGTATCATGAATGTGATCATATGTGACTTCTTTGTGCTGTTTGAGTCTAATATTTTTTGTTAGTTTTGTTGACTGGCTTAGAAACTATACACTTTGTGACTCTGTCCAGGAAAGGTCTTATACAACTTAAAAATAATAATTCTAATCACCATTACGTGTATTATTAGAAAAACTAGGTCACAAAATCTGTAGGTTCGTCAGGATTCAATTCCAAGTTTGTGTTTTAATTAACAATCTCAACAAATTGTCTTTAAATTAGCAAACTTGTTCCCCCAACAAGTGTTTTTTACAGATAAATGCAGAGAATACGTTTTGTGACCAAAAAACCCTTTTGACACATACACATATAGTTCTGTGAGCTTATCGTAACAATTGAGGCCTGGGTTTATTTTTCAACTACACCACTGTTATATTACTTTAGGGTAACTACAATTATTCATCCAACTCACGATTTGATTAAGGGCTATCACCTCTTTCACAAAACGTTTTCTTCATAGCACCTCAAACTTATGGTGAATTGACAGAATCGGCATTCTATAAAGCTCTGTGGTCCCATGTGTCCTCTTTTAACTTGTTTTTGCTCTCTATCATATCCTTTTTTTTCTCTGTCCGCTACCCCAGACCAGCACAGCATAAAGCCACCGCCTCCGAGTCTGGTTCTGCGGGTTTCTTCCTCTTAAAAGGGAGTGTTTCCTTTCCACTGTCTGCTACGCTCGCTCATGTGGAGTTGCTGAGTTTTTCTCTGTAAAAGTGCCTTGAGATGACTGTGTTGTATTTGATGCTATAAAATAAAACTTCAAATATATCTGAACTGTTGAAATTGAGGTGTATTCTATGAAAGAGAATAAAGCATGCAAAGTTATTGAGTCTGTGTTAAAAACAGCCCTTCGTTCATCTGACCAAATTTATTATTTTTCTTTTTTTTTTATGTATTTTTAGGACTGTGGATTTTTTTTCCAAACCATTTTTTTTTACATCAGAACTATTGTACATGAAATGTGGGACAACAAGCAAAGTTGTTCGTGGGAACAGGTGAATACTGTGGTATACAATGGTTTTGAAGAAGAAAAAAACCCCTCAGCATATTCTTAAAACAGACACAGTAGTCAAGAGTTGCACTAAGTTTGAAGTTGGCAGAGTGTGAAGAGAGACGGATGGTTGTCATGTAACAGTGACATAACACATGCATGCACACCCGTTCTCTCATACACACACACTTTACTCTGTCAGCTCATACATCAATGGGAAAATAATCGTAATCACTTCTCCGTTATCTAAGGTGATAGTGGGTTGCAGCTGTCCTCAGCATGCCTTGACGGAGAGATGCGAACCACTTGTGCTGTGAAACTTCAAACCACACGATGTGAGTCGAGCCATTTTCTGTCTTAGGTTGATCATGGCTCTGATGCGGTGCAGGTGAGGCGCTCAGTTCCCACTGAGGACACTCATACTCAAAATGCACTCAGAGTGAGATGCTTTGATAAAAAGTGTTGAGTGAAAGACATAGTTAAGCATGTAGCAGCAGCATGATTGGCCTGTGATGTACAGCAAGCTGGCACAATGGTTGCAGCGATGACCAGCAGGGCTCCAAACAGTCTGAAAGGGCCTCCTTCTCCTGTCTCTTTCCCATTGAATAGACTGTTTGCAGGTTTGAATAACATGATATTTGAAACACAGTCTCATGGCTTACTTGAATGTTAGTGAGGGAAAGGAGAGGAAGACATGATAGACTGTTCGGTTTGCAGCCAGAGCAACCATCTTTAGGGCAGGAGGGACCGAGCCTGTATTAGAGCTGTGAGGTGGTGGGATCAGCAGTAAGCAGTGCGTGGGGACTGTACTGGAAAATGGGGGGGTTTAGCAGAACTAAACCAAGCAGAGACCTGCATCGAGGGGCGAAGAGACGGAGGAAGAAGAGGAAGAAGAAGCGGCAGCGGCAGTGGCAGGAGTGGAGCCATGGGTAGAGGTCTGTCCAGCAGCAAATGGTAAGCTTTTTTTCACAAACATATATAGACACAGAAGAAATAAGGAGAGACAGACCAATGCATGCTAAAATGGACTCTGAAGGACACCTACTGCAAATATATGGAAACGTGTACCATATCACGCTGAATAAAGATTTGGAGTCCAACTATGGTCACTTGACTGATAAATTGATGTTGTTGAAAGAAGTGTTTTGAGATATTAATACCAGTATGAACAATAAAAACTTGCATAGTTTTTCAACTGTACACAAAGGCTGCATACTTTTGTAACAGCTGAAGGTTTAATATAGTATGTGCAAAGTGATAGCTTGTTATATATTCACAAGAGTTATGAATCATGTAAAGCGAGGCCTCAGGAAAAAGGGATCTCTCTCTCTCTCTCTCTCTCTCTCTCTCTCTCTCTCTCTCTCTCTCTCTCTCTCTCTCTCTCTCTCTCTCTCTCTCTCTCTCTCTCTCTCTCTCTCTCTCTCTCTCTCTCTCTCTCTCTCTCTCTCTCTCTCTCTCTCTCTCTCTCTCTCTCTCTCTTCTCTCTTCTCTCCTCTCTCTCTCTCTCTCTCTCTCGTAAGGTCATTTGCTGCACAGGCTCATCTGGGCTCTAATTGAATTAAGCAGGCCTCGAGGGGCCTGGGCTAACCTGAGCGCTAATCTGTGGGCCATTATTTCTGTTAACAGCATACTCCCTCTCTCCAGCTCCAGCCCAGCTTTCTCCCTGTCTACAAGCCCAAAGCATACGTGATTTAAAAGTTCACTCATTTTGAACCTGAGCTGCTGTCTCCTACGGGATCAGCCTTAAAAATAGAATGATGCTGATTTCTGCTTGCTTGTTTTATCAGGGGTTTTGTGATGAAGATGATGGCTCTGGGGCTCCATGGAGGAGAGTGAAGAAATGTTTCCTCTGGGAGGTTCAATGAAATTTTGAAATTTCAAATCAACGTTTTCTTGTCTGCATGACACACCCACTCAGTGTTTTTTTATCATAATGTTTTCATTCCAAAGGGAGATTTAGTCTGTCACTGGGTGTTAGTCTGAGGCTCAAACTGCATTAAAACACTTCGCTTAATTTCCACCTCGTCCATAATGCCTCAAGAAGTCACTAAAAAAACATCTAAAACATGTTCTCTTTATATACACATTTATTTTCACTGGTGTGATCATATCGATATATTTTGGGGTGTTTAATATTGTATGGCGTCGTAGTGGCATAGAGGTTAGAGAAGTGAGCTTGTGTTTGTACATTCACAGCTCATCCTATCCCAAGTTATAATTTCCCCAAGGGAATCACTCATATAGTATGTTATTATTATAATTATTAGTATAATTATTATCCTACATGTGATGCAATAAAGTATGCTGTAAATGACACAATGTTAACTGTGAATTATATGAGTGTTTTCTTTTTTTTAATCCGCTACCTGGTTTTCAGGTATTTGAATTAAGACTCTTGCAGAACTGAAGCTGAACATCATACACGCCAGCTCTAAACTTCATAGCTTCAACCTGGGACTACTAGACTGTGGAATTACCTTGAACAATATTCAGTTCCTCTAAAGTACTATCCTTAAGTTCTGCAGTGGGAATGCTAAAAGAATCTTTGAAAATAAAGCACAGAGTGAGGCAGTGTCTAAGGGTTGTGAGTCCTTCTCACCTCGTATCATCCCAATCGGGGCTGAGTCCAGTCAAAGAGCCACGGGACTCGAACACAAACTTGTAGACGACCAACAGACAGTCTCGGCACAGCTGGACCAGCCGGCGGCAGCACTGCAGCTCCTGCGGCGAAACCACCTCACTGCTTTTGCTGAAGATGGACTCCCACGATGAACTGTTGAGCAGACACAATGTAAACTCATACACTGGAGGTGGACCCATGATAACAAGAATTAAAATAACCAACATTTTCAGGGCTATTATTAACTTCAGGCTATAAAAATTTATTTTAAGTGCCCCAAAAAACATATACATTAAGAATCACATAGTTTTCAAAGAGTAAAACTCCAAATAGGGAGCATGCTATGCTCATTTTCTTTTTTTTGATGTAGTATCTCTGTAGTTATTGCATATTGTTGTCATACTTGTAAAATAATGTTTACACTCCCACAGCTCACAAGACTTCTTCTTTTTTTTTTTTTTTTTTTTTAAGGAATTAGATTAATCTTAAGCAGTGTACATTAAGGATGTCAAACATGAGGCCATGGTCAAAATCAGCCAACAAGAGAATCCACTCTGGCCCGTCAAACCACCAATCAAATTGTAAAGATTTTAAACAAAACATTGATAAAAACAAATATATATATATATTAAGAGTAGTGGACAAAACACAAGACTGAGACCCAAATGGAGATATAGGTGATGCTGCCATGAAAGCCTCTCAAATCTCATGGTCCCTCTTCAGTTTAACTCCTGTCTGGAGCACCACCATCCACCATGTTTCACTGATCCGCAACAAGCCCATTTTGAATACTGCTATGTTTTTATACATTAACCTTGGTTGATGCTGCACAGCAAACTGGGAAAGTCAAACACAATTTTGAATAATAATTAAAGTTGCAGCGTAACCACAAATGGATTAATAATCCATTTACCACTGTGCACATATACAAATATCACAATAGAAGATACAGATGTCACCCAGGATTTGAGTGTAAAATTATGTACATCATGTATATCAAGATGACCACCTACATGATAAATACACGTGGCCTCTGTATGCACACACATTTGTATGCACTCCCTTGTGTATGGGCACACAGAAAGACAGACAGGAACAGAAAGGTAGGATGAAACAAATCCAAGTACAGTTAACCCCTTTTACAACCCCGGACATACCTCTGACTGTGAGGGAGCTTCAACAACTGAGACACACAACTCCAGGGGGTACTTTTGATGTCTACCCCTTTCACTTCTTGGTAGGTGGGAGGTGCTTCTGAAAGGGTTCAAAACTGTGTTTCCATTCTTTTGCTCTAAGTCGTTTTCAAAGTCTGTTGAATTCATCTTGCACAATAGCTGCAAGGCCGTTTGATTGTTGTTAAGTCCCTTAGATAAAATATCAAACAGGAAACAGAGAGGAGAAGGGGGGCTTCCCTCGGATTTGGAGAGTGCTTTTCGAGGTGCGCTGCTTTACTGTCTCCACATGACTCCAGGGCCCCCTGTTGGGTTCATCCATGTTGAGGCTATGGCCTGCTGCTGGATGGAGCTTAACAATAGACAAGCAAGCTCGCTGGATCATCTATGGCAGGCTGTGATCAGACAAAGGCTGCATGGGGTGCAGCATGCTGGGGGTGGCTGAAGCTCGGCTCAGGCTAATCCTTGTGGCCAATACCCCTCCACACGCCACTTCCTCCGCCTCTCTTATTTATTTATTCATTTATTTAGTGTTTCACCATGTCACTCTCCTCTTTTCTTTTCAAACGCGCAGCATCGTCCCCATTCCCTTCGATTATCAACCCTCTCATCATCGCCTCTTCTCTGCCTTCCTCCTTCAATGTCGACTGCCAAGGAACGGTGTGGGGGTTGACTTACAACTGAAATTACACTCTGAGCCCCTCTCTGTCGAGGGGAACACGGCCACTGAGCTGCTAAGCTGTGCAGAAAAAAGGGAGGGGGGGTAATATGATATGCTCACACCTTAATCACAGATGGAATTAAAAGCTACTCGCAGCTGTTGGCATGTCTGTGTCGCGTAAGAGTTTGTTAACAAATATGTCTGTTTAAGAGAGCTACTGGGCATCGTTTATTGATTATTGTACATATGAGTAAGTTGGCTTTTGTACGTTTTTAAGAAGGTTTATGTAAAGTTCTGGTTGTAAGCAGTTCAGTGGAGCCTGTGTCTTAGTAAAACGATGAAGTGCACTTTGACTGCAACGAATCATCTCATGGAAGCAAGATTACAACAAAAAAAAAAGCAACCCTTAAAAAAAACCCGAACCTATAATAAAACTTCAGAATATCAGATGACAACCTGAAGTAAAGGAACTAAGAGGCCTTCCTTTACCTTCACCTACCGTTCTCTCTCTTTTTTTATACTCCCACCTGTGAAACAGCCCTGATTAAATTTGCACCCTGACTCCGCAGAGTAACATGTTTCTTTCATGCCTCGGAGCTTTCAGTAAAAGTGCGGTGAGGTCTGGTCGATCTGTCAGTCATTCTCTTTCATTCAGGCTCCATTTTTTCCACAGTCATACTGAATGAAAATGACAAATTGAAGCTACTCTCACTGAAGCTGGTATATACAGGTGAACAGAAGGCTTAAGGACATAGGGAAATTGCTGGTGCATGAACCAAAATCTATGAAGAAATGCTATGAAAAAAATCTTCATCATGGTCTGAAGTGTTGATTCTAAAGATTAGAATTAAATGAACATCCTGATTCATTCATTCAGTGATGATCAGGGTGATATAAAGGTTTTTACTGTCTTGGTGCTCTTTAAAGACTCTGAAACCTTTTTTTCATTATTGATTCTCACATTTCATTTATTATTGCCTCAATTTAAAAAGAAATAGAATGTTTATTTTCAAAAAGAGAGTTGATCAAATCAAAAAATCAATGTGAGTTTCATGAAATCTTTTTTTTTTTTTTATTCTCTCATTGTTTATATCTATTACAGCACATCCATCCATGTGTATGACAAAGCTCCAGTAACATTTTAAAATTACCCATTACAAAATTTCCACATTTTGATTATAATATTTTTCACATAAAGTTATCTTTCTTGTAAAACATATTTGGATAATGGTTTGAATAAAGGCATATAAAGCACTTACACTACGATTGGCTCCCAAAAATGTAAGTCAAAACTGAATTACAACCCCTTTATACACTTAAACGAAACGCATAAATATATGGAAATCATATAGACATCTCTTTAGAGGCCCTTGACACAATAACACAACCTCAATATTTTGCCAAGATTTAACAGCTCTTTGAAGTTTTTCCTTTTTCCTTTTAAACATAACCATGTTGTTATTGTCTGAACCCAAGTGTAACAATGTATCAAGATATGATCCTTAATGCTTTATTTCTATTCACCTGAAATATGTTGTGGCAACTGTTTACATGAAACAATTCATTTAAAAATGCAGCTTCAATGACATTAAATTAAAGCGGTCAAAATTTATTATTTTATTTTTTAAATTGCAATAGAGAAATGGCTTGTAATGGAAAATAAACACAACAAAGAGCATCTGCTGAAAGAAGCTTAAATTATCTTAGGCCTTTTTGGAATAAACTTCAAAATCTGTCCTAAAGATGAACATTAACTGTATGAACTTTCCTTTACGAGATTGTTATAAGCAAGCAAGTATTTTCAAGTATACTTCTAAGAGTTACCAAAAGTTTTTATTTTTTGTTTGTCATTACTTTCATTACATCTGTATCGGATTCTTTTTTTTAACTAAATAGTAGTGGCACTATTTGACAAGTAAGTCTACAATCTATCTAAAGTAAGTAGTGCCATTTTAAGATAAAATGGCGTCTTTTAATGAGTAATTCTTAAAAATGATCTGTTGTTTTTAGCAACACTATATTTTTCAAAACTGATGGCAATTTTAAGTGAAAAAACAACACGGAACTGTTAACTTTGCAAACTAACAGTACTATAACATCAGCCAAATAAAACTTGTCAGGTGATTCTGTGATGACATAAAAATATCATACATTTGGAAAACCTTTTTTTGACAAAACTTCTTGGTAAGATTTTGATATTTAAAGGTCAAATTGGCCTACCCAGTGTTGGAGAAGCAATTCCACAAGCCTTGACCATGACTCCAGAGCATTCGGATGAAGACGCGGTTAAATAGCCGGTAGAGGTGAAGACTCTCGACATCGGGTTCCCTCCAGATTCGTTGCAGTGCCGAGCGCACATTGGTACGCACGATGTCCAATACCTGAGAGACGGAGAGTCAGGAGGGACGAGAGTGACACAGGTTTAAATCAAGAATGTCATAATGACAGCAATTAACGCTTTTCTATTTCAAGTGAAATGACTTGGTATAATATGATGATCCTTTGGTCTTTACCTTAAAAAGATCAGGAATCATACATTTGTGATGTAGGTACACACAAATGCATACGCGTACATAACACTGTCATATCCAGTATGTGCACAGACACATCCTGAAACTAACTTTAATCAGAACATACAAACATTTGATGATAGTTTTGAGCTGTTTTAGCTCTGTATTTATACTTTCAGAATCATGCTGGATTGCATGCACAGATATTCAACTCGTCTTGTATGTACGTGCATGTGCGCGTGTGTGTGTGTGTGTGTGTGTGTGTGTGTGTGTGTGTGTGTGTGTGTGTGTGTGTGTGTGTGTGTGTGTGTGTGTGTGTGTGTGTGTGTGTGTGTGTGTGTGTGTGTGTGTGTGTGTGTGTGTGTGTGTGTGTGTGTGTGTGTGTGTGTGTGAAGGACAAAACGTACCAGGGCAGATAGTGGAGAGTGTGGGACTAATTGCTGCACCAACGTCAGTCTTGGAGATAAGGTGTCAGAAGTTCCCAAGCTAAGGACACCAGCACCAGCCTTCCATCTTCCTATCTTTTCCCACCTCACTACCTTATTTCCTATCTCTTCTTTCTCTTTTCGCCCCGCTCAGAGAGCAGCGCTGTGGCTCTTTTGACTTTGATTCCTTGCTCCTCATTACTGATTTGCCCATCTGACTGTGTGTGCATGTGCCGTGCACAGGGGCAAGATTTCCCCCACAGCAATAGGAGGCGAGCCGGAGACGTGCATACACACTCAAACAAACTGATAGATGAGTAAACACACAGAGATATGTTTTGGTATGGTAATCAGATGGCAGAGCGGTGGGCGCCATGTTCCTGACCTCTGCCTACTGCTCATTAAGCTGCCCCACTCCAAATAAAACATCAGCTCGCGCCGCCACAGCCCAACACACAACCGAGCACAGTCGTGTAGAAAGCCGCGGCTGAGAGATCACATCATTATTGACACGCCCACTGGATGCCATTTCACATCTCGTCCCCACTTCTGTTTTGTTTGCATCCTATTTGGTGTCTCTGCCTCTCACTGTCTGACATAGTAATGATCTTCATGCTTGTCTTATTTTTTGCTTTTTCTTCAAGTCTTTTTTGGGGATTGTTTTCATGCTTTAAAAGTTGTTCAAAAGCTTTCAGAGGAATAGGTGGGAGCGGTGACAGCTTGTCACAGTCACTGATTTTAACAATGTCCATTCAGTACAGGGTGACAGCATGTGATATAGCAAGCAATTTATATAGATTTCCAAAGTTGTCTGGGATTGACAGATTAAAAAAAAAAAAGATAAATGTGACAATACTTTCTGACTATCCAACACCAGCAATAATATGCGATTAATTAGTAAAATGGTTGTGATTTATGCGATTCCCGTGTTGGCTGCATAAATACGGTTGGTGGTTGATACCAAATACCTGCAGTCAACCTGTCTTAAAGAGTGTTGGACAGACAGAGCTAAACTCATGTAATCTCGATTCCAGCGTGAAACTCACTTTACGTTGTTTGGTTGAATCCAACTTCACTAACCAATAGGAGGCCACCTTTGGTTTATGGTATTTCCAGTTGTCGAGGATCTGTGAGGAAAAATCACAACACATTTTTTCTTTTTTCCCCAACATGTACAAAATAAAATGGAATACAGACCTAAGGAGGACTGCAGAAGACATAATGCACAGATGAAGTCATACTTCAATTTTATTTCATTTGTTTCCCAACAATACGCTGTTAAAAACTCTGGCTCACTCTCCTTGTTTAACAGGCAGTAATTGGACCTTGCAGCTGAATTACTGCCACAAGCAGCAATAACAGAAGCGACAGACACGGGCACTAAAAAGACAGCCATTAGGAAAAAAAAAAAGGAAAAAAATTGCACCTTTTGACTTGTTGAAAGTTTTTAAATCGAGGTTCCCTGAAGTTTTTGTGCCTCTTTTAATCTGTCTGTCATGACCTGACCACAGAAAGCCATGCTAGACAATAGATGCATTTTAAGTACTTTCTTTCAGGACTTCAGTACCACAAGAATGTCTCAGAAATATAAGAAGCACATATGGTCAAACTTCTAGACCATATTCCCACATTCACACTCATCCTGGCAGACCTTCTGTCACACTTCAGCCCAGTAATGGAAATTACAACATTGATGGTGTATCTGTTAATCTAATCACTTCTTGGCCGTCACATACTGGTCGGTGTTATAGAAAAGTTCCCTGTTCTGACTTGAGAGGACCATTACAGATGGAGCTTCAATCCCTGGCACAGAATTTGACATATTACACAAGAAAGCTTAGAAAAAAAAAAATCCAATAGGAAAGGTAAGTCAGAAACTGTTTTGTACATTACTAAAACGTCTTGTTTTTTAGTCCTTAGATTGCAGTGTTGTGTCTGTATAATCTAATAAAAGCATAATATTCAAAACATGATGCCATATTTCTTTGCCTTTGACTTTGTACAATACATGAAAGACATCAAATTGGCACATATATTTACACAGATATCGGCTTGTCTGTCTTTTATTGGTGGATTTGATTGCTGGGAAATAATAGAAAAATAAAAGTATCAAAGAAGTTCTGGTCTTTGGTTCTTTAGGACAAAATCCCGATGGTTTATGTGTGTGTTTTGTGTTTGTGTGTTTGAGAAATCCTTTGGGTATTTGCTGTTGTGCTCAAAAGCTGTGCAGGATATTCCCATGCACTTGCTCCCCGTGCCAACAATACTGTGTACCTACACGCACTGTTATTGTTGTCATGTTGACTTAATCTGCATTTCCCCACCGGTGTGTATATCTTGCATGTCGTGTGCTAGATCCCCTACAAACAGTGCTCCCTTTGGGAAGCTGTGTACATTTCATGTGTACACCTCACGCACCCATGCACAGTTGGATTTTCAAGATTATAGATGACGTTACATTGATTGTATTGTGATTCTACTTCAGCTTTAATCAATCATGTCTTTCCTTACAGTTACAATGGCCCTGAACTCAATCTGCATGTACATATAATTATTTGCGTTATGGATTTGCATGATCAAGGACACACCAACACACGTACGTTGCAGAAGGTACACAGGAAACACTTTGCTCAGATTCTTGCTTACTCAGTTAGCGTTGCTCTCTTAGTTAAATACTTATGAACAAGGTGGGAAAGTGTTCACTGTGGCAAATAATGGGTGTCTTCTAGTGAGCTGCGTACTCATTTGTCCCATTGTGTTTCGTGCATAAACAAATTACCTTCAATTAAAGCCGAACAAAACAAATTTTATACATTTCTCTTTTTTTTTTTTGTCCATGGCCCCAACTGCAACAAAAAGAGCAAGGTTTTCAGTGAAAGATAAAGGAGGCAATTATTCAGATACACACACATCGTTAGAGCAATTAGGCCTCAACTCACAGAATCATGGAAACAAAAAAATGTCAAAGATTGTTTTCATGCTAAGTGAACACTCCTCCCTTGAGGTAAGAATTCAACGGTACAGGTGCAGTTGCTCATCTGCGTTACCATGGTGTTCTCATTAGGGTTAGTTAACAGTACAGGTGGTGGTAATTGTCTCTCAGAGCCCTGACACACCCAGATGTTCTGCGCACACGCACACACGTACACCCACACACACCCAGGCACAAGCTTTCGGCTATTATAAGGACACTTCAGCGAGCAGATGGCTTATATTACAACTAAAATGAATTAAATCACATTTTATTAGTTGTAGTTTTGCTCGTCAGACATCTGTATTTGTTAGATCATTATTAAGACTGACAAAACTAATCTGATTTTCTATTCTATTATGTAAGCAAAAGAGATTTTACTAAACTAAATTAATAGATGCAAACCTTGCAGGAGGGTATGAAAGCTGTAAAAACAAATCTACTAAAAAAGAAATATTGTTATTGTCCTCTCATGCCTGGATTTCAGCCCGACAGAGTGCATATAAAGAAAAGTCAATGATTTTCTGCTTCAAAGTCTGCAAAGTGTTATTCAGGTGATCAATAATAGATGTGCCAGGGCTATCGAGACCTGCCTCGCTCACTCTCGCTACACAAACTATAGTAAGATTGAAAAGAGTAGTTAGAAGGACCACACACAGCAGTGTGACAGGGCGGCATCTAGTTTTTCTAAGTTAGGGAACCAATAGAGATGAACTCTAAACTTTGTGACTAAAAGTGACACAAAACCTTTGTGCAAAGAAAAACATGAAAACTTAACCTCCGGTATGAATGAGAATTTGTTTAACAATTGAGCATTTTGCTGGTGTTTTCAGTTTTTGTCTTTAATGTAAAAACTTAAATGCATTTGTGGTACACTTTCATCAATACACAGAAACGTTAAAAAAAAATGGTTGCAGAGATTAGCAATAAGAGTCTACTTGACATTTTTGGGGGATATTATTTCAAAAGACATTATGTGAGACACAGAGTCCTTACTGAACAGTAAATGTAAATACAAACATATTTGCTGGATTTGACATCTAGAAATGATGAAACATTATAAGGGACTGCATAAACCGATTCTGCTGTTCTTTCAAAAATAGATTTATGTGATTGGTTTTGAAAAAGCACAAGCAAAAGCGAAATGTGTGCGATGCTGAGCTCTGACCAGAACAAAAAAAAAAAAGACACTGAATAATACAGGGGAGCCGGGGGGAATAGTGCACGGCTGCAAACTGACCGACAGGTTGTCGCTGGGGTCACTTGAAAGACAATGGGAGCCAAGCCAGAATGAAGTGGCCATTGTGAAGGGAGGGCAAGCAGGTCACTTTTAGTTAGGCAGCGAAGTGACCGCACCTGGCCACAAAAGGGCTCTGGGAATACATTGTGTCAGGACTTCCGGTTGACCTCTGTGCTCCTTGTTCAGTTCAACTCTATTTTCTAACCACTTCTTCTTGTAAGACTACATGCACGCACGCACGTTCTCTAAATTAACAGACAGACAGACACACAATCACATATTATACAATGAACATGCTGCACTCACTTCATCCAGTACAGCCTCGGCCTCTTCTTCCGTTTTTCCGGGAAACCTGATCCTCATGGCGGTGAGTACTGCCAGGGTCTGCCCCACCAGCTCTGCTTCCTGCTGTTTAGTCCTCAGATTTATGAGAGGATCACCCTACAAACACAAAAACGTAAAAGACAGTTTTAAGCCCAACTTACCTGAAGGATTACACACAATTACATTGCCACAGCGTTTGACTCAGCACAAAATATACTTTTTAACATATGTAGAATTACAGTAATGGAAAGTAATAATATTCACTAATAAGTAAGTAACTTTGAGGGATTATTGACAGACTGTTGATGAAATTTGCAATTTTAAAAAATATAACTAGCTATCTAAAATGTTTGTTTTATTTCGAACATAATAGATAAAAACAAAACATGAATATAAATAAAATGAAAACTTAAGCTGTTCGAAGATTTGTAGGAAGAAGCATAAACTTATCAAATCCTACTCCCTCTACCATCCATCTGTTTGCATCTTGTGATTTTCTAAAATGTATCTAATGAGCAGAGCTTACATTCAAACATGTTGCAAAAATGTGAATAGATGCTTTGTGTTACTTTACAATGTGTGTATGAGTACTTCTATTTTGCAGGTTAAATATACAGATAAAGATATATATATATATGTAGTCTTCCACTGGTTTTGTTCTCAATGCCCGACATTGTTCTGCTCCATTTTATTCCAATCCCCTGTATCCAGAGATGAATTTGTGAAAAAGAGAAGGGAAAGGAGGAGGCCGGCGGAAAGTAACAGATGGTTACATATAAGGTAACGGAAGGCTACAGCAGGTCTATGCAGTACTGACGGAACTGTTTCGAAGACTCTTAGCGGGTCGGGATACAATATATGTCCGAGGAGGAGAAAAGCAAAGATAGCAATGATAAAGTGAGTGATGGCAGTACAGGGACATTGTTTCTCTGACTATAGTGCAATCAAACTGGGAAGTAAATTGTGAGTGTTTTCTTAAAACTCACTTGTAGTCATGAACAGGAGACACTCTCCAGATATGACAGCCCAAGTGTTTTAGAAAGCAGTTTTTTTGTGACTGAAAGCTGTAAATGTCTGTAAATGTCAGAGTGTTGAGTATCCTACTATATTGGAGTGGATGGTCCCCAGGCTGTTGCTGTGAGGTACTCGATGAGAGGAGCCACTGCGACTCAGTGAATGAGAGCGAAGGGTGGCGGAGCTGGGCCTAATGAGGGGTGTGGCCATGGGAACTGTAGATCTAGTGGACAATGCCCGCACGTCATTGGTGGATGAGAGGGAAGAAATGGAGCGAGGGCAGGATATGGAACGTCTGATTGGGCCAGAGAGAGTTGGCGAGGCGGTGGGGGCAGTGCTGGTTTTGAGTGACTTGACTGGAGGCTTCCAGTGCATGCGACCTGCAGAGACAGAGAAGAGATGAGGAAGAACAGAGGGGATTACTCACTCACTGTCATGCTTTTTTTTATTTTCTTCCGACAGGTTGTCTCAGTCCCCGTGTCAATGTCAAGATCTCGTCTCTCAGATTTCTTGCCCTTTCTGGGTTGCTTTTGAAAGGAAGTGCGGCACTAAAACTCCCCATCGTGACACTTTAGTAAATTCGTCCAATGGCCCAGTTTGTTTGATGATAACAACCACAGCGTGTGTCGTCAGAACAAAAAAATTAAACAATAGTCCTGTCTGGGGGTGGGGTGGATTAAAGAGTCGCTCACTGACTGTCTAGCTTACACATGCAAAAAGTGAGGCAGAAAACCTGCACTAATGTTCTGGATCACCTTTGAATCTCCTCCAGCTTGTTGACCAGCCAGTGCATTAGTGTGTATTTGCCATTTGTTCAGTGTATGTGTCTAACATCAAGGGTGCACACATGTAATTGTGTTTGTGTGTGCGCATGTGCCCACTGCATGTTCAGAGGCACTGCTGATGCCAAATCGGAGCATTATGGGGATTAGTTGTTGCAGCCTTTTGGTGGCTTGGTATGGAGTAGGGCTTGGCAAGGTTGCTGTCTCCACACACACACACACACACACACACACACACACACACACACACACACAGTTGGCATTCTAATGGCTTTGTCCCCATATTTTGTGATAAATAGAAAAATCTCCTGCAATGGCACTGTCTATTGAAAAGTGAAATTGGCAACCTATAATGCAACCAGAGATTCCAAGGTCGGCACATACGTTGCCATAAAAGGTGCTCTTTTTCTCACTTCTGAGAGCTGAAAATGAGTTGATGCATGCAACTTATGTGAATTTGAGGAAATGCTTGACACTTATCATTCTCGCTTTAAAACAGAATATTTCCACATTAAAACTCAAGGTGTTTTCAAGGTACACTACAAAAAGTGTCCTTTTTCTTCTTTTGGAATCAAATTCCTTCATCTCAGCCTTTATGCTCACCTTTACTGGAACTGCACTGGTCAGGACACCTTTGTTTCGTCAAGTGACTTCTAGTGCATCACAACTTTGCTTACACAGTCCTTTACTCAGGAACTCAAGTCCCAAGTCCAACTCCAAGGATCTGTTTAGCATTTTATCACATCAATTATAAACATAAATAGCAGATTGCTGATGAACATTCATAACATAAACTCTGTTTGCTCAGATCACCACAAACTGCCTTGCTCTACTACCGAGATCCACATATATATGCATGCTCCGTAGGCACTGATCAAAGCAAGTCTCAACGTTTGTATTTAAAGAGTGTATGTGTGTATGCGTGCACGTGTGCGTGCACGTGTGCGTGCATGTGTGCATGCGTGCATGTGTAGTTTGAAATGTGTGCTTACAAGTAGAAATATACTATTTGAAAACCTTTTTAAATGTGAAAGTCACACCGGGCAGGAGTGTATGTGATGAACTTGTAACATTTCAAGCTCAATTCCACTTTCCTTATTGGATCGTTATATACATTCAAGGCTCACTATGTAACTCCTCTCCACACTAAATTCTGCATTACCAAGAAATACAGTCCACCTGGATACACAAATATGCAAGTGTAAAGGTTTGTTTTAGTAACTAGGTTCACTTGATTCAGATAAACATTTTTGGTGAAGAAAAAATAAATGAACATTAAACAAAGAGTGTGCACGTATTGCTGCTCTACCTGAACGTTCAGCCATGTTCTTGTCCTTGCTCTCCCCAAGGTCGTAGGAAACTTTCTTTTCTCCTCTCTTTTCTCCACCTCTTCTCCCTGCTGCTTTTCTCCTCTCCTCGTCTTCGTCATCCGAAGAGGAGCAGGAGTTATCAGCACTGCTGCAACTGGTGAAATCTGCCAGGTAGTCTAGTCGTAGACGCCTCGGTGTTTGACTGCACTCTGGCATGGTGGTCAAGGGCTGGCAAGGATATACAGGCACAAAAAACACACAGCATATGTGCACTTGTACATAAGGGCAGAATGAAGAAGTGCATGTGCATACGTGCAAAGTCATATTCACAAATATACAGTCAAAAGTTCTCTCACACACACACACACACACACACACACACACACACACACACACACACACACACACACACACACACACACACACACACACACACACACACACACACACACACACACACACACACACACACACACACACACACACACACACACACACACACACACGCGTGCGCTTTCTCATACACACAAATAACTTTTTGACTTCTATGTTTATTTGCTTTCTAACCCTAAACAGAAACAACAACAACATTCTTTTAACAAAGGCCCACAAACCCAGCAGGGACTCACAAGGACATAAGTACACAAGCACACCCACGTAGCAAGAAGTTGTGATGTTGTCAGCCTCGCCTCACCCTAAACCCATTACCATCTGTCACTGGGAGACCTGGTGGTGACATGGCAAGCCCAGTTGCCCATATGTGTGTCTGTTTCCTTGCAGGCTCATTATGCACAAACACACAATTACACGTGCACTGTCAGTATAAATGGGAACATGGTTGGCTTCATACCTTGAACAAATTCGACCTGATTGGATATGCAAAGGTTAAAATCAAAATTCATGTTGGTCAGAATTACCTTGATCCCTGATTTCTAATTAATCATCATAATCTTAATACTTACAAAAAGTTAGGAACGTTAGACTTTCAGGTGAAATTTCAGGAAGAACCTAAAATTCACTCTAACCTTTATAGATTAGCTTAACTGTTCAATGTTTCAGTCATTTTTGCACAACTTGCTGTTCTCTAACGAACTTAACGGCACAATTCACAACAGGTGTTTGATCCATGAATGAATCAACTTCCTGGTTCAATTAGAATTGGTATTTACTCAGTCTTCCTCATCATGCTGTTGCCATTTTAAAACCGTGAGACCAAGACGACGCCAGACAATTGATCAACAGCATGTTCTGAGACGAAAGTGTCGACTGAGCTGAGAGTGTGACAGAGTGTCATCAGCAGATTGAACAGAGATACAGAGAGACTGGAAGAGTCACAAAAAGACATAGAAGTGGATGCTCTTTGGCCACATCCGTCACCGATGACCACTTCATTGTGAACAGTGCCCTACAGAACCGGATAATGAATGCCACTCAACTCCAGACAAATTTAAGGAAGGTGAGAGGCACTCAGTGTCACATCAGACTGTTGGAAACCATTACCAGTCAAAAGAATGTATTCTGCGTGATGAAGACGACCTGCAATGGTGCCTGACCATACCACCAGCCATAAGAGTGAATGGGCCTGGGGAAATTTACACGGGACAAGGGACCTGTGCTGTTCTCTGAAGAAAGTCCATTCACGCTGAGCAGAAATTATGGCTGCCAGCAATGTTTGAAACATCAACTAGAGCGCTATGCATCAGCCACTGTGGTGGTACAGTGTGGGAAGGAGTATCTAGTCAATACAGAACTGCCCTACACTTTGTGAATGGTACAGTGACAAGCCCATACAACCTGGATAACATCATTAATCCAGTCATAGTGCCCTGTATGAACAACATGGGCCAAATTTAATCTTCATGAAAGACAATGCTCCAGCCCATCCAGGTCACATCATTGGGTAACGACTGCTGGAGACTGGGGTACTTCAAATAGAGAGGCCTGCACTTTCTCCAGACCTGAATCACATAGAAAACCTCCGGGATCAGTTGAGTCATCGTGCAGAGGCTCGTAACTCTGAAACCCACAACCTCAATGACTTGAGGGCCGTCCTTCAAGAAGAGTGGGATACCATGTTCAGTAGACAATAAGTCAACTTGTGAACAGCAGGAGATGTCGTTGTCAAGCTGTAATTGATGCTCAAAAGCGCATGACAAGTTATTGAGACATTGACATTTTCTATTGTGGTATACCCACCACCAGGAAATCTCCATTGCATGCTTATACTTAAATGCCCTACTTTCATGATATATCACTGTAGCATGAACTTTTACATTTTCCATAAATTCCATCCAAAAAGCAAATATACCTAACTTTTTTTTTTTTGAACAATGTCTTTTTATTTTCAAATACAACCAATAAACAATATAATCACAGAACTTTTACATCAATTTCTCAATAACCCCACCCACCCACCCACAGTTACTGGACCATCTGCAAGCTTACTAAGCACATTTGTAAACATATTGACAACAAAAAGGAAAATTAAAAATAACAGGTACATAGTCACTTGGGTTATGTTTCAATATTGGCAGCTGCCATGTTTTCCACAAAAGAGATAAATGGCTGCCAGGTAATATAGAATTTTCTGGTGGACCCCCTAATGGTATATCTAATTTTTTCTAAATGAATATGGCGCATTACTTCCCTTATCCATTGGCCATATGTTGGAGGCCGAGCATCCTTCCATTTAAATAGAATAAGTCTCCTGGCGAGCAGGGTGCAAAAGGCCATCATATTCCTAAAGTGCCCAGGGAGAGGAGTGGCCCCCGGGGCCACACCAAACAGTGAGATCATTGGAGAAGGATCTACTGTTGTTCCACATATTATAGAGAGTGTCTCAAAAATAGACCGCCAAAAACTGTACATCTTTGGGCATAGCCAGAACATGTGTAGTAATGTGGCTGAAAAATATACCTAACTTTTGTGAGTATTGTATTGGTATTTTTCCCTAATGCTGAAGCACCTTTGACAACTTCAATAGCCTCTGAATACTAGGTGTAGACAACTCAAGGCATCTTGTTGAACTTTGTTCTTAGTTGCGCTCATGAACTGTTGTCTGTCAAAAGCAAATTGTTTTGTTTGCAAATGTTTCTGAAATTTCATATCTCAGCTCCATGTGATGCTTTTTTAATAAACAGCCTTTCAAAGGGTTTTCCCAGAGTCCAATGTATTACACAAACCCCTGCTTCTAATTTAGTTTGACAAATAACTAAACCATCATCTAAAGTGTAACAGTAACCATCTATTAGATACCAAGTTCCACTACCGGTATACATTTATGTTTTTTGTTTTAGCAATTTTTGATAGAGAAGAAAATCTGAATTTATTATAATTTCTCTACAGGGTATTCATATCATCATGACATTCACATTTCTGTAAATTACATAAGAATTACTATTCCTACATTTGTATTTAAAAGCTGTTGAAAAGTTTTATTTCTATATAAGTCCACAAAGAAATCCAAGGTGAAAATACTTGTGTTAGTATGTGATCTATTAATTAACAAACAAGCTCTTTATTATAGTCTGAAGGTCATTAAATTGTGCGTCTATTTTATATCCAGGAAGAGGACACACTGATAGCATTAATAAAGCATTTATACATCTGTTATTCAAAAGTCAGCTTGGGCAGAGCTGTCATGCCACCCAAATTAATGGGCAGGAAGTGATCACAGGGCTTACACAGTCACCGCCGGGTAGTCGTGTGGGTGAGTGATGGAGGAGGATAGAGACAGAGAGAGATTAAATACATGAGAGGAGAATAAAAGAGAAGATGGGAACATCAGATTGATGGGGTGAGAAATAAAAAGAGGGGAGAAGGTGAATCTGAGTATGGCAGTGCTGTTGAACAGTAAAGAGGCTCTGAATAGGCTGAGAGAAACGGAAATTAAATGAATGCAGAAAGAAAAGAGAAGGGCTTTGGAAATGTAGTGGTCGTGTGGAGGCAGATATCAAGTTAAAGGGTGAGTTGAGGTGAAAGGTAAAGAGAGGGCGACACTAAGAAGAACAGATGTAAAAGTGTGTCTATCAGAATGGGTTGTCGGGTTTTTTTTTGGGGGGTGTTTCTGTTTGACTGCGGATGTGGACATGCAATGAGGGAAGTATGGAGGGGCTTTAAGCGGCGTACAACATGGACAAAATAAAAAATCAATTTTTTTTTTAAATATAACAATAACGATATTCTGATGATATCCTATATATTGTAGTTTCTATACAAAAAAGGAAGGGAGGGGAGTACTTTGCTCCTTACATTGTCTCATACCTCAGACTTACTTAGATCTTCTTCTCATTTCTCTCTCAGCTGCATCAGTGGCTCATCTTCTCTCCATGCTCTAGTTTTTCTGTTGCCTATGCTTCCCCTCCTTCCAGATAATAACACTGGGAATAAAGCTACAACATATTTGTGAGTCTGAAAGGTTTGGAAGGATATGATACTGTTTGCAATATTAACACTTAGTCTGAAAATTATCCAATTTTACCCCAGATTGACACAAATGCTGAGTATTTCTTCTTCTTCTGTTTTGGCACTCTCTAAATTATATACATTGCTGTAAGTTCGTTCTCTTTGTCCTTCTTCTCTTCATCCCCCTGATCTGATTCCTCAGCTCCATGTCTTTGAAAAAAAGAGAAAAAGAAATCTGACCGCTTTTATTTTTTGTCGCTACGCCTGAATCTGCACTGTTTTGAACGCCTCTGCTGCTCCAAAACGCCCTTTAAAAATCATGTTTCTGTCTTCCTGACCTCGTTAGGACAAAGTTGCGGTATTGTAGGCATCATGTGCTGCTTCATCTGGACTTTTAGTGACACGGATGTCTTGTTTCTGTGCACTGCGCTCCATGGCACGGAGGCTGTGTTTAAAGGTCTTTTTATTTATTTTACAGAAAGACAAGAAAAGGAAGTATAACTATACTTATAGATTTGTGAGCTCTGAAACCCAGCCGCCACTAAATGTGGAGTTATGGACGGTTTCGTACAGCGCAAAGGGTGAACTCGCGGGGAGGACGTTTGTGCGGCAGGTGGACTGAGCCTGTGGACAAGCGCACACAGAGCCCTATGTGTGGGATTTCCCCACACTATAAAAGATTGATTAGCGGGATTTCCTGAACATGTGTGAAGATTCCTGCATATTTCCTCCATGCTAGACTCATCTGTGTGTTTTGCTTCCTCCGATGCCACTTGTGTAAAAATAAAAACCCAACAAGTAGGCTTTTGTAGGGTGTCCTCAACTTTTCATATGACTGTATATTTGAAGAAAATAACTTGCAATCACAAAACCTTGTCAGTTTTAAAGGTGTAAAACTTAAGCTCATCACATGCCGGCCAAACTAAACCCAAAGCTTATGAATTAAATCACATCACCATGAATATCTCAGGCCTTACCCACTTTCATTGTTAATTACCCAAATACACCAGACCAAACCTATGTCCTGCCCATGGTTTCCCTGCAGGCGTCATTGCACTGAAGCAAACATAGTTTGGCAGACCCTCTTCCAAGAAGCATGCCATTCAGAGCAAACAATGGGTCCACACCTACCATTGATCCTCCTCATGAGGCCAGGCTCTCTTGCTCTACCTGCACACGGGGTGACCCACCCCACCTAACTGAAAAATGGGGCCGCTGAAGTCAAAAAGACAAAGAAAGGGAGTCAGGGGTCAAAGAAAATGAGAACCTTGAGCAACTTCTTCCTTTTTTTCTTTGGCTCTTTTACCATCTGATTTCCCAGTTCGTTATTTTTTTACCTCTCTGCCAGAACGTGTCCTCAGGAACAACAAACATGAGCATAACTTCCGGTGCCCAGAAGCTAATTTCCTTTAGCCACACTGCTAACCTCAAGCTTCCGCACACTGTCGGTTCAGTATCAGGCTGATGATGGCTTGTGAGCACTACACCCAAAGGAGTGAATCCATCTGTCAAAGCACTGTTTCCCCTGTGCTTGCTGTCCCTCTCCACACACTCCAGAAACATTGAAACTGACAGAGCCCAAATTAATTTGGACAACAATAATTGTGTTCGAACAAATCCTCATTTCAGCTAAGGCCTCTCTAATGCAGCATTGAACTGCCCTGTCGAGTCCCTAACACACTCTTTAAGTGTTCCAGTCAATTTAACCCTCGAGTGAGAGACGGATGTGGAAGTGCACGGAAAGGAAGAGATGGAGAGGTGAATGGAGAAGAATGAAGCTGGGTGATGGAGGGAGTAATCTGCTGTCGTGGGAAATCAAGGGTGTGTATAGGTGCATGTGACAGTGGGGGAGAGGCGACAGATAGACAAAAAGAAAGATAGCTTGGAGAAAACACAAGAAAGTGTCTGACAGCTGTCCCCTAGGGGAGCTGGGTCTTTTCTTTGGGGCTCTTTATGATTCTTTTTATTCTTAACTCTTAACCTGCTACCCCCCTGCTCCTTTATTTTTCTGAATCACATTGTATGTGCTTTCTGTGGGAGTTAGCTCCAAGCATCTACCTACTTGCCTCCATCCCCACATCCTGACACTCTCCTTTGCACTCTTCCTCTGGTCCCATGAGAGTTGTGGACTCTCTCCCTCTCCCTCTCCCTCTCCCTCTCCCACTCACCTTAGGTCCTCGTTGCCTGGCGGATTTGCCCATCAGCTTCTCATCGTCTAGTTCACATTGTTCCAGCAGATCCAAAATATCCTCCTCCTGTACAAATTTTGTTCCATTGGGGGGAAAAAAGAACAAAGCATCAGCAAACAGTAACAGAGTAGTTAAATCTTGTTGATAAAGTACAATAAAAATGCTCTGAAGTTTCAAATCTCTAACAGCCTTGAAGTCAAATGAGGTGTGAGTAAACAAATATTTTTTTTAACCATTTAAACAGGGCCAGAAAAGAAAACTTAAAACTTCATAAACATATGTGGCTTATCTGGAGGTTAGAAAAGAGGCCCTAGGTGAGCACTGAATGCTTGTTGGCAGTACTCATAGAGACTGAATTTGGAAAAGGCGACCTTCCCAACTTTGCCAAAAAACAGAGACCTTGGCCATTTGGCTATAGCTGAAATACAGGCAAAGGTGATTAATGTTGATTCATAGCTGGGACACAAGCTCCCACTTGCTGCTCAAATATGGATGAAAGGTGATTGTTCTCTTTCAGATTTGCCATCAAGCAGCTTTCAGGGTCCATGAAAAGGGCAGTGTGTCCCTGGTTTTCTGCATTGGTCTGCATGTTATAGATGTCAGTGTCAAATGTGCTTGTCTTGAAGAATTCTTATTTCAGTTTTACTCTGAACATCAGACAAGTCGTATTCTTTCCTCTCTTTTCAAAATGTGAATCTTAAAATCACAGGTTTTCAATTTTTCTGACTTTTGTGTTGGTTTCAAATGTTTAAACTTACGTTTTCTATTTTAAGTAAATCAATAAGAGCAAATTAAAAAAAATTATATAAAATTTGAGACCATCAGAGTCAGTAAGAATTATCAATTACAACCTCCGTACCTATGTTGTTATCTAAATTAACTTGTTATTATGAAGCAATATTGTGGGGTGAATGAAGCCATTAATATAGCCGTCTATAACGTCAATCTAAAAAATAGGGTTTTGTGAATGTACAACTTTAAAACAATAATGATGCCAAGAAAGTAGTGAATTCCCTTGCTTTTTAAACAGTTGTTTACGTATCGGCACTTTGACCATTCTCACAGCACGCGTAAAACTCAAAGCTGACATTTTTACATCAATTGCAGAAAAACTGAAAGGTACCTTCAACATTCAGCCTCTACCATCTGAGCCATAGCCACAGTTTTAAAAACGACTAAATTATTCCTAGCATTGAATTATTACAATCAAACCATTTTTTCATTATCATATTTTTAAAAAGTATTAGCCAAGGTAGCATTAATACTGGCTCTGCTGATCTTAGTAGCATCCCTGTACATTTGCCCTTTTTTTGGTCGACAGATGTGTTCAGTAAAGTTATTATGGCTGAGAGAGCGAGAGTAAGACACAGAGAGTGATCACTAATTCTAGATTATTGTAAGAGTTCAGGAATCAGCAAAGATATATACACATATTCCCATCGAAATACTTGCCTCAGGTGTTTTTTGTACAACTATTTACAAACAACTTCTGGATGAGAGAAGTTAATTGTGCTATTCTTACTGTGTAAAAGACAACAAAAAGATACAAAAGAGAAAGATTTCACTTGCCGTCATGGCTAAGAGGACGCTCTTCAGTCCATCAGCATGTTATCACTAGGATTACACTTTCTTTGATAGCAAGACAACGTTTGACATTTTTCAATAAGAGGCCAAATGAAGTCGTATTGGTCCATGGTTCTCAGATTTGATATGTTTCTGTTATACTTACTAATAGCATTTTGCAAAAAAAAAGAATATCACTACCTAAATAAACCATATGTGTAGATGCTTCTATTAGAACATATCTTATGGTTGAGGATAACTTTGAAAATGGGCAGACGTCCATATTTATTTTTAGCTTAGATATAGCTTACTTGGTTTCTTTGTAATGGCAAGAGAGTTGTAGTAATGTGTATTTTTCTTTGTGTGACTATGTAAATGAAGATATACAGGGACTTGCAAACACATTTGTCAATATAAATGCAGTGCATAAAATTTATGCCAAAACAAATAAACGTTTTCATGTGAAAAGCCTCACGCCGAATGCAACAAAAATGTTTCTTATAGATATAGATTATCTTATAGATAATGTGCAGCGTGATCTTTGCACATAAATGCATGTTCTTTCTCCAAAACACCGGTTGTTCTGACCAAGCAACCATTACTAATACCACAGCTGACTCACTGAGGCAGCAGAAATCAGGAAAGTGATAAACATAATTTAAAATGTGTGACCTCACCTCAAATACCAAAATGTATTTAATTAGGTTGTTTGCTGATATAAACATGAACCATGGGGTCCAATCAGCAGTATTTCTATAAAAAACAAGAAATTCAGGAGGTGTCCGAATAATTTTTGTTCTGACTTTACATCGATGCCTTTTGGATTTGAAAGTTGTGCAGTTTTGAGACCAGCATAGTGGCGGAAAAATGAGAGAAAAAACATTTGCGTAAAAAGCGTAATGTCTGCTGTGGCCATTTATTTATTCAGAAAAATTCCCTTTTTATATAAATGCCAAGATTGGCATCTAACTTGCTGACCTCCAATAATAACAGTCCAGTAGTCAATCATGATTGTGGTATGAGACATAAAATACTTGAGCTACTTTATCAGTCCTTACTTTGATCAAAATCCACATCTCTGTGTGCTAACTAAATTAAAAAGCTGGGTGTTTCAGCTCTTCCTGATCTTTGATTGACAACTCCATACAGAATAATTCTCCACAGAGATTTCATTCATGGAAATGCCCATAATAACTTTTTTTCTTCAAAACAAACCCTGAATGACTAGAATATATTACACGGAAGCTGCAATGGTTATACATGACAGTGCTTTGATAGAACTCCATAATATTAATATAACTAATACCCATACTTATTCTACAATATTACAATTCAGTTACAAAGATATTTTTGTCATCTGTGACTCTTACGTCAGTGTATTTGAATGTTCACTCAGTATTTTTCTTTCATTGATTTGATCTTCTTGAATATATGAAAATATTGTTTTAATTTTTCTACTCTTCTCGGGTCTTTAAAAAGTATCTTACAAATAACAAAAACCCCTATTGGTATCTGATTATCTCGATTTTCAATGAGTGAAAATGTTCACCACAAAAAGAGTTAACATGTTTCTCTTTTTGAGCACTTGCCAAAATAAAGATATGTGATTTAGAAAACAAGCTTTTTAGAAGTGTTACTATTATGATATTTTTCTTGAAAAGCTCACTCTATTAACACAAACTATTTTCATGCACTAACTTCCAACCCTTGTAAAGACGATATTGCTAAATGCAAGATGCACACAGTTAAGCATGTGTTCGTTTTCGTTTATATTTATATGTTATCATTCTTTTATTCTAATCATAAAATTAATATAATAACCTCTGTGTGACCGGCAACTGTTATCAAAAGTGAAGCTTCCTCAGCATTAACTTTGACAAAGAGAAAACATATAGAAAAAGATACGGAGAGACCAAGAGTGTCTAAAACTGTCAAGAAACAAAAATAACATTGTTTGGTGGGATTTGATTTGCTTTTAAAAGCTGGAGTACAGAGCACAATAAATATATTGAGAAGACAGAGTGAATGACAGTAGGAAAAGTCGGGCAGATAGAGAGTTGAAGAAGGACACATTGTCAGATGTTCTAACATAAACCAAGGACTGCGGCACACTTTCCGCATTATTTGCGCATCGGTTTTTTTGCCTCTGTGGACAGAATCCTAATAGAAATGCAAGTGTTTTTTCTTTTCTTTGGAATGTGCTTATCCACAAGTGTCTGCACACCGTGTCCATGTTTGAGTGTGGGTCTTTGCTGGTTTTAGTATGATGTGTGTGTGTGTGTGTGTGTGTGTGTGTGTGTGTGTGTGTGTGTGTGTGTGTGTGTGTGTGTGTGTGTGTGTGTGTGTGTGTGTGTGTGTGTGTGTGTGTGTGTGTGTGTGTGTGTGTGTGTGTGTGTGTGTGTGTGTGTGTCCATGACGGTCTGCCACTGACGTACGTGCCTTCATTCGTTTCAGAGGATTATTCATTTCCTTTTGAAGTGAGGCAGCTCGCCCGGCAAGGAAGGTCTGAAAGGCGGCTGAGAGCAGGCTTTCATACTTTTCCAACAGCAGCTTGTCGTCTGGGGGGTAAATACGTCTGTAGGCCGCAGAGACAGTGGGAGAAAGGCAAGGAGAGTGAGGGAGGAGTGACAAAAAAAGGAGAAAGAAAAGACAAAGACAAAATGTTATCAATGTGGGGAGAAAGGAGAGGTGTGAAAATGATATAGATATTGAAAGAAAGCATAAAGGGGATGTTGAGTGTGATGGTGTGGAAAAAAGAAACATTGGGTTGAAGTGAAATTAGGAGCAGTTACAGAATTGAGAAAGAAGTAGTATTGAGACATAGAATACAAGGGGACAAAGCAGAAGGATGGCAAAATGAGGAAGAGATAAAGAAATGATCAGAAAAAAGACCATAGTCTCAGGGATAGAAGGCCAGAAAGAGGAAAAAAACACGATAAAAGAAAAGGTGAATAGATGGAATGAGGGAGAGCAGAAAATAGCGGTGGGTAGATAAAAATACAAGAAAGGGGGGGGGGGGGGGGGGGATTACAGGAGAAATTCATTTAAACCTGAATGGTAAAATGGGGTGACAGAAGAAAGACAAGTGGAAGGATCGAGTAAAAACAATGAAGGAGGGAGCCAAGAGAAAACACAGAAAGGAAAGTCTTTATGGAGAGCTTTGTTTGAAAACTTTCCAAACTTGACTTGCATGCTTTTTTTTACCTATTGAAAGTTGCTTTGTACACTCAATATTCCAATCTGAGATGTGCATTTTGGTGTTTCACATATCCTTTGTCCATGCACTCAAGACTAAACTAACAGTGTTCAGTGTTTATCTTCGGCCCAGGGGGGATTAGAACAATGTATAAACATCGGCCTGATTAGCCACTAATACGTCTCCAAACTCCGCTGTGTTATCACTTTGGCCATCACATCAAAACAACGTTCATGTTCTAATCAGAATAATGTCAAAAATATATATTTTGGCATTTGCAAAGACATTGCAAAGAGCCAAACTATTATACTAAATCAAAAGGATTTTAAAACATCTCTGACATATTTACATAGCTGCTTATCTAAACAAAAAATATACAGCTTGATGAAGTGCCTCTAAAGCAGCAGTAAATACACTACAAAAAGGAGACTTTTATGAATAAGGACTGAAACGCTATTAGTACTGAGCTAGTCTTGTATTATATGTGAGGTTGAATTATAGTTCAAGTGCAATGCCAGGCTCAACAATTTCCACCATTAAAATATGTACTGCACCCCATCTGCCATTTACAGCTTTATGCAGTTACCGTTTCGCGTGCATGATTTCCATACTGTTGAGGTTGACCTAGTTCGATGTGTTAATTTCGTTACTGCAGTTCAGATCAAGACTGCTGAGACCTGAACCAAACACTTCAGTGTCTTTATATTTTTCAGCTACTTTTCTGAGGTGATTTTCCTTCATGGTGCATGGACCTGGATCTTCTATCCCCTGAGACACATGCTAGAAAACGATGAAAAGCTCTCTTCATAATAGTTCAATAAACGACACAGAAGCTGTAGCATATGAAAAGAGACATAACCCTTTTTTCTTTTTTTTTTATGAGAGTGGGATAATCCAATTAGAAGGCTCGGCTTACGGTCAAGATTTAATTGACTGTGCAGTCTTTTTGGAAACCTCTCCTCCTGAACAAATTCATAGATGATTCTTCAAAATTAAAAAGAAAAAAAAAAAAGTATTCACACTTTGGATTCTTAGATGGATCCTTCATTTTGCATTAATCTAAAACATCTTTTTTTTTTTTTGCAGCCATGTAATACCTTTAGTGGTCCTCTGATGTCTAGTGCTTATGTGTCAAATTAACAGCAACCACCAGCTGATGCTCACTTCAATGTCAAAGGTCTCTCATACAGGTTGCCTGTAATAGCTGAATGTAAGTAAGTTCATTACCCAAACTCATCTAATGAGAAGCAATGTGTTAATCAGACTTCAATGCTGAGCCATCACACCATTTGAATGCTAAGAGGTCTATATTAGGCGTGCTCCAGACAGACCTCGGCCTGTCTGATTGACTGTCTGACTGCCTGTCGAAAAAGAGGAAGGAGGTGACAGCACTTCATGCAAGCCCAGATCAGCATTCCCACTAGCCAGTAAGTCAAGTGATGAGTCAAGAAGTCATTCAGACAGCTTGAACGCCGTGTGTGTGTGCGTGTGTGTGTGAGTGTGGGAGAGAGAGAGAGAGAGAGAGAGAGAGAGAGAGAGAGAGAGAGAGAGATGTTATGTCTGTGCAAAATATCAGGAGTGAGGGGACATGGAGGCTAATACACATGTGTATTGCTGGACAGAAGGAAAAAAACAAGAAAAATCAACAGAATCAGTCTATTTACTGATCCTAAAGAATTATTTGAATGGATAGTTGAAGAATTAATGAATGTTGAGTTTGAAGAAAAAAAGAGTACATCAGTGGGCAAAAAAAAAAAAAAGAGGGAGAATATCTTTCATCTGTCAAACAAGTATGTCTGCCAATTCAAGTGTCTATAATCCAGCAAAGTTAAACTTATGTGCTGGAATATATTACTGTAAAACGTGTCATAACATCCTATATGTGGTCTAGTGTATTGGTTCATCTCTCCATTTAACATATGTTAAACATATTTCTTTCATATATCGTTTATTCTTCTGAGAGCTTGTTGCTTGGCAAATACATAAATGTAAGCTGCTGACACAAAGACAGTGGGTGGAGCTTGTGGGCCAGGCAGCCTCCTCTGCACTGGTTTTATATTCTGTCTTACCTGTAGTTCCCCAGATGTTGCTTTTCATGTTCTTCCCTGGAAATCTGCTTACGAACCTGTGCCAATCGTTCTTTCTGAAAAAGAAAGATGAAATCTTCAAGAAAAATCCAAACTCTCACAGCTGGTGACCCGACTAAATATTTTGCCAGAATTTCTGAAGAGAAATAATAGAGCCATGTGAAGAAAAACAGGGTGCAGAAGGAGCCTCGCTCATCGGTGACTCATAATTCATCCCATTTACTCACCTATTAGTATATTACAAAAGTATAATTGTGGAGCTCAGTTTAGCATAAAATAGGGAGGAGGAGACCACTCGCTTACTAGCATAGCAAAATCATTGAGTAATGAGTTAATGTACCTTCAATAGACCAGAACAGGGTTCTTGCACTTCATCCAGTACAGCACTCAAAGATGAGGTGATACCCTTTAAAAAAAAAAAAAAAAAAAAAGTGCCTCCTCACTATCTCCCTATTCCGCTGATGACTGCTGTGGCTAATCAAAAGGCTAATCAAAGAGTGTGGGAGGCGCTGACGTACGAGTAGCTGCCACTTTATCCCATATAGATGAGAAAAGCTCCCCTGACTCCTTCATTTCACTTCAAGAAAAAAAATCTTTAAATGTAAGCTTGTCTCAGATAACTTTGACTCTTTTGACACAGAGTACGAAGGCAGTGAAAATGATCTTTTTTGGATGAACTTTTTCTGTGATTTCAAGCTTCAACTTGTATTTAAAGTGTATAATACACTTGTGTATTATACACTTCATTAGACTGTTGGAACTGTCACAAATTTCATGTTTGTTTTCTTTCTAAGTATCCGTGTGTTTACCAGAAGTCTCTTATGTAATGTCTGTGTCTAAACATATCTCCAATATCTATCTTTTCTTAATACTCTGGAGCAGAACTAGTGCTGAGCTTTATTTGCAGAAACTGAAATGAATAGAATAGAATAGAATAGAATAGAATAGAATAGAAATACTGTATTTTTCCCAGAGGGAAATTCGTTGTAGCATTGCTCCACACAGAAAAAACACACAGAACAAAAGTTGAAATGCCAATAAAACAGAATACAAATTTGATAAGTAATATTGAGTCTTAATATAAACAGGGGAAAAGGGACAAATTGTGACTGGTACAGGAATCGAAAATTAAATTCACAGAAAAAACGCAATAACCACTATTTACAAGGAAGAACTAAAGCGCCTTTTGGCTACAGGCAGGAAGGAACTTATGTGGCATTCTATACTGCATTCTGGTGGAATCAGTCTGTTGCTAAAGGTGCTCCTACTGCTGACCAGAATATCATGGAGGGAGTGAGAATCATTGTTCACAATGGACCTCAAGTTTGAACCGAATCCTGCTCTCTGAGACCGCTCTTGGGACTTCCTCTAACTTCGGTCCAGCACTTTCAACTCGTCCATTGTATTCCCCAGCAATCTTACGTTCCCCATGATGAGAGACGGGAGACACAGCTTGAAACTCCTCTTCTGCGCCTAACGCCATCGTCTCTCATGTTGCGATACATCTGGGTTTTTTTAGGGTGCTTCGTTTCCCCTCTGGATCCCCTACATGTCTTCTTCCCAGCCTCCTCTGGGAGGTCCAAGAGGTTCTGAATGTCCGAAGGATTTACACCAATGCTGACTGGCCTGAGGGCATCTGTTCCCTCGTGAACAGAAGCCAGCCGACCATCGGAAAGTAAACAGTGTGAAAAGAAAAGTCCAGTAACAATTAAGTCTGATAAAAAGGGCATGTTGGATAAAATGGAGAAAAGCTCACCAACACACCAGGAAGAATGACTCCATAAATGATGAAAAAAGTTGAAATAAAGCAAAAAGCAAGAAGAAAAAGCTGCATGAGTTTTGCGCACACGCACTGCCACTCCTGATTTGTACCTGAGGACCATTGCTGCACAACTTTTGTGTTGTTCCCGAGACCAGATTTGAATATTTGGGTGCGGAAACAAATGGGGTTTGTTATCGAGGCCACATTTAAGAAGCACTACTGTACAAAGATGACTGGTACCCTACTACACTTCCATTGGTCAGTAGTCAGCAGCTTAGTGTTTTTAGCGTGTGTCTCACCAGTTCTTCTCGTCTTCGTTCTAATGTGTGACGTTGTTTCTCCCAGTCTGACGAGGCAGCTGAGAGCTTCTTCATGGAGCCATGTCCGTAGAGCCGTCTCTGAGCTTCCGCTTTCTGCTGGGCCAGGTTGCGTTTCTTATCACTGGCTCTGAATCAACATGGAACAAGTGAGAAAATAAAAATGAGAATACCTGTAAGTAAACTATTATTACTATTTATTTATTTTTTTCCCTAACAATATCGTGCTTGCGTGCAATGGTTGTTTGAGAATATAGTAAAAATAGATACTACTCAGCAAAGAGCTCAGACGTTCAAAGACACAGAATGCTGTAAGCCAGGCGTCTCAAACTCAGATCCCGGAGGGCTGCAGCCCTGCATGTTATCCACAGCTCTCTGCTTCAACACGGCTGATTGCAATGAGTGGCTCGTTTTCTGGCTTTGTGCTGAGTGAGGTGATGAACCGTCAGGATATTCAGGTGTGTTAAAGAAGGGAGACATGGAAACCTGATCTGAGTTTGACACCCCTGCTGTAAACTATAAGGTCTGACAGTTTGTGGACCTTCTCCTTCACTGATGGACTAACATGAATTTGTCTTTTGATCATCCAATCAATGTGACAGAAAAAAAAAAAGTCCCTCAAAAAAATCTACAACTACAAACAATGCAAGATGTAAACAAACCCTGAGATAAGCAGACAGCTAATTCTGAACAAGCGAGGCAATGCAGTTTGGAAAAAGGGTAATTCATTTTAGTCAATCACTGGCCCTTTAAATTGGATATTGAGTGCTGTTGGCGGTCTGAGGTTTATCAATGTCCGGCCGGGTCTGAATTGATCCCATTTGATACAGTTGGTGTTGTGAGCAGAGACAAGAGCCAATCCCACTTCAGCACACCACCAACCCCTCCTTCTGGGAACGTGAAGTCATGACTATATAAGGAAAAAGTGAGCAAAGAACTAAAACCTCACTCCCTCTGACATGAACATAAGTAGTCTGTCTAGAATAAAGAGAATCCTGCTGCCTTTCAAAGCCTCCTAGAATTTATTTATCATGATCAAAAAACAACAAACGCTTCCTTTTAATTTGTGAGAACACAGCGAAAATCAGCAAGGACACTAATCATTTTTGAAAAGAGATTTTTTTTTTTTTTGCCAGTCAAACAGGGGCAGGACGATGGAGAGAGTTTTTATGTGGGCTGGCTGCACAATGCACAACGCTCGGCCAAAGTAGATATATGGTGCCACGTGTAATTACTCCATTGTGTCTGTTTGTGCAATTATGTGTTTGTGAATGTGTGTAACTAGTAGAACCACAGCTATATTTAGAGCTGTAAGAGAAGGACAAGCACAGAGATAAAACAAGGGCAGAGATCCAGAGGTCTAGTGTGAAATGATCAATCAGACGGCAGACTTACTCTAGCAAGGGGGCAGAAAAGCATGCCAGTACGCACGCACGCACGCACGTCTGACTGAGCACAATAAAGGAATACTGTGGCTTTGTCTTTGTGTCCAAAAAAAACACACAAATTCAAACCTCCTGTCATAGGAACGCAAATGCTTCAAGTGTTTAATTATTCTAAAACCAAAGCCTGAACATGACTAAATTCCATTGAGGGGGGTTTTCAAGGTTACTAAACAAAGAGATTGATTTGAATCTTCATGCATTTCCTGTCCTATAAAGTGTGTCGTCACATGAGTTTTAGATGATCGATTTATTTGATGTATTGTACTCCTGGGTCTGAACTGATTGCATATATCTTCATACACATGCTTTTGTGTACATGGCCATTGCAGAAAAATGTACCTAATGTTGAGGAGTTTCAGAGCATTGAGCAGTGCCCCTTTCTTCACATCATAATCAATCTTCTGATCGGTCCCAAAGCTCGGCGCTCGATTGATCTGCCACAGAACAGAGAAGAGAAAACAAGTACATTTGAAATGGTCTTCTTTTTTGGTTGTTTTCAGTTCAGCAAAGAAAAATGCCCTGCAATGAAAAAAAATGGATTTAGGGCATATTCATACAAAAAAGTAAACCTGTTGACACTAGAAAAGGAAGAAAGAAGAACAGGAAAAAAAAAAAAAAAAGAAAGACACAGAGACATGGATGGTGACTTTTCTTCACTTTGAAGGACACTTTGTAGCCGTTAGCCTTTGCCTTGCCATACGTTCTGTCCGTCACTTTGTCCTGCATATGTTTGGCCATGCAGAACAGCCTGACTCTGTGTGTGTGTGTGTGTGTGTGTGTGTGTGTGTGTGTGTGTGTGTGTGTGTGTGTGTGTGTGTGTGTGTGTGTGTGTGTGTGTGTGTGTGTGTGTGTGTGTGTGTGTGTGTGTGTGTGTGTGTGTGTGTGTGTGTGTGTGTGTGTGTGTGTGTGTGTGTGTGTGTAAACAGATTGTGTAGGTTAAACACTCACCACATAAGTGACCCTGGTCGATGGCAAAGTAACCTAAGTATGATGGTTGCAGCCTAATAGAGCAACACCCTGCCAATGGCACCATTATACCTGACACAACAAATCAATTATTTTACTTTTTGTGAGGTCCCCCGTTTCACCCGTGTTTCATGTGTATAAAGACATTATCTGACACCAGATTAGGATTAGGTAATTCAGGGAAGAGCAGAGAAAGGGCATATGAACCAGCAACTCTAACTAGAATGGTGTGCTAATAGGAAGTAACTTCAATTGACGATGCAACCGATGCCGGCAGAAACAATGGCTCAGATTAATAAACTTGGATTTTTCAGATGGTCCCCGAAGCCCTTTACACTGTTAATCACGTTCACTCATCACAAACATGTGCTGCTAAAACAATTGTAAACATTTTCAAATGCGGGTAAAGGGACACACGTGCACATGCTTAACAGTGCAACTTTGGTGATGTTTCCTCAAACCAGTTTTATGTACAGTTCACAGTCTCAAAAGATTCAGCAATTTAAAGACACAAGTCTTTAAATGGCTTGTAAACAAGTATTCTTCCGTATGATCACTACATCACAGTTCATCGCAAACAGAAATTTCTTTCAGACCTATTTCTTCATATAGAAACGTACAGTAGATTGATTCATCATTTCATCAGTTTTCTTAAGAGAGCAAATGCTCACTTACTCCAAAGTGCCCTGAAATACACACATACATTATTATGACCACCTGGCTAAAATTCTGTAGGTTCTGTTTTGATAGCTCCATACACAACAAACTGTCATCAATAGTTTATTCTGACATCTTTGTATCGGAACCACTATCACCTTCTGCAGCTACTGGAAATACAGAAGCTTACTGGGATTGGACCATGCAGACCAGCATTCACTCACCACTAATACACAATATTTGGATGACACTTCCTGCTTCCTGTAAATGTGACACAGCTTATGGACATCACACTGATTTTGAGTATATTAACATGCAAGATGTGCAACTTCTTAACAGTCCTGTTTCCAAGCGATTGTTTCCCTCATAGTCAGCAGGTCCAGTTCACCCAGATCTGGCATGAAGCATACTGCCCACTGGTATCACTTCTCCGCTGAAGGACACTGCCAAGGAATACCTGCCTGCAGACACCACGCCTCCAGATCCACTTGCAGCCCGCTGCCTTTGTGTGAAAGTCACAAAGGTAAAGGCTAAATATGGCTTCCAGCAGCTTCCTTTCTGGTCTGTTGTCTCCTCAGTCTGGCATAAGCTACTGAAGGACGCGGTAAAGTGGCATGCAGGAGGCACTCATCACCGGGCCGAGTGTTACTATCACGATCATTGAAAAAGTACACTTCATTCTAGTTGTCTATTAAGAGGGTGATTTTACATGAGTGTTTTATTGCGATATCCTTCTGCCGTCCGAAAGTGACGGAAAAATGTTTTAATGAATTTATTAATTTGCTAAGCTGAGCAGCTGTGGTAAGATTTTATCTCTAGTCTCCTCCCTTCCTAGCCCATAAAGCATCGTGCTTTAGCAGACTCCTAAGAATACCTGCTTCCAATACATCTCCACTACACATTTGGTCTTATTGAGAGTTTTAACCTGTTCTGGACATGCCTCTTTTTCTTCAGGGCCAACATAGTACACTATGTAGCAGGTAGCCATGTGTAGGCTTTAAATGTCCAACACGCAGTGATTGACTTTTACCCCACTCTTCCTCCATCATATCCCCACAGATCTCCACCAGTATGCCTTACTATACTCTTCATGGACCTGCAGCTTCAAACAACCCACCACCAGCTTGCAAGTTTCAGTTCCACTTAGGGAGGTTAACACAGGCTCTACTTTTGAGGTTAGGAATAAAACTTTTTCCATTTAATGAAGCTTACAGTAAGGGTTAGTTTAAGCCATCCTTTATAATTTTCTAAATAAGCTGCTATAGGTTTCCTCTCCTGTAGTCTGCGATCTCTCTGTATCTTCCTGAATCATCTTAGACAGAGAAACGGAATGGTCAGAGCCTCCTGCCCCCATCTCATTTGCAGCAAATGAACTTGACATTCTGTTTGTTGCCTTTTGCTTTCTGTCTCTATCCTATCATTTACTCTCTTTCTATCCTTTGAACCTAACAAAAACAGCAGCAAGCCGCCGCCTCTGAGCCTGGTTTGGCAAAGTGTTTACCGGTTAAAAAAGAGATTTTCTTTTTTACCATCGCCAAAGCTTGCTCAAGTGGAATAATTGAGTTTTTCTCAGGGAAAGTGCCTTGATATGATTATGTTGTTTTTGGTACTATATAAATAAAATACAATTTTATGTTGATCAATTGCCCAATTGCAACTATTATCACAGTTAAATCCTATTAAAGAAAAGCTTCTGCACAGTAAAAGATCAAACCTACGCACCAGGGCACTAGACAACAATTCACAGACAACCTTTAAAATAAGTATTTCTAATGTTTATTCTGTTACACAAGATTTTCAATGATGACCTGATTTGAAGATCAACTGTCTATTTTTAACAGAAACATGAATGGACCAGCAGTTCTCATCAGCAGTACCACATTTGAGTTTTACACTTTCTATTTAAGGATAGTGCATCAACTGTGTCAAATTATTTAGTTATCAAGCTAATTTTACTTGATGAGTATTCCGCCTTTGAGTATTATGGCTTTGTTTTTAGCAGCCCGCTGACAGCAACTTTTAATAAACTAAACTAATCATACTTCCTTAATCCCCTTGGGGAAAGTCCTTTTTCGCATTGACTAAATTTATTTCTAGGGTGCAGAGGTGCAGCCACATCCCGGCACTCCAGGGAGCTGATGGAGGTCAAGGGTCATGCTGAGGGGCCCAGTGGTGATCTGTACACAGTGGGGATCTATCTGCCAAGTCCACCGCTCTAACCACTGGCCCACTTTTCTGAGAGTTTCGCAATAATTGACACTTATTACAATAGAACTGACATATCCAGTGATATCAACATACAAATAAACAAACAATGAGAGCATTTATTAAGAGGAGGCCTGTGTGCAAACTATGACGAAGCACTGTCTGACTCTGTAGGTCGCTACAAATACTACTGACCCTGCAAAAGGGCTCTGGTGATTTTCCCATCACAGCAAATGGGGATATAAGGAAAATGAAAAGAGAGTGCAGAATAACTGAAAGAACATGGAGGATAAACAAATTATTGATTAAGTATTAAATATTTCAAGGACAAATACAATTATATAATAGTTGAGGGGGAGAAGGCAAACTATAATTATTTTGCCATCATAATTTTCAATCATAAAATTGACCCCATAGTCAACCCCCCCCAAAAATTAAAGACCAAATTCAATCAACTTAATAAATACAGAAACTCTGTTCCTGAATTGTTTTGTGCAAAAAAATTGCAGTCCATTTTAGGAGCAAAATCAACTTTAAGAATCCATAATGTTTGTAAAAGATCAGAACATTGTATATGACTTTATCAGACCAGATATTTGATTCAAATAATACTGAAAATTGGCTTTCACCTAAGGAAACAATGGATAATTTCAAAACACTTTTCTCAACCAAAGAAAACGATCTGAATCACAGACTGATGTTATTTATATTTTGTCCATGAATACTTATTAAATAATTCCAAATGGTCTGCCCACTTATCTCATAGCTTCTCTCCTGGCTGTGCTGCTTCCATACTTGTAGTTCCGTGTTAAAGCGTTTAACCAATTACATTTCAGCCATCGTCTGTTGCCAGGCGTTATTGAAATCTGCCTGCGGCCTTCACAGTCAATTCTGAAGGCGTCTGCAGCATAAAATAAGTGCCGATCACATTTTTTGCTTCAACTTATCAAATTTTGAGTTGGCAACTCAGCGCCTTCTAGAAGGTGTACGGCTACGTCAGGAGCCCGATGATTGGATCGTCAAACTTGACTCACCAGTGAAAGCGAACTGCATCTGTGGCGAGCTGCACAAGCAAAAATACAGTTGTGTTGATTTAATAGCGGGTTTGTCAACCTACAGTGAATGAGGGAGGAGGAGAAAGTGATTTGGTTATAGATTTATTGGTAAAGCCATTTTCAAGACAGATTTTTCAAGGGGGTCACTGAACACACCGCAGCGCTCCCCGAGCGTGAAGCGGGACCTTGCGGACTACCGGGCAACTTCACAGCAGGATTCTGGAGTATATTATTTCCCAAACAAAAGATTTCACGACCACGAAAAACTGACATTTCGTGTTTGTCACCCTCCTCGACCCCGGCAAGTTTTGGGAATAGCAAAGAAATTCCCTGAATGCAGCCCCCTTCAGCTGAACTCAGAGACATGGAGCATTTTGGATCCGTCCTGTTTAAGAACAGAACTGACTGTCATGTATGCCAGATGATTTATGAGGAACATCTCCCTCTGATCTCCTTGACCTTCTTCAGCAGAAGATACTGAGTCACAGCATGAGGCAGCTTCAATAGTGATAGAAAAGGACTTCTTGGTGGAACTGAAAAACACCGAAAATCTGTACAAATTATTGAGGAAAGAAAGCAGGATGGATTTTGTGTACAAATAATTATGAATTTGAGTTAAATGATGGAATTTTCCTTCATAATGTTACATTTTAATGAGGTTATTATTTATGCTTTTTTTTAATGCAGCTGAGCTTCAGAAGGAGAGTTGTGCAGTCCAGGTTTATTTCTAAAGTAAAGGCATTTATTCTGGCTACACAAGTATCTATCTGTGATTTATACTGCATTTCTGCATCATAACGTGACTTTTATGGCCATAAAAAAGTTATTGAGGGGTGGACGGATTCAGACTGAGCACTCCTGAAGGTCTGGGTCTGAAATGCACGGCCTGCCACTGTATTTTCCAGATACCAAATGTCCAAGGATTCCATGATTGGGGCCATAGTGGCGCAGTGGTTAGCGCTCTCGTCTGACAGCGAGAAGGTCATGGGTCTCTTGGTGTGAGTTTGCATGTTCTCCCCGTGGGTTTCCTCTCGGTACTCTGGTTTTCTTCCACAGAGCTAAGATATTAATAAAGTACATTAAAATAATAAAACATGATGTTCCCCAAGGCTCAATCTTGGATCCCTTTTTTTTTGTATTTTTACAGCCCATCTTGTTAAAGTAGCTACTTGTTTTATACTAGCCTGCTTTGCTTCGGCCTTACATGTCAGTATATAAACAATGGTTGTCTTTTATTGTATCAATTGTATCTGTGTTTTAGACATATTTCAACAATAATTGAAAACTAAGAGAAGACACAGGACCCAAACATGTCTGCTCAATAGATGACTGCTCGTAGCAGAAGTAGATGTCAGGCTCGAAATTCATCTTTCCCAGTGGGCCTAATCTGCAGTCAGAATGTGTTTTTGCATCAGAAACACTATCCGTCCTGTTCCTATCGCCTTTAATAAAAGCCGTTGGACACAGTTCAATACTTCAAAGCAACACAACAGACAATTGCAAGTCGTAATTTCAGCATGAGAGCAAAACTGAGCTAACTGAGATTCTATTGTGCACTATAGATCCACTTTTTCCAACCAGTCAAGAATGTGGGTAAAGGATGATTTAAAAAGCTCAGGAGAAAAACACATCACTTCGTAGCATCAAGTAATTTGAAACCACAAACTTTTGGGGGGGTTTGTTTCTCTGAAAACCAAGCCTCACAATGTGAAAGCTCTTTTAGACATATGAAGTGTATCTCAAATATTATGCGGCTACCTCTCCAACTCCATCCTTCTTTCTCTGTTGTTCTTTTCAAACTAACCATTGCTAATCCTGACACAGATGTGCTTACTGCGATATAGCTGATTTTGGAACAGTAAAGTAAAAAATAATATTTACATCACAACCAACCAGAAACTGACAGAACCATAGCGTATTCAGCCATACACTGGGTAGGCTAAAGAAAGCTGTGACTACTGAAAGATTAGGTATTAGCCATCTGTTAAAAAATTTGTTTAAATAATTTACCTTCTGGATAGGTATAACAAAACTAGTAAAACTGATACAAATATCCTTGACAGTCTGAGGTGGCTAGTGATGGTAGACACGTCCATCTATAAAGAGTAGAAATGTGATTTTACAAAGAAACCTCCACGTGTGTAAATCTATGTGGCTGTGTGCATAAGCGCTCACAAGATTAAGAAATGTCATACTGAGTTGTAGCTGTCAGGGAAGTATTGGTACACTCTTCTTTGAGCCAGCACTGTTGGACTCTTCTCCAGTAGTGCAGACAATAGCTCCACAAATACCACAGGTGAGCTACTAAATTGTCCCCAGTATGAAAGTGGGTTTGTATGGACATGCCTTTCTGATGGTCTGTGAGCACCCATATGTGCGTTTTTGTGATACAGCAACCATTTATCACAAGGTGGGTGATGAATGTCTTCCAGCACAGAGAGAAAAATAAGAACAGAGACCATATCCAACTCTTTCACTCAATAGAAAGAGGTATACAATACATCCCTCTGTGCGCTAAGGACAGAGCTTCAATTCGATCTACTCACCGAAGACAAGAAAAAAAAAAAGGGAAAGAGGTCTGTTTTCATTTAGAGCGCTCCCCAATGTGACAGCCACAATGAAAAGAGTATGGCTTTAGAGCACCGTAGCCTATAGGTAACAGCCAGACTGGCAGTGATCCTTGTGACGGTTGTCTCGTTACCCGTCTTCATTTCTTAGTTTGATTCGCAGTGTCAACCTGTCACAGGATAGACTGGCATTGCACTACTCACTTTCTTTCTGTGTGCTTCCATAGTTTGGGAGGATTTCTTTTTTTTTTTTTTTGTCCCTCTCCTTCCATTCACTGCCTGTCGCACACTCCTCAATGGTTTCTATTCCCCACTCCATTTATTGATGTCTTCCACCATGTTTTGTAACTGGTCACCACCTCCTCCCCACCCACATCCCTCCCTTTTCTCGCTCCCTCTCATTCTCCGGTTGTTACTTCTCTTCATTCCACTCTCCACGTTTCTGTGTTCTCCTTTCCCTCTCTGGCAGAGGAAGTTGGGCCAGTCTGGTCCTAATGAACCCCTGCAGGCTACCAAAACCCCCACTCTGATTTCCTTAAGGGACTCTGGCAGGGTCGTACAAGAAGCAATCGTTGTTCCAAGACGCATTCAATAAAAGTGTCAGATGAAAAGATTACAAACTTCTTTTTACTGATCCTTTGATGTGTTTCAGTATCGGTATCGCATCAACATAGGCTGAACATCAATCAGTCAAGAAACAGAAGGAACACATCAGCCCGTAATTTTTCGCAGGACATATTTATCTTCATCTGATCATCCAATTAAAATATGCAGAGATCAAAAGATGATCTGCTGAACAGTAAAACTCTACCGAATATAGAACCATTTTTATGTCAGCATCTGGAGGTGTGATTGAGACGTAGAAGTAAGCCGTTATTGTTTAGAAAAGCAGCTGTGAAATAAAGGTTGTTGTAGCTGAGCCTCATTACTTTTTGAGCTGGCTGTTTTGTCTGAATTGTCTCAGAATTGCAAGTCGATCTACTGCTCTTTATTACAAGCCCTGAAGTACAAACAGAAAAGAGGAAACTGAACCTTCAAATTGTACATGGCTGATTTAATTTCATATACTCTATTAATTTTTGGACATAGGGCCTGTCTCACAGTGTTTTGCCCGGTGAGGCATGGGAGTAAGAAGCGTACTGCTTCAAGATATTTAGTTAGTAAATGGCAACCAAACAATAAAAGCAAACCCCAACAATAACATTGGTATTAAAATAGCAACAGGCCATTTTTGCATAACTACAGTGAAGGAACTGTATTCACACTATAGTGTGAGAGTCAAATTCCATCCTGCCACCATTCACTATCATCATATCAGTTATGAATAAATCTATGAATAAAAGAAAAAAAAAGAAAAACTTACTATGATAATATGATTCTTTCACTCATTGTTAGAAATGTAGTGGGCAACAAAATCTAAAGTTAATGCCTGTGGCTTTTTGACTACTAGTCTCACTTTAATAATATAGCAACAGCGCTAGATCAACAACAATCAGCTGCTTTATTTCCAAAAAAAATTGCTTCCTCACATCGACATTTATTCTGTGTCTGGAATACTCTCTAACACGAGTACAAGAGCTGCTCGTGATTAATCGGTTCAGAAAAACGACCCCCTCCCTTATTATTCCTGGCAGTGTGTAAACAACCGCTGCTTTGACAAGGCTCCCATTTTGCCCCGCACACTCAAGTATATCGGCACAGTTCAACCGCTGTCAGAATGGAGCGTTTGTTGCCACACAATGGTGGCAAGAGAAAGGGAGGCAGAGGGAGAGAGAGAACCCGAGCAGAGCGACAGAAAGACGGACAGCTGGCCGCCCTGTTGAGTTGCTCTCTTGTTTCAGCCGTCTTCTCAATCACGGTTCTGTTCTTTTTGTGGCATTTTACGTGGTCCTCTCGGACATGGGGAAACTTTAGCAGTGTGCCGGTAAAGGTCCTGGGAGCAAGAGTGCCAATGCTTTCGCTTCGCCACCAGTCAGCCTGACCTGCCTGACTGGTTGAGTGGCAGGCAGGGGTCAGCGAGTCTTGCCTTTGGAAGACATCACATCAAACAAGGCTACAAAGAATCAAAGGTTCACAACGTTGTGCAAAAAAAAAAAAAAAAAAGGTAAACATAGTAAAGAAGGTGCACACTAATGTGCACAAGAATATATCATGAAAGCTTTCCCTGAGGTGTAGCCATCCGTCATATACATGCACAAAATATATAATCCTCTCACACCACAATTCCATATGTCAGGTATAAATAGTTGATGCAGTTCATATTTCTTTTTCTAAATTGCATGCATGCGCACAAACAGACACAGTCACTGCTCGTGCCACACATGCCTGATGATAAATGACTAAATGTTGGGGTACGTTTTCAACTGCCCCAAATACAAAGCCTATGCACTCCTAATTTGATACTTATTCCATGAAATAGTCATGTTGGGGGAAATGGATGTGAATAGAGACAGACAGTCTCATACATCATTCTAATTATTCTTTAATAAACTGATTTTGAGCTCACAAGTCACTACTGCCACCTAGGGTTCACAAGTGGAAAGACACCCCATCAGAGGTAAGGGCACTGCCAGTGTACAGTTTAACAAGAATGAATCACACAAAGTTCCAAAGACGAATCAAAGGCAAAAGGAGAATGAAATATGGAAAAAGGGCAGGAGAGCCTCAGAATAATAACTGAGTGCATCAAACTGTATGTATTGTCTATCTATTTTCATCCTAAAATATTCAATCAAGAGGGGATGATAATTATTTGGAGAGCGCAGGTATCCAATAAATTCCTCTTTAATCATCCAGAATACACAATCATGTTTGACTCAGCTCTTGTCGGGGTTAGGAAAAATTTCTCAGATTTCTTGAAGAAATATAAATATGTAAAGAGCAGGCTCATTCTCTAAGCCCATGCTCTACAATTCTTTTGAAACAGCAACGGATTCGGTGACTACACTTAATTTCTATTCCACACAGTCCATTTTATGCAACATTTTACACAATTTATTCCAGACAAGAACAAAAACTCTTTTTTTTCAGTGTGTACACAAGCGGGCTGTGCGTGCGTTAGAAGGTGGGAAACAGTGATAATACTGTATGTGTTTGTTTCTACACGTCTGTGTGATTGTATGTGTTTACAGTTGCCAGTACAGACTACTTCCCACAAACACATCCCCAACAGAAACACACACACACATGCACTTCCACTCAAAAGAAAAGGAAGTCTGGATTATGTTGGCTGGGGTACGTACAAAACTCATCTTGAAACAATTGGAGACTGAGAACAGAATTAAAGTTGCAGGAAGGGGTGAAGAGAGGCAGAGAGGGGGGGGGGGGGGGGGGGGGTTGAAGACTCACCACACTTTGACAGAGCAGTCCAGCTGCAATCTGTTGACCTGTTGTTGTAATGCCCATTCACACATGCACAAACACTCAGAGATGCAGACGCTCTTAGACACAAACAAACCCATGGCACAGTTGACCTAACGAGGCCTGCCTCATAAGCTGCCAATCATTCTACACAACTGCCCCGAAGAGGGGAAGGACAGGAAGAAAAGGCCCAAAAAAAAAAGATGGATGGGGAAGTGGTGCTTAAGTTGTTTGTTTGTATCTCAATACAGAACTATGACAACTAAAGCACAATGGAACGGTTTCTTGACCCCGGCTTTTTTTCTGGCACAATTTTAATTGGTTTGTATATATGTTTTACACAGAAAAGCTTCCTGCCTCACTCACTGGACAAAAAGATGAGCTGTTGGCAGGAATTTGATCAGAGGCAAAGCAGAAAGTACACACACACACACACACACGCACACACGCACACACGCACACACACACACACACACACACACACACACACACACACACACACACACACACACACACACACACACACACACACACACACACACACACACACACACACACACACACACACTAGCCCTAACAACCATGCAATGCAGGTTTGTATGTAATTGTATGTAACCTCAACACCTTGACCTTTTTCACCTACATTTATGTAAACAACTTCACACAATTCAGCGAGCCAAAGCCTTTAATGAGGTTTGGGGCCTCTATGAATTGGCTTTTGTATAGGTTCCTGTTGATAGCCATCAGGACGTCATAAGAACAATAAATTGTACTTTTGTCATAATGTTTTGGCTATAAGGTGGACAATTTAAAATGGTAGTAGATAGAAAATGGGTGTGTGGATTCATCTAGACTTTTTCAGTCATTCACAGGACCACCAACAATAAGTTTGGCATTAAAAAAACATGAAAATTATCTGTACCGAATTTGACACTATTGGTTATGCTGCCTTACAAAACGTGGGCCAGGGAAACCAGGGAAAAGAAGGGGTAATAATGTTGTCCTACTGATATATTTTGCCATCCAGTAAATGGACTTCTTTTGAGTCATATTGGGTCTGAAGACACGTGGCGTTCTTTATCACTCACACATCCTAATTTTGATACACAAATATGTGCTTGCAGGATTTATAGATTTACAGAGTACATTTTGTTTCATGTGGTAGTTCCTGTAAACAAATTATCATTGACTGACATTGCAAGATTTCTTTTTCACCTCACAAAAAACTAAGAAAACACTCAATGAACCCATCAACACAAAAGGCTTTGGCTATAACAATAGAAGATACTGCAGACTGCATGTGTACTTGATGCCTGTGTAGGTGTGTGTCAGCATGCACACACTTGAGTGTGTTTCTTTATGAAGTAAAAGAAAAATAAATCAAGGCTCAATGAAACACCTTTCCAATACAAGACACAGATGCTGTCTAGGCTGTTGTAATGAAAGTGAATGTATCAGGTTACGACATTTGAGCGAGTGAGCGTACATGTGTGATTGTGCTTATGTTGTCCTGATGTCTTGAATGTCTATAGGAGGGAAGACTTGTGTTGAAAACTCCGATGAATTAAGATAAGGATGCACACAAAAACCTGTCTCTCCCTTTATACCTTTTGTTCTCTCCTTTCTATGCTTGCTTTGAGCACAGTGCACAGTTGATACTTGGCCTTGGTTTGAAAGTCATTATTCTTGCCTTCTCTGTTCTCACCCCTAGTGACAAGCTATTTAGCAGATGTGTGCCGGTGTGACGAATGTTTTTTGCGTATCTATATTGGCTATCAGTGTATTTGCAATGATCACTCTTTGTGTTTGTCTGTTTACAAAAAGTTGGTATATTGTGTCTTGCACAGAGGGTTTTTTTTTTCAATCGCAAGGTAGCAAGAAATAGAAACATTGTCCTGTCAACCCAGGAGTTTGGTGATACACTTTTTGAATAACTTGTCCATAAAAATAGCAGTGGCCATTTTGGTGGTGAATAATTGGAGGATGTGGAAAGCAATCACGTTTCTTTTCCCTCTCCTCCTACATAAACTCAGAAAACAGCTGACAAAAATACAAATGCAAAGGACACAACTAATATCATCTGACAGTTTCTTTTCCATGATACCATCTAGCTTTCAGGTTTCCGGCTGACTTTGAGCCTACACAGGTTGAACCTTCATTTCCTGGCTGTGGGTTTGCATGTCTAACAACCAGCTTTGACGTTTTAAAGAGTTACGAGAGAACGTCGTTGGAACAGCAGTCTGGTTAAAGCCCTGACGACGCGTTGCACAAGTAATTCACTGTGACACCAATAAGGAAATCTGAGCAGTGGAGTCCACAAATTAAAACAAACCTGTCACACCCACATTATGTTTCAATTCCTAACGCAATTTTTACTGTTTTTTGAGAGACTCTGCGGCTGAATTAGATAAATAATTCAAAACAACGGGGAAATGTGGTGAAATGGATATAGTTTACCACAAAATGCTGCAAATGGGGTATTCTGAAAAATTAAACTTAGACCTGAGGGCTTGCCATTGGGTACCGTTAGTGGCAATCAGCCTATAGGCCAGACTGAGTATTGTGTCCCTGTTGAATAAAAACGAATGACAGTGGGGTAAAAAGTGGTAATAAAGTTATTTTCAGGCTTGACAGCATCCGTAGTGAGGATGTGAGAAGGGGGTCTCTGTGCGTACAACTATCCCCTGACTAATCAGTTGGATTTTGGAAATAAATGGTTGTTGCTGTAAATGTTGCGTGAAACAGAAGCAGGGTTTTTGTGTGTGTGTGCGTGTGTGTGTGTGTGATGTTAATTGATGAGAATTATAGAGAGCTGCTACTAGCACAGGGGGGATCATTACTGCTGGAGTGGAACAACTGCATTCACGGCTGTTTACTATGACACACACACACACACACACACACACACACACACACACACACACACACACGGTTTACCAGCAGTCAAAAGGAAGACAATCCTTTTGCCTCTCTCTTGTGCATCGTTTTGTTTTGTACTACAACTGTTCAGCCACACATAAAGAGTCAAGTAGGGCAATAATAGCACATTAATTCCACAGAGAGGGAAAACAGCAGCACCTGAAATCACAAACATGCTCTTAAATGAACCTCTTTTCTTTCACCCGAAATCTCCAATTTTTATTTTGGGTTGTATGATGGAGAAAAATAAACAATTTTCCCAAAGGCATTTCCCATCCTTGAGTCAGTTTGTAGGGATGAGGTGGGGGTGCTGCCACTTTGGGTTAAAGGATTTGGGTCACACTTTAACTGACTGGCTGGTATCAGAGTGGTGAGACAGAAATCCTGGAGTGGATTCTGAATTCAGATTTGTCTCCCAAATGACTGACACTTGACAGACCGACGCTGAAAGAATAAAAGACAAGTACCTCTCTCTGCAATCTGCCATCCTGACCTACATTTCCATACCCCTGGCAATATGCTCCGCTCTGTGCATGCATTCTTATATGTATGCATAGGTGTGTATGAAAGCACAGATGCATGTATGCATACTCACGGTCATACACAATCATATCCAGTGTAGGAGGTTCTCTCAATGTGTTCAGGTATTTTACAACGATAGACTCCAGACTGTGGCGTTTGTGTGTGGATACAAGAATATGAACGCAAAATCAGTGGGTGTGTTTATGCTTTCTGTCAGACTGTCATAAGGTCCTCCTGCTTTTGTCACATGAAGTCAGATTTTTCAGCCGTTCTCACATTTATAACACCTAGTGAGATTCAACAGGATTTCATAAATGACAAAAGTGACCGTCCTGTTGCATCATTACTTTAAAATTCAAAATGCAATCCATTTTTTTATCGCCAAAAAAAATGTACATTGTAAGATTTGTTCCTTGACATTACATTGTTAATGTTTTTTTATCTTTAAAAACACTTGTTTTTGTTTGCAGCATTCAGTAGAAATAACAAGAAAAACAGAGAAACACACTTATTTAGATTCACAAGCTGAACACACAAAAGATAAAGAATTGTACCTCCAATAGCCAGGGTTTGAGTTTCCGGTCTAGGATGATGTCAAAGCCCAGGATTTCAAAGCAGACACTGTCGCTCCCTGGTGGTTGGCCTGGGCGACACATTCGGTAGGCATGCAGCACGTGGGGCTCAGCCACTATTAATGTTTTCACCACCAGCTCCTGGCAGGAGACAAAGGGAGAGGCAGAAACAGAAGAGACCAACGTTTTATTTTTCATGTTGTCAGTTTCTATAATCCATAGGCTGTAGCTTTTTGATAGCTACTTTTTAAATGTCTTGATAACCTGAAAATGGAGTCATTAGGGGTCTTACTTTAACTGAAGGTTGAAATTGCAGACAAATGACTGCACCTTTAGATTCAGGGAAACACAGACAATGAATCAATCATAACACATTCTAGACCTGTAACCTACAGATATGGGAAGAGAGACAATCTGATTCCTGAATCCTTCTTTGGCTCCAAATAAGATGTCAATGTAAAATCCAAGGAGAAACTAAACATTACTGGCAACAAGGAATTATGTCACATGTATTGGCGGTAGTCCATGTGCGTGCATGCATGTGTGTGTGTGTGTGTGTGTGTGTGTGTGTGTGTGTGTGTGTGTGTGTGTGTGTGTGTGTGTGTGTGTGTGTGTGTGTGTGTGTGTGTGTGTGTGTGTGTGTGTGTGTGTGTGTGTGTTTGCATTTGTTTGCAGGCAGCTGCTGGTCTGCCCACTCTCACTGCGCAACACGGGCAAACATGTCCACCCTAACACACCAACACACAACACACAAAGCTTCCCCTCACCAGTCAAACCATGCACATACTGCTGGCCTGCAGTTTGCTCAGTCTAGTCTAACTGCTTAGTACAGGAGAAAGGTACGATGGTCTGGCCTCAGTCTGATAAGGAAGCAAAAACCACCTTCGTTTCCTATGTCACTCACACAACTCTATCCATACGTCAGCCCTTCCACCCATCTGAGCTACAGGCTGCCAAGCACAAACACTTGGTTCCACCACCACCACCAACATTTATGCCTGAAGTTCCCAGTTCTGGCTGCCATGTGTATACACATCACCTCACTCCTTATCCTGAGCTCCCAGCACTGGCCGACATCTTATACATGTACAGGCATGCCTCTTTCTTGTGGATTTAGTGCTAAAAATGTTGTGTTAAGCCTTTTTATTTCTGTGCCTTTTTATTTATGTTATTCATTGATATAAATAACATTTTTAAAAATTGGTTAAAGTTACTCTACCAGAACAAATCTTTAAGATATACTTGTCATAAAAGCAATCACTACTGCACAGAGAATAAACCAATAAACGAAAACTAGACCATTACCAGTCATTTCCACAAATTTCCAGCCCGCAATTGCCCAAATCAATCACGCCAAAGTCAATATGTTTACCAACAAACTGGATTTTGTTTAGATTGAACTGTGTTTATGTTTCAATTCTGGAATATCAAAGATGGCGTTGCAGCAGCTCACGCGGAAATATCAACAATAATTGACCCAATTCAGCCCGAAAATAAGCCAGACCTTCTCAAAGAAAGAGTGTTCAAGCCACGAGAATAGTCTTAAATGTTGCGAAACTGATCGTTGATCGTTTTTCCAGGTGCAAAATCAAGATCGACCGTACAAACGGGATCTTGCCTCGGGAACGTTCGGGGGTTTCCGATGTCAACAAACCCGGGTATGTTCTGCGAAATTTAAATGCTCGAAATACAAGTTTGTATGAGTGTAAAGACAAATTTCCTTCAGAAAGGTGTTGACAACATATTAGAGATGTACATCAACAACTAAAACTGGGTCCTAAATATTTCCATTTTCCCCCCTGTCAATTCTGGTAGAGTAACTTTAAACTAGTTTTCACACGATTTAATGAATTTAAGACACATAACAATTTAAGCTCTTTAAACTTACAGGGATCAGGGAATATATGTAATAAAGATCCTACAAAATCGAACTATTCTTATAAATGATTGACTACATTCAGACAACACATCAATAAATACTTGAGAAGCTTGTGGTGAAGAGTAGTGCCGAAAATGCATTTTTTATTTATAATTCTCAACTATAAACTTAATAAAAACTTGTGTTAATGAAACTGTTATATGCCAGTGTCTAAAAATATACCTTTCTTGTTTGTCTTTTTGGCACAAATTGTTTTGGGGATTTCTTTTTTGCCTCTGTGTGTGTTTTACCAAAAACAGCAGGCTACAAAAATGAACCCATTAGTAGTCGGACCCCGCTGTCAGAATTACACTCCCAGACAAAACCCAAAACTTTTCTACTCAACCTTTGGCCTCATACCTTCATCAATAATACCTCAATATGAAAAAGATGTCAGTGTTTCACAAGAAAAAAAACATATGCAGTCTTTTTAAACCCCACAGACAATCTTTGGGAAAACAAAATCTCTGCCTGTGACCATTGGCGGAAAGAGTCAAAGCAGCCTGCAAGGTTAGTACAGGAACAAGATGTAAGAGGAGAGATGAAAAGAAAAGAAGGGAGAGGGAGCAGAGAGCGTAAATACAGAGTGGAAACAAAGCACAGTGTGTGAGTGTGAGTGGACAGCAGTAACACCAAAGTAGTGCAACTTCTGAAGAAAGTGCAGAGAAAAAAAAAATGTGAGAGCAAAAGAAGAGGTTGATGGCCTGGCTGAGTCAGAGAGTAACACTCCAGTGTGTCACTAGGGGACAAGAAAGATGTGAGACAAAGAAAACAGTGTAAAGAAAATTACTTATTTTCTTCAGTCCACCTCTTCATTCCTGGTTCTGTTTTTCTTCTGAATTGTTTTACCCCCTTTTCAAGCATGTGAAGCCAGATGTAAAGTACACATGGTAAACTTGGAGTGAGTGTCTCTTGAACTCTGGTTTATTCATTTGAACGTTCTTTTTACTTTTTGTGTGTTTCTGTCGTTCTTTGTTTGGTACATGTTCAGAAATAAATATGCATTCATTCATTAACTTGAACAGAATAAAAGACATTTTATAGTGCTGCATTGCAGGACAAAATAGAGCAACTTGACAGATTATACAGACCTCATAGGAGAAAAGAGTGGGAAAAAAAGTTACTAATGCAAAGGTAAAACTCCGGGAATTGGAAGGTAACAAAATGTGAAGGTTGATGAAAAGAAGAAATATAAACTTGTGCTGAGTAGAGAATAATGGGATTTCGTTATGAACTTCAGTATTGGTAGGATTCAAGCAGACCACAAAGCTGACAAAAGCACTGACAGATGACACATCCAGAGTGGGTAGGGACTGAGGGACAAAGACTCAAAGTCAAAAAGAAATAAACAACAAATAGTCATTCAGAAGGGAAACAGAGTCGGGAATGAAGAGGTAGACTGAAATAAAAGAAGCAACTAGTGAAGAAGCCACATCAGAAATATAGGTGGCTAGGATCTGGCATGTGGGGCATTTATGGTCAGCTGCGTGTGCATACAGCATAACTTTATGCGTGCACGCGTGTGTGAACATGAATGCACGAATGTCTATGTATGTCTATGTATGCGGGTCCTGACCTGTATCTGTGGGTCTAAGTTCGTTATGTTAAATTGCAGAAGCATAAATAGGATTTTTAGAAAAAAATAATAGAACAAATCAGATTCAATCAGATCAGGTTAATGTGTTTGGTCGAGCTTAGAGTAGTGGCCAGATAAAGAGAGCGCACCCTCCAGGAATGATGTTTTCTCTAATGTCTTCCTGCAGTTACAGTAAATAAGCTCACTGAATCAATGTCATAACAAATCATATCAAACCTCAGCTGGTTCACTTGTGTTAAGTCCAACCTATATTGGTGAGAAAAGTATGTGTATATATGGAGCGTTACAGATGCGGATGCATTCGGTTGTTGTTAGCGTTTGTGGAGTGTTTTGTTATTGTTCGACATTGTCCTTTCTGTTGGGGAAGAACTAAGGTAGCACATCTGCATGTAATAGTATCTGTGTTTGCATTTGTATGAGTGAACTACCCACGTACAGAGACATCTCCCCAGAACTTGGCCACGTCATAGTCGTTGGTACGGAGGAACTCTGTGAACCAGGAGATGGACCTCTTGCTGCCTTTGTCCACTGTCTCATCGCGCTCAAAGTTCTCATTGTGTTTGTTGACTGAGTAGTTGGTCAGATGCATGTAAAGCTGGCTCTGTATAGACAAAAATGAATTAGTTAGTGTAAAACGAGTCAACATTTTTTCATACATTTTTCACAACATCAAAAATTGAAATCTGCAGAGCAGCAATAAATGTAATTTGCTCCAGATGGCATGTTTTGTTTGTTGGTGAGTGACAATTTTACTTTTTTTCATTTTCCTTGGATCCCTTTATTCACTTGCGATCCTGAAGAAAACAAACTTCTTTCACCTCAGTCCTACTCCCACCTACCATGCAGTCATATCTGATTATTGCTTAGCACAACCACATTCAAATCGCTGTCTCATAGGAGGATGCAAATTACAGTTAAGCATGAAGACTCAACAGTTTACCAGTAAACAATATAAAATATGGGCTGTAACAATGTCTTGAAAAATATACAATTGAAATTATCAGATCCATTATGCATTTGATGAAATTCAACCATTAGTCTCAAGTTTCTCTTCTACAAGGTGATATCCTCAGATCCCATTTTGTCTCACCAACTGTTCAAAATCCCAAATTCAAAACCAGAGTTCTAACTAATGTGACATACTCATTTTCTCTTGATCACCCATCCGATAATTTGGTTATGCTACAAAGTATAAGCCTACAATACAATGCCATATATTTTTCTCCAGAACAATAAGTGCAAACACAATGGCGAACATGCAAAAATATCCTAAAAAGTAGAAGAGGATGTGGTATAGTGAAATAAATTAGGTCATTGTGTGACCTGGTCGTATCCAAAGCTGTGTTTTAAAATATTCTTAGTTGATAATGTTGGGCTGGCTGAATTTTACTACTAATACAGAGTATAAAAGTACCGTAATATTACCACAATAAATGAGTTATAGTCACTTAGTTTTCCATATATATACTGTATAGCAGTTTCTACTTTGTATGTCACTTGTTGCTCTTCTTAAATTGTGTTTGGAAAACCCACTTTGCCTTGCCACATTTTTGGTGCATGAAACAGTCAAACGGTCAAATAAATCCCTCAACCACATGATTAAAGTGTATAAAACCTCAACAGTCCCATATTATACAGTTTTTCAAAAATTTCATATAGGTCTCATAGGTGCCGCGTCGGGTGGTGGATCGGCCATAAACGATGGATTTATTACGTGAAACGGCGTTCTTGTGTGGACAGGCCCTTAGAAGCAGCCCGTCCTACAAGGGCCACGGTTATCAGCAGTAACAAGCTCATGGCTAAAATGCATAATTCAATGCTTGACTATACAGTTAGCGATTGTGTAATGCTTGTTGTATCCCTCTCTTTAAACGCCATCCCTCATATTCTGAGACAACACATCCTTGTCCTTAGCCTAAAAGTTAATAACTGTGTGACTGCAGGCCAATTCAGTCGCTGATGGGTGTCTGGGAGCCACTCTCTGTGGGACTGATCATCCATCTCTACGGAATGACTCCCTCTATCATGTGCCACAGACTAAGACAATGCACACTTGTGTCACGAGAGGCATGCAGCCTGTCTATGTGTATGTGTTCATATTTTAGATGAGCATCTCTCCTGATAGGAAGCTGTGCATGTGTGTTGTGCGTGTCAGCATGTACGTGTGTGTGTGTGTGTGTGTCCCATCGTGAGCAAACAGACTGTGCTTCACCAGGTGCAGCACCTCAAGGCAAATATGAGCGGCTTGATAATACAGGAGACATCTGGCATGTGGACATCTATGCTCAGCTGTGTGCATACAGTATATCGGTCTGTGTGAATGTCCATGCATTACACAGTGTAACCTGTGTTTGTGGGTCTACTTTGATTGTACTAAATCGCAGAAGCATAGATACTAATCAATTTGGTGTGTGTGTGTGTGTGTGTGTGTGTGTGTGTGTGTGTGTGTGTGTGTGTGTGTGTGTGTGTGTGTGTGTACACAGGTTTGGGGGGGGGGGGGGGGGCTCACCAAGTTGGATTCACTGGGTGCATGGTACTTCTCTGTGCCCATTCTGACCAGGCCATCGTTGTACAGGAATATGCGGAGCGGATCACAAGACGTGACGAGGACATAGATGCGGAGGTCAAACTTGTAGCCCTCCATCAGGAAGGGCTTGTCCAAGTACTCCTGAACTATAAAGTGCTCCTGCACTGGCAGCTTCTCGCAGTTGCGGATAAGTGAGATCCTGGATCGACAGAAACGTTATTAATCCTCAGTGGAATTATGGCGTCGTCAGCAGCATAATAAAATATGGGATAGTAAAGACAAAAAAAGATAATTAAAAAAATGATAGATGGGACCATAGTAGAGGCCATGAACAAGACTAATAACATTGGCACTGTTTTATATACATGTTGGAGCAAACAAGACACAGATTTTATGGTTTCAAATGTAATATTTCATTACAAAGTCATTTGGAAAAGTTGGAGACATAATTATGGTGTGACACATATCTCGTACTATTAATCTTTACAACCCTAGAATAACTTGGGACTTCTGCTTTTTTTAATTACTGGATAATACCATAATCTTAAGCATCATATGGAGTTAGAGATTAAAGCTATGTCCATGCTTTGAAACAATAATTTCAACACTTACATAGGACATTTAGCCTTCAACTGAGAGTGGTAAAGAAATTATGGTATTCATGTGACCTTCTATTGGCATACAGCCCTGGATGAAAAAAATAAATAAATGCAAATTGGTGTATAGACAATTCCTCCTTTTGGGGAAAGGCGTTTGGCTCTGTCAAGCCATTTATACAAATTGTGTTACCATTTCCTTATCTTGCATGTCCTATCAAATTCTTTCAAATGCATGCAAGCATTCAGAGACAACACAAATGATGGTTTGTCTCACCCAAACTCTTAATACATGCTGTGGACATTTTTGTTTTTTTAAGTAAAACTTCAGAGCAGTGCATCAAATGATCCATCAAATGTTTTTTGGGTTGTTTTTTTTAAACTGTGAGCAGGTTAATAGGAGTGGACATTGTGCTCTGTTTTAAACTACTTTAATCTATTTGCTTTGGTCTCATGTCAGGGGCGCTCAAGTCTTACAGTCCACAGACCCTTACTAGCCCAAGACTCCAGAATGAGGTGCATTGGTTTCTGTACATCCATGAGGGGATTTCTGTCATTTTTCTTTTTTAACTGTGCGTCTGAAAGGGAGCGGCTGTCTGAATGTGTGTACTGAGGGTGAGGGGTCATTTATAAACAATCCTCCACTATGTAGAAGCAAAGCAACTGACCTGTGTCACAATCACTCATAGTTCAGGTTGACTTGGGCTAAATTGGTTACATGCGTGACCAGGAAGGCTCCATTACACACTTGCAAGCATGCGCACAGCACACACACAAACACTCAGCCAAGATGTAATGACTTGATTGTTTAATTCATACAGCTAGAGGTATGGGATATCGCGGCACCAAGCTACCAGAGGGCAAACATTATTCTGGCTTCTGTAATCAAAGTAAGAACGTACAGTACCCCGAGAATGAGAGCAGTGCAGCCTTGGTTGTTGTAACTTCATAAAATAATTAACATGCTCAGTAAGCTCTAATGAAGCAAAAACACTGAAATGTAGTTGGAAAACTTCAAATGAGGCTTAATAAATAAAAAAATAAACAGATTAGGATCAGGTATTATTTTCCAAAGAATAATAAACTAACAAAATATTATTTTAACTCTGTGTCCATTCCCTAACGAGTTGGATAAACTCCTCCCAGTGTAGGTACTCTTCAGAGTAAAACTATTGGTTTTATTTGGGTTCATAAAACAGTACTTCCAAATGTCATCTGAGTTGTATTTTAGAAAAGGCTTCATTGGTCTCCTTATCACAGTGGTTGAACAGAAAAGAGCAGGAAGTCATTTGGAGCCTGATCAACAAGCTGAGGGGCCGCCCTAACAGACAGCAAGCTGACTGATGAGGACAGGGTTAACAGTGTTAGTTAGTTGAGTAGAAATAGCAGAGGAGAAGTCGACGTGATTGATGAGCTGCAGTGTCAGATAATCAAGGCCCACTCTCCCCTGCCTATTTAATTTGCCACCGGAGGGGATCTCGCCGTTTTAAGCTCCACACACGCTTTTATTTTGTTTCCCCTTATAATAAGCTGGGCTTCAGACACAAACAATAACTTCATTTAGTTGGCCGACAGAAAAATAAATTACAGGGGGTAGAGATAACTTAATTTCCTGCCGCGTCACACCGTGCAAAAAAAAAAAAGAGAAAGAAAAGAAAAGAAAAATCTAATCTTGTGAGCCGCCTGCTGTTGAGTGGTCGAGCTAAACTCATCATCTTTCATATTCTTAATGTATTGCAATAATTCAGCCTTTGCTGCCTTTTATTCTTTAATAAATAAGGGCTTAGTGCAGCATGGAGGATAAGTAATGCTCACATTATACCAGAAAGGACAAATTCAAAGAGAATAACAGGGAGAGTTGAGGCACACTGAGCTATTTCTACTTCAATATCTCCACCTATTGGTGCCACAGATGAAGGCACTCAAAATTATTTCTTCATATTTCATACCCAAGGGAATTGCATTTTAAAGAATAAGTCCATAAAAAAATATTGCACGATCTGAAAAATTGGAACAGATTCCAAAGTGCTCCAACGACATATGTGAGATGTAAGCATACATATTCATTTTAAAGCATAGTGAATTTCAAAAATATATTTACTGTTGTGCCACTCTTTGAGTTATTTATTTAATTTATGAGACTGAATTATCTGAATCGATGAAATTGGAACCACTTGATATTTTCACTTCATCTGTTTTGTCTGAGAGTCCTCGACCCCCTGAAGATCAGCGGAAAACCTATTCAGCTTGAGTACCATATAAGTATCTGTGGCACAAAATTATACAATCAGTTAAAAAGATTGTAAAAGAGACAAGGGAAAGAGAGAGGGAAAAAAAAAACAAAGAAAGGTGGCATTACCAGGAGCGAGGTATTGGGGGTAGACCTCATTTTATTTGACAAAACACAACGAGCAACCTGGACAGATCAAAGGCCCATCCGGGTTTTCCTAATCCTATTTAAATCATTTAGAAACTATAAATAGCCATTCTTGAATTAATGTCAAAAACAACATCACAGTCTTGAAACTTAATTGTATCTTGTACTCAAAAGTAAAGACCCAACAGGTTGGACTGGATTTTAACTGAATTTACAGCTGTGTCAAATAAATAAAAGTCATTTTGCAATGCTTGCACTTCTGTAAAAACCTGGACTAAGTTAGTGAATACTTAATGATTTCAGATAAAGTAGTCAACATATGAAATGGAAAATGTGACATGATAACTAAAGATTGGCTTTTAGCCTATGAAAGTATAAAATATGTTTTCAGGTACCACCGCCAGCTCATCTTTTCAGAAAGTGAAGCCATTCAGGGACAGAGTGCCCTGCAGCAGCCTTCTGTGTCCATTCTCTAGTCTGACCCATCTCTGCTGATGGTGCTTCATAAAAGAATCCCATAACCACATGTGGAGACCACAGAAACAGGGAACCTTGTGTGTGTGTGTGTGTGTGTGTGTGTGTGTGTGTGTGTGTGTGTGTGTGTGTGTGTGTGTGTGTGTGTGTGTGTGTGTGTGTGTGTGTGTGTGTGTGTGTGTGTGTGTGTGTGTGTGTGTGTGTGTGTGTAACCTGGGATTTATGATCAAGGACGCTGACATTCACCACACCCTCTCAGTTCAAAAGCTCAATCTGGTCCAAACCATAATTCTATTTCCATAGACACAAATGTCAGGGTTGCAAACTTCTTATTGTCTTGTCCTGTTGTGCTTGTCCCCTGTTTGCTCTACTGCCAACAATTTTTTTTTTTTTTCACTCTGCATCTTCCCAACCATTCAGTCTCACCCCGTCGATGTCAGTCAGTGTGAATAGACAATGGGGTACGTGCTAGCCTCTGACCTACCCATGACCCATGGCTCCGTTGGCAGGTTTGACAATGAAGGTCTTCTGCTTGCGCTTCCTGCGCAGCTCTTGGACATAGTTTTGGAACTGCGTGTACTCAGCAGGGAAGATCCACGTTTTGGGTATGAAGCTGTACTCTTGAGGCTGGCACTTGACCATTCTTGAAATATTTAGAAAAGGGACAGTGGGGAAGAAATGTAAATTTTTAGAATACTCCATCTTAGACTTGTCATTTCTAACATTTTAAGGATTTTTTTTTTTTTTTTTATTTGGTGCTCTTTTTTCTTTTCATGCATATGCAACTAAAGCGAAGTATCTTATTTGGCGTTAAGAAAAACAGAAAACTTACTTGGACATGTTCCTTGCAAGGCAGTCTTTACGGCAGATTTCGCCCATGCCAGGGAAATGGTTAATTCTCTGCAGAGGGACAAGCAGACATAATAATGTTGTTAGGGCCATTACGCCACTCAATTCCAATCCCACCCCTTCATAAAAATGAGCACATTAAAGGCAGCAACCTGAAGTGAGCTTACAACGTTCTGACATTTATGCCCAATTACAGACTCAAAACAAAAAGGTGACGCTGAGACCTTTCTCAACCCTTATTTAGTTTACCATGTTTTTTTGTTTTTTTTGATACTTTAAAAGGTTGGGGAGGGAAGAGGCAGGAAAAAAAAAAAAAAAGATCAATCTCAACTCAGAGGGGCCAAGGTAATTGGTTCTGCATCGCAAGCTCCTGCAGTGACAGTTGAATGAATTGCTTTGAATGCGCTGAAAGGAGGGTGGAGGCAAAAAAAAAAAAACTCTGGGTTTTCTGTATTCTTTGACCAAATGAGCCTGAACAGGGACGTTAATTAGGCTCGTATGAGCTGAAAGTTGACAGCAAACTCTCACAGTACATCACTAAGGAGGGAAAAAAATAAAAGAGAGAAAAAGGGTGAGAAAGAGAATGCGTGATTATTATCCAAATGAGACAGTTGTAATTATGGATTCGGAAGAGATTGTATAATTATGCCAAAGCCGTGGGATTACAAGGCTTGTGAGGGCAAATCAAACCCAATTTTTGAGGGTCTTCTACTTTTGCGGCGAACAATTATCTTATGAAGCATCCCAGTGGCATGACGGGAAAAAAGAAGCACCAAATCACCGGATGCATGTGAAACATTGGCCACAGTGCTACATGTTAATCTGTTACAACATTTGTTATATTCAATTTACTTAGCTGAGCTCTTGCTCATCATGCCATACGCTTTCTGACTAACCAGTGATTCAATCGATCAATAGTGCCCAGTCTAATCAAATAAGCACATGTACGATAGACGGCTAATGTTCCTCAGAGCTGAGAGGACGCTCTGGAAGTTCACTCAGCAGGACTGGGGGTGGGGTCAAACAGAGGTAAGATCACTCTCTCAGAAAAGTATGAATACTTCAGACCAAACCTTGTCGGGGTCTTTCTGATCAACATCAGTGGTGAAATTTAGACCACCACCACCATTCGAAGTTGACGATCGGTATGTGTAAACGTTGTCGCTCTCTGAGTTCAGCCAGGTTTCCTCTTTGCTGCCTGTCACTGGCTACCAGGGGTCTCAGTAAATTGAATCTTAACAGTTGCTCTCCCTTGCTGAAAATCTCCCAAGATGCTCGATGTACGATCTCTGCCATCTGCTTTCAGTTTCATTTAGATTTTTTATTTTTATTTTTTTAAATCATTGTTTGTGTGACTGTGTGCTTGTGAGACATGGGGAATTTAGAGATGCTGCATTGTTCATGCAGACTTAGCTATCCAAGCCACTGTCCTATTGAATACATGGCTGTGGACGATGCTGTTAATTGTGAAGTTTTATTTTCACTCTATTAAAGGCTGTATACAGTATAAGAATTGATTACTTCCTTATTCAGTGCACAACTTTCCTTCCTGGTTTCCCTAAACATGAGGTCATCCATGTCTTTATACAGCTTGAAACGCCTTTGTTCTATTTTCAGTTATACGTTGTTCTTAAATGCTTACAGATGTTGAGATAAAAAAAAAAAAAAAGTGTGATTTAAACAGATTTAAATCTGTCAACTTTCAATTTAATCCAAATATTTTGGGGGGATTTTGATAAACCTACTACAGTGCAAATTTCTAGCCCATTTTAGTATAAAATAATTAAGATGCTTGAGTTATTTCGTGGTCGTTCATCAGATTGTTTAACTTCAATGCAACTCCAACAAGTCCTGTTTTGCAGTTACCAATCAAAATAACAATATATATCAAACTATAATCTGAAAGTCTAGAAGGTTGAACATGATTCACCTCAAACCCTTTAATTCAGATGCAATATTTCTTAAAATCCTAGATATTGGTTCTACTGTTTTTCCTAATGCTTAGAGGGAAATTGTATCTTATTTTTCCTTCTAATGACACATGTTTTTAGAAAGAAGTTGCTTTATTTGAAATTCAAAATGATGTGAAACACATCTAATCTTTTTTGTGACGATACATTATAAGTTTCACGTGGGACCTGATCACTTCCAGAGCTATTGGCCACTGAGTCACCTTTTTTTAAAGTACACCGCAAAGGTTAAGTGGCACATTCACCTGGTCAGGACAGCAAATTGGACCTGATGCCCTTTTTCAGAGCACATAATCTCTCTGCTATAACCTCTGGGCTATAGTGTCCCCAATCAATGTGCACTGACGTGACAAGAAACTGTAGCTGGGCTGTGTACCTGGTAATTCCTGAGCTCAGCAATTTTCTCATGCTGAACCGCTGAGTCATTCCAGATGAGGTTGGCAGTCTCATCGTCATCTCGGGTCTTGATGAAGTTCATTTCTTTGATGACTATACGAACTGTGGACAAACACCCATAATATATTTTTTTTTCCTCTCAAAAGCATGAGCAGTGCAATCATTTTAATCAATTATACAGAGTGATTCCAAGAAAATAACCAAGATGAGCATTGAGACATATTCATGAGAAAAAAAGGTAGATTTCAAATATAGTAATGAAATACGATGTGGCTCGAGAAATGAAATATTTCTGCTTACAGATCAATGTTTCATTCCAATATTTTGCGGGGCCTAAATTTCATGTATGCATACATTAGGAGAGAAATGAGTCTGGTAGATTATAAATCAAAAAGCTCCCAGCTATATTTACCATTCATGGAATGGCGGCAAAGCAGCCAAACGTAATGCCTCTTTCCAAAAAGATAAATTGTCTGTAATGCTTTCAAATCTCAGCGGAAACCCCATAGTATGAGAGATAGGTGGCAAGCCCATTTAAACATCAATCCAACAACTATTCATTATTCAGGGAGTAATGAAAAATTCATATGCCCTAACGAAACAAGGTATTAATTAATTTCTTGAGAGCCTTCATAAACCTGGAGAAGGCTTGCCTAATGTTGCGTGATAGTGCTTGAATGGGCAAAAGATGCAACTTCATCAATCTGTTAACATCAGTAGAGGCTAACAGTGTTTCGTTAACTGGAACAAGGAAGGTTTGCATCACAGCAGGCTTATGCTCACAGTTAACAGCAGGATCTTGGAGTATAACAAGGCCATCATCAATCCTTCCCTGCATATCTTACTAAAAAGATATCCTCAGGGCCAGAGTTTATACTCCTTTCTCAGTGGGTATAAAGCAGATTTCCAACACTGCCGTCCCTGACTTTTAACCTTTACCTGCAATACAATCAATTCTGTAACAAAAAAGACAAGTAGAAAAAAAAGACAACAGCAAAAATGAGCCATCCATTTGGCACTTAGTGTTAATTTTGCTTCAGAATAGCCCTGCTCTACTCTCAGAATGGCCACTGTGAGGGTCTCGTCACAGCAAGCAGACTGACTCACAGCTGGACGTCCATCTACCTACAGAATCCCGACAGCCTCCAACTTCTACTTGCTGCTGCTGACTCTTTAGTTTCATAGGTTGTAGTTTACCCCTGAGAGCACTGCTGCCACAATATTTTGAACATGTAAGGAGTGCTTACAATGCACTTTTAGTGCAATCTTTAAAAAAAAAAAAAAAGAAAAACTCAATGCCAAGTTAAATTACTTCAACAAAGACTTGTGTATGAACACAAGGTCAATGTGTCTCCGTGTAAACGGGTTCACTGGACTGTAACTCTTTTAAGTTTACTTTAAGACAACATAACAGCGAACATAAAATAATTTCTCACAGATTCTTTTAGTTTTGTGTGGATGTGTGTGTGTGTGTGTGTGTGTGTGTGTGTGTGTGTGTGTGTGTGTGTGTGTGTGTGTGTGTGTGTGTGTGTGTGTGTGTGTGTGTGTGTGTGTGTGTGTGTGTGTGTGTGTGTGTGTGTGTGTGGTGAAACAAACATTACAAGGAGTGCGACTACAAGCACTCCTACCATTTTTGGAATATTGTGTTGTACAACGTCATTAGCATCAACATGAAAAATCGGTTTCTTTTCAATGTACCGAGGCCATTGACTGATCAAATTTTATCTTTGTCTCTTTGCTACACATGCATGCTTCAGTATCTATTCAGAGTGTTTTTTTTGTTTTTTTTTATTCTTGTCCAACATCTATATTCTAGTTTTTGTTGTTGTCAAAGCCTTTTTTTTTTTATTGTACTGGAAGTAAGTTACAATACCTATTTCATATTTTGTGCCAGCAACATTGGCAGTAATTGTGGTTTTCTTCTTTTTGGTGTGCACCTTCCTCTTCCCACTGTTCTGGCGGGAGCCCACAGATCTTCCATTCATGGGGGACGCTCCTTGATCCTCTAGAGAACAAGACAGCAGAAAACAAGACTGACAACTCAATGGTGTTTGTTTATGAAGCCAAAGAATGTGAAAAGAATTTGAAATCCGGTCTGTTGGAGCTCAATGTATTTGAATATGATGTGAATGCATGTGCATAACAGTGATAACAGGATATCGGTGTCACGCTGTCAATCTTGGCAGACTTGAACTTTTTTTTTTTTTTTTTAAACTTACCTCCATCATTGGGAGAGGAGGGCATCTCAGGTGCTGAAAAAGAAAAGGGGAAAGCCAAGCTTTCTGCCAGGCTTGGCGGGTGGGCCTCACAGGATGCTGAGAGCACCCTCCAAGGGCTCTCTCACACTCGTACTAGTTTCTCTTCCCTGGCTGGGATTGTATGAATGTTGTGGTTTAAAATGGCCCAATGGATCATCTGGGCATCTCCCTGGCAGCTTTCAAACAGCAGCAGTGGAATCTGAGAGGGCAGGGGAGCCAGAAAGAGTGGGGAAGAGTGAGGAGGAGGACTTCTCAAGGGTCTGCACAACTCCAGCTTATTTACAGCCCCAAGAGGAGAAAGGGAAGGAGGGGGTGGACAGAGGGGGGATGCCTGGAGAGGAGAAGAAGAAAAAAAAAAAGCATTTTACTGCTGCGGAAAAGCAAGTGGAAGGCTGACTGCTCAGAGGGACTATAGTGCACATTGTGGATCAGTGTGTGTTTTCTTACTGGATCCTGAATGCACTGAGCAAGTCATTCGATGTAAAGCAGCGCTAACAGTAGCACAAAGGCCTATCACAGGGGACATCAGTCAATCTGGCACTGGACAACTCAGTGGGAACGCCATGCAAATCTTGCACAGCAGTACCACTAATAAAATAGTCTGAAGCTGTGCAATGTCTGCTGGAATAATTGATACCCCATAAAATCATTGTGAAATATTAATGCAATTGTCATGTAAAGCCTTTCCAGCAGCAGCTCGTTGTGCCTCGTGCCAGCTGGGTTTAAGGGTTTGATTGTATAACTGGGAGGTCACTTCATTCAAACAGATGGTTTTAACACACCACTTTAAAGTGGTGTGTTAAAAATATGCCCCAGGCGACGAACAGTGTGGGAAAGGAACACAGGTCACCAGCCAAATTCTGCTATTACTTAGTCGTGGTCAATGAATGTATCTTCAAATCACTTTTGTCGGTAATCAACCATTGTGGAAATGTCCTATAAAATTACAAATATGGAGAGTGTGGAAAATACAGTTGTTGGATGATGATCACTGTTCCTTTATAGTGAGTCAATGAGATTTGAATACTTTCCTCCCTTTTCTGTTGGAGGTGTTCAGTGTCTTTTTTTAATACTTGTTCTAAACATTTTGCCCATTTTAAGACCCAACCTGCACAAATGTAACTGTCCATAGGGGTCTAACAAGCCAGCATGTATGAGTGTTATATATACATTTGTTTAATTGCGATGATGTGATGTTTCGGGCGTCATTGATGTGTGTTGGACATGTGAAAAGTTTTCTCTGGTTGAGGAACCCTGGAAGTGGCTTAATCCTGGTTGTAAACATATTGTAAATTCAATCAGAAGTCACGTGAACATCACATTATGGTTTAATATTATTTTTCATCAGAGTTTAATAAAACTACATACAAAACAAATAAAAACTCATCAAACAGAATCCAGTCACAAAAGTGTTTTCTGTTATATATTAGGGCCCTTGTGCAGATTTTGCATGTTGTCCCCCCGCGCGCGCGTGCGTGCGTGCGTGCGTGCGTGTGTGTGTGTGTGTGTGTGTTTGGGGGGGGTTTCTCCGGTACCATCCTACAGTACAAAAAACATGCACACACCACATGTGGAGTAGACTGAATGGTGTTGCCTCTTTTTCACTTTAGAAAGAGATCAACAGTAGCCTCTAGTGGTGAGAAAATGTTAAAGAATCACTCTTTATATTGACTAGGGGTTACAGTATAGTGTCCAGTAAAACAGTGGCACATGCACACTTAAAAGACAATTTGATACAATTCTACAAAGCATCTCTATCGATTCTATTAGCAGCCCCCCCACACCCCCTTTTTTTCTTTCTTACAGGGAATCAATTTAGGGCTGGACAATATATCCCTAGTTTATCATTATCCTAACATCTACATGCCAAATGTATATATTGCAGACTAACTAAAGTGCAAAAAATTATGCACTCTGCGTTCATGCTTTGCATGTCAACATATTTGGCGAAAGCGATGCCCTGCTTCCCTAAATGCACGCCCGCTAAGTAGGTGGGAGTGATTGAGTTCATAAAGTGAGGGAGTCTTTTGAGATCAGGTTGGTTTCTACCCAGCTGGGTTTGTTTTCCTTTCTATTAATACAATGGGCAGGTTGATAAAAAAACATTGTGAGCTCCTTCACAATATAGGGCACACTTTCAAAACTGATGCCACAAAGAATATTTCCACAGAAAGCCCTCTTATTTGAAGAACAAATCCTAAAGCACAAAGACTTTAACATGATTTATTAAAATTCTCCCATTAATGGCAAATCAAATCGTCACAATACTCGACAGCACTGTAACATATTGCACATTCACCTGACTCAATACAAGTGAGTTAAGCTGACTGGACATGATCATGTGCCTTGGAGGGCATTTCAACCCTGATCTGAGAGGCTTCTGCAGGTCATACCTTTAACCAAACCAGCTAGATTCACCAAGTATCTCTCTCTCTCTCTCTCTCTCTCTCTCTCTCTCTCTCTCTCTCTCTCTCTCTCTCTCTCTCTCTCTCTCTCTCTCTCTCTCTCTCTCTCTCTCTCTCTCTCTCTCTCTCTCTCTCTCTCTCTCTCTCTCTCTCTCTCTCTCTCTCTCCTCTCTCCGCAACAGGCGGATGACGCGCACACACACAGCTCTGTGTGCAGGAAGTTCCAGCACTATGAAAGACAGATTTGAGGGAATTGATGAAAATGTGAGCAATCCCCATATTATATAGTGAAATTCTCGCCCTGTTACAATGTGGACACCTGTGGCTTATAGTCAAGTGTGGCCTACCGTATGTAATTTCTTTTTTTCTTTTTAAATTTTGTGGGTGAGGCTTATAATCAGATATGCTAAATAGTCCGGAAAATACAGTAGTCAGAGTAAAAGCAAGGCAACCTGCCCTGCTGATGATCTGCCTCCACCCACCTCCCAGTAGTGCACTGGCTCTTTGTATAAGAGACAGGCCACACTGTCTCTATAGAAGCACTTAGACTTCTGTGTTATGTAAATCCTCACCAACAACTGCGGGTCTGACACATGAACTGAACAACTGAACCCTTATGAACACAACCCTATGACGACAGCATACATACAGCATATTCTCTAATGCAAGTCATTTGAAAATTACACACAATCCCTCGACAATTGCTCTGACGTTAGTCCTAATTATTCAGTGCAATATTGCAGGGTTATTAATTTATAATTCAAGGAACAATTATTTATGTGTTTGACCAATATTGCATCTCAGTATCATCAGTGTTTCAGCAACAGAAGACATTTTAAATTAAGGATAACATTTTGAGGGTGGTAATTTTATATGTATCACCCAATATTAGTGATGTAAACCCCCTTGTGTTCAGCTTCAAGAGAAAAACTAAATATTACTGGCAAATACAAACTTAAGTGTTCAAATATCTGCACTAATATTGTGATACGTCTCTGATTGTGCCTCTGAGAACAAGAAGTGGCAGCCTGGCTGTGGTAAAAGGTCGTATCCGAGGCCTTTTGGTAGCTCACTGATGAATGACCCAGCAAAAGGAGGCCTTCTCATGTTTAGATTCTTTTTGTCATTTCTTTTTTTAACCTTCGCCAACGAAGGTTTTTATTTTTTGGGCCGCTTGTATTTATTGGTTTGTATGTATATATGTACTGTATGTATGTATGCATGTATGTATGTTACCAACTTTTAGCAAAACGTATTGACCCCAGTTGCATGAAATTTTCACCCAAGCACCAATCGATTAGACTTTCACACATAGCAGCTCCTGGAGAGGTAAGATATTTCCTCGGTTGTGGGCACGGTGGAGCTCCGCAGTGAGCCCTCGGTCAGGGCTGCAGCAACGAAGCTACGATTAGCTGCCCACTAGCACACAGCTATTTCCGCTCCGGAGCTCGTGACTAATATCTCAGTTCGACAATTCTCCAAAAACACCTGTGTGAGCACACTGACTCGGCACTGGTTTATCTGTGTGCCTCGGCTCAGTGTTTTGCACAGTGATGTTGCTATAATCTGACTGGCTAATTAGCATTGATATGAGCTAATGGCTAACACGCTCGCGATGATAATTCAGTTGCTCAAAGAAATTTGGCATTGGTGAAAGTGTGCGTTCTACCGAGTGCACGTTCTAGTTTTTGTTTGTTTTGCCATTTATCGCCATGACAGTGGGGGTGATAAACCACAAAATGCCCTGGTTTTCCTTGCATTTGCATAAAAGAGGCAAGATATTGTGACATAAGTTCACAGTATGTGATTAAGTTAAACACTTTAAACACGTTTTTGTTTTTGCCAGTGACCTTGTTTGGCCACAAGGGGGCCTCGCCTTCTATTTGAGCGGGTTGTGTGGGACCAGCGCTGACACGTCCTTCAGGTAGGGGCCAGAGCCATGCAGACCATTATTAATTTGTTCATTTCAGTAGCCCGATTACTGATCTCTTATGTGGGAACTGTAGCAATCTCAATACAATCCCGCAAAAAATCACAACAATTTCAATGCACACTGATCAGGAAATTTAAAAAGGAGCCTGCTTTTTGAAGTCTTACATTAACAATGTAGTTATCTTTGATATTATGCATTTGGTTTTGTATCTCAGTGTAGACATTGGAGACTCACTACAATCAAACATTATATTAATGATACTTCCGAATTTTCGAAATATGCTTTGAGGGTATTACATTCCTTTTTTTTTTTCTCGTTGTAGTAAATTTTCACTTGGAAAACAAATGTTCACCATTAAAATATGTTTTCATATCTTACTGATGTCATTGCCAAATGTGATCATTGGCGTTTCTACAGCGGGTGGTAAAATGTTTGTTTGTTCCTCGTTAATAGGACTTTAATACTTTGACGCAATACCACTATTTCCCCAGCAGAGTGAGACAGAGGACCATCATAGCAGAGTTCAACGTGACGCGACGAATGCAGGGCGCGCGCACGTACACTCGAACACGCACCCACACGCTGGAACGCGCGCACACACACAGCAGAAAGCATGTACGTACATGTAAGTCATGTTGTGTCATCAATATGTGCACTGTCTGCAGCTTTCAGTTGTAATTTTTACAGCAACAGGAAATCTCATAAACACAAATAACTTTGAAAGAAGTGTACCGAAGGAAAAGCAGAGCCTCAATAGCAAACTCCATTTCCACATGACAGGCTGAGTGACACCTACAACTACCAGCAGTACATCCCTTAGGGTTTGTTTCGTTACTGCATCCTTACATGGAACTACATGTCAAATGCTAAATCAATAGAAAGGCTTGGGGAAACGCCACTTAGCCTTGGGTTGTGCTAAAGGAGCATTATTTGCAGGCACAGGTTCTTTTCCTGAATGTACAGTAAGCTCCAGTCTTCCATTTACAGCAGTACAAGGACCGCAGGGCTTGAGGAAGCATTCAAAAGAGATAGTGGGCAAGAATGAAGCTATCTTCGCTCTGTTATAACACAACTCTGTTATTGAATGAAAATGTACATAAAATATTTGAAGAGCAACATCTTCATATAAATTATACAAATACTTTATGTGAAAGATTTCATAAATGAAAAGCAATTAAATCACAAACATAGTATTACAAAAAATCTGAGAAACTGTTCCAACATATCTGGAATTGTATGCCATAGATAGATAAATAAAGATGTTTATCGGAACACTGGTTCACAAAGTAAGTATGAATCCTATTTCAAGGCACCGCTTTCAGTCACTCATCTAAAACATATTGCAATGCAAGAGGGAAAAAGACTGCAAAGAGAGTATCAAAATAATTTCAATACAACCATATTTAAACTATTATCAAGCGTAGACTGGGGCTACAATAAATAAAGTCTTCCTCATTATTTACATAGTTTTTTTGATCAGTAGAAATTTCAGGGGGAAAAAAATACCATGAAAAAAAATTTAAAGTATCTGCACTGTGGCACAGTTCGTGCACTTGCTTTACAGCGAGGAGGTCATGGGTTAAAATACCGGCCTTTCTGTATGGAGTTTACATAGGTGGCTTTCCTCCGGGTACTCCAGTTTGTGACTTGTCCAGGATGTAATCTGCCGTCGCCCATTGTTAGCTGGGATTGCCTTCAGCCTGTCAGTCACAATGTCTATTTACCATGAAGGCTCTACGTTTCAAAACTTAATGGATCCTGTTTGTGCAGTTGTGTAAAGCTGATTCATGCCCATGTTGCCGGGTAATTGCAAAAACTGATATGTCCCCCTCTATGTTTAACTTTTTTTTTTTTATTTAATATTTCCGCATTAAAAAATGGCTTAGAGCTACTATGAGCATACCAAACCTGTAGGGGGCAGTGTAACAAGAAGCATGAAGCCATGCTAGCCAATCAGAATCCTGGAAAAAAACACAACGTCACCAATGGCATAAGTTATTTCCTGTTCTTACAGCGATAATGGTGCACAGTTCGTTTGTTTGGACCGATAAAGAAGTGGAGCACCTTCCTAAATGTAGCGTTAGAAAAAAAACAAAAAACACAAGAACGGGCGCTGCTGTTCACACGGTGATATTTCTATGCGTCACAATTTGCAACATCATGTTTTGACGCTGTGGTGTACAAACTGTGGCACTTGTTGATGAGGTCTAGAACACATACAGTAACATATACAGTGATTGGTAAAATAGAATGTTTCTTTTCTATTTCACTGCTGCGTGTGTTCTACAAAGTACAATTGATTTGAGTTTAATCATTCTCACAGAAAAATTGCTGGTTTAGAAGTAGTAGCCAGTAGGTCTAAAATTAGCCAGAACCAGCTACCCAACGTTGGCTTCGTGCTTTCTTCCAGATATGAAGAGGAACAAGTGTGGGAGCAGTCAGCCCACAGGGTGCTGAAATACACCAGCAAACAGCTGAATGTTCAGCTGAACTTCATCAGAGAGAGTTTACAGTAATTTAGGCAAAATTGTTCCATTTAATATTCAGCTTCTCTCAGCGTCAAATATTCCACAGTTGCTTTATGATCGTTGATGTTTGTTTACCAGTCCTGCACTGTTTCATTGTGGCCTCACTTCAACGCGCCTTATAGTAAAGATTGACTGTTAGAAGACTTTCTGCCAAACTGCAAGACTTAGTGATGCACAACAAAGTTTGTCGGTGTTACCAGAAAAGTCATTTAGAAACCTTGCAACACAAGGATGGACTATTTGGGGAAAGTAAGACTGTCTCCCTTTCAGCAGGGTAACCTGAAGGTGAGTGTATGCATGCAGGGGCATCAAGATTTGGAGTTGCATTGCAGTTTAATACCAGGATAACTGACACCAAAGGGTCATAAGGGGGGGAACCAAATACTAAAGTAAACCACCACAACAGGTTAGTTTGGGGACTAAGTTATACGAGGCAGAGACAATATATTTATTCATATAAAAGATTAGACGTATATGTGGTCTGTCAGTGGCAGACTGGACTATAAACAGACCAGAATAAAGGTAATAAATCATCAAACATGGTGTGTTATGTAATTAAGCAGTCCAATGAATAAAGCTAAAACTAAACCACGTAACCAGCAAAGCATTAACGCTGGGCTGAGCGGAGAACCGGTGGGGACGGGCAGTGCCTGTCACAGCGGAGTCGGTGTGGTACGTTCCACATCACTGGAGAGATTGTAGGCCAACCCATCTCCCGACACTCTCTATTCGGAGACCGCAGCGAATTGGATTTTCTGGATCTCGCGTGAAATGTCAAGGAAGCCGCCTGCGATCACAAACCCGAGTGCCCGCGAGCCTGGACAGGTGTATTGCAGCCATCATCATCATCATCATCATCATCATCATCATAATCATCACCCCGGATGCTAACGGGCTCTGCTAACGCCAGATGCTAACCACTTGCATAGGTCAGGTGGAGGAATCAAAGAGGGGAAACAAGCCGTTACAGTGTGGACTCAACCAGTTAAACTTGTGGCGCCGCAGGAACGTTACAAGGTCCCCGCCGAGCGAATGTGGGCGTCTCCAGATAACGTTGCTATAAACACAAACGCCTCCGATGCGCTGCGCGTTAATCCAAAGGGGACATAATGACCCCTACTCTTCCTAGCAAAGGATGCACAGACGGAGCAGCCCGTCAACGTTACCTCAATTATTCCCAGGCAGTGCAGCTCCTCCTTGGCCGCTCTCATCCGGGGGACGCGGCTGTCGCTCCGGACTCAGACGCGGGCCTCTCTCCGGAAGAGCCGCGCTTGTTTTCAATGTGTTAATGATGTCTGCTGGAGCGTTACTACTGTAAATGGACGTTGTTCCAGGGCAGAAAGCAGTCAGTAAATTGTAGTGCTCTCTTCTGCAGAGTGTTGGAGCGGCTCCACGGCGAGAACCAGGGTTGCCAGATCGCGCGAGAGAAACAAGCGAACCAGGTCTTTGAAAAAAAAAAACGGAGAGGTACCGATCCATTTCTCTCTCGACACCGGAAGTCACGCGATCTTCATGGGTGTTAGAGCATTGTTAAGTGGAGACTTCTCCCGTCTTATCCTATAATTGTCTGCAAGACGTATTGGCGGGGGCACATTTGGAGTACCCCCACTCACATTCTCAAAGGTGTTACTTCCAGTCTCAGCAGGCTGCAGGCACTGTTGATGTCCATTGCAATGGTCACTAGTGAAATACAAACCTATATCGTGTCCTGATTAAGTTTCTGAAGGACATAGGTATTTGTCAGTTTGTATCACCTATCCATGTTCCTGAATAAGTGATTTGTAAACTTTTCCGGACATCAACATTGATTGACTGTTTTTGTTTTGTATTTTAGATGAATCCCTCTGTAATTGTTAAAGGATCCAGGCTGGGGTTCATAACCCCATCATCCACAGAGTATGGCTGTCCTCATTGTCCCAAACAAAACAATGACAGATGGTGTGATACAGACAGGTCTGCAAAATCGCTGTGCAAATGCACTGCATATCTAATAATAATGCTGGATGACATTTGTCTGTTTACATGTATAAAGTGGTCATATGTTAGATAGATATGTTGGATTACTTTGATCTTGGTTGGGTACTGTAAATTAGATTGGCCCATGCTTGGCTTAAAGAGATATGTAAATAAACATACTTGACTATTAGCAAAAATAGTTCAATTTCCTAGTATTTACATTTGTTAATGTTGTAATTTACTAACAAATGTATCGTTAATTAACACATTTTAGTTGCGGAAAAGTCTTTGACCATCAAAGAATGTGAGTAGCTCCTCGAGGGAAAACATTCTCCAGTCTTCGGGCTGAAGAGAAAGCTTGAGCAGGACACTGAGGTTAATTATCATGGCGAACCTTTATACACACAACTGAAGTTTTAAGGATTGAAGTAATATGAAAACACAGTTTAACGCGTAGGCCCTCCAGCAGTTTTACCCTATGGCAGTATAGCGAGAAAATGGTCCAGGGTGGGCTGAATCAGCTCTAACTGTAAGCTTTATTAAATAGAAAAGAGCAACAAAAGACACACTTGGCTGACATACTTAGCCCGCTCCTCTTTAGGAAAGGCTTCATGATTGTTTGTTTAAACATTGAAGATTAGAAAAAAAAACTGTTAACCTCAAGTATTAGTTGTTTTTTCAGGTGGTGGTGTTAAAAATGGTCTGTCTGCTCAGGGTGTCGAGTGACTCAACTGGTAGAGTGACACCCCATGCACAGAAGCTGCACCCTCGATGCAGCGGTTGTGGGATTGAATTTGCCTATGACCAATTGCTGTATCTTCCTGAAACATTTATTGTAAAGGATGTATCAGTTTTGACCTGCGAGTATTTGTCACATTTTCATGACTAAATGTCAGCTCAGTTTATCTTTCTGTCGATAGTTAGAAGATGCTGATTAATAAATGGTGGGACTAGAGTCTGTTGATGCTGACTAAAATCTAGTTTTCACAGTTGCTGTTGGCTCTTTTTTTTTCACCACTCATCATCTCTGTCTGCAGGATCCTCCAGGCTGTCAAGGACAGGAGAATCAAACAGTTTTTTCAAAGAATCAGATCAAGGTAACTTTGATAAAAGAAGAAACTGCGCTGTTAGTAATTCTCTATCAGCGATTACATGTTCACATTTACTCTGTGACGATCTAAGGAAGGATGCATCCCAATCGGATGAGCCTGTGGCAGAACTCATACAGTCAAAGATGCTGCATTTCACTGAAATAAAAATCTTATAGTTTTGTTGGTTCACAGAAATATCAAAACCATATCAAAATCAGTTTGACAAATTATGAAGGTGCGAGCAAGCCAAATTAAGAAAATACATCTCTTTAAAAAAGCTTACAGTTATCAATATTTGCAAGTAACTGCAGAAAAATAAAAACCCGAAGTCACTCATAATAAACGGACTTGGCAACCCTGGGCAAAACCATTCCGCGTTGTACGGAGGGGGGGTGGTGGCGTCCATAAAGCGCTGAAGTTTGCAATCGCAATCTGGAACATGCAGGACATCTAGTGCCCATATCGGTATGAATCAGTCACCACATACTACACTAGCCAATTATGAAATTTGAATTGATAAAATAACGATTTATTTCGCGAACTTGAATATGATTTGTAGGTTTCAGTAACGCGCAGATACAAACACAGGGCTGCCTAGCAGCTGTGTCGCTGACCGTGGTGCTAAAAACAACCCCGCTGGTAATGGGCGCGCCCCGCACAGAGGTCATTAACGAGCTGCTGTCTCCCTTCACTCCGGCTTTGGTGGGACGTCACATCAGTCATGGGGGTAAAGATTACAATTCAACTGATAATGAAGAAAACAGGCTCTCAGTTAGATGTTATTAACTTTCAGTAGTGTGATATATTTATAAGGAAAGTAGAAAATGTATGTTGACTGATTTGGGGGGTTTTTAGACATTGGAATTTATGTGCATTACCATTTTCTCATTAAATAAAACTAATAAGAAAATTAAAGAAAAATACACAGAAGGGGCAAAATTTTTAAGTAAATGTACACTGTAGACTACAAGGACTCCTAGTTAAAGAAGAGTCTCATTTTATTAATGTACAAAAAATTAAAACAATGGCAATGTTAGCACTCTCGCTTCAAAGCAAGAAGGTCATGAATTCAAATACTAGCCAGGCCTTTGTGTGTGGAGTTTGCATGTTCTCCCTGTGCGTGCATGGGTTTCCTTCAGATATACTGTATATACTGATTTTCCGCCCATAATCCTCCCACAGTCCAAAAACACGCATGGGAGGTTAAATGGTGACCCTAGGTGCACAGAATTCCAGCACAATATAAAATATATATATTTTACCCACTATCAGTACAGGCTTTCGTAATGCTGCAGACACTTGTAAAAAATAGTTTAAGTAGTTTTTAATGCTGGTTAATAATGTGGCCCCATAAAGCATTCTAATCTAATTGGCATCCATGGCAACCATAATTTTTTGGGCAATACCTGTAAACACTGTTTGAGATATTGAATCATCTGTGAACAAATAAAAAACATATGTCAATAATGAGTTTATGTTTTGTGGATAGAGTGGTGCTTTGGGATGGGGGGGTTATGCTCTAATTTTAGGTTAAAATATGAGTTAATTGTCATTGTGCTGAAAACTGAATAACATTCAGGGATATTTATTGTTATTATTATGCTGTTGAAGGTATTAGTTTTCTTTTGATGTTTGGTTAATTGTCAGTTCACTTGCTTCCTTGGTAAAGTTATATTTAGTTCAATTGCCTATACTGATCTGATGGCATTCCTACTAGAAACATCCCTTGGAAGGTTTTGGGTTTTGCTTTTGAGTTTTGGAGTTAAATGCAATCTCTTAAAACAGAAAATCACAACTTGTTAAATATATGCTTTAAGCTCTGTAGTATTATGACTCTATTATGATTTTATTGCACCTCAAAAATGAGTCTGCTTTGTAGTGTGTGTGTGTGTGTGTGTGTGTGTGTGTGTGTGTGTGTGTGTGTGTGTACACAGGTTTGTATGAAGGCCAGCGACTGGCAACTGTCCTGTGTATAACCAAATTATAGCCATAAAAATGACAAGGTCATTACTGCATGAATTCTTGAATAAACCTTAGTGATTGTTTCTATATTCACACACACACACACACACACACACACACACACACACACACACGCACACACACACACACACACACACACACACACACACACACACACACACACACGATAATAGTATAAAATATTGTGTTTTGTGTGTTTAGTAACTTTGAACAAAATAATTATAATCAAATATTAACAAATTATAACACAAGGGGAGAGCGTGCACCAGCAATTATAAGTCATGGGTACACCAATGGTGAAACTTGTAAACTGAATACAGTCAAAATTAAAAGATGGTTTAGTTCAATCGTTCTGTATGTTGTTGCACAGTAATATTTCCATATTGACATGTATTATTTCCGACCGGTCACTGAAGGCGGCAGACTGTAGGTCTGACAATTCCCACACGACGTGAACGCAGCACAAAACGACAGCAGGCAGAGGTGAAAAGTCTGGATCATGTTGTCATTCCAGCGGAGGCATACGTGAACGACAAAAGGACCTTGTAAATAAAGACCACCGAGGCAGTTAGCAGAGCACGTCGCGGTTTTTGTCCACCAACAGGAGACATTTATGTCGTTTTCACCCCTCCAGCTAACACCAGCTGAATTTTGTTAGCTAGCTGACGGAGGACCCTGTTAGCTAACCACCACCATCGTCGCTCCCAGCCAGCTGTGAATCGCCCTGTCTTCCTACGATGGGAAACACGGCAACTGCCAAGAAAGGCAATGAACAAGAAAGCGGTGAGTATCTGGAAGGCCTCCAGCTGACCTGCTCGTTGTTTAAAGTGAGCTATTGTACACAGTGATGTCTCTGATCAAAGCCAGTGGGGGGAAGCACCGCTTTAGCAGTTGTTGACCAGCGTTAGCAGACAGCACGGTAGTATGGGCTGCAGAGCAGATCCATCTTTGGTAGGGCAGTTTACAACCTCTGTCTCCCCTCTCCTCGCCATCTCTGTCAGCTTAGCTCCACTGAAAGCCATCCCGCAAAGGATACAGTCAGGCTTTGTATTTAATTTTTTTTCTTTCAAAGTGACACAGGCGAAGATGACAGTGGCATTGCTGCCTTATTCAGGTTTTCGTAGTGTTTAATACATCATAAAACATCCGTTCTACGTGATCATTAATATCCCAATTTACAGCAAAAATGCAATATTTAACTTGAGTTGCCAAAGAAGCGCGTTTCATCTCCGAAGTGCTCACATCACGTGCCTGGAGGCAGATAACATCAGCAAACACTGGTTTCTACTGAAGCTGCAGTACAAGGCTTGGTCACTGCTAACAACAGGTACCTGATAACCAGTATAACAGCAGCTAGACCTCAAAGGCCTCTTGGTGTGGTGAAACCACATTTTGTATTTTTTTTGTGTGCGTTTCTAGTTTGTTTGTTTGATACACAACAGCCACTGGTGTATTTTTAAAGCCCCATTGGGTTAAAACTGATGAAGCAAGTCAGCTGCCATCATGAAATGTGCAATAAAACAAAATGTTAAGCTGCGATCCAAGCTCCCTTACAATGGCATCATATATTTGTATTGATGCCACACCATCTAGAAAGAGTAGCACCCTTATCAGCCTAATTACACCTGTTGAAAAGCAATTTTGCAATCTTATGTTCTGTATTAATCACATAAAAGCAATAGCCAGAGAACAGCCTATTGTGTTTAGTACGCATTTGTAAGTAATGACCAGCCTAATCCACTCAACTGTGGCATAGTGGTCTGTCTGGAGAGGTTGATCTTGACCTGCTTTCTGATTGGCAACAATTCACAGCCTCACGGACTTGGGACTCAAGCCACTTGTAGTTTTAAGTCATGTGTCCAATAACATTGTGATGCCAACTACAGAAGCTTGTTAACTTCTTATCGTCATTTGGACTTAAGGCTGTTATTTTAAGTGACGTATACTAACGTAAATCTAAACTCATTTTAGATTTTACCCGCGCAGGCTTTGAGAAAAAACGTCTGCACCTTCGGGTCAGATCACACAGGGTGACTTCTAGTTAAGAAGTTTACTGCGGAACACAACCGCCAGAGAGCACACTAACCTGAAGAGTACTTCCACTTCAGTTGGTCTGTGGGTGTTACAGACTTACACTGTGAAGTTCACATAATTCAAGTGTTTTCGCATGTCACTTTGAGGCTATTCCAGAGGGCCTTCTGTAAATTCTATATCTTTGTCAGAGCAATGAAAACATTTGTTTGACAAAAAAGAAATGTGCTTAAAAGACACCACATGGAAACAACATGGACATGCAGTTGGCCGTTGAAACTGAAGCAAAGTGCTTAAACAGGAAGCTGAACTTTCTGCGGTTATTCAAACATTACAGAGCCCTTGATAACATACAGGAAGTTAGTACCACTGATGTTCAGTTAGAAAGAGCTCTCATTTTGCCTGTTAGCTTTCTCGCTCGCATGTCAAAATGGCCCAGGGAAAAGATCAGTCCTTTGCCAGCCGTCTTTTCCACAGATACCGTAAAGGTAGCCAGGAGCACAAAGGACAGGAGAGTGAGGGGCCTCATATCTCTGAGTTCACCATCATGTGGGATCAGTTGAGTAAGTCCAGTGTTTGTATTCGTAATTGTGTCGAATGCCATCTTCAGCTGGCTGGGTTTGATCTGTTTGGAGATGGAGTAGCTCATCACCGTACAATTAATCAGGTGGTTTATGTGGTCAAAACTCAGCAGGGACTTTAGTATTTACAATTAACTTTCCTGTTTTATATGCTCAAATGTTTGTCCTTCATGGGTTCATTGAGACCATAAATAGTTGTTTTATAATTCTTTACTATTTCGAATTACCTTCCCCATCAGGTTGCGATCACGTGTATGTTCACATATTGTAAATCCACAAGGGACGTTATTCAAAGTAGATCAAGTATAACACTTTGGAGAGCAGGTCATTTGTTGTGCTTCAGTTGTTTATTTCATCTTGATATCTGTGCTCTGTCATTTGTGTGCATTTGTGTATATTTGTGTACATTTGTGTACTGTTAGTGTTTTTCAACGATGACATGTTGTTGTTTTTTATGTGGGCTTTTTGCTGTGTCTGTTAATCAGTCTTGCCTTTTCTTCTTTGTGCGATAGTGAAGTCCTGCAACAGGTCAGAAATCCAAACATAGAACCAAAAGTCTAAGGTATCTTCTGTATAGATTCAAGAACAGATTTAATCATCATTGACTTCATTGTCAACATCCAACATACATACGTAGTTGCTGTGCAAGGAAAGAAAACTCGTTATTTTTCAGTTTTACAGTCAGTTCAGTCGAGTTTTGCTTAATCTTTATACCAAATAAACAATATTTAACAATAGAAGAATGTTATTACAATGTTGTCTGTCAGATGGTATGCTTGTCTAATTATTGTCTTCTCTGGTGTCGCCAATTTGTTGTCTGAATCTAACATTTTCTTGTTCTTAGCTCTTCATAAATGTCTCTTCCTCTCTTTCTCTTCTCCATCATTTCCATCCATGTGGGTGAATGTTCCTGCAAACCCTTGGTGAACTGTAGAGACTTTTGGTATGCTCATTTTTCCATGAGAGGTCCCAAGTCATAGAGAAAACCTTTATTATCTGTTGTAGGCATAGTTTGCTCACATTATACTCCACCTAAATATTAGCAGTTGAAGTGCTGTGTATGTGCAGAGTTTCCACGCAGTTCATGCACTTTCTATTTGGATTTTTTTTTTTTTATCAACATTACAAAGTGTACCACCAGCGACACATGAGAGGCCTTTCAATAACTCTTTGACTTTGGACACCTCATGTCTGCTGTGACTTTCACAATGCATTGTCTTCCGATTGCCTGCTCTGTAGTCTTAGTTATGTTTGGCATTTTGTCGTTCTCTCTGCCTATTGTTGCCCCCCTCCCCCTCCCCTCCCCCCTCCCCCCTTTTACTCTTACCTTTTCTTGAAAGAGATGCAGAATAGCTTTTCTTGAAATTGGCCAATTCTGCAAAGCCCACACAGCTCTTTGCATCACTTTATTAACTCAAATGTCCTGCTTAGGTGTGTGTTGTTGAATTTCATAATAAAGGTATTGTTTGGTGTTTTTTTGTTTTTAAATTAGAGTCCTACTTTCCTCGTACTTGACATTTGCCTGACCTTAAGATGCGTTTGCCCCTAAACGTGTGACTTGCCTTACTTTGTTTTCCTGAACACATTGAATTGCCCTGTTTGTTGTTCCTCTGAATATTTTAACTAACTTTGCCTGGCTACTAACTTTTGTAATTATTCTTTCATTCTCTCTCTCTCTCTCTCGATTTCTTCTTCTTTTTTTTTTTTCTTTTTTTTTAATAGTGAAAGAGTTCTTAGCTAAAGCCAAAGAAGATTTTTTAAGAAAATGGGAGTGTCCGGCACAGGTAGGTTTTCCCTCTGTATAACCTGCTTCATCAACTTTCAACTGCTTTGTTTGTTTGTTTTTTAACGAGAACGGCCATAAGACATGATAGCTTTTTCTCTTTTAGTTCTTGCTGGTTCAACCCCTGTTTTTCTTAAATGCAAGTTGAATTTGTAATTTTCCTGAATAATTTTCAACGTGTAAAGATAATCTCGACAAGCTGCTTGTGAAGAACATTAATTGTCTCAATCATTAAGTATGTAAAAACAACAAATACTGTAAAATTCTACTAATCAGCCATTTAACGTGTAAATAATGACATTCTGAGTCACTTTACCATTTACCATCTTCACTGTTCACCCATTACTTTTATTGTTGACCACCTCACAGCTTTGTTTTTCCACAGTTTTTTTTTTTTTAAAGACACACTCAATATATAGTGTTATAAGTATTAGTATTGTTATTATTATACATGAGAAGCAACTATAAGCAAACATGAAGACACGATAGACAGAAAATGTCAGTGTACTCCAGCAAAATTTAACACGGTCCCATTTGAACATACAGATTTTGATAGAGTTGATTTATTGCATACCATTAGGTTGTACAAATATACCTAATATGTGAGAGAAGACACAATGTAGTGGTATCTGTCAGAGCAGAAGACGTAGTAAAATGACAAGCTGTCTGACTTTCACCGCTCATGTGTTTCCTCAGAGCACAACGTGCTTGGATGACTTTGACAGGTTCAAGACTCTGGGCACTGGCTCATTTGGACGAGTAATGCTTGTGAAACATAAAGGAACAAACCAGTTCTATGCCATGAAGATCTTGGACAAACAGAAAGTAAGTAAAGGATTCTTGTTAAAGCCCTCACAACCCAGTGTCTTAATGCGTCCAATCATGCTTTATATACGTGCAGACACTTTGTATCTCAGAAAAGGAAATGCAACACTTCCTCTCATGCAATACCAACACGCTTTCAGTGGAAACCTCAAAGCTGCTTCTGACAGTGTTTTCACTCTTAAATAATGATGTGAAAGATGTCGAAGCAGCACGTCCACCGTGGGTTACTCATACAGCAGTGTGTCGCCCCCTTCGATTTTCAGTTATTTTAGGACGGAAACGTTTGTCTTTATCCTTTAGCTTTGTAGTTTCTCCGGTGTGGTTTTTCAAACTTCCTCTTTTAATTTGGTCATGTTTTGTTAACTGGGCTCCTATTAATTGATTGAACTGATGACTTTTTGATTTAGGATGCAAACATTCTTGCCTTCACTTTTCTTTTTTTTTTTAACCCCGCCTCTGGATAGTTCTTATATAACCTTTCCAATAGAAATATTGCAATAGATTTCTCAAACGTGGCCAGAAGTTTCCATGAAAGTACATGAACAACAATGAATACATGTGTTGGCAACCTTCTTGAAAGTTTAGGTATGAATCACACTAGAGATTCTGACCTGTTGGTTGATGTCTCAAACACTGTTTGTGCTGACATGTCAGTGTAATATCTAAGACTTAAGAGTCTTCTGACAACAACAAAAAAAAACAACATTTGTTTCACAAAGAGCTACCAAATTAGATTGGCCTTTGTCTTTTTACTCGAGAGCTCACGGGCACATTATTGACAAGGGAATTGACTCCTGAAGCTTCAACAGGCTTTTATAAATGGTTATCCTCTTAACTGCTTGATCAAATAACAGTGAGTTTGATAAAAAAGTTTATATTTACAATATAAGAATACCTATATTGGGGGGGGAAAACCTTGTCCGGGTGTAATTGGATATGAACACACACTGTCAATAGTTTCATTTCATTCATTTCAGAAGTCTTAATATAAAATTGCAAAATTGTTCCTATGTGTTTATCTTCAACCTAGTTTTTTTGTGTATTTTGTTGTTTGTTTTGTAGGTGGTGAAGTTGAAGCAGATAGAACACACACTAAATGAGAAGAGAATACTACAGGCTGTCTCTTTCCCCTTCCTCGTCAGATTGGAGTACGCCTTTAAGGTACAGGACAGTCCTTTGGCATGCATGTCACAGTGCGAGATTGAATACCCCCCACATGGCATGTTTGTTCTTCTCCATTCCCAAATAGTGTGCATTCGTTACAAAGGGGCCATAACCTTATTTAAAAGTATAACGCTTTAATTGTCAGGACAACTCAAACCTCTACATGGTGATGGAGTACGTACCCGGTGGAGAAATGTTCTCGCACCTCAGACGCACTGGAAGGTTCAGGTACGGTGCACAGTTTATATTACTAAGAAAAAAAGTGATGAAGGAATGTCGTTGATGAAAGTGATGAAGTTGAGACGGATTCCACTTTAACCTGACAGTACAGTGATAACAGAGGTTTTCCTCTTCAAGTCGGAGATCACCTGTGTCCAGGTTTTTAACTTTTTCTTTTTTCTTTTTATCTCCTCCAGTGAACAACATGCAAGGTTTTATGCAGCTCAGATAGTACTCACATTTGAGTACCTTCACTCCTTAGACCTCATCTACAGAGACCTGAAGCCTGAAAATCTGCTCATAGATCAACATGGCTATATCCAGGTAGGCACATCATCACTGTCAAGTTGATCCTACAACATGAACATGACTAAAGGGTCAGTGACAAATCCTCTGTCGTATTTAAGTCACAACCCCCTGATACCTGAAATGTAATCGGATACTCCGCTCTCATAGGATTTTTATGGCATCTAACTGACTAAAAGCTGTTGTAAATTGAAGTCTCAAGTTTAATTTACACAAATAGATTTGGGCCTTTGTTAACAATCTTGGTACAGACAAGCGGCGCACATTGGCTTCACATTCATGGTCTTATCATGTTGTTGTTATTGCTCATTCCTCAGGTGACAGACTTTGGCTTTGCCAAAAGAGTAAAAGGGAGGACCTGGACATTGTGTGGAACCCCTGAGTATCTAGCTCCAGAGATCATCCTCAGCAAGGTGAGGCCTTCGAACGCAACATAGTACCTGTGGGGGGCGGCTGTGGCTCGGTTGGTAGAGTTCGCTCGCCAAGTGTCCTTGAGCAAGACACTGAACCCCAAAATGGACTGGTTGCCTTGCATGGCAGCCACCTCTATTGATGTGTGAAGAAGTGAATGTGATTAGCAGTGGAAAGCTCACGCGGTGGAAAAGTGCTACTTTCAGTAAAATTCACTTACCATTCATTTTAAAACTGGATCTTATTGTCTCGGTTCTCTCCTGCAGAAAACTACAAGGAACTGACTTTCATTTTGACGTCTACATTTGTGTTGCGATAAATGGAAATGAAACATCAATGATTTGAAACAAAATAGTTTTTGTTGCCAAACTGGATTGTGTGACAGGTTGAGTCAGTCAGATGACCTGAATCCATCTGAAAACATGTGTCTTCTAGACAAAGACTCACGACGAGGTCACTGCTGTACAGATCTGTTACGCCATTACCAAGAAAGAGATCAAACAAAGATTAATAAATTATGCTGCTTTAAAACTGAAGTGTATTACATTCACTTCACATCAGTAAGTCATTTTTTTTTTTGCCTTAAAGTTTTTGTTTCTTTAAAATCTTTTCTTTCCTTGAATTAACCGTCGGGTTATTTCTCCATTTTTTAAAAGATATGTTGAAATTGTATCGGAAGCTCTCACTTGCATTAGTTAACGTTGATCCTGTTGAAGCTTCTATGGTGCCTTGTGTGTGAGAAAAGAGGGTTAACACCATCAGGTTGTCAAAGTATTTTTTTTTTAATCTTTGTTCTAGGCCAGATGTGTCTACAGACGAACACATTCTCCCCTTTTTTTTTCATGAAATCTTAGATTCAGAAGAAGAGACATTTTTAAATGGCTATGCTTCCCGATTGTAGATCTCGAAATTCATCAATTGAAAATTATGTCATTAATCCTTCCGTCTCAAATGTAAAAAGTAAAACCAACACATGTCCTACCAAATCTGACGTAAACTGACAGTGTCTTTATTTGTCTTCCAGGGCTACAACAAAGCTGTGGACTGGTGGGCACTTGGAGTTCTCATTTATGAGATGGCTGCTGGTTACCCTCCTTTTTTTGCAGATCAGCCCATTCAGATCTATGAAAAGATTGTGTCTGGCAAGGTATGCAAAGATAGCCACGGGTCAATTCCAGGTTTAAATATTTGTGCTATTTGACTGCTCTGCCATTTCTCTTCTTGCCTTTCACACACTTGATATTCACTTGTTATCCAACCAACCAGCTGAGCACGCTGAAGTGAAACAGGGAAGCTTTTGGTCTAAACTTGTCTCTATTTATAATTGTTGTTGACACTTATTTCTTCTTTTGAGAGCATAGCTCGACTGAAGTCCGAATTCCTTGTTTGTATGCATAACCTTGGCCACCATAACCAAGACATGTGTTGTTTTTTTCTTTGCTTTTTGCATTAGGTAAGATTCCCCTCTCACTTTAGCTCTGACCTGAAAGATCTTCTGAGGAACCTGCTTCAGGTGGACCTCACAAAGAGATTTGGCAACCTGAAGAATGGTGTAAATGACATCAAAAATCACAAGTGGTTCTCCACAACAGACTGGATTGCCATCTATGAGCGAAAGGTGAGCCTTCATTCTGACTTTGCTCTATAGTGATCTGACATGTTTCACGTGGCGTGGTGTCGGTCCATCAGGTCGCTTGTGGATGTGAGAACAACTGCACATATGTTCCTGTGTATTCTCAGGTTGAAGCTCCCTTCCTCCCCAAGTGCAGGGGACCAGGGGACACAAGCAACTTCGACGACTATGAGGAGGAGGACATTCGCGTCTCGCAAACAGAGAAGTGTGCAAAGGAGTTTGCAGAGTTCTAGTGAACAGGCACGAGTCCCATCAGGGCTCTCATGTTTCGGGATATTTGCACTCTTGTTTGAGGGTTAACGTGGAACTGAGGCCATCGTGTGCTCAAAACAAATGCCTAGTTCCTTCATTCCACACAGCTGAATGAGGTCCTTTTTGCCATGATCCTGCGTGCAGTTAGCACTAATCTATACACAGGCACATTTTGCACACACCCGTTGTGCTGCATCACAAGTACTAGACCACATTTTAATTGTTTGTCTTCTTTTTTTTTTTTTCTTGTCTATGTTTGACACTTTTGAGCCCCCCCCCCCGCGTCCTTTTTTTGAGTTTGTAACGTGAAACCTAATGTTGTTCCCATTTTTCAGCGACACAATGAGTGATTGATTGTATTAGCTGGTGTTACACATAATGTGATTTGAGCTTTTGGGGAATTGAAGGGATCTTATTTTCTTTTTGTTTTGGTGTTTCAATTTGACGGAGGTTACCAGTCATCTGCCCGTTACAAACCCGAGTGTCATTTAGGGTACAGTTTGGTTTTCTTTAACCAGGAACACTGAACCGTGAACCATTACTCGTCAATCTGGCGTCCTGAGGACCTAGAATATATGTATTAGTACATTTGAGCATATACATAGAAGAGACATTTTAAAAATACTTTTCTTTGTGAAGCATGACCAAAATTCAATCAGAGAGAATTGATGTTTAGTGACGGAAGAGAAACACTGGGAACTTCTTGGAAGGGTTTCAGTTTTAGCATTCTGACACTTGAAGAGATGGATTAAGCACGACAAGCGATGTTATCAATCAGAACAATGTCGGTGCTGTGTTTGCTGATTACCTGTAGCATTGTTTATCCATATCTAGTTACAGGATAGTTCCTTTTTTTTTTCTTTTTTTTTTTACCTCAGTTTTGGTGTGGTAGACACTGAACAAGTCAGTACATCACTGCACACACGCAAAAGAAATCACTGTTTATACGACATAAAATATCAATATACGTATACGAGTTTATCAACATTGCATTTTTCAACAGCTGATTTTTATTTATTTTATTTTTTTTATATCAAAAAGGACAAGCAATGTTGGTCACTTGGACTCACTTTGTCCAAATTGGTTGCTTTTTTTTTGAATTTCTGTTCTAACTTGTGTTTAAGGAGATCAGTCAAAAAATATATATATTGTGTATCTGCCATATATGTTTTGTTTTCATTTTTATTTTTGCATGTTTGTCTTGGTTATGCAGCGAGTCATACAAGCTATTAGTGCTCTACAAAGTTTTGTTGTTGTTCCTTTTACCTTGAATTTGTTCCATAGAAGAAAATACCAAACCATTTACCTAGTTAATGAAAGAAAAGTGAAATATCATACCAGAAAAGTATTTTATTCTTCCTGGTCAATACTTATTTGACCCACCTTCTAACTTAAGTTGTAGCTTATTGTCTCTTTGCATCATTTTCTTTTAACCAACTTGGACATTGTGATGGGACAATATTTGCTCATTTCTTTTATGAAATCGGTGAAATGTGAAATTTTCAAAGGAATAAGGTCAAATGTCTGGCTTTTGAAGTTATTTTGCCTGTCATGTTACTCACTCCTTTGTATTGTTTGCGTGTCGTTGATTCATATGTTTTCCAGTCTGAGGTTTCGTTGAAGGATTCTTCTATACCATGTACTCTTTATGTCCCATTTATTCTGACGTATTGCCTGTCCTTGCTGCTGAAATGTAGTCCTTGCCTCGACAAACTCTGCTCCGGCGTGATAGCTAGATGTATTGTCTCTGAAGAGCCTGTGTGTCGAATGCTGAAGAAGGTCTACCGCGTTGACTTCTAGGTCTTTCAGATGTCAGGAAGGTTCAGCTTTTGTGGATTCTCTTATTCTTCTTTGTCTCAAAATGTCCTTCACTGGGAAGTCAGAGTTTGAGGTCATTTCTGCAGGTTGGACACTCAGGGCTGTGAGAAAAATCTAAAGTTTTAAGTTTCACACTGTGTCAGAAACAACGATGTGCTGTTGATGGCCTTTTTCTGTCGTTAGAATCTTCAGTTTCCGGTCGTTTTCGTTGTTTTTCGACACGTTGCTCGAGACTTTGCATAGAGAAAAAAAAGCAAACTAATCAAATTCAAACAATCATAAACAACCAAATGTGAAAAGGGACTGAAAGCTATTTTTAGGTACTGCTGTGGATAGTGGATATTCCTTAATTGCTAAATTTACACTTTTCTTTCTACTCAACTGAGCACTTGATAACATTTTAAGATTTCTTTCATTTCAAAGACACAGCTCTTCCTTAAGCTACTATTATTTATATTCGTAATACATTTTATTTATGGCCACCTTTCAGGACACCCAAGGTCACTGTATAAAGAACATGTTAAAACACAGTTAAAAACATATTTATATTTAGAGATTATTTTAAGATAATATTTACACTTGCATAGTTCTGAGCATATGTGAGACCCCAAATATTTTATTTGCAAAGAATTTATCAATACTGAATATATTGGATTATTTATTTGTACCATTTTCTTTATTTGACCTTTTTAAAATGAAACATTCATAGTGATAAACATGATTACCATAGTAATGCACACGGACACCTCTATTGCCTATCTAAAATTGTAGCTCTTTAATTTGAGTTATTTCTATGTTTCTCCACTTTTTTCTTACTCTGTGCAAATCAACTTCATCAAACTCCATCCAACTGTGTTTTGGCAGTTTGAAATGCGAACAGAATGTTATTGCTGAATCCACCATACTTCAAATTGGAAATATTCTGGGTAAAATGAGCATGTTTCAGTCTAAACTGCCTGTGTGTGTAAATGATCCCAGAACATGTGCAGAAACTCCCCACCTCCCTCCAGCACCATGTGTGTAATAATGTTTGTCAGATTTGATGTAAACAATCGCACTTTTCCCTGAGCCACTTCACACTCCTGACTGAAGGAAATCAGTTTATGAGTTCATCATAGCTAGTAACACATGCCGATATGGGATCAATAATCTGAAATGTGTCTGTATTTAGTTTGTGATTCTTTTTTTTTTGTTTGTTTTTTCTTTTTCTTGCACATCATTTAGACGGCTGACACGTTTTTCCCACCCATATTTACTTGTGTTTGCAAGGGAAATATACTTTGCTGTAGCAGATTTTATGTAACAAATGGTATGTCACTATAATAAATTCTTTTTATTAAAATCTGTGGCTGTACTTGGTCTGGATAGACGTTGGATTTAGGCGGTCAGATGGTGATCTGTCACATGAGGACTACAAACTCCGGCCGCACTCCATTTCCCAGAATCCTCTGGTGTCATGTGGGCGACAAGCGAAAGCGATGAACAGGGGCTAGTTGGGCTTTTACTTGATAACATTTTCATTTTATCGGGCGAAAATCGGAAATGATTAGGTACTAAAATACATCCGACATCACGGGACTTTTTTTTCTCATTCGAATCGGGATCGCAACTTGGCCGAGCAGTTGTTGTCAAGCGGGAATCCTCTGGAATAAGGTAACTGTTAAATTTTATATTAGCTCGCTGAGCTAACTATCCCTGTTAGCTTGACGTTCATACAAAATACGAAGAGGCAGAGAATAATTAATCGGTGGTTCGTCAGGTAACACTTTCTATATGTCGCCCTGCCGATGTCAGCTAATGCGTGGGCGCCCCGCGTTTGTAATGTTATTGTATTTTTAAAAGCGTGATTTTTTATTTTTTTTGTTTTGTTTTTAGGTCGTCACGATCACCGCTCAGCTCGCTGTGTTGAACACTAAAGTGTTGTTTTGGCACGACTTGTGTTTGCCGTTTTAAAAAAATATTTTTTAAATAAAATGTCGTTTGAATTGTACTGTGCTACTGTTATTCCAGCGGAGACGTCCAGTGAGCGCCGGGCTGAGAAAGATGGTGAACAATGCTGGGTTTTGAGCTGCCGACACACTGAGTTCTGCGAGAGTGGACATCTAATGAAAAATTACTGCAACGTAACAGATTGTAAGAGTCTCATTTTCTCCCCAGTTCGGTGCTCTGAGGAAACAGCTTTCACCTGCCAGCAGTCACACCGCAGCATGTCTCTGCACTTTGTTTTCTGTTTCATCGACAGCCCCCTCACGTGCACTTTTCACAGGAAAGAAATTAAAAATAAAAAACCATCGAAAACTAGATTTAGAAATACAACTGAACCAGCAAAGAATCCCTGCCAGAATTAATGAATAAGTTCTCAATTTTTGTAGGGAAAAAAAGGAAATTATTGAATTTCAATTGCAGGTTTGTATTTTCATAAAGTCTGTCTCAATTTGATGAAAATTCCAAATTTGCTCTTTTGTATATATTCCTACAGTAAAGGCTTTAACAAAGATGAATATTGGTCCAAGATAGAGTATTTCCACTAAAAAACAAGATAGTATTGTGTGATGATGGGTATTTTTGAGCTTTTAACATGTTAGAGTTTTGCACATAATTGTACTGCATTCTCACACTCCAAAAAATAAAAATGTAAATCTTTATGAAGTGACCGGTTTTTCTCAGAGGCCCTTTGGTTAATGAAAGAAGAAGGAAGTATACCTTATTCATCCCCTGGGGAAATTATTCCTCTGCATTTCACCCATCCTATCCACGGTTAACCTTAACTCCACTCAGTATGAGCAGCAGGCTGCCACAGTGTGGAGCCTGGGAGCTGGTTAAGGTGAAGAATTTTGCTCCGAGGGGCACAGTGGTGCCCTGTTGGCAGTAGGATTCATTTCTGCAAACAACAAATTGGGCAAAGGCTGGATTGTGGCACCATTTTAAGTTTTAAAAAGTTATTAAAATATATTCAATCAATTAAAATGACCTTTGCATTATAGTAGATCTCGTAATTAAGAATTTATTTTGTGTGTTTGACTGTAATGTCAATGTAATTCACTTCAAGATAGTAGAAAAATGCAAGTATTCTATTGCTATAATTATCTTGCTGTTGTTATTACACAATCCCTTAGCGTTTTGTGAACATTCCTTATTGGAAAAATAATAAGCATACTAAAATCATTACATCCTATCTTGTAAAAGTAAACAAATCTATTTATGTTTATGCTATGTGAATAACAAATGTACTTGTTCTTAGTTATGGACACATGAGCTTGTTGGTTTCAATTAGAGATTCTCAAACTGGTAAGCATACCGTCAATGATATTAACTCCCTAATATTATATATGATATTAACTAACTAAAAAATATATAAAATTGTCAAAATGGTGCAAAACTTGAAATGAAAAAATCTAAAACACATGAAGCAAAAAGGGCAAGCCTCCGCTACTGGTGTGTTCAGGCCAGCTATAATGGTCGGACTTGATATTTTTTCTTTCCATATATATTTTTTCACACTGTGACAGAATAAATGCGTTTTAGAAAGTCTGGCCGTTTTAAAATCTGTGATAGTTTTGAAATGCGTGAGAGTGTCGGAATGTTTGAGAGATTTTGTGTTCAGAAGATTATTTTGAGTGTTGTCCATTATGCTCAAATGAATTTGCAGTTCCACTGTGCAGGCCTTGTGTACTTAGAGTTATGCGTAGTCTTTGAAACAAGCTGATGCCACTACCATGAATTACACATGAGCCACTACAGGCAACAGTGAACCCCCCCCCCCGAAAATAAAATTATCGTTTCACCGGGCAATAACCTCCAGCGGAAACAGACTCAGAAGTGGTGGTTTCCAACTTGTGCCTCTTGGGGTTAGATTATATTAAGAGAGACAAGAATAGGACAAAAGAACAAACAAGTTGGCAGCATAGTAGTCGACACACTTGATGGCGGAGAGAACAGATCACAAACTTCAGATTCACAGCCAGCTCGCCATTTAGGAAGGGACAGAGAGAAGAAAGCACCAACAACAGGATATAAACCAGGTCATTGAGTTGAAATGTGACAACCAAGGCAATGGACCAGGGGACCAAACCCTTAAGCTTCATCATCTAGAACACTTGTAAGAAAACCAGTTCGATCAAAAATGAACAAACAGCCTATTTCAACTGAAATAAGAGGATTTAAAAGTATTTTAAAAAATTGTCTCGAGCCTTGCACCCCAGAGTGTGTGCTTTGAACAAAGTTAAAGGTTTCCAGTGTTTCATGGAACTTCAGTAGATAAATATTCACCCTGTGTTGACAACATCTGTATCTGCTCGCTCACCAGTGCCTGGCTGTTTTTGTGATTGAATCTTCTAATTGTCCAGCTCGATGGAATTGTATCTTCAAAACTCCAGAGTTGTACACAGCGGTATCATAATGCTTCATTTAGCTTTTTTTGTTTTGTTTTTCAGCTGGCATGGAAGACAAGGCTAATGGCTCTGTTGAAACCAAAAGGTAGGCCCTTCACTTCAAGCACGACATAATGTTTTTGTTGTTATATAAATTAATTTGTCAAATAGCTAACACAGATGAGTTTATGTTCACATTACAATAGACCGATTATTTTCTAACCCGCAGCCCAGTGGAAAATGGTCAGTTGCCAGACCCTTCCAACTGGGGGGTTGCAGACGTTGTCAACTACTTCAAAGCTACAGGGTTCGAGGAGCAAGCCACTGCTTTCCAGGATCAGGTTAATTATTGTCAGAATTTCTTTCATCAAATCAAAAGGGACTAGATCTCCAGCTAATTGTTTCTCTCTCCACCTGGCAGGAAATTGATGGGAAGTCGCTGCTCCTCATGACGCGTAATGATGTCCTGACAGGGCTGTCCATAAAGCTCGGGCCTGCGCTGAAGATCTATGAGTATCACGTGAAGCCACTACAAACCCAACACCTCAAGAGCAATGCCTCGTAGCACCGCAGGTCAGCCCAATCACCCGCCTCAGTGACAATCATGTGTCAGGAGAACCCCTGCCAGGTTAGCTGGCGCTTCACAAAGACTCCTCGGCCCACAGTGGCATCTTAAACAGGATTTGAGTGCTGTATGTTTTTATAAGCATGGACTCCAAAAATGGATTGCACATGGTGTCCACTGTTTACTGTTTCACTGTTTCATCCATTCTCATTGTTGCTGCTTGAGATGTGTAGTTCTTTTTTTTTTCTTTCTTTCTTTTTCTTTTTTCTTGTGTTTTAATTTAAAGGGGAGAATTGGGGGAGAATACAGGGATGATTTGTCTGTGTGTGTGTGTGTGTGTGTGTGTGTGTGTGTGTGTGTGTGTGTGTGTGTTGTACGTGGGTGTGTTCACAAAGTGAATTTAATGACAATGTGTGGCGGCAAATCCCTGCTAAAACAATGATCCACAAACTAGATCCACACACATGGATGTAAGGGAGTTCTGTGCGCAAGTCAAACAGCTGCAGAGACACCAAATCATTTTGTAATCCAGAATAAGTTTTCCCTGAATTGAATAACTTGAAGTTTCCACTGTCACTTTTTAGGGAGGTTCAAAAAGAGTTTATTGCAAACAGGGAGCCAGCCAATCATAGGTGGCAGGACTATGCACCAATACTGGTATCGGTTGTGATACTGCATGGCACACCCATGATTGTAAAAGATCTGCGATACAACAAGTATTACATGATGTCATGCGTCAGGAGAAGGTGAAAGACATTTATTAAGTCCTCATAACAGTCGGTGCATCCCTGGACAGGATTTTAACCTATCACATGTCAGGATATAATGACGGGCTCCGCCCACTTACTGCCAAAATGAAAAAAAAATACTCATGCCAGCAGGTGAAAGTGCCAGTGGGTTTGTGCCCCTTTACATTTTGCTCATGCTTGAAGCAGCATTTTCTCCTGAAAGGCCACAATATTGCTCATGCAAGCCCGGATAGTCAATCTGCGAAGGCTGCGGAAGTTCTCATATTAAAATGTGTGTGCACGGCTGATTGACTTGCAAGCGCTGCTCACTTACATCCACGCACCTTGATTTTGGCATGAATTTGCCGTCAGTGTGACGGTTCCAAACAGTGTCTGTATATAAGATGATATAAAGTTAAAAAGTGTGTACGGTCTGTCATACCTGAACGCTTCGATACACACAGAGTACAACTGTCAAGCTTTTAATTTTGCTCGAACATATTTTAATATTCAAACTGCACATCTGAGTCCACAAGTCTTGGCATGTAAGAATGAAGCTTTTTTTTTTCTTTTTCCCAGACACACACATACCTACCTGTGGTGCTTTTAACATTGCCGCACAGACATCTGTACTGAAGTGTGTATGACTAATGTATATGTGCAACATAACACTGGAGTTTGAATATTTGACCCCAAGATTTGCAATAAATGGTGCTCTTTTCTTCACCAAAGAACAATGTCAGAACTGAATGTGGTTTTATTTTATTCACTTTTCACAGTCAACAGCAAATCATACTTTTTCTTGTATATCTTCATTGAAGTTATACATGATATCAGCTTTTCTCTTAAAAGGACGTCTGGATTGACGGTCCCATTTCAGCAGCAGTGGTTTCTGATTGTTGTGCACCTTCACAGTCGGGCTTTCTGTTTCCTGCGTACAGTCCCCGTAATGTTCCCCGAGGGGTTATCGAGGGGAAGAAGTACCTTTTGAGAGGCAAAGTAAGGCGTTAGAAGGTGTTAGAAACCACATCTTCTCCTCCTTAAACAACTTTTAAAGTTAGTTGCAAATGTGAGAACTTACTTCATCTTTGTTGCTGAGACCCAGTTTTGTCATGTCAATGGTGAAGTAATGCTGGTTGGGCATAACGATCTCTATTTCTTCCATCTAAAAGACAAAACACTTTTCACAACCTGACTTATGGTGAATCTTTGAAGGAAGGTTGCCTTTGTAGTGCAATTTTCAACCTTGATGTGAAAGTAGATGTGGTGATCATTTTATTTCATAACAAATATTGCACAAAAGTCCTCAAGTTTATAAGATTTTCTTTTTGAAAACACTTAATTATCTACCCGCACAAAGTGCTTGTAGTAAGAAAAACAAGTGTTAATATTAATTATGAATGAAACATTTGACATCTCTTGATTTGTGTAAATAGAGTTTAGTTCGAAATGAATGCAAGAAACAGCAGTATCTGGCTGCACAGTATAATTCAACATCATACGCTCCCGCTTCCATCTGTGCAGGATCAGGTTGAAAATATGATAGTAGAGTAGGGGTATGTTTTATACCTGTCGTGCTTTTTATTGTATTAATTATCACAACAAATTATTTTGACGTGACAATACTTGTTGACAATCACACTTTTTAGCCTTGATCTTCCTATCCTGTCACCACTCTCAGCATTGTATGCCGTCTTCTCAAACCCGTAAGTCCTAGATTGTATATATCAGAACATTTTCAAACTGCCATATTGAAACTGATGATGTAGAAAATTAAAGTTATCTTACAAACAGTCAGAAGCACTCATTACAATTTTCTTTTTACATTTCTACAGCCATGATATTATTTTATTACACCATATTGTTGTCATGTCTTGGGTGTCCCTGCCAACGAATATAGCAAAGAAATTAAAGTAAATAAGTGACTCTTCTTCTGAGATTAATGTTAAATTTTTCATGAATAGGTTATGTATCAGGAGCAGTTCATTGAGTTACAATACCTCACCTCAGGAATTCTGTCCAGGGCCAGGACCTGGGTTTCATAGAGGGTCTTCTGCACAGAGGGTGAGTACTCCCCACGATCATAAGGGCCAGCAAACTTCTCAATGATCGTCTCTTTCACAGTCTTCCTGTGACATGATTATTCGGCATTATTGCTTTAGCACAAAGTCTATATTGTGAACGCAATTGTGGATATTTACCAGGCATCATCAAAGTTGACATCCTGACTCTTGTTGTATAGCCACCGAGAGTAGACAGAGGTGCAGAAACACCTGTCCTTGGTTTCTCGCAAAGTAGTGAAGCGGTCTTGGAGGAAGCCTTCAAAACCAGACTGGGTGGTTTTCAGCACCGTCATGTTCTTCAACCCGCTGTGGACTACAGGGGTGCCTGTGTAGGACACAGAGTTAGTGACTGGAAAATATATCGGATAACCCATTTAAACATGTGCATAAAAATTATTTTGTTTTTTTAATAGACTGAAGCCTCGGTAGTTTTTCATTCATTGTTCATACATGTTTACACTGCAGAACAAGTGAAGGCCACAACAGATCAGCCTTGATGTCATCAATTCCACACAAGCAAATTAGCTACGGCAGCGTCTTTTTAAAAGAAAATGGATTCAAGCAAGTATGTTTTTACCTTTAGAGCTAGAAGCTCTGCCTTTGTGTGTGTGTGTGTGTGTGTGTGTGTGTGTGTGTGTGTGTGTGTGTGTGTGTGTGTGTGTGTGTGTGTGTGTGTGTGTGTGTGTGTGTGTGTGTGTGTGTGTGTGTGTGTGTGTGTGTGTGTGTGTGTGTGTGTGTGTGTGTGTGTGTGTGTGTGTGTGTGTGTGTGTGTGATCACCATTGAGATTTTGTTCAACGTCACAGAAGCGACAAGCCTCAGGACTGAAGATAAATGCATGAGCATGCTCGACTCCATTCTGAGGAAAAAAAGTGACATCTTCTTCATCAGTATCTAATGAGATTAAGGAGCACTTCAGTCCCACCCAAACCATTGATCCAGGAGCCAACAATGAATGAATTGTACCTTCTCCAGTCTTTTCCATGGAGCTTCCTCCATTGAAACTTTGGCCTTCAGCACATGGTTGAAAGAGGTCAGGAAATGATTACAAATGTCCAAGGAAAACTGTTCAATGTTCTTCACCTGTAGGTGTTAGACAAAAAAAGAGAGACAAGCTTCAAATCAAAAAGGATCAATAAGACAAATAAGACTCAGATAAAGCAAAAAAAAAAAGCTGACTCTTTTATGAATTGTAAATCAGCAACTTTAACCACTACACCAGTCTAGACATTGTCCCAGAAACACAACATCCATTTGTGTTTTAGTCTCTATTGTTGTGTATTGTGATAGGGAATCTCACATTGTTCTAAGTGCTTATGTTTTGTCAAAAGACAACCGGGGCTCAGTTTGTCTGACGACTGGCAGTTCAGTCCCCCACCTCGTTGTGTCCTTGTGCTGACGTGTCCTTGGGCAAGACACTGAATCCCAAGCAGTTCGCAGTGCTGTGGCGATGACCTTGCATTGCAGGCCTTCACCACTGATATTGTGTGGGTGTGAATTGGTGAATGTGACGGATCATGTGGAGCGCCTTGAGACAACTCGTATACGTAAGTGTATCTCAGTAAAGTCCATTTTCAGTGTCCAATGAAACCCCATTCCTACCTTTTGTTGGACTGTCAAGCTATTTGTTGGCCAAATTTGCTATCTGAAAAAAATCATGGCTCCTGGTTGCATTTATGAGTAAATGGGAAATGGGACTTGTACGACTTTCACCGGGGTAAAATGCATCTGAAGGTGATCGAACTGGGAGGCTTCAGCGATCGCCCAGATTAAGATTTGTTGTCACTCCATATGGCAGCTGTTTTGGTGACACAATTGATCTCACCTTTGGCACAAGTAAGTTGTTGTTTTGTTTTTCTTCATACTCGTATTAGTTGCTGTAGATTAGGACAAGTGGCTCACCAGTGTATCACAGAGAGACAGGCAACTCAACACACTCACATTGACTCCTCCGGGCAATTTACATTCACCAATGAACGTGTCGTTTTACACTCACTGTCAAACAGACATACGTAATACTGACCGTTTGAAATGCACTACAGGTCCAACCAGTTTTATGTTTAAATAACTGCAGTCTGAAGTTTGTTATTCCCGAAAAGCACATTCAAATTAAGTTCTTTACTATAGGTTTGAAAAAGCCCAAAAATATGGCATGCTGCATTTCTAATTGGTATATTGTAATGTCACAATTATACAACCTTTTTGTTGGATTCTTAGTATCTTGCTGTGTTTTCTGAATGAAAGAAAAATGTCTTGGAAATAGCACAGTGCTCTCAGCTCATTTAACCCCAATCACTTACAGACAGTCTCTTTAATCGATATTAAAATGAGGGGGTTGTGTATGAAGTAGTGCCGATTGGGGGGAAGTGCCAATGGAATGAACTTGTAGCTCTGCTCCTGACAGAGATTACAAGGTGCAGTGCATCGTCTTGTTCCTGAGGGAGCAATCGCAGACTCACCCCCTTGAGCTTGGCCAGAGCGTGGACTGTGTTCTTAATGGTGTCGGTGGGGATGATGTCCGAGTTGTCTCCAGTTAGATAGTCCTTACGTGTCTTGAGCGTGAGCTCCACATCGGCCTTCAGCTCGATGATGTAGTGGTGACTCTCCTGTCTCCGGATGACCATCACCTTCACTGCATTCTTGCCGTAGCCTGTGCGCACAAACTCCACATTCTGCGCGGACAAATGCCAAGTTATTAACGCCATCCAAGTCAGCATTCACTTCGAAACATTTGTTTACCGTTGATGATTATATGTTCAACAGTTGGTGGTTGTTCAGTGCTATTTGTTGTAATGAATGCAATTCTCGAAACAAATGCATTGTTCTGGATTGTGATGTCGTTTGACTTGGAACCGTTTGAGATTGATAACACTTGCCGTACGTCACTAAACATGAAATAGGAACAAAATTGGAGCAAAGATACTTTTTTTCACTTGAAAAGAGATTTTGTAATGTTCATCTGGATTTCTAATATTGCTTTTTTTTATTTCAGTCCATATTTGATGCAGGACCTCTCTTTTTATTTAGAATGCTTTCAAATGATAAATGAAAATCAAACTCCATCATAGAAATATGATGAGCTTAAAACTTGAGCTTATGCTTATCATTATGCAACATATTGATGAATAGTTGAAACAGATCAACATGATTCTGCTATAAATCTGCATAATTTAAAAATGACAAACGCTAAAATTGTTTTCACTGTCTGAAATATTCAGATTGTATTTGTAAACTTTCTTTAAATTTCTCTCTTTCAGTAAAGCAATACGGTAAATGTGCATAAAACTGACGTTCGGTGTCTGATTGAATATTAAATGTAGAACTTAATTTGTATTGAAAAGAAAATATGTATTTGTTTTGCAGCTCGCACGTTGAAAAGTGGTTCACAGGTCGGACTCCTGACGATTATTGTCAGGCCTCACGGTCGCTGACCCGCTGATCTGAAAAGGTCATCATGTTTGTCTGTGTGTGTGTGTGTGTGTGTGTGTGTGTGTGTGTGTGTGTGTGTGTGTGTGTGTGTGTGTGTGTGTGTGTGTGTGTGTGTGTGTGTGTGTGTGTGTGTGTGTGTGTGTGTGTGTGTGTGTGTGTGTGTGTGTGTGTGTGTGTGTGTGTGTGTGTGAGTGTGTGTGTATTTCCCCTTTAAATTTGATTTGTATATCTCAGTGACCAGTTACCTGAGCTGAAGCGGTTGTCATGATGCCTTCCTCTTCTTTACCTGCTGACAGTTTGATGTCCTCAGTCTCTCACCCTGTCTCTGGCAGAAGGTGCATCTGCCAGTGTTCCAGCATTTTGTTCAGAGGGTGGTGCTACCTTTGCACTTCGACCAGTGGGAGTTACTTTAAAGGACGTTCAACCTGTTCTACTAGAACCATAACTGTAACTGCATAGTCACACTTGCAGATCCATTCACCAACATCCATCTTAATGTCCACTGTCCATCAATGAGGTTCAGGCTAACCTGAAAGAACCAAAAGGTCCAAACACAGATTAATTGTATTTTGGCTGCACTTCTTATAGCTTCAAATGTTGCTAAAAATTCTAGTTATTTGTCATTTGTTAATTGTAAGTAAAGTTTTTACTATAGGTGCTGAACTTACAAGAAACGTGGAGATGGTTGGACCTTTCCATTCCTTCAGGATGGTCTTTCCATCTGACCTCAATGCACTTAACACTAGTGCGTAATTGAATCGTTGTCAAACTAGTAGCTTTAGATACCAATATGTTGTTTGAAAAACACATTATAATCTGCATGCAGATCTTTAAAAACCTGAAGTATACCAGGCTACTTCCCAATCCAGAAACTCTTTACCGTTTCAATTTTAGTTTTTTTTTTACTAGAGGATATCAGCTTAACAATAAGAACACCGTTTATTCCCTGCTTTCAATTACAGTGTCTAAAGTCAATTGTGACCAAAGTCTACTATTACGTAACACATTATCTGAGCACAGTTCTGTGGTACTGGTACCTGTGGTCTTTAATACTAGTATTTTGTTTCAGTTCCCTTCAGTATTAAGAATAGCTGTGATTTAGTTTTTCACTGAATTTGACAGCTTTTGGAGATTTTTTGACAAGTAAATTAAAAGAAAGACATTCGACTTTCGACTTTCGACTTTGCTTTATTTATCCCTCGGGATGACTCCGTCAGTGAAATTAGAGTTCCAGCAGCTTAATAGAAGAGGAGCAACACATCGAGGATAACAAAGATGAGTTACAGAAAAAGGTAATTCACCTTAACTTAATTAAATATAGAAGTGGCAAAAAGAATTAGACTCCTAGCAAAATATAGGACAAAAAATATAGAATAATATAAACTCTTAACTAACCTTAACTTATCTAGATATAGATTTTCAAAAAGAGTAAATAAAACTCCTACCAAACTTTAGTACAGAAAATAATATAAACTCTTAATTAACCTTAACTTACCTAAATATAGAAATGGCAAAAATAATAAGTTAATATAATTTAATAATATAATTCAGTTACATTTGACAAAACAATACTGTTGAGAGTAAATCTGTCGCTTCTCTGAGTTCAACTTGTGAAAAAACACAGAGAGAAAGAAAATCCAGCTTCACGTTTCTTGACACATTTCAAGAATCCATCCATCCATCCATCCATCCATCCATCCATCCATCCATCCATCCATCCATCCATCCATCCATCCATCCATCCATCCATCCATCCATCCATCCATCCATCCATCCATCCATCCCCATCAAAGAGCAGCAACCAATCCCACCAGAGATTGAACAAACAGGAGGCTGGAGATATAACAAACACATCACAGTAAACGAGAGTCTCTCAGTCGTACACAATATTCACATTCCCATCCAGTTTAGTCACCACTTAACCTAAAAGTATATCTTTGGATTGTGGGAGACTGTCATAGTACCCAGAGAAGTTACAAAGATTCAAAGATTCAAACGCTTTATTGTCATTCTCATAAATGCAACGAAATTCCGTTGACAACCCAACATAATATGCTGTAGGAAAACATACTATACAAATCACATTTAAGCAGCAGTGCCACTATAAAGCTGTGGTGAAAAACATTATACAGTCTTAATAACAATTTCCATGAGGAGCTCTAACTTTAAAAATTGTTTCTCAAAGATTGTATAAATCTAATATGTGTAACACAACTTTGTTTTCCTCTTTTGTTATATGTGATGAACATGTGATCATTTTAATAGGATTGGTAAACTGGGACTAAACCATCTTTAAACCAAAGTAACCACAGGCCTTGGTTGCTTTATTATTTCCACCCAGATTTTTCATATTCAGTGCAATAGCATGGTCATGATATTTCTATTGTATCGTGCTTAATTTCTTACTATGATTCTCTAAATATCTGTGATTTCATTTGTCAACCATCAGATTACTTTAAAAACACTTGCTGTCACAGCTGTTTTATAGTACTATGGTATTCTCTCGCTCTCTCTCTCTCTCTCTCACACACACACGCACACACACACACACACACGCACACACGCACACACGCACACACGCACACACGCACACACGCACACACGCACACACACACACACACACACACACACACACACACACACACACACACACAACAACAACAACAAAAAACCATCTCCCAAATATCAGTATCTAATTAAAATCTTCTTTATGTATGTTTCATACTGTCTCTTAATGAACCCTTTTCTTCTAATGTGGTTGAACTTTTGTGATGTTGGTGCCAGTTTTCTGTACAGATGCTGGTTTCCTTCCTCTGATGAAGAGATATGGAGCTGTGAACGAGCTTCACATGATGTATATTCTTGGAACTTTCATGTTTTTCATGTTATCGAGATGAAGTTATGAGCTATCCAGAAAAAAAGGAAGGAATATGCTAAAATAAATAAAAATGAATTTTAATTAATACATTTTAGAAAGTACAGAAACTGTTTCTAAATACACATTAGCGCATTAGTTAGATCATAGCTATATATGGTCTTTAACAAAAAGAGCATTTTAATGGATGTAAAAATCATGATTTCATTAACCTACACAGTTTTGTCAGTGCTTCCATCTCATGTGACCATGTCTTATGACTTCCTGTTTTCCATCCACAAGCAGCTGTCATCTGTCAAAGCTACTCAGTCATAAGGCACTCAGTTTCAGAGCGGATTTCAGATTGCTCCTTTTTATTTTCCACCGTGTTGACTGCAGCTGCAGGACTCACTCGACATGGCTGCAGACTGCATTGTATGTCTCCAGGTTATTGTCATGTTTTTCTGTTGCACAGGGAGCAGTACTGACATTTCCTGCAAGAATGAAGCTGGTGAGCCTGTGGATTGGTGAGTTTATTACATACATTTTATTATTGATGACGATGCAAAGGATGTCGTTTACTTAACCTGGTTTTACCAAATCTGAGGTTTTAGCTACAGTGCTTGAAATGCATCTCATCTTGTTGCATTGAAATGGACAGCTTTTTTGTTGTTGTTGTTGTTGTTATTTTAAACAAAAAACTAATATATGACAATTCTCCCCAGGTTTGTCATTTACAAACTGCCAAAGGACAGGATTGGTGACATTGGGAGTGGGGTGGATTACATGTACCTGGACTCGTCAGTAGGGAAATGGCAGATGAGTAAATTTATGATTAACAGCAGCCAAGGAGCCTTAGGGAACACACTGAACCAGCTTTATAAAGGAGAAGTCTACAAGGTGATCCTGTGTTCCTCTTCTTTAAGTATGTTTCAAACTCTCCTTCCTGAGTGAGGCCCTTGTCTCTTTAATGGGGTTGAACTGTGGTGAAGCTGGTGCCAATTTGCTGAATGGATGATGAGTTTACACCTATGAGGAACTGAAGCTGGACATGAACAAACTTCCCTGATTATTCAATAACAGTCTGTTCTTGCACCATTTATATTTTTTCACAATGTGCAGAAAAAAGTACAAGGTATCCAGAAAGTAGCTAAAAGACAAAGTAAGATAAGATCAGATTAAAAAAAAACTAGGAAATTTGGGGAATCCAGTTAGATTTAATTATGATGGTTTTGTAGAGATGAAGATCAAATGTGGAACAACAAAAACAGTTCATAGCATCATGAATATTTAGAATAGGTTGAGCAGTTAAAATAACTTCCAATAAGTAATGCAGGTGTACTTTCCAGTAATCTCATTGTGTGATCACCAGCATGACAAGTGGTTTCACCATTTTTGGACATTCTGCTAAAATAATTCCACCACCAATGGCAATAAATGTACTGGGCAGAGATGAAACTTATGCCTGTTATTTTGTATTCATGCATGCAAAATATCAGAAAAATTTAAAAATGTATATACTGTATATTTTCAGATTTTTTCAGATAATGTATGATTAAAAGAAATGTTCTTCTAGTCTAACAGCTCGGTTTATGCACTCTACAATGATGGACCACCAGCCCTGAAATACATCCAAGGATATGGACACACAAAAGGTAATCATTGAAAGAAAAATAGACAGCTTTTATTCACTCATTTGAATAAAGCCTGTACAATAATTTGTTATTGTGGCTGTTTCATGAATGTATTACTTCTATCTCACTGAAGATAAAGCTGTGCAAAATAACAACATACATGTTGAACCAATCGTCGTTTTACTTCCAGTATGTAAGCACATCTTATGTTGAATGTTAAGATAAAGAAACGTCGCTTTCAACATTTTACAGTGAATGCCCTCTAGAATATAATGCTGATTACCAAAAAGTTGGGACACTGTGTCAATGTAACAGGATGCAGTGGTTTGTAAATCTCATAAACCCAAATGTTATTCCCAAGAGAATATACGTACATGTTAGAAGTACAACATCTCTTCCAGGGAAGAGATGTTGTATTTCAGCAAGACATTGCTTCATAATAACCCTCATACAGTATCCATTAAGCCAACATGTGTCCAGGTGCAGTCCAGACCTTTCACCAACAGACAACAACTGACGCATCATGGAACCAAACATCTGGTTATGAAGGCCTTTAATCCTTCAGTAGACATGAATGGGACAATATTCCTCTCCTAACACTACTGCAGTTGGTCTCCCTACTGTCCAGATGTTTAGAGGCAGTTGTTCAAAGAAGAGGGGGTGTTACACAATGGTAAACATGGGACTGACGCAACTGCTTAGTGTTGCCATTTAATGCAAAACAACCTGATATTTTCCTTGAAAATGTATCATGTATTTCAGTTTTAAGAACAAAACCCTGCGATGTTGTTTGGATTCTATTGGGAATGAAGTACAGCTTCAGGAAATCTATATCCCATTCACATTCAACAACACATCCCAACTTTTCGGGGGGGAATTTCAAATTGGCATGGTTTGACGTTGACTGTGAACAATTTGTCTCTTTTTCTGGAAATACTACTTGACCATATCACTGAAAACATGTCATTTTTAAGGATAACACTTAGGGATGATAGTTTAACCTGGAGCTGCAACTTGTTCGGAGTACGCTGTGCCATTATTGCAGTATAATGTGGCTACCTTAGGAACAATTAAGTCAATATAGCGGCTATATATGTAAATGAAAAAATATTTCTGACCTGAGGTAGCATTTTGCAGGAATCACAATGTTGCAAAATAAATACTGGTTGATGTGATTTTTGGCGTCAGGGGGAGGAAACGGGCAAAGAGCATCAGCCTGATAACTGCTGTGGACTATGAGTTGGTCTGACTCAACACTGATGGCAATGTTTGCAGACTTACATGCTGGTCTGCATGTCTGTTTGCATCTATGTGTGTGCTCTCGTTTATAGAGATGTGTTTCTTTGCATCCTGCAGGGGTGCTGCTCTTTGACCGGGGTCAAGGTTTCTGGTTATCACACAGCATTCCTCATTTCCCTTCATTCCCTGAAAAGGGCTACTTTTACCCCTCCTCTGGCAAAGTCAATGGTCAGACTGCTCTCTGTGTGACCTATCAGTATGAAAACTTCATTCTTATAGGTGAGTGAACACTCATGAAGCAAAAACATGCTTAGTGCTGGTGGAAAACGTAACTTTGAAGCTAATGATTCCATAAATAAAGTAAACGACTGAGGCTTATCTATGTTTATTCTCATTTGCCCGGGGAAGAGGCCAATTGAATCAGGTCACCTGGACTTGGTCATAAGTCTTAAAAGACATTTTGCCCCTTATCCAAAGTGACTTCAGTAGTCCATGCTGTTCCTTTCACTGCTGTTCCCTTCATGCCAGACTAGTCAAGAGAACAGCTTGTCAACTGATGTCAAGCTGGAGCATTTCTGGCAGGAGCAAAGGTCCAAAACTCTTGCTTTTAAATTCTTTACCATGTGAGCATGATGACACTGCTAAACATTATGGCCTGAATGTCAATATCAGCTGAAAGCCGCTAGTGACGTGGTGACAAATACTCCTAATTGGAAACCTTTTGTGGGCTGAGATTGACGGCTGAGGTTACTTTCAAATTTTGCCACCACAACTTTACAAAACCTCAAAGGACCTCAACTAAATCCTAGGCTGAATGTTGAAAAAAGAAAACATTTACATCAGTGATCGCAGACACTGAATTACATGTTGATTTACACTTTGATTTTGTTCTGTGCATCAGAAAGACAATAATTACAATCATATTGAAGGTTAAATACAAAAAACATACTGATATTTTTAAACATTACAAATGTTCCTACCGTGTACCATGCAGTTGTGCCACATGGATTAAATGTTATTTGTTTATTTATCTTCAGCAAAGCAGTTGGCCTACCTTTACCCGCGCTTCTACAACTGCTCTGTGCCCGCTGCTTTCTTGGCTGACCTGCCACAGTTGGCCCAGTTATGTGAAGGCTCCAAACCACAACTGACCTCAAATAGGCGAATGGAGCAGCTTTTTTCCATCCAGGGGGAGAAGTTGGTCAGCTTTGTGAAATCGGAACACTTTGTGGATGGTAAAGTATTTCAACACAGCAGAATAGTGTTCAGCACTCACACTTAGAGACCTCGGGTCACTTATGGAGTCTCTGTGTGGGGTTTGCATGTTATGACTGTGCCTGAGTGGCTTTTCTCCAGCGACTTTAGAATTTCCCCAGAAACTCAAGATATGCATCTATACCTTGTTGCTCTTGTCCAGTGATGCCCTGCCATTTCTCCAATGTTAGGTGGGTTATGCATGACTCCAACTTTGATAAGGTGTGATAGATAAATGGATAGATTACAGGTGCTGAAAAGGTCAAATGTGCTCGCCAAAGAATATCACATAGCTTTTATAAGCCATCTCTGTCATCACGCTATTAGGAACCTGATATTTGGGATATGAAATCAGATGATTTGTCAAAACAGCAACAACAAAAAACTAACCATAAATAACGTTAAAAATATTTTTTGCAGCGTTTCTTCATGCAGTCATTTCATCTACACTTCTCTCAATCAGATATCTACACAGGCTGGGTGGCTCAGGCTCTGGACGCCGACCTTCTAGTGGAGTCCTGGCAGAGACAAGGCCGCGAGCTGCCCTCCAACTGCTCTCTGCCCAACCACACCATGAACATCAAGAGGATTCAACTTTCCAAATCAGTCCTGTTCCAGTCCTACCACGATCACTCAAAGTGGTGTGTCTCCCAGGCTTATAAGGACCAGGTGACCTGCCTTGGGGATCTGAATCGTGCGAGGGCCCAACTGTGGCGTGGTGGAGGACTGATCTGTTCCTTCAATCCGTTGATTTACAAGGCCTTCAGACAGGCTGTGGATTGGTACGTTGGCTGCTAAAGACGCTGATTGGCTGAGAGAAATTCAGTCTCTGAGGTTTCTCTTGGTTTGAAAATGTGCAGGCCTGAATGGAGATGTTTAATGTTTAATGTTTTCAAGTGTGAGAAGCCATGAAGCCAAACCAAAAAGACTTGTAATTTGTTTGAATTAAACACAATGTTGTTGTGTTTCTTCTAATAAATATGCAATTATATATCATATTATTTATCATATATAGTTATTTTTGAGGGGTGATCCCCCCCCCCACACACACACACAGGTTTGAGGTAAGTGCTGATAAGGGTGAGTTTGTGCGACTGTCTGCCTCGCTGTGTTGTTTGCTCACTGGTGCCCTGGCGGCCTGTCCTGCAGGTACCCTGCCTTTGCTCCCTAAAAGTTTGGTTTGACTCCAAAACTCAGCCCCTGGTTGAATAAAGCAATACATCAATTAATGAACAAATGAGAATTGTGTTTTAAGAGTAAAAAGCAGTCCCACCTAATGGCCTGATTATCCAATTTACACTGAACATGAGGTTGAAAAAAACTGTTTTGACGTTTTATTTTTTATTTTTACCGGCTGAATCAGGAATTCTGCCACAGGACTGCAACTTTTTTTTCAAACGTACAAACTGTCTGTAATGTCCTGATACATGTAAAACTATTACCAGTGTTGGATGGGTAACGTCATTGATATTCCGATAAGTCAAATTACATTTGACTTTCATGATGAGTTCTCGCTTATATTTTAAATAAAGCAGCCTATGTATATTCACGAGGTCAGTAAATTAAATCAGATTCTACTCAGCTTGAAGGGCAGATGAACATTTGCAGTGTTGAAAATGAATAATCATGAAAGAATCATCAGTGATGACGTACAAGGAAGCTGCTCACATATAAAGCAAAAACGAGTTTTAAATTCCTAGTCAGTCAGTCAACGGTGAGCTAAGCAGTATTGTTCATCGTCCGAGTCTGAGAAGAACCGAGGATGGCTACATATGTAAGTAAAATAAAATCTCAAAATGGTGCTTAAGTGATCATAATTACTTCTGTGTTAGTTGAATATGGTTTAATTTCTTGGATCCTTTTTATTGTTTCAGAGGCAAGAACTTATATTTATATGACTTTCTATTTTATCAAGTTTTATTCTTTACTTATTTATGTTTTGATTTTAACCGAGCCTCAAGTACACAAGTTTATACTATGTCATATACATGAATGACAGTAAAGAATCCTTGATTCTTTGAACTTTCTATAGAAACCGCCATCATTGAAACCCAAAGTCTTTATCTCAGGTATTTAAACTCTTTGTGTGTGTCACTCTAGGTTTCGCTGACGGTGGTTTCTTTAGAAACCTGAGGTCATTAGCATATGAAACGTTGGGTGACAAAGAGTTAAAATACCTGAGCTCTTCATCATTTAGTTTGACTCACCAGCATCCCCAAGTGAAAGGCATGAACAGATGAAGGTGCCTGGATAATGGGAGAAACATTGTCCAAGACACATGACCACGTCTATATGACCTGATTCAATTTGCATTAAAAGTCAGGCAAATTACAATTACCAAGCCTCTACATTACAGCTGAGTATTATTATTAGTACTGCCAGTAGAAGTAGAAGTCATACTAGTAGTTTCACAGGGATATAATACAACCACTGGAATGTTGCTGGTTGCATTACTTTGTGTCTCAGATGTGGTCTGCTTTCTGAACCAGGACCTCCAGGGTCCACAGGCATTTAGGTTTTACACATCCTCTAGCAAAATAAAAAGATTGTTCATTTGTATTTGTCCAGCACCTTCAGGGGGGGGGGGGGGGGGGGGGGGGTCTTAATATGCACTGCCAACCTCACAACCAGCTATGAACTTTTCCTGTTTTCCCCTGGGCTGCTGCAAAAACACAAAGTTTATTTTTTGTTTTGGTGAATCTAATATGCTTATGTTTTATTGTTTCAGGCAGCACCAGTGACATTTCTCTTGAGCGGTGTTCTTCTTTTTCATGGCTGTTATTCAGATGTGAAATGCCGGAACAGCCGGAACAAGGAGGTTGACTGGTTGGTACAGATTTGTAATAATTTATATTTTGGGATTTTGCTACTTTAACTCAATTCATTTTAAAACACACTATTTGTTTCTGTGTCATTAGGTTTATCTTATATAAACTGCCCCAAAACACAAAACAAAGTTTGACATATTTATACATGGATGAGAGCACCAATGGATGGACACGCAGCCGCAGGAGAATCGACTATCAATCTGGTTGTCTAGCAAACACCCTGAGACCTTATCTTGACTTCAATAATACGGTGACAAATTAAAATGTTTATTCTGAGTACTGCAGTTTCCAATATAATTGTCATTGTTAAGTTTGGATTTTTATTCTTATTTGTTTCTTTTTTTACAGACTGAAGGCTTTGGATACATATTATACAATGATCAACCACCATTTAAAGCAATTTCTACGACATATGGACACAGTAAAGGTGGATACAGCAGTGTCTTTTTGGGGACATTTCAAATTCTGAAGAGCTAAAAGTAACAAAGCCATGTTTCTCCTGACTTCCTCAAGGCGTTGTGATGCTCGACAGACACAGTGGAGTTTGGCTCTCTCACAGTACACCAAGATTTCCACAAAACCAAACACACTTCTGGCCCAAAACTGGAAATATGAATGCTCAAATCTTCATGTGTGTTACGTACCCCTTTGATCAATTCAGTACAATTGGTAGGTCATTGCTCATCTATTTCACCATTATGCTGTTGCTGCATTTCTTTTCCAAACAGATAATAATGTTGTCAAAAACAATTTAATTCCTCAGCATTTCAGCTGGGATACATCCGTGTGTATTCATACGAGTCATCTATACCAGAAAACTTTTCTGATGAAATAAGATGCATCATAAACCAAAAACTCTGTCAGAAGTTCACATCAAGGTTTCGTGTGCGGACACTGAACTCCACGGCGGGCAAGAACTTTATCAGCTTTGCTAAATCTAGAAGATTTAAGGATGGTAAGTGGATTTATGGATTAAACATCATTTTATAGGAATAATAAAAATGTATTATTGAATGGATAACTCAAAACAGACGTTCACTACTCTTTTAGTCATGCGATGCTACATTCATCTGCAGTTTTTAATTTGTTCACAATGTATAATGTGTAAGGGACTGCACGAGCCAACTGTTGACTGTAAAATTGCCCCTCGGTTTAAATACATGTGGTTGTTAGTATTTCTCCAGCACCCTGTAACCGAAGATTAAATCAAGCAGTGGAGAATATGGATGGATTAAATTTACTGCAACATTTTTTACCACGCTATTCTCTGAAACGGATTCTTGATTTTCAAATAGATGAATACTCTTTTTCTTTTTTGATTCCATAATGCAGATCTTTACTCTGGGCTCATTGTCAATCATACGACTCAACCTCTGTGTGTCAAGAGCTGGGGAAGACTGCGTCGACCTCTAGCCTCTATACCTCATCATGTCTACAATGTGAAAAAAGTCAAGCTGGGGGATGAGACAATCAATGCTACTAGGGATCACTCCAAGTGGTGTGTGACTTCGGATGGTGGCTGGGCTTGCATCGCTGACATGAACAGGGAAGAAAGCCAGAAGGACAGAGGAGGAGGAGCAATATGCATCAACGACACGTTAGTTGGGAGGGCTTTCTATGAATTGATCCCACTGTCTGAAAAGTGTAAACAACATCAAAATACATAAGAGAGATAAAGTGTAATTTAAGATGCTTGTCTTGGGCCACACCAACAAACAAACAAACAAACACATCTAAAAAGTACTACGAAAAATACCTAATATATCACTAAATCAATATATGAAATGTATATGTTAAAACAATAACACTGCTGGTGGTTCTGGCAGGATGATAATAATGGGGAAAAAAGAGAAATCATGAATAAACCTTTGTGATTGTCTCTATATTGACACACACACACACACACACACACACACACACACACACACACACACACACACACACACACACACACACACACACACACACACACGCACACACACACCCACACCCACACACACACTCGCATTGCAGGCAGGTGTGTAAAACCAATGTTCACACAAGAAACATGTTTATTCTTATTTACACCTCAATAACTTCACCTTCCTGGTATGTGTGTGAACAACTTTATACAATTGAGCGAGCCAAAGCCTTTAATGAGATTTGGGCCTCTAGCCATTGGCATTTGTAGAATTTCCTATTGATAGCCATCAGGACTTCAGAAGAACAATACATTGTACTCTTTTTCATAACACTTTGTGAATATATAGATGGAGAATTGAAAATAAAAAAAATTTTTCTTGTGCTATCAGAGTTACAGCGTTTACCGGTATATTTATTTGATGTAGTTGTAGCATTGCCTTTGCTCCATCAGGGGGCGCTACAACACCATCAGCGATTATACCCACCTCATTTTGCGCAAGACATTTTGAAAGCTTGCAAGAATCTGACTCTGAGTACATTTTTGAACTTGTAGTTTCTGTTTTCATCGGAATACATTTAACTGAAACTGAATTCTGTACAGAAGTTGCTTTTTGGCCTCCTCGCCACTAGGGGTCAGACTCTCTCTGTAATTTGATCACCTCCTGTGCCCGGAAATGAAACAGACGTCCGCCTCACCACACGTGAAAACAGTAGCTTGAGCAGACATGGACATTACGGAGGTCTCCGTGACTCCGGACAGTAAGGCGAAGAAAAAGAAGAATAAGACCCCGAAGAGGAAAGTGAGTCATGGGGGAGACGGAGAAGGAGTCGACTCGGGGAAGGCGGGAGACGATGAGAAGAAGATGGAGCCAGCGACATCTACGTTTCCCCCCACCTTCAGTGTGTCCGAAATCAAGAATAAACAACGGAGGCACCTCATGTTCATGAAATTCAAGCAAGAAAAAAGAAAGGTAAACTCCCAGACCAGTGACCATTTAAACTGGATGATAGAAGTACATCATGAACACGTGTGTGTTCAACTTGTGAAGTCGATCCAACATTGTTGAAGGAAATCACTTAAATCCCCTCCATTAAGCTTTCAGACTTTTAGTTAACCGAAAAGCCAGTGTGTGGAACTCGGTAATAAACACCACAACAGACGCACCAGAGATAAAATGGTAACATAATGCAAATGGGAATCTGTTGAGCCTTGAACAATCCATTTGGTCGTTCGTGATCAGATCAGAAAAACTCAAGATCACTGATGGACAACAGCTGTGACATACCTTGATGAATCAGACATCTAGTGCCCGTTCACACCTATTAACCTGCGTTTTGAGTGGTCCGATCACAAGTAGAGCCCGAAAGACAAGTGTGAAAAGGCTCCAAAGCGTTTTTTCACTCAAACCTCTTCCCGACGTGGTGAGTGAAGCATCTCCCCACATTGGCTCTGAAGCGTGAACAGCATGTGTTGCAGACGGATCCCAGGACGGTGGCTTCGCAGGACAATCCCTTATACATAAACGTCATCAATGTGCACAGTGTTTTAAGAGAATGGACCAGTCTTGAGTTATGCAGTCTTTCCAACTTTCCAAAGCAACTATGGAAAAGAACATAAACGTGTGTGCCTTTGGGTCTGCAGAGAAACGGGGCCTTGTAGTGGCCTGGACAGGGTATCGGTCCACCGCAAGCTGGACGACTCATAACTACACTCCGGGCCATTTAGCGGAAGTGATGTCAAGGAAGCAATACAATCCGATCTCAGGTGATTTAGCCTGAAACGCATTCTACAGAAGAGGGCAAACCGTCTGCATCAGGGCTCATCACTTGTTATTTGATCATCAGAAACGCATGTTAATCGCAGGTCTGAAGGAGCCCTGAGACCAGGGGTCCTCACTTCCGGGCCTCGATTGCCGGTGTCCTGCATGTTTTAGGTTTCTCCCAGTTGCAACGCACCTGAATGCAATAAGGCCTCGTTACTTTGCTTTTTCACAAGCTAGACGATGACGTCAACATCAGATTGAGGGGTGCTGGAGCAGGGAGAGCTAAATCGTGCAGGACACCGGCCCTCGAGGCCCGGAATTGAGGACCTCTGCCCTGGACTGTAATCAGGTCAGGGCCTTAAGCAGCCTCAAATCATGATGCTCCCTCTACCATGCTTTACCATATGAATGATGCTCGCAAGCTGGTGTATGGTGTACATTTCTAAATGTTCTTCCTTAACGATTATATTTTGGGGATAATTGAATATCTTTCACTCGGGAAGACAGAAAGCTTTGTGGGGTTTTTTTCTGAAACTCTGGGCATTGCCTGGCAAGAACAGCTTTCCTATATCACAGAAGATGTCATTGTCATCATTATAAAATAACTTTAATGCATATTCTAGCAACTGTTAAATTATACATTGCTTTATGAAACCAATGTTACAAAGTGCTGTACACGAAAAGTAAAAAAATAAGAAGCAAAAAGAAAAAGACAAAAAAGGTTTAAGTTTTTAAGTTAAAAGTTACTGTTGCATGATGTCTGTTTTTGCACAGGTCTGTGTGGGCGCACACAGAGGTTCCACCCAGGGGAAAAAGAGCAACGTCCCCTCACAGGAACATTCTGTTGGATGGAGGGATGGAGAAAGACCATTTCCACTGATTAACCACAAAATAGATGTATCACATGCAGAAAAAATTAACTGCGGGAGTTGGAAAAAATGATTGTATAAAGCTGAAGATTTAAAATCTTCTCTTCTCTGTCCCTCTGTTCAGAGTGTTTCCTCACAGAATCCCTCAGTGAACATTCAGCCACTGTTAGCAAGCCATTACGTAGTTTGGCAGTGACCAGAACAAATAAATCAATAATTAACTCTAAAATACACTGGAAACAACAGTTAATTTAACTTCTTACACATGACCTGACATGTTAAATCACACAAAAATCCCATAACTGGGGATGAGGTGTATAATCATACCGACTAATTTAAGAAGTGCAACCAGAGTTTATTGTCTTTCTACTTTATGTTACTGCCTTATTTAGAAAAGTTAAATGGCATCATCAAATGTAACTTTTCTTTGTTTTCCAGGAAAAGATGCAGCTGAAGAAAAAGAAGCGAAAGGAGAGGGAAGCTTTAGGTGACAAGGTGAGGTTTCTGTTCTTGTGGTGTTTGAAATTGTATCCTATATTTCGAGACATATTTTAATAAATTATGTCAATTATAGCAGTAGCATTAACTTCGAACCTTTTCTTCTGTCACTCATGTAGGCGCCACCAAAGGAGGTCCCTAAGACGATTGAGAACCAGAGAGTGTACGACGAGACAACAGTTGACCCAGAGGACGAAGAGGTATGAGCAGCATTTTAAGTTTTTCTCACCATGTGTTGATGAATCGGCATAACTTTATGGTTTTTGATGCATTTTGTCCACAGGTTGCTTTTGATGAAGGGACAGATGAATTTTCGGCCTACTTCCAAGGATTAACAAATCCCAAAGTGCTCATCACAACATCAGACAGACCCAGAGGGGTACGTGCATTATCATTTTGAATGCTTATTTTTGGTCTTGTTGCTGCCGTTTCAAATTTATGATAGTACTTCAAGAAAAGTATTTTTAACATTTCCTTTATCATTCACTGTTGACGGTGAGCTAGTCCTATAGAGTCAATAGAAACGGGTGCCTCGCCAGAAGCTGAATATAAGACAGTCCCACTTTTGAAGACCAATTTGTTATATGCAGCTCAGGATGGTGCTTTACTCTCAATCCGTTTCATGCAAAGAAGACATGGCGGTTGTATGAGTTTGGGTTTGTTGAGGCTTATTCTCTCATTTTGGACACTTTATGTTCACCACACTCGCTCTCTGTTCATCTTGCAGAGGACTGTAAAGTTTTGTGAGCAGCTGGCCACAGTGATCCCAAATGCTCACGTGTACTACAGAAGGGGTTTGGCTCTGAAGAGGATCATCCCACAGTGCGTTTCCAGGAACTTCACCTACCTCTTGGTCATCAACCAGGATCGCCAACTGCCCAGTATCCTCACAGGAGAGAGGATTTACAGTGGCCTATCAAGTTATTGTGATAATGCAACAAATTCTAGAACTATTTCTGTAGAGCTCCAAAGTGTCTTTTCAGATTAGAAACACAAGAGAAAACAACCCCAATACGAGTGTGCCAGTTTACTCCCGGCTATTTACTTTCAGTCGTGCTTGCTTGTTGCATCATAGGGCTGAGATGGCCGAGATCACATTTCAACATAAGGACCTCACTATCAGTAATCACACTGCGGTTTGATTCAACTGGAATAAACCGAAAAGGGGACTACATTAGAAGTATTCCAATAATGGATTTGAACAAGTTTTGACATGGGAAGTGAACTGTTTTCTTGTGTGGTCATCCTTAACTACTTTTATCAGACGGTCTGGTCCTGTGCCACCTCCCCGACGGGCCGACCGCACACTTCAAAGTCAGCAGTGTTCGACTACGTAAGGAGATGAAGGCAAGTTGATGAACCAAACTCTTCTGACGGCGCTTGGCCACATTTCATCTCGTCTAGCTGACAGTCAAAATCAGGAAAAGATGACTGCATGATTACTGAAGGTTTTTAGTAAGTTAATTGTACTTAATTTTTACACTCCAAATTTGAGTAAATGAGAAGGTTCCTGAGCTCGTTACAGTACGTATCACCATTGATTATTGTTGTATAACACAGACAGTTACTTGACCTGGAGCATGGATAGTTTGAAAAAGTGGGTTGGAAGTGGCTATAAGAGCACAATATCCAACAAAAATGTGCATGTCAATGAAGCAGTTCTAGTGTTTACTGTCACCTCAATGCAACATGTAACGTATATGGATGCTGAGAAGGTAATTGTTAGTTCTAGTGTCATATTTAAACAAAATTGTTTATTAATAGACTCTGGAAGCTTATAAACACATGATTTTGGTATTTAAACATTTCTGGCTATTCATTAGTTCGGTTATCTTTTGGAATTGGTGAATTTAAAGAACTCATAGTGCCGCCTCATTGTCGATAAACCTTGTATGTTCAGGATTTAGAATATAAAACCTTTTTATTGCAGCACTGCTGCTAAATTCAACCAGTGGTCGTGTAAAAAATAACTTTCCAAAACCTGTGCTGTGTAAAAAAAACTGGGCCATTTTCCCCTCCTGCAGAGAAAAGGTAAAGAACCAACCGACCACTATCCGGAGGTGATCCTGAACAATTTCACCACTCGTCTGGGACACAGCATCGGCCGGCTGTTCGCCGCGCTTTTTCCTCAGGATCCTCAGTTTGTGGGTCGGCAAGTTGCCACCTTCCACAACCAGAGAGACTTCGTCTTTTTCAGATTCCACAGGTATGTGTGTTGCGCCGGTGAATTGTCAACCCCCCTCGTTGTTTTGAAAGGAGAAAGTCGATTGAATAATCCGTTGCGTCTCATTAAGGTACATCTTCAAGAATGAGAAGAAAGTTGGTATTCAGGAGCTGGGACCTCGCTTCACCCTCAAACTCCGCTCTTTACAGAAAGGCACCTTCGACTCAAAGTTTGGAGAATACGAGTGGGTCCTCAAGGTACGTTTTTAGCAAATTAACATTTTAATTCGCGTATAAACAAGTCAAATTCTATGAGGTCCGGTCGCGTGTCTGCCTGAGGTGAAATGGCTCATATAGCAGATTTTTAGTCACTCCTCAAAATGCCTGCATTCAGATGAAGTATTTCCAACTTGTTACTCCAGAATTTGGGTGGATGTTCTATTACTATGGCATCCTGTTTGTCATTGGGTTACTTTTTTAATAAACTTATTTGAAGGCGACGTTTGGAACAATTCCAAAAAGCCAATTTTGTCTAATAGTTGGTTGTGGTGAATCAATGATTTATCCATGTCTTTTTTTTTTTCCATAATGACCAAGACCAGCTGCTGTTGTGTATTCAGTCTGCCATTTTTCTGATTGGATTGGAGACAGACACATAATATTTGATTTACATCACTGAACAGGCTGGTAATACGTACAAGACAGCATAGTAGCATCCAGAGTGACATCGTGACTATTTTCTTTCAATAGCTCATCTTAGAAATGCTTTACAAGATAGTGGTGCTTTGTAAAGTAGGTTTCATTACCGTTTGGCAAAACAGAGATGCTCTTTTTGCTTCCTGTGTTCCTGTCACCCTTTATAAATCCTCTCCTTGCACTGGAGGAACTACACAGAACCACTATGTTGTGCTCGTTTGTATAAAAACTGTGTTTCTGTTTTCAGCGCCATGAGATGGATGCCTGCAGACGGAAGTTCCAGCTTTAGGAATAAAAAAAACAAAAACAACAACCATCCCAACAGGAAATCTTGATCCATTTTCAAAGATACTAGAGCTTTCGGTTGACTTGCACAAATGGATTCTTTGACAGTTGATTTTTTCCCAAATGGATTTGTTCCAATGGTTAAAAACTTGTAGAAACAACACTGATTCTAATGTTGGACATATTTCCTGTACTTCAGAGCAGGACTGGGAAACTCCTATTACTTCAAAAGGTCACACACGGCTCAATTGGATCAGATGTGTAAAATACTAGCTTGAAAAATCTATACAAATAAATGTTTTTTACCTTGTTTAAATGCAACGCTTTGGCAAAGGTCTGTGTTTTGTCGTTTTCAGCAGCCTGTCATGCACCGGTGCATGTTTTCACCATCTCCCCCTCGTAGTGGTTTCAAGTCTATTACATGAGCACCCATTATACTGTGTATAATTGTCTGACAAATGAAGGATCAGCATTGATATTGTCATCACCCCTACTTTGAGTGTTATTTGCATTCCCTCATCAGATCTGTGACATTTCTAACATTCGGTTCTTGACAAATTATAAAGGAGTCTCAACAGTACGATTGAAATTCCATATATGGGTATGTATACTAACTTTCTGTATGTGCGAATTTTCGAAACTACAATACCACACGCATCACATTTGTAAATGTAGTTTATTCAAATACAACATGTAGTAACAAATTCAAATGTGGAATCACTCTTTGTTTAATCAGTCATGGAAAATCTACACTTCAAAAGGCACGTGTGGGTTTGATATGTGTTATTATATGCAAAGAGCTTAAATCTTTTTTGTTTGTATGAGCACCTGGAAATATTTCTGTGGAAGTTTTTAATCGAGGCAAAATTAGACATAAAAACAAACAAACTTAAGTTAGTTATTTGGCCCAAACACTCCTGAGACGATTCCAGTCCATGAAGCAGGATCCCGGAGCTCCTGACCCACAAAGTCCAAAACCTGCAGAAATATCACAAACATTAGCAACGTACTCCACCTCTCTCTTCATTCAACAGCTGTCCCACCACTGCAGTAAAATCTGTTGCAAAGGTCTGAACAGTGCCTGAATTTATATTTCGGGGTACTGCACAACAATAAATACTGTGGCATGTGCTGTGACTATACGTTGATATCAATATGAGCCAGTATTGGGCATAATTAGAAGTGCATGTCAAATGTTTGATTCTGAGTATATATAGATATATATATTTTTTTAAAGGAAGCAGAGATTTTGTAATTAGACATATTGTAAAAAAGAAATCCACAAAAACTACATAATGTGTTGTTCCAAAAGTGCAACCAACTGTTAAGGGCATACAAATTGAAGTTCAACTTCAATATTGTTTCAGTTTATTGCAACTGTGTCAGTATTGATCCATATTGGGGGATTTAATAAATTATCACCACGCCGACCACGCTCAGTTCATGTTGTCATGGGTTTTATTTCCAGCAAAATAAGTACATACTTTTCAGAAACCGAGCTTTTTAAAGATGGTTTTGGTTTAGACCAGATTAAATGAGCATATAATTCTAACTCTCTGCTGAAGGCAGCGCAGCAGCTTATAAGATAATGAGGCTGCTGTCAAATTACTAGTACTGAAAGCTTGTGGGCTTGGAACTGATGTGAGACGGACCAGCCAAAAGGAAACTGGCTCCTAAAGGAGGCGACCTGAAGAGACGCCATTATTACAGTTCTAAAATATTACCAGCATGTTATCTATAGTGGCTGATGTTGCTAAATGTGAGAAAAATAGGCGCCGAAACACGCAATCTATTACATGTACAGACCAATTCCTTTGTTCACTGAAGACATTCCAGTTTCCCCCTGCTGCTCCCATCATCAATAACTATCAGCTGGCCTGTTGCAGGAGCAGCCATGCAGCCCAAGCCATGACAGTACCTCCACCATGCTTCACAGAGGAGCTCGTATGCTTTGGATAATAAGCAGTTCCTTTCTTTCTCCGCACTTTGGAAGAGAAGAATCTTGGTCTCATCTGCCCATAAAACTTTGTTGCAGAGCTTTTCTGGCTCATCACTGTATTTCTTTGCAAATTCCAATCTGGCCTTCTGATTCTCACTGCTGATGAATGATGGCCTCTATAGTTCTGCTTTTGGAGTCTTCTAACTATGGGTTGTGATGCCTTCACTGCACGGTGGAGCTTGTTGATGTCAGTTACTAATGTTTTGGGGTGTTTTCTACAGCTCTGACAAGTTTGTCAACTGCTGTTTTCGGTGGTCTTCATGTTGGTTTATCCTTTTTAACAAGAAATACAGACTTTATAGGTTACAGTCAAGGCATTTATACCAGTCATTTAGATTTTTTAACAATCTACCTTAAAGGCAATAAGAAGCACCAGTCAGTCACACAAGTGTGAATAGTTTTGAAAAATGAATAGGTTCAAACAAAGGGTGGTTTGTCCTGAGGTTTTTAATGCATCAAAATGTAAATATCAGGAAACAAAAGCTGAAATTCTGAACTCTTGTCTCATATTCATCTTTTGAAATGACTTCAGTGAACCACAAAAACAAAGGAACTGGCCTTACCGTTCCAATACTTTCAGGGGACAGTATAATACTGCCAGCATGTTATCAAATGGACAAATACTGGGTTGAAAATGTAATTTTTCTATAGATATTTTAAGCTATTAGAATCCTTTTGCGAGTCCAGTGGGCTTGTGAGCCATTCTATAAGAACATGTCCGCGATGGTGACACTTAACATTTCTCCCAGGAGTGAATGTGCCTCTTTGAAGCTCTTGATTTTAAAACAATGGAGAATGTAGTCTATGTTTTGTTTTTATGGTGTCCCTCTTTACCATGGGTTGAGCATGCATATGAAGAGAGTCTGCATGTGGAGAGCTGAAGAAAGGTGACCTCTGACCCGCACAGTGCTGGACACTGACAGCTCAGCTAATGTGTCTCAACTACAATTATGAAGGCAGGACACAACAGAGGGATACTATAAAAAAGGGATGTAGGACCTAATTTATTGACTTTTAGTGGTAAATGTTCAACAAGGGGACATGGTAACATCCTTTGACTTAGGGGCTCCATTTATCCAGCCTGCCCACACATGTGTGTCAGACAAGCCGAAGCTACCGTGGAATCACCGTGAAGAGAACCGTGTCATGTGCCTGATGTGCGGACAGAGTGATGCTCACAGGGCGGAGGTCTGTCGGCCGGTCGCTGCTATAGGAAGGAGCAGACCTTCTGCGGTCTGAACGGGTTGTTGCTGGACGACATGCCGGTGAGCAGAGGGTCCTGCTGGGCATTCTGGATGCAGAACTGCTGCAGGTCCACCGCGGCCTGGGACACCTGGGGAGATCCGGAGGTGTTAAAAAAAAAAGTCCCTGAAAGTTACAGCTGAAGTTAAAAGGCCCCCACGATGAGTTCGATCCGAGCCGTCCGTAACAGGCGACCGACGGACAACACGCCCTGAATGTGAGCTCCGCCGTTTACCTTCACTCGGTTCAAGCCCGCTTCAAGGCGCAGCTGCTGCACGATCTTTTTCATCGCTACGATGTTGGATGATCCCGACATTTCCAGAGTTGTGCAAGGAATTGGGTCCTGATAAAACTTTGAGGAACGCGTTCAGTCCGCGAGCGGCTAACTTCTTCCCCGACAGAGACTTTCCGGTTTCCTGTAGGAGGGCGTGTCCGCGGGGAAGGTGCGTTCAGGATACTCGGAAATTTACATTTCGGTATGTCGCACCATTTTCTTTATAATTTTTTTTCTTTATGATTTCTTTGGGACCGTTGCACTTAAAACAAATTCAGTAATATAAATTTGTGTTTTAATATATCAAAAGTTTTGCCCAGCATGCATGCCAATAAATGCAGTACAAATGGCGAGTGGCTTCCAATTTGTTTTTGACAATTTAAGCAAACCTAATGAATTACAACAGATTAGGAATTAAATGAAAAAGTCAAAGTTACAATTTCTCTTGCCACTGTGTTCTCACTTTCACTCGTATTTAAATTACATTTCATATTTGTTCAACCTGGACCATGCAAGTATGTTGTATTTCGTAATTAAAGAAATCGAATAGGCCATAACACGCAAATACATCCCACAGCACCGAATCTAACCAGCTTATTCTAACCAGCTTTTAGGCAGTTCAGCAAATTAATTCAATAAACTCCTTTATTAATTTCCTAATCCAAAAGTTTACTCAAAAACCCCTTTGAAAGGCTGATTTCCTACCGTCCCTGAAAGTAGCGTCGGGGTCATAACTATTGCGACCTCTCGTGGCGACAACGTCTAAGAAAGACACACAAAATGCACCAATTATCGAAAGTTAAGACTAAAGTTGAAATCGTCATGTAATACCGATTTCAACCTGTAGTAGGGAGTCCGCAAAGGGTGATGAGAGTTTAGAGACTTTCTGCAAGCATCACCAGCAGGGGACCGCAGCCGGCACTCAGAAAAGAAAGTCCTCTGGACAACTGAGTGTGTTTGATCAGAGCAGGTTGTTACTGAGCAGTGGTCCACGCCTCCATGAGTCTTTGGGCAAATGAAAGTAACGGATCTGTTCACACTGAGCCCCCTGCTTCTCTATGATGATGGAGCTGTCCTGTGAGTCTGTGAGATGTGCAGGAGACACAAGACCAACCAGCTGCAAGGTATGTAAAGGAGCTCACTTCGCATTGCAAAATGTCTCTGTGTGCTGAATTTACAACTATCGCCTATAATGAAGTTTATTGCTGTGATTTATTTAGTTTGTGGAGCTCCACATGTTGTATGTACCAGGAGACCAGTGGAACGTGAAGCTCAATAAAGCATCTGCTGAAGCCACAGAGAGCTTCATATCTGCAGGCTTCATCAGGTGAAGACATAAAAACCATCTCACTGAGAAAAAACTATGTTAGTTTGTATGAACTCCTTGAGGTTGTGTTTACACTGTAAAGGATGGACGTGCTGATGCTATTGGGTTTTAATGACAGGGATTTCACAAGAAGTCATAAACTCTGAAATACAAACTGCAAACCGTGTTCCTGTTTAAAAGCGGTCATGACACTTCAAGTATTTGTCAGGGATTTTGTTTTAATAGGCAGTCATATGTCTCGATAAGTTTTAGTGGTTACATACGTTCATGTCATTTGAAAAGCCACATTCTGATTGTGCTTTGGGTTTATTAACTTTTGTCATGATCAGGAAAATACAATACAATTTCTTTGGGTTTTTCAGTTTAGTAGAGGACCTGTGGTTAAGTTGTTTATATTCTCGTTTTGATTACACAATTGCTTCAGAATTTGACATTTTTGATTTTGTTTTATTCTCTTGAATGGCACACAAAACCTTTCCAATTTTATGTTTGGGTGTCAGTATGTTGGTAAAAAAAAAAACTGGAGTAAAACCAGAAATGTTCTGTATCAGGTTTATGGTATTCAATCTCTGGGTATTCATTTCAAATTGGAACAAAAAAAAGATTCCCAGTGCATTTACAAACAATTCTCTTATTTCAAATGTGTGTTTTTAGTAATGCATACATCCATTTTGTTGTTTAAAAAATACTGTTCAAATGATTCATGATTCAAGGGGTTTAGTGTCACATGTAGGATAGTCGTGAAATGTCTTTACCATTGCTCCAGCAACTGTGCACACAGGATAGAAACAGATACAATAATAATAATAATAATAATAATAATAATAATAATAATAATAATAATAATAAGATGAAAACACTTTAGTATAGAGGGAGAGCATTATCAGATGTAAGAAAGCTGAAAGAATTTTATAAAAATTTTTTTATATAAAATCAAGAAACAAAAGGTCAGTATATAGTGTTGATGGTATCTTGTGCATCGTGAAACGAACGTCTCCACAAAGACCTCGGTCAAGGGCTGAACAAAAATCTGTTGTGATCATATGCTTTGTAATAGTTTTTTAACTCTATTTTCCAACATTGTGCCGTGAGGGTTTACCCTGACGTCACCCTGAAGACTCTGAGGGGTGATCTGGGCGCTCTTCTTGGTGCCGAGAGGAGCGTCAACAAATTCTCCTTCCTGAAATGTGTGGGCCGCAGTTTGGCTCTGGTAAGTGCATCTCGCAGTGAGCTTTTTGTGAGGCTTGCTTGTGTTTTATCAAGCAGACAGTGGAGGCATACAATACAAGCCGTTAACCATTCAGACATGCTGTGTCGATGGGAGTGAACCGTGTGTGAGGAGGAAGCCAGTTTTTACAGCAACGTTTTTTACAGCTACAAAATTCCTGTCCATTACAGGTCAAAAGCAAACAGGAGCGAGACCTGAAAGTGAAAACATTTGCCCCACCCTATGTATGTTTGATTTTTGTCATTTTCTTACTAAGCAGTTGATGTTTTTGATTCATTTTGTCCCAGTGGAGCGCAGGTAATGAATTGTTTCCTCTTTTGTGAAGGCTGAACAGCCAGAGCTTTACCTGTTGCCTATTGTGGAGAACGACAGCAGTGTCTGCTCTCAGTCCCTCACCCCGGACACCAGCAGCAGCTCCTCAGACCACCAAATCTATTACCACCCTCCCAAGATGTGCAGCCTGCCAACAGCAACAAAGGGGCTTGTTAAATTCCCCCACATCCCCCAGTGTTCCCAGCAGCAGCCACCTCCCACCCCACGACTGGAAGAGGAAGAGGATGAGGATGAGGATGAGGTTGAGCAAGAAGATGATGAGCACAGCTACAGCTCTTCAGCAGGAGAAGGAGGGAATGAAGAGGACACTCTCTTACCGACCAGGACAGCAGAGCAGGGAGTTTGCCCCTTGAAGCCACAAGGTCACAAGACATCACAGCCGGTTTCACTGAATATAGACAAAAGTAAAGACGCCATTCATCAAATGTTCCTATTGCAAGTACAAGTTCAAGTTCTTGTGACCTTACTTTTGTTTGTTTGTGTTTAATTTTTGTCTAGTCCTTCTAAGCACCGGTAATGTTTACTTAACCTCTGTGGTATCTTCTTTCACTGTCTCTTCATCTGCAGCTTTACAGCGAGGTGAAGCTGATTTGGCTCAAAGGACGGCGTCGCCAGACAAAGAGGCAACCTGCCGAAATAGGAAACAATGTCACCGAGGAAACAGGGTGGCTGGACATTCAGGAGTGACCGAGTCTCTGGACGACAGAGATTCAGGATTCTCCCTCATAGACGGGTATCATGAAACTCGAATTATGATCTTCAATACTTATTGCAGGAGATTTGAAATGTTGCCGTTGTGTGCCCGTTTTTCAGAGCTGGGAAACTGAAAGAGGCGCACACACCGAAGTTCATCGTGAAGAAACGAACTAACGGGGTAGTTAGATAGCGTATGCTTGAAAAAAAACCTATTTAATGAGCTTTGCTTTGGACTCCTCAAACATGAGGATTGTTCTGACAAAATACACAAGATGCTGTTCAGATTGAGAATCAATGTTCTCGGTTTGATTTGGTTTAAAGGCCACAGAAATTCCAGCTGGGATGACGCGGCCCGTACGGTGCACCACTCCACCACCAAGTCTTCATTTGGCTCCGGGCGCCTGCCACTCAGCTGCGTCTCCAGCCTTTAACACAAACAGTAAACACAGCTTGTAAAACACCCCTCAGAGTTATGCCAAAAAAATAAAAACATTTTGTTTATACAGCTTTTGTGTCTTTAAGGAGAGGAGCTCACTGAAGAAATCAAGCTGGTGAGGGAGGAGAGGAAGCAGCTTGAGTGGACCAGACAGGAGCTATTAAGAAAGGGGAAAGACTTGTTAGCCCAGAACCGGCACCGCAGGAACCAAGGTGGGCATGAAAGTGTGGATAATGATATATATATATATATATATATATCATGGTATATTTCACTATTATCAAAAATGAGGCTTGGCAAAGTTTTTATTACTTACAAAATGTTTGATTTTAATACTCCTGCCGTATTTGTAATAAAGGTGTTCAAACTTTGATGGTAACAAAACAATACCTTACCCCTCCTCTGTATCTTACTGACACTCACTACCATTTCTATCTAGCGCGTGACAGTTGGAAAAAGAAATACTTTGAAACCAAGAAGGCCACAGCGCCACTGGAGGACAGTTTAAAGAACCTCAGACAAGAACTGGAGACATTATACAACAAACTTCTGCACCAGCTTCAAGTCAGAGAGACCAGGGGGAGGTCAAGACGACAAGGGAGATCCTCCACAAAGGTGCAAAGTAATAACAGTACACGTCTGGGAAATCCCTCCATCACTCCTCCACTTTATCTTGGACGAGGTCGTCAGAGCTTCTCAAAATGTCCCCAACATAGTGCATTTGTTAACTTAAGTGTATACATGTATGTTTTTAACCATTCAATTTAAACATTTCAGAATGAACTTATAATACAGATCATGACAGAGACCTATGAGATTGACAACTTGAAGAGGAAGATAGAAGATGCCAAGATGAAGCTGGTAACCGAGACAAAGGTAAGTAAATCCAATGATCATTGCTTGCCGAGCTATACAGAGCTGGCTGCTCGGCTAAAGCATTGACTTTCTTTGTGTCGTGTAGTTGAGGAAGCAGGCGGCAACAGAGCTGAGATCACTGAAGGCTGAGCTGGCCCAGAAGAAGAGTCAGTCGTCTCATGCTGGACTGAAGGGACAAACTGCACGGGACAGACCAACAGTACAAAGCAGCTCCATCTGAGCCCTAAAATACAGACTCAAACTAAATCTTTTGTCTCTTTTTGTTCTTTTATATTGGAGTAGTGACAGTTTTGTGCTATTGTGCCTTCAAAATTTAATTATTTTGTAATTTTTATGAATTGCATTCATATTTTTTTTTTTTAAGTCACTTCAAATATTCCAGTATGGTACAAATGATCTGCATTGATAGTATGGGTCTGAATCCACCACTGTAATCCACATAGTTTCTTAGAAGTATTTGCATAAGTAAGCACTGCAATTTACTGTGTGTAAAATTCATGACTCCCAACAGATTAATCAAAAGTTTTATTTATGACAAACAATAAAGTGCACAAATCTGAAGATCAATCTCGGTTAAACAAAAACAACATTCTTTACTTCATGATAAAAAGATTGTGTGTTGAGGAAATCACAGTAAGAATCATAGTTGGGTTTTTTCCAGCAAGCACAGAGGAATGTCTGACAAGTAACCAGATTCAAGGGCAACTGCAGTAAAAGTCACAATAAAATGTGAAGTGCAAGCAGGCATCCTGACGTTCCAAAGCCACGCCCTGTTCCCCGCCACAAAAGGATATATTGGCTTGGCAACAAGCGGGAGAGGGCTCGCGGATGGTGAGAAGTTTTCTTCGTGGTGCCCGCTAGCATCCTAACAGGGCATTCCACATCATTGTGGTCTGCTGCCTGGCGACGGGATCAGCACTGTAGTCCAGGATGTTGCCGTTCCACATGCCAATACCCCTCAAACCTTTAGCCTTCACTGCATCTGCCTTGGGACAAAGGCTTTGTGGGTCGTCATACCAAACCTGATGAATCTGTCCACTCTGGTCCTGTGGGAAAGAAAAAAAAAAAACAATTCAAGAAACTATTAAAATAAAATATGGCTCCAGCTTTTGTTTTGGGAAGGCTCCACCCAACACCAAGAGGCTGATTTGCAAGAGCATTACAGAGCTGTTACAATGAGGGGATTAGTTTTGTTTGAGAGGCGAAGCTGTGGCAGCTTGGGTGGATGCCGACACTCTAAGTTGTATTTCATTCAGACTATTCAGAAGTGAAGCTGGTTGAGCTTGAACTCAGCGGGAAGACAAATTCAGGAAAGACGCCGCGAAGGATCAAAACGTCTGACTCAACACATAGCTGGAGATTTCAAACGCAAGCGAAAGGTGACTTTCAGTTTAAAATGTGACACATCGTTTCTGCACCTTGTAATTGAAGTAAGGAGCTTGCTGCTTGTCATCCCACAGCCTGCCGGACAATGAACTGTTGACCTGCTGCATGAGCCACTTGTAGGGTTTTTGTGTTCCTGCTGCATCGCTGCAAGGAGCGCCACGGAAAGGAACCTTGGCTATCGAACATATTCCCTCCTGGCAAAAGACACAGTTTCTGGCTGCTATAATTAACAATACATCAAGTAATATGAACAGGAAAGAGCCTCTGGAGTAAAGGAAGGTAATACCTCTGTGGAAAACCACTAAGTTACACAAAAAATGGAAAAAGAAAGAAAAAATAACTTTATCTCATAACTTTATCTTGCTTTCCAATATACAGCTATTATTTTAATCATCGCTGGCAGAGATAGTCAGCTATGACTCAAGGAAGCACAAACAGAGAATATGTTCGTATGTGCAGGTCCACGGTATCATCATGTTCAAGTTTCATTATATAGATTACTTCATGTAGACTCTTAGTTGTTTTCCTGTAATATCAATTAATATTTGATCATATGTTAATTGGACAATTCAACAAACAATATATGGGGAGATCATTTAAAGATGAGCTCATGACATGACTTTTAAAATGATGATTATCTTACCTGGGAAAGGTTGAGACATGGGTAATCATAGCCATACCAGGGCACTCCCATCACTATCTTTTTAGGGTCAATCTTCATATCCAAGTATTGGTCATAAGCTTCAAAATAGCAGAATGCCAGGCATGTAATGTGTTGGTCATAGTTTCACAGGAGCACGCTGATTTGATCTCATTTCTCACTATTCAACTAACCGTCCAATGTTTGAGCACGTGGGGCATTGGCCATGGCAATGCAGTCATCCATGATCTGGCTCTGCTCGTCATAGGACATCACAAACAGCAGGTCGCAGGATTCGGCGATGGTGACATAATCATAGCAGCGCTTGTCGATACATTTGGGGGCCCAAGCAGCATCAAATGAAACCTAGAATTCAGGGATTAATGAAAATTTATTGTGACAAGACTTTGGGATAAAGGCGATCTTACAGGACTTACCTGTTAAATGAAACGACAGCTCACCTTTTCAAACGGGACTGGCATGGCTTGTACATCCTAATTACTGTATTGCCGATGGACAAATAGATTGTTCTTACCTGAGAACCTGGGATCTCCCTGTGGAAGGCCTCAGTGGTCTCTTTGACCAGAGCCGTCAGAGCATAGGACTCCTGTGAGCCGTTCTCCACTGCCTGTTCGATGTCTATGTTGATCCCATCCATAAACTGACTCTTGGCTAAGCTGACCTTGTCCATTATCCACGCTGTCCTGTTGTCCTGGTCCACAATGTAGGAGAGGGGAACATCACCTGTTCCCACCAACAGGTGAGGAGTCAGATGGAAAAGAGGTCGGTAAACTACAAACATTGTGAGGATCAGGAGAGCAATATCATGTAAGGTCAATTTGTTTCCATCCAGAAGGAGAAATGTGTAGCCGACTCTTATTAATTCCAATCTTACAACGACTGTTAATGATGCATGAAGTGTATTTATTTATAAATAAAAAACAGAACTACTTAGTGGATCAAACTTTTTTTTTAAGGTTAAGGTCAAGACCTAACCCAATGTAGGTTTCTAGTAGGGTTACTAGGAACTAGTGCTACTGTGTTACTAGATGTGGAGTGGGTCTTATGGAATTGTCGAGAGGACAACTTCAAAGCCTCTACAAATCTGGTGCAGTTCAAAAAGCTCTATTAAAAATTACTTCCTGCATAAGCATGCAGAGGTAGTAAACAGAAACACCTGGTTACATAAATAACACTCGGGGCTTTTCACATCTTTAAATGTCATTTCATTTTCATCTTTTTCTGTACGACCCAAAACAATGACATCCTTAGTGCCATTCGCTTCGGTTTTCTTTTATTTGCACAACGGTCCATAAATAATAATAAGCTTCGTACTATTAATGTCGGTTCTTCTTTGTAAGACTATAAACTAAAATACACTTAGTGCTATTCATTTCAGTTCTTCTTTTCTTCGTACATCTATGTTTAGTACTATCAATTTCAGTTCTTCTTTTCTTCGTACATCTATGTTTAGTACTATCAATTTCAGTTCTTCTTTTCTTCGTACATCTATGTTTAGTACTATCAATTTCAGGTATTTTCTTCGTACATCTATGTTTAGTGCTGTTAATTTAATTTTCAGTATTCCCAATACGATGTACAAAGAGTGGTGTAAATTACATGTCTTCAATCTTATCATATGTACATATTTAAAACTGCACTTCACTGCATAGTGAATGACGAGGGGTAGGATTTTCTTAAGTTCAGTGAACTACCTATTCATTTAAAATATCTACGTTGTTTTCCTTTTCTCTTCTTCTGCAGCCTGTGCTTGATTGATTTATGCTACTCAAGTTCAGAAAAAGAAGCCCAGAGAGTTTACTTTACCTTTCAGTACAACCCGGGCACCCTGCGAGTGAGCGTAACACATGAGTTCAGCGTCATACTTTCCAAAGGTTGCCACAGTCGTCACCATGCTCCAGTTATAGGACTTCCAAGTCTTTCCACCCACATCAAAGACAAACACCTGCGAAAAAACAGGGAAGCCATGTTTAGAAGCAAAACTTCACAAAAAAGTAATCCTGTTCAACGGTTGTCTTAATCTGACCACGAGCACAGAACTGTCATAAACAAAGCAGAGTTAAAGATGAAGATGTCTTCACTATCGGTGCGTCTTAATCGATTAAACTATGATGTAGTCAAGCTTGAAAAATATTATATTATTAAGCATAAACTGTCACGAGACAACAGGGCCTTGAGTGATGTAAAACTACAAATATTGATAATTATCAATTGAATCATTTAGCAGTGGACTGAGTTTTTAATTGATTCTGTGGATAGGAGGCTTTAACTTCACTGTTAATGCAGGAATATGCTACCGTCTGCTGTCTGCATGTGGTCACAGCCTGTTCTCATCGACGGACTGCTTCAAATACGAGGCGCATTCAGTCGAACGTCAGTAAAATGCAAACAGACTAAATGTAAGAGATTACAATTACGTTACTGTAATAAAAAAAATGTGAATATACTTTGATGAGTTTTTTTTGTTTTTCACAAATATAATTTTACTCATGCTTGAATAAAAGCTGCATCATTGGGCACTCACTTACAATTTTACCGAAGAGACAAACGTTTAGTGAAACATTTAACACCCAATAATATATATATATATATATATATATATATATATATATATATTTTTTTTTTTTTTTTTTTTTTTTTTTTTTTTTGGGGGGGGGGGGGTTTAACTAAAAGTTGAGAATTTTTCTTTAAATGCCCTCTAATGACAAAACAATTAAACAGTAACACTGAGTTACTTTGGAGAAAAGCAGTTCGAGCTATTTTATCCGTTTTTAGCTATTCTGGCTGTTTCAGCCCGGCGAGTAGACCATTTCAGAAAATCATTGTGGAATGCAAATACATCCAAAATGAAAACTAAATGTTTGTTTACATATTCTGGAAGTTTCAGGGAGCCACTACAGAGGGGCTGAAGAGCCACATGTGGCTCCTGAGCTGCAGGGTGCTGACCCCTGGTCCTCCAGAGGCAGTTGGAGAGTGACGTCACCAATCCTAATCTTTTTGATTGATTTACACTTAAGCCTGTCGTGAGCTTTGCAGGATGAAAGTATTCCCCATAAACTAAACATAAGATAGTCCGAAATAGCCAGTGCAGCTTAAGGAATAAAAAATCATTATTGACGAAATCAAAGTTGTGTCAGACGTTATTTGCACTGTCGTGTGTCCCAAAACAAAGTTTTAGTTCCCCTCGTGACCCGCATGACTTTACCTCAAAGTCCCTCTGCTGCGTGATCTGTTCGCAGAGCTCCGGGCTGTCACAGGGACACCCGCCGGACCTGCAGACAACAAGCAGCGACAACAAGTACAACAGAAAGCCAAACATTTCCCCCAAAGACACGCCAAAAGTAGCAGAGACAAACGAAACCAAGTCGGAATGAGGACGACGCTGAAGTTAGATTTCGTTTGGTGCCTCCGTTTCTCTTGTTAAGGGAATATTTGAGGGAAAATCAAATCACTTAAGTATTTAAAAGAAAATCTTCTTTTTCTTCTTTTTCTTCTTCTTCTTTTTCTTCTTTTTCTTCTTTTTCTTCTTTTTCTTCTTCTTCTTCTTCTTCTTCTTCTTCTTCTTCTTCTTCTTCTTCTTGTTATTATTATTATTATTATTATTATTAATGTTGCTTCTTTTTTAATGTCAATGCTTATCATTGTTGCTTATAACATGATTGACATGTATCTGTATAGGAAGCTTGGTTTAAAAAGCTTTCAGTTAAATGTGTTTATTTATTCACAGAAAGAGTTTTTTTTCAAGGACTCCCTGGAGCTCACAGAAACTATTTTGAATCAGACATCTATGGACACTAAGATCCTGGAGTGTGGGGCTGCTCCTCTGCAGATTCCAATGATGAATGTGCAGCTTGTCAATGTTTGAATAGGAATTTTATGGAGAATAACAAAATTCCCAAAATGTTGGTGATAATTCAGTCCAAGTATATGAGTACAGTTAAATATTGGTTCATGTTGGTATGGCTTCAACTAAAATGTTCAGCGCACTTTAACACTATACAGAGATTTTTTGTCATTATTTTAAAGTTGTTTTAGTTATAGCCTTATCTCGCGCCTCAACTCTCAAATGGCAAACTAACTTCAGACTGATGGGGCAGTGTTTCTGTATGGCGAGTGAAGTGGGACAAACTTCTTAGTTCCTCTTGGTTTTTAAATGTAGTTTTGTTTGTTTGTTTTCATTAAAAAAAGAATAAAAGTTTAAAATGAGTATCAAACCGGCTTTCCTGCACAGCCAACCAAACCAATATAAATATAGTACAGGCTGTATTATAGCAGAGCTGCACAAAACCTTCTAGAAGTACAAATGATCACCTTTGATGAGTTTTTATTTCCTCTTCCATCTCTTTTATTTTCTTTAACCATCACAAGTTGAGCTTACCCTCCTATGGTTCATGTGCCTCAATTGATTTTTCTTTTTTTTTTGCTATTCGTTTTATACCAACAATGTCTTTGTGTGTGAAACTTTAAGCATTTAGCCTCTTAAACACAATAGAATAGAATAGAATAGAACTTTAGTATTCTTTTACAGGGAGTTGCTTTGTTCCATGATGACTGTCTTCAATGTCTGAGATGGAGATGATTTGGACATATGATCAAAACTACAACCAATGAGTGCAGTCTTCAAGTTTCATAAAGTTTAGACTGTAAGTCACATGTTTCCTCAATACCCTTTAAGTTATTCATTCCAGATGTTTGATTTACAAGCAATACATCCATAACATTGGATGTGTTTGGCTACTGAAGTACATGTTTTTTGTTTTTTTTAAAAAGGGAAACCAAATTAAACACACACAACCTGAAAGTCATCTTCACTGCCTTACTTAGTTAGGTTATTTTGATATTAGGTGTCTCAACTAAATAGAACATTGCATGTACGTGTGTGATTTGTTACTTTTTTGTTTTTGCAAAATGAAATAACACATATAGATAGCTTACATTTCACGTAGAGATCTAAAATTCTAACATTTGCAAAGCAAGATTTCATTGGTCTCACATGGTTCGATGTGAAAATATGCAGACATCTTCTTTACCTTTCAAATATAGAACTGTAGGCCCGCCTAAAGGTTTTAAGCATTTAAAAAATAAAAAATAAAAAAACCACAATACAATTTGTATGACTGCTTTAATGTCAGAACTCAGATTCATCATGTCTGATTTCATCTACTGAGATTTCATTCATCCGAAGTTATCATGCCAATTATAGGGGAAACTGTCATGAAATGCAATGTTTTCTGTATAGTGGTGATGTATTGAGCTTAACAGTCAACATTTCACACTTAACTGGTGACAACAGAGGCTGCAAATGATCATACAATGTGGGATAAATTACGTCTGATTAGCTTTATTGCAAGAATAAGGTAATTAAGTGCAACATTATGCTGTTTTGATCAATTATAAATGCGCAAAAAAAGAATTCCATACATTTAAATGTAATTCAGTCGTCACAACATCTTATCATAATTTATTTATACCCCTTACAATTACCAAATAACATACATTTTATTTTATCAAGAATTACTCATAAATTGATTGATATCAAACCACTTTTTAAATTTGTTTAATTCAGATGTGATTTCTTTGCTGAGCTGTTTCAAGTTCTTTCCTCTCCAGAAAATATTTCAGTCGTCAGCAAACAAAACAAAATGAAGTATATTAGAGATTTTTATATATGTCATTTATATAAAGCATAAACAGTTTCGTACCCAATACTGACCCCTGTGGGACACCACAAAGAAAATCCAAGCATGAAAACTGAAAATCACCCATTTTCACAAACTGTTGACCGTTGCTTAGATAACTTTTTATCCACTGCAGAACCATCCCCCTGATACCATATGACTCCAGTTTCTTGATTAATTGCTCATGATTTATTGTGTCGAATGCCATTTTGAGTTCTTTGAACACTCCTACTGCACATTTCTTTTTGTCGACAGAGATGGTGATTTGTTCGATTGATACTTTTAATGCCAGCGAGGTGGATCTTTGTGATCTGAATCAATATCGACTTTCAGGAGGCAGTTTGTGTTTGTCAATAAATTTGTTTAACTGTGAGCAAAAACATTTTTTTTATACTGTGGGAGCAGAGAAACGGGCCTGTAACTATGAAGTGGGATGACTTTTGTAGTTTTTATTTCTATTGGGAATTTACCAGCTTAGAAAGACAAATTGCAGCTGTATGTCAGAAGCTGAAGTATTGCTTCTATAACCTTTTTGACTATTGTCATATCTAGTCAAGTGATCATTTATACATAATATCTATTATTTTGCTCTCCTTCACGTCTGTGAGAAACAATGGGTTTGGATTTCAAATTATTAATGTTTCGTTCCACCTATCAGCTGATCCAGGATTATGTATTGTTTTTCTGCCAGATTTGGACCAACATTTACAAAATACCTGTTGAAGTCGAGTCAGGAAGTCATTCATATTATCAAGGTTTTACTTTTGTGATCCACGGTGTGTCTAACTACTTATTTCTTTTACAGTTTTTTTTTTTTTTAATCTATTCATTGGACAAATATCATATATACATTCAAAGGTACATAATGGTATCATACAGTATATTAATACAAAGGTATCATATATTAATTTAAAGGGATTTAGAAATGTTTCATATGCTTCATCAGTATTGTCTTCGCTTAATACCGACTCCCAGTTCTGTTCACACAGAACCTCTTAAAATGCATTTATTGTCTCTTCTGTCTTCACTCTATTAAATTGTTGTCCTGTAATCTGTTCCTCTCTCCCGTAGCAGCTGTCATATATTACAAAAACTGGCAGATGGTCACTTATATCAACTACCAGGGATACTGTTTGATGTGACTAAAGTTTGAATACAAGCTGCTGCTGTTGAAAAGTTTAGTCATTTTGGGTTTGAGTCCCATCTTTGCAGAGTCAACAATACCTCAGAGCAAAGTGACACAAAGCGTTTACAGGTCAGTTCAACATGACCTACGTTTGAAAAACAGTGTAAGATTAGACCCTATTTTGGATGAAGCCAATACAATATAGTTTTATGAATTATTTTTGTGAACAGCATGTGGTTTTTCACTTATTTTACATACAAATAAAGTTTAGTCTACTCACCTGAGCCCTGCAGAAATACTTTTATGGTGTGACGACGTCTATGGAGATCAACATTTTGTTTATATTACTGCATTCATGTGCTTTAATTATTATATCTTATTTAATTTAATTAATTTGTTCAGCATTAATCATTCCCATGCTTCTCTGTTGTTTGCTTTATTACTAATTATATGCATTGTTTAAATTTGAAATGTTTTTATTTTTTATTTAATAACATACTTTATCAAATTCAGTCCAAAACATACAGTGCAATTGACATGCAGTCAACATTTTTCATTCTTTTCGTCCCTCAGAAACAATCAAAGACCCTGTAAGCCTTATAAACAACCCTCCCAAACCAATAAATAGACCTCTTGGTTAAGATAAATAAATAAAAATGAATAAATAATAAAAAGTGGAAAAATAATTTAAATTTGAAATGTTTTGACAGCTGTTGTTCCTGCTTTATCTTTATTAGCTGTCAAAGCTCTTTGTAAACTTGGTTTTTTAAAGGTGCTATACAGATGACGATATCATTATTGCCAGAATCTTATTCTTGCTTGCGTTTTATTCAATCTCTCTGAGGTCCACATTGGATTAGGCCTTGATTTGGAAAAGGAGTCTGGGGTAAAAAAAACTAATCAAGTCTATTTTGGAAGTTTCAATGACTTGTTGTTGTGAATTCCATTAAAAGAAGAATATACATGACATCCATGAAACACATGTTTGTAAAACATTTTTTTATTAAAAATAAAATAAAGAAATCTGTTAAAAACAAAAGACATTGTGCATCATTTGTGTCTTTGTCATGTCGTCTGGACTAAAAACCTCCCTATAGCTATTTGAGAAATTGGGACATTTCAGGAAAGTCAGGAGTCAGGTTAAGGCAACAAACTGCAACTTTGATGTTTATTTATTCTGTTTAATCTGCAGGATCAGGGCACTGTAACATCAGTAACTGTGACAACCAATGTTTAGTTAATGATACAGTTTGATAGGAATAGTCAGCAAAAACTGCCTATAAAAGGAAGAGCTCTGGTCTCAGAAATCTACATCCACCAGCCATGAGGGTGCTTGTGTTAGCTCTTGCAGTGGCCTTTGTGGGTGAGTATGTCTTTAGACATTTAAAACTCGTTGTTGTAAAACTTGTTCAAAATGTGATGTTAAACTTAAAGGCCCTAAGTGGAACACATGTTTTTTTGTAGACGGATTGTGACAATACTACAATGATAAAAAAAAAAAGTAGTACTTCTTCAATAATTCTATAAAGAGTAACAAGAATTTACATTTTAAATTTTAGAAATCTACTACTGCCTTAGCTGACAGTAAAATGTAGTTTATTTTCAAACTATGCTTGAAAAAACATTGCAAATTAAAAGTGATTGGAAAATAAAGTGAATTCTTACTATAAATAAAAAAATATCTTTTTCATATCTATTGCTTCCAATGAACACTAAATTAACTTTTCTTATTCTATTTTGCAGCTGCGAACCAGGGTAACCATAGTAAGTTGTTTTATTGAAATTAAGGCAGACACAAGTCCAAGTCCATTTCAAAATACAGCAACAATGCAAACAGATTTTTATGAAGATTTCTTTTCCTTTTATTCAGTCCCAGAGTTCGCTCCAGGACAGACATACATCTACCGATATGAAGCCGTACTCATGGGAGGTGTGGCGGAACAGGGCCTTGCTCGGGCTGGAGTTAAAATCCAGAGCAAAGTTTTGATCCGTTCTCTCGGTCCCAACAACGTCATTCTGAAGGCAAAGAACCTCCATTCATCTTTCTACCAGAAATACTTATTATTATGAACAAGAATCAGATTGCAAATGAGTGCAAATGAAATTCTTGTTGCAATATAATATTGATATGTTTCTCAAAACTCTCTCTTGTCTTTCTAGCTTGAAAACCCAGAGTTCTTTGAGTACAGTGGAATCTGGCCCAAAGATGCTTTCATTCCAGCCAACAAGCTTACTTCAGCCCTCTCTGCTCAACTCTTGACACCCGTCAAGTTTGAGTACACCAATGGTGTTGTTGGTAAACTGTATGCACCAGCATCTGTCTCTGAAACTGTGCTGAACATCTACAGGGGAATCATCAACATCCTCCAGATGAACATCAAAAAGACCCAGAATGTTTATGACCTTCAAGAGGTACAATTTTCAAACATTGAGTTAGTTTTTATGAAAAAATCCAAATGCAGACACATTTAACAAACAATATTTTGATTTTTATGCTCTAGCTTGGAGCTCAGGGTGTGTGCAAGACCCAGTACACCATCTCTGATGATCAGAAAGCCGAGCGTATCTATCTGACCAAGACCAAGGACCTGAACCAATGCCAGCAGAAAATTGTAAAGGACATTGGCTTGTCTTACATTGAGAAATGCGCTGAGTGTGAGACCGTAAGTACTAATTTACACTCACGACTCATTTCTTAAGGTGAACATATCAGTGTGATGGTTTGATGACTGTGTTGGTGTTGTTGATGCAGAGATCAAATGCCCTGAAGGGAGCATCTTCCTATAGCTACGTCCTGAAGCCTGAAACCAGCAGTGCTCGGATCTTGCAGGCAACAGTTACAGAGGTCTACCAGTATGCACCTTTTGAGATCATGAATGGTGGTCCCCAGATGGAATCTAGGTAAAGTGTTTTCTTTTTAATCATCCCATGAAATGTGCATACATTCTGATGTATTTGCAGTTGAGCTAATGTTTTTCGGCCCCGTGGCCAGATAAAGTTGTTTTTCAATCCACTAAATGAACAGATTTGCAGAACACGGTGTCTTACTGGTGATTAATTATGATGTATATGTGCTCACAGGCAAAACCTGACATTCCTGGAGCAAAAGAACGTACCAGTGGAGCCCAGTGCCACCCAGTACCTTCAGCGTGGATCCCTGCTGTATCAATTTAGCAGCGAGGCCGACCAGACCCCTTTCAGTCTTCTGAGGAAAGATGAGTCTCAGGTAGTTTATGGAATGAGACTGTGATCAAGTTTCTCTGTAATCCATGGGCTTCTCTATACAAATCCATATGAAATGCTTTGGGGTTGTTTTGTTGTTGTTTTTTTTGTCAGATTGGTGAACTTCTGAACCACTTGGTAACTTCTAACAAAGACAAGGTCCATGAAGAAGCTCCTCTCAAGTATATTCAGCTCATCCAGATGTTGCGTCAAAGTGGATATGAAAGCATCATGACTCTCTGGAATCAGTACAAAGATAGACGAGATCACAGGTACATGCGTCTTTCATTCAGGAAAAAAAACTGAGACAAAATCTTGCTGTGGATGATTAACTGAAGTTTCTTATTTGTAGGCACTGGATTCTGAATGCTATCCCTGCCATTCGTTCTCATGTTGCACTGAAGTTCATCAAGGAGAAGTTTCTTGCAGGCGAGCTGTCCACTACTGAAGCTGCCCAGGCTCTGCTGGTCTCTGTTCACCTGGTGAAAGCTGACAATGAAGCCATCAGATTTGCTCAGGCAAGTCAAATTATAAAATCATCTTTTGTATTTACAAATACAAAAAAGCTGTTACCTATAGTCAACAATATATTCCATTAGGAACTGGTTGGGGAAAGCAAATTCCAACAGAACAAAGTTCTGCGTGAGATCGTCATGCTGGGCTATGGTACCCTGGTGGGAAAACAGTGTTTGGAGAACCCAGATTGCTCTTCTGACCTTGTGAAGGTACGAATTGTCCAATGATCTCTTAACATGCTCGAAATTCATCTTTGACATCAGTAACTCTATTGTTTTTCATTTTCTCTCAAAGCCTGTCCATGAAGGTCTTAACCAGGTTGTAGAAAGTCGCCAAGTTGAGGAGATCATTACCCTTCTTAAAGTTCTGGGTAACGCTGGACACCCTGCTAGCCGTAAGTCAATCCAGAAAGTCTTGCCTGGATTTGGCAGTGCTGCTGCTAATCTCCCTCTGAGAGTTCACATTGAAGCGGTTCTGGCCTTGAGGAACATGGCCAAGAAGGAGCCCAAGATGGTGAGAGAATATTTTTCTGATCTGATCTGTTGACAGAAATAAATGCTCCATGGCATGTGCAGTTGTATCTAATAGCATTGACCTTTGTAAATTAGGTCCAGGAAACAGCCATTCAACTGTTCATGAACAGAGAACTCAACCAAGAGCTCCGTATGGTTGCTGCTATGGTCCTGTTTGAGACCAAGCTCCCCACTGGTCTGGTGATGACACTTGCCGATGCCATCCTCAAAGAAAGAAACCTCCAAATCTCCAGCTTCATCTACTCTTACATGAAGTCCATGACAAAGAGTACCGCTCCTAACTTTGCTGCTGTGTAAGAGCTTAGAATATCTTACTGTTTCTTTTCTGCTATAGATTTTGAAAAAACCAAACAACAAAAATTAAACAGCAGGGAATACTGTAAGAAACATTTCATTCTCCTCTTTTAGTGCTGCTGCCTGCAACGTCGCCATTAAGGTTCTCAGCCCCAGACTCAACAGACTGAGCTACCGCTACAGCAGATCCCTCTATGTTGATACCTACAACTGTAAGTGAAGTATAATCTCTTTTTTTATGAGATTTCAGACTGATACACAGCATTTCAAAGATTTTTATCTTTTGCCTGCAGATCCCTGGATGGTTGGTGCTGCTGCCAGCGCCCATTACATCAATGAAGCTGCAACTATTGTGCCAAAAACCATGGTGGCCAAAGCTCGTACTTATCTGGCTGGAGCCTACGCTGATGTTATTGAGGTATGACCATGTCTTGTGTCTATGCCTAAAAAGGAAGATCCCCATTATTTTCAAATCAGTAAATACATGCTTTCTATGTATTTATAATATACTTTGGAGGTATAACTTCCGAACTATACATCAGGAACCTGCTACACATTCATCCCTTTAATACAAAGCAAGGCCTGTTGGCAAAATAAGAGCAAAAACAGGGATAGTTATTTAAATGACAATTCAACTTAGCTTCCCTCAACATTAGACAAAAAGCTACATTCTGCAATTGTCTACCACATCACCAGCTTCTGTTTGAGCTATTTTAGGATTTATTCATGACATTGGCGTAAACTTTGTTGATTGTTAGTGACATTACAGTTACTTTTTTTTTTTTAAGAAAAGTATGTCAATATATTTGCATTTGTTTTGCATTTGAACAGCTTGGTGTGAGAAGCGACGGAATCCAGGAGGCTTTGATGAAAAACCAGAACATTCCTGAGAATGAACAAAGAGTCACCAAGATGAAAGCAATCCTTAAAGCTGTAAGTTTAATGAGCAATTTCAATGTGCAAAGACACATTTCTAAAAAAGTATGATAAGTAATTAAAATAAATTCATCTTGAAATATCATTTCTATCACAGCTTTCTCAATGGAGGGCTGAACCATCAAGCCAGCCACTTGCCTCTGCGTACGTGAAATTCTTTGGACAGGAAGTTGCATTTGTCAACATTGACAAAGCCATTGTTGAGCAGGTCATTGAGGTAATGTATCAACCAGGGTTTCACTTGACTAAAAAGTAATAACGTTGTTTTGGTGAAAATTCTGAGTATCACTAGCAACTTTGTGTTTACAGCTCGCAAAGGAAGTTACAGCTCAATCCAGTGCCAAGAAGGTCCTTGAAGCTCTGGAGTCCGGTTACAACCTGCATTTTGCTCAACCACTGCTGCTTAGTGAGATTCGTCGCATCCTTCCCACTGCTGTTGGTTTGCCCATGGACCTCAGCTTGTACACTGCTGCAGTGACTGTTGCATCTGTTGAAGGTACGACTTGTCATTTTCTTTTCTCTGTGGAGCAGACGAGCAAATGATCAATTCTAATGCTGAAAATGCATTGTTTACTATTTGGTGAAAGAGGTGTGTGTGTGTGTGGGGGGGGGGGGGGGGTATAGATTAAGGAGGGAAAGAAATTTCAAACAGCCATGTGCATGCACAACCCTAGAAGCATTTAGTAGTTCCTTGTTTCGAGTGGGACTGCAGAACAGACTGTCGGGGGAGCTCAAGCAGTGTCCAACCTTGAAGCAGTTCAAACAACGGTACAAACAAATGGTGTTCACCAGGTATAGGAAAGAAGAAGAGACAAATAGGCATTGGGGGTGTTCACTGTGACAACATGTTTAGTTATCTGTTACTTACTCACTTTGTTTTGCTTTGTTTTGTGAATATGTGATTGGTTAAAGGGGTCATATTATGTAAAATCCACATTCTAAAGGGTTTCCAACAGTAATATGCGTCCCCATACCTGGGAATGATGCTCAAGAGGTGAAGAAAGTCTGTCATCTCACTCCCTGGCTTGTTTAATTTAAAAAAATTTTTTTTAAGTGTGTTGCTCCAACAAGAGAATCATAAATCAAACCCTGTAAAGGTAGGCTCTCCTTTTGACCCTCCCACAACAGCTCTGCTCTGGCACATGGCACCATGAGAGGAAGTGTGGAAAAGCTATATAATATGACCCCTTAAATTAAGATTAAAATAAAAGATAAAAAAAAAGCACTGACTGGAGAGGGGGAACAATTTAATAAGCTTTTGCTTTCTCCTACTCCTTTTTATACACCCTTTGTCTATATTTTAAACTTTAATGTATTTTGTTTTTACTTTAATAAAAAAAAAAAATAATGAACGAATAGTGCAAGCCACAGTGAGCCCACGTCCAACTGAGAGTTTCACTGCTGCCCAGCTGCTGAAGTCTGACATCCACATGAGAGTTGCACTCAATCCAAGGTAAATCCTCTCTACCACTTTCACCACAATATTCCTTGACCATTTTTTTCTCAGCAATTAAGAAATGGTAGCAACTGCATTGAGAGATACCCTTCTAATTGATGTTTTCTGTTTCCTGCAGCGTCTCCGCTCATACCTATGCCGTCATGGGTGTTAATACTGATTTCATCAAGGCTGCTGTGATGTCAAAGGCCAAGGTGCACTCATTTGTTCCTGCAAAGATGGAAGCACGAGTTGACATGGTTGGAGGCAACCTCAAGTTTCAGCTGCTGCCTGTTCAGGAAATCAATAAGATTGCATCTGCCGAGTATGTAAATGTTTTTTTGCTGTGCTGTAATTTCAAAGATGATATTTTTGATGTGGTCCAACATTTCTTTTTCTTTCCAACTATAGACATGAGTCTATTGCTGTTGTAAGAAATATGGATGATATCAGAATCACACCACTGATTCCTGCTGAACGTTTAGATAGGGTGTCAAAGGAGACTCCCAGTTCACGAGTTTCAAGGATGGCATCCTTCTTCTTTGGCAGCCAAGTGAGTTTCTTTCAATTATCAGCTTCTTTATTTTCATAACACAAGCTTCTTATCAAAAAATAATGTCTGACCTCTGCTGTGGTTTTATAGTCCGAGTCATCTGAAATCTTGCATCCTGGCCAACAACAAAAAGCTGATATCCCATTCCCCAAAACCTTTGTGAAGAAAAGGTGCATTGAAAGCAAAGAGTTTGGCTACAAGATGTGCGGTGAGACTCAGGCTCGCAACGCTTCCTACATCAAAGCATCCCCACTCTACGCTATGATTGGAAAGCATGTTGCTGAACTTGTAATTACTCCAGGTAAGTGACATTAATGACTACTGTCACTAATTCAAAATGTTTTATTTTTTAAATATACATATTAACATATAATGAAATGCAAAACATTTACCTATTTGAATTATAGTTGCTGGGGAAGCGGCTGAGAAGATTGAAATTGAAGTTCAAGTTGGAGAGAAAGCAGCAGATAAGATCATCAAAGTTATATCCAAGAGTGAGGAAGAGGAAATTCTTGAGTCCAAGAATGTCCTGATGAAACTGAAGAAAATCCTGGTTCCTGGTCTTAAGAATGGCACGTCAAGTTCCTCCAGCTCTAGCAGCTCTCAGTCATCTAGCTCTCGCTCAAGCGGCTCCAGCTCTTCATCTTCATCCTCATCCCGTAAAGTAAGGAAGTCAGCAACTGGGAGCAGACAGCCTTCTGACACTCGCACCGATAGGCGCATATCTCAGACACAGAGCAAAAAGTCCAGCAGCTCATCAAGCAGTAGTTCCAGCAATCTGTCATCCAGCCAGTCCAGAAGCAGCTCCTCCTCCTCCTCTTCAAGTTCAAGCTCTCAGTCTAGGGTGAGTCACATTCACCTTCTATCATTGAAATAAAAAAAAGAGAAAACATCAGCATAATTCAGATTATTACAGAATTATAGAACATTAATAAAACAATATCTTGTCACAGCAAGGACGTTATCCCATGGAATTTGTCAAGAGCCACATCCACCAGGTAAAGCTCACACCATGTGAGGTATCTACTTCAGGTACATTGTTTGAGCAGGCTAAATGTGTGCTTTTTCCTTTTGCAGCATGCCCTCCCCAGCAGCAAGAGCAGTGCTCACAGCTTTGAGTCCATCTACAATAAGGTGAGTAATCACCTCACAATGTTTGCTGTGATATAACACAAATGAACACTTTCAGTTACATCAATACCCTTTGTGAACTTCCAGGAAAAATACCTTGGGAAATCTGTTGCTCCAGTTGTGACCATTCTCGTCCGGGGTGTGAGACCTGACCAAAAAGTCCAGGGGTACCAGATTGCAGCTTATGTTGACCAAGCCACTTCCAGAGTGCAGGTTATTATTGTCAACCTGGCTCAGGACAACAACTGGAGACTCTGTGCTGATGGCATGGTGCTCAGCAACCAGAAGTTAATGGTAAACTCAATATTGCGAGCCAATTATAAAATGCTGTCAATTAGCGTGTTTCTTGGGATTTGACTTGATTTGGATTTTCTCTTAGGGCAAGATTGGCTGGGGCACTGAATGCAAGCAATACAAGGCTGAGCTCACAGCTGAGACTGGTCTTGTGGATCAGAAGCCAGCAGCCCGTCTGAAGGTTAGCTGGGAAAAACTTCCAAGACGCATGCAGAAGTACATGAAGAAGTAAGGTCACAAACTAAAAGCACGCCATCACTTACAGCTAAAAGCTTTGAAAATAAACCGCCCTCAGTTGTCCTGAATACAAGTGGAACTGAACTGTATTGTTTATTCATTTTCTAATCTGCACTTGTCCAGGTTGTCAAAATACATCACCCGTATGGCTGTGGGAACTGGACTGAACATTGCAAAGACCAAATACATTCAGAATCAGATCAAACTGACGGTGGCTGCTGATTCTTACCAAAGTGTGAATGTTGCACTGCAGACATCAAAGGTGCATACCGCCCATTCTTATTCATAAACAGAAAATGTTTATGTCACAGTTTGTAACTCAGGTTGTCAAACTTTTGCAATTATTTATTACAGGTTTTCATCTATAAACTTGGAGTGAGTCTTCCAGTACCTCTGCCAATTGGACAATCCGCTTATGATGTGAACGCCCACCAGAACTGGGCTGAGAAGATCATCCATCTGCTTGCTAAGGAAACTTCAGGTGACATTATAGAAAGGGACAGCTTTCACATACATGGTTAACAATTTTCCTATTTAAATTCAAGAAGCTAAATATATATATATATACATATATATGTTTTTATTTTCACTACAGCTGAGTGCAAAGTTGTCCAAGACAAGGTGAAAACATTCAACGGTGTCTCATACAAAAGTGAGATACCACACCTTTGCCCACAAGTCTTGGCTCAAGATTGCACAGATGACTTGAAATTCATAGTTCTGCTGAGGAAAGACCAAGCAACCAACCAGAATGAGGTCAATGTGAAGCTTGAACACATGTAAGTGCCACTACTATTTATATTACATTTTGTGGGTAAACCTTGAGAACCAGGAAATAACAGTAACACATGGATATTATTTGTTCTTCTACAGCAATGTCGACTTCTATCTGAGGGATGGTGCTGTCAAAGTCCGTGTTAATAAAACAGAACTTATTCCTCCCACATATGAGCATCCTGATGGTACCTTCCTCTATTTAATCATTTGTTAAAACCTTTTATTAAGGAACCAAAATAAATGGATCCTTCAGTCAGACCTATTAATTTTGTTCATTAGCTGTAAGTCACATTTTTAAATGTATAACAAATATTATGAACTTTCATTTCAGGCAAAATTTCAATCAAACAGAGGGGTGACAGCATTTCTCTCATTGCTCCAAGCTTTGGTCTTCAGGAAGTTCAGTTCTCTTCACAGGAAATAAAGGTGACGTATCCCAATACGCTTTACCTGATAAGGTTGACATATATTATCATCAACATTGCTGCATACTGAACATTACTGTTTCCTCTTATTTATTTATTTTTTTCAGATTGAAGTTGCACACTGGATGAAGGGAAAGACTTGTGGACTCTGTGGAACGGCTAACGGCGAGGTCAGACAAGAATACCGCAAACCAGACAAAAGCATGACCAGGGACCCAGTCAGCTTTTCTCATTCCTGGGTTCTGGGAGGAGACAGCTGCCGCGATTCCTCTCGTAATACTTACAGGATTTACCCATTTTTCTTAATTAATTATAATTAATTGATGATCAGTTTATTGGTACTCTTTATGACAATCCACAACAGCTAAGACCCAATGAATATGAGAGTTTGGTTTCTGACAAGGAGTGCATAGTTGACAGCATTGTGTCCCACCTTTTCAGAGTGCTTGATGAAACATGAGTCGGTGAAGCTGGAGAAGCCGGTCAACATCTTTGGCCAGGATTCCAAGTGTTACTCTGTTGAGCCCGTGCTGCGCTGCCTTGCAGGCTGCATGCCCGTAAGAACCACCACTGTCAATGTTGGCTACCACTGTGTACCCTCAGGTGAGCCCGCATACAAGCACTGTTTGATCACAAAACTGAGATTGTCTTGCTGTCCCATGTCTAACAGTCATTTCTGTTGCAGATTCCTACATGAGTCGCCCTGATGGTCTGAGAAGCATCCAGGAGAAGAGCATTGACATGATTGAAGCCACAGAAGCTCATGTGGCCTGTCGCTGCACCGCCCAGTGCTCTTAATCGCATTGCTATCACTTTTAATAGCAATGATTATCGGTTTTGGTTTTGTTAAGTATTGTTACTCTCATTGATTGAAATGTAAACTTAAATAAACTCAAGAAGCATCTGAAACACTTGTGTTAATGTTTTTTTTTTCTTTCACTTCTTCGTTGCCAAATATCAGTGATACAAACCAATGACTGATCTATCCTCAGAGGCCCATCATCTCTTGCATGCCTCACTACAGTGAAAAACTAAACAAAAAAAGGGATAGTTCAAACAAAAAAGGCAACATATTTTTGCAAATGAAAAAATACATAGACACATTTAAAATCTCATCTTTTGTGCCAACAATCATCCACTTCTGTCATGCAAGTCTCAAAATAATTTTATTTTGTGTTGACACCTCAGCTTCACATCTCCTTAAACCTCAGACGACCAAGCGATCAGCTATGATCTTTTTTTTTTAAATACAAAAAATGTAGATGTCTGGAGTGTGTGCACAATAACTACATACTTCAGACAAGATGGACACAAACCAACTGGAATTGACCACATTTGTCCTTTCCTCACTGTGTCTATGATTCTCTTATTTCATGTTGTCAGCTGTAGAAGTGTGATCAATTGAGGACCCCCCTTTTTTTCAAGAACGCGAGTAGAAAGTAGATATTTGTGTTTCAATGTAGGTATGAAAAACAAAAAGTTAAAACTGATTGCACATATAAAGTACAATTGATCTACAGATATGTGGAACATTTTACGAAGTAGTGATGCTTCATTATTTCCTAATTCTAACATCGTGATGGATTAAAGTTGTTATTGCTCACCTGTAAAAAAGGATCGGCGATGATCGGCACTAGAAATCTATAATTGACCGTCCTCAAGAAATCTGGAGGTGATCTTTGGCAGTGCTGTTGGCCAAAATAAAGTCTTATCTCTACCGCAACACTTTTTGAGAGAATCGTACGTGCCTTTATTTAATCTAGGTGAGACTACGGCAACTCCCTCTACATTGGTCTTGATCAGATGTCTCTTCATCGGCTTCAGCTGGTTCAAAATGCTGCTGCAAGACTTCGAACAGGGACAAAGAAACGGGAGCACATCCCTCCAGTTTTAACCTCACGCCACTGGCTTCCTGTCTCCTTTAGAATTGTTTTAAAGAGTTTATTACTCCTTTTAAGGTGTTAAATGGATCGGTGCCTTCTAATTTATCCAAGCTTTTACATGTTTATCGTTGAGGTCAGCTAATCAGATTGTTCTTGAAGTTCCGAGATCCAGACTCTAAAATAGAGTTGGCCATGCCTTTTCCATGACTGCACCCAGTCTGTGGAATCGCTTAACTCTCCACATTAGAGCCACTCGGTCTCTCGAGTCTTTCAAGTCCTGACTCATGACACATATGTACTCTCTGGCTTTCAATTGTAGTTGAGGGCCGACACTGTAATAGTCTGGCATTGTTTTCCCCATGTATTTACTCACAGAATGTTTTATTATTTCTGTGCCTGCCTCTTTAAGAGGCAAGGTGCAAAGAGTACTATCCGAGGAGCGCATTTCATTTTAATCTTCTTAATCTTCTTCTTCTGCCGCTTGTTCTGCACGTAACTGGTGCCGCACCGTTGGGAGCACTTACACAAAAAAGCACATCAAAACGTGCAGAGAATTCGGAAAATTCATTGTGTGGGACCCTATAAAAATCTTACGGCATAATAAATATTTTCAAGCAACATTTACAATACTTCATTCATAGTTAATTATCCTTATGAGTGACCAGATATCCATCAAACAGAACATCTTACATTGGTTAAGTATCAATTCAGAGACAAATTGGGATGGTGCTTTAAACATTGTATTTCTGAAGGAAGAGACTCATTGTAGACACTCATTTCAACTGGTCTGGACTGTACCCTTAGTGTAGGTCAAGAGCACTTCATTCTGCAAATACAACTCATATTTGCATATAATGCAGCATCTTAGTAGTCATGAAAAACAAAAAGAGGAAGGTCAAGCTGCATGAATAGATCAGGGGTCAAAATGTATTTGTCATGCCCTCCACTTCTCAACCCTAATTTGGTCCGTTGGCACCATCTGGTGGCCTCCCTGCCTCATGGGCATGACCTCTCACCTCCAATCAACTCAACTGCTTCCAGCTGCGGCGGGGAGTGGCCACCCCACCTGCACCTCTATATAAACACCGGCTGACCACGAGCCGACGCCAAACCGTAATCTACTTCATTCTGGCCCTCTGCGGCGCTGGATTCCTGTCTGCCTCCTGCCTGCCTGGAACTACGATCCCCTCTAACCTTCCCACTCTTCAGCCGATTCTCCCCACTCCTGTGCCAGACTCCTCCGCCCGTCCTCTTTGGCTGCGATCGTTTGTACCTTATGTTTTACGCAGTTAGTTTAGCCCCCCCCCAGCCTGCTTCGTTGTATTTACCTTTTCTAGTAGCTTTTCCGTCAGGAGTTTCCTGATCGTTTTCTCTTTACTTCTTAGTATTAGTTTTTGCCTAAGTAGTTTCTTTTTGTTCCCGCTCTTCTTTTGGTTCAAATAAATCCGTGAACCAAATTCTGTGTCTCCTGTTTTGCTGTCTGCGCTTGAGCCTCAGTTCCGTCCCATGACAGTATTTTGCTACAAACAGGTGTTTTCAAACAAGCAAGGATCTTTCCCTGAAGGTGAAATCTCTGTTGTGAAACCTTATCAATTAACATCATTGACTTATTTACACTGTAATGCAGAAAGCTCTTTCTTGCCTATTAAGCTGCAAACGACACTGTTTGAATAATACCACATGGTGACTAATTCTGAAATGTTATTGATCAATTTATCGACCTCGTGGAATTTTGGAAGATTGTGAATGTCACGCATCAGCACACCGATTTAAGAACCCATGGATGCATTGCGTCAATAAAGAATGTCAGGAATGTGGCAGGTATGACGGGAGAATGATATTCGTAACTCATTGGGCCATATGTAAATGCACCTTTACATGAGAGTACAGCATTGTAACCTCAAATATGTTTCTCCTGACATTGTTGCTGATTGAATAGTGGAACTGAATATTGCAGCAAAAAAATTAAATCAACACAAAAATCGAAGCCCCATGTCAGCTGTCTTTATTAGCTTGATTTGAGTCAAACAATTTTAAAACTTTTTTTAAAAATTTATTCAAATATAACTGCCATAAGCCACTCCTCCCTCTCCACTGGAACTCCATTGTTCCCACTCTAATCAAATCAGTTACAATGGCCCCCATTCTCAAGAAACCTGATGCAGACCCAAAAATTCCAATAACCTCTGTCCCATCTCTAATCTCCCATTCATATCCAAAATCCTTGAACAAACAGTCGCATCCCAGATGCACACATATCTAACCTACGATTACTTGTATGCAGGGTCGTTTCTCGCTATAGGTAGACTAGGCAAGTGCCAAGGGCCTCCAAGCCAACAGGGTGACCCCAAAACTGTATGCGCAGATTCATCTGAGGATTAAGATTACCTGTCTTGTCCTTATTCTGTCGCTTTCTAGTTTGCTTATGTCCCATATATGCCTAAAAAATTAATAAAATGTACACACACACACACACACACACATATATTATATATATATTATACCAGCCACCCAATACTGGGCTGGTGAGCTGTTGCCTCGGTAGGTGGGTCTGACGCGCTAGGCGGCTATTGTTTAGCTTTTTTGCTTTGTGTCCATCAATTGAGTCCAACGCTCCGGTAAGATATAAACAATCTCTTTATTTCAGTTAAGTTCTTAAGTTCAATTCTCCAGAGCACAAACCAGAAGTATTTTCCGTTAAACTCCGCCAGAGCGGTCAAAAACCTGTGTGCCCTTCCGGGGTCAACACCTGTCTCCTCCTTCATTGCCCCAATCTAAATGCGCATGACGTCAGTGACACACCCACACAGGTCAAACATTTGTACACAATCCAATATCACATTTGGCTCCTACACACCGGCCCCTAATTGACATGGTACAAAAAACAAAAAAAAACATGGCAATTCTCAAAACCTAAAGGAGGCAAATATTGTATTGACCACCTTTCCTATTTTAGTTCTCATATACCAGACACAGCTTGGAAATTGGCCTTTCAATTATATTGGACTTGGTTTTCAATTTCACAGATCTCACCAAACCATGAGTGTCTGGATGAACATCCAAAACTCTTCCCAAAGGCCAGGATCCCCGTGGAGCAGATGGATCCATAATGGCCACAATATCACCAACAGCAAGGTTCTTTTTCCTTTCATTCCATTTCTGTCTTTGTTCCAGCAATGGTAAGTATTCACGGACCCATCTCTTCCAGAATAGGTCAGAAATGTACTGCACCTGCTTCCACCTTCTTCTTCCATACTGGTCCTGTAGCGAGAAGACTCCAGGAGGAATTGATGGTTTTCCTCTTAGCAGGAGCAGATGATTGGGCGTGAGCGGCTCCAAATCATTGGGATCATCTGACAGTTTGGTGATCGGTCTGTCATTTAAAATAGCTTCAGCTTCACATAACACTGTGGCCAGCCCATCATCATCCAGAGTCTGCTGGTGCAGCACTGAGCTCAAGACCCTTCTAACCAAACGGATCATCCTCTCCCATACACCACCAAAATGGGAGCCTGCAGGTGGGTTAAATGTCCACTTTACTCCAGCCTGCACCAGGTTTCCCGCTATTGCTTCCTGGTCCAATTTGGCGAGAGCTTCCCTTAATTCTCGCTCCGCTCCCACAAAGTTTGTTCCATTATCGGACCACAGTTGCTGGACCTGTCCTCTCCGACTTATGAAACGTCTCAGAGCGTTTATGCATGCATCAGTATCCAATGAAGATGCTACTTCCAGGTGTATGGCTCGACTCGCCATGCAGGTGAATATCACACCATACCTTCTGCAGCAGGATCTTCCTCTTTTTACTTCGATTGGACCAAAGTAATCAACCCCTGTGTTGGTGAAAGGTGGATGGTCGGGTAAAATCCTTGCGGCAGGTAGGTCGGCCATCTTCTGCTGTAAAGGTCTGCTATTGTAGCGCTTACAAAAGCTGCACTCTCCAATTATCTTTCTAATGGCAGAATTGCCCTTTGGCATCCAGTACTTTCTCCTGATGGACGACAGAGTGTGAGATCGACCAGCATGTCCAAGACTTCGGTGTGCGTGCCTGAGAATTAGTTTGGCAATATGCAGCTCTTTACCAAGGATGATCGGATGTTTAGCCTCCACAGGCATTGCACTTTTATGGAGCCTGCGTCCAACTCTCAACAGCCCGTCCTTAAAGATGGGGTCCAACTTGTAGATGGAACTGTGGCAGCTCACCTTTGAGTTTCTGGAAAGAGCTTCAATTTCCAGCTTGAACTTCTGGTGTTGGCAGTAACTGACGATGGAAATTTCAGCATTTTGCAGATCTTCCAGGGACAAATTATGTCTTTGTGGTTGTCCTTTATGGCGAGCTTTGTCACTTTCTGAAGGGAGTAACTGATTGTTTCTCTTGCATTTCTCCTTCAACCATGACTTAAACTTTAAATACCAAGCCACAGCTCTCTTGAGCCTCCACCAGTCTGAGAAGAATGAGATCAGCTGGTCTGTGGGTGCAGGAGTGTCCACTTTGGTAGAATTAGCAACTACCTCTCTCCTGATCTCTTTATCTTCCACATCCAGTGAAATGTCCAATGTAGTGTTGGGCCACTTTTCCTCCTCCAACCACAAATATTCTGGTCCTTCCAACCATCTTTTGTTTTTCAACAATTCTGAGACCTTCAGCCCTCTGGACACATGATCAGCTGGGATTTCCTTTGTCCTGACATGTCTCCATTGCACAGGCTCAGACAAATCTCTTATAGTGGCAACTCGATTTGCTACGAATGTGTGAAAACGCCGGTCTTCATTGTTCACGTATTTCAACACAGACGTGCTATCAGTCCAAAATACCGATTTCTGGAGGGCCATTCTCAGCTCTGCTTTAATCATAGCATCCATTTTTAAAGCAAGGACAGCTGCAGATAACTCAAGTCTGGGAATGGTCACAGCCTTTAAAGGTGTTACTCTGCCTTTGCCAAGAAGAAATGCAACGTGTATTTCATTCTCCTCATTCATCAACCGAATGTACGAGACTGTTCCAGAGCCAACTTCGCTGGCATCTGAGAAATGGTGTAGTTGGGCTTGCTTTATTGCTCCAAAGTCACATGGCTTAATACACCGATCCACACCGAATGCAGCCAACTGGTTCAGTTCTTCCAACCACCTTTTCCATTGCTGTAAAATATCCTGTGGCAAGGGGCCATCCCAATTACAGCCTCTTTTGCACAGCTCCTGCTGCATTATTTTGCCCTGAAGTGTAACAGGCGCCAAGAATCCCAGCGGGTCGTACACAGAACTGTTGACTGACAGCATTCCACGCTTGGTCAGAGCCCGATGTTTCATTTCCAATCCAAATTTGAAAACATCGGTCTCCACACACCACTGAAGACCAAGCGCTCTTTCCACAGGAAGCTTATCAATATCCAAATCCAACGGTTTCAAATCTTTGGCTCTCATCTCTTCAGGGATGGCTTGCAACACAACACGACTGTTGCTTATCCATTTTTCCAAGGCAAAGCCTCCCTTTCCACACAGAGTAATTAGCCCATTTATCAGTTGGATAGCTTCCTTATCTGTGGCTGAGCTCTTCAAGCAGTCATCAACATAGAAGTTCTGTTGGATTGTTTCTACAACACTGGCTGGAAACTCTGGCTGATTGTCTTGGGCAGTTCTTTTTAGAGCGTAGGCTGCACAGCTTGGTGACGAGACAGCTCCAAATAGATGCACCATCATCCTATAAGGCACTGGTTCTTGTGTCGTGTCTCCACCGGGCCACCACAAAAAGCGTAGGAAGTCCCGATCCTCTTCCGGCACACACACTTGATGGAACATAGCCCGAATGTCTCCCATGAAGGCAATTGGCTGTTGTCTGAACCTCATCAGGACACCCAGCAATGTGCTTGTGAGATTGGGACCTTGTAGTAACTCTGTGTTTAGGGACACACCTTTGAATGTGGCACCACAGTCGAACACAACCCGTAGTGTTCCCTTTCTTGGATGCCGCACTCCATGATGGGGAATATACCAAATTCTTCCATTGTCAAAGTCTCTTTGAACTTCAGGCACTTGTTCAGCATAACTGCAAGCAGTTATGTTGTTCATATATTTAACATACTCCTGATGGAAGTGCTGGTTCAATTGGAATCTTTTCTTCAGACCTTGTAACCTCTGTTGGGCCACAGCAAAATTATTCGGCAAGTGAACATCTCTGTTCCTAAATGGTAGGTTTACCGTATGCCTTCCACCTTGTAATTTTGTAGAGGTTTCCATGATTTTGAGAAACTTTTTGTCTTCCATAGAAATTTCCTGTTTGTCAACTTTCTCACAGAAATCATGGTTGTACTGATTCGTCAGCAATTCTTCCAAGTTGCTTATTGAAATTCTATTCACTGTGATATTTGGAGCTTCTAGCTCACTATTACCATCCAGCAGCCCGTTAACCACCCAGCCAAGCACGGTTCTGACTGCATATGGGCCATTTCCTTGGCTATTGATGACTTCCCACGGCTCCAGCAGCCTGGGTGCATTGGTACCAATCAACAGGTCAACATTGGCATGAATAGATGGCATGTGAACCTTTGACAGATAAGGCCATTTCAACAGATCTTGAGCTCTTACCATGTCGTCTGTAGTGACTGGCATTTCCTTTTGAGTATAAACTTCAGGGAGAGAATAGAACTGCGAGCTCTCCAAACCGGCCACTTCAAGACTGAACAAGGAATATGCTGAGCTCATCTTTGTTTGACCCATTGTTCGCAGCAGGACTTGGGTTCTTTTTCCAGGGAGGCTTAGGCGATGCATCAGCTGTTCAGAGCAAAATGTTCCTGTGCTGCCCGGATCCAAAAATGCATATGTTTGAATAACAGCATCACCCTTGGCAGCTTTGATCTTAACAGGAAGCACTGACAGCAATGTGCGACCTTCGCCGGCCCCTGTATGTCCACAAGTGGTGTGAGAGATAGAAATGGGTTCTGGTGTTTCTAATACACGTTCTGGAGAAGTCTTCTTTCCATTTATATGCAACACAGTTGGATGGCTTTGTTTACAAATGTTGCATTTCAATCTTGCTTCGCAGTCACGGCTGATATGACCTCGACGTAGGCAACCAAAACACACTCCTCTCTTCTTCAATAAAAACACTTTGTCCATGTGTCTCTTTTTCTGGAATTGCTTGCAATTGTCCAGTGAGTGTTCCAATGAACAGCAAACACAGTTATCATTTGTTTTCTCCTTTGGTGAGAGTGACTGCTTAACTTCGTTGTGTGCACTTATAGCAGTAACTGTGCTAGCCACCACATTTCCTCTTGTTTTGTTACTGGACTGTAACTTAGGGCGACTTAATGATGTTGTGTTAGAACTGTAGTCTTGCAGATCTCCAAAGAAAGGGTCCGAAAGGATCCTTACATGACGCTCCACAAACTCCACCATGTCATTGAATCCAGCTCTATACCCAGTAGACTCCATTATGTCATGAGCCTTGCTGCGCCAGCGCTCTCTCAGCTTATATGGCAGCTTCGCCAAGATTGCCCGTATGTTAACTGGCATGTCCAGCTCCTGTACATACTCCAGCTCATCCATGATGTTACAGCAACCTCGTAGGAATAGAGCGAAGCTCTGAAGTGCCTTGGTATCATCTGCTCTAATTGTTTGCCATGACAGAGCCTTGCTGATGTATGCAGTTGCAATTGTGTAAGGATTTCCAAAATGATTTTGCATTAGAGCTTTTGCAACAGCATAGCCACGATCTGCAGTCATATGTTGACAACTTCGCACCAGTTCACGAGGTTGGCCTCGGGTGAATTGCTCCAAGTAATACAAATTGTCCCCTGCAGTTGCTTTGCTTTCCACTCCTTGCTCAAATGCCTTTATGAAAGTCCTATAGTGCAGAGGATCACCATCGAAGATGGGAATGTCTCTTGGTGGGAGTGTCATTGACCGCTGCTGATTCATGAGAGCTGCTGTGATTTCAGTTTGTGTTCTCATGATTGTCAAAATGTCTTCAGGCATCCGTTGGCTAGTCAGTGACTGAGACTTCATTTCATCTTCTGCAGCTTGTTCTTTTGTTTCCATCCTTTTACCATTGTGTTCCAAGCGTTGTTTTGTTTTACATTTGTTTCCATCTTGTTCCACCAGAGGGTGCTGTTCACTTGTGTTCCAATTGTTTCCACTGTTTTCCACTCGATGTTGTTGTCTTTTACTTGCTGCATTCCATTGCTTTGGTCTCACATCCACAGGTTTATTTTCCAACTGTAACATTTTTGTAACAAGTTCCTCCTCTTGTTGTGCTGTTTGTTTGTCATTGCAATGAGGAAGTATGAACTCTTGGGCAGTGGGGTTTAAAGCTTGTCCATCCTTTGCTCCAATTTTATTGCAGGTACTCTTTGTTTTTGAGTTTGCTTGTGACTGGCACTCTTCATTTGCATCATAAATTTCCATTATTGCTTCTGATGCAGCCAGCTCTGCTTCCAAGTCAAGCATTTCTCTTCTTCTTCTTAGTTTTGCTTCCTCTTGTTCAATAGCATGTCGCTTTTTTAGGACCTTGACACGAGCCAAAACTGCAGCTCTTTCTGCTGCTGCCTTTAGTTTAGCAGATGAAGCACTGGACCTGTTGCTTTTCCGGCTGCTTCTACTGCTTACATTTGACACACTGTCTTCTGCAGAGAGTTCAGTTTCACCATTTTCATTTCGCTGTGTGTTTGAATTCATTTGTGTTTCTTTTTCAGTTTGAGAAAGCCATTCATTGACACATGAAAAACACTCATTGTTTGGGATCATTTTTGCTCTAAACCATATTTCATGTTTTTCACCATCTTCAACAGACAATAGACCCTTGAAAGAATCATGAACCCTTTTAGAATCATCACACATCATTTTCAGTTCATCAAGAGCATCCATCACCTTTGTTTTATCACCATTTGACATAAACTCATTCAATTCCCTTCTAATGTTACAGGCTTTATTTAGTTTAGATTTTCTAGTATTTTGTAATTTATCAAGTTTTTCAGCAAAAGCCTTTTCTGTTAATTTAACAGTACGTTTTTCAGTTACCACATTATTAGTATTTTGTTCATTTTCAATGTCCGTGTCCGTCGTCAACGCGCACGCTCCCTCCATTGTAGCGACGTGGCGAAAAGTTCAGTTCAGGTGAGCGCACCGAAAGTAGGTCAACGAGTCACGTGACTCAACGCGATGACGTAAAGCCTCCTTGACTTCCTCTTCTCATATCAGATTGCTGTTCTGATGTGTTTCACCTGTGTCTGAGTGTGTGATTGTCTTCCCCTGGTGGCTGTGCTTTATATTGGCCAACTTTTGTGTGTTCTTGTTGTCGGTTCGTTGCTGTGTCTCAGCATTTCTTTCTGTGATTGCCTCTCTTGATAGATTGAAGCGCTATATCTTCTTTCACTTTCTTGTGATAGACAGATTCTGTTTTTTTTTTGTTTGTTTTACCTGGTCATAATGGAGTGTTGACCAGATCTCTCTCTCTCTCTCTCACACACACACACACACACACACACACACACACACACACACACACACACACACACACACACACACACACACACACACACACACACACACACGGAAATACATTTCCAAAACTCACCTGGATGAGTTCCATGAAGCAGAACTGAAGAAGACTTTTGTCCAGAAATCCTCCATTGAACCTCCATAGTCTCTGAGGTCAGCAAACAACAAAAAACAGAACTCCACACACTGATTAAAAAAAAACCCACCAATAATTAGGCCGTGTTTATCTTAATGAAACTAAAGTGGGATGGAGCTCCTTCAACACTAATCGTACATCCTCCTTTCTCACACCAAGTCCATGTTCTCTGCACTTGACGCATATATACCAGTATCCTTGAAGTTACCAAGAGTATTGTCGTTGATTGCGAATGAATTCAATCAGCTATACGATGGCTGTGTCCCCTCGAACAAAGTATCCTCTTTACAGATCTGTCACTAATGTGAAAGTTGTGTCGACTAGCCAGTAAATCCTTAATATCTGTATATTTTAACCCGATCTCAAAGTAAATTATGGATACTCTAGTTTTGCGAGATCCCGCAACAGTTTATTTTTTTTCTTCCTTTAATTTTAAATGTTTTTACACTACATTTAGGGGCTCCATATAAATCAGATCAGAAGGATAAAGAGGAGAATGACAAAATCACAACAATGTACTGTATATAGTTCAGAAAATGCAAAAAGAGAAGAAGAAGAAGAAACAGAAAGCATTTGATGTATCAATCTGGGGTCAAATTGGATAATCTTCAGGCTAGGTGTTAATATCACAAACAGTATGATATCCTTCAAAACTTTTCATGTTGAAAGATACGTTTTAGCTTTATTCTTACTGTTATTCCCTGGAATGAGGTGAAGCAGAGGAGATAGAAGGCAAACTAACAATCTAAAAACAAACAGAGTGAACATGTTTCATGTGTCAATAAGTGATGGCAGTGGTCACTTTTATTTCACCGATGATACAAAGATGTGCGAAAACATCATGACCTTTTTGGTCACCCTGACCACAGTAAACAAAGTGAGCAAACAACCCCAGTCACGATGTCCTCTGCTGTGAACTTTGAAGTCTTATCTGAAGAATACTGTGGAAAGATGCCACAAACACTCACAGAATAAATCATTCAGAAAACTATTCACTATTCAGAAAAAGAATGAATGGCCTGGGTATGAGTATTTTATATGAGTGTGATGAGCCAAAACCTCAAACACTGAATGCCTAAATCAATTTCCATGGATATATGAAGTATCTGTGGCCAAAAAAGTCAAGTTTGTTGTATACATGTTGTATAAATGGCTTTTTCCTCAAATATCAGAGGATTCAATCTATATAATCCCTGAGGGACTAAAATATCTTTATTTTATTTATTAGAAAAAAGAGATTCCACTCTGTTTAAAACCTAATGCAGGTGAAAGCTTTAATCTTTTAAAATAATTAGGAAAAAAAATGAATCAGAAATATGTGATAACATATAAAGCCTAATCAGTTAATTTGAGGATTATTATAAGAAAACAAAACATACTGTCTAAACTCATCGAATGTCTGACGAGATACAATAAGCATTTTGAATCACGACACTTAAGCTTGACTTGGCATATGTAAAGAGCACAAGGTCAGGTTACCCTAACTTTAATTCTCTGATACCAAAGCCGTCTTAACCAAACTATAATCAGTTTGAAGCTTAAAAATTAATACATCATCTATCCAATCAAGCGCACCAATCAAACAAGCTGGAGTTCATGTCATACCTTCGTGACATCCCAGTTGGGTTTTGTCAGCACATAACTTCCCTTTAAAAGGCCACCTGTGACCACAAACCAGCACAACCCCATCAGCCATGAGAGCGGTTGTGCTTACCCTGTTTCTGGCCTTTGTGGGTGAGTATGGATGGATTTTTCTAAAACTGCTTGACTTTTAAAATGTAAAAGTTGTTTTACAAGTATTTAACTGCAAGCTTTGTAGTTGGATATACTTGAGTTATGTTTCAGCTTGAGGAGTCTGTATTATAGCAAACCAGCCTTATGAACAGTATAGGGGATATTTGCCTTTTTTAATGAAGGTTTAAGTGCGTTCAAGAGCTCCATATTGAGTTAGTCAAGGATGTGCAAAATCCCTGAGACTCATCTACCAAAGTACTGTTTATTTTAAAATGATCTGAAATGATTTTGAAAATGTGCTCGTTCATGAGTCTGATATTGGCCAAAAAAAAAAGGAAGAAAAAAGAAAGAAAGAAAATAGTCTTTGCTATTCAGTGTTATACGCTATTTCAGTTTATTTTAAATACAAACATTTGCAGATTGCCTTTTATTCTGAAATGATAGTTTGCTGTATTAATACAATGATTAATATCATTTGAGCCTCATGGCCAAATAGAAAGTCAGATTTGCATATTTACTTTTATATTGAACACCTGAGCACTAGTGTGATGATTACATTTATTGTCCATTCACCTGTTCAGAGAACTAATGTTTTTTATTTAATATTTCTGTTTTAGCTGGTGAACGCTTAGGTAAGTTTAACAGTAATTGTATGAACATCCTTATTATGCAACTTTTATTGCCGCTAAAGTTAGTTCAAATTTCCCCATTTAAAATTTGCTGTTTCATGTGATGTTTACAGCTCCACATTTCAACGCCCATGACACTTACGTGTACAAGTATGAGACCTTGCTCTTGAGCGGTCTACCAGAGGAAGGTCTAGCCAAGGCCGGACTCAAACTCAGAAGCAATGTTCTCATCAGTGCGACAGCCCAAAACATGTACATGTTGAAGGTAAAGATAAAAGACCAAATGAAATTGCAATTGGATGTATTAGCCTATGTCTAAAATGTCAACTGTAAATAACAAAGCACATTTTATCACTTTAGCTGGCAGAACCTGAGCTCTTTGAGTACAGTGGCATTTGGCCTAAGGGTTCTTTCAACAAGGCGGCCCAGTTGACTTCAGCCCTGACAGCTCAGCTCACCACTCCCATCAAGTTTGAATACAATGATGGCATTGTGGGAAAAATACTTGTCCCGGAAGGCGTCTCAAAGCTCATCATCAACATCTTCAAGGGTATTCTGACTGTCATCAATCTCAACATCAAGAAGACACAGAATGTCTACGAGATTCAGGAGGTTTGTGAAATATCTTATAGCGGTAGATGCAAATCCACAGCTGGAGGAGAAGTCACCATATAAAATATATCTTTTGCTCAACAGGCTGGAACTCAGGGTGTGTGCAAGACTCTCTACGCCCTCACTGAACATGATGAAAACTCAGACATGATCCATCTGACAAAGACCAGGGACATGAACCAATGTCAAGAGAGCATCTACAAGTCTATGGGTTTGGCTTACACTGAGAGATGTGAGAAGTGCCAGGAGGTAGATTTGAACTCACACATAGATTGATAGATGTCATTTTACACTGTCAATGTAAACTTTAATATCAATGAGCAACTACAATTTGTCTTTACAGTTTTCCAAAAACCTGAGAGGTGCAACATCACACAGTTACATCTTGAAGCGTGAGCAAGACAGTGTCCTGATAGTGGATGTGTCTGTCAATGAGCTGATCCAGTTTTCACCATTCACTGAGGCTAAAGGAGCAGCTCAGATGGAGACCAAGTATGATGATGGATTTTTTGAATTTATAATTCACAGTATAATAACTATATTAACTACATGTTTTTTTTTTTACATTGCTTTCAAGGCAATCTCTGAGTTTCCTCAATATCCAGCAAGGCCAGATTTCACCAAGCCAGGGTCAATATTCTCCCATTGAATCTCTCAAGTATGAGTTCTCCAATGAACATCTTCAGACACCCCTTCAGCTGATCAAGATCAACAATTTACAAGAACAGGTGTGGTTTTGAAGAGCTGTGAATGTATGAATGAAAAGATTAATATTTCTACAATATGGTTGATCACCGACTTTGTCCTTTTAGGTCAAGTCAACTCTGAATCACCTGGTTACATTCAATATGGAAAAAGTCCATGAGGATGCCCCTTTGAAGTTTTTGGAATTGGTTCATCTCCTTCGTGTTGCACACTATGAAGACCTGGAAATGATCTGGCAGCAGCAAAAAAGCACCACCGCAAGGTACTTATACCTGATGTATAATGGAATCATGTCGAAAGGAAGCATCAGTACTGTTTCCCTTATTTGCTTTTTGTTTTTTCAGGCAATGGATCTTGGATGCTGTCCCTGTCATTGGTAATCAGAATTCTCTGAGATTCATCAAAGAGAAGATCCAGGCTGAAGACATGACTGCTGTGGAAGCTATTCAGGCTTTGATGGCATCAGTTCAAATGGTGACAGCAAACAGAGAGGCCATCAAACAGATTGAGGTGCGTAACTCCAAGAGAAGGATCATTAAAAGTAATAGTTAGTAATAAGAACAGTGTCATGAAATATTTCTCATTTTTGATCTGTTCTAGGAGTTGACACTTCAGGACAAAATCCAGAAGAACTCAGTTCTGCGTGAGATCGCTTACCTTGGTTATGGAACGTTGGTTTACAAATACTGCGCTCAGAATGATGCTTATCCTGAAGATCTCATTAAAGTAAGAATACCTTGTCTTTTATGTTGCGTCAAGATCACTTGCATGTCATTTCACCTAACAAGATAGATTTGTGATAATGTTAAACATTTGGGTGTTTGTTTTTTACAGCCTATTCAGGATCGTCTCAGAGAAGCTCGGGAGCCACAAGACATTATCCTGCTTCTGAAGGTTTTGGGAAATGCTGGACATCCTGCTAGCCTGAAATCAATCACAAAGGCCCTGCCCATTCACGGCAGTTCAGGTGCATCTCTGCCAATCCAAGTTCATGCTGAAGCCATCATGGCCCTGAGGAACCTTGCTAGAAGAGAGCCCAAAATGGCAAGTTCTCAGCATTCATTAATATCCCAAAGAATTCTAGTTTTAAAGGAGAACTTCGAATTGAGTTTGCTTTCTCTTCTAATTTAGGTTCAGCCACTGGCTGTCCAGCTCTACAAGGACATGTCTCTTCACCCAGAGCTTCGTACACTTGCATGCATTGTGCTGTTTGAGACAAGGCCTCAGATGGGTTTGGTGTTGGCCATTGCTGCCAGTGTGAAAACAGAGAAGGACCTACAAGTAGCCAGCTTCACCTACTCTCACATGAAGTCTCTGACCAGAAGCACCGCCCCAATCCATGCCTCAGTGTAAGAGCTCCTCTTTGGTCCCACGTCCTTCTAATCAATCCAAGCATATAGATGTATGTTTACTCATCTTGTCTTTCTTTTCCTTGCAGTGCTGCAGCTTGCAATGTCGCCATCAAACTCCTGGGCTCAAAGCTGGATAGACTGAGCTTGCGTTACAGCAGAGCCATACATGTGGACACCTATTACAGTAAGGCTAATGCAGTATTGTTGAAGACAAGTTTAATGAATATTTTAGCATCAATTAACAGATTCTTGTCAACTCTTTGTCAGACAACTTAATGCTTGGTGCTGCTGCCAGTGTTTTCTACATCAATGATGCTGCCTCAATTCTGCCAAGAGCAGTTGTGGCAAAGACCAGTGCCTACTTTGCTGGCGTTGCTGCTGATGTTTTGGAGGTTAAACTTTTTTTAATTGAATACTAAATGAGCATTCTTGAATATCAAATGAATACTCGTGAATATTTAATATTCAATAACTAATTTGAACATTTTCATTTCGATGCTATTTTCCCCAGATCGGCGTAAGAACTGAAGGATTACAGGAAACTCTGATGAAAAACCCTCAACTTCTTGAAAATACTGACAGGCTCACCAAGATGAAACGTGCCATCAAAGCTGTAAGCAGCAGAGGACCACATGGGGTCCTAAATTACAGGATGTGTTTCCAGGATGGAACTCAGCAGGTTACTGATCAATTGTGCCATGTGTCTGATTTGTCTACAGCTCTCTTACTTGAGATCACAGGCCAACAGCCAACCACTGGCCTCCATTTATTTCAAGTTCTTTGGACAAGAAATAGCCTTTGCTAATGTTGACAAATACATGATTGAAGAGGCCTTCAAGGTATAGTTCAAAGGACTCATCATCAACACTAGTTTAATCAAGGTTTTATATGGACACAGTTTTCACTCTATATTTCTCCGTAACAGTTTGCCAATGGACTCAATGTTCCAGAATGGGGCCGTGCTCTTCTGTCTCGTTCTCCCTACCACCTTACAAAGTCTATGCTGGCCACCGAAGTGCGATACATCCTGCCTACAGCTGCTGGTTTTCCACTGGAGTTCAGCCTGTACACTACTGCTGTGGCTACTGCGAATATTGAGGGTGACAACAACACTTTAGCATGACATATGTCACATCCATTCAAATGATCTAAATGGCTTGCTTTAGCATATTCAAAGCAGACATGCCTTTTTAGAGCAAACCACATGCTCGCTTTTATGGAGTTGCCTGTCATCTGACCGTATTGTCAAAGTGTGGCAAGCATTGCAGTAAGAGCTTGTTCATGTGTTTGTCTCAACAGTTAAAGCCACCTCAAATCCACAGCTGCCAGAAAACTTCCAACTTGATCACATTCTGCAGACTGATTTGCATCTGGAGACCAAGATCCAACCGAGGTAGGTCAAATATCAGACACAAACTAGATAAACACACCAACAAAATATCATCGCAGAAAATGTAACATGGAAATGTCTTTATCTTCTAGTGTTGCCGTGAACTCATTTGTTGTGATGGGGGTGAACACTGAGAAACTTCAGGCGACCCTTGTGTTAAGAGCTAAGTTCAACTCTGTTGTGCCAGCCCATGTCAAAGCTAGACTTGACTTCATTGAGGGCAACTTTAAGATCGAAGCTCTTCCTGTTTCTCTGCCTGAAAACATTGCAGAAGTGCAGTAAGTTTGAAATAGTTTCATCATAAAACTACAAAATGTCACTTCTAAACTCTACATATCAATAGGTCTCTACATTTATGTTGTTACTTCTCAACAGAGTTGAAAGTTATGCTGTGGCGAGAAATATTGAGGAGCCTGCTTCTGAAAGAATCACTCCTATAATTGAAGCTAAAGCTTCAAGTAATGGTGTAAGAGAGACTTCTTCCACTGCTGCTAGTGAGGTGAGTTTGTTTTGTGAGATAGCTATAACTGTGTCTAGATTTGATCCAACAAATAAATACAAAATGCTATGTCTCTCTTCTTGTAGTCAAAATCCTCAGAAAAACTTCCCCAACACTATTATCCTACCAAGTCCTCCATCAAAATAACCCGGTCTAACAAGAAGTACTGTAAATCTGTTGGCGCTGGACTGAAGGCCTGCATCAAAGTCAAGACAGAAAGGGCTCTTCTCAACACAGAAAAGCCCCTTAATGCACTGGTTGGAAGATACTTTGCTGCACTTTCCTTCAAACAAAGTAAGCAGTGTGCAAACGTTTGTGCAATTTTAAGAGGTGCTGGCCACAGATGAATTATTAATTGCATTAATTGCTTTCAGCTGATGGTGATGTTGAGAAACTTGAAATGGAAGTTCAGGTTGGACCAAAGGCTGCAGAGAAGCTTGTTAAACGCATTAACATGGATGAAGAAGAATCTGCTGATGCAAAACCAGCCCTGATGAAGCTGAAGAAAATCCTGCTTCCTTCAAATCGCACCTCTTCCTCCTCTCAGTCCAGTAGCTCCAGTAGCTCTAGATCCAGCAGCTCCCAATCAGGATCCAGCAGCAGAAAAGTAAATAACAGCAGCGGCAGAAACAACAGCAGCAGCAGTAGCAGCAGCAGCAGCAGCAGCAGAAGCAGCAGAAGCAGCAGCAGCAGCAGCAGCAATGCCTCCAAAATGGTTCAGAGGCCTTCCAAGTCCAAGTCCAGCTCCGCCTCAAGTGTTGCATCCCTCTTCAGTGATAGTTCAAGTTCTTCTTGTGCCAGTGCCCACGCCTCAAGAGTAAATATCTTCTTTTTTTTTCACAAATTTTTTTTTTAATTTAATACGCCAGTGTACAATCTAATAAAAATATTTCTTCTCAGCAGCAGAGTGCTCGACCAAAATTCCGAGGGGACCATCAAAGGAGGGTATGTCTTTGTAGCATTGCAAATGTTGATCGTAATGTCGATTGTAACCACTGAGTTTATGTGACGGTGTCTCACAAATGTTGCTCTTGTAGGGTCGCAATTCTCAAGCCAACTCCTCAGGCAGTGGCGGTGAAGCAAGCTTTGAGGCTATGCGCAAGCAGGTAAAATGTGAAAGTAGGATCTTAAAATCTTCCTGTCAGTCAGGAGTTTTGTCACTGTTCTCACATAAATTACCATTTACTGTCTCCACAGAGGAAATTCCTTGGCAGTGACAGCCCCCCCGCACTTGCCATCCTTCTCCGTGTCATCAGAGCTGACAACAGAATGCAGGGATACCAAATCGCAACCTACATTGACAGACCCACTGCTAGGATTCAGATTATTGCTGCTGCGTTGGCTCCTAATGACAACTGGAGGTTCTATATCGATTCCGTTGCATTAAGCCGATACAGTGCCCCAGTAAGGCTCTAACTTTCAAATTTATCAGATGTTAAACTAAGCATACCAGGTAAAACTAGCAATATCATTATTAATTGTTCTGTTTCTTAAAAGACAACATTCAACTGGGGAGCATATGGAAGGGAGTATGATGCCTTGATGACAGCTGAAACTGGTGTCATTGGTTCCAACCACGCAGCTCGCTTCATGCTGTCCTGGAAATCTCTTCCTTCTGGTCTTAAACGCTTGGTCAAAATGTATGCCACTTTACAGATATTGTTTTCACACTACACTGTACAATCTATTCCATGTATAGTTTTCCTGATATTTGAAGATTCTTTCACAGGGGGGCGGGACTGAAGAATTTAAGAATGCTGTATGACGAGATGAAAGTAACTGATAAAAGCCGCACCAAGAAGATGGCCTTTACAGTGGTTGCAACATCTGATAAGACCATTGACTTGATGTGGAAAAGCGTAAGATTGGTCAAGCTCTTTACTCATTAAATGAAGTCTTAAATGTTCCTGCTTTCGATAATAATAGAGAATCCTTCTGTCAACAGCGTCACTTCTTCAAGTTGTCTCTGGAGGTGCCCTTCATTCTGCCTTTTTATGACACTGCCTCATACACTAGCAGCTTCACAGATAACCTCCACCACATGCTTGTCGAGGCTGGCTCAGGTAATAGCTGATATCACTCGTTTTATCTAAATGCAGTGGCAGAGATTTTTTACTGATGACCCAATTTAAAACGCCTCCTTTTCTCAACAGCTAAGTGTCAAATTAAAGGAAGCACATTGACAACATTCAACAATGCTGACATCACCAACAAGGAACCTGTCAGCTGCTCCCAGGTTTTGGCAAAGGACTGCACTGATGAGAGTAAATTCTTGGTTCTTATGAAGACCAATCGTGAGGGACACAAGGGCATCAACATTAAAGTGGCTGACATGTAAGAAGAAAACATAGAAACTCTTTCATTTTGTCAGGTTGCGCAAAGTTAACTAACATATATATTTCTGCACTTACAGAGATGTTGACATCTACCAGAGGCAAGACAACGTCGTCTTGGAAGTCAACGGACATGAAATACCACTGGCCAGCCTGCCATACAATAGTCACGAAGGTTTCTATCAACAGTCTTGAGCCTGTCCAATCTTTAGGGTCCTATGCAAAAGAATTATTATTATTATTATTATTATTATTATTATTATTTATTATTATTATTATTATTATACAACTCTTTTACAGCCAAAACTGCTTCATTTCTGACGGCCTAAACCTGCTTCAATCTTTGTGAAAATTTGCACACACGGCATAAGTATCTTAAAATTGTATATTTTATGGTCACTGCACATGTGTCTGGCAAAAGGATTTATTTAGATTCATTTTTGCAAACTTTAGTTATAACCCCAATAAGTCATACCTTATTTTCTGTCACTATGGCAGTCGCAATAATCTTTAAATCATAATCTTTAAATCATAATCTTTAAATCATAATCTTTAAATCTTGCATGAATATTTAACGATGAAGATTTGTTTACTTATAACTATGCAGATCATGATTTTTTTCTTATTTTTTACTTTCTTTTTTGTTTACAGCGCTGGTCAATATCTATAAAAAGGGAAATGGTGTTTCTGTGTCTGCATACAAACACGGTCTTACCGAAGTCTACTTTGCCAAGGACATTATTGAGGTAAAAACAATGCTAACCATGATTCTCATGTCATTGACTGCAAGGCTTCAAGTGTGATTTTACAGTTTTCGGTACTCTATCCTAACTTGTAATGTAGATTAAAGTTGCTGACTACATGAGAGGCAAAACCTGCGGAGTGTGTGGAAAGGCTGATGGGGAAGTCAGACAGGGGTTTCGCTCATCCAATGGACGTGTGAGCAGTAACGGAATCAGCTTTGCTCATTCCTGGACTCTACCTGCTGAGAGCTGCCAAGACAACAATGGTGAGATACCAATTTTGGTAGAGATAATGTATTTTTCACGAATGCAATTTATTTCGCAGGTGACAACTATAGCATGTGTATGACTGCATGTAACAAAAGGAGGCCTTGAAAATATGGGAGAGTACAGTGCTTGTCTCAGTAACTAATTCATTAACACTATTTTCTTAGAGTGCCGTCTGAAGCACGAATCTGTGCAACTGCAGAGGCAGGTGAACCTGAATGGTCAGGATTCCCAGTGCTTCTCTGTTGAGCCAGTGCTTCGCTGTTTGCCTGGCTGCTTCCCAGTGATGACCACCCCTGTCACAGTTGGGTTCCACTGCACATCTGCTGGTGAGTGCCCCCACCCAAAAAATAATAATTTTTTTTATATAAAATGTCTGTTGATTAAGGTTATAGAACACAGATGTTGACTAAAAATGCACAGCTTTTAATACCTCTGCTCTGTACACTTCTGCAGGTTCCATCATGAGTACTAGCAGGATCTATGAGAGCAATGTGGACCTGAAGGAGGAAACAGAGGCTCACCTGGCCTGCAGCTGCAATGCTCAATGTGCCTAATAATGTATCCTGTCAATCACTTACATCATGTGTATGTTTCAAATCTAATCTTCAATAAACTGCATCCAAAAACAATTTTATTGAGCAATGTTATGTTTTTAGATGAAGAAACGAGAACAAACGCACATGTTTGGTGCAAACCAAATCTCAGATCACAATAAATTACATTCAAAATGGTGGTTATCAGAGAGGCGGGAAAGTTGACCTCTTCTCGACCATGTGCTGGGAGAACATGTCCTCTGTATGTCTATGACTAGTACTTAAAATTACTTTTGAAATTATGCAAAAAATAATCCTATGTGCATGCACTTGTTTGTTATGAAAAAAACTGAGAACTTCCAAAAAAAAAATGTTTATTGCATAATTGAACAATACAATAACAACTCTTTTTGCACTACACAATGAGCAATACATGACACAGCCACAACAGGTCAGAGTCTATTCCTTTCCAACCAAATGTCTTTCATGTGTTGCAAATCTTATTTGCATGAACAAAGTATTTATCTCTTAAAAAAAACCTCAAAGCATGTTCACAAGTTCAACAAAGTGCACAACCCATGATCCAAATTAGCGGTCCATGGCTTTTTAAAAGCGATGAGCAGATTTTTTTATTTGTCACATTAGAAAGAGTACAACAGGATCTTACAATACTAGCAACATTCTTTGTGCAACAACAGTGGCAAAAACGATAAAAAATAGTATTAATAACACTTGTGCTTCTATTGCCTTGATACACATGGTCTCCACATAGTCCAAAAATCTTTAATATAAGCAGTCAGATTCCAAAAGTGCTATTTTTTTACCCCAAATTGAGTTTAACAAAGTTGTAAAGACTTTACAGTGAGTCAAAAGTATCTTGGGTGAGCGGTCTTATTTTCAGGCAGTGACGATCTTATCACAAAAACAATATTACAGACTACATGACAGAGAAAAAAGTAATACTAATGTATGAATGCAATTTATTTACATTTATTTTAAGAGAGTTAAGAAAACATCCTGTGCGTTAATTTGCTTTTATTCATTTTACTCTGATCTGCCTTTTTTTTTTTTTGGTCAGGTCTCTTTTTAGCTACATTTTGAATCATGATCATATTTGGTTTGTACACAACAAATACATCATTGAGGTTTCAAGAAACCAAATCTTAATCCATTTGCCTTTTTAAGATACTAACTTTCTCTTTTATACATGCATTTTATGTACCACTTAGATATTTGAGATCCTTTTGAACTTGCATTATCAATTGAAAAAATATATATCGTGTTCATTATCATTTTCATCATCATCTTCGTCATCATCTTCGTCGTCCTTATCATTATTGTCATCATCATCATCGTTATCATCACCATCACCGCCAGCATCGTCATAAGATTCATCATCATCATCCTCATGATATTCATCGTCATCGTCATCATCATCATATTCATCGTCATCATCATCACATTCATCATCATCATCACATTCATCGTTATCACCGTCATCATTACTGAATGTACAATCCGATATATGATTTGAATTTGAAACATCCGACTACTATAGTTGCACAATGCAGTTCACTTGAACACAAATCAACTCTACAACATGTATAGCTTTACATAAGCTATTAGCCTTTTTGCACAATTAAAGTTCTAGTCACTAACTGGTACAGGGACAGCTCTAGATTCAGATGCTCTGAGCAGAGGGTCTGTCTGATCATTCTTTTTGGCTTCGAGCCACCATGTTGTCATATCACCTTTGCCCTGTTCGGTTAGGAGAAGAATGAGCAGAGGGTGAATGAACAGAATCATATTGAAAATCACTTGTGTTTATTGAATTTTAAATAAAGCATTAGGACTTGATGGAGGGCTGAGAGGAGCAGCTGAGACTGTATCAGAACAAGGAACCATGAATATCAGCATAGCAGCTGTGTCTCTTAATGATAAGGTAAGCTTTCAGTTACAAGATACAATAGATGCCTGTATAGTTCATAGTAAAATACTTCCCTGACAAGAAAAATGGTCAAACAGCAGATATCATATGTCTGTTAATTTTGTAGTTTCTTTTGTTCTTTTCAGATGTTTAATAAATGTTCTTCAACTATGAGTGGAAAAAATAAGAGGTCTGAATCCCTTTTATTTGAAAAAATTGATCTATTGAGGAATTGCTCTTGAGATTGTTTTTTGGGAGGGGTATATTCATCACAAAAATGAAGTGAAATGTCCGTCATTGTTTCACTAATTACAAACTGTTACACACATGAATGCTTATTTACCTTCACATTAAGGGTTCCTCTGCAGGTCAGTATGTAACCTTTCAGGGTGTGAAGTAAATCAGCGGTAGCACCGCTCACTTGGATCTTCAGCGCTATGGTAAAAACACAAATAATCAATTTGATATTTCATTGCATACCAATTTTGTTGTTTGATAAATCAACTGAACTCCAATGGTTTTGTTGAATTACATAATCTTGATATGCCTTATTGGTCTTATAATAATAGGATATTGCATAAAGGAGACTGAAAGCTTATTATTGCTTTGTGACAGTGGATAATTTCTGTGTATACAGAATACAACTTTAAGGCTGTATGAAGTATGTCAGTAATTGTTGTACTCATAGTTGTTAAACATTGCTCTTTTATATATAATGTAATGACAATATATCACAATTTTAACTTAAAACTTATCAATTTGTAGACAATATCACTGACATGCTCTCTGTTTTATTGCAATTTAAGTCTAAAGACATGTTTAACTTTGAAAACATTTGTGATGCTTTCTTTTTCCAAATGATTGACAATAAAATTTCTGGACCAACATCATGGTGATGTGGTAGGAAACAGCTTCTTGTGTGTGTTAAAAGTCCATTGTTTTGAGCAAGGTAATATATGGGGGGGCATTGTTAAAGGTGTTGAGCACTGTGAGGAAATTTTGTGATTGATAATGGTCAAACCATAACAATAAGACAAGGCTTTCAGTGGTCTTTCAGTGAAACATTATACTTAATGTTTCCCAAGACAGTAACCCTCATTTCCTCTTTTATTACCTTCACTAGTTGATTCCATGCGTGACGCGGTGTTGACAGTGTCCCCAAACAGGCAATAGCGTGGCATTTTAGTGCCAACCACACCAGCTACTACAGGTCCTGGGTAGAAACAAACCAAAACAGTAGTCTGAATATGACTTAATAAAAGCATTGGGGTTGTCTGAAAATTTGCACTTTTATGGGTACAATGTTTGGCTTCAGCACAGTTTTTATTGAGGTCCTTTTTGTTAAAGTTAAATCTATCAATCTCAGGTGAACCAACTGATGGGGGAAAAAAACAAAAACAAAAAACCATATACACACACACACACACACACACACACACACACACACACACACACACACACACACACACACACACACACACACACACATATATATATATGTTTATATTTTTTTTGTTATTTATGTATTATTTAATTTTTTTCATTGTATGATGGTCGTATAATAACATTCAAGCTTCACACGACTCCTCAATGATATCCAGTATCTCAGAGTCGTGACTAAAAAGATGCAGGTATTATGTCCTTGTACCTGAGTGGATGCCAGCACGGATCTTCAGCTGTGTGTTGGGCTTGTGGGGGATCTTAAAACTGTGGCATACACTAACAAGATCCAAAGCCATGCTGGCGATCTCTCCTGCATGGTTGATGCCATTTTCTTGTGGAATCCCAGAGACCACCATGTCTGTTGAAAATAAGCCATACCACCACAGACAAAACAATGTCAATCATCATGCTAAAACTTGTTCATTAATGAAAACAATTTTTTTTTAATATGAAATTAGGATTCAAGATTTGCTTGTTAGCATTTCAAGTACAGTGTATACTAGTGAATCTATGTGCCACATTGAGTGAATTGTGTAATCTATTCTTACGTACAAGCATCGCCTATTGTTTCCACCTTGTAGACATCATAATTATCAATAATGTCATCAAAGGTGGTGTAGAGCTGGTTGAGGAAGTCTACAACCTGGTGAGGAGTGCTGGCACCAGACAGCTGAGTAAATCCAACAATATCACTGTCAGGAGAGAGGAACACACATTTAGTCACCTCTTGTTTGTCTCACTGTGTACACTGAGATGTCAGGTTTACCGCAGTTCACCACTTTTACCCCAACAACCGATTTTGATAGATACTGAGCACTGCAGGGAACACCGGGGAACACCCACAAGAGCCAGTTTTTGAGATGTCTGTGACCTTGTCAAACTGAATCAAGACCCCACAGTTCACACTTTACTTTTCACCTGCTTTTAACATACTAACGTTGAAGACAAAAATGTCCACTTGTTGCCTATTATATCACACCCTTAAATGCCATGATTCAATTAAAACTGCAGTTTTTTAAATTCAGTTTGATTACTTTCATTCCAACGCGCACACACACACACACACACACACACACACACACACACACACACACACACACACACACACACACACACACACACACACACACACACACACACACAAACCTGAAGTAGACTGTGGCATTGTTGAAACTCTGAGCTTCTGTCGTCCGGCCCTGACGAAGGTCATCAGCCACTGGCTTTGGTAACATACCTGCAAATGAATTTCACGTCTTTTGGACATTCACTTTTACTGCCACTCCACTAGATGGCACTAATTACACTGACCGGCATCTCTAAGACAGCAGCTCTTCAACATTCAGGTGTTTATATGGGAACCCATTACATTTATTAACTGTCAATAAACAACTCATGTGTGCACATACTGTAGTTGATGAATTTACATGTACTCTGAAATTATAGTTGGCTATTGATAACAATTGACAATATGCATTGTATACACAGTCCTGTCTATGTCAAAAAAATCAACATTATCTCAACAACAGTATTTAAACAGTCTTAGTGCAAAGAACTGTTTTTCTCTGTCCTCATCGGTTTGTGACTTACTGTACAACAGTCGATCTGTCTTCTGTTTCTCCTGCAGTAGATCTTGTGTTCTTTCTGCAACTATGGCCTCCAGATGCTTGCTGTACTTTTCCATCTGTAATTAAACAACTTTGTGCCTGAAAAAACATCTGGGTGACACAAATAGCCTCGCGTTAATTATGTATGTTGATTTTGTCAAATTCCAGTGAATTATTACCAGGTTCATCATCATGTCCACAGGGCTGACTTTGAGTGGGTTCATCTTTTCAAGAGACTTCTTCACCTGATCGAATGTGGGCCTCAAAGTAGTGTTGTGACACCAGCACTTCTTAATTAGCTGTTCAAGTTTTTCAGATAAAAAGATAGAAATCAAATGTTTATGCAGCTACTGATAATACAATTTTAGTAATGGGTAGGTTTATGTTTTGTTCAGTGTTTACCAATCAATAGGAATACAACAATCAAATTTGTCCACGTAAATTTGTGTGGAAATAATTCATTTAATGTGGAACAAACCTCACAATAGTCTCCCTGATTGGGACAGTCAGTGTCAGCCTTTCCCGCCTTAATTTCAGGGAGAGGAGGACGCCACGTAATGTCCATTGTGAGTCCTTCAATCTGGTCCTGTTGGAGAGCAGTGCTGGTTACAAGGTACACATCAAAAGCAAGCACAAGGCTGCACGGTAATCTATGGAGCCGGCTGTTATACTCACTGAAATAAGGTCAGAGCGAGTGGCGATTTCAACCAAGATCATAGAGAAGCTGAGGGATGGAGGGAAAAGCTTGCAATGGGACACAGCTCGATTTCCATCATCGACAGAAGCAACTCAATTTTTTCAACCAAAACTAAATGCTAAATGGCTCAAACACACCTGTAAACATCTGCTGCTGGTGTCATGCTTGAACTGCTTCCCAGCACAACCTCCGGTGCACAGTATATGATGTTTAGATCCCCACAGTTGAAACCATTACTGAAGGCTTCAAAGTCTTCTTCTCTGTAGGTTGTGAGCCCATAATCTGAGCCCAAACACAGAGAAATGTACAGTACAATATAATGCTGTTGATAATGTGATAATGCTGTTGACTTTAGTCTAGTCTCTTGACTAGTGTTGCACTGTGACTGCATCTAATATTTTGATACCTGAGATTTTGCACACCCAGCGATCATCAACAACACAGTTTCTGGAGTGAAGTCTCCCGTGAAACACCTTGTGTTGATGGAGGTAGGACATCCCACGGGTGATGTCGGTTGCGAAAGACAGCCTGCATGAGTAAAAATATTATTGTCCATGTGTTCTACACATTCGCTTTCAATATAGAGTAGAGCAAAAATGTGAAGATTTTGAAGAACAATATTTTCTTTTCAAAACTTAGCCTCATAGCTTGCCTTATATTTTCTAACACCATTATCTTTCTGTCTGTGTTGCTGGGAGCAATTTAAATCCTGGATTCGTTAAGGGGTGAAGATTCTCTATTCAATATTACAAATTTATTTGCACACAGGAGAATGCACACAGGGCATGCATACAATAAAATGTTGTGATACGTTGTTGTCCTGATCAACCATTTAACAAAGCAGATTTTAAAACATTTTCCCAAAAAAGAACAGGGGCTTCACTTAATGTTATCAATAACAATTTAAATCAAAAACATAGATTTTCACCAAAATGTATGCTATATGAATATGCAAATATATTTGTATTGCTTTTTCCCATTAAGACATTAATACCTTAAATTTACCCATCTTAGCATTCCTTATTCATCTTTATTGTTTTGTGAATTTTTGAAATCCACAAAATTCTCTAGTCCATAGACCTCAATACAAAAACAAGAGAACAAATACGATATTAAGTGAAAAAAAACCCCACAAATTTAAGGCTAATCCCTTTACTGACAACAGGTCCTTTGGCAGTACATGGTATTGTTTATCAGATAAAGCAGTGGTTCGCATCCTCTTCTGATCTGGGATCCCTCTTCAGTTTACACCAAAGTGAAACGTGTGCCAGGCATCATCATAAACAGACACATGTCAAAGAAATGTGTTTGAGAGCCTCTGAGCTAACATATAACAATGAAGCAACTGTGATGTCTTCCCACCTGAAGCCCCAGTTGATGGGTATGTCGTCATTTAGCAGAACATCCGACAGACTTCCTTTGGGGCAGTGCTCTGTGATGATGGTCACATATGGAACCTCAATGGAACCCCCGATAAATTTGCATAGATTCGGGTGGTCCAGTTGCCTGACCACAATGAAAGAAAATCAGAACTTACAGGAGACTGTCTTTAAGGGGGAAATGTAATAGTAGTTAAAACAAAAAACAAAGAAAAAACAATGTGTCTGCTCACCTCACTTCTTTCACCTCCCTTCTGATGGCTTTGGACAGAGTGAAATGTTTCTTATGAATGTGCTTCACTGCTACTGTCCTCCCATCACTGCAAAACAGTGAAGCAAACTGCATTTCTATGATTTAACATAATAAATGCATCAATACATTACCACACTCAAATGGCAATAGCACTTCAATTTACACACATGGGCTTAAGCAGCCAATACTATTTATGTATTATATTGTCTTTATCCATATTATTACAGATAACATCCAGTAAAAAGTACACACTTCTACTTGTGGTTGTCCAAAACCTGAATGCAATGTATTTATTGAAATTGACAACAGAATTCCTCACTATATGCCTGGCTGTATGCAGCCTTGTTTGAAAGAAGTGTTGACCCCTGTGAACACAGTCACATCAGTGGCTCGGCTAATGCAGGAGTTGCTCTTGGCAGGCTGCAGACTTGCCGTGCTGTCGTGGTCTCTGTAGCCTAATCGACCTGCAGGCAAGACAGTTGAATAATATTGTCATGTTGCCTCACTGAAATTGATTCATTTTGGTCGCTTGCTAAAAAGAAAAAGTTAAGTCATGCTTCCAGTGGAAACATATTCATATAAGTAAGCTGTATCTTTTTAACATCCTACCAAAAATTATATTCTTGTAGTTGATGATCCAGCTTTCATCCCAAAACATCTTCTGTTTCTGGTACTGAAGCCACTACAGGAGTTAAGAAAAGAAAGAAAATCAATACTTGAGTCAGCTGTGCTTGGATCCAAATCATAGATTGTCCACAGAGTACAGTTTTATACAGTCAAAGGCGTGCTTCCATGTGTTTCAGGGACTGACCACCATTGTTAGAATGAAGCCGCTACTAAACAGGGTGACTGGAAGTCCGATGGCCACCTTGATACCCATGGACATGGGGCAGATGCCACAGTCTGCAGGGCAGTTCAGACACGTCTCCTCCAGTTCGCAAACATCATCCCCACACACTGAAAGACAATCAAAAATTTCACAATATTAGGTCCATCACTCATCTCATATATTGCTGTGTGTGACAGAGTGAGAGAGTGAGCGAGAGAGAGAGAGAGAGAGAGAGAGAGAGAGAGAGAGAGAGAGAGAGAGAGAAAGAGAGAGATTGACACAAACTCATTTTGGTGCTGTGGCCACAAGCAGTCTAATCACATCCTGATTAAACTAGAATGGTAATAACTCCTAAATACAAAATCTTGGATGACTCCAGATGTTCCTTGTGTTTCAGTGCTGAGGTGGAGACGTACATACATTTTGAACAAGTCTACATTTTTACATCATCTTTAACATAAAAAGTCTTAGCAGACTGACCTTGAGCACTGATAACAAGCACTTTGGACTCCAGTGCTGCATGCATCTGTCCTATTTTAATATGAGCAATGACCGAGGTGACTCCCACATGGATCAAAACCACCTTAAAAAAAAATAAAAGAGTGGAAAACATTTTAAAGCACTTAATTGGAGGAACTAGTAAAAAAGAAAAACACAAATGATCAGACCTGTAAAATAAATAAAAATCTTTATTTTCAAAGAAAAGTTCAAGTATTAAAATAAATTATCACATTTACTTTTGGTGAAACCTATTGTCCGGTCAGATTTGAAATAATGTAGGCGACATGAAATCAATCCAATGGGGGAGAGACAAGTAAAGTAAGAGACAGAGACTTGATGAAGACACACAAGGATCTCTGACACCCGAGGCCTTGCTCAAGGGCCCACAGTGAGAGTGATCAGTTGATTAGTTTGGGGACAAACAATGTTTTTCATTGTCCTCACCAATACCTCTGTTCATTTCAGAAATTTGAACTAGTGAAATCCCATTCCATGAGTTATTTCCACCACATTTTATAACAATGTGTCACCTGAATTCATCTAATTTTAAAAAAATGTCAAAACTGAAGTTGTGTGTGCATGACATGGTAATGTGAAAAATGCCATGAATCTTCTACACATGTAAAAGTAAGGTTAATAGCCTCATTGGTTATTCATAACAGTCCAGTTTGATTCCACTCACCTTTGAGGTCCAGTATTTTTGGGTCATCTTTCCAGCTTTGGATACTGTGTGGGTCACTATTTCACCATCATCAGGAATCCATGGGCCACATATTCTACCTTGTTTCTTTGAAGAGATAGGAAAATCATGATGTTCAATTTGCATGATCTCACAATGTGTGTGTGTGTGTGTGTGTGTGTGTGTGTGTGTGTGTGTGTGTGTGTGTGTGTGTGTGTGTGTGTGTGTGTGTGTGTGTGTGTGTGTGTGTGTGTGTGTGTGTGTGTGTGTGTGTGTGTGTGTATTTCTTCCGGGTACTGTGGTTTCCTTCCACAGTCTAAAAACGTGTAAGTGAGGTTAAATGGTGATCGTAAGCCTCCGTGTTGGCTTTGCCAAAAAGTCACTTTTGGATGTTGTTAATTAAAGGTAGATACCAACTATCGCATGATTGAAATATGATTTAAAAAAGACAAATAAAAGCATGATCACTCTCCACAACAGATTGCTTAAATGAGACAGTATAAAACTCACATCTAAATATGTTTCCATTCATTTCAGAACATTGAAGCAGCCAACAATAAAAATGAAGGAAATGTATTCAACGTCATTTAACTGCTCAAATTTAACTATAATACAATGTTGATTCAAATATTTATTCACATTTTTTTTCAACCTTAAATGAAAACCAAGAATTTTAACCTAAACTCAAAATTGTCAGAACTGTTCTCCAAATCACTTTTAATAAAGTGACCTGTGTCAAACAATCACTTCAGGTGTATCAGGTGCATTTTGTCACGTCTTCATTGGCTACCAGTCAAATTTCTAAATGATTCTAAGATTTTAATCCTCACTTTTCGAGCGTTGCATGGTCAGGCCCCTCAATACATTGCTGACACTTTCTGATCTTCAGGCCAGAGTCTCCCGAAGGTCCGGAAGATCTGCCTTAAAACCCGGGGGGACCTGTCCTTTCAGGCTGTAGCCCCCAGACTCTGGATCGACTTGCCCCTGTCCCTGAGCATGCCCGACTCTATGGACTCTTAAAAAGCACTTAAAAGCTTTTTTTTTTATTTAGGAAGGTTTGTGGTTATGTATTTCATGAAATTATTCTTATGTTGATTTAGTGTTCCCATTTTATGTACAGCACTTGGTGAATTTTATTTGTAAAAAGCACTTTATAAATACACTTTCCTTACTTCCTTACTTCCTTATTTCCTTACTTCATTCCTTACTTACTATGAGAGTATTCATGTTAACACTTCTCAGCCATAACATTATGAACAACTGGGTAGGATATCATTTAGCTGTCAGAAAAGCCCTTAGCAGTCGGGCATGCACCAATGGACTTATCAAGGTGTGCTGTGGTATCTGGCTCAAATATCTTAAAATATTTTTCTGATGGGGTCATTACAAAGTGGCTTTTGTAAACCTCATGAAGTCCTTATGTTTTCCATTTTTCTTGCCTCAAGCATATTAAACTTTGAGGACAAAATGTTCACTTGCTGCCTGATGCATCTTACCGACACAGTTTCCGAGAAACGTGGATAATCAGTGTTATTTGTTTCACCTGTCAGTGGTCGTTACATCATAATTGACTAATGTATAGTGAGAAAAAGGTGTGCAGTGTTTGGAAAGCGCTTTATCGGGTGAACACAGCGTTGTGTAAAATTTAAAGAGTTACCCACCATGAGGCCCAGGGGACAGGAGTGGATGTTGGCGTGATACACACAGCAGTTCATTTCATTGGCGTTGTTCCAGTTTGATGGGCACTCATGTTCGTGACAGAATCTCTTTGCCTCTGAGGCTTCACTGAAAGTGAAGGTTAATGAAGAGACAAGCAATTAATTAACATAAGAACCCATGTTGCTTTTCCTATTGCGTAAGCTCACACAGAAGCCTAACACTTAGGCCCTGTCCACGTGACGACGTTGTTTCATGAAACTGCATCATTTTTGACCGATCATCCACACAGCACTGCGTTTTAGGTCCAGTTTACACGTAGCCAGGTATTTGCAAATACGGTCATATTTCTATGTGTATGGGGCTTGCATTTACGCACAAATGCAGCTATGAGTCACCAAAAATGATGATATCTGAACACGGCAAGGTGGAGATTTAGAAAAACTCTGTCTTTCCATTCTCAGGTCACGAGGGGGAGATGGATATTTATGTCACAATATGCGACAGTGTCATCAAGTAATCAGTGTCATTTCTTTCTTTTGCAACACCTGTTTACAGTTTGAATGCTGTAATGAAAATGGTTACAATGAAAGCAGTGCTTGTGCTTTATTTGTTTTATGTTCTAACACCACATTTAGGAAGAACTCTGCTTCTTTAGCGGTACAAACAAATAAAATGTGCACCATTATTGCTGAAAGAACAGGAAATAATATTTGTGACGTTGTGTTTTTTTCCAGGATTCTGATTGGTCAGCATGGCTTCATGCTTCTCGTTACACTGCCCCCTTCAGGTTTGGTATGCTCATAGTATCTCTCAATCAGATTTTTATGAGGGTCTGTGTAAAGGAAGAATATTTTTTTTTTTAAAGTAAAGAGGGAAAGATCAGTTTTTGTGAATAAACAGCTATGTATTTAGTTTTTTTTTAATAAATGGGTTCCATCACCTTACCTCTCCATCTATAATCCCATGACGCTCTCCACGGAGTCACTTAACAACAACAACAACAACAACAACAACAACAACAACAACAACAACAACAACAACAACAACAACGGTGGACCACATGCTCCAGATCAAGCTGCTGATGCTGGTTGGTTTAACAAGGCGAGATGTTGGATTTCTCGAATACGAGGATTTTTTTTTCTCTTCTCTGTTTTGGGAGTATTTATGTGGCAGAGTTACAGCGTCACCTGGCATTTGCACTACATTGTTTTGAGGGGTGTTCATAGTGACGTGTAGACACAAAAAATACGGTTTTGTTGGCGTGGACAGGGATTCACTGTCACCCTCTTGGACGGCAAACCTTAAATGATAAGCTGAGTTTCACTTCAGATTTCAGTTCTCTATTGAATAAAGGGAATAGGGTATTGAAAATGTTTAATGTCTGTATCCCCTTTTACAGATTCTTGAAAAAAGCATTTATTATAGTTTTCTTGTGTATTTTTAGGTATTATTAAAGTTACACAAATGTTCTAAGTAAAACATTTTTCTTCATTTTTTCTTTATAGTTTTAAATTTCCCTGAAATATCCACATATGTGTTGCTTCTCAGCAGTTATAGTACACCAGATACTTTTTTATTGGTGTATCACAGCTTACTTTCTTCTTCCTCTTCATCTATGTGTCCTTTTAATGGCACATAGATTAGGTAACACCCTCACCTGAACTGGAAAATCTTGTTCCTGATGGCATAGTCATAGAAGGAATCTGATGCGGTGACTGTGTACGAGACATTAAACTCTTCTCCATTGGTTATTTTCTCTGGGGGACGTTGCACCCAGGCCATCTCCAGACCTTTGACAACACACAGGTATGACACCTTAACATGAACGCTAAACTGAAATGACTTTTGCTTCCAAAGCCACAGTAAGAACATATATAACATCTGTTAATGTTGTCTACTTCATTTACAGTTGAAGCAAGAAGGAGATGAGACTTTATGGTAAATCAATAGGAAATGTTACCGGAAAAAGTTGACGATCACACATTAGCAGCAAGACAAAAAGGAAAAAAGGAAAAAAAACTTACCACCACAGGTAATCATGTTGAAGTCATTGGGATTGCTGATTGGCCAACAGTCATACTCAGTATTGTCGAGATCATGCCAGCAATTTGCTCCCTGCAGACACATAAACAGAATTTTCTCATTCTTTACCAAACAAATGTGAAGCCTAAGGTGTATACGCTGGTTCATCACTGATTCAGAGCTGTTGTATACAATAATAAAATACACAAGTTAACAACAGTTAACAAACAGCAGCGGATTGTAGCATTTCACGACATCCCTAGACTTTTATTATTTTCTGTACTTTTTTGCCCAAACATTTCAAGAATTGAGGAGATAGTGTCTGTGTATGTTGTTAGTACATGCGCGGTACATTCTAAAATTACTTGATGAGTAACCAACTAAAGCTGTATGTAGGCCAAACAGCATATCTGCTTTGCATTAAGTACTTCAAGCTTCAAAGAATGATATAAATTGCATACTTTTGCTTGACTACATGGTACTTTGGCATTGTTGCGCACTGTGTACATCTATTCAATCAAACAATATTTCCCTCTCACACGGCAAGTAAGTAATGCAGCAGCACACATTGAAACAGCGCAGGCACAAGACCATATGCCCACAGCAACAAATGTTTCTGACAAGACAACAAAAGCAAGGCCTTTCCTCAACAGTTCAAGAATATTTAATTATTAGAAAATCTCTGGCACTGTTGCCTATAAATCCTTCTTAAATGCGTTTCCCACTTTGCCTTCATTTTAGTGTATTTGTATCCATAATTTATTCTTCAACTTATGCAGACATTAAACTGTCTTTCGTCTTGAGAATTAAAGCTGGTATTGTAATACATGTTCAAATCTTCATTAATGTGAAACACTCACCAACAGGAAACACAGACAGAGAGATGTCGCTATCCGTAGAGCCATGATGACTGCAGCTGGCTTTGACTGGACCTGCTCTGAACGCACTGACCAAGTGAACGACCAGATCCCCCTGTGTGTGTGTGTGTGTGTGTGTGTGTGTTTGTGTGTGAGAGAGAGAGAGAGAGAGAGAGAGAGAGAGAGAGAGAGAGAGAGAGAGAGAGGGAGAGAAAGACCAAGTAACGGTAAGATTCCCTGATTCTTTTCTTATCTTTCTTTCTGATGCTCACACTGTCTCCGCCCTCTATCTTGGTTTTTAATGTCCAATCAGCATGAGAGGCTCTTCAATCATATTTGGAGCATGGTCTCATTCATGGGGTCCTTCAGCTCACCTTCACTTGCCCTCAATTACACCTGAAGCTCAACTCCACTCGACTCCAAGTCGTCTGCACAATAAACAACAGTTTGTGGATCTAAACATTCTATGTTTTACACAGGTTTCAAATTGTGTTCTGTACAGTGATCAATCATCTTGGATTATAAAGGACAGAACACATTCACATTGACAGTGATAATGAGTATTAATTGATATGTGTTGCTGTCATTTTTCATGTATGATTTAATGTGTATTACTTTGTGCATTGAGATTCATTTGTCTTTCAACCCAATGGCTGAATTTTCCTTGGGCAAGGCGCTGAACCATAACTTGCTCTCAACACATTGCACAGTGTGAGCACATTGCATAGCATCTGATGCATGTGTTGGTGTGTGTGGGTGAATGGATCATGTTCAAGAGTATTGAAACGGCCTGAAGTTGCTGTGCCTGTCTGAAGCTGTGGTGGATACACACCACCTGGTGACACTATATTTCCATGATGTTGCTGGTGGAGTAAGAATACAAGCAAAAATACAGCTCCCAAGATTCCTTTTTAATTTTATCTGGCTGTGGCAACCTATAAAAAGGGCCACTTGGGAATAGATTAAATGCATGGTTGAACTCTGTAGAAGAAACCTAAAGTCAAATAGTTGAATTATTCAACATTAAAAATTGTGTTTTTGCACTAACACTCACAATAAATTATACAGTACAGTTCACCTGTTTGTGTCACTGTTAAATGGAAAAGACTCATGCTCCTTCACTCAGCAAGAAACTACTAAATATAAATGAATGGATATTTACACACAGTGAGGGCCGATTCAGAAGGATGCTAGCCTTCTCTGCCTTTGTCTGTTTGCCCTGAGATTTAGAACAAATCTAAAGACAGACTTTCTGAACATCTGTGAAATTTAATTGACTTTTCAAGAATGCATAATTACAGCACAGCTGTAGTAAAGTGGCTGCCACACCACACAGTTTACAGTTCATGTTTTTGGAAATGCCAAACCAGAGTGGTACGCAGCAGTCACAGCAGGTTTACAGAAGTCTTTGCAGAGGACATGCAGTTCTCGCTACTATAGAGCACGTTTTTCTTTTTCTTTTTTGTTGCAAGCCACACGACTTTAATCGAGTCGAGTCAACAAGTGAAAAAAAAGTGGGCATGATCGCGAGAACCTTTTTCTTGAAATATGTGTAATGTATTTCTTCTGCTGTCAAAGGACGTCGCTTGTGTTTAGGGGACTATATCATGAGTAGTGTGTAAGATCTTATGGTACAAAGGGATTTTACCATGTGATTAGGCACGCTGTAAAAATAGGTCACCTACAATTTGCAGGGAAATGAAAAAGGCGATGGGTTTGTGGTTGTGAAGGGTGAACAATAGGCCTGTATTTCAGGCATGTCACATTGTTTAAATTAGAGGGGAGGTTTTAAAGAGATAATCAAGCAAAATGTGCACATTATGGTGATAATACATGTAGAACCTGTTAACTGACTTACATGGAGATGCATAGAATATAACATTTTAAAAAAGCACTTCATTGTAAACACTTCTATGTGCGAACCTGTTTTCCAAATGACGCTTTTATCTTTCTATAACTCTTTGGCCAATGATGTAACTCAATGAAATAGAAACAAAAGGTCACCCATTAATTCCCTTGAAGAGAGTAAATCACCCTGTAGTGCCACCAGAAATCCCAAGTAATGGTACTTCATCAGCTGCAGTACAAATCATTAAACTCGAGGGTCAAACAATTCTTTCAATTGTTTTTGTTGGTGCTATATATACATTTTTGTCAGCTCACGGTGATGATTGATATTATAAAATGTAGACATATATTGCCTCAGTCAAACAGGAGTTACAAGTACTTATGTTCGCTCTGGTTTGGCTGATAGCAGTGTCGAGTGGGAGTGGTTGTCCACAGTGGCTCCAGCAACTCACAGATATAAGCATATTGATGCCAGTTAATCTTTTACAGTAGTGTAGATTAACATCTGTCCCCATAAGGATCTTTTTCTCCCCCGGCCTTTGCTTGTGTTTGCTAATGTGTGATTGCTGGAGCTTTTCAAAAATATTTAATTTGTATCTCAAGTGCTCAATGACCATATTGTTATTCTCTGTATTAAATATAAATAAAGCCGAGTTAAATGAAATACTGGTCATTAACAATGTACACAACCAGTGTGCTAGATATTGATATGAACGCATGTAATCACCTTTGTTTCAGTTGCTGGGGAAGTTTTGTTAAAACTACAAAGGTTTAAAGAATATTCCAATTAGCATACCTGATTGTGGCTTTTATTAGATGCACTAACAGGCCACTGTAAACAGTTATATGTCATTTAAAAAAAAGCCCAGAAAATTATAGTTTATAATAGTTTTTTTTATATAAACACTACAAAACCAAAACCATTACTTTCCATTGTCAAGGTTTATCTCAGTCACACTATTATTGACCAAACAATCTTCATAATCTGGACCATTTATTAATGAAATTTATTTACCAGACCATTGAACTTGTAAACCGTGTCGGACACCAATCTCATATACACGGCCAGAATAAAAACAAAATAACTTTAATGAAGGTTCTTGTTTTTTTTTTTTACAGCAATTATGTGAATAAATACTGTACAAGTGAGTAAAGTCATTTGAACCCTGTAAATGATTTAGCAGTGGGGTCATCAGAGCAGCCTGCAGGGCCTTGTGTGTGTGTGTGTGTCTGTGTTTGTGTGCGAAGGGAGTTGGAATCTGTTCAGTCGTATCCTCATCGGTTCCTGCAGGCACCTATTGTGTGCGCGCTAAGCCTCGAGCAGGAATCCAGCATGTCGCAACATCGTTTTTACAACCCTTCCACTCTCAGGTGAGCAGCTGTTTCATCAGAGCAACAGCAGCCACTCAGCGAGCTGAGGCGGATGTGTAAAAATGCTATACAAGGAAAACAAGTTTGTCAAAGAGAGATGAAACATGTGGAAGGTCATCTCTTTGTTTAGGGGACCGAAGCAGGAAACAGAAAAGAGGCACTCTTCTACTACAGGCCAAAATCCTTGACAGTGTCTCGTTGGTGATTTCTTTTTTCTTCCTCTTCTTTAAAAAAAAGAAATAATAATAATCACAAACAATGATGAGAACAACCTGCTCAGGTTGTGCATAAATGTCACTGGACTACTGCACTACCATGTAGATGGTTACAGTTCAGTACAGTTACAGTTTTGCTGAACTGGTTACAGTTCAGCAAAATAACAGTAAATGTGTAAAACTGGAAATAAATCAATGTCCCGCTTATACAAACCATTTCTCAAGTGCCTGACTACAAAATATTTGCATTTCTTGACTAGTTCCTGCACTACAGTATTTCTTCCACAAGAGCAAACTAAGTAGACCTACAGGATAATTCAAGCAGATATCCACAAGTTTAAATGAGTAACTCATACACAATCTTCACCCTTCAGGGGGCAAAGGTGGAAATGTAGAACTGTGTCTCTCAATCAAACTTCTATCATCAGTCACTGAACCGTGGCCTCAACACACATTTAATGCACCCAGAGGTAAGTGATGATAGAAACAAACAAAAAAAAAGACTTATGATGAAAAGGGCCACAGAATACTCCCCTTTGCACAAGCACGAAGGTTACGTTTCCAAAATTGATCGAATCCTGACAAAGCAACATATTTGTATCCATTGAAGAAAATAGTGCATGAACATTATTTCTCTAACCACAATTGCAGCTGAACAGTTTGACTGCAGCAGTTCTCCAGGGGAACACTTTACACATTGGCAAAGCCAAGTCACTTGGACCCACTGGGGACAAAGTGTTCAAGTCAGCTCCAGTCTGTGTCTTCATAAGGTACTTCCAGCCAGACAGACAGAAGTTCAAAAATGATTCAGAAAAAAAAAAGAAGTTAAGATTCTTTTTTTTAAGTCTTTAGTATCTCCTGGTTGTCACTTTTCATCTCTTCTGAGGGTGGTTGGCTGGTCCCTGTATCCTGGCCAGAGCTCAGTGGCCTGGCGTTGGCTTTTGTAGACCGCTGTCGGCGAGTGCCATTGCCAATACAGCGCATAAGATTCTTAAACGTTGCCCACATTTCTTCGTCTTTGTAGGAGTAGATGCAGGGATTCATGACGGAGTTGGCCACGGCCAGGAGCAACAGCCAGCGTTTTGTTTTCATGACATTGCAGGTCTTACAGTTCAGGCCATCCAGCAGGAGAACAACCAAGCCGGGGGTCCAGCAGATCACAAACGCCCCTGAAATGACAGACAAAATACCAAGTTAGACATTTATCATCCTGTTGAAGAAGGTTACATTTTGGAGTAGTCTGTCAGTAAAATGACAAAAAATAACAAGACAATTTTTCAATAAAGTTTAGGAAATTTTTCAAGGTAAACAATTAAACCTTGAAGAAGGTTAACATGTCGTGCTGTCACCTGTTAAGTTTTTACTGACATGGGGCTCTGGCCTACAACATGCCATGTACATTAAGATGCACAAGATTAATATAGAGAAAACATGCAATTTTACAAACACAATTTCTCTGTATCACAATGCACATTGATGCATTTTAACAAAGTCAAATCGACATTGAAAAAAATAGAAATGGCCTTGGCAGAGGATTACAACAAATTACATAAAACAAATACCGAGAGTTTATGTGTGCGTGTGCATACAATTCATTGGTGCAAGGAAGAAGTCATTTAAATCCACAGTTCATATTTACATAGGAGGACCATATTTTATGAGCCAAATAAATACATTTTAAAAAGTCAGGACATTGTGGAATATTTAAATAAAAACAAGACGCAATGATTTGCCATTCACACAAATGATATGTGAACTCTTCTCAGTGACAAAGATTTCTCGAAGTGTTCCTTAGCCAAGGTAGTTGTTGAAGAATGTTGGTTTTAATGTAATGCAGCACCTATAGTAGCCAATATCATTTCATTCTGCAAAATGTTACATTGGGTAGCATTTATTAGATTTTTTCCCCAATTTTTCAATGTCTTTTGCTTTTTGTCTTTCCGGCTTTATTATATACATAGTCCCAACCTATACAGTTGTTTGATCCATGTTTCAAATCTAAAAAGAAAATTGATTTCAAACTTAACATTGGGGGACCTGGATAGAAGTACTGAATATTGAAGTTACTCTACCAGAAAAAAAATCTGTAAAATATAGTTCCTATTAAAAGGTATCACCTCGACACAGAGAAAACCAATACACGAAAATAAGACCATCACCACTAATTTCCAAACCGCAGTTGCCTAAATTCATCACACCAAAGTCGATATGTTTACAAATAAACTGGAATTTGTAGCCATCAAACTATGTTGGTGATTCGCTAACTGCCTTCGGAAAACTGCTTGCCTGGGTTTCTGGGATATCAAAGTTGCCGTTACGGCAGCTCAAGCGAAAATATCAACATTTGACCGATTGAGCCCGAACAAAAGACAAACTTTCTCAAAGAAAGAGTATTCAACCCAAGGGAATATTCTTAAATGTTGTGAAACTGATCGTTGATTGTTTTTCCAGATGCAAACTCAGATCTCGCAAGATCGTTCACAAACGGGATCTTGTGGACACAATGTCTCGGGGAAACTTCGGTAGGCTCCATGAGGTTAAGATGTCAACAAACCCAGGGATGTTTTGCAAAATTTATATGCTGGAAATACGTGTTTGGAATGAGTGTAATGATGACTTTCCTTCAGAAAAGGTATTGACAACGTATTTTGAGATGTACATCAACAACTAAAACTGCTAAAGACATACAGGTTCCTATAAATACACACCAATGTCAGTTTGCACACAAACATATTACAAACGCACAAAATTAATTGCACAAGCACAAATTACATGAGCCGTGCAAATATTACACTTCCATAGTTCAATTCTCACACACACACACACCAGCAACATCATAAGATCCCACAACTGTTCAGATGAATGATAACTGACGTCCTCATGACAATACAAGAAGCAGAAAGGAGTTTGGCCATACAAGGTCATTAATGTGCTGAAATACAGTGCACAACCCTATGTGTTTAGTAAATAATGTGGTGGGTCACATGGCTACCCAAACAGCCAATTAGCCATCGACTACAAACATGTTAGAGCACAAACACGGAGCTACCAAGAGATTTCTGGAAATGAAAGGAAGCGGCATGTCACAACTCGTCTTCACAACCAGCATCTCTGCAGCTTCAATGCATCTGCAGAACAACAACATGCACTGTTAAATAGTTCCCTCCTCCTCTTGGTCTGCAGATACATCGAGATTTAGAGGGGTTTTCTGAAGGTCTCACGATCAAAAAATAGCAAAATGCCCAAAATACAGCGAGAGCACTGAAAAGTACACCTTACACACATTTGAATCTGGACCCTCCTCCTCTCAAAAACACTAAAAAAAATCTCATCTAAAAAATGACAGGATTGTGAGAGCCCACATTTTGAACATGTGGTCCTATTGGTATTTATGTGAAGATGGTGGTTGCGCTTGAGATGAAAATAAAATCTGCAACTGCCTGAAAAAGGTTGATGTTCCTTTTCACAAGCAGGTCCAAACACTTTCAGACACGCTACAAACAAATGGCTTTAGGCTGTGAAAGTACAAAAAAAGGATGCTTCACGGGTACCAGTAAAAATATGAACAAGAGAGTACATAGGAGATAGCTATGTTCTTTACCGTTTTTACATATATCGGTTAGTAAATATGTATCAAACTGCATAATTATATATCATTAATACTTTTTGGAGATTGTTTGCCAAGCAGGCAATTAGAGCCACAAAGTCCAAGAACATTTTCAAATGCTTCAGCACACACTTGTTTTTTTCCTCTGGTATTAACAAAGCCTGTGCCTGTCACACACATCTCTAAACTGGTTTGTCCAGTTGTCATTTCTGACATGGCACACTGCTTTCCGCCTGCAACAAGAGTTGACTGCTCCTCCCATAATTAATACATGCCTCAGACCTGGACCCAACCACACAAGCACTTCAACGCGTTTTCCTCAGTGTCAAAGTTTCTTTTTGTGAACTGCGTCACTAAAACGTATGCTATGCAAAGTGCACACAAAAAATAAAGCAGCTACATGCAGTGATTGAGTAATATTGAGCCTCAGAATAAATGCAGTCTCTCCATTGCAATGGTGCTTACCGGACGATGAGGAGTTTAAATCAACTTAAGATATTTGAAATTGGAAGTGGGTTTAGAAGATAAGACTTGTAAACCTGTGCTTCCACAAGAAAGGGGAAGAGCATTTGAAAGCAATTGACAAAGTACTGAAGTATAGGCTCTTCTTTTGTGGGGGCTGGGGAGGCGGGGACATTAAATGAAGGCTAGTGTGGTGTGGTGGATGGTACGCCACACAGGCTGAGGAGCAGTGTCCTCGCAGTGAAGAATAATTACACAGCAGTCTCAAGTAAAGTGCGTACCGAGGCAAACGGCTCCTACGCTACATGCAGGACAGCGTGCTACTCTCTGGCCAGATGAGTCCCTGAACAGGCAACGTGGAGTGATCAATGTCTATAGTGAAGTGTCGTGAAATCTGTCCAATCTTTTTATTCTGATGACTGAAGAGTGTGGAACTGGAACCTGGGATGAACTCGCCTGAACCTGCGCCGCTGCCTGAAATGCACCAGTCTCACAAGGATTACCGAGTTCAGCTACTCAAATACTTGACGTAAAATATACTTTCAGTGAAAAACTGCACGCCTATTATTGTAAGGCATCCGTTTACACCTGGAGAAAGAAAGCGGGCTATGCCATCTGCCTGCATCATCTAGACTGTAAATAGAGGACATTAAAAAAACAGGATCCCGACTCTGTTTTGTTCGTGATAAAGACTTATAATGAAATAAAAATGTCTTCAGAATAAATGGGTGGATTGGATTAAAAGGAAACTAAAGTGGCAAAAGAGTCAATATAAAGTTTCTTCAGACATAGCCATGGGATAATTGTGAAAAATTTCATGGGCAGAATTATTCTTTTATACAATAATTTCAACTAATAAAGGAAATTTGGAGTTAAAAGAAAAAGCATTTAGGTGCCGAAATTGTGAATGCAGAAAAATCTGAGCACATGTAAATGAAAGTAATTTTGCAATAATTTTAGGATTTGAGTCTTTGGCTTTTATTTAGTTCATCCAATAATCCTTGACACACACAAACATTTATGTTTGTAATTTTTTCTATGAACCTCTCTCTTATCAGGAAAACAGACATTTCAGCTCAGCACGTGAATGGCTATAATCTTAGGGACAACTACACACCTTGATAAAAATCACACTGCTGTGCACCACGACAACTATTCATGCTCTGACTCACAAGTGTATCATCCACGATTATGCAGTGACAACAGTCGACGAGAGGAACCTACCAAGCACAACCAAGACTGTCTTGATGAGTTTGATAGGCGTCCTCTTGCGGTTGATGGAGCCGCTTGTGTGTGGCGTGAGCACAGCCGTCTTCTTCTTGACGTAGGCGTAGATCCGCAGGTAGATGACCACCATGACCAGGAACACTACCAGGTTGGACAGGGACCAGAAGATCAAGTAGCTCCTGCTGAAGATGGGGGCCAACTGGGAGCAGTCACTCAGGTTGCAGATGCAGTTCCAGCCCAGACTGGGAACGGCCCCCATGAAGATGGAAATGGCCCACACCAGCACGATCAGCAGGGTCACCCGCCTCTTCGTCAGGTTGCTGTGGACTTTCCAGCTCATGACAGAGATGTAGCGCTCCAGAGCGATAACGAGCAGGTTCGCAAGCGAGGCTGAGAGGCTGATGTCCAGGAGACCTTGGCGGATGAAGTATCCTCTGACTGTAAGTTTCCGCGACACTTCTCCCGTGTTGAACATGAGGTACACGTACGCTATGCCTGCCAGGAAGTCCGAGGCAGCGAGGTTCGAAAGGAGATAGTAGAACGGATAGTGAAACCTCTTATTAGTGATCACGGCAGCGATGACCATAGAGTTTGAGACCAGGATGAAGCAGCAAAAGAGGGAGCCCACCACCTGGACCAGGATGAGCTGGGCTGTGTCCCATTTGTCAACACTGCCACTTTTGTTGTAGAAGAATCCCATGGACTCATTATAATAGCAGCTGTAGTTGTGCTGGGCCATTTCAGTAGGTCTGTGAAAGGCAAAACATAGAAATTGCTCATTTATCTGCCACATCATTTGCAGGGTTAGAATAATTAAATTTCTTATTTCACAACTTTCTTCCATCTGTAACAGTGATGCGACTTATCTGGGTTTCCTAAAAGTGGAATATCAACCCGAACATGGAGCATTCAGGCTTCTCTTTTTTAAAGATCAGGCATCTTTTTTTTTTATTATTCAATAAAGCTCATAGTGAGAATTAGCGCAGGTCATCATTTCTCAGTTCAGCTGCTATAGGTTTCAGTTTTTGCAACACCTTATTCAGCGCACTCTTATCTCCCCATGAGTGTATATGTCAGTAATTTCGTTTCTCTCCCTCCAGTAATCTAGACTCTCTCTCCTCTGTATCTTTCTTAAGGGTCTGGAGGTAAGTGTCCCATACCGTGCATACCTACATCATCATCAAAAGAGCTCTGGCTGAGGAGTCATTTCCCGAAATATATTTTGCACCTGACTTAATGTATTCTATGTAAAACACTGTCTTAACCTGTTGAGTCTGCAAGAAAATCCCAGCAGGGAGTCGACAGTGTGTTGATTTGCTTGCTGTCAATTCTCTATCAGAATCCAGTAACACAAACCAAAGCAAACAAGCAGCCAACACCAGTGAGACTAATTCTGTACAGGTTCCGTGGTAAAAGGGAAATTTTCGTTTCCACGATCAAAAGGTCCAATTCATGGTGACGTGAAACTGTTAGCCTTCCCTCTGCGTTTCATTATGTGGAGTGATAGGCAATGTCTGTTTTAATTGGCACGACACAGTTAAAACTGATTTGAAATTACTGAATAATATAATAACCAGTAAAGTTAATGGTCATACATTTAGCCCTAATCTGAAGGTTTGATTTCACGTCTTTTTCATTTATTACTTGAAGAGTGTCTTTTAAAGTTTGCAAGAGGTTTAAATGCTTCACTTGAGAACAACAGCCCATTAAACCTCAGAACATATAACAAAGGATGATACCAGTGATGCAAAATCCCAAAGGAAACAGTTCACTGTATCATAACAGTGCCTGCCGACAGTTTTTCCCGAGGACAAATAGTTCCAGAGCAGAGAGAAATTTCATGAATGTTATCCATAGATACAAGGACACATACCAACGCATATTTGCCTGGAATAATAATAATAATCACTTCGACATTAACGTGAACAGAAAGGAACATTAAAACGAAAGTCATTACAAAACGATCTGCAAAATGTCTTCCCGTACAAACATCGTAACGCTTCAGATCAAACTTCTTAACACTACAGACATGCAGCAGGAAAAGTGTCTACCTGAAGCAGGTGTAAAGTGTTTTCAAAGAGCTGCTTCACTACAAACCCGTCGGACTCGGTTTACCGACGCCATGGGAATAAAAGAGAGACGACAAGTTCGCAATGGGATGGGTTGAGATAAGATAAGCGTCCGTGTAATAAAAGACAAAAACGTGACAAAACATCTCGTGCGTGCGGGAGGAGAAGTGAACCAAAGACCCAAAGTTGTGGAAAAGTAGAAGTATCGGGGCAGGTGAGCTTACCTGTGTGGGAAACGGTCGTCCGTGGTGCGTCAGGAGAATAAAAGTTTCGAAATAGTGTGAGCTGAGTCAGTGAACATGTTGTCTGAGTGGCTTTGTGTCTCTGCAGCTCGGAAGGAGGCGACAGTGTGATGAGGAGTGGAGGCAGGAAAGTTGAGCGTCTTTACTTGGAGGCTTCAGGGCGCCGTGACGCAGAGGGCGTGACCCCGGAGCCGAGCCTCCCACCATCCCCGCAGGCATGCACGGGACCTCCGGTAAGCTTACCCAGCATCAGTCACACAGTCGTGATGCACTTGATTTACTTTTATGGATTATCTCAATTTGTTTATAACAGTTAGGTGAAAGGTCGATCATACACGTCTTTGCGCATAATAAAAAATAATACAGTATATCCGTATCTTTTTTCTGCGCTCCAAATTCTTGTCATTATTCTATATTTTTTACTCGTTTATTTATTTATTTGGGAGGGGGGGCACCTGAATGTGTTATAAAAGGATGCTGCCACGTGTCTCTCTGTAATATTTAGTTTACTAATTGGAAAGAAATGTTTTAAATATCTTATCTGTGTCAGGGTCCATCTAACAAAATTTCTGATTTTCATTGTCAATATTAGCTTGGTCATGTCCCTCTCGGTGATACATGGTCACTTTTGAGTCAGTCTGAATAAATTCTTTGACATTGGGAAATGAGATTCTTCTATTCACATGAACACTAAATATAGAGTGATGGCATTAACCTGTGGTTTCATATGCACCAAAAATATCATCCGATTCAGTCAATCCAATAATATTTGACTTGCACACATGATCTCATATCCACCTTCAACTGGAAGTCATCCAAGTAAAAAGATAGGTCCAGACTATTCAAGGCTGGTGTGTTTGTTTTGAAGGTAAAACACCAAACAAATATTCTCCTTGTTCAGAGTTCACATTTTTTTGGAGGATGTGGCAGCAATAGCTCATGCAGCAGTTCATATAACTGTTTTTAGTTTTGTCAGTTATCACATAGTGTAATTTTTTATTTTTTGTCACAGAAAAAAGTATATAGAAAATTCCTCAAAGGGAGGTCAGGGACGAACTGTAAGTATGGTCTCCATTTCCTGTTCAAATTACATTTAGATTTGTTTTCTTTTTAACAATATGGGTGGCAGCTTTACATGATGATTAACATGCAGAGTCCACAAGTTTCCACATGTATAACATGCATAGTAGATAGTTTGTTCAGCTGAAAGGCAATCTCATGAACCCACGATTCATTTTTTTCAACAAACACAGTTTGATGTGACAGGATTGATAAGGACAGTTACGTGTGCATTGACACAAAATATTGACTGAAAATAGATTAAACAAGCTCGCGCACAGTAGTAATGGTTATTGGACACCCCTCTCCTTCTTGGAAATATAAACATTTACATTCATTTTAAGCAAGTTGAGACAACTGTATGCTTCTTTCTTAATGGATATTAACAAAGAATGACTATGTCTGTAAAACTCTCTGTTCTATCTGGTGTCCAGTATGTAATGATGGGGATTTCATATATATGTTTTATGACATTTGTCTTAGCCACCACCTGCCAAAAAGACATATTGGGATGTCCTTTTTTCCTAGTGTATTCCCAACAATTATCTCACTAAATAAGTCAAAGTAAAAAGATTAAAGAAAAACAGCTCAATGTCAGGAAAACTGTGTTAAAATAATTAAGTGATCCCAACTTTACTGGTTCAAATGAGCCGATTTCTTCTTTGTCTGTTTCTTGGCCGGTTTTCTTTGTTTTTGTCATCTGGAGTCTTACTAAAAAGCACTCCAGAGTGATATCATTCATTGCAAGGAATCATAAGGACGTTTTATCTGTATGGAGAATTTTTTTCAATGAAGTTCATATGAATGCGAATGGAACAAAAAAATGACCAAAACAAAGAAGAAAAGAAAGATCAAACAAACGGCAGAAAAAGAAAACATAAAAATTTAATTTGCATATTATTTTTTAAAGAAAGTGAACAGTACAGCAACAGGAGACTATAGAGCGTAAGCTCTTATTCAGCTTACACCAATTATCCGGAAACTTGTGTCATCAATTTCAAAATCCCCTCCATCCGTACAGACAAAGTTACAAAAATGATGTTGTAAATCCAAAAGAGTGAGTGCCCATGTCAGAACGCAAAAAATACAACTATGCAGCATAGTGACGTAGAAGTCTTTCCTCTCAGCAAAAAGACCTCAGTTCTGTGGTCGAACCTTTAGTTACATAGTTTTCATAGATGGTGTAACATTGCTTATAACTAGAAAACATCACTGTGTGGGTTCAGCCATTAATCTTGCCGCTTCCTGTTGGTGCAAATTGGACTTTGATAGGTACTGTATATCATCAGCATTTATCAGAATTGCCGTTGAGATTAAATCCCGTTTTGTGTTGTGCTCATTCTTTTGACATTGATTTACATTCAATAAAAAAAAAAAATACACATTGTACATTGTCTTTGGTGCCCATTGTTACTTTTATCTGTTTTGTTTGACACAGGATATGCATGTTGATTGTATTAATTAATGTTGTGGAGAAAAGCAACAGGAGTGTTTGCTAACCCAGATGAGCTGCACTGACTTGTTCAAAGGAAATCCTCAGAATAAAAAGCCTGTTCTTGTTTTCAAAACAAGGATTTGCTTTACTCTGGTGTCAGTTTAGACTTGAAGCTCCCATGTGGGAGCAATTATTACTATCATAATGTCAGTATTGCCACAAAGGGAACATTTTCTATGGGTTGGTACTTTGTGACACGTATCATTATCAGAAGTAATGGATCACTGAGTTAGTCAGACGTTTTGGAAAACACAAAGAATGACAGCCCACCAGATGACAGCCAGTTGCACCCTCTAAACAAGGTCAGATCAAATTACACAGGGGAAGGAAAGACATTTGATTTAATCAAGTTCTGAAGCACAGTGTTCACACTTTATATGAGCTTGTCCAAACATGCCAACTTGCCTGTAGTTTTAATGATGAAGTTGACTCATAGAGTACTTCTGGTGGAGTAAATCAAAACTCCCCTCTCACTCAGTTTCATTGATAGAATGTTTTTGCAAATGAGACAAAACTTTGGAGCATGTCATAATTATTTGAGCATCAAGGAACTTCATTGTGCTTGAAGTTTGTTCACGTTTGACATCATCGGTGCCTCAATAGAATTTTTGACCGTATAATTGGGAAACTTTATCGACTGCAATCTTTAGTTTTTTTTAACACTTGATGAATAAATTACATTTAACACCTCATTAAATTGCATAGCATCATTTTACATAGCAACACTCAAATTCGGACAAACAAGGAATATCTTTCTTTGCCAAATACATGGGTACACTTTGAGGCTCAGTCAAAATCCTGAAGGCCAATAAATATTGTTAACCCCAAAAATCTTTCCGTCTCAGCTTTGGAGTTCCAGTCACCCATGGAAAATTAATTTGGTCTTTCATATTGCACATTATGAAAAGTTGCACTCTTAGAGAGGCAACTTCACTTTCCAGGATGTTGCAGTTAAATCTCTTCGTCTCCAGCTGTTTATCAAACATTGTCCAGTTTCCTGCATCCTCCTCCCTGAATCTTCTCACGTGTGGTTGGAACAGATGTCAGCTGATCAGAATAATGTCGTCATTAACTGGAACTCTGCAACAACAGAGAAGACAAGCATGAAACACCAAGTCCAACAAATGCTGGATCAACAGTTGTCTTAAAATATTGGAGCGAGTTACACCTTGGTAATGACCTTTATAGAGAAGGTTCAAAGGGTGGGGGTGGGGGGGGGGTTTGAAAAGTAAGATCTTTTTCGTTAATGTATAGCTATGAAAAACTGTATAAAGTGTTTTCATGCTGGCCTGCTTAAGCAAGAGTAAAACCACATTTTGCAACCTCCACATTTGCTAAATGGATCCAGCTGCATTCAAACTATATTTCACATCATTACACCGTGGAAAAGGACAACAATCGCACTGAAACCATGCTGAAGCACGAGGTGTCCACCATTACATTTGATCAATCAACTAAACATTTTTCTTGATTTATTGATCCACACTAGTAAAGGAATTTTGTGTTTAGATGTCATATCCAACACTCTCCACAGGAAGCAGAAACTCCAACCCAGCTTCTCAATCATCAAAATAATACTGTTGTGGTACTTTCTGATCAGATTCAGCTGCGTGAAGTCATAAAAGCAGAAGCATGGCTTTTCCATGCATCAATTCATCGTTAATACAGCTGCATTCAACTAAGGGTTTGAGGGGGCGCTGGAGGGGAACCAGGTTGACTGTGGTTCACACACAATCTCTCCTACGGGGAATTTAGAGGCACCAATTAGCCAAAAGGCATGTTTTTAGATTGTTGGAGGAAACCAGTGTACCTAAAGAAAGACCACGCATGCATAGGGAGAACATTGCACAGAAAGGCCCTCAAGCCCAATCCAGATTCAAACCAGGGATATTGTCATTATAAGGAAAGACTGTTGGAACACTATCACCATGTGGCCCTGCATGGCTTTTTGAAATGTAATATTCCACCTTAAAAAGGTATCGACAGGATACAAAGGCTTACAAAGTCAGGACACAATATCAGGTTGATATCAGGTTACCATGTTCCCATTTTGAGAGCTGATCTGCAAATTATGTGCTTTCAAGGGAATTGTTTGGTGTGCTGCATATAATTGCATGTGGCCATTTTCAGACAAGCCGAATATTGTGGAATTGCTACAAATTGAAAAAAAAAATGTCTTCACGTTTAAACCGCTGCTGTCTGTTGAGGATGTGAGAGTGCTTCATACAAAGAGAATAAAAAATGAGTCCAGTCCTTTTCTTAAAAGGTTTAACTGCCATATTTGATGTAACATTTCAAACATGAAATCCACAGGTTGGCTAAGGGCGTGACTATGAGGACATTGTGTGGAGCTTAACAGCTGTTTCTATTACGCAAGGCTTGCAATGTTTATGGTAAAGGGTAAACAGCGGCTTCACATAGAAAAGGAGTGAGACGTGTAGAGTTAGAGAGTCTTGCTTCTCAGGTTACCCTCCAAACAAAATAAACTGTACTTGAAACGGAAAACTGAGAAAAAAGGATCAACGTACATGGATGAAATTTCATCCAGAATGTCATTAACATGTTCGCCAAGGATCCTGATCTAATTTTTGAGACAAAGATACGGAAAGATAAAATTTAGTCAAATTACAGGCTCCAAATGACTGCACTTACAGTCGGTGCATTTTGACAAGACGGCTAATGAAGGAACTTATCCAACCCTAAAACACAACAGACAGTTTTATGAGCATATCTACCAGGAAGACGCATATTTAGCTGCATTACACTACTTTACATGATGGCACTGTAATTGAAACAACACTTCCTCAAATACTTTTCTTCCACAGCAGGAAATCCTGGGCAGCTCAATGACAGAATACAACGAGCAAACATGTAGGGGAAAGCACAAAGAGTGTTACTGTCTGTAAACAATTTGTTCCTGCTTTCAACACTCTCCTGCCATCATTGTTTCAGCAAAGGATTTTATTTTTCACAGCCAAGGAATTAAGTTCTTCTTCAGAGGGTACATGGCATCAAATGATTTCATATTGCTTAGAAACATTCAAAGCTCTCTTAACAAAGCTGGTAATGGTTTGGTGACAAATCATGCATAACTCTATACAAATGTTTACGGTAGTTGTCTTGCTGAGGCAAATAACATAGTTTTGCACACAGTCACACAGAAAAATGTCGTGCCTTTGAAGTGAGAGGACGGTGATGGATACAGAAACCAAGTCTGGACTGTGTTTACAAAGCAGCATTTATCTTCACAGTAAACAATCACAGACTTACTTCACAGGAAAAATTAACAAAACTGACCCAATTTACAGAAAAGCTGGGTAAATTTAAGAAAATAAACAAACGGATGAGGGATCAGACACTTATTTAAGCAGCCTATGATTTGCAGTTTTATAATGTCAACCATTACAGATATAAATCACAGCTGTTAATGCTAAGCCTTCTGGAGGGAATTTTATTATTATTTTTTTTTACATTATTTGAATGAAAAATACAACTTGGTGTATACAATATTGAGCCTTTTCTTTAACTGCCAGGAACACTAAAAAGATTACAGCTTTTACTGTTCAATTTCATTCAAGTGTGTCGATGTTCTCTACGCTCTTTATCCAAATCAAAGAGCAGCAACCAAGCACAGTGAGAAAAGCCATGCAGGCCCAGCGAAAATATAAACTTAAATTAAATCAGTTTAGTGCATCCGGAACAGGGTTAAGCATTGTTTTTCTAATTAGCTTGTCTAATAAACAAGAAAGTTCTAAGAAAATATGTTGCCTTGTTTGCTCCATTAATCTCTCTAAAATTCAAGAATATACATATGTGTGTGTGTGTGTGTGTGTGTGTGTGTGTGTGTGTGTGTGTGTGTGTGTGTGTGTGTATGTAAGCAATACAAAGGCTCTAATGCATGGCACGACAGCTGTTAGCTTCTGTACACGTTATGGACACTGGCAGCATGATAATTAGCCACTTCAGTTTCTTTTCAGGAAGAGAAAATGTGAAAACACATTCTCTCTTATTTCAGGAAATATGACATGAGCTCAGGCACATTGAAACCTCAGCATGTGCAGTTGTAGGACTTTCTTCTTTCATAACTAAGTTTCAGGTTGCATTTTATAAAATTGAGATGGATTGTGTAGAGTGACTTTGGTTTTCTGACATGCTCGTCATTCCATTGAACAAAGCATGACGTTTCACTGCGTCTCTGAAATCTTTTCATAAAGAGTATGCATGGCAGACAGTGAAAAAGCTATATTGGTGCAATCTCTTATCTATGAAGTTTGGCAGAGCGGTGAGAACTTACCACAGCCAAGCCTTTGGAGAATCCTCCATTCATTCCCGACCATGATGATCTCACATTTGACCAATTCGCTTACTCATTTTGGAACATAATGTAGCTAAAACGTTAATTATAATTTAGGCATGTGTTCACAATAGAAATACATCCTCAATCCTAGAGGGAATACGATAACATAGAAATCTATGTTCAAAGCCTATAAGCTATCTTTAAGAATGTAGAACCAAAAGTCAAAGTATGAAACCACGCTCAAGGGAAATCTTTATTTTGTGTGAGTTTTATAAACTTTGTTGTTTCATAGAAACAGGAAGTAAAGACTGCAACCAGTTCAACTGCTACAGATACTTCTGTCAACTGCAGTTTCACATTGGACGTGGTGGATTAAAATTAAACATGAATTCATTAGATTAAGGTGTAGAGTGAATTTACTAAGCAAAATCAAACACACACAACAGTAAGCTGCTGGAATGTGAATTCCACCACAATATGGATACCCTGAGTTTAACATGTAACTTAAAACAAACATTTGAAACTATTGCCAAGGATACTCCTTTTGAGGCTCAATTTCACTTGTGACCGGTTTTCAGGGAGACAACGCAGCAGAGAGCAATGACTGGGGGTGGGAGGGGGTTCTTCCCACTATGCAGCCTCAGTTTCTCTGTAATCAGCCCATCACTGGGTGTGTCTGCATAGCTCTCACCACTAATTTCATTGCTCTCAGGCCACAGAATACAGAGCCAAACCACAGCCTAAAGGAAACTCCAGTCTGCTGCCTTCTGATGATAGAGATTGGCTCATAGTAAAGGAATGAGCAGAAAACGAGGATGTATAGAAATATACTACGTTTTGCTTTAGCAACATGGTGGACTTTTTCAAACTACAGTTTATGTACAGTGCTATTTTGTAGAGTTGTTTAGTTGCATCTGGCTGATTTTTAGACTGAAAGAAAAAAAATGACAGGACACTTTTTCCTTTTTTTTATCATTTCTAGTTCATCAGTTCAGTTTTTCTTGCACTGAACACAATGTACGTGTAATCCAAATGAAAGAAATGTCACTATATGTCATTGTTGTTAGAGTAGTTTTATACACCTGCTAGTGCTTTCAATGAGAAAGCATGTGAATGGACTCCAAGAAATGTTTCAAATGGCCAGCAGCAGCTTTTTGTTTCCTGCAAACAAGTGATTCTTTGCATGAGCATTGAGAGCCACAATGGCAGAATAGAATGATTAAAGAATAACAATTTATCTTAAAAGCAGGCTTTGTTGGTAACCCGCAGGCTTTCAAGTGACTTGTGGTCCATAAATACTGCAACATTGATTAAATAGCAGCTACTAATATCTTTATAATTCCCTTACTTATTTTCTCACTTACTATGCGCAGAGTGATTTCTGCAACATATTGCAACTCTGTTTACAAGACAATTCTATAACTACAATAATGCCACAATTAAGGAGCTTCAAGAGACAACAAGCAACAGAAGACAATCCCTCCCAAGTTTGCAAGGAGAAGGTCCCACGTGTGGTCTTCAAAATGAAACGTTTTGAAAGCATAATTGCATTCGATTGAATAGCTTCCTCACCGTTGACAACAGCAGATCACAGAGCTTCTGATGTGAACTTCCGCCTGACTGCACTCCTCTATGACAGGAAAGTCCTTTTGGTCTTTGAGAAACTTCTGCAGATCTGTCAATGGGAATCCATTTTTCTGGTAGTTCTGTTTAAAAAAAACAAAAAAACAATTCAAACACAGTTCACACAAAGTTTGAAAAGGATGCAACTTTTGTTTTACCACATTTGAGAGACTAATAGAACAGTGGATGGAGAAGAAGACTTTATTCTAAAAAGAAGACACACAAATAAAAAAATAAAATAAACACCCTTTAAAAAAGGTCCTGAATTTAGGCAAGGAGCTAAATATTTGTCACATAGGATGGTCCAAAGTTAGGTTGTCAAATTCTATTTATTTCATATTTCAAATTCATCCCATTTTGATTTCTGTTTGGTTGGACTATTAAAATACCATGACACATCTTCAACCACAACTTTCTCAGTATCAGTGCAAAGAAATAATCCTTAAAATGTTAATGGACTTTATGATAAACTGACACCCTGCCTGCCATGTGTTACTTAAAACAAAGCGTGGACAAAAACAAGTCACTTCTAAAATCAATAAATTACTGCAGTATCAGCAGGTATGTTTCCTCTTGATGCCAATGCCATTTAGCTGTCAATATGTTTCTTTTTTTTTTGCCCTCGTCATGTTCGGCAGCTTGGGCCAGCAATATGATGTGATTGAGAGCCTTCTGGAGTCAGAACAGCTTTGGCTCTTGCAACAGGAAGAGACCTGTAGTCTCCTCCTGTTGCTGCCTTTATTAGAAGTTGGCATGGCTGCCGTACTCGACCGGGGGGGAACGCTCAAAGAGAGAGAGAAGAGAAGAGAGAGAAGAGAAGAGAAGTTGGGGGATAACATACAATACCCTTGTTGTGCTACATATAATATTTGCAGTTATCACACTGATCCAAATACTTTCCAACTGTTATTAGATTAAACCAGCCTGAGCCGCTCTATCTAGACCGTAACATGAGTTTCTAGATTAAACCAGCCTGAGCAGCTCTATCTAGACAGTAACATGAAGCAGGAACATGAATTAACAAAGAGGCAACAACAAAAGAGGAACATGATTTTGAGAGTTTGAGCAAATGATGACAGAAAACAAGCAACTTCAGCAACACCTTTCGTGAGGAGTGGAAGTGTGTGTGTGGTTTGTCCACTGGGTGTGGCCTGAACTGTTGTGGGGGGACCCGTAGCAACACCCCGAGGCCCCAGGCAAGAGGAGCCCACAGGAGAAGGATAAAGGGCACAGGGCCCCAGGCACCGACCCAAGCCGCCAAGCTGAGAAAGGCCGGAGCAGGACCCCCGGGCCAAGCAGGCCGAGAGCCCCCCCAATCCCGGCAAGGCAGAGATGGCCCCAGCTGCCACGCCCCGACCAGGCCCGGTCGGAGGACAGTCAACTCTCCACCCCCAGGAGCCTAATCGAGGGTCCCTAAGACTTTGCTGTATACTTGAAGTTGCTGCTCCCTCTGGTTGTAATAAACCTTGACAGAGCGAGTGAGATGTTGGAGCTGATGGGGAAGTGAGTTGTAAACATTAAGTTATAGCGACACAAAAAATTACCAAAATGCGTGCCTTTACACATTTTCACTTCTCACGTGAGGTTGTGTCGGTACGGATTTCAGACATCAAGGGGGAACAAAATGCCACCAGTGCTTCTTTCGTGCACCACAAAGTCTTGCGAGAACACTTGCTCAATGAGGGGATGATTTCTAAATGTCCAAATCCTGAGCTTCCATTACCAAACTCTGCCAGGTGTAGTGATATTTTGCATGTTAGTCATTCAGCAAACCAAGAATTACCTTGATGGTCTCGTAAGCATCCGTGATAAGAGCGATGAAGAGTGACAGCACCATGTAGATAAACAGGGAGATGAAGGAGTAAAGGTACGCCCGACTGAAGAGCCACACCAAGATGTTTTTGTCTTTCAGCTGGGCGAAAGTGGTGAACATGTCGTCGCCATTCAACAGGGAGAACAGGCACTCTGCGACGCGACTCAGGCCTTCAAACTGGAGAATTGGAGCAGACAACAACGCAATGAACAGTGAAACAGGGCAAACAGTTGAATCTAGCATAGAATCTCAGCTGATAGAAAAACAACAAAATATATTTTTCACAGCACAAACTGTTTTTCTGGGATACTTCATTTTTCTACAAATGCCGTAAAAAAATTCTAGATATAATTTGTCCCTTAACTCTTGCCTTGTTGCAAAAATATATCCAATGTGATGGAATGTTGACCTGTGCAGAGGGTACTCTGCTCCCCACCCCCATGCTCAACTACGATCAGCCCCAGACCCCTGCAACAAGACAATTAATTTGGTCTATAAAATAATTTTATTATATTTTAATCAAATTTTATTTTTTCTCTTTCTACACACGTACAAGAAAAACCTCAACATTCCCACCCAAGTTAGAAACTGGGACTATCCCAGGTGCATCAGTGTTGTTGTATGGTTGTTGATTAGTTATTCAAAAATGAAACTATCACTGAGTCATTGCATAAGGTCACATCCTGTAGCGTAACACAGGAAAGTGAGTCATTCATTTTCTCCCCTTTGGGTATCTCGTGTGTGTATATATATATATATATATGAAAATCAAGATTACTAAAAGTGATAATTGAACCTAAGCAATACAAACAATTTCATTATGTGCTTCAAATGGTCACTTGTCAACCAGGTGAAATGTTTTAAAAGGTAAAGAGATCAAACATATTTTTCATTTTCCTTTTTCTAAAGTGTGATTGATGAGCGATGCTGAAGAAAATGGACCAGAGGACAGACACAGGCTAAATGGCTAAAAGCGGTGACATATTTAAAAGGTGGCAGAGGTGCCAAAGAGACTAATCACTGAAAGGGAGAGTCTGCAAGCCAACATTTAACGTTTGCTTCAACAGAATCTGATAGTATCTGAGAACAACATCCTTTTGCAGATTCAGGGCACAGCACTTGAAGACGTGTGGAAAGTCAAGTCCTATGACATCCTCTGTTTATTCTTTCAGTAAATACACAGAGGGTCCTGGAAGGGCTGACAGCACGGTGCAGGGGACTCCCCCAGCCACCAGAATGTAAATATCCAGGCCGTGTCTCAGCTGATTGCTACACTGGACAAACTTAAGAAACTAAAACCTGCTTGACTTCAACTAAAGTACATTGTCACCTCCGCTGATTATTAAAAATAAAGAAAAAAATAATAATAATTCAGGTAAAGCATTTCACAAAATCAGGCAGTAACTGAACATAGACATATCTCACACAGGTGACTCTATCTATATTCCAACTGAGGATGGAAATTCATGCAATGCCAGACTTTACATATAGTTTGAAGCAGAAATAAAGTGTGTTTTATGTTATAAAAGAACCCTCTTAAGTGCCTTTGCTCAAACACCTGTACAGATATCCCTGTTAGTACATGTGGAAATGGAATACACCGACCTTACAAGCACACTTCAAAAAAATTTACAGCAGTTACTCCTCTTCAGGTTAACATCATCAACAAAACTGAACTCGGTCAATGAGACCCGAGATGTGGGACAGCTGTACTCGGTATATCTCACATTTGTCTCTTGAGTTTTGACTTGTTTAGACGCCAATTTCTCCTCGGACTTCCGTAAATAATTTATCTTAACAGCCACGGACAGCTAAACACACTTGCATTTACCCTGATGGCATTTAAGATTCAGGACCCTTCCAGATAAGATGACCACCTCATAAAACTGGTAAGTGGTGAATCAAATGTTGCTTAATCCTTATGTAAACATATCCATTATTTAAAGTGGAGAAGAATAAATCCCTACGGTTTAAAAACATTTTTTTCTGACCACTTAACTTAAGTCTTACATATTACTGAAGTCTGGCTGCACAGACTTTCTTCTACTGCAAATTTTGAGAGAGAGAGAGAGAGAGAGAGAGAGAGAGAGAGAGAGCGAGAGCGAGAGCGAGAGAGAGCTGTCAGACAATCAGTGTAGAAACACGCTGACCTCTAGCGGTCATTTGATGTACTTCGTATTTCAGTTTAAGGGCTTTAAAGCAACATCATCTACTATAAAAGTTCTTTCTCTCCATAAAAGAACTCCAAGGCATTTTTTTTCTTCCTCTTTTTACAGTTTCCTCAACTGAGATCACATAATGCTGAAACAGCCGTTTACAAATACCCAGTATATGAGAAGTCTGAGCAGTTTGTTTTCTGTTACGATAAATGAAACATAATGAAACCATATAGATTACAAACCAATAATAACAGATATAGTTGGATTTATAATGCATTTAATAATTTTTTGTTGACTTCTATAACTGGTCAAATACCATAAAGAAAGTACAATATCCTTGCTATTAGAGCTCATGTTGACATATGGAGGTAATTACATCAGATAATATTTTCTTTTAATATTTGTCTTAATATTAGTCCTTAGTTGTATTTAGATTTTTTTACAGGAAAATAAATAACAGTATTTGGAAAACAATATGTAATAGTTTTCTTTTTTGTGTGTGAATCACTCTACCAATATATACACAAAATGTACAAGTAGGTTATAGGATTTTAAATAATGTTTAAGATGAGGAAATACTAGTTATGGCAGAACCAGAAAAAAACAGTATTAAGCAAATATTTTGAGCAAACTGTGACAGATGTATAATCTATACACAAGAATCATACATTTATTTGTGTAAATGTCTATCATCAATAACTTTTGTGTCAGAGTGAGTTTTAAGCAAGTGAGTGTTTAACAAGACAGTCATTTCAAATGTGTCCAAGTTGGTACTTCCCTTTATTCAACCTCATAGTTGTGGACTCAGCAGTTTTGTGTGAATAAACAGTGTGAGTCAGTGTGAGTGGAGACTCAAGAGTTTCTTTACGTTTCTCCCCGACCTCACTAAAAACATAGTAAATAGTCTTGTTAACATTCAAAGCTGTTCTTGTTCAGTCTCCAGTCTATCTCACTGACCCATTTACAGCCAAACAAACCTTTTAGCTGCCTCTGACCTTTATCAGTCGACCTCCAAAGAGTACCACCATCTAACCTTCAACACTATGAGCACCAGAACCATCACATACTCTGCTCCTCATCTCTGAAATGACCTTCAACACCACATACACATATCACTGTGATTAAAACACATAGAAAAGCTTAATGACTTTAATTGTAAAATTGTATTTGGTCAATCGTACCTAATGTCATTTTCACTTCTTCCAATTAATATATGTTTATTTATTTTTAACTATTGGTCATGTATAATTCTGTGCCTGTTCCTGATGTAAAATAACCTTGAGTGTCTTGAAAGGCCCCGTTAAATCACGCTTTGAATGATAACAATAATGTTGTCTTTTTTTTTTTTCCCACCTCTGAAAAGTGACTTCGCCGAATGAACCGTTTCCGCTTAGCTCGAACCAAACAGAATATTACCTTTTCATGGTACGGCCCAAGTACAATCCATCCACAGAAGGTATAACCAAGGTAGATCATGCCTGCACAGCAGCAGAAACGCAGGACCTTTGGGAAGGCTGCTTTCATGGTTAAAATCAGCACCTAAACATGTAAGACGTATGAAACTGTTCAATCGCAAGGAAATCGGCACAGATGCATAATTATATTTCAGTGCGAGGAGGACAAAGTCAGATGTGAACAGATGCATGACGGGAACAAAATTCAAATTACATACGTCAATTCATTTATTTGTATTGACGTCTAATTTATTTTCAAATGATATAACAGGCAGTGAACAATTATAACTTCTCACTCTGAAAATGTGACTTGAAGTTTCTCTTTACCTTTCACAAAATATGTAAAGCAACAATTTTGTTATCAATACTTCAATCATCTTTGCATATAACAATATATTTCTTAGTTTTGGCAGATGTAGATTGCTAGAATACAGTATTAAAGTAATTGCAAGAATCGGCTTGAGGATTAAGATTTGTGTTAAAATGTCTATATGTCGCCATACTTATTTTAGGAATAGTGTCCATTTGTATGATAAAAATGCTGTCTCTTCATCCTGTCACTGTCATGCACAGGACAGTTGTATAACTTTCTCTTAACGTAATAGCAAGATCATTAAATAGAATTGTGTCATGTGAATGAAGGCAACAAAAAAGCATTTGCAAACTATAAAGGCTAAGAATAAGAAAGAATCAATAAATGTTTGTCATTTCTTAGACATAAATAACTTTTTCTACAGTTTAATTTCAGTATGAGCAACACTTTGCTTGACTTCAAATGGAAAGCACTGCCCCTCAATATAGTCTGGGTTTATGTATTGAGATCTGCACAATTATAAGAAAGAAACCACTCAGACTCACGTTGTATTTCTGGAAGTATCCCAGGTACCTGATCACACCCACCCACACCAATAACGTAGACGTTCCCAGGAAGATACTGCACACATCATAACTTGTGAGACTCTAAAAAGGGAGAAAAAGAGCAAATAAGAGCATTGGAATGGAAATAGTGGAAATGCAGTATTCTTATATATTGTTTCAAAAGTGCACACTGTAGGTGAGAAGAAAGTTACATATCACAGGAATATTAAAGTCATTGTGAAACTTTAACTGGATTTTAATAAACCAAGCCTGTAAGCAATGACATTTATTTAAACTGTATTGTAATACCCGGATGGGAGTTTATGCATTTCAAGATTCGTACTGCAAGTACAACGGAATGAATAAGGACTTTGTGTGAGTGGATTCTGCAATTCAACGTATATACATATTTTCTATTTCTTTTTTTCTACTGTCTGCCAGCAGAGTCCACAGATGAGAGTTCGCTATAAAGCTATAATATACTGCGGTGCATTTCTATTCAATTAGAGTTTAAAGCTTTTCTGTACATGGTTCCTGAAAGTAAATCATTAAAAAAAACTTTACCACTCTTGAGCTTGTCATTAAAACTTTTAAGTGTCATGAACCATGTGAAATCTTTTGATAGGGTTAAAAGTCCAATGTGACGCAATCAACAGAGCCACATCCTACAGATTATTAACCACACTGACTAAATGACTGTCATGTTCAGCAGTTTTAACATCACAAAATCACTCAGTTCTTGGAAATAAAATGAAAGAAAACATTTTAAAATGTGACTGTACTTAACATACTGATAATATTACTGTGTTACCTAATGCCACAGCGAAACGCCAGTCAAGTTGTAGGCAGCGGAGTTGCACTGTGGATATTTTAGGCAACTAGATTTGACAGGGAAGGATGCTAACAGAAAGCAGATGCCCCCTTTGGTTTAATGTTATATAGAGACAGAAAATTAACAGGACCACAATAACAAACAAGTAGAATATTTTTACTTAAGAGGTAAAGTCATTACGTAATACCCCCCTTTTGCTTTATTATTTTTTTTAAACCAAAGTTGATCATTTTGACTCAGCAGTCAGTTCAGAAAGGGCCATTCCACACCAAAGTCCACCTCCATGTCAGAGGGTCACCTAACAGACGTGCCAATATATTTTTAACTGCTGCAATTGAGAGTAAAAGAATATCATGCTGTGCAGTATTTGGTTAAGAACTTTACCTGATACAATGCATATGTTTGTAAAAGGGATCACATGGATTTATTTTTACAGTGTAAATTTACAAACGTTATAATTGGGACAATAAGAATAAAACTGAGTTTAATTTTTAAGTTTTAATTTATTTTTATTTTTTTTAAAAGTTAGTTTGTTTCATGTACTATAATGACCCTTGGAATCCAAAAGGAAATTATGAAGGAAATAATTTACCTTGGCTTGTATTTCCATCTTTAGTATGGATCCGACTATGGCCAGAAGGTCGCTGATAATAACCATCACGTACCAGCCATTCAGAAACTCGCTCTGGTCGTCCTCACACACCTTACGATTGTAGTTCTCAAGGGAGAACCGGGAGAATCTCTTTAAAAGACAACAACATAAATTCAGTACACCGCCCTGTACAGAGCCCTGAAGTGAAAACTGGAAAACAAACAATTGAAATGACATAGGAGAACCAGAGAAAAATAAACAAGCTTCCATTTTCAACTGTACTTTGTTAAAAACCAAGTTCCCATTTTAGGCAGAAAATGTGAAAAGAAAAATACTTAAAAATATCTATACCTTGTATATGCAATCTGCATCTAATTTGCAAAAGGATAATTAAACTTCTGTGTGAGCAGATCGAGCACTTCTGACCTGAAGTAACCTGATGGCCAGTACAATGGAGCGTGTGCACAACACGGCAGACGTGAGGCAAACCAGGATGACAAAGGCATCAAAGACCAGCAGATAGTGTGTGTTCTTTTGAGCTGGAAAAAAAAAACAAAAAACATTTTAACTGCATGTGAGAAACTTTATCTCTTACACAACTCACTCACACTCATTACTGACGCTGATAACTGAGTCAGCAAGAAAACGCCTCACCAACAGCCGCTACCAGGAATAGGGAGACGACCAATTATGAGCAGATTTTCACCACTCTGGGATTAATTAGCACTGAGATGGTGCTGCAGTGAATGAACCATTTACAAGAAGAGACAATAGCCTCTGCTCATCTGGCTGGTTTCATCTAAAAGATTCCCTCTTTTAGTTCAGAGAATGACACTTTACCCGTCCCAGATATCTTCCAGTCACGACAAGCACCGCTCTGCGCATCGATGTCCAAGAATAGTTTCACCTTCCCACTGTGACACTGGTTGTCAAAGGTTATCTGCAGCCACAATTTGAAAGGGGACCAAGTGTTCATCAGCACATCAATTTGACAGTTAGTTAGCTGTCCGAGCCAGCAAATGATTAACCAATACCGTAACGTCGAAGGAGTAGCAGTCAGGTAACTCCCGCGAGCGCACTGTCTGGAGGTTGATTCCCTTCAACTGGAACGTTATCTTGATGTCAACCAGCCTGAGAAAGACAAAGGGCCAGAAATTCAAGCCAGTGGTTGCAAGCGGCAGCGCAAATGTCACTGTATGCATGAGGAGCAGCCACAGAGTAGTAATACTGATGTACACCTGTAAAAGTCCAGATCAAAGAAGGAGGCGTTGTTGGTCTTCCACTGGTTGGGAGTCTTTGGATCATGAGACATACAAACTGAAAGAAAACCAATAAACGGAATGAGAAAATGAGCTCTGGTGTTTAGATCCTCTGCTGCTTCCTCATTTTCTCGTGTTTTAACATAATGGTGCGACATAACATGAAATTAATACTACACTTCTTGTTCACAACAAAACAGAGAGGCACTATTTTAATTTCTTGTACAATTACACACTGAAAGCATTAACCTGAATGCTTTCAAACTCATAACTTATCAAGTGATTTATTTCGGAGAGGTACATGACAAACATTTGATGTCGATCAATCCAGCAGCGTCTGTGCATTTTCATAAAAATCCAGCCTCAAAGCTGTTCTGTTACCTCCAGAAACCCAGCAGTGATTCTAATTGTGTAGAAGTGAACTTCACTTAGATTTTATTTACAAAACTCCATCAAGAAGATATTTCTTTTTACATAATTTTGCACTGCAAGCTGGTAAAGGTTTCATTCTTGTTGTTGCAACAGTAAATATCATCAGTCCTGCATACATTTATCTCTCTTCCACACCAAACTGTCCAAAATAGCTGTCTCCAATGTATTCATCTCACTTCTGCCACTGCTTTCTTCTTCACATTTTTCAGATTTGACAAAAAAAAAAAAAAACGAGTTTATATTTCTGAAGCCATTTTAAGCTGAACAGAGTGAGAAAAGAACAATTATCTATTTGAAATACTTTAGTAAAAGCGTGCGAGTTCATGACATGAAAGTGCTCTCTTACCCGTCTCTAGCTGAGCATCGATGTCATAGGTCTCTTCTGAAGGCGCCACGCTGCCTCGCTTGTAGTACTCTTTACAGATGACGAGAGGAAGCAGGTTCCCCTCTGCATCCTCGGCGTAACTGATGGGACCCACAGAGAGCTCACCCAACTGGCTGTACTGTAAATATCAGAGGCCTCAGGTAAAACACACTCTGGCTCAAGAGTGTAATGAACCCTATTTCAAACAATAGCATCTAAAACATTTACAATTTTAATCAATCCAGTGGTTTATATTCATCTTTCATGCAAAAATATTATTTACGATAGAAAACTTTCTGGAAAAATCTGGAATAAGTGAACGGCAAAAAAAAAAAAGTCTCAATGTGTTTTTAAAACAGCAATGGACAGATAAGAACATGAACCCTGAGAATGCACTCTTAAGTAAATATACGTAAGATAAGGAGCCTGACAGTCTAAACTTCTCGGGGAAGTTATTCCAAAAACCAGAACGCCCAGTTGGCCTTGGCTCTCCGTCTAAAATGTGGAAGTGCAACCAGTCAAATATTGACTAAGCATGAATGGTATTTAAATTTTTTTGTGGGGAAACGTTGAAATGGCCATTAAATATTCTGTCTAATGAAGAAAGTCAGGAGTATGTTTGTTTGTTTGGTATAGGTGAATTTTGCAGCCTAATTATGGATGAGCTCTTATGTCTGTAAACACTCAAACATAGATGAAGTCGGTGTGTCAGAGATCCGCCTGCATGATGCTGATTCGAATTTCAAGAGTCTAATAACAGGTACAAAACCAAAGGAAGAAGCCTGGACGACTGCTTTTTAATGCACATGCAAGCAAAAGTTAGAATCGCGGCACATTTTGTGATGAAAACAAAGGATTGTATGTTTGAGAAATAAAAGAACGCCAGATGATGGAGCAATGGAGAAATGTGGAAATGTTATTAAATCTTCAATATTTACAACTTGATATTCAAGTCAAAAACAAAAATGCTATATGAAGGTAAGTAGATGTAATGCAGACAAAATAGAGATTAAAACTGAATTCACCAGGAAAGTGGGTGCAGCATGACTTTCACGCTTCATGAAAGTGATGTGACTGTTTGCATTCATTTAGATCTTGACAAATACATTTATTGAATATATTTTGTGCGGTCTGCTGGTGAAGTCGCTTTAATCACCATGCAGGGATAAATAGTGCCATCCTGTCCCGTCTCGAAACATAATCAAACAGAAGTCCAGAGGGGCCACATTTCTCTGGTTTCAGTTTGCTTAGTGGTTAAAGCAGATTTCTAAAAACAATTTAACATATACATGTGTTATCTGTACAGAGGAGACCTTGAACAAAATGTTTATATGTGGTCAGACAGCAAAACAAAATGTAAGCAATAATATACTCTGTATCTTGTCATTCAGCTGTTCCATGTGTATAAAAGAATTACAGTCACAGGTGAGCAAACTTGCCTGATCCAGGACATAAAACAGACTGTCGTAGACATCGTGTTGGGTGTAGACTGCGATGCAGTAGTCATCCTCATCCACCCCACTGTAGTCCTTTAGAAAAAGAGTTTTGAGGGCCATGGTGTTCTCCTCCTTATAGGAAACCACCAGCTGGTTGTTGAGCCCAAACAGGACCAGCTGTGAAAGACAGACAGAGAGGCAGCGTTGAAGTAGTGCGGTAATGTATAATGTAAATACTTGCAGTGCATAGTCAAGTAGTCAAGGGTGGAGGGAAAGTACACGAATTCTTGTTTGTTTGCAGATACGTTTCGATGAGTACTTTTGTACAACAAACAAAACACAGAGGATCACCCCTAGATTACATTCACCTTTTATATAATGTCCATCCTCTATTGATCAGTGGTTGGTTGTTTTTTTTTTAGTCCTTAATATGGAGTATTACTTTTTATATTTTATTTTATCACTACATTGTTTTTCAGCTTTATTTTGTGAATGTTTTTTTCTACTGAAGCGACAAGAGAGAAAAAAATGGTTATGTAGAGGCCGGTGTGTCAGGATGTGTCATATTACTGTTCCAGGAAGGGCTGATCTTCATCCGAGGCTAGTAATAGTTTGTCTTTAAAAACTGCTGCACGTACTTGTGTGGTGATCATAATGATTTTCAGAATCTGGACTCCCATTTTCCACGGTAGATGACGGCGGGCTCTGTACTTCTCACAGGGACTCATAAAGTAATACTTCAGGTCATCTCTCAGGTTCTCCTCTTTCACTGTCTCTTGGATCATGGCAGAGCTGAACCAAGGAAGACAACAACACAAAGGAACGATAATCAACAGTAGTTTGGTTAAAACTGGACGGTAAAGGATGGTGGGTGATGTGGTGAATGTGAAGCCACAGCTTTTAACTCATCCTCCATTCGCCCCGGGGTGTGAGGATCGGGTTAAAAAGCAGAAGTGAAAGTGTAAATGCAGTTATTTCATGAGCAACCGTGTTTGTCATGTGCACCGAATTGCTCTTTTCACACAGGAAGAACTCCGTGTACTCGAATACACTGTCTGCATTCAGACTGCAGCCTCGGTTCAAGTCCAAGGTTAGCTTTGAGTGTACTTTCAATATTTTCACAACAAGTTTGTGAACCACATATTCTAAAAACAGCCAAAACTACATTTTACTCTCCAGCTTTTCAAAGCCACAAGCAAAGAAAGATAACCATTCATGACTGTGTCGTGGAATTACACAAACTCGTATCATCGTCATGTTGTTATTGGAATAACAAATCCTCCGTTTTGAAACATATGGCGTTTAAATGCGCTCGTGTCAGCGGCCAGCACTTGTTTTTACTCAATAACTTACACATGACTTCACTTTTGAGTTCAGAAGAACATTATTTAAAATAACACTCACCTAACTGAGTTGCTCCGGTCCAGATATCGAACCAGTAGTTCCATAATTACTTAATAATATTGGTGGCGGCTGCGTGGAGGGAATCGATCACACCGGAGAGACGCACTGTGCACGCGCCCTGAGGACTCCCTCCAGCTGAGTTTACCAACAGGACGCGCAGCTCGCGCTCAGCCACTCTGAGCAATGTGCAGGTGCCCAATATACTGGGCGGGGACTTCCGGTGGTAACGTCAATCTAAACTAACTTTCATTCCTTTTTTCAAGAATGCACCACTACGGATCGAGTCTTGTCTTTATCATTATTCAAGCATTTTCAAAGTGTGGTGCTGTTCTGCTATTTGGTGTACCAGAAGACTCGTTTGCCATTTAGAGCCAAACATTTAAAGAAACTTGCTTGTTTGTTTTTTTTCCATATTTTTCTTTAACTTTTCGCAACAAAAATACAGCTTCTTGGTTCTATTTTGTTCCACAATCATAATGAAAAATAGTTACTGTAAATTAACAAACAACACACAACAGACCCCCCCACCGACACACACACACACACACACACACACACACGAAATCAAAACAAAACTGCTTCTCCCATCTTATCTAAACATAATCTGCCTAAATTAAAGTTTGATGTTTCTAAAAAAAAAAGAAAAGTGTGTTCTTACTTGGGGTTTGCGTTTATCCCAGTTTGTCCGTTGGGTTGCTGTTAAATCCAGATCTTTAATATTTTGAAGAAAAGGCCTTCATATACTCTCAAAAACACGTTGTTGACAAACTTGTTTTTAATTCATAATAATGTTTTTAACGAGAAACAATGTGTGTGAAAAATATCAATCTGATTTGCGGATAAACCACAGCACAGAGACAGCATTAAAAAAGATCAATTATTTCAGCTGCAGTTTGCAGTAGCATACAATTTAAATCCCATTGCTACTGGATCTGTCTTCAAGAGATCACCTCATTCTTTAAACTGACTTGGACACCGGATCAGCCTCTCTCCCACTGATTTCAAATGGTTCAGCTCATGTCTCTCTTTTATGGGGGGAATTATGCTCTTGTCTATGAAATCAATCAATCTTTGGCCCCTTCCTAGTTACGTTTCAACTGTATCTTTGATAATAAATCCTGGATGGCAGAAAACCTTCTGCAGCTCAACTCGACTGAGAACGAAGTTTATCAATCCTGAAGCCAAGGGACACTTGGAAATGTACAAGTATCATCAGGGAATACACCTGAACAAGTCAGGAACACATTTTTGACTCAGAGCTTGGTTTTATTTAACAAAATTACAAGTTGTCAAAACAAGCCCTTAACATCTAAAGATTATCGGCTGATGAATATAGTCTGTTCATTTCTCTCTCAGGTTAATACTGAGATTTTCGATGCTCTTATTTCCAGTTGTATTGACTTCGGCAATGTCCTACTTTGTGGTTTCACCCCAAAAAATTGTTACACCTTCAATTACATAACCAAGAATTCAGCTGCATTCTTTTTAATCTAAGGCTCTTTCCACATATATTGGTAAAAGTATAAATGAATTAATTTCATATGGTAATCAAGACAGGTTGATTATTTATTGGGACTTCCCTCTCTCACACGAACTGGGGAGTACAGGTATGTATATCTCATTAGTCCTGAAAGTAGCGACCTGATGACGGTCTAATCTGCCAAGTGGGATCATATTTAGTACACCACAACCCTGAGCTGGACAAAGCAGTATAGAGAAAGGTTGCATCTTCACTTTTTAATTCCATTTCTATTCCTTTATCAAGGTTGTTCGCGTGCTATTGTTTCAATAGCTCTCTTGACTCATCCTATTGTGTGCATTAGAGGCTGTGAAAATTATGCAAAATAAGCTGTCTAAATGTCAGTGGCAATTCTTTTGTGACAAGTGGCCAAGTTTCAGATGAATGCTGTTATTGCTATGGCAGAAAATGCATGTGTGCATACACAATAATCTAGGGGACATCAAGCTTGGATTATGAATGACACTGTTCGCCGGAGGCCAGAAGGCCTTTTAAATCACCCTCTATAAAAACACAGACATTAAGTTTCAGGTTATTCTTTATTGGAAAAAGCGATTTCTTGGTTCACAATAGGGAGCAACACAAAATAATATTCATATTACAATCTTAGATTTTTAAAATGAGACCAACAAAAGTTTCTCTCATATAAAGAAAGTGGGATCTGCTACAAACAAGTTGTTAAAACAAGTTTAACGTTTCAAAAACAACATCCATGCTTGTCCACAGACTGATGAGTGTAGATGCTCAGTTTCAGCTGTGTAACCTTGTGCTGGGCTGTGCAACAGAAGTGGAAAGGAGGTAGATTACATTTCCTCTATCGCCTTGAAACACATGCATACATGAACCTTAAAGAAAAGGCAACATTATGCAGCAATACTGTTTATTGTATACTGTATATGAAAAAAACTTTAGAAAAAGGTGAAGTTTGTTGCTTTTTTAAAAATCCTGCAGGAATATGATATGTTGCGCGTGTCTGCAGCTGTGGGTAATTTGCCATTCTTCATTGTAAACAAGCGATAATGTGACGCTTTAAGCCTCTTGGCCCTTCTGCTCATGATTACCATTTATAAAAGTATTTCATACCATAAATTCAAATTTATCTGGACAAATAATAAAAAGAAACTATAAGACCAGAGTGGGAGAAGAATCTTGTTTTAAAACATGTCCTGATACAGCTTTTATTTTGGCTGTTGTGTGTAGGAATGAAAAGAGATTTACTCGAGAGCAGCCACATTCAGCCAACTGCACTGTTTGGAGGTGGTCATATAAAAAAATTCTTAAAACAATTACTTTCAAATAATGTCTGTAAATCTTTAGGTCCGGTACACAAACAACAGTCACCATCATGGTGCACAGAAGAAGTCCACAATCCTCAAGGACCGATGACACTAATATTGCCGAATTCACCAATGTAAACATCGTCTACTCCGCTGAAGCCGAATGCATCACCTGAACAGGAACAACAGTTTCAACAGGCGCCACTAAGATGGGGGACGTCTCGTTTCCCAGGTCCTGAGGGGATTTAATAACAAATATATCAGAAAATTTTTTTTACATTCACACACAAATTCATATCATAGGTCAGGTTTTGGCTGTGACCACATTTTTATTATTAAATCATTTAAAGCAAATGTCGCAAAGCTTTTAGCCCAAAGGTGTCCAACAACAACAAAAAACTGACAACAGAAAGGTCCATTTTTCACATAATTAGCTTAAAACCATTTAACTCACGCTTATTTCAGGTTCACTATGCATAATCTAAAAAGGCTGTTCATTTTCAACAATAGAATAGAAAAGAACATAATAGAATAGACCTTTTTGGAAATGTACCTTTGGGCTGTGTGAAGACACCAGAGAACAGGGAGGGGGAAAAACATGAATGTACATGGAGAACATGGAGACTCCAAACAGAAAGTCCCTCAGAACCAAACCAGGAAAATCTGTGTTGTTAAATACGAATGCAAACCTCGACACCTCTAAGTGATCCCGAGGCTTCACTTGTGTCCAGGAACTTTTTAATTAAAGAATATAAATCTTCAAGTTCGTCAATATATCTGCCACATCCGAACAGTAAAATAATGAAAGTGTTTAAGTGCTAAAGCCTCACATTGCCCAATCTTAGTCGAGATGTGAAACAGGAATGAGTAAAGTAGTTTGAAGAAGTATAAAAGAAGCTTACCTGAACATCAACATGCGACGGCAGTTTCTCTGCTGGCTGTGATCCGCCCCCTGCACCGTCTCTTCTGTGTTCAGCTTTAGAAAGTTTCTCATTTTCTTCTAATGGCATTTCCTTTGACGTGGATGAATCTGACTCAGCAGGTTTAGTTTTTCTCCGAGTTGCATTTTCAGCAACTGAAGCCTCCTGCTGGTTTTTAGTATCTAATGCACTATAGAGATCCTGCTCCACCTCTGGATTCTCCTCATGATGAACGGCGTCAGTCTCATCCTCACTCAACTGAGGGTCAGCAGGTCGTAGCGTCTTCACACGAACGTTGGGCGGCTCCTTGTTGGGCCTCCTCTGATGGACGTGATTCCTGTGTGATCTGGCATCGGCAGCTCCGTACCCTGGAGCAGGTTGTGGCGGAGTTGGAGGTTCTTCTGCTATAGGAGGTACGTCTCCTCTTGCAAACTCATTTTGGTCCTCAATCCTCAGAGGATGAGGCCGTGGCTGATCCAGCTCTGGAAGAGGAGGATCCCTTCGAGGACGGCGCAGAGGTGCCATGATGCCATACTGGAAGGCCGACTGCACGCTTCCATACATGCACACCTGTGGGAAAGACAGAAAAAAACCTCACACCAGTACAGAGAGCCACTGCCTAGTTTTCAAAAAAATAATAATAATTGTGATGGTCAGTTAAGGTCTTTACCACAATGGAGAAAATGATGGTGAAAAGGACGGGAATCTGCAGGGTAATGGGCAGGTCTTTGAGGAGTGCTCGCAGAAACTCACTGATGCCCTGGCCAAAGTGCTTCATTGGCTCAGTGATGAAGGATGTGATGGTAACGGTCAAGGCCTAAACACAGAGACATGTTCAGATACTTGGTAGAAAGCTTGGAGAAAATAAAGTCGCCACAAAAATCTTAACTGTTTTGTCCACTGAAGTCACAATTTTTTTTTTCCTATTTCATGTTTCCCAGCTCTGTTGAATGATGATTTTACATGCCCACACACATTTCAATTAATCAAATTCAACTTATTTGAATACTGTTTTCTTCTTTTTAGATTGTAGCCAAGGTGTTTTTAAACTGGGTGGCCCAGAGGTGGAGACGTTAGGATTTAAATTTTTTACCAGAGCTCGAATTTTCCTAGTGCAATTTTGAACTTGGGGGTATCCGAGTAAAGTCTACATATGTCCTCTCTGTGCATGAAGGGGTTTTCTTCAGATACTCCAATTTCCTCCTCCTTCAAAAACAAAACATTTCAGGTTCATTTGTGTCTCTGTTGTAGAGAAAGTGTGCGTTGTTGTCTGTCTCTGCTCTGTGATGGACTGATGACCGGTCAGATAAAGATGGATGGCTGGCCCACACACATGGCAATACATCAAGTGAATCCACGACATTAGTCTGAGCATCAGTTGACAGTGCAGCACGGAGACCTACCTTGGTTGGGGGTACCAGCAGAATTGGGTTGATATAAAGGACTTCATAATACACTTTACAAGGGTCATCCTGAAGAGTTAATGTGCTTCTGAACAACTCTGAATGGGAACAGAAACAAATGATCAGCCGGAGCAAAATAATAGATTAAATACTTGGTGAAACCTCCGACAAGCAGTTAAACACAAAACAGATGCGACATTTGATCAATATGCAATATTTGGTGTGCCTTTCACGGACTGTCAGGACGAAAAGTAGGTAGGAGCCGACAACAGCAGTTTTGACAATGATTTATTAAACAAAGTTGAAGAAAGCATAATTTTCCAACAATAATCCCACATGCCTTTTAATCACAAATCAAGTCATAATGTTTGCCACTGCCCCACAGACATTCATTCTCACAGATATTCAAGATGGATGTCTTGTGAACGGCTACACCTCAAAGCTTCATATTAAATTGCAATTAATGTTAAAAAAAACTAAAACAAATCTACAACATGGCTCCAGCTGGACCAGTTTGTTATACAGAGGGTCATTTCTCTGCAGATTAGTGTTCACTTAATTGGTGCGCTGTTAGAAATTGCATACATACATATATAACTAAATAAATAAATAATTAAGCGCATTCATTTTGTGGGTACCATTCTCTTACCTTTCAAACTGTCACTCCAGTCAATTTTTTTCAGTCCGGTGCATTTTTCATTGAAACTGTCCATCTTCACAATATTGCTTTGGTGCTCAGCAAAGGCAATCTAAAAATTTAAAGATTGAAATTCAAGTATATTAACAAAAAAAAAAAAACACAACCGTAGTGGTCTAACGCACTAATTTAATGACAGCTTAACTAAAGATGTTTTCACCATCTGTTAGTACAGACCAGGCAGCCCAGTTGGTGCACAGCAAAATTCAAGTCTATATAGTTTGTTTCCTCTGTGGCCACACCTATTTTTTCAGTCCTGTGCTAAAGGCCACGCCATCTGGCAAAGCGTTGTGTTTCCATGACTCTTGGCTCTTGACTCTCAGTAGTTCCTCTGTGCAGCTCGTCAAACGCCTTATTTTTCGCCGTCACTTTAACTTTAATTAAAAGCATCAAACAGATAAATTTATTTAGGCTTTTGTGCAGTACTTTTGCACGGAGGAATTGAAGCTCCTTTCTAGGACACGTTTACTAAAGACAGTGACAACCTCTATGAGGTTTTTCAGTCTTTATGAAGTCGTCAGACAAAATTCTGATGAGGCATTGACTGCTGGTTTGGCTCCAGTTTGGTGCCAACTGGCGCTGCTCTGACACCACCTCTTTACAACAGTCTAAGAACAACTGTTCAACAACCAGAGTATGAGTGTTATGTTCATAGCGGTGTAAAAACACCATAAAGGTGGTCGAAGCAAAAGAGATCGTTCTCACCTTGTACAGATAGAACCAGTTCCATATGATACTGATAAAGAAGAACACCGCGAACATTCGACTGAACTGCACGAACCAAGAGACTGTGGACCACATCTGAGTGCACATGATGGCCACCATTATCAGCACACACAGCCCAATCTGCATCAATGGAAAAAAAAAATACAGTTAAACAAGTAACAGATAGAAAATCTCTAAGGCAAATTTCAAAGTTGAAGTAAGTCTCATGGAAGACAGCATTCTTACATACAAAACTAATTTTATTGACAAAAATGTTTTGTTTTGCTAAAAAAATAACAATTCTTTGCACCATATTATGAGTTTAGAAGTAAGATTATTGTCTCAGTTTAGTTGTCCTTTCCGTTGAACACACAAGTGTCATAGTAAATAAATTCCCAAAAGATCTGGGCTGAGCCTGTGGAATGACATACAAACACTGTGAGTTTGTTTCCTCAGAGAACACAACAAACGTATATTATGGACTTTATATAAGGAACTACACGTACTTTTAGTACAGTGTCTAGCTCCACACCAAAGGTGTCCTCAAAACGCCACTTCCAGGCAATGTAGTCATGTGGCTTCAGGTCAACCAGGATCTGGCTGATTGCATGGTCCAGAGCTCCTGTTCTCCAGCGGTCCTCACCCTCCAGAACAGTCTGAATCTCTGTTATGGCTTGTTTGGAGAGTTTGATTTTGGCATCATAAAAAACATCAGTGGACTCACTGGGCTGCAGAGACAAACCGACAGCACACACACATTTTGTTCATAATGATGTTTACTCCATTCACTACAATATTGGTGAACTATAACAAATATGGCACAATCATTTATAATGAACTTGGGTGAAATTTTCAATCAGAGAGTTCATTAATTCAAACAAAATAAGAAAATGACCACATACCATACCGACTCTTTCTATTTCTTTAAGTAGTCTGCTGATGAATCTCTTAAATACTGGATTGCAGCTGGACTGCTGAGAGAAATGTGAGATGGTCTTTTTTTGGTCTTCAACCTGTATAGAAACAAAGCACAATATATTTGACACCTGAATGACTGAATTCATTCTCTTTTCAAAAAAGAAAATCAAATCTTCCTGAAAGAAATTCAGCAGGGCAGAGTCTCGTGTTTAAGAACACATGAACTTCTAACATGTCCTCATTCAGGCCCAAACTAAACGTGAGCAGATATTTGTGCAATCATTTCGAGGTACTAAACGTTTTGGTGAGCTCCATATGACCGGAGTTGTATTTGCATGTCAACCATTTTTACCACGTTGAAACCACACATATTTCTCACATGACTGTAAAATGTCTTCATTTCAACATGCATGCATGCATGAAATGCTAATTTCAAATGCTAAAAAATGCTGTACAAAATTTCTTCATTCAGTTATTGTTGGGTTTAGACTAGGTTCAGTTTCCAATCCCAACAGAGAATTAAAAAAACAAAAAAACGTTCATATATTCAACTCTTTTTCCTTAAGTAAATTCCCAGATTAAAAATATCTTAAAATTGAAACCAATTTCAAAATGACATATAATTTATTTTATGAATGGTAAACATATTTGTTTGAAAAAAGGTTTTTGTGTGTGCCGTTGAAAGAACACTCTTGAGGTACTTCACATCAATGAAAATGAGGCTTGAAATTCTATTTACAGTAACAGGACAACTACAATTATAGGACTATCAATTACACATAAACATTTCATAAAGTACTTCCAACCACTTTGCATTAGAAAATAAACCTCCAAAATAATTGGATTAATTGTTAATATGTCCCTCCCCCCCAAAAAATAAGCAAAAAGTGTTGTCTGCAGCGAATAACTCAGTCAAAATGCAATGTTTAATAAAAAGCAAATTACAGGAGTGCTGCTTGGGTGTCAAAAAAAAGTGTTCCTCTGGTGCTCTTCAGTTTAGGGATCTCTTAGAACTGATAGTTCTGTTTTCTCTCGGACAGGTCCTTAGACTTAATAATTATTATATGAATGTATATATTATGTATGGTTTTTTTTTGTCTGTTGGGTTGATGATGTTGGATTGTGTGGTGCAGTCTGCCATAATAGTGACGTTTTTCTGTCATTAGCAGGTCATGCTGATCATGTGATCACCCACCTGCTCACACTGAGCACCTGTTACTAATTACTCACTGAGTTATCAGAGAGCAGAGTTGACTAAAGGCCTCTTCATACTCCATAAGAACAAGACGAAAGTTCGGCAGTGCGGGGTCCTGCCGAACAAAATGACGTCATTTCGCTCTTGACTATCAGTCATATTTTAATCATATTTAGCTCGTAACATCGCTACTGTACGAGCGCCGCAGCTCGTTAAAATGTCGGAGTGCAGGTTTTTACATGATGCACCTGAACGCACGAACAGCTGTCAGCTCCTGTAGTTAATACCGGTGTTCCATATTAACGGTGACTATTTTAACTGGTGACCGAGGTAATATACTTTGAAACTTTATTGTGAACGCGCTTAACAGGCGTTCGCCAGGACAGCTATGAGCCTCCGTTGAGTTTTCAACATCTGCTGTTGCTAGCAGTAACAACTGACGCTAAAGGAGCTCGGTCACCAGTTAAAATGGTCACCTGTTAAAATGGAACACCGGACCAACAACTCTCTCTTTTATTACTGAAAAAGTTAAGAGAAGTGTCTTTCTGAAAGCACTGGAGGCGAGAAATAAACTGTGCAGTTGAAAAGTTTAAATGCCGCTTCACAGACTTGTGGCTGCTGCGAGGGCGCGTAGCCTGCGAGTTCGGCAGCTTCTTATCGGAGTATGAACAGGCTGACGTCACTGTATTTAACAAAAGTAATTTCCACACTTCGGATCAAACTGGGAAAAATCTAACTGCGCTGTAAGTGGCAGTGGACTGAAATGAGTTTCATGTCGATGTTTAAAGTAACTGTGAAAGGAGATATAATGGATTTATTTGTCCTGTCTTCCAACACCACCATGTTGCTCACCCGCTTCTGTAGCGCCGCCACTTGCTCTTTGAGGTCCGCGTCCTCGGTGTACTCTCTTCTTTTGGTGCCAACGTTGTCATAGTTTGCTGGCTGTGACGGAAACACACAAATGAACACGGGTACTGGGTCACGACAACGTGTTTACAGGTCAACCACAGATTGTAAACAATGACACTCGCCTGGGTGGGCTTCCTCATGGTTTTGGTACTTGCGTCGTAGTTGACCATATCGTAGGGGTCCAGCCACTCGTCGACCCCCTGCTGACCCAGGACAGGCAGCAAGAGGCTAAAAGTCAGAAGGATGAGCAGCATCCTGAACACGATATTTCATGCGTTTTCGAGAAACAAGCGACGATACACTGAAGTGCAGCGAAAGTGAAAGTCCGGGAGGAAACCCAGTTATCTTCGTGGTTCCGGTGCGAAACTAACAAAATCATCTACACTCGCATACTCCGGCACATATAGGATACGACCACAAATTTACCATGAGTTGTTTATTAAAAAACAAAGTCACTAATTCTACTGTCGGAAACCACCACTCACGCAGGAATATCAGATTTACGGCACGTTTCCTATTTGTCCATTACGCCAGAAACGCCCGCCCTACTTCAACTGTGATTGGTTTATCGGAATTGTAACCAATCAAAAAGCAAAATACTGAACTGCCCAATGTGGGACAGGGACAATGTACCGTGTACCTGCAATTTCCATGGACTTATGGGAAATGTATTTCCTTTTAAAAATTACTTTTACAATTCGTATAATTTCTTAATTTCAAAACGTATTTAAAATATTTAATATAATGACCCCTGATTGCTTCTGTCTGAAAACCTTCATTTACATTGTGTTGTTTTTAACAATTAGTATTTAGTAATAGTTTTGTTGTCGTAATAAAATAAATTTGCAACAAAGTAGCAGTGACACAATACAAAGAACCATAAATATTAGCAACATATATGGTGGTGAGAAAGAAAAGTGGTCATATTGTGCATTATACACACCTCACAGCGAGAGGCCACGGGTTCAAATACTCACTGAGCCTTTCTGTGTGGACTTTGCATGTTCTCCCTGTGTGTGGGTTTCTTCTGGATAGTCCGGTTTCCTCCAACAGTCCAAAAACATGCATATGACCATAAATTTACTCTAGGCGTGAATGTGACTATGGATTTCTCCTTTGTGTCCTGTGATGAACTGATGACGTGTCCAGAGTTTACCCTAACCCTGGCCCATACTGAGCTGGGATTGCCTCCAGCGCCCCACGACCCTGAACACGATAGTTGTATGGAAGATGGATGGATGGTATTTTGTCTCTGATAAATTGCAATTTCCTGTGGGAGACTTCGAGAGTGTAGTTGAGTCCATCAGGAATCCTTTCAGTCTTTGGCTGTGTTTGTTAGTAATTCAGGTACTGCTATCCAACAGGTGCTTCACAGAGGAAATACCTTTTCTCAACCAGTTACTGTAAGGAGTTGGGTGAAATGAGGCTCGTAGATACTTACAGTATATTGTGTGTGCTCACTTTTACAAGAACAGGAAGTTATTTTGGTTATCTCCATTAGAAAAAGTGTTTTTTTGCTGCGGAGGGTAAGGTCAGTGCTGATGCTTTCTGCTTTGTCCCATCATTTAGTCATATTCTGCTTGTCAATCTTCATAATTATAAGAAAGGATGTTTTATTGTAGAGATTATATAAACAAAAATGAACCGCAACAGCTTCATGTTTCTTTCTTGGTTTCTTCTTGCCAGAGCATGTATTCTCCTCTCAAGGGTATTAATTTGGGCATAGGGAGCCACAGTAAAACATTCAGACCGCTATCTCCACCATATCACCCTTGTGCAGACATTCATTTTAACATAGTGTTCAGATCTTCCATTCTTCTCACCTCATTGTTTGCAACTCCATTAATTATCAAATATAATTATATTTTCTTTATGCATTTCCTAGCTAGGGATTGCCTCACTAGATCTTGTTCCAGTACATGCTAATTTCTTTTCTTCCTGCCCGATAGCTCCATCCTCTGCATCATACAACTATCATGTCTCCTACAGACCTGACCAATTCATCTAAAGTCTAAACGATGCAACATGAGCTGTCCCAATGTACTCCTTAAATCTCTTACCTGTAGCTTCACCTTCCTTCTAAAAGTCCCTTTGCTTAAGCAAATGAACCCAAGTACTAAAACTTGAAAAGTGAGTGAACACTTGAAATTGAATTCCATCAAAACTCAAGAGTTTGCTTTTGAGATAAAGTTGTGTCAAATGCCAAGAAAAGTACAGAGAAACAGTTCGTCAGGTTCCCTACAAGGACATAAGCAGCAGTGAGCCCATGATTTTGGAGATGTAGACTTGGAGCACGACATTCCCAAAACCGATCATTTCTAAGTATAAGCCTGGTTATATGACTTTATGTTTTACAAAGTTCTCACTGTATCATCAGAAAGGCTTAGGGTAACAAACTGTCTCAGTGCAAGTACGATAATTTCACCAGTGCATCAGAGTATCTAAAGTCTCTCACACCTGAAGTACCAGGTACCCCATTAGTGACGCTGTTTCAATAAGTTAACTAATACAATGTCATTCCAGTGATAGAGCCGTCTAAGTTGTTAAACAAAATACAAAACATCAATTCGTTTCCCAAGCATTTATTAAAAAGAAAAGATACTTGATATTTACATGATTAAACAAAGACCTTGGTTGAATTTCATTTATAGATTGAATGTAAATGATCTATTTTTGCAAAACTGCAGGGGAATTTTCTCTATCTTCAGAAACATAAAAACCAAACATCAACATCATGACAACCCTCAGAACATCAGACACTCTGCACAATTTTGCTCAACTTCAGCCACGGTGGCTGAAAACAGAGAAATTGTGTCAAAGACTAACGTATCTTTGTCCGAGAAAATGAGCTCAAAATGAATCATCTCAGTTCATCAAGAGCCATAAAAGCCTCGTCTGCAACACAAGGCCAGGAAGGTCAATATTTAGACAGTAAAGCAGGACTGTGAAAATGTTTTCAAATTTATTTTCCTTTTCGCCCTTTGCCACCCTTCATCCCTCCTTTGCCACCCTTCATCCCTCCTTTGCCACCCTTAGATTGTCTTCCTTTCCCCTTGCCGCCTTTATTAGCACGTTGCTCTTTCTTCTGCATCCCTCGCATGTCCTTCTTCATGCGGCCGTCCACGACTTTGAAGACTCCCTTGACCCCAGCAGGCCGCCTTACATTCTTTCCACCTCCCTTTTTGGTCACAACATATGTGACTTCTCTTTTTTCTTTACCCAAGCCTGCTTTCTTGTAAATGCTGAGTGAATAGAAAAAGAACAACAAAGATATTTAGTCTTTTCGGCCAGACTCGTCTTTTAAGTGCAGTTTTAATTCTATACAACATACCTCTTCAGCTGGGCCATCTTCTCCCTCTCAGAAATGTCCACTGTGTTGACAACTGCCTCTGCTTTCTTCTTGGCTTGATCCATCTTCTTAAGCATCTAAAGATAAATACGGTGTGGCCAACCATCAGTTTGATAACAGCGCAATGTAACAACAGTAGCCTCATGCTATGGCACAGAAATCCCCCCCCCCCCCCCCCCCCCCCCATTATATTTTAGCCTTTACCTTTCTCTTCTTTCTGGCCTTGGCCTCAGCAACTCGTTTGATGGGCCGAGCATCGATCTCTTTCCATTTTTGTTTGTATTCCTCCACCATCTCTTTAGTGACAGGCACGGGCTTGTTTCGGTGTTTACGTTCATCGTTAAGGAACCATTCAGGCACCTCCCACGGCTCATCAGAGCTGGCAAACCTGCAGTTGGGCACAGTCAGCCTTCTGTGTAGGTACGCACTTGCACTGTGTCCTTCACATGCAATCAAGACTGTTGTTGATACGTTATTTAAGGAGGTTACAAAAAGCCCAGCGGCGAAAATGAACTGGCAGCATTAGTCTTTGTACCAACGGGTTATCTATCAGACTGTCATACACAAACCTGTGAAAGGAGCTGTCCACCAGGTTTCGTGCTCTTTTCTTGGAGGTTGCAATCATTGTTCCCAACGCCAAGCCCTCTGCATCCAGAATCCTTGCTTTTTTACCTGCAGCGTACCCAGTTAAACACCCAATAAGGCTGCAGCACTACCAAGTTCTCAAATTCAATGGACGAATAACATTTAGCCGGTTGAAATGTTTCTGACATTTAAGCTTTGATGCCAAAAAGATCACAACTCCTGGACGCTCAAAGTAAGTTTGCATGCAATATACATTTTTCTCATACTAACTTGTGCTTTCAACTGGAACAACCTGGAAGTCGTCATTCTCAGCCTCTTCTGATACCAAACCGACCCCCTTCGCCGTCTTCATTCTGGTAATGTCTCTGGAAAATAGGACCACATTAATCTATCGCTGTTTCATGTTCATTTAGGGCACCGATTTGAACAATGATGTCAATTAAAAAGCAAATAGACTGATAACTGTACATATGTATGAAAAATTAAAACATTTCTTTCAGTGGTAGATGATTGAATAAGCCAAAACCTTGATATATTTTAATTTGAATAGTAATATATAACTGGAAACATAATTAAATATAATGAAACTGTTGAGGCTTTACTTTTCATCGTCGCTGCTGTCATCAGAGTCGCTGTCACTTCCTTCTACAGCTTTCTGGGACGGTCCCGCCTTTTCTTCCTCTAATGGGGCAACAGCTTTTTCCTCCTCCACCAACGCCGAAGCCTCCTCCTCAGCTTTTCTCTTTTTGCCTTTTCATAGAAGCCACCGAAGGTTATTATTTTCACATTGCGGGATTTCAAACAAGGGTCGTTTATAAAGCAAAGCAGTTCAATCTGCGGACTTTTAAGTTCTGAAAATTTATTTGAAAAGTACTTTGTATGAACATTTGAGAGTGAAAGAGAAAGGCGCAATTACCTGACTTTTTGCTCTGAAGCAACTCAGTCTGTTTCAGCTCATTCTCTGCATCTCCTTCCAAGTCAATCTCAGAAAAGATGTCCTGCGGGGCGACAGAATGGCAGGCGTCACATTAGGAGGTACAAACCACAAAGAAGAGATGATGTAGGGATGGAAGCAGGATAGACAATATGAAGACGAGCGCTCAAACACTCATTGACAAACCTTACTGAACCACAGATTGGTCTCTCGCTCCTTCTTCTCATCTTTTCCCTCGAGTTCCACCAGCAAGCCACTGTCCTGCCCTTCATCATCCTCCTCTGCCTCAGCAAACTTGACTCTAGAAACAAGTCGCAATAAAAAAGCGGCATGACTCTTTCGTGGGGTTTTTACATTGTTTCAAAGCAACGAATTGACTTTCTTCAGGCTGAAATGTTTTGAATCCCCAAAAGAAAGTTGTCTGGTTGAAGTTTACACCATTGGGAATTAGGCAGTGGCTGCTTTTATATCAAACAGACATGTGGAACCATTTGGAAAGACCCCTGTGAATCATGTTCTAACATTTTTACTTTCAATAGAGAAACTTAACATTTTCATCATCTCCAGATTAAGAAAAAAAAGAACTCTCCTGACATGTGAGGATATGTCACATTTTGTGTGAATACCGAAGCCATCGTTGTTATTGTCGGTCTTTTATAACAAAATCAGGATCCTGTGTTTCCTTACATATTCATACTAATAAACAAAAAAACCTGGAGACATAGGTCTGTTAGAACAGCTGACAACCCAAGGGTCACTGAGCTTCTCTCCAGTCACGCCAATATCACAGATCAAGATTTTTGGGGGGGATTTTGGGCTGAATCACCACTTACTTTTTCTTTGGTACTATTTTGCTCAGTTCTTTTTCTCTCTGCTCCACCTCGCCCAAGTCGTCCTCGTCTAAATCAGAGGCCAGGGACATTTTATCTGCTTCATCATCCTCTTCGTCCGAAATATGAAGGTCATCATCTTCATCCACCAGAGTGTCCGCTACCTTCATGTCTCCTTTGGATAAATCAGTCAATACCTGATGAGCAGAGCAAAGGAAATGTCAGACTTGCATGAACCGTGATTCTCTGTGTTAATTAGAACAATTAAGGCCAACAAGAGTTACGAAGTTTGCCTTTTCCCTTTCAGTGAGGTCCGTCACGCCCTCACCTTTTGCTTCTTGACGGTGTACAGAGAAAATAAAGATGCATCTTCAGTGTTTGCGATTGAGACCCCGGGCAGGTCCATCTTCAGCTCTACTCTCTCTCTCTGCTTCCTCTGCTCTTTAAGAAGCTTCCTCTTCTTCCTGGACAACCATGACAGAGACGGTCTTTAAATGATTGTTTCAAATTGCTCTACTGCTAAGAAATGTAAAGACTCTGGAAAATACAATACACATTGAACCGACTGTACAAATTCAAGCAAAACAGTTGGCGAAAATACACTGTTGTCAAAGAACAAGTAGCCAATAGCCAAACAAAGTAGAAGTGAAGTAGTAAAGTAAAATGGTGTTTGTTGTACCGTTTGAGCTCAGCCATCTCTGTAGCTTTCAGTTCAGCCAGTTTTTTCTCCACTTCCTCTTCTTCTTTCTCCTCATCTTCAGAATCCTCTTTCCCCCTTTTCTTATCTGACTCGTCCTCTGAAACCCCTGCTTCTTCATCCGAAGATAAGCTTAAGAAAAGAGTGGGGGGGAGTGTGGGGGGTTACTCTATGATACGATTTTAGTTTTGGGACTGTTGTAAGAAGGGATTTTACTTGATTTCCGGGTCAAGTTGTTTGGCTTCCTCTTTCAATTTCTTAGACAGGTATCTTCTCAATTTGGTCCTCCAATTTAGCAGAAGCCTAAAAAAGTGAGGGGAAAAAAAACATACATAAAGACATAAATACTGCAAATTGTAAAACTGAAGATGAGGCATCACATTACACATTCAGCACCTTCTCAAAGTCTTATGCATTCAGTGCGTAACATAAATTACAAAAAAAAACAATAGTTATAATACTTGTAGCTAAACATGTCAAGTGACAGATGGTTTACCGCAGCTCCTTGCGTCCCAGGACTTTGATGTCACGACAACACTCCTTTATTTCATCACTGGTACCCGGGTGAGACTCCAGGTCCGAATTATCGAAGGTAATCTAAACGCCAGGGACAGAGCAAAAAACACCACTGGAATTTTCTCTTCCTCAGAGACATCTATCCGATGTAATGTCCTACACACTACTGTGGACTGTAATGTCCAGACATCAGGCCGACGACACCTTGAATATCAGGCAACTTTCATTTAAAAACAGTAAATCACAAAGAAGTAAGAGTTCATCTCTCTATGTAGAAGAGAAATCTCACCGCACTGGCTTTTGCAAGGAAATCAACAGGGTTTTCGGCCTTTAGAAAAGCCGTCACTGCAAAACTGTGGTAGAGCGTCAGATCGCCGTCTGTGTAGCCCTCCGCCTGGAACACAAGAAGAATCGTTTGGCCAAAAATCTAAAAAGCAACTCAGTCAAACCCTCGATGCAAACACAGTAATATGTTCGCGAGAGACATATCGCATCAGCAATATAAAACATGCCTTTGGCTTCTTGACAGGGATCAGCTCCTTCACAGTTTTGGCCTGCACATCCACTTCTTTGAATGCATGTTTCGGATCAAAGAATTTACTGTCAATTTTGTCCGGGGCAACAAATCCTGAAAGAAGAAAAACAACAATTTAGAAGTGGTCTTAAATATATTTGAAATGTATTTAAAAGTAAGCTTCATAGGAATTTATGTGATTTGAAATATTTCAGTATTCATTAGCACGTCACTGTTATTTTACTACATTTGCAGCGCACTTGTTCTACAATGATGCCTGGCAACACTATACTACACTACACTACTCAAAAAGCAACATTGTAGTTACTTGATAGCTTGTCCACCATTAACTAGTAAGTTAAGTACCAACAAAAAAACTTTTTCATTTTAGATTTGGCAAAAAATCAACATCGCCAGCAAACAATAAAGGCAGGGGAAAGTGTAGATTAATGTGACTGCATATTAACTTACACAAGTACGGGTGATCGGGGACATCTTGAACTTTTTATGCAAAGTCAGCTCATAGAAATCCCAGCATTTGTTTCTTTTACCTTATCTATAAGTAATTTGTAAGCAATTGTAACAGTTCACTTTTGTCACTGACCCTGACAGATGACAAAGATCTCAGCAGACTCATTCCTGGACGCCTGTGGCTTGGTAGCTTGCACTTTCTTGAAGAACTGCTGGAAGATCCAGAGCAGTGGCTGGTAGTCTTTAGAGCGGAAAACTTTGGTGACAAAAGTTCCACCTTTGTTCAGAAACTCAACGGCTAACTTCAGAGCCATGAGGGTCAGATGAGCTGCATAAGAGAGAAATGTACACATTAACACATTAATTTTAAACAGTGTACATGCACATCAAAAATGAACAGGCACTAAACAAAATTCCATGAATTAATACTTAGAGGGGGGGGGGGGGGGGGGGGGGGGATTGCCCATTTCCAAGAAGAAAGTGAGAGAATTTATCCTATGATGCATTCTTACTTTTTTACTCAAGTAATAATTGAATCACATTTGAAAGTCAAGTATGTAAAAACTGAGCTTGTGTTTTAGACAGTGTTAACTGAAGGCCTAGGAGAAAATCCAGTAAGTAAAACAGTGTGTCAAATTTCCTGCAAGTGCTGCTTCACCTTGTGAGAAAGCATCGTGTTGCCAGTTTGCTCCCACGTTCGGGGCGCCATCATTTAGCACGACATCAACTTTCCAGGTTTGAAGTTCTTTCTTGAGAGCCTGCAGATGGACAGATAATATTCAGCTGAACATCAGTACACACTTGTGAACTTTGCTTAAATGTTGTGCTCTTGAGTCTAGCTTTGCACGGCAGCAGGCTTGATATCCCATTTGTGAATAGCAACTTCCTCACCTGTCTGCATTTGTCAGTAGTGATGTCTTCCTGCAGTGCCACCACATTGGGGATGGGTTTAATGGGGACAAGATCAACACCTGAGAAAAATAATAATGATTTTAATAATATGTTTACACTAGATATAAGGTTTAGAGTACATTTAATTTAAGATATCTTGACGTGTGCATGACAGTATACTCACCAATGATAAGACTCGACACAGGCATGAACTTAGATGCCACCTGCAACCTAGAAAAATAATCCATCACTGCATTTGAATCGTAGAAGTGTAACATATATATGTATATCAAGCAAATAATACAATTCAGAATGACAATCTAGATTCGGCACTTTCTGGTTTTTGAAACTATTCTAATTGTAATACCAAAACATTACGCAGTAGTCGTTGATCTAATGTCTGAGTTGGTGTGAGCATGAGCAGGCTGCTTACCATCCACCGGGAGCAGCGCACAGGTCGACCAGAGCCCTGGCCTTCTGCAAAAACTGGAACTTACGATTGAGCTGAATGAGTTTGAAGGAGGACCGAGAGCGATAACCTGAACGATACCAAAACAAGAAAACAGTATGAGACTAGCGACACGAGACAATCTCCTCTGATATGTGCCGGTGTTCAACGAAGGTGAGGTAAACTCTGGTATCAAACCCAGCGCCCCACAGCTCGGGGATCGTTACCTGTTTCTTTGGCCAGGTGGTAGAATTTATCCTTCCTGGATTTTCCTGTTTTGAGTTTCTTCCCCATGTTTGGCGCTCTGGTTTTAAATTACACTGAAACGCAGATTTAAACTACTGTATTGTGGGAAAACTTAAAGCCCGAAGACGTTCACCAAAACAACACGTGCAGCCTTTTTCTTCTTCTTCTGCTTTTGCTGTTGCTTCTTCTTCTTCTTCTTACATTTAATGGAGCTTGCCTATGAGCACAATGTGAATTACTGCCCCCTCCTGGACTGGAGGGTATAGCGCAGTGGCGATTATTAGGGTCTGACAGAGGTGGAAAGAATACAAAATTATTCTCCTCACGTACAATTACTTCGAAAACATTTTAATCAAGTACAAGTAAAATGACCAGTCTAAACATTTACTCAAGTAAAAGTATAAAGTAGGGCAGGCAAAATGTACTCAGAGTAAAAGTTACTTAGTTGTTTTTTTGACAGCAGGAGAATGATGTTTCCTGAGGAGTGCAATGAATATAATGGGGTATAAATCTCGAAGTAGTTGTTCTTAATAAAAGGAACAGCTTTACAAATTAAATTGCAATGGCAGTGAATCTGTAAATCTATAACTTAAAATGGTCACAGGTGTTGTGACATACTGTACCTACCTCCTTGCCTACATACATACAAACTGAAAATAAGTAAGTACATGCAATCAAAAACATAACATTGTGTTGTGTCTTCAGTCACTGTGAAGTTGGAAGCGGTGGGTGACGAGGAAGTTGTCTGTCACCAGCACCAGTGCACTCTGCACAATGAGAATGACTCTCTCCGGGCTGAGAAGGAGACCTTCAACACAGACAATGAGTCCCTCTGCGCTGACAATGAGATCCTCCAGGATGAGAATAATACCGTCAACACTGACAAGGAGGCCCTCCGGAGACCCTCGGAAGCTTGAGCCAGGAACTTAGTGGAATCAGGACAAAAGTTAAACTGGGATTGGATCTGGGCAAATACTACCAGTTCCTCAGAAAATCTAAATCATCAGTACATATATTTGCCATTTTGCCATAAAGCATATTTAACACCAATAATTAGACAGCAGATTGGGATTGGTCCAAGACCCATTTTGCTCTTTCCTGGAACCATTGGCTCATTTATACGTGTGGTATGGGAATGTCCAGGAGCTTTTGATTTGTGGGAGACAGTTATTAGTACTCTGACAGAACTAACAGGGCTACAGTTACCAATGGACCGAGCTGTACATCTTCTAAATGAGGACTCTCACATTCCTGACAAGGACAAGAAGCATTAAATTTAGCTGTCCATGCCGAACCGTAGCAAAGAAGGTTGTTGTCCAGTCCTGGAATTCCCCGAATGACATGTCAAGCACTCACTGGCTTTGGAGCTGTATACAAAGTTGTATGAACAAACGACACCATTTTTTTGAACCATTCATTAATTACTTGTTTTATTAATTGACTGATCACAGCCGCATGAATGTTTGGGGGGAAACAGTCCTCAGTGAAGAATTACAGCTGTCAGAAAGGCCTGTTTCTGGATCGTGTGTTGATCAGTCCCAGGACAGAGAAGGCGCTGGCTGCTGCCGTCACCAAACTGATGGCCCCAATGGCCCTGGTAGCCTGTGGACAGAAGGTAAACAGGCGTGGACTGAAGATTACCATACAAGAACATCAGCGGTCAGAGAAACAGAATTCATGTGGATTTGACTATTTTACACACTGTTGATTAAAACATCAAAGATTGAGTATATTTTCTCATGGAGCTCATTAACTCAGACTTATCAGCAGATAAAATAGTACCTGCTGATACCAGTGTGGATTGTCTTTTTCTAGATATTTTGTCGATATTGTTTTGTTGTTATTTGTTTTTCCGTATGACTTTAAAGCCAGGTTACTGATAGCATCTATTTTCATTTTATTTTATTCAATCCTACTAGACCTGGTCCAGTCGATCCTTTTCTTGTTTTTCGCAGTGCTTGCACAACCCAAATATATACATTTCTGCAGGAATTGTATTGAAAACAAGCTCTGGTCACAAAAACAAGTGGTCAAATCTGCACAAATAATCCAACTAGTCAAACCTTATGCATGCAGATTGTTGTATTTGGCTGTATTTATCTGTGTCTTGATTTGACAAACTAAACTAGATTGAAGCCCCTCAAGCTAGAGATAGTTAATTAGATTTTGTCACGCAACGTTTTAAAGAAAAAACATAATTGTTAAGCCAAAATTTAATGTGATATGAAGACAAGTAAAACATTTTGGATTTGTTTTGGAATTTTGGATTTGTCTTACTGTAATGCAATATGTGATCATAAAAACTTTAGATTTTTGCTTCTGTTCCAAAGCGTAAAGCTGTGACAGTGAAGCCTTCAGTTGTTGTGATATCTAAAGGCAGCTATGTTGCACTGATGGCGTCACAAAAATGAAGCAAAACAAACATAGAGACCTGCTCGGACACCCCCTCCCCATAGCGCAAGAGGGTAACGAAGTGCTCGCAGTTGCTCCCCAGCAGGTCATAGGACACCTCCTGGCCGATGAGGACTTGTGCTCGCTGGATGATTTCGCAGACGGGCAGGGGCGTGTGGTTGTGGTCGTACTTGTTGTTGACGCGGTAGGAGTCGCTTCCCACCACCTCCTTCAGCAGCTGCATGCGCACCACTGCTTTCCTGCTGAAAACAGACTTGACGCTGGACATGGCAGCCGCCTGGCTCTCATCTGGGGAAACAGAGGAGAGCTTCAGCTGCCCGTGTTTCATTTAATGTGAATGGACAGGGGGACAAGATGAGATCCAATCTAAGGATCAGAAACTTTACCTTTTGTGGTTTTAGATGCACAAGAACACAACAGATAAGAAGTTCAAACAAAACAAAAAAACCTAAAGACATTTTGGGCCTTGATCACAAACATAAGCCAAAATGTTTATATTGTTTAAATGAAGTATTAAACAAAGACACAAAAGTGTGTTTGTCATTTCAAAACGGCTGATCGCTGGTTTTTAATCACAGAAAATAAAAGCCTGGAATCAATGTTATTGAGATCTAATCTGAAGATGTGATCAACAAAACAAGAAAAATGTTTTTCTTTCACATCAGAGTGTGATGGAAATGTGAAATTATATCTCAGTGTCAAAAGTGTCCAATTCTGTGGCTCACACAGCACTCAACTGAGATCCCCCCCCTCCCCTGCGTCTGTGTGTCAAAACATGCCCTTTCCTGTTGCCAGAAGGTGGCGCTATGTCTGTGAATGGATACTGACATAAAGATTTGATCAAGGGAGGTCTTTGATCAAACATGTAAGCGTTTGGGCCCATTGCAGCAGAGTTACACATCACTTCCAGTTTCATAGCGAACAATCTGATATTCAGGGGGCTGCCATGGCCACGCCCTTTGACTTTTGTGGAGAATTTCGATACCATTTTCATCGGGAAGGACTGTTGTATATACAGGCCAAATTCTAGGTCTCCTGGATTGACCCTGTAGGAGGAGTTCAACACGAGAATTGCACAATTAACAGCAAATATCGGACTTCCTGTTGGGTTTAGAGTGTAGGTGCCATGACGTTGTTGTGTGTCCTGATGTGTTTCATATCCCTACCAATCTCAAGGATGATATCTTTAAGTCTGAGGCCATGGTATGTGTGCATATAAACTTCGTCTTGCCAATAGATGGTGCTATGACTGTGAATAGACATTGGTATCTGGATGTGTTCAGGCCAGCACTGTAATGACAGTGAAGTTTGAGGCAGATCGCAGCATGTAAAGCAGAGTTACACATCACTTCCTGTTTCATGGCGAACCATCAGATATTCAGTGGAGTGCCAAGGCCCCGCCCTTTAAGATTATAGTTACATCTTTCTGTGTTTTCATCAGGGAGGCCTGTTGTATATACTGGCCAGATTTCAGGCTTCGAGGACTTACCCTCTGGAAGGATTGTGTTTCACATGTTTCACGCATAATGCAAAATGGTGGACTTCCTGTTGGGTTAATGGTGTGGGTGTCAGGACATTTAAAAAAAAAACAAAAAACTGTATTTTTAAGCTGTCTAAGAAGAAATCCAAGTGTTTTTTATGCTGTTGAGAAAACTACCCATTACAGCATTACACACACACCCCTCCCTAACATTTTCCCCATGAGCATTGTGGAGTAACTTTGCATATTTACTTGGTGAACAACAATATTATAGCTTATTTTAGTTCTGTGCCTCAGTCTGACTAGAGGTCAAACCTGCCGGGCTGCGCTGCTGTTCCAAGTCCTGCATCTCAGGTTGAAAATGATGCTGTCAACATTTTCCTTTTCATGGTTTGGCCCAAAGCCTGTTATTAATATTTCATGAGGACACCCTTGACTGAGATGAGTGTTTTTTTTTGTTTTTTTTAAAGACTTAATATGTGACCTTCAATAAAGAAGTTTTATCTGCAGATCCAACCGTGAACCTTAATCTGTATTTGAATGGGGTAAGCAGAATTTTCATTTACATCTTGCTTTGATTATAATGATGTAAGAAATAAAAATAACACGCTTGAAAAACAGAGTTACAAAGTGCTTTACATTACCTATATTGTTATATTGCACACAGCCTATTCTAGTATTCTGGGTGTCTAACAAAGACGTCATTTCCTATGTTAAGTCTGTTAAATGAAACACTTGATTGAAGGCTGTTACTCACCAACAGGAGTCAAATTGATGATGTAACCATCTCCCAGGTAAAGGGCCCAGTGCTGATAGGCAGGCCTAAAGATCTCAATGAGGTCACCAGGCTGAGGGTCACCCGGGGGGTCAGGAAGGTCAGGGTCATTAGAGGCCATCTACACAGACAGTTGTGTATTCCGTTTCAAAAAGATGTTGGGATTTTGTCTCTGATACATGACCCAATAGACATTTGATTCATAGATGGAATTGCTTAGAGGATGCTTAATTTACTCTTCAAAAATAAAATATTTTCAAGATGTTGCTGGATTTATGCAAGATTTTAAAAAAGTAATAATGATAATCAAAGTCAGTCACTTTTACAAATTACTACTTCCTGTTTTGTCACACTCCTTTATTCTTGCCTCATCTAAACAAATAACAATTAAAGTCTTACAAACAGCACTTCAGTAACTTACAGTAGAGTTTTGTTGTTGTTTATCCATCCCACATCATGCTTCCACAAATTCTAAACAGAAAAAAAGAAAGGATGTTTTTATTAAAGCTTTTATACCACCGACAACTCGGGGACCAGCTTCATAGAATAATCAATGTATTACTTACTCCACATTATAAATCCAACTTCAAAAAAAAAAATTACATTCCCAGAGAAAGAGATTGCTAGATGGAATGCTACAAATGTAAAGGTCATCCACACACACACACACACACACACACACACACACACACACACACACACACACACACACACACACACACACACACACACACACACACACACACACACACACACACACACACGCACACACACACGCACACACACAATACACACAGGCTCACACAGACAATACACACATGAGCTCTTGTGTCACCTCTGCTGCCACAATAGCATCGACACAAAAGGGAAGCTGACAGAAAAATAGTTTGAGCTCAGGTTAATTCACATGGAGGGAAAAAAAAAAAGGTTTTAAAGTCAGATCACTTTCAATATTTCTAATCCCACAAAATGTCTTATCATAATGTGAATCGTTTGATAATACGTTTTGAAATTTCATTTAAATGGGATGAAATTTATACATCCCTGGGAGAGCAATTAGTATATTCATGTCATTATTAATGTATGATGCCAAGGCCACACTGAAAATAAGAGGCCATGTATTATTTACTAAACCAAAACTCCATCAGTGTTGATGAGCTGCCACCAACATAGAAACATTATTAAGTTAAATTGTGGGATGGTTCAAGATAAACTCATTTGTGCTATAAACAGATTGGTCAAAACGAAGCATTTTAATGAATAACCACAGAAATACTTACTCGAACACCAGCAGTTTTTTCTTCCTCACCATTTTAATTCTCCATCATAAATCCGCACAAAACCATAAGAAATCCAGTGAGAAAAGAAACACAGAAGGCGCGTGATCCCAAGTTTCTGTGAAGACAAGCCGATGTTGAATATCTCAAAGCCAAATGAGGGGCGGCAGGTCGTGTTGGAGGTATTTCACTGTCTACTGCTCTGGCGGACAACAGGTTGCCACAGTTGCCCAGGTCACACAGCGAGAGAGAGAGAGAGAGAGAGAGAGAGAGAGAGACTTTGTCCCATTCACAACCAGCAGCTCTGAACGTCAGCCTTTGTGTCTTTGTAAAAACACCATAAATATGTTTCAAGTTCATATAACCTTTGTGGTTCCAACCGTTACAATGTTTTAACAGCTCATGTTGATAATATCTGTGATACAATCTATTATCAATTCATTTACCTGCTCATATATTTGTCCCCTCTTTAAAAATCACATACTACTCCTGTTGATAATGCATGAATACAGTTTGTGAATGAATACTTTCTTCTTATTTTTTCCACTGAAAAATACTTAATTACAGTAATGTCTGTACTGTTTGTAGTCTGTTTCTTTCACCCCTGCCAAGTATCCAGTAAGTGTTTACACATCTCAAAAACCCACAGATGTCAGTCGGACAGTTCCAGAAAGAAAATCAGGGCATCTTCGGAACCTGTAAGGTTTATTCTATGGTAAATATAAGTATGCAGGGATACTGCCTTTTTAGGTTTCATGTACAAAATGAATTCTTCCCCACTTCTTCTTAGCTTTGGTCAATCTCCTTTTAAAAATATGCAAACATAGTGTACATTTTCCGAAAACCACATGTTAACGACTGTACACACATATTTACTACACTGCAGGTTTGTTTGTTTATTTTAATTTTTTTATTGCAGTGAGCCAATATTATAAGTTCTAATTCCCAGGGTTGTGGTTCTGGTGCAGCGCCCTGATTGGCTGCAGCCTGCATCCCCTTTGCCTCACATGAATACGCCCCCTGTCCTGACGGTACAGGAACCTGCATCAAGCTGACTGTATTCAGACTGAATACAACAGGAACTTCAATCGTTTAGCCACATATATTGGAAACTTGTGAACACTCGTCGGCCGGGCATGCTTGGACCCCCGCTGTGAAACCTCTCGCAGGTTTGAACCCGCCGCAGCTCGTAGCGGCGCCGTTTAATTCTGAAATCTTACCGGAAGTGTCCCTGTCCTCCGCGACGACGACTTGACTGCGAAGCTTCTCAGGCTACAAACACAAGGTTAGCGGCGCTGACAGTAATCTTTCAGCGCGACTTTTGAGGGATTTTTCGGTGCTGTTTACACAGTTCCGCTGTGTTTGTGTTATGTGAAGAGGACCCTGGCTGTAGCAGGACTGTGGTGAGTAAAAATCATCTCATTTTACATGCCAGAGTTTCAGTTTCGTCTGTTTCTTTAGCTAGCTTAACGTGTTAGCTTGACAGCTGCACGCGTCCGCCAGAGTTTCATCGGGCATTTACTTTTTTTTTTAACATTTCTTCACAATTCTAGAGAAGATCGTGACCTTTATACATCATTATCCATCAATGATATTCTATATTATCGAGTGTGGCGAAGTTCTGCGGAGTGACTTCTTTACTGAGAGTTAGGTAACTTCATCAGAAGTGGTATTTTATTTTTAAGTCAGCTCTCCTGTGACAGCTCTGTGAGGAAACTGTGATTAACTCGAGTTAATCAGCATGTTGTTCTTAACAGCTCTATTGTTGACAGTCGATTCCACTGATACGAGCTGCTTGTTTGCCCTTTTTGACCGGATCCGGCTGCAGATTGAGCACCATGGCCGCAGCGCCTCCTCTCCGCCGGTCAGACTCCGCTCGGGGGGAGTTTTCCCCCCTCAAGCACTTTGTCGTGGCCAAGAAGAAGATCGGCGACGTGTTCGAGCAACTACTCAACTACGTGAAGGAGACCTCGGAGTTTGTAGACGGTGAGGTGAACCTTGTTTATTGGTCAGCTCATAAGCAACTGGAATAAACGATGGCGTTCCTTAAGAATTTGTGCTGGGAACTATATTATTATTTTTCAGGGGGAGAAGAAAAAGGAATCTGTGCCATTGTGCTTCAGGAAACAGACATTTTACAAATATATATATATATATATATATATATATATATATATGTGTAGATTTAAACACCAGCAAGCTGCAACAGTTCAAAAGAGTGTTGTCCTTAAGTCAGTTTGAGTTCCCTCCCCAACAATGTTTTTTTTTTTCCAGTTCACACTGAAAACTCAACAGTTTTATGTTTTGTTGTTCGAACAACAAACAAGAAAAACAAGTTGAGGTAAACAACAGGACCATTGGCAATCCACTCAGTGTCTCAGCAGTTTTTTTGTAAACAGTGCAGTGTATTCAAGAAACATAATTATTCTCATACATGTATTCATACCCCTTCACATAAATGCAAATATTTACTTACATAGCAGGTGCTAGAACAAATCTATGATAAAAGAAACTGTGCCATCTTCCTGATTATAGTCTAAGAGTGATTACAGATTTCACTCATTACTTTTAAACCTTAAAATTTTATTAAATTTTTTTCAATGTTTTATACCAGTTTGGCTTTGGTGAAGTTTTTAGACGTCTGATGACATAAGACTGACAAAACATTTAGTGATATGAGCATCAACTTTCTTTCCCACTTTTTTCACAACGGTGCAAAAATGTGGGGGTGAAAAGTAAAAGAGAACTACTTTTACTTTCTTTGTTGTGTGTTACTTTGTCAGAAATCAGTGGAAACAAAGCTTTGGAGAACATTGCGAGTCAGGATCAGAAGCTGGAGATCCAGGCCTTTGCTGGCAAGCTTGCTGTCATAAAGGAGGTACTCGCACGCAGGCACATGAAAGTAGCCTTTTTTGGCAGGTAAGTGAATCAATTTATACGCATGCTTTTTCCATATTTGTGAAAAATAAAACAAAAAACATTTGTCAGGTAGCAATGATGCTTGACGTGGTGTTTCCCCCTGTATTTTCTTCGTAGCTTTGAAATGTGAACCTTCAGTGACTCGTATCACGAGTTGACCGTCTGTTTTTTACCCAAATAATTAAAACATTTTAATGACCCAAACGTCTTGAACATTCATTTGTGTCAAATAAAAAGCGGCAATGACAGTCACTAACACGTGTTTTACTGGTGCTGATCATAAGTCATTTCATTTGTTTTTATGTTGTAACAAGTGTTTTCACATGTCGGCAAATTATTTGGTCGTGAACTCATCTGGGTTTGTCGGGTCTCTTCCTAGGACCAGTAATGGTAAAAGTACTGTGGTTAATGCCATGCTGAGGGACCGTGTACTGCCAAGCGGTATTGGCCACACCACAAACTGCTTCCTCAGTGTGGAGGGCACCGATGAAGACAAAGCCTACCTCAAGACGGAGGGCTCCGACGAGGAGAAAAGTATTAAGGTAACAGTTATTCCTGACAGTTTGTCTGTATTTCTATTACGACTCTAGATCTGTGCAGCATTCATTTGTTTTCACATTGTTGTGCTTAAGAGTAGCTTCACCATGCGTGTGAATACTGATGACTACACTACTGGCTTTGACCACATACGAACATGTTATTCAGAACATCTGTTGCTTTTAATTTTTCGTCACTCGGATACACTAAAGTTGAGAAATTGTGTGCTCAGTAATGTGCGTGTTGAATTGTTTGGCCAGCTGTGACTGAAGGGCTGTGATATGGCTGAGTTTAAATGTTATTGTTGTGGTTCGTGTCAAGTAGGTCACACGCTTGAGGATAAAGGTTGATGAGGTTTATTCGGCATTTTGTTAACAGACCATTTTGATATGCTTGTGCTAATTGTACTGGGAGCTTTAGCATTATTTTAGCAGTATGATCAAATCCTATTCAGGGTGTATCCTGCTCTCGCCCAAAGTATGATGGGATCGGCTCCAGCGACCCTGAACAGGATAAGTGGCGTCGAAGATGGATGGATGGTCAAATCCAACATGTGTGAACTGGGTCATCTGAACCTACAGCAATGCAGATCTTTTGCGATACAGGATGTTTACTAAAGCGTCTCATCTCCTAAAGTATAGCATCTGACACTTCACTCTCTTGTGTGACGGTGACATAGTTAAACGTAATAAACAAGCTTAGCAAGTTTTCATCTGCTGGTTTCTATTGTCCTCTATTGTTTATCGGAGCAATCCTTTACATGACACTCCCTCTGCAGTATCAGAAATAAGATGGTTTGTCAAATTATCAAGTTACGCTAATGCAGGGGTTTCCAGCTGCTGTCCATCATACTTTAGGTCTTTCCCTGCTGTGGCACACCTGCAATGAGGCTCATTACTGGGCTTTATTCAGAGCCTGGTGATGACTTAATCATTAGATTCAGGTGTCTCGAAGCAGAGAGAGAACTAAAACATGCAGGACCAGGATTGGGGACTACGGCCTTAAGCCACGTTTACACGTACCCGGGTATTTTTAAAAAACGGTGATACTTCTCTGCGTTTGGGCCGCGCATTTACACATAAACGCAGCTACGACTCACCACAAACGATAATTCTTGAAAACTCCGACCACAGTGGAGATCTGGATAAACTCTGTGTCTCCAGTTGCATCTAAAGGGGGGTAGGTTGATATTTATATCACAATTCGTGATGACATGTATTTTTCCAGGATTCTGATTGGCTATCATGGCTTTATGCTTCTCGCTATACTGCCCCCTACAGGTTTGGCTGCTCATAGCAGCTCTGAACCAAGCATTTTAACTTAGATAGGGAAATATCCGTTTTGAAAGTAACATCATTAAATTTGTCATTTCCCTGTTCATTTTAATAATAAAAAGTAAACAAGAAATATTGTAAAAATTGTATTGAATATTAAAATCTTTAATTGATCCCTTGATTGAGAGGATCTCAGACTGAGGTTGAATAAAATAACATTTTTAAAAGCTCACTGCTTGGCAGTAATATAGCGTTGTTTTCAGTTGAGCTTAATTAATAAATATACTTTTTTATGTTGGTATCTGTAACAAAAGTGTATTTAATTGCAATCTCTCTCCAGACTGTTAACCAGCTCGCTCATGCACTTCACATGGATGAAAGTTTGGACGCTGGCTGTCTTGTCCGCGTCTTCTGGCCCAAAACCAAATGTGCACTGCTGCGAGATGATCTGGTGCTCGTAGACAGGTGAGGGGATCCAGACAGTCTGATCAACCTTTTTATACCCTTTTGGATGGTTTCCAGTTTGACAACATGAACATCTCAAAGTGTGAAGAAGTACATCTTTTCATGCATATTTGTAGATATGATGTACTTGACATGTTGACATCTCTTTGCGCCCACAGCCCTGGGACAGACGTCACATCGCAACTGGACAGCTGGATTGATAAGTTTTGCCTGGATGCCGATGTCTTTGTGCTGGTGGCAAACTCTGAATCCACTCTCATGAACACGGTAATGAAATTCTACCCGTATAAAACTTTTGTTTGACCAATATTCAGTTGATTTTTACATTGTAGCTTTTCAGGCTTGGTCAGTTTTAACATCAGGGGTGGACTGCACTTGAAGAGCTTTCTTTTATCACAGAATACTTTTAGATAGGAATTAGCTAGATGACATTCAAAAAGATAATGAGTGCTAAACCTTTGGTCTGCGACCTGTCCCGTGTTGAACAGTCAATGAACTTCCTTCATTGGTACAAGTTATTCTTACATTATGGCGACTTTCACTAATTTTGACATAAATATACTCCTACCCCCCCAGTAAATGCAAGCCGATAGAGAGTTTTTCCAGAGCTCCACTTTTCAAAATTCCTCTATTGTGGTGACTCGTACCTTTGTTCATGAGTAAATCCAAGGTCCAAACACAGACAAATATCACAGTTGTTTAATACCCAGGTACGTGTAAACGTGGCCTGACAGAAAGCCGAGGGTTTGCAGCACATTCAACAAAGCAAAGAGTGGCTACTTTGAGGAATCTAAATATCAACCATGTTTGGAGTTATTTCACACTTTGTTGTTTACTCCATAATTCCATATGTGTGAATTCATAGTTTTGATGCATTCAGTGAACATCTACTATGTAAATAGTCAGAGAATAAAGAAAAAACATTAAATGAGACGGTGTGTCCAAACTTTTGGTCCCTGTGTGTGTGTGTGTGTGGGGTAGGCTGATTCATGGATATTCCCTTTTTATGCGGGCTGCCTCACTAGTTAATATTAGACCTGCTGTAGCGAGCCCTGTGAAACTGAGCAGCTGAAAAGACACCTTTACTTCTATTGTTAGATGTTACAGTTAGATTTCCAGACTCGGTTGATAATGAATATTGGATATAGGGATTCTTTACAAGGAATTGTCACAGCTCAACTTGTATTAACTTGAAATATTTTGCCACAACAGCAAGTAAAGTACATTTTGAGTTACATCATCCACATAGGCTGCTTTAGTTCACGTAAGTGACTGCTTCTTTGGCTGAGCTGATTACAGTGTGGCTGCATGTGTTTCAATGTAGCAATAGCATCGTCGTTGTTTTCAATCTGCTCAGGCATTCATGCAATGTGAAACTGGACACAGTCGTAGATCTCTTGAACTCGACTGAGGCTCTTAAAGGGAAAGCAGACTTACATTCCCCTCTGGACAATTCAGTGAAAATCAACTCGGCTATTATGTGGACAATGGAAGATGTTGGATAGTGCAAAGACTAGGATTAGTTTGATAGTTTAGTCTGGTAAATTAGGAAGAGGTAAACGGATAGAAACAGGGTTTTTTCTCTCTGAGGAATTTCTGGAAAAAAAAGTGTGCTTTTATATTTGCAATAAAAAAATCATTTCAAAGGTGTTCATGCACATGTGTTGATAATGATGTGATTTATGTTCCATTATTTATTAACTCAAAATCAAATTATGACCTGCATTTACAAAATAAACTCAAAAAACTCTTGTACTTGGGGGTTATTTATTTCAAAAAGGTTTTTGAATGTTAATAGTATAAATGTACAGGAACCTGAGTGGATCTGCGCAGAGCCATTCTCTGGATGTATAGCGCATGTAGGGCCAGTTTGCATCAAGCTGCTTTTGTGACTTTTTGCTGATCGTTGGAGCAGAAAAGAGAAAATTGTTGAAAAGAATAAGGACGATTCATTGTTGTGAGTTCAGTGCAATCCTTGGTTTATTCATCCTCATGTTATTCGTCCTCCAGGAAAAACACTTTTTCCACAAAGTGAATGAACGTCTGTCCAAACCAAACATCTTCATCCTTAACAATCGCTGGGATGCTTCTGCGAACGAACCAGAATACATGGAGGATGTAAGTCTAACACATGTTGCAATTTCTTGAACAATAATGTTTTGATGTGACCGGGTACGTCGTCCCGAATCTAGAGTTTTGAGGAAAAAAATGAAGTTGACACAGCAGGTACATGGATACTAAAGTTTTAGTCAGTAATTTGTCTGAAAAGCAGAATTGATAGCCGAAGGAAGCACAAACCGGAGTGGATTGTTTTGACTCTTGAAATATTAAGTCACTGTTTTTGCGTTGGGATTCTCATTTAATTAACTTTAATGTAACTTTCCTTTAAGTGTAAACTTGGATATGTGAATATAGACAAGAAAAAAGTTGATAATTAAAATGTGTGATGTTTTTTCCCCCCTCCTAGGTGAGGAAGCAGCACACCGACCGTTGTGTGGACTTTCTAGTCGAGGAGTTGAAAGTGATGGATCGTGAGCAGGCACCCAATCACATTTTCTTTGTTTCTGCAAAGGAGGTCCTTAACTCCCGCATGCAGCGATTACAGGGCATGCCTGAAACGGGTGAGGATGCTGTACATGTATAATATATAATATAATGTATGTGTAATTTGCTTTTATACAAAACGCCAACACAAGCGTTTATGTAGGTGTGATTCACTCTTATTTTAAGAAGAGTCTGTATATTCTTCATTAAAAAACCAAACATTTGAACCATCATGCAGTACATGTTACAATGTGTATTAAAAAAAATAAAAACAAAGAAAGAATATCTCCCTATACATACTGGGGGCAGCGGTCTGTAACAGTACAGTGCTTAGAAGAGCGGATGGAGGTCAAGAGTTTTGCTCAAGGAGCATCATTGGCAGTCTGTCCACTGTGGGATTTGAAACTGCGATCTTCTGATCTGATGTCTGCTTCTGTAACCTCCAGGCCACCACTGCCCTCATGTTAGTGGAGGCTTTTTTTCATGTTTCAGTGGAAATAAAGTTTTATTTTGTTCTTATGCGATCATCTCATCCAACAGGTGGCGCTCTCGCCGAAGGCTTCCAGGAAAGACTGAAGGAATTCCAGAGCTTTGAGAGGAGGTTTGAGGTGTGTCTGAGAGTTTAGAGGATAGGCAAGCAATCTGCAATTTTTTTACGATACATACATGAAAAAATCCTGATTATTGATACTGATTACCCAACAGGAAGCCCTCCGGCAGTTTCAGAGCGTCAGGTTAAGCCAGTTTGAAGTAGAAAAAGAGGTTGTGGGTAACGTCTGTGTCCGGGACCAGGCAATAAACACTGCAATTGATGTATCCCTTAAAGTAAACTAATTCCTCTGACTCCATCTGACTGCTGCGAGTGGGAATTAGTTACCACAGTAGAGAAGGACATTCATTATTATATGATTTGACGTAGTTTACTCATTGATTCAGAGATAGATGCAAACATTGACTGTCTAATTAGGAGGTGGACCAGAGTTGTGATTGTTGTTCAGTCATCTCTGCTTGCCTTTTTAGAAAAACAAACCGGAGACTTGGCTACCTAACAGGGTCTGTGCACGTTCCTCAGTGTTTAATGGAATTTTGTTTTTTAAGAAAGAGCAAAGGCAACATCCTCTCCGTATTAACCGCCAGCTGAAGCAGTCAACTGCTCCAATCCTACTGTTGACTATTTAATTTCAAGCTGTCTCCCTCGAGGCCTTCTAGACCAATCACTGTGCCTTTTCATCATCCTGCGTCTTCATTGCTGAAATCTAGATTCACTTGGGTGAGGGCATCCGTTTGTTGTCATTCAGCTATGAGTTTGTCCTGTTTTGAAGTTTTGTTTGATAACTATATTCTTTTTCTGTGTTGTCTTTTTGTTTTTACGGACATGGTTTGTTATTTATGTGAAAGATGTGATTGTTTACATCCTCGTAGGAATGTCTCATCACTTTTAAAGATTGAATCCTTAATTTTGAAAATGGCATCGCAAATTTACCAATTCCTACTACTTCCAATATTTTTAGAAACTGATAACGAATTGTGTTTGACACAAAAATAACAAACAACCTGACTTATTAGATATTTTTTCAAGAACAGCTGTTAACAGCTAATTTTAATATAAAGCCACCTTTTTCAGATTCTACAGTACAAATTAAGAGGGAGTTAATCCCCATAGTTTAAAGAACGCTAGTTTAAAGGACGACCTTATTGAGAGTCAGTGAAAATGGAACAAAATTGCTTCAAGCGTATGTTTCAAAACGCACCAGTCTCCATCCCTCTAAGCAGGAAAAACACAACTTCTATTGCACATGTACTCTTATGTTGCAGTTTTACTTCACATTCACTTCACAGATTGAGAACAATAACAATGGTGAATTCCTGATTGTTTGTTCCGCTCACTCTTTGAAATTGGACATTGCATGCGGTGCGTTAAAGTGTATATTTACTACACCACCATCTGAATCACATGCAGAGAAGCATTTCTTACATACAAACAGATACTGAGTGGGCCTGTACGACAAAGAAAAATAGTTAAAAGGTCCTTGCATATACTGCTGTTGGTGGGTGTATTACAATAAAACACAGCACCAACTGATGGCCTGACACGCAAACTACATTGTTTATATAGTTCAGTGCATCTGACGATGGTTTCCAAAATGTTTCCCTCTGAAGGTTAAACTTTTCTGAAACAAAAATGCAGAAAAGATGCTGTTTCCAAAAAAAGCGTTTATAATATTACACTCACCCGTATTTAAAATATGCAATGAAGCATGAAAGTTAATATTGGAAACAAATGTGTGAATATTTAAAGGATAAAAAAATATAACTGACTTATTTGTGAGACTTGTGGCCCGTCATTGGTTACAGAGTAAGAGGTAAGATTAGAAGACTGCTAATGATAATATAGGTAATAGGTAGTTAACATCAATATAAATACAATATTATTGTCTATTTATGACACTTAAATTCTCACTTGGAAAAAAAAAAAGTCTGCAATGTCTCATTCCTTAAAGATGCATCCAGAAATGACATGCGGTCCTTTTACATGTTACTATCATTTCTTTCAGTTGCACTGTGCTTTGTATTCACTTCATATGATTTTGAATGTTTTTTTCTGTTTTCCAAGCACAAGACTGTGACTTTACTAAATGTGAGCTGCAGGACACAGGATACACACTCTGCTGCTGTCATTTTCGACCCTGTGTTTCCATTTCTTTTCTTCTTCTTTTGAGTTTAAAAAAGCAGCAGATGTTCTATCTTATCCTCGGTTTGTCCCTGGACGGCGTGCAAGCACATGCACGCCGTCCAGCAGCAGCACTTTCAACTGTCACAGTAACTTGTATGTTATGGCCTCGCAGGAGTGTATCTCGCAGTCAGCAGTGAAAACAAAGTTTGAGCAGCACACTATCAGGGCCAAGCAGATCACAGAAAAAGTCAAGAGCATCATGGACGCCATCAACATCGAGGCGGCCGAGAAGAGGTGAGCATCTCCCTCCACACAATTCTTCCTCCCTGACGTTATTCTACGCATGAGCATACTGGTGGAGAATAATATTAAAATGTGGTTACAGTGGCAATGCTCAACTGGTATTGTCCTCTTTTGGCAATGTCATGAAGGGCTTGTGAAGGTAAACTAAAACATTAACAGAAAATAAACACGTTAAGTGTCCTTTTCTTAGATGTTAAGCTCTTTTTTTTTTATTATTATTTTTTTAAACAATGTTCGCCTATGCCGCTGCTTTAGCACTATTAGCTCGTGTGACAATGTTTCTGTTTGGGCTGGCCTACCAGGGTGGCGGCTCTGGAGGACAGAGAGTACCAGATGGACCGGCTGGAGTTTGTGAAGAATCAGCTCAACTTGTTGATCAATGTCATTAAGAAGAAGATCAAAGCTATTAGTGAGGAGGTGGAGAACAAGGTAACTCAAGGTCAATTTATCATCATGGAGGAAAATATTTGTAAGGAAGAAGCCCTTGGTGACTTTTCTTTTGACAAAGCCCTGTTGTCAGTGTGGTGGCAGATTTGTTTTGCCGTTCAAACAATCAGATCATTGTTTTAGGTTTACTTTTCAGGCAGTTTTTACCAAACATCTTCTGTATAAATACCTCTGATACAACAACTGTCTGTATTTATTTTTATTTTATTTTTAATTGAAATCAGGCTTAAAATGGAGAAAATGGTTTAATTCCCTAGATTGTTGAATTAGAAAATACTAAACAGTATTCCTTCAGCATACCATGTCTATGCGTATTCCTATTTGTCCAGGTAGGAGGCATCTTAATGCAAATTGAATCAGGTCAGCTGTACTTGGTAAATTTGCATTGAGCTTCACTTTCAGTCCTAACCTGCTGATGGTGAGTTATCTCCTTTATTGTGTGACACTCAGGTGTCCAGCGCCATGGAGGAGGAGATTTGCCGTCTCCATGTAATTGTGGATGAGTTCCACACAGACTTCCACCCCTCGCCTCATGTCCTCAAGATCTACAAATCTGTAAGTCAAAGCACTAACTTTGTTAAAACATTGTTAGCAATGATCAAATTCACCGCAGTTTCAGCAAAGGGTGGGGTGGGGGTGATGGTGGTTGCAACTGTTGTGCTTATAGAATATTTAAATGCTATTTTCATTAGAGAATTCTGTATTTTACTGGAAGTTGTGATGATGACATTAGTGAAGTGCAGGTTGCATTAAGCTTCTTAAACTTTTTTAAACTCTCAGTCTCTTTTATCTATAACTTCTTGTTGTTTTTTTTTGCCATTAGGGCATCTAAAAATAGTTTCCCCATATCATTATTTTTCAGTCTGCATTATGAAAGTAGCACCTGCATTGGTCACCGGTTCACTGATAACTTTGATACCAGACAGAGCTGATAAGTCAATGTAATCCTTCTTGCAGAAACAGTAATGAGAAATGCAGGGATTAATGGAGTAAATGTCGGGAGCTGTTTGGCTATCATAAACACCGGATGAAAACTTTCATGTTGTCCGTCTGACCTCTGCTTCTTCTTTTGCAGGAGCTGCTGACTCATGTGGAGGAGGGCATGGGAAAGAACCTAACCTTCCGATGCTCCAAAGCGGTCCACGCCTCGGTCCAGTCCTCTCAGAGTTACATGATAGGTACCTGATATCAAACACAACTTGTGTCCTGAACTATCAGGCTACATTTATAATGATCTTTAGGTTCCAGTTGTTTCTAGCCTTACTGGAAACAAATTACACTTTGGCCGAAACCACTATGGACACAATTCTTAAACTCTTAACCCATTAAGTCCTGGGGTGTTATTTGTGTACTCTCTCCTTGAAAGAGGCATCTTACTTAAAAAAGAAAAAGGGGAATTATGTCACATCCAGCTTTTGGGGGAGCAGACAAGTCAATTTAACTGCTTACAAGTCTTTGCTCGTGGATTTATAAATCAAAGTTTAAAATAAATACATATCAGGGGAGGTTATAGTTTTATCCAGATAATCTGTGATATATTCTAAATGAGCTTTGCAGCTCATTACATTCCTAATATCATCCTTATGTAGATAGAGTAAAGGTCGAGTTCTAAAAATAAAGATGTGGTTGTGTTAAAATCATTTACTTTTTGTTGCCACCTTCAAAAATGAACAATGCCTCAGAAATGGCCTGAGTCAGTCCCCCCATTGCTCCTCTCTGTATTGCACATTCACTGTTACTAAACATAGTCGGGACCTGTTGGGCTCTTGGGCAAAGGTCTGTAACACCCACAGCTCAGATATATTTACCCTCCTGACTGAATGCCATCATCCCTTTGCTGCATCATGCTTCCAGTCCATCACTGTGTCGCGCTCACATCAAAGCTATGCTAAGTGACATGCTGAAAAAAGTGTTAATGTGCCCTGTGAAGAAAAGACTCCAGGAGCCGTTATGTAAATGTGGGCTGTTCTTTTTTTTTTTTTCTTCTTCCCCTTAACGAATTGGCTCATAAATCCAAATGGGATTTATACATTTTTTACCTTTTTTAAACCACAGTGAAAAGTGATGATAAGTTTGTCATGTGAGCAGGGATTAATGAAGTGTTAAACATTGAACTACAAATGCTCCCATGATGGTTTACTTTGTTCTGTTCCTGTCCCTCTCCAGAGAGCATGATCCCTCTGCTTCCTTCTACTGCCCAGAGCCAAATCCACATGCTCGTACCCAGCAGGAATTTCGACCTGAGTTACGACCTGAATTGTGCCATACTTTGCAGCGACTTCCAGGAAAACATTGAGTTTCAGTTTTCTTTGGGCTGGACGGCATTGGTCCACCGCTTCTTGGGATCCGTCAACGCACAACGAGCTCTCAAGCTGGTGGACCAGAAGTTCCAGGTTACAACTACTACTGCAGTAAGGAAGAGCTGTGACTTATATTTGAATGATTTAATGTCAAAAATAAGGTTGATGTCATCAGAGTCAGGACTGGATAAGACGGAGGAGCTTCTGCTGGTCTGAGGGGAGGAAGACGACTTATGTTTACCCAGTGTGTTACAATACAAACGCACAACTCACTATCTTTAGGGGCGGCATGACTTGGTTGGTAGAACGATCGTCCCCCAATTGTAAGGTTGCAGGTTCAATTCCCATCTCTGCCTGCCTACGTGTCGAAGTGTCCTTGGCCAAAGACACTGAATCCCAATTCAGTATGTATGCAGTGTTAGAGTAAGTGGTTGGTGGTGGTCAGAGGCGTTGATGACACAGTTTGGCAGTCTGGCCCAGGGCAGCTGTGGTTCCATACGTAGTTTACCACCATCCAGTATGGAGTGAGTGAATAATGCAATGTAAAGCGCCTGAGTGTCCAGAAAAGTGCTATATAAAACCCATGCATTATTATATTTTAAATCATTAACTTGAGTGCATGACTGCAACTCATATCAAATGACAACATTCAATTGTTGCCCAGCACTTGTCAGATTCTAACTGCAAAACGAAGAATACTAGACATTTAGAAATTCTTTTAATTATTACACAGACCTCGCGACCAGCGCTGCCACTGGCGCAAACGCCTTCCTCAGGACCGTCCTCCATCACAGCGCCACCCAACAGCGAGACGGCCCTCATGACCCAGGAAGACCTGATGCTCGCCATGGCAACCAACGTGGCATCCCTCACATCACGGACGTCGATGAGTGTTCTTGTCGTTGGTGGAGTGGTACGTTAACGACGATTTCAGTTAAGAATAGATGTTTGTGGAAAGAATGTGTGGAGATTTGTATTTCTTTGTATGTAAAACAAATCTCTTTATTTCAGTGAATTTTTACCTTCAAAAGTTTCAAATTGTGAAACAAGCTTTTAATTTAAGGACTGAATTGTTTTCCCACACTGGCACGTCAGCCGTTCATCGCAGGAAACACGGGACGCTATCTTTTTTTTTTTTTAATCAAGGTTCATTTTCAGTTTCAAACACAACACAATATATACGGAGGGTAATGGACTCATAACAGCAGCAACATTCAACATTGTCCCATTCCCTACCCACAAACCCAGAGAGAACCTTTCACCCATTTGGCATGCTATAAGTAGTGCCAGTGAAAAATGAATAAAGATAGCAGAATAGAGGGGAAGAGAGGAGGGAAAATAGAGACTGGGTTGTAAACCACTCAAAACAATTGAGAATCTTAATTCCTCCACATAGTCTAAAAAGGGCTTCCATGTTGAGTGATACTGTTCCTCTCATGGCGTGTCACATTTCTTTCTTGTCTGATTGAGCGAAGGTCGGAGGGGAGGCCTCCTTCCTCTTGGACCACAATCAGTCTCTTGGCTGTGAAAGTGGTGTCGGCCAGTAGATTTGCCTGGATAGTTTTTAAGTGTGCACCAGCTGGACCAGCCCCAAAGATGGCGGCACCCATAGGAGAAGGTTCAAGTGGGTGGTGTAAAACAGTTGACTGCCAGAACCGAGTCGGTGCTGCACAGGACCACAACATATGGTATGAGCCAGCAGTATCTTCACACCTGTCGCATGTCCAATCTAAATTTGGATGGATCTTAGCTGGTTTCTCGTTGGAGCAGTGAAGGCGGTGGACCACTTTAAATTGGATAACACAATGTCTCATGCATATGGACGGTGAATGTGTCCTTTTACTAAAATGCTTCCAATTCTCATCTGAGTAACATCTCCGCACTGATTTTAACAGAATCAAATGGTACGTGGCCAAATATTTTGATTATGATATAAAGTTTACCAATGTATCTGAGTGAAGAACTGGAAAGTTATAAAATTTAGATGGAGTAAAATCCCAGACCTGCAGATGTCTAAAGAAGTGTGACCTAGGTAAATCAAACTTTTCAGAGGACGTTATTTTTTTTGTATGTTACTTTTATGTGTATAACATAAGGAACCCTGAAATGCATCACTGATTGAAAAGTATCCTAGATATGTCTGTAAGCTCACTTATGGTAATATTAATCCTGATGGTCCTTTCCCAAGGTGTGGAAAACAGTTGGCTGGAGGTCGATCGCCTTGTCGGCTTCACTCTACGGCTTGGTGTACCTCTACGAAAGACTCACCTGGACCACAAAGGCCAAGGAGCGTGCTCTGAAGCGCCAGTTTGTGGACTATGCGACTGAGAAACTGCAGCTCATCATCAGCTTCACCAGTGCCAACTGTAGCCACCAGGTCCAACAGTAAGTCCTGAAATATTCCAACACATGTCAACAAACACATCTAGTATCACATATATGGCGTATACAAGGTTGACCAGGACGTGCAAAAAAAAAAAAGGCAACACGTGCACACACAAAGCCGTGCTTTTCGCCGCCCTCCTCTCTTTAAGCAGGGCGAAATAACTAAGCAATGCAACGTTGTGCTCTCTGCGTTGCCAGGGAGATGGCGACGACCTTTGCTCGGCTCTGTCAGCAGGTGGACCAGACGCAAAAGGAGCTGGAGGGAGAAATTCGTCAACTGACAGCCAAGATAGATCAGCTGGAGACGGTCCAGAGTCACTCCAAGAGCCTGCGGTCAGTTTGAGGGTTTTTTTTCCCATCAGAGGCAACAAGAACTGAAGAGAGGTGGAGGGTGGGGATCAAAGAAATATTTCAGTTTGAAGAAATAGTTTATTAGAAAATCGGTCAATCGTTCTATCTTTTTTTTTTTTTTAGTCAGGTGTCTTATAAGTACAAATCTGTTTGTGTTTAGTTTTGGTCTAAATAGCATGTATATGAATGTGTTGTGCTGCCAGTGTTTTACTGAATATCATACTTTGAACATATTTAAATTCATGATAAAAATTTACACTAAATATATATATTTTTTTCACATATCAAGTAGCTGTAAATTATTATACTTGTGACTACGTTTTATTGTTTTACACAAAGAAAGTTCTTTTAATATGTGTACTTCTCGTACCCTAACACATGCTTACATTGGAGGAAACCTTTTTTTCTTAATGGTATTATTGTAACATGTTTAGGAACTGATTGACATTTTCAGATGTAATTCAATTTAAGCTTTATATTAGTAGTCGCATGTTGGGTGTGTATTTGTGCACTACTTCATGTAAAATACCCTGTCACACATTTTCCTGCTCAGGCCTCAGGACCGGTTTTGTTTAAGTTTGCACCGACATTAATCTTAAATACACGGCTGCACAGATGTTCTACTACTTTGAATTGTTAGAAATCTACCCAGATGGTCTGGACTATTAATTGTACATAGAAATGTTGTTTGGTGTTGTTTGCCGTTCAGACGAATGGAACCAGCTTCAAACTGCACAGTGGCTAAATGTGATCCGTTTGTTTCCTCCGCAGGCATAAAGCCACTGAGCTGGAGAGACAGTTGGAGGCCTTCACAAACCAGTACCTGCAGCCGCAGCAGTGACGCTGCTCCTCTCCGCGGCACAACCGTTCGGCTCTCATTGAGTCACTCATTCCTCAGTATGATGCCACCGTAATCTGAACTACATCATAGTTACTGTGTGGACGACAGGGCTGGAAAGGTCAGCTCATGTCCCGATTGCTTGATCGGCTGTTAAAACACATGCAGTTTTTTAAGGTTTTATGGTTATGGTATTGGATATCATATTTCTCTCATCTTTGTTTCATTTATAAAATGAAAAGATTAAAAATCTGTACAGACACATGATTTGCTTTATGTTAAAAAGCATCAAAGGAAAAATCAGAGACTTTTCTTCCTAATTGTATGAAATAAATCCTAAATTCATTGAGAAGGAATCTCCGCAGTAGGAAGGGAAAGCATGTGTTTAAATAACTGTAGGTTTGTGATCTATTTTTTAACAATCCAAACTGTATAGATCAAATCCTCATATATTTTGTATCCCGTTTATTTATAAGCATTAAATCACACCAGTCTGCACTTTGTAAATTGTCTTTTCTTTTTCCTTTAATGTTTGTTGACTTACTTAAAGATTCAGTAATAAACTTGCAGTGACACTCTGTTTGTCCATGTATTGCAAATCTTTCTAGAAAACTGTTTTAAATATGTTTTTTAAAGTTTCATTTCTACATTTATTATAATATATTCTATATTTATTATATTAGCTTTTATAATTCTCATGTCTTTGTGATAAAAGTTACAATTTGTCCATCTGAAGCAACCGCTGTTAAAATATGAAATGCAGTATTTGCAATAATCATAGTTGCCAATAACAGGACAGGCAGCAAATGCATTTTACTTTTCATCCATGGTCCACGAAACAGTTTCAGCTCCCTACGATGATAGTCTGTCAGGTTCAGGTCTGGAGACTGGCTGTGCCACTCTCAGATCTTGAAATGGTTCATGGAGCCACGCCTGAACTGCCCTGACTCTGTGTTTTGGGCCATTGTCCAGAAGACCCAGTTCAGTCGTCCTCTCCCTTTTTGCAGCATAGCGCCCCCAAAGTAGGATGTGTCCACCCCCATGCTTCACGGTTGGAATGGTGTTCTTGGGTTTGTACTCATCCTCCTTCTTCCTCCAGACACAGCAACTGGAGTTCATATCAAAAAGCTCTACTTGGGTCTTACCTGAGCCCATTACCTTCTCCCATGTTTCTTTTGGATCATCCAGATGATCATTGGTAAAACTTCAGACAGGCTTAGACGTATGCTGGCTTGAGCAGAGGGACCTTAGGGGTGCTGCAGGATTTTAATCCATGGTGGTGTCGTGAGTTACAAAAGGTAATCTTGGGTTGTGGTCCTGGCTCTCTTAAGGTCATTGACCAGGTCCTCCCATGTAGTTCTGGTCTGATCCCCCATGAGAAAGGTGAGAGATCACCAAGGACAGTCTTTCATGGAGCTGCAGACCAAGGGAGGTTGACGGTTGTTGACTTCTCACCAAGCTGCTTGCCTATCGTCCAGTAGTCAATCCCAGCCTTATGCAGGTCTAGAATGTTGTCCCTGATGTCAGACTGGTCTCTGGTCTCGCCCATGGTGGAAAGCTTGGACTCCGATTATGTGGACTGGTGTTTTTTTATACCAGGTAACAAGTGGAGAAAAGGAGGACTTCTTAAATTAACGTGTGTGAGCCAGAATTCTTGCTTGTTGGTAGGTGATCAAATACTTTAATACATTACATTAAAAAAACAGATTTTCTGGATTCTGTCCCTCACAGTTTGTAGGGTGCCTCTGATAAAAATTACCGACCTCTCCATTCTTTGTAAAGGGAAAACTTGTAAAATCAGCAGTGTATCAAATACCTATTTCCCCTCTGTGTGGCCATTATAGAGGATGAAATCTGCTTTTGTTTTGGCTCCCAATGGGTTAATTTCATTTAAAAGAGGGGGGAAAACAAAACCCTGGCCTGAACTCAAACTGAGGACATTCTTGCTCTGAGGTGAGACGTAACAGAAACACCAATAACAAATGACCAGGCAGAATATGTTCTTGGTTAAAAGCTTGTTTTTATTGGTTACAATAACTCATGGCAACATATCAGTATCACCAAGCCACTGTACAAATACAAAAAAAAAAAGTTTGGTGTGAAAAAGACTATAAAAGTTATTCCAGAACAAGTGATTATAATTTCACACAATAGCACTGAAAGAGCTTTATCATGGCACCAAGTCCCTGGTCTTCACTGGCTTAAAACACAAAAACTATAAATTAAACTGGATCAAAACAGACTTCAGAAATGTCACAATAGTAGGTTGTAGAGTCAAAGGGCAGTGCATTACTTTGTGATGGTGCTGTGGTGGTGATGCGACGCTATCAAACTCAAGTGATGGGTGTCACAGACGAGACTTTTTCCATTGTGTGTTTACGAGAAACGTTCAACAAAACCCATATGAACTCCTTTCGGGAAACATTCAGCTTAAACTGGAGGCTTGAGTCACAGCAGTGCGACATTCACACATCTGCTTATGAAGGTTTGATAGAGGGACAGTCTGCTGAATACAATAAACAAGCTGGAAGGTTAACTTATTACCAGCTCGGTCCGAATATAACACAACCTCTGATTGATTTGTTTTTATGAAGATCATGTTGGGAAAAAAAAATTACTTTTTCTGCAAAACAAATCTTAAGAAATTTATTTGATTTTCTCAGATAAAGGAACAAAAACATCTGTATGTCACATTGAGCATGTTCCTGTTGTTTTTAAACCCCCTTTCGGTCATTTTGCAGAACTGACCATAACACCGGGAGCTGAAAATGAATGCCGAAACATAAGACCACCCATTTGTTTTTTTATGTAAAAAAAAAAAAAAAGGTGCTATATTCGAACCAGTACATTGTTGTAAGTCACCTCTGGCGTAGTTTTATGAATAAAAATGGAGAATAGATTTCAGGTAATTCTAACAACAACGTGAACTGAAGTCAAGCACCTTTTCGTGGTCTGAGTTTACTGCACAGGCACATAGAAGTGTTACTATTCCAGATCTCAGCAGCTAAAACTGCAAACTTGCACACAGAGCGATGAAACCGTTGCCTGTCAATGTCAGTAATACAGACAGTCCCGTCGTTCAACTATTAAGGACTATGGTGTGTTAATTCATTTGATCACACACAGCTCACAATAATGTATGAAAATGATTTGGGGAAAGAGTTCTAATTGATGAAGGTTTTTCAGAGATATCAGACAGCAATTTGTTTTCTCAAAACCAAACGACAAGTCTCACGCCACATACCTCAAAACGAGACGGCAGGAGGCGCTGTTGCAAGTGTGGCCGCCATCGTCCTGAGTGTTTTGAGCCAGGGCACCAATACAATCGCTATATGTAGATGTTCACATTTTAGGCAGTTATGGTTTGCAGACTCGAGGACACTCGGCCCTCAGTTACATCAGACAATCAAACTGGGCTTCACCACTCTTCTTTCGGCACATGCCGCCTCTTTAATATCCTTTACACGCCTCCTGAAAACGTTCCAGAGCATTCTCTCATTGGATGCTGGCAAAGCTTTCAACCGTGTGGAATATGGTTATCTCTTTAATGTCCTAGAATAATTGGGCCTTGGTTCTAACTTTAGAAATGGGTGGGGCTGCTGGATTTATTTCCCTCTGCTTCAATTCTCACAAACACGCAGGTTTCACAACCTTTAAGCCTTCAAAGAGGAACTCAACAAGGATGTCCCCTGGGCCCTCTCCTTTTTAACATAACCCTCACATAAGCTCGAGGAAAAGCACTTCACGGCAGCGAATGGTAGAAAGTTTCACTATATGTGGACGACCTCTTAGTTTCTTTTGTGAAATTCAACCACATCAGGATCTGCTTTGTTGTTGTCATTCACTCTATTCAAGCAGTTTTCAGGAAATAAGCTAAACTTGCACTAAAGCCAACTATTCTTTGTAAATACAGAAGCAATCTCCCAAAATTATAACTATATTCTCTGTAAAATTGTTTAAAATCAATTATTTTATCTTGGCATTACTGTCACAAGGAAACAAAGCTTTTTACAAAGTGGATTTCTTTGCTTTGCTCATTCAAGTGAAACTGAGCTTTAGACAGTGGTCACCACTGACCACATCTCTGGTGGGCCGAATCAATTCCATTAAAATGACAATCCTCCCTAAGTTTTCGCACTCCTTTCAAACTATCCTAACTTACATCCCAAAATTGTACTTCAACATTCTGTACTCACTTGTATCATCCAAATAGAAGGGTAGGTGTCCCCCGGCCAAGAATACTGCAGCTTTATCAACTTAAGACAGAGGGAGGAATAGGACTACCACATTTCTGCCTGTACAATTGGGCAACCCACATATGTTGTATCATGTTTTATCCCATCAACAATAAATAAACAAATAGTCCACTAGGGGGTGGTATGGAGCTCAGGTCAATTAAAATCATCAGTGATCATTTTAGGTATTAAATGGTTTTAGGCTCAAACTAAAGAGAGCTATTCTTTAAGTTGACCTTATTTTTGATACGTTTTGATGAGGTTTTACCATTTGACAAAGTTTCATCAGTTTTGTTTTTAAAAAGGCAAAAATGTCCATTTCAGGTTGGGTGAATGTGTAAAAAAAGGAATTTCCCCAATTGGATTAATAAAGTCTGATTACTTTAAAACATTTCAGGGAGTTGGCCCTTATCAAGCAGGATCTTAATGAAACAGAAGCTGATATAAGACATTTTTAGTCAAAGAACAAGCCGAGGAGCTGACTGAAGATTAGTTGAAAGATATTTTTTTATCTAAGTTGTGAAATTTTGGTTGACACAAATTAATTGATCGGAAAATGAATTTCTTTCTTTTTTTCTTTTTTTTATTACATAAATGACATTTTGTTAAAGAAAGTGAGAAACGCAACTCAGGTGACATTGCTAGTCCAAAAGTCACTCATTATATAACATAGTTACCACCTGAACCAAAAAACCAAACAACTTCCTTATTAATTCAGTGTCTCATATTTTGTCGAGTGCTTTACAGATGATCAGCTGAAAGTAACGTCCCTGCAACATGCATGCGACTGCAGACATGCGGTGTGATGTAACGTGAGACCAGCTGCTGGGTAACCACCACTAATACTTCACGATATCTGCAAAAAAGAAAAAAAAAAAAAAACTCTGGCACAACTTTAAAGAAACCACATGTAATATGCTCATGGTTTTCCTGTCTTTGTTTAACCTCAGTTAACAGACAGCCCAATTTCTCTCCTCATCTGACCGCCTCAAAGCAAGCACTTCCCAGAATGTCATGCTATCCCCGTAAATACATACTGTCACTTTTCCATCTTCATCCGAGGAAGCATGACCATCTGATGACCACTGACAAAAATAGAAACTTGAAACTAATGAGGACTGTCAGCTTAATAACACTTTGGGATAACAGAAGCTCATAGTGACGTAACAGCTGTTGACCTGTTTGAGCAGAGAACAAATAAGCTTCAAAATCAGACACCGGCTTTACTCGATGGAGATGGTTGGCACTTGAGTAAAGAGAGTCAATGGTTTTTCTTTTTTTTGTCATCACACAGTCTAGTTTTCAGTTCACAGCTCAGGGTCTGTGAAAAACATTGGCACATATGAGGCAGTAACACTTAAATCAATATGTTATCCACATACATTACCCCCCCACCCCCCACACATTCTTCAACACTCATATACAATACATACCAAATATCCTACACAACTTTAAAATATTCTCAGGCTAAAATCTTAAATGGTTACTGTTAAAACTCCCTCATAACGGACTGATTAATGCAAAGCTGGTACAAGAAGCAGCTAAAATGGGAAAAAAAGATCACGTTATGCCAAAGAGAGGTGTCATTTAATATCTGATTGCACCTTAATAAGTACTACAAACTTTAGTAGAAAGCAGAACTGTATTAAAAAAAAGTTGTAAAATACTTGTTTTATTAAGCAGTGGGGATGTGAGAGCAGTGGTTTTCTGTAAGCATGCTTTTTAGTGTTCACTAGTGTCAGAATGTGCTTCTACTGGGGACAGCAATAAGAAGGAGGAATTTCACCTATGAATGTGTAAAAAGAGGAATATTAAGAGGAAAACAGGACTGTAGTCAATGCTCTTATTACCTGCTAGTATGAATGGCATTCTAAGGCAGGATGGAGACACAATAGTGCCACAACTCACTAGTGTACAGGCCCTCATTTGTCCAACCTATGTGGGTCAAATGTTTATATTTAGAGAGACACCTGAGACAGCTGATGAATAGGTCCAAGTCACACACTTATGTGTGTTTTTAAGTCCTTTAAGAAGCAAAAGTCACATGTGCTCCATGGTTTACATTGGTACTACAGTTTGTGAGTGCTTATCACTCTTTAAGTGTACATTTCAGTCGACACAGTGTATCTTATCTTATCAGTTCATAACATGTTTTTTTCTGTGAGGAACCAATGCAGTGTTAAACTTTGAAAAAGTCTTGTCGCCCCCCCCCCCCCGAATAGGCTAATGGTGGCATTGGTGTGATTTTGGAGTGGCTAACTAGATTTCAGTTCTGTGTCACTAAATTCACATCCTGTGGAAGAGAACAAAACATTCTGTGATCCTCGATTCAGGAAAAAACCTAAAGATGGAAATAGCATGTTGAGCTTTGAAAGACATCTTCTCCTCCACCCTCATTTCTCCTGACATAGACCTCTGGTCAGATCCTCACAAAGAGTCAGACACGTTTCCATGCCGTTACAAGCTTGCAGGTTGAGAACGGCTCCTGTTGGTGGAGAAGGCATCTCGACTTCAGGCTCTTGTCAGGGCTCTTAAAGAGTGAGACGTCTCAACTTTAAGGAACGTTTTGATTCTTCAGGCCATGGGAGACAGGGACTTCATAGCCTCGGTTTAGAACCAGTATCAGTCATAGCACACTGCAGTCGATCTACATGGTATAAATTGTCTTCCATGTTTTAGCATTTAGTATTTGAGACAAAACTCCACTGGAGTAAAAGCCAAGGCAATGTCTCAAATAATTCCTTTCCTCGCCTAAGATTCTGTAGTTTCTACTTTGGGCTTTACACTGAATCCAGGTTTCAAACAAACAAAGAAAAACACCTCTTGTCGATATTGAAGTGCTTTCTTTCCAATCCACCCACAGCAGTCCGACAGTTTCAATTGAACACATTAAACCGTGGAGGGGAATACTCAGGGTCACATTATAAAAGATATGATCAAATAAATAAAAAAATGAAAATTCACAGCCGTCATTCACATAAGCGCAACGTTAGAGGTGCAGGTCACCCTGACAAGTGTCCATAATACGTATACACTGACAAAACAAGTTCAAAATGTTCAGTTAGGCCAAATTCTATCACTGATTGGCATGTTATATTTCATTTTTGTAGGGGCACAAAATCAACTAAATCGAGTCCAAGATATGTTTAAAAAACTAAGGATATAAAATAAAGGAAACCATCCGACTCACTCGTCTAATCAAGGATAAAAAAAGTGCATCGTGTTGCATTATCCAACAATGTGAATATGTCAGTTGGAAATAAGACATTTCACTCAAATGATAAAAAACAAAACCTCAATGGTGAGAGAAACAAAACTACAAATAATGTACATATACATTATATATGCATATATGATGCATAAATACACACATAATGTTATACATATATACTGTCTTTACATATACATTTACATAATACACTCTGAAGCTGATCTTGTTTTGTAGTTAGTGACTGATTCTCTATATTCCCCCATATAATTTGCATGAGGGCAAACAAACCCCCCCCCCCCCTTTTTTTTTTTTTTTTTATATCCTTCAGTTTTCAAACTCATCTCTTTTTCAGTTGTTTTTTTTTTTTTTTTTTTTTTATCTCTTGATTGGCCAACTTCACTTATGGGTGTTCACTTATTGTCGCTGTGTTGTTGGGTGAAAAAAGTGTAGATAAAAACAGTAGGTACTTTCTCACAGGTGGACAGGTCACTTGCAAAGGGGTGATCTGATGGTGATTTAGGAATATTTTGGCAGACACAGTGCTCACCCCAAAGTTCCAGCACTGCGGATGAGTTGGGAGACGTCGGGTGGGGCTGCAGGGAGGAAACTGGAGGGCAGTGATTGAGGAGGCAAAAGGTTTGTTCTTAATTCCAGATCCGGAGGAAACTGTCCCAGGAGCCAGTGGCCACAGCCATGCCGTCCTGTGTCACTCCTAAACAGCTGACTCTGTTGTCGTGGCCTGCGAGCACACCTGGAGGTCAAAGAATACAAGATGTGGGAGAGAAGTAGAGATGAGTCCAGATAAGAGCTCCTATCAACTTGGCAGACTAAAGTTGTTTTTTGAGTTCGGTGCCTGCTAAATTGCAAATATCCAAGCATGTAGCCACATACAGAAATATCACTATATGTAATGTGCATGGTGAGGATTGGAAAATAAATGAACAAAATTAAGCGAATGAGACAGTTTAACATAATATTCAAGCTCAAAATGACTCCTTCCCAGACAAAACAATGACCTGAAATACAGCACATTTTTAAAGATCAATTGAAATTAGATTGATTGATTTTTGATTCTTCATCAATTCTCACGAACACAGTTTACAGAAGAGCAAAGACGAGGCTTTGGTGTGCAAATACTCCCCAAATCATTTTTTACAACTCTTTGACACAGACTGAGAACAATTAAAGACTAAAAATGTCAAAAAACACTTCCCATAATTTAAAACCGACTTACTGGTCAAACAAGCCTCCTTTTCTTTACCCAGGCAACACTTACCTGCACGCTCGCCTTTAAGAGTGTCCCACACGTTGCAGTTGAAGTCATCGTAGCCAGCTAAGAGCAGGCGGCCGCTCTTAGAGAACGCAACTGAAGTTATGCCGCAGATGATGTTGTCGTGGCTGTACATCATCAGCTCCTGGTCAGCACGCAGGTCGAAGAGCCTGCAGGTGGCGTCATCAGAGCCGGTACCAAAGGCATTCCCATTGGGGAAAAACTGAAGAGAAGAAGCCAGAAAGACAGTGTTGTCACAAATCTGATCACTCAACCGGGGTAAAAGGTTAAGCTTCTGAGAAGAATATTACGACAGCCTAATTCGCTAAAAGCAGACTCCCCCATTGGTTTCCAAACGGAAACCTTTCCTCAGTTCTCTTAAAAAACACAAGGTTAAAAGGTGAAGTAATAGTAGTAATGCTTTACATTCAATCAATCATTCATTAGAAACAGAATGACTTAATTTAATACACAAATATAATGGATTTACAGTTCACATCATTCATTGTAGACTGAACCTCGAAGGATTATGGACAAAACTAACTGTCCTGTCAAAAGTCAAGGTTTTGACACGATAATAAAAGAAAAGACGGATTCTTCTCTTTGGGCTGAGAAATGAAGCTTAAATGTTCAATAGTATGAACAAAGACGATCCTTTGAGTGAAGGAAGAGTTGAGGTAATAAAATTGAAACAGCTTCTCTTCAAGTGACAAGATCATTCATACTATATTATACATTGTTCTATATTGTATAAATATACTATCTTATATTATGTACATATTGTTTTGTCTATTTTTTTCTTTGACTTTACTTTTCTCCTTCGCTGTCACAACACCTGGAATTTCCCCACTGTGCAACTGATAAAGGAATATCTAATCCAATGGAATACAATTTTATATGCTCTCTATCTAATAAAATGTTGTATTGTTGCTTTCGTCCCTTTATGAAACTGACTTGCAATCAAAGTGCATTTCTACAATTGTGCTTCTTTCATACGTTTCGTCCTCTCTGCAGTGTGTTTGTGACTGAAGGACTGGTACTCACGGTGACAGCATTGATGTCAGACACATGGCCAGTGAACGATTGCCTGCACATGCCATCGCGAATGTCCCACAGCTTGGACGTAGCGTCACACGCTCCCGACACAAACGTCTTGAAGTCTGGGCTTAGAGACAAGCTCATCACATCCCCTGTGTGACCAGAGAAGCTGGTGGCCTGTTGGCCCGTCTCGATGTCCCACAATGCACTGCAGGAAATCAGTAGTGGTCAAAAAAGAACTGTGTTCCCTGAATTATTGCTTTAGATTCACATTGACATTGATTGGGCTAATTTGAAAAAAATAAAAATAAAAAATTCCCCCAATTTCATTTCCCTATAATAGATGATTTGATTAAGTGACATTTATTGATATTGTATATATACTAAACAGAAAAGCAAGAACAAAATAAAAGCAGTTAGTAAAACTTATGAAGACAGAGGAATATTTTTGTCCTGCACAATGCGTAAGTGTTTAACTAACACTCACCAGGTGGTGTCTCCAGAGCTGGTTAGTATCTGGTTGTCATCCAAGAAGCGACAGCAGGACAAATAACCTGGAGATACATAGTAGATTTACATCAGATAAGGCATCCACTGCCCTGCTCAGTACCTTTAGGTAAGGATCTCACTATTCATATTGCAGCCAGCTTTTAATCAGGAGTAACCTTTTTTTCTGCAGGACTGACTCAGCTTTCGAAAAAAACTGGCTGAAAAGACTTGATTCATGTGAAAAACTCTAGTATCTTTCCATAAGATAAGAAAACATTTTTTGCCTTTCCAAGAGAAAACTACAGAAACCTAAATGTGTACAATTTTAAACATTTTATAAAATGTATTAATTTTAATAAAGGATATGTTTAAGTCATGTAGGGACAGGCCCACTTTTCATGTAATTAATGGAAACTAACATGAGCATCTCTCCAACTTTAGATAATTTACGGCAGTTCACGATTAGCAAAAGCAGGATACACTCTGAAGAAGGTTGCAAGGCTTTGAAAGTCCAAATTCATATACCCATTTAAGAGCAATATTGAGCCAACAATTACTGTTAAAAGTATGTTTTTAGATTGTGGGAAAAAAAATAGAGTCCATCCATCCATCTTCCATCCTGCTTTATCCTGTGCATGGTCACAGGGCGCTGGAGCCGATCTCAGCTGACTAGCTGAGGGCAGGATACATCCTGGACAGGTCAACTGTCCATCACATAGCAAACACACAGAGACAGACAACCACACACTCACACTCAGGGGGAATTTATGGTCCCAAATAATATCACATGCATGTTTTCCGACTTTGGGAGGAAACTGGAGTACCCAGAGGAAACCCACACGCACACAGGGAGATCATGCAAACTTCACACAGCGAGGCCCCCGTCGATATTTGAACCCAGACCTTCTCACTATGAGACAAGAACGTAAACCACTGCTCCACCACGTGGAGGGAGGTATTTGGAGAAAATCCTCACACAAAGGCAGTACACATAAACGTGACACAAAAGCTCAGATTGAAACTGGGGATCATAGAGTGAGAACCATTACACCATCATGGATACACCATTCTTAGCATTTCTACCAGATATTTGTCTGACTAAGTCTCTAATGTCGAGTTGATGCAGCATCAGATTAACTATACACAGCAGACCATAAGGTCTTACAATTTTGTGGGATGAAAATTTGTTATCCAAAAAACAAAAAACAAAGGAGACAAAACAAAATTAAAAACAGAACAACATTTTTTATTTAGTCTTATTTCTCCTTGTGTTTCATGGCTGCACATACCCGTGTGTCCTGGTAGCTCTCTGGTGACACGCACGTTGCCCTCGCGGGTCTTCAGGCTGTATATGGAGCAGATGTTGTCCAGACCACCGCAGGCTACATAGTTCCCAGAGGGGGCGTACGCACAGGTCATCACCCAGGAAGAGCGCAGTGGAATGGCGTGCATCTGAGTACAAAGAGAATTATTTCTTTACATAACATAGTAAAGTCCTTTAGCTTTGATGAACGACAACACATTTTAAAAGATGAACACAATAAATTAGTTTCAATCAACAGCGATGATGGTGACTTGTCTTTGATTGCAACAGATTCATAGCAGTGCAGGATTTATAACCAAAATGCTCTGTTAAGGTTTTTAATCCAGCTTTGTTTGTCATACTTTATGAATAACGGTGACAGTCATAATCATACCTTATTTGTTGTGTAGCTGTCCCATATAATAAGCTTTCCATCTTGCGAGGCACTGACAAGTGACCTAAACATAAGTGAAGAAGAATTACACAAGGCCCATCTGCAGAGAAACCAACATGATCATAGATACATGCACCCGGTTTATTCAAAGCAATGGGAGCCAGCCACTTTACAAAATACTATGCTACACTGTCAGTCCAAAATGTATACAAGGCATTTGTTCAAGAAGCATTCTGCCTGAGCTCCCTACTCATGTCCTTTACGTTCCCTTTTCTCCCTTTCCTGGCGGAAACCTCCCCATCTAGAGAAGCCTCCTTTAATGTCCCACTCCATGTAATATTCATAACCCCAGTTATGCAAAAGTCCCTGTGTGTCGAGTGGGAGGTGAAGGCCTGGCAGATTGGGGAAAGCACGAGAAAGACATCAAGGTGGGACAGCTAAAGAAAAGGCAAGGACTGAGGTAATAGAGTGGAAGATGTAAATGGGGCAGATGCAGTAACAGCTGGAAACCCCCCTCCCACCCTGACTGGGTGTTTCGGTCTCTCCGGGAACAGGAAGTGGTTTGATGCTGCTGCACAACAATCAAGAGGCATGTCATCACGCTCAAATGTCAGAGGCTGTTTACAAAATAAACAGTCACCTCCTGCGGGGTCGCCTAGAGAGTGCTCGGCACACCCATACACACAACTAGTGGGACCAAACAACAGGTAACAACAGCATTTAGCCTCATAGTCAAATCACAAGTTACATTTTAAAAGCATGTTACAGTAGTTAATAGACTGATATGCAATTTTGTTAAAAGACAATCATGCATAATTTCTAAAAATCAATCAATCAAATGACAAGCTCGAGTGATCATCCAATCAATTTCATACAGATTAGAAGAAGTTAATGCACTACATGCATACCACAGAAGGAATACAAGCATAACTGCTATTCTCTGTGCGACTCCCCTCGGTGCTCATAATTGTAGCAAACACTTAAAAAAGCAGTTTGTAAGATTGAATTTAATGACGATTTCATGTCTGTATCCATAACAGACGGTCAAATCTGGAGAGACACCTTTTCACTCAGTGGTATATTGTGATATTCAGTCAGAACAATGCCATGGATCTTACAAACTACATTTTTAAGGAAATATCAAAGAAGCTGTAGGTCACAACAGCTTATCTCTGTGTCTAGAGACTATCATTACTGTGCTCATAGTGAAGGCATAAAACAGTGCGAGTACTTAGATGTACAGTAGTGGTGAGGGTGATAGTAGTGGCAGTCATTAATGATAGTATTAGTCATATTAGTAGAAAAGTAGTAGTTGTGGCAGTGGAGGTAGTAGTAGTAGAACTGATAGTAGTATTGCCCCACACCTGGGACTCCCATCACTGCCCCAGTGCATTGCATTGGGAAACAAACGGACAAAGAGAAAGATAAAGAGTAATACACACATTAACACATATGAAAACAAAAGCTCATAATTCCAGTAATGAAAGATGTTATGAAATCCTCATTGTACTGTTGCAATGTGTAATAGTGAGTACACTGCATTATGTGCCTTCTTAGTGACTTGTTTACAACAGTGATCTACTAAAACCAGTTCTCAATAACAGTTGTTTAGGAAATTGAACAATTAAAAACAGCTTTCCAGGACAGACAGATGTTTTTCCGTCTGATGTCTATATTCACATGTTTGGTTTATGTTTGAAATATTGTGATTTTTTAGGGATGAATTTGAAATATTGGGAGTTGAACTGAAATGGAAAACAAAAACAACTTAAAACAATAGCAAGGGACAGCAAGTAGAGGAAACAACAAATGTACACCAACCGTTGACCTGAAGATATAAACAAAAGAAAAATAATATACATTTAACATCTCCAGAAATATCTAAGGAATTGCAAAAGTGTTATTTAAAGGAAAGATAAGCCTTTTGTTGTAAACCTAATTCAAAAGAACCTCCTATAAAAATGACAAAAACAAAAAAAAACAAAAGAAAGAAAAACTGAATAACTCACTGAAGATTAGTAATGTCCTTGAAGCTAATATTTGTGTTGTTAAAATAATCAGCACAATACCTCGAGTCACTCCCCCAGTGCATTGCATAGATCTTGGCCAAGTGGCCCCTGAGAGTGCGTCGCGTCCGCATCTGTATCCGGCCCACTGAGTCCAGACCAGCTGTGATCTGCCAAAACACAGGAAGGAGTGTCAGCTGTTACATGTGTTTTCTGACTGTGAGCGGAAACTGAAGTAACCATAGAAAACTCCCACACACACCGATGGAGAACATGCAAACTCCTCACAGAAAGGCCCAGGCCAGATTTCAACCCACAACTTCTTCGTTGTGAGGCGAGAGCTCCAACCATTATGCTACCATAGATCAAGATTACTAAAAACTTTCCATTTCAGTGCTTAGACAGGTGCATAAGGTTGATTTTGACATTTCTAATATGGTCTGCAAACGATTTTCCAGAAGTTACTTTTCTGGGGTTGGAGGTACAAATAATTAATTTCCTCAGTTTATGCGGTCCTTATTAATATTCATTTATTTTTTCTGTTCATCGGATGGCTGTGGCTCGGTTGGTAGAGAGGGTGTCCCCTAATCTTGGGGGAGCTTTAAGCCTCGTTTACACTACAATGACTAGTGTATACGCAAAACTTTCTTCACTTTTGGGGGGGTCCGTTTACATGACACCAGTGTGTGGATGCACTGTATCCGCAAAGTTTTTATGTCCGCTCCCAAGGAGGTGGAAAGATTCTTTCATGGTCGCTATTCCCTCCTGCAGAGACTGCCGGAGGCTATGAGCGCTCTTACTGCGCATATCTCTCCTCCTCCCTCCCCTTCCTTCTGCTCATCCACTTGTAAAAAAACATGGCGGACCGGTAGTGATATGACTCACGCCCGTATACTAGTTTTATCATCCAGATCAGTAGTTTTTTAGTTGAGACTCACCCGATTGCATCCAATGCGTCATCAGTACATATGATGTTGGGTTCTCTCCATTTTCTTCACGTTTATAGTGTATTGTTCTCTGCACATATGTCTGTGTGGTTTCATTACTAAATCAGGCAACAGTGCCCTCCCGTGGCCCGGCATACTAACTACATCGTTGTCAGTGTGTCTGCTGCTGCAGTGTAAACACACTCCTTTTTTTTTTTAATGGATTAGGTGTCACGGGAAACGTTGTTGTGTAAACGGGGCCTTAATGTTTCTTTTGGAGTTTTGCATGTACTGTCAGAGTGTCTACCAAAGATCCGTTAGACATGTTTCATCAACGGTGACACTAAACTTGACAAACAGAATTCCATGACTGGCTCTGTCATCCAACTATCTGCCAGTGAAAAAAAGGAGTCTTACCTGTGACAGAGTGGAATCGCTGCATGCTTTCCTGGCATCCTGCAACAAAATTAATGTTAAAAACAAAATAAAAATCTGATTTTTCAACCAGCAATATATATGATTTTTGTATTGCCTTTGCACCAAATATACAAAAAGACAAAAATAACAAACTATGCCCTGCCACATTACCTGTAACCAAAACTGAATATCTCAGTAGTCCTATTATGCTTGTATAACAGTAACTTGACATTTATAATGTAATTCCCAGAATCAAACCTTTTCACTTGAATAGAATAGAATAGAACTTTATTGTCACTCTGTGGCAATGTTAAAACACTGTTAGCAGCAGTAAAATGTCAAACAACCTCAGTCACGGCAATAAAAACACAATACCAAAAATACAAAACTGTGGAGAAGACTAAAATATTGAAAAGCAAGACTGGGAAGAATAAACAAAGTATTTACAAAAGTTGAAAGGATGAGACTCACTGGCGCACGTGCACGCGCCCACACACACAAACATTTTATTGTACCCGGATCTGATTGCGTAGCTGCTCAGCTTCCTGCCGCAACTGTTCCAGCTCACTCATTGTCCCTTTGTGATGTCTTCAGGCCACTACTTCACTCCGAACACTGCCTGTTGGGAAAACACGGACTTGCACGCATGCACACGGTCGCACTCACATTCACCCACCCAATCACACACACAGACATACACATGTACGTGTGTGTCCACCCACTCTGCCAGCTGACACCTGCAAGACAGAAAGACAGAAATACTATAAGTTCAACAGACAGACATGTAGCAGAGGACTGGAACACTTCCTCCAGACAAACAGAAGTATCATATTTGGACTCCAACAAAAAAAGCTGCAAAGGGTGGGGAAAGGTGGAGCTGGGTGGCAGCTTAGTGGGTGGCCTGACCCTTCAAACACCATTAGTCTGGTTGAAAAGGCTGTCTGAGACAGGCACTGACCTTTCCATACTCAATCAGCCTTTTTGTGTTGTTGCACAGTGCAATTTGATCAATCTGCATGCATGCATGTGTGCAAGCCCTGGATTGTGGGTAGGTAGGTAGGTAGGTAGGTAGGTAGGTATCACATCATTTCTTTAAATGTGTATCTGGCTTAAGTGTGCTAGACTTAGCATCTTTAGAATAGAATGGCAGATTAATCCCAGAGGGAAATTCTTTAAACTTTGTACAGACACAACAAGTCAAAGGTTTGGTTACATGATTTTTCATTCTGTTCTTGACTATTTACGTTGTAGTTTCTCACTTAAAGCATAAAAACTACTGACACAGTTGGGGGTTTATTCAAAATTGAAAGCACACTGGTCCAGCATGGCCAACACAGCAACCTGCAGCGACATGCCATCCTATCCAGTTTGAGTTCAGTTGAACCATCATTTATTTTTCAACAGGATAATGCCCCCAAACACACCTCCAGGCTGTGTGAGGGCTATTGGACCAAGAAGGAGAGTGATGGAGTGCTGCTCCAGATGACCTTGCCTCCACAGTCACCGGACCTAAACCCAATCCAGATGGTTTGGGATGAGATGGACCACAGAGTGAAGGCAAAAGAGCCAACAAGTACTCAATATCTCTGGGACTCCTTCACGACTGTAGAAAAACCATTTCAGGTGGCAACCGCATGAAGTTCATCAAGAGAATGTTAAGAGTGTGTAAAGCAGTAATCAAAACAAAGGGTGGCTACTTTGAAGATTATAAAATATAAAACATGTTTGCAGTTATTTCACACGTTCTGTTTACTACATAATTCCATAAGTGTTCATTCATAGTGTTGATGCCTTCAGCAAGAATCTACAATGCAAATGGCCATGAAAATAAAGAAAAAACATTGAATGAGAAGGTATGCCCAAATGTTTGACTGATATATATATATATATATATATATATATGCACACATGCCTGCATGTATGTACGCATGTGTGCCCTTGCCAGTTGCCACTACCTTTACCTTGGGGAGCATGAATGTGGGTCAGAGAGCACTTAGACACTCCTCCTTTACAGTCTGTTGTCAAGCAGTCGAACCCTCTGAGATTAAATTTTCAGGTCCATTTTCTATAATTCAACAATAAGCCAAAGCCCAGCCCTCCCTCTCCCCAGGAAGTCATGCAACATAAAGACAAGCCTCTGTGTGCTTCAGCCTCTTTATTGCACATTTATTCAAACCCTAATGTGACATGAGTTACACACTCTATACAAATCATCAACAAGACAAACTTTACTAAACACATCACAAAGGTCTCAGTGTCAATTTGCCTATTATGCTGCACTGCTCAACGACTGCCATACAATAACTGCAATTTGCATCTCTGCTATGTGGACTACCCAAAATGCCCAAATAGGTCTTCTACACTCAGCTAATTGTTAATCCAAATTTTAAGCCAGAGACATATGCCAAGGAATGCAACGAAGAGAAGGATGTGTAAAACTATGCAAATAATAATGACTAGTGCTGAGAACCACACTAAGGATTTTCCATCAAATTAGGAAAAACTGACAGCGCCAATGGGATCCGATCTGTGTCACAGATACTGTGCCACATGAACATACATGCAGACTTTGAGAAAACACATTTAAGTCATTTAAGGACCTAAGCTGGACACTTATAACTGTCAAAGTGAATAACCACATGAACAGCCAAAAAGAAGCTGTCAGAAAGATAAATGGCCGACAGTAAAGGCCTGGATAAACTTTATCTTTCAGTAATTTATAGTAGTATTGCATAGGATCAGAGCAACAAAGGCACAACTGTGTGCAGGAGCTGCCCATTGTTTAGTACATGGTGCTAGTAGACAGGACAGCCTGTGACTGTCACAGTTGGGTATCTGTGAGGGCAATGGGAGGCAATGGTTGCTTCTACCCTGTCCAGACATTTAACCACCCAAAGCTCCATCCATCAACCCTGTTCAGTTTGGGGACAGTGTATATGAACCGGAAACAAAGCGATTGTAGACGTTTGAGATTATGTTGCATAGGACAAAACAGGTACACTCATCACATTCATATTTATCTCTACAAATCAATGTCATCAGTTAGATTGGTTGACAGAGATGCATTCTTACATCTGTTATTACGTCAGTGTATGAATGAACCAATCAACAAAAAAACAGCAGACTAAAGTCCATAAATACAAAATATAAAATGCATAATTACGCAACCTAGTAAAAAGTCTAGGCAGGTGATCTTTCTGTTTGGAATGTGCATGCTTTCCCTCTGTCAGTTTTGTTTCTTATTTTTTTTCTTGATACTCAGTTTTGCTCCCTCAGTTGAGTATTTGAGGTTAATTGGTGACTTTAAATGACTCACAAGAGTGAATGTGAGCATTTGATATTTTCTGTCAGTTTTCCAGCCCGATGATGAACTGGTGCCCTATCCAGGGCGTTGGCCATAAACAGCTGGGATCGGCTCCAGCCAATCAATATTATATAATTACATCATAAACAGAAGTGCCCTGAAATTGAATAATGACAATGAACTGAAAATCTCTGGATTTCATATGACTTGTTTATTATGGAAGAGAGCTGCAAACACCCTATACTAACATTCAAACTTTCATTTTCAATTTTATACACTCACAAAAGAAAAAATATACTGTCAATTCTTGTTTTGTTCCTCCAGAGGATCCATAGACCGACATCAAAATATGAGCATTAGATCATATAAACATATTCTATGATAAATGTATTCATATGGGGCTTCTTGTTAGGCTGACTTAAAGTAGAGAGGCCTAAACATTTGCATCGTCTGTGAAGAAATACTGACAAACAAAAGAACAGGCACAGGGGTCCAAGAGAATGAATGACCAGGAGGTTCAGGTGTTGACCTTACGAACATGCAGGCCTTGACAGAGTCCCACACCAAAGATTGCTCTAAGCACTTCTACATAAGTGATTACAGTATAGTAATACTGTCCAACAGGACAACATTAACCATTTGTGTTATATTGTATCAGACAATCACAGGTATTATTATTGAATGGGAACACAATTTTAAAAGATTTTAACTTTTTTTTTTTTTTTTTTTGCTGCATTAGTCCTTTAAAATGAATTTTCTAACTTCACTTTTTATATAACCATTTTTAAACAGCCTGAATCTGTGAAATTAATATTTCCTTTGTCTTCACCCAGAATCAACATGCAAGCATTGCCTTATAAACTGCAGAAAGAGCTTAGAAGGAAAGTTGTCTCGGTTTGTTGTGTTGATGTCAAACTTGAAAGCAGCAGCAAAGCTCCCCCAGCTGTGAACTTGTTCAGTTACCAATGACTAATCCAAAAGGTCCTGAAAACTTAGGGAATGTTTGACAAAATTCAAATATGATAATAGGCCACACTGTTCCTTCCAGTTAGTCAATTTCTGTGTATATCAAACTTACTAGGTGAGAAGAACATATGATATGATCAGAATTACAAGAGTCACAGATTCAAGAAATCTGCGTCTTTTTATTTTGACCACAATTTATTAAGGTTGAAAATTTGTATCACGACAGACCTGATTTAAGAAAGAGTCAACCTCTTTACGTGATCAGAGTTGTTCGAGTGGTTTTACATCTAAGAAAGTGTTCATACTAGTCAGATAAGTCTGATTGCCATGTCATAGCTGTCCTTGTTTGGAAGTGTGAATGCTGATGTCTTTCTTAACCATGTTTTAGTACGTGTTTTGTTTATATCTGTTGTGTTTTATTTTTATATTTTGGGCTGTTGTAAAAATTACAGAGTGATTGCTACTACTGCAGAGAGGAGTCACAAAATGGAATACAATACTTGAGGTTACTGGACAATCTAACTGCCATCTGTATCACAATAATAAACATTTCTTTGATTTCTCAGAAAACAAATTGAAACCAAATGTAGTCAAACTGCAAATACTGAATCACAACTGTAGTTGAGGGTCACAAAACAGTTACCTTTTTATAGCCATTGAGGCCTTTTGTGAAATATCTTTGAGGTCTATTTTTTATGAGCATGACATGTTTTTTGTTGTTCTGGCTACTATTCTGAAATTTTTTTAATATTAGTATCTCTTAAACATGTCACTTTGGGCAATGGAAACGGATGATCGACATTTCAATCATATGGTATATGCAAAGTTTGAACCGATTAATCAACTGAGAAAACTACTGTTGAGTGTGTCAATTTCAAATGTATTTCTGAAGTCATTTTTGACATTTAAAGGACAAGGGCTTTGATAAGCACTCTCACCTCAGATGGAGACAGCCCGTTTACCAGGTTGTCAGTGTTTGTATATTTTCCAGATATGTGTATTGGGTTTTTTTCTCCCGGTAAACAACTTTCATTCCACTGTCCAAAAACATGCATTTGAGGTTAACTGGTGCCTCTGAATGTGTGATTGTCTCTCTGTGTTTATGATGAAGTGGCAAACTGTCCAGGATGTACCGGAGACTGGCTCTTGAGTTAGATGAAGCAGCATAAAAAAAATAATCTAAAAAAATGGATGGAACATAAAATACGGAATAAAAATGTAAAAAACAAACAAATAATACAGGAGTTACATTGAATGTAGCTCCTTCCATATAATCCAGCATCTCTGTGTTCAGTTTTACCCCAACAAAAATGCATTTCTCAATTCATATTCCACAGTTCCTCATACATCAATAATAATAGATTTGCCCAATTTCGGCTACGATTTTTGGTTTCCCAAAGAATCTGGCAATGATTTTATTTAATTTAGACGCCCTGCAAGAATTTGAGATTGCTACTTGGATTACTTCAATACATGTCACCTCCCAGATACTGAAGTATGGCCTCACATCTTTGCTTTGTGTCTTTAGCAACATATGGGTTCATACTGAATAATATTCAGCATACACCTAATATTCTCCAATCTCGTTTTCCCTTTTTGCATTGGAAATATAATCAACTCTTCTTTCAGTATAAGTTCAGTTAGTTTTATTATATTATACAAGTTGTACAGTACTACAGCTCCAGCATTTATGAAACTTTACCTCAGCAAAATTGCCAGCAAATGAACATTTCATAACAGCAAAAATGGCTCAATGCAAGCACCTATGGATGGAAAAAAAAAAGATACTAATCACTCCTCTCACATGATATGTGTATCAGTAAACAACCAACCAACCAACCTACATCATCAACACATATTGGCAATGGTTATAAGAGCCTCTGATTACCGACGATTGTTTGACAAGCAACAATTTGCAGGAGCAGAGAGCTACATCACGCAACCAGTGGATGCAGGATGAAGGCGGAATGGCATGTATATTTAATAGAAAAGAGAGGATGGGGGAAAGCGACGCAGGGTATCTTAGTAGCACATAAAAGAAAACGGATGCACGGTATAAAACCACATGAATATGTGGCTCCTGGTTAACGACTCTCTTACTGTCACGTATTGACAGCGGGCAGAAGGCCACGTTAGTGAAGCAGTGTATTCTAAATAGTGGAAGCTCAGTATAGAGGCAACAGCAGTCAGGGCATCGTTATTATAACAGCTTCGCTCTCGCTCGGAGCTGGCTGGAGTATGACAGACCATGTCATAATTTCCCATATCATCACACATCAATACAAACAAGAACTAAACCGGTCTGAGTGGGGACGAGTTTAGCCTTAAAAAAAACACACGTCAAACTATCAAGACAGAGCCCACGTCCTTACCTGAAGAAGGCTGTCTGTTCCTCTGATCGAGTCAAACCGCTCCGGTTTCAAACGGCAACCATGCCGACAGCTGTGAGAGAAATCGTGAAGACAGCCGCGTTAATTTCAAGTTTTTTCCTGCGATTACAAACGGTCAAAACAAGCGTAACTCTGCTCGAATTTGACAACAATTTACACCAAGCAGGCTAATCACCACACCCATGAAAGTGGGAACATGGCAACAGCCCACGCTGGGGGGAGTCCAGTTGTAGAGTGAGGAATATGTTCATTTTCTAGAGGAGATCATGCATAAATGAAATAGCCATGATGTACAAATACATCAAATATTGAAGAAAAACTCAAAAATGTATATGATATACCATAAATTTTTCGTCAGTATTGTGCTAATTCCTTATTGCGTACCCTGTCGCCGGAATGGTACGGTCCTCTAGCCCCCCGATAAAACGAATCGAACGGGATACAGGAAATAGACACGAGACTTATAGAGTAGTAGTAGTAGAAATGAAAAGTCGTATTTCAGATAGGACGTTTTCTACAAGCTTAACAGAATTAAATCTGCTATCATTTTCCTTCATACTAATATTCCAAAACAGGGATGCAACTGCAGTATATAAGTATTAAATCAGAAAAATGTAAAATAGTAGAATACAGTTGGGGTTTTTTTCAGGGCAACCTGTTAACCACCTGTGACCAACTTGTGACCAGTCCTGACTGTTTTGTTTACATTTCTATTGCACTTACTTCGTAAATATAATATAATTCATACAGAATACACAACAATTACAAAACTATATAGTTACCAAACTGAAACTCTAAAAGAAATATGTGAATGAAAAAGAATTGAGATTGAGGAGTTTTAATAATTGAATCTTTTTTTAACTCGAGGTTTTGTTTTGTTTTGCTCTTGAATTTTTTTCTCAATGTTAAAATTAATAATTCAAGTAGCCCCTTTTTGGCTAGTGTGAATTTCTCAAGAGCATTTCAGTGTTTTCCATACAGTCAGTTCACTGTATTGTCATTTAGTAATTTTTTTGCAATATTTGTGTATAGGTGGAAAATGTTTCTGTGGTTCAAACTCATTAAATAATTACCTTGATTTCTGTCCCTTTAAGAAAAGTACATGCATTTCAGTTAATCAGTTTGCATGCTCAGTAAGGTATCACCTGAAACTAAAAGTCTTACTTCATCAGTTGATATGAACACAGTGTTAATCTTGTTTTTTTTGGTGTTGCTTCAAAGTTGGAGAAAAAAATACAGTACACACCAGTGAAGACAAACCAGTTATTAGGATCCAAAATGTGAAAAGTCAAATCTCCGGGGTTTGGATTGGACGAGGAGACAGCTGTGCCAAGTCTCACCCCGGCACACCACAGTTGGCTTGCAGTGGGCTCATTGAAAAGGATCTCTCTCCATTGGGACAGGATGAATTTTTAATGGGGCCAATGAAAGGGAGCAGTGGGATAGGCTTTTCCATATCTCTGCACGAGCCACAATCAATAGAGGGAAGATGAAAGTTTCCCAGCCCTTGGTTTCCTTTCGGAGTGGCATGGGGTCAGATTAAGTCTAATTGAATTCACATACACAGCAGTAGTTTAGGTGTGTCAGTCCAATTTCCCCCTAAACACATTATAAGGATTAGGATTAACATGAGACAGGAGACATATGTGGTTTGTTTGTCATTAGGGCATCTGAGATTAAGCTTTTTGTTTATTTGTTCTCTAGGCAACAGTCATCTGTACAACATGAAACAGGATATTATTACATATTATAATAATACTGTCTGTTTGTCAATCTGTAAAACAACTTCCTGGAACTGTCATTAACAGATTACATGGCAGATTTGTCAATATGGACACTTTAAAAGTAACAGTAAGTATGATATATGTATGTTTGTGTTTTGTTTTGTTTTTTATATATGTGTGTGTGTGTGTGTGTGTGTGTGTGTGTGTGTGTGTGTGTGTGTGTGTGTGTGTGTGTGTGTGTGTGTGTGTGTGTGTGTGTGTGTGTGTGTGTGTGTGTGTGTGTGTTAGTCCTGTTATGAACAGACAACCGGCCCAGGTGTATCCTGCCCTTCTGCTCAATAACAAGATGGACTCCAGCCCTCAGTGATTCAAAGTTTGACAAAGCAGGAATGAAAAATGGGTGGATTGATGGTAAACGTATAGCTTAATGTAACAATTTTCCAGTTGGAAGTTTTCTTTAACTTGATTGAAAATTTACAACATATTGGATCACGTCAGACCTTTTGTCACATCACATATGAGATCACTCAAAAATTACTGATGTCATGAAGTTGTGATAAATCATGCAGCATTATGTTTTTTTTTTAAATTTCACCACAATCATGGGACCAATTTAAGTGAACTACGGTAATGTGGGATTAAAAAACTACTTCAGTGATTATCAATCCAACCTTCTTCTATAACACTTTATCTTACATTTGTTACAAAGGTTGACAGGTTGTCAGCTCATGACAGGGCAATCGCGCACACACACACACACACACACACACACACACACACACACACACACACACACACACACACACACACACACACACACACACACACACACACACACACACACACACACACACACACACACACACACACACACACACACACACACACACACACACAGAACACATATAGTTCATACACAAGTTTCCATAAGTCTAGACTTGAACCTGGGACATTTGTGTTGGGAGTCAAGAGTGCTTATCACTATATCACCATGATTCCCCCTATGATTGTCAAGAAGGGAATTAAAAAAAATCCCAGCTCTTGAGCCCTCTGCTTCAGTGAGCCCAAAGACTGAATTCATTAGTCAGCTGAGAATCACAGTCAGTGCATCCAAAAGCAATTCCTTGGCCTTTCAAGTTCCTTAGCCCATTGCTTGGCAACCAAAGGAAAGGAAGGGAGCAAATCAACACTGTAAAAATAGCACAATAGCTTGGTGTCTATAAAAAAAGGACACACATGTTGATGATGCTATAAATAGCAACCTTATGCCTATATTAGGTATTATGTACCGGAAACTCAACTGTATTGTTGATAGTGAATAAGATATTTTTGAATTGATGCAAATACAACAAGAGGAGTGCCCAGGTAACTGAGCACAATGCGAAAAAAAAAAAGATGCGGATGAATCCTGTCATTTGAATAGGGAGGATTTAGGAACTAAAATAATCATGAAGAGCTGTACTATTCCATCATCAAAAAAAAATCAAACAGGTTGGCAGGGTTTCCCTATCCAAGTTTTTTTTTTTTCTCTCTAATCAGCTGTTTTGGATTTTTTCAAAATTATTTCACTAAATTTGACTGTGTCATCATCCATGACAATTAAAAAACTTCCAGAATAGATAAAGGAGGACTGGAATTACCATGCCTCAAAGAATATTTTCTCGCAGCGCAAAATCAAACTCCTGATATACTGGTGCATGAGGGGATACACAGCAAAATGGAAAAGTTTAGAAATAGATATGAAACACAAAGAAGCATGGAATTTAATGGCAGACAAAGACTTAATTTGTAATAATTTAGATAATCAAGTAAACCCTATAATTAAAACTTCAAATGAAATATGGAACACACGGGTGAGGAAATATAAAGTAGACAGAGAGAGACAGACTTTGAGTTGGTTTGCATGGGATCCAAGATTTATACCTGCTACTCATGATAAAGGCTTTAAGCAATGGGCAAATAAAGGGATCACAGCAATGTGCATAATGACTGAATAAGGCAAGCTGCTGAACTTTGATAAACTAAAGGAGAAATTTGGACTAGGGGAACATGATCACTATCAATACCTGCAAATTAGAGACTACTTTGAAAAGAAGATAAAAACTGATACAACAAATGAAATAATAGAGGTTTTTCAGAAAGCATACAAGGGGAAACAATGCGGAGTAATGTTTAAAAAGGTTTAATGCTACACAGAAATAGTTAATCTCTCTATATAAAAGAGAAATGGGAAAAGGTGCTTGGGGAACATATCTCCGAGGAAGAATGTGCTGTTATGTGTAAAACAGTGCAGGTCCACGAGCTCCAGGACTTGGAGAGAACATAACTGGAAAAAATTTACTTAAATATTTTATCACTCCTAAAATCAAGAGGAGAATAAGATCATGTGGATTGTTGGATGTAGACTGCACACACATATTCTGGTCTTGCCCCAACAACTGGGACAAAATATGGCTAACGTTAAATATAATACTAGGATATCAGCAACACAAACTAACACCCCCAACCGTGGAGCAATGGTGCGTGCACTGTGGAGGAGATTCATGTAATGGAGAGACTTACACATAAACTGAGACTGCAAGAGCCACAATTCTATAATAAATGATAAAAATAGACAAATTACAGAAGACAGGAAGAGGATGACACCACCATTACCTCTACCGGACAACAAGGACTTGAATCGTTGCAAAACTGAATACAAACAAACTGAAAAAAAAGAAGAAAAAGAAAAACTTCCAGCCTAAAATAATTTAGGCATTGAAGTGTCAAGTTAGTGATGAGAATAAGGAGTGTTATCAGAAATACGTGCACCAGTTGTTCAGAGGCAGTGAGATATGTGCTGCATGCGGTCTTTACATACTGTATTTTATCATCCTTACTGTGTCTGAGTGTTAAAAGAAGTGGGATCTCTGCTTTAGATATCCAGGCAGTGTAGCAAACTGAGGTTAAAAATAGATCTATTTTATCCAATTCAGTTTCACAGGACTGCTCAGAAACCACCTCAGTGTGAGGGTGTGCAAATTGAGTGGAGATAATTGGATATCAATCAGAAATTCTCATTATGTACATTTTATCTGCGCTATGTTTTTCTACATGCAGCGAGACAACCAAACACAATGTAATACTTCCTCTGTATCAAAGGCAATTAATAGGTGTAGCCACACTCAAACCTTAAAAGGCTTTATCAGGGCTGTCTTATCTACCAGACATCTCCCGGGGAGGCTGGCCGTTGCTAGGGTAACCCTCACAAATGGCAACTGACGTCAGCAAGGTTAGGAGAAATACCGAGGAGAGCTGGAGCTGCTATGCATAATGGATTATTGAATAAAGTGACTGAAAATATGCATGCCATGCTGAGTTAGAAACCACTCTCTCTTTCGCTCTCTCTCTCTCACTTTGATGATGAAAATAAATCTTGATATTTAGGGGGTTTCACTTGCTGACTGACGCAACTTTGGCATAATAGGAACTGTGAAATTAACCAGCTTGCATCAAACATTTTAAAGATTATATAATAATTTGCTACATAATGGTCGACTTCCAAAATTGGGGAATTCTACATAGATTTATTGACAAAAGGATTTTTTCTGAAGTGGTGTATGAGCAACTACATAGGAAAATATAAAATTAGTCCCACATTTTTTATTGAACTCATGTGAAGCCACTCCCAGGTATCCGAGTCTCCCATGAACAGAGAAAGGGAATCTGTCCCATCAGAAATCCCCTTTCCCGGTAGAGCCCACAGTGACATGTGCATGTTCTCAGAAGGCATCGCTTCACATCTTGTTTAAGACAAGAGCATAAGTATGAGTGGTTTACTCTGTTCCCGTGTCAGGTCCTTGTCTAATCTCAGTGCTATTGTTGGCCCATGAGAGACTTTCACAGCAGCAGCATTTGAAGGGCCCTCATCGTTTCTATGATAATACCGCTTATGTTGTGTTGGAGTCACACTATTGACAAGCAGGACACTGATTGTGGAGTCAGGTTTACTCATTGCACAGGCCAAATTGTTGCTACCCAGATTTGGAGAGCGAGACAGAAACACCTAGATGCATAAGGAGCAACACTGTCTCCGTTTTTGACAAGGAAGTGAAACATGAACACTAACAAATCATTGCTATAAGGTTAATAATATTTTACATCAAGTATTCTGTTCATGATTGAGACGAAATTTGCTTCAGGTCAACAATTGGCACGCAATCAAACACAAACACAAAAGAAAACAACAGCGGAAGAGGTGTAACTGGGTAATATCAATTCAAAGAGTAAATAACTAGTGATTGTAAACCCTTTTGATTGCTTTTTGCAAGTTAAGATGGAGTTATTGTGTTGTTGAGAAAGGTGAGTGAAACAGTATGACCAAGCTTTTCAACTTAGGGTCACTGGATGCTGGAGCCAATCCCAGGTGACTATGGTGAAAGGCAGAGTGCACCATGACAGATCACCGGTCCATCAGGGGGAAACATAGGATACAACATGCAAACCCTACACTCAAAGGCTACCAGGCCCAACTTTGATTCAGACCTGGGATATTCTCTCCAACCACTAAGTTTGTTTTAATGAGAAGTAGTAGAAGAAGTCTGTTAACAGAAGTGAGAGTGTTCTAGTCCTGTAAAAAACATTGCCAGTTCTTTAAATCACAAGCCACACGAAGCATGAAATAATGTGCTTTGAATTTCCCCAGAAGCCATGGCGGGGAAAATAGTAGGGGACAACATTACTGGTGTGATAATGCTATTTTAAAATGCTGCCCATCACCATAGCTGCACTATGATACCAGATAACCATTAAGTTATTAGCTACCATAATTATGTTTATTTCACCTTTTGGAGCACCACAGGTTGTAAACACAGACAAACACCAATATACCACCTCCTTGCCATGTGTGAGCCAAACACAGAACACCTTAAAAAGAAATGAGTTTGACAAAACCCAAAATGACACATATTTCAATACTGCTGTTGAAGCTGAATTGCCTTCCATTTTCACAACTATCTCAGCTTAAAATCAATCTGTGATTTTCAGTAATATATCCCAAGTCAAACATAAGTAAAGGGCTTCTTTTTGCTCCTATGAGAATTGTCTGTTTTATCCTGACATCAGTGAGTTTGATTTGACCCGACATCACAGATGAATGAAGCCATGTAAACATGAAAGTGCACCAAAACAATTAAATTTGGCAAAATAATTGAACACGTTTTACCTTTTTTTCAGTGGAGAGGAGCAGCAGAGGAAGCAAGTGTTTTCTGCATATGTCCTTAATCACGACCGGCACTGAGTGCTGTGGTTTTCAGTTCTTCCTTTCAGCTGTGAGTGTAGATGCTGCAAGTAGGAGCAGTGAAGTGAGTGAGAAAGAGACGGAGCTGGAGTATGAGGCGGAGAGCTACTGAGTGGGAGGGTGAACATATGGGGGGCATGAAGGATGGGAGCAAGAGTAGTAGTCTATTAAAGGGACAGAAACCGTTTTTAGTAACACTACACTTACAGACATTAAAGCAACAAAGAACACAAGTTTAGGTCACTCAATGTTTGTAATATTGGGCAGGACATTTATGCAGGTTTTGATTGATGAGGACCTCACTGCTCTTAAGACAGTGCAAGTTAACATAAGAAGGTAAGGTATTAAGGTATTTGAAAATTGAATGGGTAAGTTTGGATTAGATGAACGCCAATAACACTGGTACTTATAATGGATAATTATGTGAACACCTCACATTGGGATACTCCAGACAGCTTAGCAGACTCTAAATAATTTCAGGTTTTAAAGAAGTTTGATGACTTCCTCTTTTTACATAACAGTGGGAAAATTAATGAAGCAAATATGGAAGTTAGAGTGGTTGAATATTTGCACAATGCAGTGCATGCACACTAGTTTCAAGATCTGGAGAAAATTCAATTGGAATAATAGATTTATCGTTGCTCCAAATATTAGGAGAGTGACCATTCATTAAAAATGCCGAAGTGCATGTGGACATAAAGATCAACACATAAATATTCTCATGCTGCCAGGCCTCTAACATGCAGGACAGTGGATCTCCAAGACCAGACCACTGCATTAGGGGATTTGTTATCAGCATTCTTAGCTTTATTGACAACATATTCATTAGATTGGTGTGGTGGGAGTAATCTACAAAAGGTAGGCTAGGGGCTTTGCGGGACCAGGGTTGAAAACCGCTGTTCTGTGGAGCCATAAAACAGACGCAAAAAGACACTGTACATGTTGTAATGCAAACAAAACAATGATTCACACAGAATCTTATGAACTAACAAAACTTAAATAAGGATCCAGTGTAAAACAATACTTTTTCATTCCATAAATGTTGTAGCGATGAGTTTTTTTTTTCTGCTATGAAGTATGGTAATACGACCAATGGTTTCATTAACAATCCAAATCTAATCCGCTTGAGGTTAAGAAAAAAAAAAAGGCTGACGAAGTCCAGATGTCAAAATTACAACTTTTATTTTTTGCTATTTAATTGCCATACAAAGACAGGTTTGTTCTTTCAGGATTCATCAAATGTAAATTACAGAATATTCATGTGGTAAATGAGGTGCAAATTGCCTGTTATATTGACAAACTCTCGGTCATTATCAGACTTCTGTTATTGTGGAAAACCTGATTTATTCAGTTAGTCTTTGATGAACCACGATCTACCAATTCAATCTACACATTAGTAAGACTATGCTTTTCTTACTCAGAAATTAATGCATTATTTATTGTACAGTATAAATCAGTTACAGTCCTCTATCACTCTTAATTCTTGTGCCTGTAGAAAAGTGCATACCAACATTTGAAACAGGATTTGACCCTTAACACATTTTGACAGTTGTTTAAATCTGAGATTCATATCTAAAGCCACAGCAACAGACAAAACTTAGTCTAATGACACAGATCCAAAATTACTCAATTTTCTTTAACTCAGGCTGACCTTTCTGAATGCCAAATTGTGTTCAGCTACATTCTACTCCTGAAGATATTTAGTGTTGCAGCCTAAACAAAAAAGCAGCCAAGAGCTTCACTCAAACTTGATCCCCTGAGCCAGAGGAAGATCTTTGCTGTAGTTGATTGTGCATGTTGAACGCCTCATGTACTGCTTCCAAGAGTCACTGCCTGACTCTCTGCCACCTCCTGTATGCTTTTCCCCACCAAAGGCACCACCGATCTCGGCTCCACTTGTAGGAATGTTGACATTCACAATACCACAGTCGGATCCTTTGGGCCCTAACCAGCGGAAGACCCGACCCATATCTTTGGTAAAGATGCTGCTGGACAGACCCTGCTGGACCTCGTTGTTCCAGGCAAACGCCTCTTCCTCCGTCTTGAACTTGAGGACATAGAGGATGGGGACAAAGGTTTCAGTATGGACAATAAGTGCATCATGAGCCAGTCCTGTAATGATGGTGGGCTCGACGTAGTTTCCAGGACGGTCCATGACCTTTCCTCCACAGACCACAGTTCCACCCTGCTGCTTAGCCTGCTCAACAGCCGCCAGATACTGCTGTACAGCTTGTTTGGTATGCAGAGGACCATACATGGTGCTGGGGTCCCAGGGGTCTCCAATGCGGACTTGTTTGTACGCTTTGGTAATCCTTTCAACCACTGTGTCGTGGACACTCTCATGCAGCATCAACCTTCTGGTTGTGGTGCAGCGTTGGCCTGCAGTTCCCACAGAAGCAAAGACAGCAGAAGGCACCACAAGATTCAGGTCAGCATCTTCAAATACAATGATAGCGTTGTTTCCACCCAGCTCCAACAACTTGCGACCAAACCGTTCTTGCACCATCATGGCCACCATCTTGCCAACATGAGTGCTGCCAGTGAAAGACAGCAGATCAACACGCTCATCCTTGGCCATGGCGGTGCCAATATCTGCACCACCACATGTCATAGAGCAGATGGCACCAGGCAGGTTATTCTTCTCGAGCACTTCAGCCACAATCTTGGTGACCGCAACACTGGTGAGAGGAGTTGTAGGGGCTCCTTTCCAGTGACAGACGTTACCACAGGTCAGAGCAATAGCATTGTTCCAGCCATAGACAGCAACGGGAAAGTTGAACGCTGTGATGATGCCAACAAGACCAACTGGGTTCCACTGCTCAATCAGGGCATGACCTGGTCTTTCCGATGGCAGCATGGGTCCCCCAATCATTCTCGATAGACCAACAGCATAATCGCAGACATCAACGTACTCCTGAACTTCGCCCACTCCTTCAACATAGATCTTGCCCATTTCAAGAGATACAAGACTTCCCAGAACATTGATCTTCTTTCTTAATGCGTCACCAATCTGCCTCACAATCTCTCCTCTTTTAGGTGCAGGGATATCTGCCCACATCTTCCAAGCTTCCGTCGTCTTCTGGATAGTTTCTTCATACTCAGCCAAAGTGGCCTGGGTAACTCTGGCAATAGGCTCATTGTTGGCTGGGCAGTATGATGTGACGACCTCTCCACTGCCTCCCCAGCTCCCATTGTACACTCCTGGGTTGTCCTCTGACAAACCCAGTTCTTTCAGCCACGAGTATTTGGGCTGGTTGATGAGAAGACCTGACATGGCTGCTGCTTGTTGGCAGTTGGCAGATGCAAACTTATTTTTCAAGAGGAGCCTGGTGTGCCGGGCAAATGTCAGAGTCAAACAACGCTGCATGAGTGCTGTAAACAAAGAAGGGTATAGATTATTTTGATGTTTTCAGGACATTGACATAATACTTGACACAAGAATGTAATCAGCAAGTTACATGTTCACTCAACAGCCATTTACAATATCGATTTATTAAAAAAAAAAAAAAAGTTAAGGAATGACATTGAATTGTTCAAAACACCAAATAAAACTCTGGATCCCAAACAACTTTTTTCTTTCTTGACTTGCTCAGTCTAAAATAACAATAGATCTACTTCCAAATCTTACAAAAACAACCCATTCTAGTAACTCAGTTCACACAGTTTTGTTTGTGTGCGTCAGACGACTTGTCAGAATTTTTTTTACTTCATTTCTCAGGTTAATAAGTAACATTAAAAACAGGTGTCACAGTCCAGTGCAGTTCATGCGTGCTGAAAAGTATGAAGAGGGTCAACAGCTGTTCAACTAGTGACTAGAGGGTTTAAAAATAGGAGGTTTCTCACAGAGTGTCTTTTGAGTAGAATGAAACAATGTAATTAGAATGTTTGAATTATTCTTGCTAGAAAAAAAAGTCAGTTTAAAAAAACTAGCATTGTTGATGGACATTTCTTAATTACATTGGGCATAGTCATTTTGTAAAAAAAAAAAAAAAAAAAAACTGAAAGAAAACACTAGTTACAGATTTTTTAAATATGACCACTCGGAAGGGACTCATTTTATTCTTCCAAAATGTATTGATAATAAATGTAGATTTAGGACAAACTTTATTTGGACAAAAACAAAAAAAAGTCCTAATGTCACCTTGAGATGTTAACATAGTATTTTGCAAGACCCATTAGATGACACTCATAGATCCGTAGTTAAAAATGCAAATTGCTGCAGCTCCAGCAATGTCAACTTTGCTCAATCAAAAGCAGCTGTTAGTTGACATGCACATCAAAAAGAATAATTCACACTTTCAGAAGCTGGCAGTGTACCAACCAGAAAAATCTAAACTATCGAAATTATCCTAACTTTCACTAACGTATTGTGTTCAAACTCACTTTGAAACCCCATGTGCTGAACAATCCTGATAGAAAAGGTTTCAGATTACCGTTTGGCTGATTTTATGTTGTCGAGTTCACACTTGAAAAAATATAAAAACAAATAAATAAATAAATAAAAACCAGACATGTGTTTTTGGATAGCTGCTCGTTAAGTATTTTGTGAAGTGTATTTCCTTTTAGATCCGTTACATAACCATGTCTCCTCTCACACGAGCTACATGTCCCAACAGGTTACTCAATCATGGTCCTCTAATGCGCCTGCGCAAGTGATCCAAGTTTGCAAACGCACGAGGCTAACATAACTTGAATTTACAGCGTGGTGATTGGATAAAATAATTCACAGCCATGTTGTTTCTAACTACAGTGGTAATAATAATCTCTGCTTTGCATTTGTGGCGTTTCACATCGTGCAGAGTAGTTTGACAACTTCCTACATCATGCAATATACTTAAGTGTAACGACGGTTTCCCAAGGTCTCGCAGCTTTAACTCACGAACATGACGACGCTGCTGCAACATATCAACTAGCATAACGTGCAAAATGATTATTAATCACTAAAAGTAAGTTCGCAGTTGTTGCGGACAGTTTTGACTCACGTTGATATTAGATCCACAGGAGCACGTACCCTCCAGAATCCAGATAATGGAAGACTTTGCCGTCTCTCTATTTGTACGTCACATTTCGGGCGGAAGTTCCGTCGCTGTGCTTTGCTCTGATTGGACGAAACTCGTAAGCTGTGAGGCGCCCGCTTTGTTGCACCGATCCATGCTAACAGCCTCTCTTTGTTGTGATTTACCGTTCGGCGGGTGTGTTTCTGTAAACACTGATACAGTTACCTTTTGTTACACCTTGAAGGATGAGCGGTGGAGTGTACGGAGGCGGTGAGTAGCACATCATGACTGAACTAATCCCAAACTTGCAGTCCACGTCCCGTTGTGTTGCTTTAGCCTACTTTGTAGTGAGCTAGCAATGCTAACTCTGCTAACGTTTCGTGTCGGTCGGAGAAAATAGCTGCTTGTTTTGCTCTTAAGTTAATCAACCGGTGGTTAAAATGTATAAATAAACAAATCACTTTAGTAACTTAGTCTCGTAGTTGGAGATGAACTTGTATCGTTTCCACGTTAAGCCAAGCGCGAAGCTAGCATTGGAATGAATGAAAGAGAGATGGCCGAGCTGTTGAGCACATCGTGAAATAGTTTGTTTCATCTTTAATTAAACTAAACGTTGTGTGGGTCACGTTTGACAGAGATCAGGGGAAATAGAAGCTCATTATGTTTACACATTGCAACTTATTTCCTTTCTGTTTGCTTACACGTGTCTTGACTGATCACCAACGCATCTGGTTTCCACTCATTTACATGATTGGGCCACATTTCTCCTGTTGTTAAAGTAACAACTATGCCTACTCAGTTGTTGAATTCATCCCCACACATGAAGCACCCTTATTTATCTTGTTTCGTTTCGCCAAGCACATATCCCACAGGTTTACTCAACAATTCTGTGCTGTTTTTATATGAGTTGCACTTGTCCAGTAATATTTTTCATATTCATTCCATTTACACAAAGCTATAAAGCAGTACAACAACAGACCAGCGTGCAGCCCCACATCAGTTTGAGAGAGAACTTCACCGTGGTAACAGCAGCATTGGAAGCACAGTATTTCACATGACAATAGTGGAATAGTTCTTTATTGTCATTGTGGAAGCAATATTAAAAGATAGTGTTTTCAGCAGTAGAATACCTGGCTCAGGGGAAATGTGCATAAAAGATCTGAACTAATGTACAAAAAAATACAGTGTATCATTTTCTTAAAATAACCTTTTCATTTGTCAAGTCAATCATTATTAACAACATTTTATTGCAACTCACTGATGTTGATATTGTATTTAACATTACAGTTTGAATCTTACCAAAGCATTACTTCTGTTTATTGTAGATGAGGTGGGAGCGTTGGTGTTTGACATTGGCTCTTATTCTGTTCGAGCTGGCTACGCGGGAGAAGACTGTCCTAAGGTATGTGGATCACTTAGGTGACCTGATTAACTCTGTCTTTCTTCTCTGAGCGCATCTTCATCTCCCCTCAAGGAGTACACCAATGTCAAAGAAATGAGGGCTGCCTCCCTCGAGACATACAGGATATTAAATTGAGTTCAGATCCTTTTGGAAACCCATGCTTTGGATTTTGTGAATGAGTGAGATGTTTGGGAGCAAATTGCTTTTTGTTTTTTTCTATGTAATGCTGATTTTTGCTACAGCCATACTTTACACAAGTTCCAGATAAAGTGTCAAACTTTGATTATATGAACTGATGTCATTAGTCTCTGTTTTTCCCCCCAATCTTTCTGGTCAGAACTGAGCAACTTTGTTGTACTCAAATGTTGTGGTGACAACTGTGGTACATCCTCCTGACTCTGTAAATATTTATTTTTTTAATCTAAGCAGTTTCTGTGATGGGCTGGAAATCAGTCCAGAGTGTACCCTGCCCTCGCTCATAAATAGTTGGGATTGGCTCCAACACCCAGTAACCCTACACAGAATAAAGCTGTACAGAAGATGGGTGGATGAATGGAATCTTAGTGGGTTCTGTATAACTGGTAGCCTTTGAAGGCATGTCTGGATTGTCATACCATCTCAGCTTTGTGATGGGATTTAAAGCATTTATAACTGACCATCATTTCAATTTGTCAATGTGATCCAAACTACTTGTATGTCACAAGAATAGACAGAAGAAGATGTCTTTGAATATCTTCTGAGTTGTCGAGCTGCAGAAGTGTACATGATGTTGCAAAGCCATTGCTGTGACTTAACATACCCATGAGTTCAGTTAGACACATTGTCTACGGATGGAGAATATTTGGTGATGTCACCACTCTCTAACCCAACCAAACACATAGTGATGCAGGATGGTCATTGTGGAAGCACTCGTCAGGATGGTCTTTGTAGTTAAACTATAATACTATATATAAACTATAATAATAGGTTTGAATTGTACCTAAAGGTATTTATGAGTGCTTTCAATGGAAAACCCTGCTTTCCACCCCCCTGCCAGCTCAGAAACACAACGTGTAGAAGCTGCTGTTTACATGATGCTTTGCTCATTATCGGCAAAAACATTAGGGTTTCCAAACTGTTGTACTGCTGTTCTGGAATGTATTGATTTAGGGTTTGGTTGGGAAACAGCTTTGTGATAAAAGTTTGTGGAAAGTGACATTGATAAATAAGAGCGTGTGAGAATATGCATTGACCTGCTCTTTGTTTTTGGTCATTCTCTGCTCAGGCTGACTTCCCCACAGTGATCGGCGTGACTCTAGACCGAGAGGATGGCAGCACGCCGATGGAGACAGATGGCGACAAGGGCAAGCAGAGTGGCACCACCTACTACATCGATACCAATCAGCTGCGGGTGCCCAGAGAGAACATGGAGGTCATGTCTCCACTCAAGAACGGCATGAGTGAGTGTTGCGTTGATGAGAAGTTTTGCATGTCTTGCATGTAATTTACAGACAGCAGCTGGGGTATTTGCAGTTTTATGCAGTGCATGTTTAACCACATAACAAAAACTGAATTTTTCCACGGGGTGTCTGTTGTAGAAAGGTGAACATGGGTTGTCATTACAAGCATTGGATGCATGGGTTCATATTAGCAATGAATATTTTTTAATTGTGCGTGCTTGAACTGTTTTCGTAATAAGACATTGCTGAGGTCACGATGGATGACTGCTGTTCACCTGGAAAATTAATATTATCTGAAACACGGGGCAACATCAACTCACACATATAGTATCCTGTCGAATGAAGCCAAGCCCCTTGCTATGTTTGGTTTGCTGCCATATTAGCCCACAAGTGATCTTATGCTCCTTTACCTAATTTACCTCAATTTTTTGTTACACAGCTAAAGCCAAATGTGGGTCAATTATTAAGAGCTTTCCTTGGTTCTCATCTGGGGTTTAAGCTGCACAAGTCATCCACACTGTTCATTCTGCTAAATGTATCCACATTTCCTATTTTACATCTTTTAAATGTTTGCAGCCTATCGTTTATATAATTGATTTATCTGTGGATTTTCTCCATAAAATCATCTTTACTGTTTCTTTGTTTTATAATTCATTCAAACTGTACATATGTTGTGAACCAGTTTAAACATGTATCAATGAATAACTGTTTCATTGTGTGGTATTATTTGTTGTTAATGAAAAAATGTTTGTCCAGGGAACTCGTTTAACATTTTCTTTTTAAATATTCATTAGTCAAAGCATTTAAGAATATTCACATAATTTAAAGCTGGATTATCAAAGTCCCTTTAGTTCGTGGGCCACGTACAGCTCTCTTTGCTGTTAGTTGGGCCAATACCATGATAATATCAGTTTAATGCCAGCATGACAAAAAAAGTCTTTTTTTTTTTTTTTCAAGTGCAGAAAATGCAAGTGCATTGTGAAAATGTTGCGATTTAATGTAGTTTTCACAAAACACAGGATAAAGTTATTATATTATATTTAAAAATCGTAATATTTTGTATAAATTCCCGGCGGTCTAGTTTTTCAGTTAAAGCCACACTGGTCTTACATGCCTGACAACTATTAGTAACAGCAGGCAGAAGACAAATATGCTGGTGGGCCTACCGAGCTGATCATACTCATCAGATTCTGGTCCACTGTAGTTCATCTGTGAAACTATTTAGAGACAAGTGTGACATCAATCTTAATTGCATCAGAGCAGCACTGTGGGACCACAGACCCCCAGAGAGGACTGACCTGGAACATCGGTGCCTGGTGTTGAAATTAAAGCCTAAAAAAGCTCCTCATCGCTCTATTTTCTCCACCATCTGACCCAGCTTAAATGAAAAGGAAAGATGAATACTTTTTATGTCATGTTGGACTGTGTGGCCACAAATGAAATGCAGCCAATGAATTCAATAACATATCTGCTATGTGCTTAAGAAATGCCTTTCTGTACATGACATTTACTAATACCTACGTTCTTGTTCCTGACACCCCATTTTCTTTTCATTGTAATTGTTTTACATTATCTTAACCATTCTGTTTTATTTTCTAAATAAGTAATTCTTCACGTTCACGCACACCAAGACCTAGATTCATATGCATGAACAAATTCCAGTGATTTGATGTCACAACAAACTTGGCTCTTGTTTTCTCTTTGACCCTGTTAACAGTTGAGGACTGGGACAGCTTCCAGGCCATTTTGGATCACACGTATAAGATGCACTTCAAGTCTGAACCCAGCCTGCATCCAGTGCTCATGTCAGAAGCATCGGTGAGTTCACTTTCTATTGTTCTATGCAGCTGGAATCGGTACTGAGTTGCTGTTTTTTGAGTCAAACAGATGTGATGAGGTGAAGATTTCCAGTGAGGAGTTTGCTTTCCTCACTGGTCCTCTTCATCACTTGGATAATTGCATTTGTTTGTGTAGAGCCGACTGTGAGGATTTGTTTCTTGATGGACTGACCTGTTCTTTTTTGTTTTGCAGTGGAACACACGGGCAAAACGGGAGAAACTAACGGAGCTGATGTTTGAGCATTACAACATTCCCGCCTTCTTCCTCTGCAAATCAGCAGTGCTGTCTGCGTATCCTTTACTGTTTCATGTCTATGTGTGGAAATCGTCATTTTTCTATCGGCTCAAGTTAGAATGGCCTCAAACAAAAGCAAAAATACATTTCTATGATTCAGATCTCATTAAAGCACAGAAATTTAATAATCAGTCGAGGATGTTTCCATGAAACCTTATTAATTAAATTAGTGAAACGATAAAGCAAAAAGCTTTTACATTTGTGTTCCTTCATCACAACAAAAAAGCTAGAAAGAAAAAAAACAAATCTTATAGTCATTCAAATGTAGGTGTTCCTTTCTATTTTACTGCCCATTAGTACCTATACACAGTTCCTTCTTTGTTGGGTTAAAGGATAATAAATCTGTTTCAAACATTTATATATTCTGTATATATATATCAATACTTATAGTGTGTTACTCAAACTGTCATTGAGGTTTTTAATATCTGGAGACACTTTTGTTTTTATTTATTCAGGGACCGAACTGTTTTCCACTTTTAAATCATGAGAGTTTCACATGTGGTTTAAAGAAATCAAAGGTTATGATGTTCTTTGAGGTTAGTTATATTTAACCAGGCCCTACTTTTTCTTGTGCTTCCACCATTTTTGTTCACAAAATGCACAATCTGATTCTGTATTCCATGTATGTTCAAGCACATTGCTAGATTGTGTCCTTCACTTGAAATACTCCAGCTTCGCCAATGGGAGGTCTACAGGCTTAGTCCTGGATAGTGGAGCCACACACACCACAGCTATTCCAGTGCACGACGGTTACGTCCTGCAACAAGGTGATCAGTGGTTCTAAGTGATTCATTGTTGAAAATGCTGACAACTTGCTTAGGTGACCTGAACAAACCCCACATAGCGAACCTGTATATTGTGAGAGAGGGAGAGATAGAAACATGATGGTCTTGATGCTTCACTGTTGAGTGCATGTGTTCTGTGCGTGTGGCTGCCATCTGCTGGCCACAGAAAACATTGCAGCCTTGCAGTTCAAACGAGTTGCTGAAACTAATGTTGGGTCATGATAGTTTTGTGTTGTATGTTCTGTTTTTATGTGTTATTGTCAAACAAGATGGGTGTTCACTGAACTGTCAGGATCTTTAAATCTATTACAGTTTCACCTTATTTGTGATTTGCGATTTAAACTAGTTTCTAGAATGACAATGGTTTATTTTACAAACTATTGTTACCATCTAAACAGTTTTCATGTGGAGGGATTATCTGTGTAGCAATGAGACTAGTGGACTGATAAGGAAGTTTTGACCAGTGCTTATGAACGTCGTGGTGAGAAATTCCACTGAAATACACTGTTGGATAGTATTGTGTTAAACCTGAATCTAACTTTTATTTCCCAGAAATGTTTTGATGATGTAATACCGATATTGAATGCCAATTAATTACATATTTTACTTATTCTCTCTGACAGGCATTGTCAAATCACCATTGGCCGGAGACTTCATGAGCATGCAGTGTAGGGAGCTATTTCAAGAGTTAAGTGTTGAGCTTATCCCGCCCTACATGATTGCATCCAAGGTAAAAAAAAAAAAATATGCAAATCACATGTTTCAAATTTTCCTTCAATGTTTGATATGATTTTACCACATGAATTATATCATAAGCCTTTAACAGTATTTAATGTTGTCTTCGAGACAGAGTCAGCCACAGTCTTTCTGTCATTACAGGATCCAGTGCGGGAGGGTGCTACACCGAGCTGGAAGAAAAAAGAAAAGCTACCTCAAGTCACCCGCTCGTGGCATAATTACATGTGTAATGTAAGCAACTGGATCATTACTATGTTATTTGTTTTGCGATTTGGTGATGATTTAGAATTGGAAGTAGCTGAACGTGTGAAAACTTTCCTGTTATATTTTGCAGTGTGTAATCCAGGACTTCCAGGCATCGGTGCTACAAGTGTCAGACTCACCATATGATGAACAGTAAGAGCTCCATGTGATGCCCTTTGTTATATGAATACATTTCATGGTAAAGAGGCCACTGTGCTGCCATTAGAAAGCAAGTGGCGTGTACCGATCATATAACATGAAAAATAAAAATGCACCACAGGCTCGTAGAGTTTTAAAGCAGATGTTTGGACACAGCTTTCAGTTTGCAGAAAAACAAGAGGTAGAATTTGACATGAATGTAAATTTGGAAAAGTCTGTTGGAAATACATATTTCTATTCTTTAGCCAACAGCTTCTGTACATGCGTGCACCCTAAAATTACTAGTCTTCTGAGAACGCCACGTGTCAGTCCCATCGTTGGAAACTTGACTTACCCGTTATGAAACTGTTTCGTCAGGGTTGCTGCCCAAATGCCCACGGTGCATTATGAGCTACCCAACGGCTACAACTGTGACTTTGGGGCCGAGAGGCTGAAGATCCCAGAGGGTTTGTTTGACCCCTCCAATGCTAAGGTTGGTGCTTCATCAGTTTAATATAGAAGCTCAAACGTAGTGATTGTACCTGTTGTCCTACATCGTAGTAATTATATTTCCTCAGTTAAGAAAACCTCTATTTATTAATTCCAGGAATGCTTTGTGTGTTGTAATGTTGTTCGGTGTGATCACCTGCAGGGTCTGTCTGGAAACACCATGTTGGGAGTTGGACACGTGGTGACGACCAGTGTGGGAATGTGTGACATCGACATTCGGCCAGTGAGTATCGGAAGATCTAAACTACATTTGTTTTCCATCTCAGATTTTAAGCAGTTGAGCGGGAAATAATTGTTTACAGATATCTTGAAAAGCTCAATGACAGTAGGCAAGGATTTAGATGAAGATGCCATTTTACTTTTAATATGCACCTTGTATGACAAAAAAAAGGCATTGAATGTTTTTTTGTATTTGGAATCTACCCAGAACTATTTTGTCTCTATAACCTGCCTCAGATTTGAGCCTAAATTTTCAAAGGTTTCTGAAATTGAAGAAACTTGCACTGACCTTCGATCTTTTGTTTCAGGGTCTATATGGCAGTGTGGTGGTGACTGGAGGCAACACGCTCATTCAGGGCTTCACTGACCGACTGAACAGAGAACTCTCTCAGAAAACCCCTCCGGTAAGTTAAGTCAATAATGATGCTTTTCTAAATATGACGATTCACACTCTTAGGTTCTCCTCAGGTTTGTGCTACAAAATGAAACAAACTGCTGCTGTTCAACAATTAGGTTTTGATGTACAACACTACTGCTCATTGACTTGCCACTCTTTTTCCACATGCATTGTAGATGGTTACGATTTGAGTGTTTGTATAATTGCAGAGTATGAGGTTGAAGCTGATAGCCAACAACACTACTGTGGAGCGTCGGTTCAGTGCTTGGATAGGGGGATCCATCTTGGCATCACTTGTAAGGACCCACAAGTCAAAAAGACCTTTCATTTAGAGAACAGTGTCTTTTATTTATGCAGTAATTCATTGGTTTTTGAATGTGTTTTTGTTCAACTTATAGGGAACTTTCCAGCAGATGTGGATCTCCAAGCAAGAGTATGAAGAGGGAGGGAAGCAGTGTGTGGACAGGAAGTGCCCTTGATTTGACAGCAAGTCAAACTCCCATCACCGTTTTCACCACAAGCTCAACATCTTGAACCGTTGACCTCTGGCTGAGACTCAGGAACACTTTGCTGTTGTTTTCAAATCAGGCTTGTCCGTATGCCTGACTGGGATTTGTTGTGAAAATCAAATATCTGCGATTTATGTGTTTTTTTTGTTTTTTTTTAAATTCAAGTCCTAACAGACAAGTCTGTCACCTTATTTCTGAGTTGTTGGTGTGGGATGGAAATCTGTCGTCAGAACTGATGATGGAAAGTACATTTTGTGCATGAATAGTCTTATTTTTAGTTCAAGGTGAATACAGATTTCATTGTTTATAAGTGTTCTGTTTCTTATATCCCATGAACAAATCTCAAGCATGGCCTATCAGTTCTCGCCTGTGCTCACTGGTGTTCTAACACAAATAAATCTGTATTTAATTTTCACATTTTAAATATATTTTCTTTTTTTTCTTCTAAAAAAAAAACTTGAATCTATACTCTTTATCCAAACAACGGTTGCAGGCACTGGAGCCAGTACCAGCTTTCAAAACTTAAGACATCCGCACAGTGAGAACATGCAAGCTCCACATCAGAAAGACCCCCAAACGTAAATCAAATTAGTGTCTCCATGTTGTGATGTTTTTTTCTGTGGCCCCATCTTTAAAAAAATAAAAATAAAATGTAACTCCATCGTGCTAAAAATGAATACACAACCAAAAGTTTAGGGTGATATTATTCATTTTACAAGACAAACAGTTCCAGATCACTCCAATGATTTCTTTACCTGATCCACACGGCAGAGTTGGATCACATTAACGATTAAAGAGCTTGAATTTTCATGACGCAGGGACCTTCATTGTCGGGAATTTCTCTTTCAGTTTTTGCATGGATTGCCTCCTTAGATTCTCTTTGCGGACTTTTTCCCGAAGGATCTTCTCAATGCGCAGCCTGCATTACAAGCATTTTAATTATTGTAACACAGCATAGATTTTATGATTTTCATTTAGGATAAACTTGATAGCATTTTAAATATCTTACCTTATATGTGGCTGGACAAATGATGGGGTGTAGAATCTCCTGCGTGTGTATCTTCTATTCATGTACCAAGGAATCGCGTGCTCCTTGAACCGATACCTGTTGGGGGGAGGGGGGGTATCTCAATATGAAAATCACCCTTCACAATATATGGTGAATTCTCAAATGCGATTTTGTAAATGGGACTACCATCCCCTCACAAAGAACATCAGATTTAAACCAAAATGATAAACAACTAAAATCTCTTGCAATGTGAATTAGGTTTTTCTGTGTCATATTTGTGTAAACAAGCTTGGCTAAAATAAATGGAGACGCCAACGATTCATTCAAAATGAAGGTGATGATGATTGTCTTGGCTGTTTGCACTGGCCAGAGATTTCATCCTCACCAGTAGACATGTCCGAATATGTTCCTCCTCCAGTCTCCTGGTCGGCCTTTCTCCTGTCCCGTCTGTAGCAGACGCAGCGCAGTCTCTCTCTCCTTCACCACAGTTTCCAGTCTAATCATTGACCGCTCAATCTGTGGACAAAAAAAAAAAAAAAGCTTTACCCTGACCAGAGTTCTAATTTCCTATGAACACAATTAACAACTCTTAAAATGTAGGTCTTGCATCACTAATATGTCATGTATAACAGGCTGCACGTGTCACTTCAGCATCACACCCACCTTTCGCAGTCTCTCTGGACTCGGCATCTGAACTCTTTGTCGTTTTGCTTCCTGCTCAAGCGTGAGCAACATGTTCCTTTCTTTCAACAGCACATACCTGACAGAATGACAGCGATACAAAAAAGTTGGAAAACTGCTTCCTTCGAGAAGCACCAGGAACATTTCCACACCGCTCACCATAGTTTGTGTAAATCCTCGTTACTTTTTGTTCTTATTTGCTTGGCGGTCCATGGTGCACCTAAAATGTGACAAACCAAAATGTGTCAAATTATGCCATCTTGCATCGCTAAAACTTGAAGCTAAGACAACCCTGTTTATTAGTCAGCGATAATGATCATCACCCACAAGATGCACATTCAAGTGAATGTTTTTGCTAAAACTACTGATGGTATTTTGTTTTGTCTCTTAAAAGCTGTACATATCACCTGACTTCACGGTGGTCTCTCCCCAGTTCTCTGTGGCATCAAAGAACTCATCCAGTCCTCTTCTGTTGATGGTTGTGTGCAGAGCTCGACACTGAGCTGCAGACTGGATGGGACTGCTCCAAAACGAGGGAACAAGTACACGGTTTTCCCTGACGGATGGGGGGAAAACAAAAGTCATACAGATTTATTTGTAATATTGTACTCAGCTTCAGTTTGAATATTTTAAACAAACTCGACTTCAGATAACTTGAAAAGGCTCAACATTCAAGCAGTTGCTTTCTGCTACCTTTCATTACAACCTGAACCAAAATTAGAACATTTCTCCCCCTTTATCATCAAATATGTGATGTGGCTTCACATTTACCTATGAGTAATTCTGCACATTATGAATTTCATTATTTCACTCTAGTGCAGTTATCCAAAACATCCAATGGACTGGCCAAGGTTTGTCTCAATTAAACAATGTTGGACTTGTACATTGCAAGGCTGCATTTATCTGGTTTTAGTGATAGTAATTTAATCTATTTTAAGAGAGTTGTACATTAACTGATTGGATCCATCTAAATATATTAAGAAGTATTATTAGATGATCAGATTATTTAATTCCAGGGCATTAGTCCTGATTGTTGATAAATAGTTACAATATTCAGAGGAAAATTTGACTGTTTTAAGATTTAAACGTTGGTTTACGATACGGTCACCGTGGACGAGTACGGTGCGAGGACGGCGTCCATCATGGAACTAAGAGTTCAAACCGTACTGACCCAAACACATCCTTACTTGAAAAGATGAGTCCACAATTTGTTTGAAGTAATAGCAGGGTGTTGAGTCCTTAATGTTGAAGATATCCTGCAGACGCTTTGAAACTGCTTGCAAAGAGTCAAAACGCGTCCTGCCGAGGAGGACGCCGCCATGTTTGATATGGACCTCCCCCTTTTCCCAGCATGCATTTCTCTATCTTTTAATCAAATAATTTACTTTTTCTAAAAACAATAATAAATCCATTATCTTTATTTAGGTTCTTATTCATCACATATTTCACTTTATTATTGAATAACAAAGCAAAGATACACATGGGATAAAGAAATACAACATTTTCCGCCCTTAGTAAACATGGCGGCTTCAGCTTCATTTCCGTTTCGTCCAATCACAGCTCGTCTTGTTGCTCAGTCCTCCAACAGTAGCGATGGTGGGCATGAGTGTTCTCAGGTCTGCTGCTGCTTTTGCAGCCAGACTGAGTCCTTTAAAATCTGGAAACAATGCCGCAAATCTACTCACCCGCGCAATCGCGCGCACAGATAAAGGTACGAAACAACCCGGTGGTACAATGAGTGGCATATTTAATTGCTAACATAGCTGTTAGTTATCATGACCTTGCGTTGGGACTCGTTAGCCTGCTAACATGAGCTACTTGCTAAAGTGCCATTGCCAACACAAGATAGTTATTAATTGCTTTATCCTGACAAACTCCGCTTAATTTAACTCTAACTACCTTTTTTAATATTTCTTGGTCGTGTTTAGTGACTTGGCTGGTTTACTGGGTTTAAGTGTTACTTTAATCGTCCTAGTTTGTGTTATGTACATTTTTTAATCCTTAAATGTTTGTTTACGTGTGTTAAGCTGACCTCTTATGCATCATTGCAGAAGCCTTTTGCTTCGTTTTACATTTTTGTTATTACCATGGTATGAAGCAACATGCTATTAAATATAAAAATCTCTTTGCACTTATTAAATTCACACACACACACACACACACACACACACACACACACACACACACACACACACACACACACACACACACACACACTGTAAATACACAGAAATACAAACGTACACAGAAAAGTACACATATACCATATATATATAAGTTTAACGTGTCTGAAAAGCAGTAGGAAGAAGCAAACGTTTTCACATTTCTTTTTAATAGTTTTGATACTTTAGTAAATAGCTTTCTATTTTCTATTTTGACATAGCAACATAATGATCTCAATGAGGATTTTACTTGTATATGCTTGATTTTTAAAAGACATTAAAGTGAGTATCAGAAGTGTGAATTTACATGGGTTTGTGTGGTTATTTTGATTCCGCAGCCTCAAAAATGAAATTCACTTAAGATATTGAATAGTTGGTCATACCTGATTAGTAAATGTGTTGGAAATGTGCGCTGTTGGTTTGACTTTGTGACACTGGAATGAATTTGAGTAGCCAATCATGTCATAAAGTGATGCTTAGTTAATGGATGTAGAGCAGTAGTGCTTGTTTGGAGAATGAGCAAAATTGATGTACTTTGATTCAATGTGTTATGAACTCAGACTTGTCTTGTGGCAATCTGTTACCACAGTTCAAAACTTAAAATGAAATTCACAGTCATGACTGTAAGCTTGATCCTGTTTTGTAGTGGCTGTCCGCTGGGGTCACGGAAAGAAGATGTTTATCATCAGACCTACTGATTACTATGACAGGAGGTTCCTGCACTCATTGGTGAGTTTGAATGGCAGTTTTAACAAAAATTATTTTTTTTTTTCAGTACAGTGCATAACACTTATCCCCAAATCAGCTTACAACTGTAAATGACTACAAAAGACCATAAACAGTCAAATTTACAAAAGGTTTATTTTTCGTGGAGAATTAAAAAAGGAAAGGGATGAGGCCCGATTCCCTCATGCAAGTTATTCCAGAGCAACGGGATCTTCACAGAAAAGAAACACCTGTTGCCCATGGACTTTAATCTAGTTCTAACAGTAATGAAGAACTGCTGGATGACCTCAGCCCTGGTCGGGTTCATATGGAGTAAAACATTCAGCAATGCAATCAAGTTTCAGTCCTATTCTCACCTTTGAGGAGTCAACTGAAATCAGTTCTGAGACTGACTAGCAGCCAGTGCACTGAAGCTAATATTGGGGTGATATTTTCATTTGTAGTTTTTTTTTTAAGTAAAAAGTCTGACTGTTGAGGATGAGAATTCCCTTTTGCACATGTGCCTTCTGCTTTCTTCGCAGCAATTTTACATCCTGCTGACTGGTATTCCTATGGCCATCTTTGTCACCTGTGTGAATGTCTTCATAGGTAAGTAAACACCTTGCCTTGGGTTTTGTCTTGGGTGGTAGTTGGCATAGTCTTTTGTTTGGTTTCGTGAGTCAAAGATTTGAGTAATTTCTACATTTAAAGGAAACTCATGTATAATAAGCATGAATGTAATTCTTTTCTGAAGGTGAGGCAGAGCTGGACGAAATACCTGAGGGCTATGAGCCAGAGCACTGGGAGTACTACAAGGTTTGTACGTTTGTTATCCAGTTTTCAGATGAATTCTTGTGTCACTGGTCTCAACCTTAGAGGAACGCAAAATATGATGTCCTGCACAGAATGTGACACAACTGCTGTCACTGGTCCGCTGATCACGGAACTTTCACCTCCTTGCTCAGCACTACTTTTTCTTTGTGGCGCCATTGTATCCTGTCGTATGATTGGTTGAAGTCCTGCCTTGTATAGCTGTTACCTGTGTGAATCGATATACCGCTGCTGAAGCTTATTAAACAAAGACTGTAGAGAATTTGTGCTTTTGGGTATAACTATCTAATTTCACTGGACTACTTGCTGTTTCATTATAATCTGGCACCAAATTCCACAAAAAGGTACATTTGAGTAAATAATCACAAGTGTGTAATGTAATAACTCGTCTTCAGTAACATCAGGCATTTACTATTAAAGAACTCGTTTCTTACCTTAAGGTTAGAGACCCTCTTGAGAGAAATATATTATAAAAATATAATATCTGATTTCCAAGGTCCAATATATTTTTTATATTTACATTTAAAATTGGAACAGTTGAGGTGGAAAATCAGGAACTTGACACGTTTTAAAAACTAGAATTTTACCTTACAATTGAAACAAGTTGAAGATCTTACAGTGTTGGTAAAGTACAGTTAAAATCAATTATTTTCTGTTTTTATTCCAATATATGTGAAGTTTGTTTTTACCATTAGCTCAATCAGGATTGTAAGTAGGCCATGATATTACAGACATGTGACTGTCATAGAGGGTCATTTCTTGTTGTTTATAGTTTAAACACTGCTGACTGAGGCGTCCCTGGAACCACAGAACATTATGCACACGTGCATTTTGCAGAGATTACTAACTTTGTTAAGAAAGTTGTTTAAGCAATACCTGATTTTTGTTATAATTGTTGCAACAATTGTGTCTTGTCATTGCAGCACCCCATCACCCGCTGGATTACTCGAAACCTGTACGATTCTCCAGTGAAGGACTATGAAAAGATGTTGGCTGCAATCCAAATCCAAAAGGAAAAGGCGGACATGAGGTGAGTGTCGGCCGCTGCATTCTAGCGTCCATAGTAATGGTGTATGATGGCCAGAAGCCCACTGTGATCCAGACGTTTATTCATGACTTCAAGACACAAATTGGTCTTCTAAATGTAACTTAAGCAATAAAGAAAAGGATGTGTCGCAATGCAGAAGGAAAAAAAACAAACTAGAGAGAGCATGGCACAGACAAGAGATCCCAGTTTCTTTTACACATAATTCTAAACTAAATAAAAAAGGAGGACCCTGCATACGTAAATACTAAGGTAAAGCACTATCTGACGTGACTGCGCGCCATAAACCAAAGATGAGTACCAACCCCGGTCTGAGCAGTGAATCTCTAGCTGCTTCTTACGTGACTCCAAAGGATCATAAAGTTTAAAATTTCTTGTGCATTAGGGTCAAAGATATAAACAATCTAAACAGCTGATGGCTATATTGTCTGTAAGTAAGAGTTAGAATTCCAAGCAGCGTTTTAAATGATACGTTGAACTCAGACACTTAAGTAGGGAGGTGAGATGAGACTGTTCCTCTCACTATTCATGCACATCGATTTACAGTATTCTTAAGAAATAGACAAGCTATTGTCCAAGACAGCTGATTAGTCATTCGCTTTTTCTTTTTTTCTTTTTTTAAATACCTGCTGAGCCTTTATGCTGAACCTGGAACCGGCTCTGGAGCAGATTACAGGTTAAGGATAAGTTGCAGTGGATATGTAACCACTGCCGTAGTACTGACAACTCAAGTTAAACTTGGAAAGTCACAATTCATGGTAGCAGCACAGGCCTCTGGACACAAGGAAACATTCAAAACAAAATTGTTGTTACTTGAGAATAGAGTTTTACAGACTCTATGTGTGGGGAATTGGCCAGAATGTTTTTCTTCTTCTTTAATTTGCATTAGTTGTGCTTGAAATATAACCCAGTCCTGTTTTCTGAAGCCTGCCTTTATAATCACCGCCTGCTTGTTGTCAACAGACTGACAGAGATGGAAGTGCGCCGACACATGAGGCAGAAGGGCGATGGCCCCTGGTTCCAGGTGCCCACCCTCAGCAAGGATCTCATTGACTACAGCCCCAAGTCAACCCCTGACAACTAATTCACATGAGGCTGTCGATCAAAGTCACGACATGTTGATCAAAGTCACTGTTTGTAAATTTTTTCCCTTGTCGCGTAAATAAAGTATCTTTATGTACTCTCATTTTTATTGTCTGGGAGAAATGTTTAACTACAGAGGGTGATGTTGAATATTAAGGCTTCTACAGGTTACAATTTTGTCCGTTTTTAAAGTTTATTGCCTGTTATATCGAGCAGTGGGGATTTCATAAATGTGGCTGACAAAAGTTATCCTGTATATCGTCTACATATTCTTTCAGTGCTTCCAGCAGGCAATGAAGCAATGAAAGCACAGTCTTCGTTCTCATAACATTTTTCTGTAATCGGGCTAATTCACATCAAACACATCACAATTTTAGGTTAGTTGGGACTTTCTTCGACCGAAGAGTGTCCGTGTGATGTTTAGGGGATGATAGGTGAAACTAAGTGTCTTAATCAAACAAATGGATGAGTTCTTTAAACGTCATCTACAAATCCAGATGTGACACAAAAACTTAGATAATTAAATGAAAGTTTTTTTTCTAACATTAAGTAAACACCTTGGCCAAGATGCAAACCTCAAATTAGTATTAGGTAAATATCCTCCACAAAAATATTATGCTTTTATTATCGCGTGAACAAGTGGCATTTGTAAACTCAGTACAATATAAATCTAGAAATGTTTACGTTTCATATGATGGTAATGTGACCAACACCGTATTTCATAATAACAGTTTGGATACTCTGAGCTGCTGTTCTTAGTTTCACCACCAGGTGGAGCAGCAGTTGAAGTGAGCAGGGTAGCCGCAGCTTTCCTCTGCTGTCAGAGCGCAGCCTGCTGATCGACAACACTGAACCCGCCTGTCTCCCCGTTTCTTTTATGGTTTGTTATGAGCAATAATAACAATAATAATATGGGGATGGGAGAAGTGAAATGCTCCACTGGATGGTGGGTTTTGATCATTTCGATCGAGAGGCACAGCATTCTACTTCAGTCCTGCATGTTTTTATGTGTACTGTACAAGGATTGTGGAGGTGTTTCATAAATCTTACTCATTCTATTGACTCTACTTTCTGTCTTAATAGTGTTTAATCCATTAATTTTAATAACTTTATCAGTCATTTAGTTTCCAATTACTTCATATCATTAATTTGTGCTTTTTAAAAGAAACAGAAATATATTTGAATCCTCAGCGACTCCTGTCAGAAGCACAACATTTTATTAAAGCAGTTTCAAAGGAGGGAACCATTTATTGAGTTCATGTTTGCCGTGCGTACAAAAACTATACCTCCGGAGGAGGCGGCTGATTGCCTTGGTTCCGCCCACCAGCTGATGCCATTTAAGCAGCTCCAGCAGACTCCTCATGGCGGCTGTCGGCTGTCATTCTGCCTCCGGACACTTTGGTGTGTGTTTAAATTCGTTTGCTTGATTTTTTTTAAACTCCAGCTCCACTCTGTGAGTTTTGCTCTTCTGTTAAATCTTAGTCAAATTGAATTTTGTCCAATAGCTTGTTGGAGGTACCAGCTCCTTCGTTTTTGAGTGATTTAGGCATTATTGTTTGTGTTGCTCTTTAGCAAACCTGTGTTGTTTGAAACCTTGGTTAATGGCCTTCTAGAGAAGAGGCTGCCTTTTTCTGTTTTATTTAATCCACCAAGCACACTCATGAAAGTCAGTATTGTAGAAAGAGGACATTCATTATTTTATGCGTAAGGACCGTGTTATTAAATCTAATGAGGCAGGTGAGAAATGAGAAAACAGGGGACTTCAGTCATAAAATAGTAGGATATTTAGAATCTTCATCTGTCTTGACCAAAAATATAACCTATCTGGTAATGTGAAGGGCAAAGACGTTTAAAGGAAACTAGTTTTATTTAATTGCAGTAAGTTGTTATTAAATTAAACCGTTTTATATAAATATCTTTTCAAATCATGTCCTTGGTCTTTGTAGCATCAGTTGCTACATGCCCAGGGGGTCAGCTGTCCAGAACAAAAGTGGAGTCAGCCATTGAATGTACTCAGCCTCTGTCTGGTCACAGGGAAGCCTGGAGCCGCACAAACGCGTCATCTGCAGCGCCCCCTGGTGGTGACACTAAGTGACGGCGTCATCAATTACGTCTGGTACGATCCATCCTCAGGCTGAACATTATTTTGATTCACATAACTTTTCTCCACATAAAGCTATTATTTGGATCAACAAATGTATAACTTTAACAAACAAATCACTTCATTTACATAATTGTATTGGCAAAAATATAATTGATTTAAAAAAGACTTATCTAATGACCAACTACTTACAGAGGACCATTGTTGTTGATAAGAAGGTTGCTGGAAGGTTTGCAAAGATGGAGAGGAAGATGGTGCTATAAGATATGAGACCACATTACTGTATATAGTTCGGAAGTACATTTGAGATTGGCATGTTCAAACTGTTGGACTTTTTTTATATGAGACGTTTTGGACTCTGGAGATTTTGAGTTGACTACAATGGATTTTCTGCTGGATTGGATACTTTTTTCTTGGCTATTTTTGTGGATTGGCTTCAAACTGCTCGCAGCTGGATGACAACACCATCAGTAAATTGTTCCATATTCAGTATTTGTGATGACATAGGCTAAGCTTGCCATAGATGCATATTGATGATATTATTGGTTAAGTACGCGGTGCTGACCGTGGTGCTGAAATATTGTAGTCCTAAGTTTATCAGCAGGTTTGAAATATATGGCAGTATCTGGAACATGGATGTGTTTGATAGAGAGGCTGAACATCTCAGTAAAGATGACAATCAGCTGGTCAGTGCAGGTCTTCAGCTGGTGGCCAGTCAAACCATCTGGTCCAGCTGCTTCTGAAGCATTAACCCTCTCATGAGTGGGTGCCTTTTTACTGCCCATACCTGCCCATAGCCTTTGTGATGCTCTTCACAAGGTTCTTCTGTAGAGCTCTGTCTCGCTGGTCTCCTGACCTGGAGGCAGCATCTCTGACTTTGACCAGCAAATATGAATTTTATCCAAATGAGATGTTCTGATTGGGAAAAAGATTTTTGGTTTTTGTAGGCAGTAACGCCTAAAAGCAGAAATTAATATAATCCAGGACAGTCCAGGTGTACGTCAGTATCCTCAGAGGAGATTTCCCAACCTGTGGTATCAAAACCTCGCTGCAGAGAAACAATGGCCTCCCCACTCTACACTTGCAGTCTTTATGGTGGGTTTGCTTCTGCACCCTAAAGCTCTGTATTGGTCAGATATGATCCACCATGGTCCTGGTGATGGAACAAGGTGTGAAGCTGTTGCAGCTTTGTCAGCTTTTTTCAATAGAAACACATCCACCCCTGTTCTTATGGGGAATGCAGTCCTGTCCGGCCTGGTAAGCAGCGCAGGACGCTAACCTGATAGCCTCATCTGGAACGTTGTTGTCCAGCCAAGTCTCCATAAATATCATCACGCAGCTGCAGGTCTTGTCTGAGAGTGACCCCGGCCTTATTTCACCCATCTTGTTGACAAGTGACCAAAGGTTGAGCAGGAAAAATAAAGCTCTGATGAGCTTTGGAACTCAAAAAGGCCTGCATCCAGGAAAGACAACTGTGGTGGATGATCACAGGGTGTGGAGGAAGTGAAGAAAATCTCTTTTCACAACATCCACATAGATGAAGAACCCCAGAAAGCGGGTACGTGTATCAGTGGACTATAAAGGGAAGGCTTCATGAGAGCAACTATAGAGGGTCAGCATTAAAACTACAAAGGCAACATTGACTGGCATTGCATTGACTGCACCAGACAAACATATGGAGAAGGCTGTGCATCTGCACGTCTATAACTAAACATTTTCTAGTCAGCATTAAGTAGCGTGATTAGTCTAATATCATCTTGTAACCTTTTATTCCCTATCAGATTAAGGGAGTAGCGTAAACAAACCTTGCTTCATGCTTGGCATGAATTCTTTTTTCTCTATACACTCCTTTTATAGTTTGGGAAAGTGAATATTTAGCATGCTCCCAAAATACTTCACTCAAAGATACTCGTAAGACCATCTCTACTTAACAGTAACATACATATTTGAGAGGTCCCAATAATTTGTTATATTATCAGAGGGTGTCTGCATCTTTCCAAGAGTTTCATGATTTTTAATTAATTATCTGTTATAATCTCTCTTCAACTCTTCATTTTCAACTTAACAACTCATTATTGCATTTATTTTCTGCCTGTTTTTTTCAGGTTATTGAAATAGATTATTTTTTTCTTGCTTACATTCATGTTCCTGTGCTCCCATTTTCCTATTTTACCCACTGATTCGTGACAGTTGTTATAAATTACAATTAACCGGTTGATTTAGCCCACATATTTTGTAATGAACAGCAATATCCACTAGAGGGCAGAGCAGTGTAAACACAATTTAATTGTCCAAGGCTTTGGCCGGACGAGTGGAGGTTCACAAGTGATCTTTGCAAAAATGCACATTATGCAGGACCTGGTGCGGGTTTTACATTTTTATTAGTTAGCAAAAAAAAACAACCTAAAACCCAACATATTCCGAATAAATTATGGATTATTTACATTGCAACTGTCAAATATGCTCCAAATTAACACACAGTTATGACGTGTTTTGTTGTACTTGCCGAATCCTGCAACAAAGCAGATACTAAAAATGGGAATACACCTGACAAGCACATCTTTTCTGGGTCCTAGAAGTGAAAACATGCTGTAGTAAAGCGTGGGTGGCTTTATGAATCATCCTGAGGTGTGGGAGGAGCCCTTCTGGTAAAATATAAGCGGCGTCACCAGTCAACAGAAGCGGTGTAATTTCTGCGCAGGTCCGTGTATCTTGCAAGAGGGAGAGAGAGAGAGAGAGAGAGAGAAAAAAAAGGACAAAAACAAACAACAGGGCAACATTAGATTCAATCCCCCCCCCCCCCCCCCCCCCCCCCCCCCCCCCCCCCAGGTCCGCGGCCTGTGTTGCAGACAGCCTCCATCAGTCTGTCATTTTATTTTTATGTTTTTCCGCGTCACATCCCCTTGGCCAGAGGAATGTGGCTTTAAAAATAGCATCCTCTCCTCTGACAGCGCTGCTCCGGAGGCTCCGCTGCACTGTGGTGCGAGAAGCAGGAATGTGAAGATGGCTACAGACCTAGGAGAGCTGCTGGTCCCTTACATGCCCACCATCAGGGTCCCCAGAACGGGAGACAGGGTTTTCAAGAGCGAGTGTGCCTTTTCTTTCGACTCTCCCGTAAGTGTCTCTTCCCCAGCTCTCCTCCTCCTCCTCTCTCTCTCCCTCTCTCTGTCAGAGTCTCAGACTCACACACCTTCCTCCTCACAAGCACACGCTCACACACCGGGGCAGGCATGAGAGTTGCTTTGCTTTGACAGTCTTGCTCTGGATGGACTCATAACGTGCGTGAATCCGCTGAAGTGTGTGTGTGTGTGTGTGTGTGTGTGTGTGTGTGTGTGTGTGTGTGTGTGTGTGTGTGTGTGTGTGTGTGTGTGTGTGTGTGTGTGTGTGTGTGTGTGTGTGTGTGTGTGTGTGTGTGTGTGTGTGTGTGTGTGTGTGTGTGTGTGTGTGTGTGTGTCTCTCTCCACGGTGGTCATATTATCCGTGAACCTGGGAGGAAATAAATAATTAATTGTTGTTTACATCCTCGCAGTGAAGCATGGAGGAGTCTTCCTTTGTGCAGCAGCGTGAGCTCAGGCCAATTACACTCAACCACAATGGCTGTAAAACCTCCTTTTAGCTTTGAATTATATTCAAACAATCCCTGCATCATTGTCATGTCTGGTGGTTAATTTGCAGCACCAGTGAAGGAGTTTTCTACTCTATGTTGTCTTAAAGTGACAGACACTCCTGCTATTTAACTACCGGTATATTCTTTTTCTTTTTAATCACAATGTACATCATGGTCAGTGTTTTTTGGTTCGTGAAGGAATTTAATAACCTTTGATTCATGACATGCACAACAAGTAACATTTGTGTTTAATTTTGACACCACATATAGACATCCACGTGGCGGATAGCAGTATTAAAGCAATCACACCTCCTCCTCATTTCTAGAAATGAGTCTTCTCGATGCAGTTGTAGGCTATCAGGTGGTTTTTGTCATATAAAGCGGACCATGACATTTGTTTGAGTGGTCAGTGGCGGGTCGCCTCAATTGTTGTCATTCTCAAGTTTTTTCAACGATTCCATCAAAGCACAGTCTTTTGCTTTTGCATGTCATACTACGTAGATGTAATGGAGAGTTTCATTGTTTCATATACTCAAAGTCTTTCGGAAAGCTGTTTAAAACTTTTTTGGGTTGCCAAGCCCTACTTTTTCCAAATGAAACTGTTTTTAAAGGTGACTCAGCTGTCTGGAGTTCATCATGTTGGCCTGTGGACTGGTTTATTTTTATCTTTGCACTGTTGAGGCTCATATGTCACTCTGGGCCACTTAAAGGTTTATCACGAGGGGTTTATAAGGCCTGTAGTGATTGCGGATTCACGTTAGTTTTGAAGAGGTATTTTGTGAGTTTTTTTTGTACCTGATAGTCGTGGAGTGAGGTGTAGGGATGCAGTCAGGTGTTCTTGTTTTGAAACGAAAAAAAAAATCAACCCTAAAGAACATTAAAATTTAATTTGAGGTCACATGGAGATCTTATGCAGTTAGATGAACGGAGATGTAAAATGTGTTGTACTGACTTTGCACTCAGTCATTACTTACTTTAAGAACTGGTGTTACATGTGTCTTTAAACTGGGGAAAAACCCTGTGGATCCTCGGGACCTCGAAGGTGATGACATTTTGTTGATAAAACATGTTCTCTTATTAATGGCATATAACATCATGGCTTTTTGTTGTTGTTGTATTAGTGAAACCAGTGAAGTGAAGGCAGCATGTTCCTTGTATGAAACATAATGTCAAAAACATAATTACAATTCTGTTGCTGCTGTGATGCAAAAAGTAAATTATTTTGTGGTTTTGCTGTAAATTTCAGGCTTTTCAGTAGGACTTGGAAAAATGCGAGACGACAATTTTTTGGGACAAAATACTAAAATAACTAAACCAAAAAACATCTAAAATATCCTTAAATATTCCTTATACATGCAGCATATGATGGTGTGTCTTAAGTACAGCATATGCACTGGGAAGCTGAACTATTTTATTTTTCAATACAAAATAAGTATTATCTTTACTGTTCATCAATTTATACTTCTTATTTGTCTTGGAAAGAGTCGTTGTTAAACAATCAAGAGCAAAAACTCTTGCGCTTCATAAACTATGAGCAGTTTCTACCTTTTCCAAGTGGCTGCAAAACTTTGACAGTCATGACTTCAATGCTCACAGCTGTGAAATACTGCGTAAATTCTGTATCAGCTTTGTTTTGACAGGCTTTTGTCATGTTTTCTTAGTTGTTTGCCTCGTTCCGACTCTCATTATCGCTGTTTGTTTTGGCGTGCAGGAGTCTGAGGGAGGCCTCTATGTGTGTATGAACACATTCCTGGGCTTCGGACGTGAACATGTGGAGAGACACTATCGCAAAACAGGACAGAGTGTTTACATGCATCTCAAAAGACACGTCAAAGAGGTACGTTTTACATCCCTGTGGAATATGTATTTTATGCATTTATTTCTAGATATTGATTGGATGATGACGATGAGGAAGAAGAGGAAGAAGATGACATTCTACAACAAAGCTTTCTCTTTGCATTAATCTATTCATAAGATTGGGCTCACAGTGGTAACCTGTTGGCAGTGGGATTCAAACATCCAAACACAAGCCTGCTTGTCTAATCTGTAGTCCAGAGCCAAACCCCCCGAGCAGTCATCAAGGAAAGTCATTGTTCAGATAGTGAACCAATAAAGCTCCAATACATTTAGTCAGATATGAATTCTGTATTCATTATTTTACAAAATGCACCAAAATGAATGCTTGAGTTTTTCTTTTAGAAATATGATTGAGGACATCTGTGACACTTTGATCAAATTGTTAAACAAAGTATTTGGAGTAATGTTGAGATTAAGACTGTCAAGGAAACATATTTTGGTTAAAGCATGAACTGACCACAGCCTTCTCTATCTTTGTTTTGGTTATACGTATGCCATTTCTTTCTACTGTTTCTACATTTGATCACATCGAGGGAGGTTCTCATTTGTTAAAATCAAGGTATTCATTTTTTTTTTGTGCGCATAGTAGGTTTGCTGAACACATTCAGAATACATTGAGACAATTATTGATGTAGTTTTAAAAATATAAGAGGTTAATTAGTATTCAATAGCAGTTTGTTTAAAAGTATCAATCAAAGCTAATTAACGAAACTTGCATTTAAACAGAACGTTCAGAACTCCAGCTTGTTTAACAGAATTAGTTTATATTAAATAGATTGAACAGGATTGCCATAAAGGGATTGCCCCTGAAGTAACAATGAATGTCTAGTTTTCCAGTCAGCCAGGGAGCTGCTGACACCAAGTCTGTGGTAACTTCTACAGTTTGAAAGGATGTCCCATTAAACTGCATTATATTATAAGATAGTTAGTTCCTTTCCCGATTGTGTATCATTTAAAGAAAAACATTCCACGTGGACAAACAAGCTCAATTGTTATGAAAATGTTCTGGGAACAACTGGGCTGGGCTGCCACTGTGTCTTCTCTTCTGTGTCTCTAATTGCCCTCAGATCAGCTCTGCTTTGTACAGAGCTTCTATTTCCATGCTCGGCTCTGGCCAGAAACAGCTGCTCACATTCTGCAGGCTCCTGCGTCTGCTGTTTTCTTCCCAGGAGTCCATTTGGTCTCCAGTGTGTCAGCATTCCCTGTCTTTCTACTCCAGCGAGTGAACGAAACTGAACCTGATCAAAACTGGGGAGGAGCTTTCTTGGGGGCACGGTATTGACTTGCTGCCAATAAGTTCCCAGTATGCAGGGAAGAGAAAAGGAAATCTAGAGTAAGAGCAGGACAAGACGATGACACACAGCACAGGCAATGACGGGTCCAAACACATGACGTTTTCTGTACTGTAAATGGTATCCGGCCAGGTCTGCAATTCACTCGGTGCAACTGAAGCCGCGTATCAATGTATCATTCTTTAATTTCGACACTGCCATAGTTCGGGTTTTCCCCCTCGCCCTGTAACCCGACCTGGCTCCTGGAACATCCAGCATCTATTTCTAACAAAATGACAACCATCTGGTTCTACCGAAGTGAAGAATAATGGCTTTTAAAGAGGCGTTTGTCCAAGATTGTTTTCATGTGAGGAGAAATCTTTGATCCACTGCTTCCTTCACGTGTTGTCCAGAAAACCACTGGAGCTGCAGGAGGAGCCATCCCCAGACGAAGAAATGGAAAAGTGTTTCTTGGTGAGTTGCAAGTAATAGTGGAAGAAGCCTTTATAGGATGTTTCTCAAGTTTAATTAATTCATTAATATCTCATCATCCTGTATTTTGATCAAAGTATAAAGTGTAAAACTGCTTTAACTAATCTACAGATGAGTTGTCAGTTGAAAATGTTCGAGAGAGGTGAACAAATGCTGCTGTAACTGATGACATTTTCATGTTTTCAATAGCGATGAATATATAATTTTTTACATTTATCCAACTCATAACTTGACACAAAGTTAGGGTGATTGAAACCTCATCGAAATGTAGATCTTTCTAATTTTGTGTTATATTTTGTAACCTTAAAAGCACATGTAAATGTAATAGTGAGGTGCAGAAGCAATATTAGTTCAAGAATTACTATCCATGTGTTTTCTATAGTGTTCCCGTCTAATTCAAGGTTGTGGGGACCTGAAGCTGGTCTCAACTGACTATGAGTGAGGCCGGGGTATACCCTGGATTTTTGTGATGTGTTGGATGTTATGATCATCCACATTCACCACTTCATAGACACACGTTAAATGCAGCTTTCTGGACTGTGGCAAACTCCACACAAAAAGCCGTTCTGAAGCCTTTCTGAAGCAGCATTGGTAAGGATGCCATGCATAGTATAGCAATATTTGATCATTCCATCTTCAGTTCTCAATTCTGTCTAAAATCATGTGAAATAGAAGAATAAAACAACTTAAAAATGTGAAAACTATGCTCCACCCTTTAGACTCAAACAGAAATAGAGGAGTCATCTCATAATGCTGTTGGACTTGAGTCTCAGTGAGAAATGGTTAAGCCATTCATAAGATCAAAAGCACATGTCTGAAACATTACAACCTTGTGTTTTTGTTTGGTAAACAATGGTGACCTCCCCAGTTGCCCCTGCAGCCGGCCTTTACCCAAAGCCTCAGATATTCCCCATGATGATCCACCACCCCCCACCCCTTACTCCCCCGGTCCTCTAAATATAGCCCATTTATGTGTATATGTGGTTGGTAACTGCTCTAAATCAAAGCCTGGTCTACTCCCTTCCTCCTCCATCTCTTCCTCCTCCTCGCGGTGGGGAGGCGGCGGTTGGTTTACAGTGGAGGCCACCTCCTGTCAGTTGCCCGCCTCAGCTGCCACCACCTGTCATCCTCCTGTCGAGGCTGACACACTTCTGCTGCAGCGATGACGCTGCTCAATGAGGACCAGGTGTCTCTCTGCCCTCCTTCTCACTCTCCCTCACCCGCTGCTGGTGGAATTCCTTCCACACGGTTGATATGGACTTGAGTTTTTCTTATCATCTAGACTAATAATCTTTGCTGCTCCGCCTCAGACCTGCCTGCTTTAAATGAGATGAATCCTCCCAGCAACTCCAAACTCGGTCACTCAGATTGACATTTCTTAGAAACGTCATACACGGGGTGTGTATATATCTGCCACCATCACCCCCATGCCGCCTCTGTGATCTAATCAAATCGCCAGCTGCTGACGTCACACGTTACCATGAAACCAGCAGGCACAATAACAATGTCAGGGACAACCATGATCCTGCTTGTCATGAGTCATTACACGACTTTAGATCTCAGCAGAGAACAAACAGCTTTATATGAGGAGTAATAGAAAAGACCTGATAAATAAATCACACCTGAAAGTAAATTGAAGCAACCAATTCTCTGATATGATAAATGAGAAAATGTTCTACTTTCTTCTCACATTTCATCAAAAAGCAGTCAACTAAATAACTTCAATTTAAAATCTTTTTTTTCTTTTTAGCATGAGAAGTGAGATGATGTCACTTTTCAAATTATCCTCACTTGCTTTCTCATGCTGTTATAAACTGCTGATGACAAGCGTGTGTTAAATTCCTAAATATAACTCCTAATGAATTGTCTCGGAGCAAAAGTCATCATCACCGTATGAAGTCATATTACTAATATGAGAAGGTTTACAAAGGCTATATTTTTACACACTTGCTTCATTTTCATACTATTAGGATATTACCTAAGGTGACGAATAAATAAAACACTCTCACACTCACACAGGGATAATGAGAATATAAATTAAAATAACAGCTTAAATTTATCCTTGCTTCTCAGGGAGATATCAGTCTGAACTGTCGACAGCAACAGTTTCTATATACAGAACCTCCAGCTGACTGACTGTTTGCTTCCTCTCTTAAAGATTTAGAGCTAAACCGTGATTTTAATGGCGAGGACTACGAATATGAGGATGAGGCCAAGCTCGTCATTTTTCCAGACCACTTCGAGATCCCCTTACCAAATATTGAAGAGATACCTGCTCTGGTCAGTGTTTCTGTGCATGCTGTTGGTAAAAGTGCACTGCATGGCTCTCATGGTTTTGACTGGATGTGCTTCTGCAATCAAACAATTTTCATATCTAATGATACTACAAACACACAAAGTCACAGTGCTAAGGTTTTCCCTTTGAGGCTTTCTTTAACTTTCACGAGCTGGCATCTCAAATGATCAGTTCATTTGATTTAGAATTTGGAGGAAAACTCCATTTCAAAATCCTTTTCTTTCTACTCAAATTGAATACATTACAAAAGAAACAATACACGGAGCCACAAAGTGCACAGGATATTCGCATGGTGTACAGAAGTGGCATTTTATTCATTACTTTTTCTTTAGAATGGTTTGGATTATTTTTCTTACTTTTAAAATGTTTCATGCATGGGTTATTTTTTGAATCATGTTCTGCACACTCTTTGTGCAGTATTGGTTCCCTGGAGAATATGGAGGTCATTTTTTAATTTGAATTTAATCAGTTGCGCCTGTCATTCTGTGTCGTTTTCTTATGCTGAATCAATCACACACTGTGCCACATCTTTATATATTCTTGGACACACCTTGCATGTTTACCTCCTTTGTATTTACTGGTCTACTTCAGTTTGAAGTTCTTTTGTAGAACTCACACGTGTTGTACCCATGCCTAGGTGACCATTGCCTGTGACGCAGTCCTAAACGCACCATCGGCTTACAAGAAACAGGAGCCGGAGTCCTGGGAGGAGGAGATCCAGGTGTCCAGACATGCCAGGAGCCTCAGACAGCTGGATAATGGGGTTAGGATCCCACCCAGGTAGGACTGACATCCAACCACACAACACTGAGAGATCTGTATAACCAGCCTTTCATTTTAATCAAAATACTATGCTTGTGTATTTTTCTGTGTTAAATTCTTTTAAGTATTTGCAGGTATTCCTTACTGAAATGTAACTTGCTTTTATTTAAAAGTCATTATCTTTTGCTTGGGCTGCACTGTGGTGCATTGGTTAGCGCGCTCGTCTCTACAGGCCGGAGCTTTTCTGTGTGGAGTTTGCATGTTCTCCCCGTGTGTATGTGCGTGAGTTTCCTTGGGGTACATCTGATTTTCTTCCCACAGTCCAAAAACATGTGAGGTTAATTGGAGATGCTAAATTGCTCCTAGTTGTGAATGTGAGTGTTGTGTGTTTGCCCTGTGTTCGACTGGCGACTAATCCAGGGTGTACCCTGTCCTGGTTTGTAGTATGCTGGGATCGGCTCCAGCGCCCCGTGACCTTAAACAGGATACGCAGTGTAGAAGATGGATGGATGGATCTTTTGCTTACCGTTTGCTTGTACATTGTATTATTCATATACATACTTGGACAGAGCACAGTGTTAACTTGGAAATAGAAAACTGGTCCAGTGAACCAAACTTGGGGATTTGACCGCAGTGTTTCTAGTTTGGAACATTAACTCTCTCATACTATCCACTTGGATACTTTAACTGGTTTTACATGATCAAGTATATAGAATTACAAACTTCAAATGCCAACAAACTGTTTAATCAAAAGGCTCATAGCTGAAATTAAGAGCCAACAGCCACTGCCAATATTTAAAAGTGTTAGTGTTTCTTGTGGCTCTAATGTTTTGGGTTATTTATCATGTAATAACATACAACCGGAATTCACAGTGGTGTGTTGGTACGTGCTCTTGCCTCTTAGTGAGAAAGCTGGTGTTTGCATGTTCTTCGTATGAATGTGTAGGTTTTCTCGGGTTACTCAGGGACAAACATGCATGAGAACTTAACTCAAGACGTGACGTTTCACATCTGATTTAGATTTTGCTTTATTTTACTCTGTCAATGTTGATCTTGTATTTTGTCTTGAACATCGCAATCCGTCTAATGTGTCGTCTCTCTCTCTACAATCTGTCAGTGGCTGGAAGTGTCAGAAATGTGAAATGAGGGAAAACCTGTGGCTGAACCTGACGGACGGAGCGGTCCTCTGTGGGAAGTGGTTCTTCGATGGGAGTGGAGGCAACGGCCACGCGCTGGAGCACTACAGAGAGAAAAACTACCCACTGGCTGTCAAACTGGACACAATCACCCCAGATGGAGCAGGTCTGAGACACATGATGGGTTCATATGAAATGGAGAAACAGATTCATTGCACAGTGTTATTAAGCAGGGTCGTTCCAAAATTACTTTTGTTTATGTTAAACAATGAACTCCAAAATCAGTAAGCATGCTTCAGAGTTAAAGGAACTGTACCCCAACTTGTTAGAATTAGTTTTTTGATAATGATGTCTTATGTGAATGAATCAAAATGTATTAATACAGCTGTTCCTATTCCAATAAATCAAATGGAGTGGTTTGGTTATATCTGCACTAAAGCTAAAACAAATGATTGTCAAAAGAGATAGTATACTATTTTATCTATTTAACTTATTTAAATTCATCACTGCTATTACAGCCTCAAAGTGAGGAAGTGCTACTGAAGTGTAAATGGAAATGTATATTTAATGCATGAAATACAGTGTACATTTACACAAACGTAGATTATTTTGAATTTAAATCATTTGTTTTTTCAACATTAAACAAAAACCAGATTTTTATGGCCATATTGGATCATTAATTTATTCTTACTGCTGTGATTTCCTGGGCTTTTCATTTCAGATGTCTATTCATTCGAAGAGGAGGAAGCTGTTTTGGACCCCCACATATCAGAGCACTTGTCACATTTTGGAATCGGCATGCTACAGATGCAGAAAAGAGTGAGTCAATCAGTGAGTTTAACCAGCAACACAATTTTAACTATAAACTTCAATGGGGGAGCTGAAACCAGAGGGTATGATCTTATTAACTGTAATACTTCCAGATATGAACAGTAGGTGGCAGTGATTGTCATAAGAACACAGCAGTAAAATCTCACTGCTGGTGAAATAGCTTCAGCATGATTGTTATGTTGGGAGGGTGAGTCTATAGCACGCTCTGTGAGCGCTGCAGGAATTGTACGGCAGAGCAAAAGTCAAGCTTATGCCAACATCGGTCTGGAGAGAAAGAGTTGTAAGACTTTAGATTGCATTATTTCTTTTCAAACTTTAGGTTGTTTATAATAGATGTATCAAATGTGGACAGTTTTAGAACACTTATTCTTCTTTGCATTAAAACAGTTTTTACTGATACCTTTCTGCTGCTCCAAACTGCGTGGATACATTTCAGCCTCCTATTGACTCTCAAATGATGACAATGCTTTTTTCTTTCCCCTTCAGACGGAGAATGGGCACCACATAGACAATAACTCCAGGCCGCGGGTCAGTGAATGGGAGGTGATCCAGGAGTCTGGCATGAAGCTGAAGGCAGTGTTTGGTTCTGGCTACACAGGCGTCAAAAACCTTGGAAATAGCTGCTACCTTGGCACAGTACTGCAGGTTCTCTTCAGCATCCCAGACTTCCAAAGGATGTGAGTACTGCTGCTGTGACGGGACGCCTCTCGATGATTTCTAAACTATATAGTAATAGTGAGAATGACAATGATGATAATAATAACTTTATTTATATAGCACTTTTAGGAACAGTTATATGTAATATGTCATCCCGTCATACAATATTTCATCCTCTGCCATATACATATACGATATCTAAAATATATTGCTTGTCCTTCTCTGTTTTACATTATATTTTAAAACAGAATAAATTGATCCATTTAAGCTTTCCTTGTGAAATACGGCCCTTTTAATACATCAAAAGCCAAATTCTCTGCCATTATTGTCATTGATGTCTGACATAAAAAAAAAATCTCATATTTGTTTCTGTCAAGTTTTACTGTAAATACACAAAGATGGATACAGACTTTTACAGTCTTGTGTTTATCACTTTATGGTAGAGTTTTTGCCAGTTCATTCATTTTTAGTTCTCTGGTTTCTCTTTTTATATTTGCATCAAATTACAAATGGTGATTTATTACAGATTGATGTCAAAAACAAGTCAGATCAGCAAGCAAGAGGTTTTGTGTCCATGACTCTTGTGTCTGAGTGTCGTCTCTGTTGCTCCCATGTGAGATGTGATGTGTATTTTGATCTTTAGGTATGTGGGTAATCTCCAGAGGATATTTGACTATTCACCTCTTGACCCCACCCAGGACTTTGCAACACAAATGTAAGTGAAACCAGGGTTACGTAATGCAGTAATGTTTTGTAGCTGCGGTTGTTTCTATGGTGGTAAAAGGATGAAAACAAATCAGAGGTTCTGTTATGAACAATTAGTTCAATAATACGGTCTAATATTGCACGTTAACTCGATGTGTTCCAAGGGGAAATTTACATGCTGTGGCTGTGATGAAAAGTGAGTCGAGTATTAGCCGGGCACCCCATGACTATCAGATGTGTGAATGTTTCATAATCTGAGTCATGCAGCACGATAAACATGTTTATACCCGTCACTGTTGGTGTTTATGAGAGTCTGGCAACATGAAGAATTTCATATAAAGAGAAAAGTCATGTTTTGGCTATGTCAAATTAAAAAACAAAAGTATTACCCCCCCTTCTTTAGAGGCAAACAGCAGTCCATTTTGCAAACTTGACTGTTGTTTAGTAGCCCATCAAGGAAAAATCAAATATTTACTCAGTTATCGATCTTTCAGTTTATTTTCTTGCAAGTTGTATTGTTTCGATGGTGAAAGTGATGGAAGATGTACTCGGCTTAAGCCTCAATGCGATGTACCATTACATTCTATTCAATGGACATGAGGCCCAAAGGTAAATAAGACAATGTACTGAAGTAAGAAACTAGAAATTCTTTCAAGGTACTTTGAGAATGTGACAGAAAATAGTATTTAAATTATATTTAATCAAAATCACTCATCCCTGATGAGAGTTTTAACAATCTTCATATAATTAGCTTTTGATCTGAAATATTTTGCAGATACTGTACACCAATCAGCCAGAGCGTTACAACCACGAGCCTGATACTGTGTGGATTCCCCAGTTCTTCTGACACATTTCTATCAGAATCAGCATTTATGTCTGCAACTATTTGATATTTTGCTAAGTGTTTACTCCCAACTTGTACCAATGAGCCTTAAAACAGCAATGAACTTCTTCATTTTTTATTTATTTTTTAAATAATAAATTAGTTTTGAATGAATATGAAGCTGCTGTGCTTGTGGCCCTGATGCTGTTACCTGCCAGTCACGATAATGTATCGTTGCTTTTTGCTTCATTCATGAAAAAAAAACCCAAACAAATCGAATGAGACTCGACCAAGACTGACTGCTGCCTGTTTGTGGCTGTGTTTTCGTCCTGCAGGGCTAAACTGGGACATGGACTGCTGTCAGGCCAGTACTCCAAACCACCCATGAAATCTGAGCTCATTGAACAGGTGATGAAAGAAGAATACAAGGTATTAAACTGGGTATGTCCAGCTCACAAACTGGGTCCTACATGTACAGAAGCATGTTAATAAAAAAAACTAAAAAAGTGGTGGCGAGATGTTTTAGCCAGCGTGATAGTTTTCCAATGTAAATGTAATATTTTCCCTAAAGTGCTTCTGTTTCAGCAATAAGCACTGTTTTGGGACCAGATAAAATGCAATTTGATTTTTAAACACATTGTGCATTTTTCTAATGGTTTGACCTTGTTTCCTTTAGTCTGAATATAGCTGCGAGCAGTAGTCCCAAATGTACAACTCAAATTGTTTTGCTGCTCCAGGCACAGCTCTTAGTCTGTGTGATGTTTTTAAATGTCCACATCACTGCCTAATCTTTCATCAAGTATCATCTGTGTGTATTTGATATTGTGCTCTCCTTAGTCTCATGAGTCTTCCACCAGTTTTTTAAATTTTTTTATTCTTTCGTCAGGTGTTTTTCTTCATTAACCTAAAAGTATGCGTCATTGGTCACAAATTGACAGCGGGGTAAGAAATGCGGGGGGGAAGGTCTAGAATGCTGTTTAAAGCTTGTACTGAAACATTGTTAACCATTCCATTTGCATTTTTACTTTAAGTGACTGTAAATTCATTATCCTCCCAAATAATGCAGAGCTACAATGATAAACTCTGTCAGTGCGGTACGGCCATGTCACTGGATTGTAAAAATGTGTTTCAATGAAATAAATGAAAGATGTGTTCTCCACTGATTTCTTCTTATAATCATCTTTTTTTCTCAAAAGTTTTAATGAAGGAGTAGTTAGGCATATTTGGATGACATGATCGTCAGTTTTCTTCAATCTGTGAGATTTACTTCTGTCGATCCATGTTTGTGACATCCACATTTGTTTAAATTCCAGCAGCAGCAGAAGGGCGTCTCTCCCCGGATGTTGAAGTCTCTGGTTAGCAGGGGCCACCCAGAGTTTTGCTCAAACAGACAACAGGATGCCCAGGAGTTCCTGCTGCACTTCATCAACCTGGTGGAGGTCAGTGAAGCTTTTATATATCTCTCTGTCTTTATATCAGAGATTGAAGTATGTTGAAGTAATTTTTTTTTTTTTTCAAATCAAAAGCCCAGGAAATCACAACAGTAATCAAAATATTTTCACAGAATAGTGCAGTTAATTTGATCCCAAACACGTGGGGATCCATTGGGGGGAGGGGGTCTGTTTTTGCCTACACACAGCACAAAGTTTCCTTGGTTGGTTCATACACACGGGGGGCTCAGAAATATCTTTCTTGCCCAGGATATTTTTAGCTCACTGCTATCAGTTTCACAGGGTGGCCAGATAATGCCCCCTGTTCTGCTCGAGCCATGAGACATGTCCTGACTAGGACCTGACTCTTCATTCACCTCATGTTTTGGACATTAGCACATACACTAATGATCTCTTCATATCTTCTTCGTCGTCTGCAGAAACTCTGATACTTGGACATGGTATGTTCTTATGAGGCTTATCCCTCACCATGTTAGTTCACTTCTTCAGCTGTCTGTAAGCGACATACTGATTTAGTTATCCAGATATAGATAACCTTACTGAAGCCACCACCATCAGCAGCATTTTCCCCAGTCTGTCACCCTACATGCTTGGCCTGAGGAAAATTTATAACTTGTGTATTTGCGTATCTTCTCAGAATAGAAGGGCTTGGTCACATAAAGGCTGTGGCCACGCAGGCTGGTGTGTTAAGCTGTGATGCTTCACTTCATCACTCTCTTCAAATAAATACTGTAAACTTCAATGACCCCTGCTGTTCCAAAGCTGGGAGAGTGCACAGAGAAACTCAGTAATAATGATTAATGTGCCCACAAATCTGAAAAAAAAAAAAAAAAAAAAAGTGTTTTTCAGTAATTTAGGGCATAATTTGAATCAAATAGATGCTAATTTAAAGAGTAGCGCTGACATTTTGGCTGGATGTATTTGGAGCCGTGGGCCGAAAGGACTTTGCATTTCTATTCTGCCAGGTGACTCTAATAGTTGATTAACAGTTGATATCAGCTCATGAGCTGCATTTAAAAGCTGTGGTTGCCAGGTTTGTTATATATCAAGCTCTTTCACAGATAACACCCAGTTTTGAATAGATTAGCTTCAGGTAGTGCAATTTGATGCTTTTGATTATAATGATAAATCTGTTGTATTTATTATCAGTGTTAAGCTCTGTGTGCTTGATATAATAACTTGTGTGCAGTGATGTTATTGTCTTTGTTATTTGTATTAAATTATGTTACACAAAGTAATGTGGGCCATTGTGTAGCTATGTCACTTGTGAGACAATTTGAAAGGATTTGCCAAAGAACCAGATTCAAATTTAAATTTCACAAAACATATGTTGAAACTGAATGCATTTTAATACAATAAACCTGCATGCTTATAGTTATTTATTTACTGTCAAATTGATCGTCACAGCTGTCATTCATATGTATGGTAGAACTCCTCATAATAACGAGAAATGTTTTTTTGTGAACCTCAAAATGGTTGAAATTGTCCAAGTGATTAAATTAATATATGGTCTTCATTTCTGAATGTTGTGTTGTTCCTGCAGAGGAACAGTGCAGGCTCGGAAAATCCCAGTGATGTTTTCCGCTTCCTGGTGGAAGAGCGAGTTCAGTGCTGCCAGAGTCGCCGAGTTCGTTACACTCAGCGGGTGGACTACTGCATCCAGCTGCCAACTCCCTTCGAGGCAGCCACCAATCGAGGTAGAGTGGCCAGCACACTGTGTGGCTGTGGCCGGATTTCACAGCTGCTTCTGGCCAGTACAGCTGTGTGACCCTGAGATCAGGTGGGATCAGCTGCAGGAAAATATGCAGGTGATGCTGCAGAATGACCCAGAGGCCCTTCATGAAATCCTGAAGGGCTAGTTTGGCTTTTAAAAATCACTGCTTATCTTATTACATATTCAAGTTTTGATGCATTGTTGTCAAACGTAATCACGTTCTCTACTCAAGAGGAATTAAAGATACAGGTCTAAAAACTACATTTTTTTTTTAGATGCAAATGTCCGAATTAAATTGATTCACTGAAGAATATTTTCTGAAATGTACTCAGCAAAAAGGTAAAAATTGAAGATTGAGTTTTTTCACTTTATTATTTTCACTTTTCGAACACGCATTATAACCATTATAAATGGATTGTTTGTCAGTGTGGCTACACCAGCTGATTAGTAATGACACATGTCAAGATTCAATTCATACTTTTGAGAAACATTAAAAAACATTTTATCAATGAAATCAAGCAATGAATTGATTGGGGTTTATGTGAAACACAATTAATTACATTTACAACATCGGTTCAGTAGGTCTTCTTTTGGGGGGGGATGGTAAGGCAATGGCATTATAATAACTACATCAATAAAAAAATTTGTTTTTATGTTTGTAGAGGAGCTGCTGGCATATGATGCCAAACAAAAGGAAGCTGAGGAGAACATGCGGGCTCCTCCAGAACCTGTGAGAGCAAGGATTCCTTTCACTGCTTGTCTGCAGGCCTTTACCGAGCCGGATAACGTCCCCGACTTCTGGAGCTCAGCGCTGCAGGCCAAGTCAGCTGGAGTCAAGTAAGCAAGGCCAAGCTCTTCATTGGCAAGGAGTGGCTCCTCTGAATCATGTCACTGTGTTTTGTTTTTTTATGACCAATAATCTTAAAATCAAACCTGTGACACACATTATATATATATATATATATATATATATATATATATATTTCCTAATTCTCATATTCTTTTTTAAAACTTGTTTTTCTTCTTCTGCAGAACCTCCCGTTTTGCCTCTTTTCCAGAGTATCTGATTTTACAGATCAAGAAATTCACATTTGGGATTGATTGGGTGCCGAAGAAACTAGGTAAAAGTAAAGTCTGTCCTACTAACAACAAATACAATTTGACATGTCTGTAAGTCGCCTCTTCCAATCTGTGGCGACTCGGGTTATTTTAAGTTGTTGTAGTGTTGTTAATTCCCAGCAGAGGGCACTATAAAGCTACAATGTGCAGGACCCTGTACATGTTGATTGAACGGATGTAATTCATGATCCATATTAATAAACTCTTATCACCCAGAAATAACTAAATATGTCAGCGTATTCCTCAGAGTACTTATTTTCTATTTGCTTTTTTGGTGTGCAGATGTGGCCATAGATGTCCCAGAATTTCTGGATCTGAACCGGCTCCGAGCCACAGGCCTGCAGGCAGGTGAAGAGGAGCTTCCTGACCTCATGCCTCCCATCGTTTTGCCTGAAGACACCAGAGGTGAGATGTGCAGAGATGAAAAGTAACAAAGTAATAGAGCTTCTTACTGTACTTAAGGAGATTTATTTATTAAGAAAAATTTTATTTTCGGACAATTTGCTGCTTTTTTACTGCGTAACACAAAAATATCTTGTACTTTTTACTCCTTTACATTCTCAAAATTGGCTTATTTATCCTCCATGATTAACTTAACATAACTATAAAGTAAATCATGGAGAGAAAGTGTCAGATAAGTGCACATTTACTGATGCAGAGAAAACACCATCAGCAGCTTGAATTGCCTCCAATAAAACACATTGCTTGAGAGTTTTAATGCTACTTCATAATGGGTGGCAAGAGAAGGCTTTTCCTTTGAAAGGGTTAATAATGCTTTTTCCTATCTGCTGCACTTGATGTTTTACATTATTATCTAGTTGAACGTTTTTAACTTGTTCACATTATATAACGTTTCATTCAAGACTATTTCCTCAGAAATAAATTCTAGCTTTACACTTCTGTTCTTACCCACATCTCAAAAAGGTATTATTACATGTTCAATTATAATCTGTAATTGCTCATCTCAATGCATTAATCTGGCAAATCCAACATGACAGACTTTAAAAAACAACAACTTATATTGGTGTATTGCCAAGAATAGGTTGCTTCATCATTAAAACTAAAAATAAAACCTTTTTGACTTTTGATTTTGTATATGTGTGCCTTTCAGAACAAGTACTCCCTTATTTTTACTTTTCAAATGATTTAGTTAAAGCAATACTTTGACTTATACTGTATTGTTTTCACATTAGTGTCTCGGAGTCTGATCAACTGTGCAGGTGGGCGCCCCCTGACAGATTTGTGAAATGTGCAGTTGGATAGAAACATGTTGGTGTCACTTTTAAACATTAATCTTCTTTTTGAAAAATGTAGATCAACTGGATATTTCTATAAAAAAACTAATTAATCAATGGTAAGAAAATTTGATTCTTATTAAAAATGCAGTTCTGTTCATTTGAAAGCACAAAGTTAAATCAAAATCCTCTGTGTTTGCACCTTTAAGCACCAAAAACATACTTGACTTCGATTTCAGTCGCTCGTCCCTGCAAAGTAATCATCCCGTGCACTTTTATCATGCTTGAATGGCTCCCCCGGACATCCTGTTCTTTCAGCATGTGCACCACTAATGCTGAGCCTTCAGCTTAAACTTCATCATGTGGAAGAGGAGAAATTGGCAGGCGGCCAAACTTGATAACAAGTGTTGGTGAGGAGTAATGATTGTAGGATCCATTTTGAGCAGGTGTGTTGTCTCCATTGTGCCACACTGCAGGTTGTGTGTGCCATATGTTCCCCTTCAAACCTATTTAGTGCATTCCACATGACACTATGAACATGAATGTGTCTTTGTTCTTGGAGACTGTGCAGTCGTCCTCTGCAAAAGCTGCAGTTTGGAGTCCAAACTGTAATTACTGTAATTAAATACCGTGATTATATTGAATTTACCTCAAAAACGTTCCTGTTCTGACTTGTAAATCCAACATTGTATTCCTTTTTGCAAATTGGGGTCGCAAAGGGCGCATGTGGCCAGCTGGTCAGTTGTTTTTAGTTTTTTTTGTTCACAAATGTATGTGTGATACTTGTTCATTTGAATCACACAGCATATTGCCTGAATCATCTTCTCTGTCCTACAGGGGCATTAGTAGTCATGCAGAGAATTCTGGGGGGGAAAATGCAAAATGACACTCTTGACTACTGGAGGGCATTTTTGCCCCTTGATTTTTCTATTTCACAGTCCTGTCATGAATTTTAAAGAGCATTGTTTTCCTGGAGCAGCATTGCTTTGTTTTTTTTCTATTTTCTCAACAACAATTAGATTGTTAAATCCATTTTTGTACCTTAAAAATATGAATATAGACCGAGCAGCCATAACATGAAGACCACTGTAAAGTAAAATGAACAACACTGATTCATCAGTTTTTTAGAACCCCTGTATGTGTATGGGATAATCAGCTAATCAACGTTTTGTTTTCAAAATTGAGTTGTAAAGATTTGTGTGTGGACCAAACTGTGATGGCTACAGAACTGTCTCAGAGCATCTGAGCATCACGGTTTGCATCAGATGCAGTGAAAGAAAGGAACAGCAGCTAAATGGCGACAGAGGTATGGATGACCGGGGCTCATTTATGCTCAAGGTTCCATAAAGACCATACCTAGACTTACAGGAATTAAAGGATCTGTCTGGATGTCGGATTGCACACTACGCATCGAAACGTCAGGGCGGTTTTGTGCAGCAGAACGTAGCGCCTACACAGGTGGTCATGGTGATGTGGCTGATTTGTGTATTTCACAGTATGCATCGGTTTTATTTTTTTCCTCTCAGGAAAATGCTAAAGTTTTTTGTGATGATGGCTGTTTGAAGCTGCTACCTAATACTTTTCTGCAGGTGTAGGATATTTTTGTGACTCAAATGATCTGTGAAATTGTCTCTAATATGATATTCTGCTCAAAGCCACCAAAGTTCTCTCTTAAGGGCATATTGAATGGAGTCCCATGGGAAAGACATGCTCAATCAATTACTGGAAAGTTGTTGTGCTCACAGCGTGGCTAAGCCTAATAAGTTATAATGATTTCATGAGATCCCCTTGTAATGCACTTCAGTGATCTCAGGGAATGAGCAATTTGAAGCTACCAAATGTGTTTTGAGCCCCAAAAAAAACAAACCCTGTCAGTTTTGTCCTAGAAACTGTGCTGAATGAGATTGTGAACTTGGTGATATTTCTAGTGCAGAATACAGTCACGTTAAATTTGTTTTGCCTGCCTCTCTTTCCGAAGACCCAAACTATAGTTCCTCTGCTTTGGTTTGTCTTTCTTTCTCTTTTTCCTCTGTCATCTGAAAATCTTCCTCGTGTTGTTAAGTTGCTCCACATGAAGATATGTGTGTCCTCCTTAATATTTTAGCTGACAACCATTGCACAGAGTGCCCTGTACTGTTTCAAACTTGAAACGGAAACACGGGAAAAGGCCAAAAGAGCAGTACAAGGACACAGAAGCATCTCAGAGCAGCCTCAGCTGTGCTTTCCGTGCTTTTTTTGGGACAGATTTACAAAATGCTTCAGCCAGCTGCACTTTTGTAGAGAAAACTGAGAGAACAGTTTGACCCTTTCTGTCTGGGTGTGCCTTAATATTTTAAAACTGAACAGCATTCTCTGCTTCTACTTTCACAAACATCCGAACACACTGAATATGACTTCTAAGCTTAGGAGCTGCATAGAGTCTGCACAATGTTGGATATTAAAATGTTCTGTCTCTGAACTCCAACAACCTTTGAAATGCCATATTCCATATGTGCTGAGCCGCTATCTTGGTGGGCCACTGTACAGTTGATGCATCGTGAAATGCAGGAATGCTTTTCCTGGGCAGTTAGTCTACTTGTCCTTTCTCAGTGGTTTTTATTGCAACAAACAGGAAATTTTATACATCTACTCTTGTAAACAGCAAGGTTATAATTAAGACAGGTCAGTGGAGATAACGCACGGTTTTCGCTACAATTCTACAATTTTTTTTTTTTTCCACATTTGAATGAAGAGTTTTGCTGATTGCAATTAGTCGCTGGGCCATCATCGCTCAGCTGACATTTGCAGTTATTAATCATTGGTCACCCTTCTGTCTCCATTAGGCTTCAGTGCTTTTCATTGATTACACAGCACCACAGAAATGTAATTTCCTCTATGCTGCTTCAACTGCATTATAATTTTAGTGGTCTGTTTATCATATCTTCACTCCATTATCCAGGCCATTTAGAGACCAAAAGACATAATTGTTCCTGCAGTTACATTTTTGTGCTTTTTGTATGTTTGTTAATTTCTTTCCACAAAAGTATTAGCTACATACTTTACAGACCACATGGAAACTGAGTTCATTCTGGTTTTGGGACTTTGTTTATCACATTGTTCACTTTGAGATTAAAACTCCACTAACTGGTGATTAAAAACAATCCATCATCTCATTTATTATGTTTTAATTTTAGTGAACATATGGAAAGGGGAAAGAGATCCACAGAAGAGATTTGCTGAGCAGTAAAATAAAACTAAATAGACTGTATATAACTTACTGTAGTCACTTACATTGTCTTTTGAAATAATGCGTCATAAGAATAAACATTGCTGTCTTTTTTTGAGGCCATTTCTTACTCAGCATGGGTATGACAACTGACCAGAAATGGTCTTACCCAGGTTTTTTAGCACAAGGTTTTTATGTCGATGGAGAACGAATAATGCTCACCAGATTAGTTGTGACAGGCTGTCCAATTTGTCATTGTCCAACACAGTTGGGAAGGTAGTCTGAAAGCTCCTGTGATTTGAGCAAGAGTCTCTGGAATTGTGATTGCAGTATTTTGGAACAGCGGGAGTTGATCAGTTCCTCACTGCAGGTGGTAACAAGGCCTCCAGGGTGATTTGACAGCCTGACATGAGCTTGTCTGGAATTACGTATCTGTCTGTAACACAGCATCCTTAGTACGATTTATTGCTGAAGAAAGAGTGTGATCACCAATGGCTCCCAGTCTGAAAAGGCAGAGATTCAAGTTGGAATTTTCTTTTTATATATATTAAAATACAACTTGGACTTACGACATTTTAATGACGTCTGCTGAAACTGATTTACTTCCCCTCCACACATATTCAAACGTTATGGGCGAGGCTTTGAAGCAGGTAGAGTGACTGCTGCAACACTATTTCCTCCGCTGAATTGGAGATATTCATTGTATGTTTTGTCAATTCACAAAATCCAATGTGAAAGAACAGAACATAAATCATTATTTGTTATGACCCACATTTAGAACTGCATTGTTTGTTTGCTTTTTTTTTTTTTTATAACAAACTTTCTGTGGAATTTCCACAATTAAGTACCTTCAAATTTTACGGACCTCTTGGATATCTAAGCACAGATCTTCAAGTGTCACACATCCTCGAATAGAATAGAATAGAAATGACTAGAATAGGAATGCTTCATTATTCCCGGAGATAAAGTCTTTGAAAGTATCACCCCACACAGAATAGAATACACAGAATAAATAGAAAAGGAAGTTAAAAGTCAAATAAGGCAGGATAAAATTTGATTAAGTAACAGTAAATATTAATATGTATAGGCTTTTACGCTGACTAATATAAGCACAGAAGGGATGAAATTAACAAAAAACACCATTCACAGACAAGTTATGGACTGTTTTTTAGTGGAGTAAGTCTGTTGCTGAAGTTGCTGCTGACCAGGACATCATGGAGGAGGGGAGAGTCATTGTTCCAGATGGACCTTAGTTTGGAATGGATCCTCCTCTTTGAGACCTTCTGCACAGAGCCCATCTCCACGTCACTGGCCTTTCTAATAAGTTTGCAGAGTGTCTTGGTGTTGGCCACCCTCAGCCTGCCGCCCCAGCATGCAACAGCACAGAGGATAGCGCTCGCCACCACAGAGTCATACAACATCTTCAGCATAGTGGGACAGATGCTGAAGGATCTCAACCTCCTCTGAAAATATTTAAGCCGCCTTTCCCGTTTCCCTCCAAGCGGAAGCGAGCTTTTCATATTGACTGTATGTTTCAGGTTCTTGTTTTGTGCCTCAGAATGAATTAGGAGCCAATAGAACAGGAGCATGATAGATAGGTCACAGATTTCTCTCAACCCGCCTTCATGTTTTGACCGGTATTTAATATTATTTTATTTTCTTAAGTTAAAGTAGTCGTGAACAAATGTCAACAAAAACAAAGTGAGTTAATATTGAGATTTCATGAAGTGTCGTCACTTTAATGTAATTTCTTTCTCTTTTTCAGATAACTCCATGAGCTCCGTAGACTGTAAGTATTTAATTCTATCTTTCACATCATGATATGTGAATATATAAGTTATCCTTCTAGAAATTTGATGCCCGTGTAGTTTATTTTGAGCTGCAGGCTGTGGTGATGAATGCTAGTGAGCTAAACCTGTGAACGTGCTCAAGTGAGCAGGTGCCGCAGCTGCTCTCTTCCTCCAAACAAACTTTACTTTTCCATGAGGCTCTGCTTGTTTTAGCAGGACTCATTATTCTCCTTGATAAATCATCCCTCAATAATGATAAGTCCCCAGGGCTGACTCTCCTCTGGTCTCTTTGTTTAATGAGTCCCAGAGAGGAAGCCTCCTCCAACCTGTTAGGTTGTTTAATTCTGAGGTCTTGCTGGTAGTGTTGAATCAGCAACTGTATGTTTTAGTAATACATGTTGGTCTGTTGTGTCCCCAGCTCCAGAAATAGATGAGGTGGCTGTGATGCAGCTGGCAGAGATGGGTTTTCCGCTGGAGGCCTGTAGGAAAGCGGTGTATTACACAGGCAACATGGGTCCTGAGATGGCCTTCAACTGGATCATAGCCCACATGGAGGAGCCTGGTAAGGCAATGTCACTACATAAAGCCTGGGAACTCACTATTGAGGCATTCAGGGGAGGGTAGATCCTTATAATGTAAGTGAGGCTCTACAGAGCTTGTGCAGACTGTTTGCAAAGTTAAACATTAAACACGATCATGTATAATACACTGTGCATTTAGTTTATGAGACCCTAGACCTTTTGTTAATGTTTATCAGTTACTTGTTTCAAGCTTAGTTTCTCAGGAGAAACAGAACTCCGATTTCACCAGAGGTAATGACAAAAAGGAATCAGGAAAAAGTATTTCAAAACATAGTGCAAAACAAGAAGAGTAAATAAAGTGATTTGTCTTATTTATGATCTCATTTATTGCTTGAGGTGTCCCTTAAGAGCCTGTGACAGGCCAGTGAGAATGATCCATGCTATACAAATGTTCTGTGACAGTTTTATTTAGCCTGGGTCGTCTGTACCTTAATGTTAGAGAGCTGATCTTGACGGGTCATCAATAGGTTTTTGAGGTGATGCCTCATGTGGAAAACTTGAAGCAGATGCTGTTTTTTTCAATATCTTGTCGAAGTCTTTCCACAAACTGCTGATATTGAAGCATTAGACCTTGATCTTGATGGACAGTTTTTGATATTTATCTACTTGTACTTTGCTGGACATCTACACCGTAGTTGTTTCTGCTTTACATGTGTGATTTTGAGATAGAAATACTTAGGAAGATAAAAGAAATCATATTGGAAATATCTTGCATTTCTAACTTTATAGTAGCTTTAGGTTGTTCTTCCATAATACTTCAGAGAAATGCAGCGATTTACTGAAATGGTCAAGAATAGGCTCTACAGGGTGTACCGGTGTAAGGGTGAGTGTTGAGGCTCAAATAAGAAACTTTATGCCTGAGAAAACAAAAATAAAAGTGACAAATAATCAGGACAGCTGTAGCCACAACAGCCTCGCTTCTGCATCGGTTTCTATAGAGCAGAGAATCCAAGAGGCGGTTGAGAAATGTTGACTCTATTAGTAGACAGTCGGGTCACACGTGAAGGTTGTGTTGCACTTTTGTGTGTGCATATCAACCAAAAACCGTCTCTGCCAAGCATGCCATTCTTTAGTCACTGGGAGAAAACATCACACGAAGAGGCAAGCCTCGTTTAATTGTCGGGGATGTTTTGAAGATGAAGGTTATTCAAAGCGAGAGACGCATCACATCTCATGCTCCTCCATGACACAGTGTGAGATCGAGCGAGTTTTGCAAGTGTCAGACTTTGTATCCTTTTGTGTACTGCAGGTGTTTATTGGTGCATGTCTGTTTGTGTGAGATCATCACCGGAGACCTTGCCAGAGCTGACTCTGTGTCTTATGGAGCCTACTAGCTGTAGAGACGCTCCCTGGAGGCGTCGACTTGTGTCACTTCTATTTTCCTGGCTGGCTGTTAGAGGGCCTCTACAGTGGAAGGAGATCAGAGCAGCCCCCTGCCTGCTCGCTTTATAAATGGGCCTAATGCATTTTCAAGATGGGCTCAATAAAGTCAGTAAAATTGTCTGTCCCTGAAAGCTGCACAAAGGGTTCTACCTCTCGGACCCTCAATTTTGTATGTACAAATTAGTATAATGTGAACATTATAGAAAATTGTTAAAATTATTTTTGTCAGTTGGTGTACATGTACCACATAACCTTTTTTTGATTAAAGTTTAAATCTGCAGCAGACTAAATGTGACATAGTTTGTATCACATGTTTAGTGTTAATAAGGATTTTAATTATGATGTTCTTTAGACATGCAAACATAGCCTGTTTCATGCTTTTGTCTTTCATTTTCCTCCCTGAGAGACAAACATCTTCATGTGGTATAATAAAAACAACAGTCTAATGGGCAATTGGAAGGACGAAAGGCAAGGAGACTGAGATAGAGACAGTAGTGGGAGATAAGTGGTACATATTTTCATTCATGGCAAGGACAGTAATGAAGGTTCTGTTTATGGGCAACACTGGAGTAATTACAGCGGGAGTGTCCTTGTTCCCAGGTTGTGCCTCACTTTGCTTTCATTTGAGACCTGCAGTTTACTTACAGATAAGGAAGACTTCATGCCTCTGACTTCCAGTATGTTCTTGAACATTATTTTATAAAGTGACTGTTAACTTTGATAAATAGTTTCTTAGGGGTAAAATATGAAGATGTTTCTTGACTGCTCCAACCCCAATTGAAAAAGTTTCAAATGGGCAATGTCTATATTATAAAAGTCCCGCAACTTGAATACATCGCTAATACAGACAACAAATCCAGAGAAACGGAGAGAAAATGCAATTGTTCACTCTTGTGTTCTGTTTGTCAGTTGGATTGTGTTTGAACATCTGACACAGGCAAACACATCAAAACATTATGCAATGATGGCAACTTAAATTTTTTTTTACTTATCTGATAAAAGTTTTTAATTCTACATTTTGTGAAAGAATATGCAGAGAGTAATCACCACGTTACTTCTACTTGATTGTACTGTAGTTAAACAATCCAAATCATAACTAACAGAGCTGAATAGTTTCATCATTATTTTCCATCTCTCTCTTTTTCTCTTTCCCTTTCCAGACTTTGCAGAGCCTCTCGCTCTGCCCTCCATGATCCCAGATCTCGGTCCATCCACGAGTGACAGCCCCATGGGTGCCACCCCGCTGGACAATTCTCCCCCCGAGGAGAGCATCGCCATCCTGACTTCAATGGGCTTCCCCCGCACTCACAGCATCCAGGCACTCAAAGCCACGGTCAGTCCTCTGCCCACTCTCACTCTCTCTCCTCCTTCCTCCGCCTTCTCCGCCTTCGACTTCGCAAACAACTACATATTCTCTGTCACCGGTTTCTTTTGCTGACCATCCAAACTGATCTTCAAATCTATCATTGTGATTGGCGTACATGCGATAGTTGATGAAAGATTAAAAAATCTCATGCGAATTGGCTTTTCAGAATTTTTTATGACAATTCTTTATTTCTGCTGTGGTGTCGAAGGCAGTGAAAGGTATTTTTGAATGAACACAAGGAGAAGAGGGCAGCCAATGTGAGCCAAGACAGTTCCCATGTCTGGACCACAAAGAACAAAGTCTTTCTTTGGTACTGCTTCCTCTTTTGTCTGTTTCACAAAGAAATAGTCAAAAACCCTCCCACACAGTTTGGCAAATGTTCTTGAAACAGACGGAGCAATGACACAGAAGCAGTGACACGAAAACAACAAGATGGACATTAGTCAGGAGTTATTGATTTATTATATATATATATATATATATATATAAAACCGAGAGGAAAAGTACATCCTATTACTAAAGAGAGACAAAAAGAAAAATGGATACCTGACACAAAAGGGTCGATAGAAAAAGCGGCTGACGGTTGATATGCTATGCAGTGAAGATGGTGTTTGAAAAGTAGGCAAAGAGAGACTGACATGCTGAAAATCAAACTCTGCCGGTCATAAAGGGACTTGGCTGGCCTACTTGTACACTTTCCAAACTACAAATTAAATAGGACCTACATGTCAGCGTGATTTAGGATGCCTGCTCTGCACAGTGTTTACAAATAGTCTCAGCAGCACAGGCACGTTGCAGACAATGTAGTCTATAGTAATTTAGGAAGAGGGGAAGCCTCTGTGAAACGTTAAGGCCATTTCATCACTGCGTCTCAAACTACAATCAAATAATATAAGTTTGGATTTGTTTTATTCGAGTCAAAGAAAGCACAACTGCGTCACATTTCTCTATTTTAAAAAGGCCTGTGTTTCTCACATTTCATGTTTCATATTTCAAATTAGCGACTCAGCAAAGAATAACCCTGCAGAGACAGTTAGTGAGACACAAAAATAGGCACCAGGCTTTCTTGTTTATAAGTGCTGATGCTGCCAAGCTCCCTGCCAGCCGCAGTGTTGGTGAAGTAAAAAAAAAAAGATGTAAAACACATATTCCTCCTGCAAGTTGGACGTGTGAAACATGAACAGGTCTCATGGCTGGATTATTATTAGCTCAAAGTTGGTACGCCTTTTTTTTTTTTTTTTTTTTTTTTTTTAAACCCCCGGTGAGTTGACAAGGGATGAAGAGAAGATATAAAACCCTTTCAGACAGTCAACGTTTAGGAATCATACCTTTATTCTTCATTAAAAGTAAACTTATTCAACCCCGCATTTTGTATTGATTAAATATTTTAGAATTTGCTTTTGTAAATATTTGTCCCGCTGCAGCCACCGATACACTGAATTCTCACAAAAGGGGATTCTTTTAGCCCGTGCTTCAAACTTGTATCCTGTTTATGGTTTAAATGAAAAACAACACACCATTAATAAATTGATTTAAAAAAATCAAGATTAAATAGCTGGTTATATTTACAATGTTTTATTCAGAACAATAACCTTGAACGGGCGCTCGACTGGATCTTCACCCACCCAGAAGAAGAGGAGAGTGATGCCATCTCAGACATGGCTGACACCGAACCCAATGATAACGCCTTCTCCAACGCCAACTCGCACAGCGACTCCACGTTGTCTCCAGACAGAGACATGGCAGGCCCCCGAATCAAAGACGGACCAGGACGTGAGTCTGACTGATTTCACTTATTAGAGCTCATGTAACATTTCTGCCATCCCTCAATTATCCTCCCTTAAGTGTGCATCTGTTAGTCTGTCTGAGGTTTTTGTATTAATTCTTCATATTGTATTATGTTGGCAGAGCTGATATGGAAAATAGATGGATGGATGTGTGGTGATATATGCAGACTTTCTCACCAAAAGGCAACATGATATTTACGTTTGTCAGGATAATATATGCTTCAGGCGACATAGTGATGTAGTGGATAGCCCTCTCACCTCATTGTGAGAATATGCTCTGTTCAAGTCCGAGCTGGGCTCTTCTGTGTAGAGTGGGCATGATTTCCTGTGCGTGTTGATTTTATTTGCGTTGACTAAAGCATTATAGAAGACGAATGAATGAACATTAGATTTTACAATACAGTTTAGCAGTTTAGAGCTGAATAAAGTCCAACAACACCCCAGTGAGTGCTCTGTTGATGCTTGGCACCAACCCAATAAGCAACACTAATTTCAGATTTGGGGAAAAAAAAAGAGTAATATAAATTCTTCTATTTATATTTATATAATTCTATAAAGATTATGGAAATTATGCACTGACCAAATGTTTGACTAAAGTTTTTTTTAGTTTTGTATTTAAAAAGTGTGTTGAACAACATCAGAGCATTTTGTTGGCAACTGAAGTAACTTGGCTTTTTAGTGTTTCCAGATATTTTCAAATGATTTTCTCAACTGATATCTGTTACTATTGAAAATGAAGAAAATTGAAAAAAATCATTTAATTGATGAAAGCCCAGTTCTGACTCGTAATGTATTTTACATGTTTGCATACTGAGAATGTTTCTTTAAATGATTCCAGTTGCTTTGCTTATCATCACTAATATGGGCATTTTTTTTTATACGGTGGGGCCAGACGCATGCACCCGCGCACGCAGATTATTCATAATGTCTATTTGCTTGTTTTATACCTTCTTGATTTACACAGGTAATTGTTTTTTTAAATTTTTTTAGGGTATGAACTGTTTGCTTTCATCAGCCACATGGGAGCCTCCACAATGTCTGGACATTATGTTTGTCACATCAAAAAAGAGGGAAGGTGAGTTACATGCAGTCTATATACATTTCCAGTGATCCAGTTATTTATTGTGTTTAAGGTTTTTAAAGATAAAAACAACAACACATTGTTGGCTGTTTTGATTGCATGTCCCCCAAATGGTTACATGGATTAAAAAGTTAAAAAAGATTTAAATAAATAATTGAGTGCAAAAAGAATGGGGGGAAAATAGTCAAATAAGTACTTTGTTATTGATGCCCCAGTTCTGAAGGTAACTTTACCAAATGACAGTGGTGATTTTTGTTCTTGCTATTATGTACTGCTTGTAAGTGTCCTGTATACTTTTCTGACATGTTCCTCCTCACGCAGGTGGGTGATCTACAATGACCACAAAGTGTGCTTGTCGGAAAGGCCTCCAAAAGACTTGGGATACATCTACTTTTACCATCGACTGTCTAGCAGTTAAAGTGAAGTTACTGCCAACCCCCCACCATGCAACCTTTAAATAACCGCAGTCTTTCAGCCAGAAGATTGCCGGACAACTGTAATAACAGCCACAGTGGAAACGATGGAAATAACCTCTCAGACCAGCTGCTCGCCTTATCGTGATGTCATTCAGGAGCAACCAGGAACACTGGTCAGAAAGGGAAAGCAATGTGCTTTTTTGTGTATTCATTTTATGTTATGCTTTAAATGTATATCTCCGTGTTTATGTGGCAAAAGGAAAGATAAAGGAGTTTTTGAGAGTGTAGATACAGAGGGACATGTGCAATTTGTACTTCTGGAGTGCTTTATTCACACAATTTTATGACATATCAGATCTCATTGTTCCTCCTCTCTGCCTTCAGCTACTGTGCCACATTTTCAAAGTGGTACAATTTATACACGTATACGAATATGGCAGAGTTTCACTGCCCTTCTCTGAACCTGCAAATAACAAACAAGAAATTACTGTGTTGTTGGTGGATGGGCATTTTCCGTGGAAAAACAAAGAATGTTTTCATCTCTGGGAATTAGAGCGGGCCCCCAGGAAAGAATGTGGCTCGTTACATAGTGACACCTCATGCATACAGTATGCATGGTTCCAGCGTGAAAAAGAGCACCTGTAAGGGGGAGTACATGGGTGTCAACAAGCCTGCCTTTAAATACATAAAGAAAGCATCAGCAGTGCTTTTCTTTTTCCATATTTTGTTATATTACAGCCTTATTCACAAATAAAATGTACATACATATTAGCTGTTTTTGCCATGACACTCTAAACCGAGCTCGGGGGAAACTTGTTTCTACTGATTATCTTTCAGATGTTTCTTGAACTTGTATTGGAGTTCTAAATTCAGACGATTGAACATGATTTAAATAGGCACACAACAAACTATATACAGTGTGGTCGCATAGTTGACGTCACCACATCACCCCCACATATCCAGATGTGGAATCGTTTGAAGACCTCAGAGACAGGGTTGTGTTGAGTAAAAGACTATAGAAAAATGACTCCAATATTAAAGGTCTTGATGATCCCATTTGTCTCCATTATCGATCTCCATTACTGATGCCTCTCCCATAGTGTAGCATGGCGATGGCAGCATCATTCTTTGGGGATGTTTTTTATGCAACAGGAACTGGGAGACTGTTGAGGAAAGATGAATTAGGCAACGTACAGACACACCATTGTTGAAACCCTGCTCCAGAGTGCACTTGACTGCCGACTTTGGAGAAGGTTCATCTTCCAACAGCATAACAACCCTGAGCGCACAGGCAAGATAACAAAGAAAGGCGATGGACAACACTGTGGCACTGTGCCAGAGCCCAGACTTCCACTCGATTTAACGTCTCGGAAGAGAACTGAAAATAGCTTTGTACGTTTCCCATCCACCCTAAAGGAGCTTGAGAGGAAAAGCAAAGAAGAGCAGACTAAAGTGTCCAAATAAATTTGTAGCCAAGTAACGTTGAAAAGGTGAAGCTTTGCTGTGAAACCTACTTAATCAAACACTGAGCAAAGCCTCTGAATACTTACATTATATAGTTAAATAATGGCATTGTAACAAAATGTTTTTTTTTTATCATGCCATTATTAGACATTGTGTTTAGAAATTTGAGTAAAATATGTATGTAATCAATTTTGCAATAAGGCTGTGGCAAGCATAACAAATTGTGCTGCTGTGAATATTTGAATGGACTCTATATGTTGTCACCAAGTGAGATTGACGCCATACTATCCTATTCACATTTGGCGAATAATATGTTTAGTTTGTCGTGCACAAACACACACGCACAATTCACCTCATACACTGGCTGAGTTTTCAAGATAATATTGTTTTCCTCCATGTAAGCAATTCTTCATGTATTAGATGCTCTGGAGACAGATTTGAAATGTCAAGTGCGCAGGAATGACGGGGTTAATGTCCAGCCAGTGGGGAATCGAACCAGGGACTCATTGCTGATAGCATTTGTGCCCAAGCGGTCCGCCCTATAACCAGGCCGCCAAGCACTTTTCACTGAAGTAATTTTTGGCACCAAAAGTGGATTTTGTATTCCACAAGTACAAGAAACAGAATGTGGTTTCCTTTGCTGCGATGTCAATACCACCGCACCTATTCTTAAGTTAAGCACTCTAATGATGATGTTTCATTTACGGTACTCTGTGCATATGTTGCATTTGTTTTGCCAAAATATGCACACTGTGTATGACGTTACCTCGGCTGCACCTGGTTCAGTTTGGTTCCTTTATCACTCTGACAGATTGAGACTATGACCCCAACAGTAAAATGAATGTAACCTAACGACTTCTCCTACCATTTTTACCGGTCGGTTATGTGATGCATACATCAGAAGTCTTTCCATGCCTGGAGCAATATGCATTCACAGCCAAATTTACTCTTAAATCTACTGTATAGTAAAGGCTGCGCAGTGGTGACCCTTGTGTACTCTGAAGGGTACATAATGGAGGAAACAAAGTGCAGTACTGAATGTATAACTTTATGGTGCTCACTGCAAACAAAACTTCCTCTTCAGCTTTAATAGTAACAGTAAATGTGTCACCACTACCCATAAGCTCACGCTGGATCAATCACCAGCCCTGCACCCTCCATATCTACTGTTATAATAATGTGTGCGCATGGTAATATGTGTTTGTTTCTCAGATACTCCAACATACGGATGTCAATCTATCAAATGCTTTTCAGCAACATGGAACTGGACTTGAAACTGCTTTTGTTTGTTGCCTCTCAGTGTACCAAGGGGATGACAAAGGACACTGATTCAGCTTTGATAAATAATGTTGAGATGAAATTGTCTCTCATTCAGTAATGCACTTTTAGGGGAATATTTTAAAGAGGAGTTCTGTGGAAAAGTTTAGATAAAGATCCATTTAAAAATTGCATTTGAACTTTTCCTTTCTTTCTTTTCTTTCTTTTTTTTTTTTTTTTTTTTTAAATGTTGTTAGCTCTCAGATTTTACGAGGTGGTCAGTTTGTATTTTGACTTTTCTCAAGAGAGCAAAATAGCCTAAAATTGTGATAGTTAAACTGGCAATACATATTTTCAAGAAATATTTATCAGTAAAAATCCTGAGACTGGTAAAAGTTCCTAATTTTACAGAAAAGGTCCTCGATTCGACAGGGCTCTTCTTTAACTAAACTGCCTCAACTTCTCTCAGCAAATATTCTGTGTTATCAAATCTCAACCTCTCAATCTTACTTGATAAAATACCCACTGCAGTGTTTGTTCTCTATGCACAAGGGGAATCATCAGAGTCTCTATGCAAGTCTTGTGCTTCTGCTCCCCATCATTGCTAAATGAGGAAAAGCCGTCTCATCAGGGCTCATCATTAAATATGTTCAGATGTTTTGTGCAATTCTATGCTTTTTTTTTTTTCTGTGCACTTTTTTTTTTTTTTATCCTGCAAATTGTTCTGTTTTGTATTTCTGTCCTGTTGTTTAAGCTTTCCCTTCAGCTTGGTCTCTTCCATTCTTCTCTACGTTATTAATACGTAATGGTTCAATTTGTCACAAAGAGGCTTTTTCAATGTCAGCATGTACGCTAGATGTTGACATTTAGTCATTTGGATTGTACAATAGTACTTTTGTGAGTTTCATTCTCTTTTTTTTTTTCATCTAACTAAATGTCAAAAAGGTTATTCACCTGTTTTTACTTTTCTGCCTTTTTGCAAAAAAGTTTGTGCCAATTATGTAGTTTTCATTACATAGTTATCCTGATTGAATCATTTTAAGTTGATTTTTGTAATGAATGCGGTCATCCAAATATGGCTTAGGTGTTTGTGAATAGACATGGCATTGCAGTATACCCTGTGGCACTGTTTACGTTCGATGTTTGGATAATTGAATAAACTACGTCTTTGTTGAGATTTGACTTCTTGATTGTTTTTTGACTGCAGATTTTCATTGTGGAAAAAAAAAAAAAAAAGAAGAAAAGACACAGGACTGTAGAATATATAACAACAGTTTATTTTAAAAGAGTACTTTCATATTGTTTCTTCCAAATGTACTAATGCTTTCCATTTGATTATGCAGGCAGGATAATATGCAATATAATGTTTCATTAAAGGTATTGTCTGTGTATAAAGTGTTGAGTTTATAGTTTCATTCATGAAAATATCCTTTTGTTCATACATGAGGGATGTTTTGATAAATCAACCAGAACAAAGTGTTTTATTACATGCTGAATGAATGAAGTTGACAAAGAATTGTACACTGCATGCTAATGAACTTTATGAACCTCCAAACAATGACGCTGTTAAAACATTTTAAAAATGCTTCATAGACTTTGAGATTGTGATATTTGATTCATGAATTTATGTAATGTATACATAAATATACATTACTGCATTCACAAAGCACAGATCCTTTACATTGATGAGACCCAAAGAGTGTGTGTGTGTGTGTGTGTGTGTGTGTGTATACAGCAATATGAACATTTCTGACCATGTCTGAACATGAGTGAAACTGCAAATAATCTTTATTTTTAAATCATATTTGAAAATAGAAATCAGCAGTGGTGGAAAACAGTAAAACCTTGCAAATGAATTGTGTATTGGGTAAAACCCCCCAAAACAAAACAAAACTGCATTGTGACAATTTGCATTTGTGACAACGACATTTTTCAAACTCTACAGAGCTGTGCATTAGCAGCTGGACAGCTGTGCAAGCTGGGCTTGTTACCTTGGTTACCAGTGTCTTCATAATTTGTTGAAGTCGTAATAAGAACATTTCTACAGAATGTAACTGTGATTTGCCGGAGGTAGCAATGAACCAGTCATCAAGGTCATGTATTTATGTTTTAAAGAGATTATGGAGGTTATGTGTTTTATGCCATACACTCATTCCTCTGCTTGCAGACTTGCCCTATGTGGGTAAAAGCATTTTGTGTAGAACAGATACGTAGAATATATACATAATTTATCTCAAAGTTGCAGATATTGAATCATTAATATCAAATAAATTGTAGAAATATTGCAACTTGATACATAATATGACATATTTGAGTTTTCTATGTTAGTGGGAGAGAAAGAAAGCACTTTCATGTATTTCATGCATACAATTGAAAACAGCATTCAGATAATGCAGAGGTTCTAACATGCAATCAGCTTCGATCTGTTTGTCAGGGGCATGCGTTACGCTAGATCAGTTCACCTGAGAGGATATAGTAGTAGATTCTACAGTAGAAAAAAAAGCTGTCACAGGCGTCCTATCTCAATGCACTACCAAAAGGATGCACAGTAGATTACATTTTTAAATAGCAGTTCCAAGTTTCCTTAAAAAAATATGTTTTTTTTCTTTCTTGTTTTTTGTTTTACGTTTGAACACGTCTACAGTGTCTTGAAATGCAAAAAAGCGAAGGCCTATGACCTCATAGGAAAACTAGAGTTGCTTTTGTAAATCAAAAGTAAGAAGACATCATATTTTCTACAGTTTTGTTGATACAGAAGACACCTGGGAAAACAGGAAACAGAGTATGTGTTCATATTTTAAAGTGGAGGAATACTGGCCAGTATAGTAGCTACCACAATGCTCAGCAACCACTCAGGGAGCTATTACGAGTAAATTGGGTTTATGAATTAAAAACAAAAGTGACGGCGGCTCGGCTTGCGTAAGCATCCATTAGACAGAGCTTAACTAAAACGATGGCCATGTGTGCTTCTAGTCAGCACGTACACCAAAAGATGACTGTGGTGGATATAAGGGAAAATAGTCTCTGGTTTCAAACAGATGTACACATCAGGTGCTCTGCATTCATCAATGAATAGGATTCTTCAAAACATTGTACAATTATTCTCCTGATATTTTAGAGCCATATGTTGCACAAAAGTCAGTCAGATAAAGTGAATGAGACAGACTCTACTCTATGAGAGGATGTGAGGCAGTTTAACAAGGGGGGGGGGGGGGGGGGATTCCCCCCCCCAATCCCCTTCAGACTTTACAGCTGAAAAATAGGCATCACTTTGATAATAGAATTATAACAACAATGAAAACATAGTGATACTTAACAGAAACAATCTCCATCTTATTCAGCATTTTATTTGAAATTGTAAGCATCCTGCCAGTTTCTGTTGTGAGTTGGGCAAATTTGCAAAGAGGCTCAAATTGGACTTGTGAGTTTTGTGAACTTTTATCTGTTGTCGGTTACATGTCACCTCTTCTATTAAAGATATCTGAGTCCTGTATAAAATGATGTATAGACCAGCATTGCTGTCTGCAGACCCTTGCTACATGTTGGGCTAAAAATAACAGACTTGATAATAAAATATTGAAGCAGATAGCATGAACTACTGGACATCGCTCATTTTATCTCATGCTGTCACACTCTACTTTTATCATCAGCCAATCTCTCTGAGTGAATAAATTTCTGCATCTACCTCTGCCTTGGCCTCATTGCCTTTGCCATTGAACAGTCCACTGTCAGACCCCCTCCGATGCAGATTGATAGTGGCATGCACATATGTGCTGTGTCTCACTGGGCTCCTCTTCCTCTTTGATCTATTAAACATCATGGCCGGCCACAGAGAGCTCCGTGCCAACTATTTCTATTAAAATATCAGGCTGCTGTAGCGGCTCATTTTTTTTTCTCCATCCTTTTATGTTGTATTAGGCCTGTGTGCTGACAAATAATTCATTCATGCATCAGTAGTGACTATAGTTATATTGTTCCAGTTATTGATTTGAGTGCATATAAGTGAGATTAAAAATAAAATGCAAATTGGGTGAATCTGCTGAGTGTAACTTAGGTCAAAAACACACTGCTACACAAGAGTTATAAAATACAAATGCTACACGTTAGGAGGTTGTGCTGATGTCCGTCAAGGTTCTTTTTTTCAGAATTACTTTTAGTGTTTTGCTCTTGAAAAAGAGCATTTTGTTTTTGTTCCCCCTCTTTGCTGATGAAACACTTCTTCTCATATAGACCGTGACATCAAAGCTGTGCTGTTTAGAAGATGAATGGCTCTTGCACTGGTCTCTGGTTCCCCCTGATAGCATTCTAGCAAAACACAGAATCAACACTTCCCTTTGGTCCAGTGAGGCAGACAGGGACACTCTGACAATTCTGAATGGAAACGTAAAACATGACCTTTTGCATAGTAGCTGACAATAATTAAAAAAAAACAAAAAAAAACCCACCTTTCTAAAGCACATCCAGACTGCGGACAAGTCTGATAAACAGCAAAGTGTGCTGAGTTACAGCGCAGCAGATAATCTGTGTTTTATTCTGTAACTCTGCACCAGAACAAGACGTTGGCCTCACGGAGTGACGCTCAAACTCGCAACAATGACGCAAGTCAAGTTGTCAGCAGAAAAAAAGTCATGCTTAAAAAAAAAGAAAAGAGCTTTGTTTCTCAAGTGGTGCAAAAGATTTATCTGGAGCGAAAGAATTGCTGCGTTTCATACAATCATATTAACTGAGGATGCATAACGATTGCACGTTTCATATCTTCATGTAAATTGAAGTTTGCAAGAGGCGAAGCAAAAACTTATTTTTTTTTTTCAAACATGTGTGGCATTCTGCCCAAGCTTACATAAAAAGTTAAATTATGCATGATGACTGAGGCAAACTGATTTAATTAAATGTAAGCTTTGCTGCCAGTGGAGGCGCAGCAAAGATACAAATGTCCGCATTAGGAGATACAACAAGTTATCTGGGCTTGCTACTATATATCTTTTACCTGTAATAGCATTACACTCCACTGAAATGAATAGAGTCAGCAAAGAGAAAGACTATGGTAAGGCGCGTACAAACCTTGTTTGGGTTTCCAAACTCGCCACAGAAGTTTGCAGAAGAAGATGAAAGAGATATTTTTAGAGACGTGACAACAACTTTTTCTATATGGGAAAGTCTGGCAACACTAATGAAGGTTTTACTCATCAGTGTTGTGCCGCTTTTGTGTAAACTTCTCCAACCAGTCAGCATAAAGGGAACAAAGAGAAGCTATGAGCCAAAACAGAACAAAAAACCCCACAAAAAACATTAATGGCTCAGGAAGCTTTCAAGTTCAGAAAACAGCAGTTAAAGAAATCCAAACCAGTCTGAATATGGCTAGTTTTGTGTTGCCATGAAAATAGAAATAAATATTATTGGTCACATGCATTTGAAGTAAGGCTTTACAACCTGGCTTACACATTCCACGTGGGTCGAGGAGGGTTTCTGTTCTTTTGAAGTGCAAAGGGAAAACTTCTAAAAGTATGCAGGTTTTTAACTAGAATCCCATCTATGGAAAGGCTTATTCATGCAGTATCATGATTCTCCACTGAAAAAGGAGGAAAACAAGCCAGTAGCAGAATTAGTAGCTCCAGGTTATACAGTGCAGTCTTTATCGCTTGCTCTTTCAAGAATGACAGAGACAGTCTTCAGTGAAACATTTAGTTTTTCCTCTCAAAAACTGTGTGAGGGTTCCTGTACTTCTCAAACTGTCTGCCTGCGTGTCTCTTCTGCTTCAGCTCTGTTCCACTGGATGAGTCAGTTTTTAATTGACGTGTTCTCTAAGGCATTGCTCGTACAATCTTTGCCCGTCCTTGTGCTCCTCAGGGAAATCACAAATTGCAGTGCAAATCCATCACAAAGCAGTCACTTCAGACTTGGAAGAACCTGTCCCCAGAACTGCTCCAAGGTACTTGGGCGAAAAATATAACAGCTTTGATGACTGTAGGTAATTTGTCGTGCATAAACACACACACACACACACACACACACACACACACACACACACACACACACACACACACACACACACACACACACACACACACACACACACACACACACACACACACACACACACACACACACACACACACACACACACACACACACACACACACACACACACACACACACATCACTTGATTCTGACATGCTGACATGTGCACTTTGGGCTTTTGGCTGTTGGGTAGAAAGAGGAGAACGAGTGCAGGGGGAAATACTACCTCCTGTTCTTCAAATGTCTAAGTTAAAGGCCCGCATAAGAAGATCTAAGTCTCCAATGTTTGCAGCCTGGAAGAGTTCTGGCTGGTCCATCATGGATAAAGCTATCCTCAGAGCAGCCCAGATGTTTCCAGACATCACCTGGTGGGACTGCTGGCGACTCCGGCTTTTCCTCTGAAGGCTTAAAGCCATCAGAAAGTTACTGGCTGCCTCTCTGTGGAACAAACAAAAGAAGCAATCATTTTGGTTAAAGGATAGAAAATAATACTTTATAGATGTGAGTAGTCAGCTTAGGTGCTGACTCCTAATATTTATAGTCCTGTGAGTGACTACAACTGATAAGTTCTGACATATATATGACATGTCTATTTGCAAGTTACAGTTGTCCCCATTTTGTCACAGTCTATTTAGTTATTTAGATACACACCTGAACTTTGATAATATGATGGATGCATTTATGTTCCCACTTTCCAAAATCTTGTGTTTGAGGTTAACTGGTGAGTGTAAATTGCCTCTAGGTGTGAATGTGAGTGTGTGAAGTTATCCTGGCCCTTGTCCAGAGTGGAACCTGCCTTCACTCATAGTTAGTGGGGATCATCTGCTCCAGCTTCCTCTGACACTGACATGGATTAAGTGGGACACACGATTGTTGTATGTAAGGACAGATGGATGGATGATCCCATGTGATTCATATTATTGCGTTACCAACTATAGGATTTTTTTGCATAATAAGAGACACCAGTTAGCAGAATTTAAGACGACATCTGTTGGGTATTTTCCTTCTTTCTGCTGTTTCAACTCTTCCATGAGGATGGGCTTCTCTCCCTCCAGAAGATGAGCACTGCTGATTCAACAGTGAGGCTGATGCGTTTTGTTTTGTTAATGCCACAGGACGTCTTCTGCTGAGTTTGACACTACACAGTCTGCTTCAGCTCAGGTGTTAAGCACTGGTGTCAGTGTTGTGTGACTATTCTTTTTTAATAGGTGTTATAGACATGTAGTGGATCTAGTGGTGAAGGTAATCTACTCTATGCAGCATATAAATAATTCATTGGAAAGATTTTGTGCATCAAATCGCCCACTCTCGATTCTCAAATGAGGAGTTGTAATATTAGGTTGATCAACTGATATTTAATCAGATACTGTTTTTAATATAAGCTCTTTCTTGTCTGCTTTCAATATATGTCTCTCCTGGTTGCAATGCATGGGCCTGATGGGGTGTGAAAACATTGTCATGCAAATGAGTTTCAAAACATCCCCTCTGGACATCGTTTCACTTTCAGTGGTTGACTGTTTTGGAGATTTTGTTTAGGGTAACAAGAAAAAAATAAAAAAATATTTCAACATTCTCCATTGAACTTAGGTTACTTACCTGTGTGCTCCAAGGTTTATACAGCTGATGCCCAGATTGTAGCGGGACCTGATGAACCCAGGCTGTAGCTCAAGGGCTCTTGTGTAAGCCTCCACCGCCTCCTTGCTCCTGTCCCCATTTGCCAGCGTGGCCCCCAGACGGTTCCACAACAGGTAGTCCTGGATTGAAAATAGGTGGTGGATTAGTTAAGGAATCACTAATATGATTTCATGATAAAAACAATTATGTGATGTGTGCTGTCAGTAGATCTCCGCCTATCTAATGTGGCCCATTTTGTGTACATTTCAGAAGAGCACATTAAAGAAATTCCTATTGAAGTCCTGAAATATAAAATTTTAGTGGATAACAGTGGATAATTAAAAATTAAATATTATGATCCACTGTTGGAGACTTTGAAAAGCGTTTGGCAAAAGAGTTCAGGTGAAGGTGAAGAATGTATCTGCAATGTCTCATCAGCAAGCTTCAATTCAGTTTTTGAAGCCCAAAAAAGAACCACACAGCTCCCTGCAATACAGCAGCCCAGCAAGGGTAACTTAAGGAGAGCTGAATTACATCACACAGGATGTCCTTGCTGTTGTTTCCCACCTGCAGGTAGACAAGCAAATGCAAGGGTCATGGTCTGCTACAATGTTGGGGTCGTTTATCTTGGGATAAGCCCGGCAGCGGGATATAATTATCTCTCTTTGTGTTCAGAGCTATTTTACCGGCAGGGGAGCAGATATTAACAAGTCAAATGTGGGAGGTTGGATTTATCAGTGAGTAATATTCATGCCGACCTGAGACAGAGCTGGGAGGACACACACTGATTTGCATGAAGGAAGTAGAGAGAAAGTTTGGAGTTGTGTCCATTTTGCTGATGGTGAATCTTTGCTCTTGAGTGTACAAAATGTGTATTTAAGTCTGGTTAATTTTATGCAGATTACAGCTTTTGTGGTTTGTTTTGCTTCCGTCTTTCCATATAAAGTATTAGCAACATTATTTTTGGGTAGATTTGTAAATTGTGTATTTTACATGATTCAATAGTTTATCTTACTGGCTACTTCTACAAATGTGATATTGGTACAGTTATGGTATATTTTTTGTAAAAATATATACCTCAACCAAATCAAGTTTTCAATATTAGTGTCCTCTCCTTTGTAGCAACTTATGAACATCTATGAGCCTTGAAAAAAAACGGTGTCACTTCTTTCTTACTGTTTGTAAACAAACAGCAACAATCATTAAAAAGGCATCATGAGCATGTGAATGAGCAGTTGATCCACTATGAATAGCACCCTATGAAAAGCACCATTTACATCATTGGCATGGAGTGGTTCCAGCTGGAGGCCAGCAGCTGTTTGACATGTTGGTTCTCCAAGGAAACCAGCACATCCGCATGTGTTCACTATCCTCTGCAAGTCACACTGGTTTGAGATATCTGGCACAGAGTTTTCTGCTGCTGGACTAAACCCAGCTGGGAGAGGAATCCTCAAAATACAGTATATATATATATATTCAGTACAAAATAAAATATTTCTGCAAAAAGGAAAAGCTTTTTACTCAATGTGTCTGGATTGATATGATCTCAACAAATAGCACATTTAAATAAAAAAGAAAACTAAAATCAAAGAGCCTATTTTATTGACTGGACAGAAACTAGACTGTGTAGTCTCTCCATGGATTAACATTTTGCGATAATTAGATCCATAATCTCATAGTATTCTTAATTATTTAGCATCATTACTATAGTGTTTTCACGGATATATCATACTTCAGTTACTTTTCCATATCACTCTCCCATGCTTTTGTCTCGAGGTGAGTGATACACACGAATATATTAAGGTGGAAAAAATCTATTATTTGATGTGTCATGGAATAAGTCCAGAATTTTCTTAGAACATTACATATGTTTGACAATAACCCTTAAAATCCCACTGAATTCTAAAGCTGGATTTGTCCGAAACAGCCAGTGAAGACAAAAATGACTTATGGCACCTCTCAAGTTCTCATAATATGAAAGCTTTACGGGCCTGGTTAAAGACAAAGCTTTACACCTACTGGAGTCCAAACATTGAAAGGTCGCTGTTTCTAAGAACACCACGCGTGCAAAAGGTCTTGTAAACACATTTGAGCTGGATGTTGGGATCTGTATAACAGCCCAATATTATTAATTGATATCAAGTCCAAACAATCAGAGGATGAAGTAAATTAATTCAGTTGAAACTCACATTGAGGAAAAACTCAAGGTTACTTCTACATTGACCTCTGCAGTGATCACTTTATACCAGGTGGAATGACGGGCCAGTCTTTTTTGTTTGTGCATGAAAACAAAATGATGACTGAATGATGAATTTATACAAAACTTAGGAATCTGTATCCAGTCAATGCCAACAATATTACCAGTTGAAAATTTGTAATACATTTTTCTCCTAAAAAGAAAGAATTCTGATGAGATTTCCTTATATATGTTTATGTAAACAAGAGTTTGCATGCTTTTGTGTGCCCTTGAGTGCTACATATATGAAGTTTCTACCTCGGGTCGCACTGAGAGTGCCGTGTTGAAGGCCTCCACGGCTTTGTTGAACTCTCCACTGAGGTTGTAGAGTACTCCGAGGCCCGTCTGTAAGTCTGGGTCAATGCTGTCAGAGTTGTGTTGAACTGCTTCCAGGAAGAGCTCCCTGACCTCCGGTAGCAGAGAGCTGTCGGCACAAACACATACGCAAGTATGCAGATAAGGATTGGTGGGACTTAAAGCTGCTGATTGAGCTCGCCTAGGTCCACAGAGCGCTGATGTGCACTGTTCTATAAGTGAGCTTTAACTCAGAGGAGGTAGGAAATGAGCGACAGCGGGGGGAAAGAAAGAACGACAGGAGAGAGATTCAATCAGAGGGAAGAATAAAAAAGAAAAAATGAGGCCAGTAAAAAGATGCAGAAGCCTGGACAAAAGGGTTGGCTCTTTTAACCCTGAGGTTTTTCTTTTTATTTAGTCGAAGATGGTTTCTGTAAAATAATAATTTACTGTATTATTCTAATATTAGTGTTTGTATGAATTAGTGGTATCAGAAGGGAAGTTGCAGAATTACACAGCCTTGTACCATGTACATCGAGTGAACATTTTGTCTTCAAGTGTTTGTGTTAGAAGCAGGAGAAAATTGGCAAATGCAAGACTTTAAGCAAGCTTGGGAAATGCCAAGTGTGTTGACTAAACCACTGGGACGAAGCATCTGCAAAACTGCAGGTCTTGTGGGATGCTCCTGGTCTGTATTGATCAGTTCAAAAGTGTTATCAGGAAGCCTCCTTGATGCCTGTGAGGAATGAACTCTGGCTCTACAGCAGCTCAAACTGCTGCTGCGGCTAATATTGGATCTGATTAAAAAAATGCTGCAAGAATACACAGAATGTGGTAATTTGTTGCATATTGGGAAACCTACACTGCGTTAGGCAGGGGGTCCTAATGCTATGGCTCATCAGGGAATCTCCCTCATGTACCAACGTATAAAGTTAAAGAAATGTTAGAGAGCTCCTTCAACCTTAACGACCATTTGGTGCTAAGCTTTTGGGTAAAGATAAGAGTTGCCCTTTATGTTATGTCTTGGTTTTCGCTGAGCAGAGCATTACAAAGATGAAGGGAAAAGCAAAGCAAGTGGAATGAATGAAACGGGAAGGAGAAAGAAGCACAAAAGAGCTAAAGAGAGAGTGATGGTGCATGCTGCTGAAATGAAATGGAAGATATTGCATTGACTTGAGGGAAGTCCATAGTAATTGGGTTGTACCTGTATCTCTTCCCACTGACTAGACGATTAATGATTTGATAAAGTGCTGCTTTACCTTGGGAGTAGAATTAGGCCTTTTAAATCTGATATACCTAACAACGTCATTTATCTGGCGTAACATAACACAGACAGCTTGCCTTTTACAGCACTAAGAGTGGTTTGACAAGATGGATACACATGGCACCACAGCTGCCATCTCGCTGATCAAATTACCAGCTGTGGTTGTGAGACCTTGAAATAAGTTTTCTTCCCTCTGACAGAGTAATCACGGCTTAAGCAAAACAAATGGCACTCTAAATCTGGAAAGATTTAGTTTTTGAGTGTGAAACATGCAGCACATGATCGATCATGTGTTTGTCGAGTTCTGATTGACTCTGAGTCATTGGTGAGGGCTGAAAATGTGTGGTGGCATTTTACTGTGGATTTACGGCTCTGCTTCATCTTAAAACAGCAACTATTGATCAAGCCTTTGTTATCGCTGACATCTTTGCGATCATTGCCTTGTTTGTCAGCAGTTAGTAGAGAAATAAACAAGATAAACGTTGTTTCTGATGGCTTTTGAACTCGTACGGTAAGTGCTGGAAGATAAAACCATCTGTGCTAAAGCTTTTTAGATTCAGGCAGGAGATTGATTATTGATAATATAACCAGATGAACATCTGGATTACCCACACTACTTCATCAAGTGTAAGTCTTTTCTCATAATCTAACTCACCTCAGGGATTAGTTGAACAATCTCAAACAATCATTGGATTAATCAATAAGTCAATATGAAGAAAATTAAATGTCAAAATTTGTGATGACTTATACATATATCTTAACTAACCATTCTTGTATTTTTTCAATGAGAATCGATTGTAAAGTCAAACTATGCTAAATTAACAATGAGATTACCTCTGAATTAACTACTAGCTTTGAGGAGGCTTTGCCATTTGGACTCATTTAAAAATTAAGTATCTTTAAAAAGTTATTGGGGGTCCAGCCATGACTGAATGTTGAATGGTTATTAAAATAGATCGCTTTCAAAAAGTTCTAAGATAATTTTTGAACAAATCTAGTCTTATTTCAAAGGATTTAGGGTAAATATAGAGTTTATGTGCACTACCTGTCATGTCTGCTGATGTTGGGAACCTGGGACATCCTGCGTTGGGAGTTCGGAGAGCCCATCAGGTGGGTCTTGCCCTTCAGCAGGTGCTTGTACTTGGGATTGTGTCTCAACCAGCGGAGCAGGGCCTCACTGGCATCATGGCACATACCAGTGTTGGTGAGGCTCACTGCCAGTGCCATAAGAGCTGCAAGGTTGTTTGGGTGGAGCTCCAAACACCTGGATGAGAATCAGATGCACACACAGGAGAGATAGTTTAATGCACACACTCCAAAGAGAAATTCAAGCTTTGACAAACATTAATTTGGAAAGGCCAAAGCAGAGAAACATCAGGCAGAGGTTAATTATTGCTGGATGAGCTTTACTATTTCTGCTTTGGCTCAACTGCAGAGAACCAGGTTTGCATGGTGGCCAGGCTCCAGCCGGGCTGCATGGTTTGAATTAGATTTGCATTTAGGCAAATACACCCATGGCAATTGTTCCACAGATGGACAGTGTGTATGCAGCGATTGCAGAAGTTATGTCACCGGTTATGTCATGTGAATGATTTCCGCTGAGGTCCGCTGTGGCCTTTGTAATTGAAAAGGGGAGAAGAACCACACAGTGTTGGATGAGTAACTTGGATTAGTTGAGAGGGTGGGGGAGAGGCCAAAACAAGATTTAGTTTTCATCAACATTATTTCCAAGCCAGCTTTGCTACATCTGACATGCCAACTTCCTTTAAACCGTCGTAATCTCAGACAAACCAAATTATTTCAGCCCCTTTCTGCAAAGTGCCATTGGTGAAGATTATATAAAATTTGCTTCTGGCCACTCAAATTCATGCTACATACTTGTGGGTGTGGTCTACATACAACATAAGAAAGCAACAAATTAAAAAAATAAAATAAATATATATATCTAAAAAGATAAATAAATATATATATATATATATAAAACATTGGGTTCTATGTGATCAGACATTTGTTTTTCCAAGGCTGTAATTCCCTCTTCTCAAAAAGTATCTTCAATAAGTAATAGTATATCCTAGCCACAATGAAGTGAAGTCAACCTATCGGCATATGAATACATTAATTTGTCCAATTACTTATCAAAGTGTCCATTGTCAGAATTAGATAAACTTTTTCTCTCAAAAGCTGCGTGCCAAATATTTTATGAAGTTATTAAAAACAAAACAGTATAAAGAGGCATTGTAACATGATGCTTGCCATATAAACGGTGCCAGTGCAGCTACAACAGTATTAATGCCAGCTAAACATCTAATCTCACTTCATACCAAAATACTCCTCTCACAGATGGAGCGATTACATAATAAACCCAGTACACTGTGCAAACTACCTGATATTTGAATGGTGTTAGGGAATTTGAATAAGTCTGTTGGATTAAGCAAGACTCCTGCAGTGAATGAAAAACTATTTACACCCTTATTTAATCCCTTCCTTTAGAACAGCAATTACTGACTGAAGACATGCATTAAAATGTATTTACTATATTTATTTATTTCACTGTCCTTCTGAGGGGAAGGATATTTTTTCCTGAGTTGTTTTGTGTTTTTCGTTGACTTGTCAGTGTTCGCACCGCCAGATAGGTGTAATTTCTGGCCTCAGCAGTGCTATGAATGAAAGTGGGCCACCTCCCATTGAGGAGTCAAACCCTCACTCTGTAAAATCACCAACCATGCGGGGTATTTCTATTTTAAGAAATAAATGTAGAAGCTGTTTGTTCAAATATTACCTCAGAAATATTTGGAAGGAGAGGCCAGTCCTCTTTGGTAATGAAAATGCAAAACATATTTTGGTGCTGCATGTCCGTGACACCTTTGTTTCTCTTAGGGAATTTTACTGCAGTCAAATAGTTGACTGAAACCTCTCAGGCAGATTTTGCACGCTGGGCTTCATCTTTTAGCCTGACATTTCCGCATATCCCTATTGTGCAAACATATGGTGTCCCCAAGCGGTGACAGCTGACAGTTGTGCCATGTGCACGAGTGACTTTTGATTTCTAAATGAGAATTAGATGCAGTTGATTCTCATTACCTCTGGAGGGAGACAATAGCTGCCTGCTCATTCTCATTTTCAGCCTGGGTGGTCCCCAACACTTGCCAAGCCTGCAGGGAAACAAAATACAGGTAACGATAATCAGCAGGGTGGAAACCTGGACGCCATAGCTGGTGTTCTCAAGGGGGCTGAGACACAGTAGGAGCAACAAATGAGATCCAACACTAAGCGAGTGATGCCAGTGTTTGAGACAGTGTGCCCCTGAGGAGCTGTGGCACATTTAAACTCTCACAACTCCGAAAATCCAAATCCAACACTTTTTTGAGGTGAAACAGGGACACATGCAATTATGATTAACACTAACAAAGTGCTTGGAATAGTTCATTATCCTTAGATACTTTCAAATGTTTCATTAAAGTGTCAAACTTTAGAATGACACTTATTGTTTATATAAGCTACCATAGATGATTAGATAAAACAACCTTATTTTTTCAAAAAGTGAATAGATGAATTCTCAATTCATTTAGACCTGAAAAGTTGAATAATAATAACATTATTATTATTACATATAAGTTGAATAATAATAATAATAATAATAATGATTATAATAATAAATGATAAAATTCACATATAATTCAGAAATGTGAGATTACATCATTGCTCCTCTGTATGTTGTGACTGCAAGGGCACTCCTAACCTGCGCTAAAGCTGATCTCGGCTGATGCTTTTTGTTCGAGTCTTTGGAATGAGGGGCAAAATTGTTTCTGAAGGATTCAGAGGTCCTCACAGTGGGGCAATAAGCCACTAAGCGCCGTAGGAGGGAATTTTGGAATCGTATTAGTTCCATACACCGCAGGATAATCCTCTCCTCGGAATAACTGGCACATTTCTGTATATTCCAGGGGATTCAGAAAGTACTTTGTATGAAGGCTTTGCTCTTCCTGCTCGCAAAGAGGTCAGTTCTTTTGAAATGTTGAGAGTACAAAAAGAAGGAAAAAAAACCTGCAGAATGAGCTATTATTCAGTTCACTGGGCAAATGGAAATTCTCATCAAGACCAAGTTGAGTATTTTTGCTACAGTAAACAAGTCTTTGAACATGATGGGGAAAAAACTCAATCCCTTGCCCTTTACAGGCAATCAGTGTTCAGCTTGTGGGCGCTACCTACTAAATTTGCTTCACGCAGCCTGTGGCCAGTGAGGCACTCTTCCTTTGTAGCTCCTCGCAACATGAGATAGAGTAAGTGTGGTTGGATTCAGACTCAAGTTTGTGCTGAAAAGGCAGACTGATTCATTCTAGTTGATCAGTGCAGAGGCTGTTATTGCTTATCTGTGGACTGAGAGTGAATCCTTTCTACTTGAATGACATTTGAATTTGAAAATGTCTTGATGTTTAACTTGGTGAGTTTAATAATGAAAAAAAAACAACCCAACACAATGTATATTAGTATATTAGTGTGTATACAAAATGATTTCACCTCGGAGTCATGAGGATCCTGCAAGACAGCAGCTTCCAGCAAAAGCACAGCATTTGGCAAGTCTCCCTCTCGAGATTTCTTTAGTCCCTCTTCAAATGCATTAGGAAAGTCCTTATAAGGATTATCTGTGTGGAAGTAGTAACCCTGTCAGCAAAAAAACAACAACAACAAAAACAGGGACAGTGGCAATGTCAGTTTCCTTGCTTCATATTTAAATGCAAAACAAAGCAACAGTCCTGTGCAGTTGTATATTTAAGCAAAACACCAGCAATAGGAATCGATCTTTTCTGCTTCACAGCAAACCTGGGCCCAGCTCCTTGGGTTTGTCTGTTCTTTTTAAATGTTAAACTTTGCATTTTCAAATGGTGATTACCCTGGTGTGTTGCATGCTTTTGAGTGCGATGACTTTGAACTTGCTTCTTCCTTAAGAACCGACTCTGCACTGGGATCAATCAGAAAGCCCAGAAGTCTGATCTCTTATGATTTCCCGCTAAAAGAAGGTCAGCTGATGGCTGAAGTTTACTGCTTCGCCACATGTTTCTGACCCCCCGAACTCATACATATAGATTGGACAGCATCAAATCTTATTTTAAAGGGCCCTCCTATATCGAAGTACATGAATCTAATCTAATTTTGAACTTAATGTGATTTAGATAACAGTTAAATAAACAAAAACATGTAAAGCGGTCAAAACTGGAAATTGTTGCCAAGCCGTTTGTTCACATGGGACTTGTGCCATCATTTGCCATCATTAACAAAATGGACTTTTAGATTTGATTTAACTAGTCCAGCTTTCGGCTTAATCCGAGTGAATTTGCGAGGGAGTGGCCATTAAGTTGTTGGTCTCCCAAGCTTTGCGCGTTCCCGGAATGAAAAATACTTTAAACAAGTATCAGTGTTTTTGTGTAACTGAGCTCTGAGCACGGAAGTTTTATCATTTATAATGTATTAACCATTTCACAAGACAGTTGTATGGAAAATGTACCATTTAGTTAAAGAGTGACCCTTCATTTGAAACACAAGAAGAGAGTTTAACTTTGTTAATATATATTTCGTATTCAATCACATACATATGAGAAATTCCATTTTCTGAATTCAATCTATTCTGACGTCTGGTTATTCCTTTGGTAAAAGTAAAAGATACATATTGAACTGAGCAGGTAACCTGCCTAAAGAATTCAGGACCCCACAAATAAAAAACACCAATTTAAACTAGTAGACATATATTCAATTTTAGAACAGTGACAGGCTGAAAGTGAAGCGCTTACAGTCACTATAAATCACGCCTATTCAACCCTGACTGGCCCAGGAGCAAATCCTGAGTGTCTGGAACTTGAGTGAGGAGGAAGAAGAAGGGAATTTCTTAATGAAATTCAGAAACTCTCCCAGACCTTAAGTTGAATAATCTTTGTAAGCTTGCTAGCTCCATTGTGGTGAATGTGAGTTCAAGAAGTTAACATCAGCATTGACTAGCTACAAATGAAAATAGCATTGTCTATTTTTAAGTTGAAATGTAAAAAACAACCATAAAAACTGGTTTTTATCCCGCATGGACTGAGAAGCTTCTATTCAGCAGAGGTCTCTCACAAGATTACTAAAGCAAGTTATTTTCAATCCGTACCTCATAGTTTCTCAACAGGATCCTTAACCATGACCTAAAATTAACTATTTTTTGGGACTGATCATGAGAAGACATTTTTTTGCTTTGAATTACCCTGGAAATCGAAAATATGTGTTTTGAAAATAACAAACAAACAAAAAACAATATTGTCATCACCTTCAAAATCAAAGCAAAGCAGTTGTCTTGCATCAATATGTTGACCTCACTTTGACCAGTCAGGGACAACTAAAGGTCTGTGCAATGCCCAGATCTGCTGTGTTATTCAAATGATACGTAGATCATTTTACAAATGCAGTCCTGCATGTATTATTCACAAACTAGTTAGCGGTCCTCTGCACAGGTAATCGAAAGTGTAGATGAATTTAATCCTGAACCTGTAGGACCACAATCCAACATGCTATACTGTATATGCTCCCACACTCTTGAATTTAATAAAGGTTTCTTCAGAAAAGTGTAATGAGTCCACGATAATGAAACACTTATCATATATCAGGCGTTTTGAAATAGGAATGCATTAAAACCCTGCAGGACTGCATGTTACTGAGGGTAACATCTTAACGATGGTCACCTTTTCATGTGGGGATACGGAGGAAGGAATCTGTGCCTGCTCATTTTCTGTCAGCCAATTCCGTCGGGCCAGCTCCTCCCACTCTGCCTGCATCTTGTCCCAGAACTCGGTGTCCGACTGCAGGCAACAAGAGAGAAGAAACAGAAAGGGGGGAGGTTGGGTGGAGGGCGAGTAAACGAGAGTGACAGGAGGGAATGAATGATTAGCGTGCATGAGAACAATAGCTCTTGTAATTTCCCATCATACTGTTGTTGGAAATGTCACGTCTGGCTGGCTTCATGACGTGCTGTAACGTATGAACTCCTCACTCCTGACAACTGTGTGACACACACACACACACACACACACACACACACACACACACACACACACACACACACACACACACACACACACACACACACACACACACACACACACACACACACACACACACACACACTAAACTAAACTAAAAAAAAAAACTAAACTAAACTAAACAACTGATAGTTTTAGTAGTACAGTTTACAGTAGTTGTATTTTTAGTAACCCCAACATGTATGTTATGTATTCTCAAAAATGTGTGCTTGTGTAGTTTCTTAATCACCCATTGCCAACTTTCACTTTGAAGTCTCTACTTGCTTGACATTTGGGTTGTTTTTCCCCCTTCTGGCATTTCAATTAGCTGACCAAAAGGCTTGAAGGTTAGATAGATAACCCATCAGTTTAATATGCCAATTCACCGCCGAGAAAGCTTCTCATTTTCTATCAGAAATAAAACCTGCAACCCTTTAGAACAATGGGGCCATAATAAATACATTGATTGTACTGTTTTAACAAACAACAGGTTTGTGCTGTGTCCTGATTATAAATACTGCTCAGATCAAAGGCTTGGTATAAGAGAATTAATGGTGAACAGCAACAGCAAATAGCTGACATTAACCAGTCTAATAGTGAAAATTTAAAAGGCTTCTAGTTTATTCAGCTAATTTGCATTTCTATTATGCGCAAAAATAAAAATCTAATCCTGTGTTATGGTTAATAATGTCCCATAAGTGAAGTGAACAAATTAATACTTACTAAAACCAAAACCGGTCTTATTTCCAACTTGCACATGTAGTGCATTTGTTGTCATAAATGACTGTGTACTCCAGCAATCAACAGTGCCGCCGTTGCTTCCGCTGTGCACCTGACTGTGTTAATCACAGCAGTGTCTGGATGATGAGTCCTCCTCATGTCATAACTTTAAAACGTTTGGTCAAATGTCTATTTGAACTTGACCTGACCTTGATGAGCTCTAAGTGAGGGCAGTAGGTGAGAGTGGAGTGAGATGAGCCAGAGGGTGAGTTGACCCACCCCTTGTACCTATGTAACCATACAGATTATTTCATCATATGACCATACATTCTGGAAGCACCCATCATTTTTCTGTTGTTGTGATGCAGAGAAGCACATGGGAGATGAGGTCGGTATTTGTTTTAGACCAAAAAATGTGTTTTGCTTAACTGGTTTGGTGTGTTTGTAATGTTAACCATTGAAGAAAAGGCATCGAGTCAAGAATCTAAAAGAGGAAAACAAACTGGGACTCAAAACCCCTTGAAGAGAGGGAGAGAGAAGCCAATGATATCAAGGGTGGAAAGTCCATCAGATCAGTGATAACAGAGAGAAATATTGACAAGTCAACATTGAGGAGGTACATGAAAAAGAGGGAGGCAAAGAGAGTTAAAAGGTATTGTAAGGTGAAACAGCAGAAGCAAAGAGTGTCTTTTCAGAGGAGGTGGAGGAGGAGCTAGATGACCATGTGATGGTTTCACCCTCTTGTTGCATTCAAGGAAAAGGATGAGACGTCTTTCCCAATGAGTGATGTGCTGAGGAAGCAACCGCAACCTCAAAACGTTGGAGGAAGGAGGGAGAACATTTCATATTCCACCTGAACCTTGACAGTTGCAATATTGATGAGCTGGTTTGAATAAATGGTTTTTAAACCAAGTGGTGGTTTGTTCCCACAAGTTCATAATAACTTTGTTACACAGTATGCTCAGATGGTCAGTTTACTCCCAGATGGCTCAACTTACCCATTAATGTGGTTCAACTTACCACTAACCCGGGATAAGTTGAGCCACAGGGGCACTTTTTTTGACAAGTCTTTATTGTGGGCAGCATTGTCAGAGATGCATTCTGATTATTTCATTTGATAGCAGACATCCTGAAATAAACGTATATGTTTTTATTCTATTTCTGTGTCCCTTTTCCTTACCTCCAGGACAACATAAGTAAAGTGTCTCATCTTACCCCACTCTCCCCTATGTTGTTTGTAGACCATGATCATGATGAGCTGACCAGGGAACAGACAATTAGGGAAACATATGGCCAGTAAGGACTAGAGTCAGACAAATGTTTGTTGTTGATATAGTCATTGGAATGACATATGAGGGTCAAAAGTTAAAGGTTCAAAAAAAAAGAAGCCTGAATTTTACCTGAATTTGAAAATATGACCTTATTCTGTAGCCTATAGGTTAGATCACTGGGAAAAACATCAACACCATAGCGTTCATATTTTATTAAAAATGCAGTGATGACATCTTAGATATTGATTTCTGTGTTGAGTTCTGTCTTATTATTTGGATTTTGTTCAGATTTAGCCTTTATGTCCCTGTCATCACAGAAGGTGCTTTCTTCACTTCACACAATCACAAAACATGAAATGTATCTTCACTCCTCTGCTGATAACACTTGTTCAATCACACAGTTGAGCCATGCAATAAAAACATTTATTAACAAGTCTGGCTCCAAGATGCAGTGAAGATTAGATCCAAAATCAATTTAATTGTGTAACACACTGTTAAATGGTCTATATTAATCATTAATTGCTTGAATGCGCTCTGCCTTAAAGAAATCATTTAAAGAAAACTTTCTTGTTGTTGATTCAACTTTCATTCACAAATGCATGCATCCTATTGGTTGTTCATGAAATGTTTTAAGGCCTAAGTATGAAATTAAGGTAATGCTAATTAAAGTTGAAAAAAACCTTAAACTCTCTTTTTTTTTTTTTTTAATTCAGAGTTTCTGCTGTGAATGCTCAGGTTTGTCAATCATTTTCAAGATGTCAAACTACTGTACTTTGCCAAATTATATTTACAAACCAAATCTTGGTTTTCTCTCTACTCATGCCAAATACAATAAGTCACAAATTACTGATACTGCTGTAGTTCACTAAGTTACCACAAGTAGATATGACTTATCTGTTTTCCCATTGGCTTTGTACTCATGCACTGTTGTAAATATGTACAGACACTTCTTGGAGAGTGCTCCAGGCGCGCATGATCGTGACTACAGATGCATTTAATGTCGTGACTGCTTCCCATGTAAAACTTGTGTGCATTGAGTTGCCACAGTTTTTTAATCCTTTCCAGCTGGCTAACTGCATGATTCTTATTTATTTAGTTATTTATTTTCGTGTCAGAGGCAGAGCCAACCAGAAAGAATAATGCCAAATAGAGCAGAAAAGCCCCGTGTGCATTTGGAACTGTACAATAGTCAGAAACTCATCAGTATATGTACAGTAAATGCTTGCATCTATTATATCGCTGAGGAAAGCAAGGGCAGGGGATACTACGGTAAGAATGTGGTAATTTGTGCCAAAAGTCTCTTCTCGTCCCTACAAGATGACGTTTTTGACTGACATTGCAGCCAGAGTGGGCCCCTGTCGGTGAGAGATGGCAGGTAATTGCAGGCTGGTGACACTTGGATGAATTACCTAAAGCTGACACTTCACAGTTGACCCCAGGCAGAAAGTGCATTACCAAAAAGAAATAAAGGCAAGGCAGAAATTGTAGAAAAAAGTTGGATTTAGAAAAAAGCCCCAAAAACATCTGAATGTGAAAATCATGCTAGTGATTCCCCTGAGCCTTTCTAATCAGACTCATAAGGGACCTTTAATACATGTGTAGCTCTATGTCTAGATCCAGGGACACTTTTAATGTCAAATTGAGTGATTCTGTGACATAGATGAATTTAATGCTGACTCGCCTACTTTTAAAACATCAACAATAGTAAACCCTCTTGAGCCCTTGGTGTGCTGGAGTTGGTCTCAGCTAACTATGGGCAAAGGCAGGACACAACCTGGACAGGTTGCCAGTCCATCACAGGACAAACACACAGAGACAGACAAGACACTCACTGAACGTCACATGGATGTTTTTGGACTGTCGGAGGAAACCCACATACACACGGGGATAACATGCAAACTGCACACAGAAAGCTCCAGTCAGTATTCAAACCCCTGACCGTCACATCGTGAGGTGAGAGCACTCACCACTGCTCCACCGTGCATTATTTCTCACAGTCCAGAGAGTATTTATTTGCTCTGTGACCTAGTTATTCATCTCATTATGTAAATATTCTCATATAAATTCAATTACGAAACTCTATTTAGTAGTTTTTGTCTGCCTCTTAAGAGCACCACAGGGTGACAGCAAATGACTCATAGAATTAATAATGTAAATTTCTATACATGCTTTTAATAAAAAAAATAAAAAAAGGGGGTTTTACACTTCTGTGAATTAGTCAACACACATCCTGTTCTATGCATGTGTAAAGCAGTAAAGATAGTATGTAACTTACAATATGAAGACCAATATGAATATTTTACTGGATTTGGATGTTATACAACCATTAAATCAACCGGGTGTCAATTTACCGGTAAACAAATATATCAGTGAAATTACTTCTGCTCAAGTAATTCTGATGGCAATTGTCTGCATGAATAAAGTGTTAATTGAGAGTATGTCTCCAGGCTTGAAAGCCTTTTGCAGTCCACAAATGAGCTATTTCTGGTAAACAAAATATACAATTTTTCATGGTAGGCTTACACAGCTGTTAAGATTAATAATGGTAACGTTCTACACACAAATGCTGCTCCTTATTGCTCGGTTGATGGATTGCTTGGGCCTGTTATGTAATCGTATTATTGTTTTGACAATTTTCAAATATATACAGTCAGAGTTTTCATCATTTCTTCTTTTTTACACCCAAAATAGACATTGTGGAATTGTAGCTTTTCTTCTTTTGCCATAGTTATTTCCTCTTTTGTTATATCAATATGTTTGGCTGGAAAAAGATGTCTTCCAATTGTCCAAAACATCACACTTCGAGATAGGATTGACCTCAAATCCCTGTGAAAACATCTCAGGTGTGCTCTAACATTATCAGTTTGCATCAGTCATTAAGTGGAGGTAGGGAAACAATTTCATGAATACGGGTTAGTTATCCACGTTGCCCAGGTTGCTCACATTACAAAAAGTCTCATTATTTACCAGTGACACAGTGGCCTCCTAAAAAAGAGAAAGACGCTCTTCTCATCTCCGGAGCGAGGCTGCCCTGGTCTTTTAATGTTAATGAGGCACCCACTGTTGTGCTGTGCAAGCCAGGCCCTTGGTCAGCGAGACACAAATAGGAAGCTGGAACCCCGATAATGTCACTCAGAGAAGAATAAAATACATTACAGTAGACATCGTGTTATGAATACATTTTGGCAGACAATGTGATTACTTTCTGTATAGATGTCTTTGATGACAAAACATGTGGCCTTGCACTTTCATGTGGTTGATAGCCATTGCAGTTATATTGAACTTTGGATTTATGACATACTCAGCAACATCGATTGAAGAAATGGATGGTGCAAAGTTTTTGTGGACACCCTGTGCATTAGCAACATCAAAATTTTCAACCACCACTGGACATTTTTCATATTTTGTGGTCTGCTTGGGAAGACACTAATGGGAACCGCTGGGGGAATGAAAACATTACTCATTTACTGTGACCATCCACACGTTCCCCACTCGCACTGTGGATTAAAACCACTGACCTTTTGATCACAAGGCTGTACCTCTGACTTGTAGCAACTGTGGCTCTGCAATCTCAAACTAACCCAATAAAGCCTCAGACCAGTATCTGCAAGATAAAAGTGAATCTGTTTTTTTCTGTTTTAATCAAACAAAAGGTCACACGCTTGCCTCCATTTCATCTTTGTCAGAGCATTTCTCAGATCTTTCAGCCTAAACACAGATCTCCAATGTCAAAATGTAGTTTGCAGCTGTTCCGCTGGTTCCGTTTAATAAAGTTTAATTACCTTGTCATCTGCTTAATGACTGATGTACTGAATGTTCTCATTTGTCAAAGACAGTCCTTTACTTCCTTTAAATATCTTTTTACCAGTGCTTTTGATAATTATATCAAAGGGGGAACCTTATTTGAATGCTGTAATATTCTTTTCCAGTATTTGTTTTTAATTCACAATTCGTAAAAATAATTGTTTTTCATTCATGCCAGCTTTATAAAATGGATTATATTTCAGGAACTATTTCAATGACTACTTATTCTGTTGCTAATTTTCCCACGTTTGGCTGCTTGGTCTAAGTGAATAAATTGAAAGGCAGGCTATGTGCTGATTTAATTTTCTCTCTGCCATCTGTGCTATCTCTACATCTTTATAATTATGAAAAAGCATGCATATGTTCTGCTACTTGAATGGACATTACGTAACTGAGGCATTTGACAGAGGCAGTTGGAGCCAAAATGGCTGACCACTTGCATTAGAGACCCTCTGGAGTAGAGGCCAGCATTCTAAAGCAGCTCGATTGAGGCATCGAGATACCGTCACAAGTCGATGCGCCATGCCCACACGCTTGTCCAAAAGCATCTCAGAAACTCATAACTGACATGGCCTCCAGATCATGTGTGCGCTCAACCCATCCAGCGATTCGGCTCGATGCAGCTCATGGTTTCCAGAAGATGTGACATCATTGCTAAGTTTGGGATGGGATCCCCAAGTGGGCTGGTGCACTCCTCTGCAACTGTTCCTGACTTTCTCCCTGTCTGACTGTCTGTGCTCTATTATTTATTGGCCACTGCACATAGCTCAGTGTGTAACAGTGTATTGTGACACCAACCCAGGAAAGTAGAGAAATGTCCATTAAATAGTAGAGTAGAGCATTTTCATCACAAAACCCACAAAAAAACCCCCAACAAACTGTCAGATTTAAGCCCTTTACCTAAACTCCAGTATATAAATTCAAGGGTTTTTTTTGGGCTCCAATAAGGTATCTGGTATGTGATGTAACACACAAAAGTGCAGAACCTACTATTAATAGAAGCAAAAAATATTAAACTTAGAATGAAAAGCACAATGTCATTCTGTTCATCTTTCCACTGGCCTGAATATTAACCTAGTGTACTATGAGTTTGAAGACTGAAAGGTATTGAAAGTGCTTTAAGTACAAAAGAGAACAAGAGGCGCTTTGTTTTCAGAGATTGAAAAGTTTTCCAGGGTATTTTCCATGTTGTCATTATGATGAAACTCCATTGTGTACTTGATGACACAAACACATTAGGCATATTTCACATCTTAACACACTTATGTTGATACATAATCCTACGATGAATTAAAATTGAAATTGAAATCGAAAGCTTTTATTGTCACTGTTACAAAAAAACAAGGAAATTCAGTTTGGCACTCTCTGTATAAACAGCATTAAATTGAGCCACGTCTAATTACTCGAGCTTCACGGCTCCTCTGTGATATCTGATGTCTGGTTGCATAAATGACTGACCCATTTACCTCTCTATTGTTAGCCAGCTCACGATCATGAATATTTCTCTGGGTCAACCACCTCATGAACTTTAGAGTGTCGATTGACGCCATACTATTACACGTCAGCAAGCATGAACGGGCGCAAAGATATTATAGGATAATCAATAGTGATCATTTGACAAAGTTATTAAAAGGTGCTGAAGGAGTCAAAGGCAAACCATCACTACAAGGCTTAAGGCAGATATTCAAGCCAGCGGCAATCACAGGGCGATGTAGGAAAGACAGCAGAAATGTGATACTAAAGAAAGCTGCCATGGTCCGAAGATCCCACAAACTTTAGTTCTTGAAAGAGTTTTCCTGCTTGTGATCAGGTTTGTTGATGCCTGAATGCCGATGAGTTTGTGCTGACTGTTTTTCACTTGCAGCTATTTGACCGGACTGTTGCTTTTTGCAGACTTGAACATAGCAAGGTGAAATATGATAACAAGTAGCAAAGTCCACCTTTACCTGACCTCTTTTACCTGATTCCTGAATAAAAGTTCTTAATGAATACAATGTCTGGAGAAAGTCTGAAAGAATTTTTTTTAGAAAAATTAGGTAGTATTTTCTTGCCAAGTCTCATTAAAAGTGGCGAAGGTTCTCTGCTGACAGACGACAGATGAGAGGTGTGCAAAGCAGCACTGTGCTTACCTCAACAGCAGCCTTGGCTCGCTCAAACTCCTCCTCCAGGGACTGATGTCTGGACAAAAGGGCGCTTCCCCACCGCTGCTCCTTCGTTAGTCGGGCCTGTCACACAAGACAAACACGCACATACATTTCATAATATAAACATTTATGGGCAAACAAAAAAACCCAGCAAAAAGAGCACGTTTACTAAGCAAGTCATAAACACTCAAGTGCACGCACGCGCACGCACGCACGCACGCACGCACGCACGCACGCAGACGACTCCACTTAGCCAGAAGGATAGACGGGTGGGGAGAGTGTGCAGGGTCAGCCGTCTCTGCTTTCTCAGGGACAAGTAAATATCCCTGCTTCAACAAAGCCTCTGACAAGCTTAGAAAGGCCAGCAGAATCACTTTTGTCAGCAGCCACCTCCTCCCAACCTGCACCCTCACACTCCAGCTCCTCATCTGAACAACATGCCGCTTACTCAGTGTCACCATACGCTCCAGCCTGCACATGCAAAATCATATAATGGCAACAGATTCTGTGTTACAAACGTATAAATATGAAGCTCTGCTGTGAAAATGGATATTGACCAATTACACGCATGTGGTTTAAAAGGGTCAGAACGGGGTGTAGTTTACCTGACTCCATTATTATTACACCTGCACATGAAACTGTGAGGGGTAAATGATTTTGAGATACCCTTTCATGCTTGGCTGTGATTTACTGTAAGTACCACAGGCAATGTCTATTCCAGGACTAACAAATCCATTAAAGACACTGACGCTGCTCAGCATGTGTATGGCCTTTGGCTTCACATGCTTGGCAATCAGGCTGGTCATTACCTATCTCGGCAAATTACCATTATACAAGATTAATTCAGGTTACCTAATGTCACTATTAATGGGCTGAGGAAATTGCTTTCTTCATTATTTGTAGATCTTATTTACATAAACACAAGGCATGCAGTGCCAACAGAAAATCTTACCACATTTGTATTGGTCTTAAAGTGTTAAAGGAGGTCTGTTGAAGAAAGAGACCATCCAAAACAAAGGAACACTTTTTAAAACAGGTTTTGTGGCCTACTTGCAAATCTGGTTTTCTCCATTTTTAACAATTCCCCATGTACCTTATAAATTTGGCAATAGGAAAAAGATTTCTAATTGGCTGAGTTCTATTGCATGAAATCTTGATTTTAATAAAAAAATTTTCAGCAGTTAACATCAACCTCTTTACTAGTTTTTAGTTATAATGTAGGAGAGGCAGTAGTGTCACGTTTGTTCTGACACAAGACTTGAAAGGCCAGAGTGTAATGAGACGAGACAAGATGTTGGTTAGGTTGGTTAGTTGTGTGCTCATAGTGTCTTTATGTTTAATAATATCATGAGAACATTTATTCACTTAGGCATCTGGAATAGTGTTTTATAAATTCTATAGAACAAATGGAAAGATAAATTGAAACATTGGGAACCGTACTTTCTACCCTGGAGACCATATTGCAAATTTTGAAAATACTTAATGTGGGGTAAAAAATAGAATATTGTATATCTAATTGGATAGATTTTGCCGAAAAGGAAGGAAGGAAGGAAGGAAGGAAGGAAGGAAGGAAGGAAGGAAGGAAGGAAGGAAGGAAGGAAGGAAGGACGGACGGAAGGAAGGAAGGAATGAAGGAAGGAAGGGAGGAAGGAAATAAGTAAATGAATCTGCTGTTTAAACCATGTTTTTGGTACAGTAAGCACAATGTATAGAAACCATTTTGGTGCTTCTCTATATGAGGCATTCAGATGCAGTCTTCAGCATGGGCCATCCACAATTTAAGTGCACAGTACACAGTGTAAATAGTTCTGCACACCTAATGTCTAAGATATTATATGATTCCTAATAACATAGAAATCTGAATACTTCCAGATGATGACTATGAGTTAGTAGAGCACCTATTTGAAAATGTTTACACGGTAACTATTAACATGTAAAATACTTTACAAGAATTGTATTCTAGATTAAATCACTGTAATACAAATAAATGATATTTATTGAATTGGGCTGTCTGGCAGCAATCATTTTTTGTCCAGTGAACTGTCAGCTGTCATTTAATAAGCCCTTATGTGATATAATACTAGAGAATGAATTGATTGCTGCATGTATCTGAATAAAGCTTTTACACTACATGGGATAGCTTAATGACAAAAAATTAAGATGAGTAATGGCAGCATACTTTTTAGTATAGTTCTTTTTAAAGAGAAATATATGAAAGAAGAATGTCAATTTGCTCACTTGTGACTGTTTTCTGGGGTAAAAGGCAGAATTTCACTTCTCAATGAAAACCAACGGCTGGTTTGAAATCTCACAGTCCACCTCAGAAGAGAGGCTGTACAAGTACATTTGTAAGTGTCTGTCCTTGTCTTTGGAGAGGAAACTTCACTATATATTAATCTTTTGGGGTCATTTTATAGGCCAATGATTTGTTTTTTGGGCTGATGATACATTTGGGTTAAGGTCAGTTTTGGAGTTAAGGTTGGAGTTGGGAAATCACTTTGTTTAAAGGGGAATGAACATGATTATGATTTTGGCCTGTCCCGCAGGTTGAGCCACTTGAACATTATTTCCTGTTTTCAAAACTGTGGTCTTGAGTTGTACAATGAGAGGTGTTTGCAGTTGGCCACTGTCAGTGTGTTACAATCAGAGAAATTCAGAGATCACCCACTGATTGGCTCAGAAATATTACGAACACATCTCACTACATAGCAAAGTGAGATTGCTGCTACAAGCTACTGATCCTAATGACAGATAGAAATGCAGCACAAAATACTGTCATGATCATCGCAGTGGTAAAACAGGGAATGATCCTTTGTAGTCTCTAACAAAACACTAGATCGTGTCTACATTTACTTCTATACTGAGACTTTACAACACTATAACAATGACTTCATTCATCAATGATCAATCAGTGGTGTAAGTCATGTGTACAGGATGATGTTGTTATTCTTGTATATTGACGTAAGTAGTTGTTACAATTAGCCCCTGTGATTCAGTAGGAGGTTGACATTTTGCAATTAAAGTTGTATACAGTTTATAGTTTAGTTTATTGGTAACGCATTATGCTGATATATGAGCCCCAGAAGTAAGTATGTGTGTGTGTGAGTGTTTGTGTGTTGTGTGTGTGTGTGTGTGTGTGTGTGTGTGTGTGTGAGTGTGTGAGTGTGTGAGTGTTTGTGTGTGTGTGTGTGTGTGTGTGTGTGTGTGTGTGTGTGTGTGTGTGTGTGTGTGTGTGTGTGTGTGTGTGTGTGTGTGTGTGTGTGTGTGTGTGTGTGTGTGTGTGTGTGTGTGTGTTTTCTCGATGGGAAACTAAACCCACTCTTTCAAGAATCTCTGTCAACAAGCGGCTATGTAACTCCTGAGTGAAACAAATTTGGTGTGTATGTTTGCCAATAACTTCCCTCCATCTGAAACAGCTATCTTTAACCCCAAATCTATTATTTATCAGAGTGCTTAAAAGGTGATGTATGCTCAACTGGCTTGGTGAGATCAACGCTAATGGGCTCAGAGTAAGACTGCTGAATAATTCATAGGCTATTAATCTAATAATGGTGTCTGGAAACAAGACCCCTTATGCAGACCTACACAGAGACATCAACTAAGGAGGAAAGCACTTGACATTTGGACCTCGAAGCACCACAAAAGAACAATCTCAAGAGTGTGTGTCAATTTTCACAAAGGTGTATTCGACATGAATACAATTACATATTTTTGATCTTTGAAGTTGTGTGTGCTTTTCTGCGGGTGCAAATGCACATGTCTTTCAATGTTATATGAAAGGACGGGTAGGGAGGCTTACATGTCTTCCACTAATATACTGCCTGTTGAGCTGAAATGGAAGAATTGTAGGTGTTAGGACAAAAAAATGTCACACACAACAAGGGTGTCCTATTAGATACAAAGTTTGATATTAGGACAACATGCAGCTGTTAAAAAAAGGTACATTTATGATTTTGGGATATTAAAATACCATCTTAACTGTCAGCCAGAGCAATATATTTGAGCTGTGTGAAGCTTTGTGACTTTCAAAGAGTAAACATTATGTACAATAGTGGTGATTACTGCCTGCTGCTGTCATACTGGGTACTTACTTGTGATGCCAGGGCAGACTCCGGCTCGACTTTGGTATTTGCTTCCAAGATGTTCTTATTTGATACGTCTAATTGGCTTTTACAATCTATGGACCTAGGAAAAGGTGAGAGACAAATTAGATATGTGGTTCAATTTGATAACTGTTAAGATTTACAAATGCTATAAAAGCATTGGTCTTCTCAAAGGCCAATGCCACTGTGGCTCGTTTAACACTCTTGTGCACCTGAACATATATTGCTGCAGAAATTAATACACTCTTCCTGTACTGTGACTTGTGCCTTTATCGAACTTTGTCTTGCAATTTTTTTGTTTGTTGGAGCTAAATAATTTTTTTGTTGGTTGGAGCTGAATTTAAATGTCGGTTTTCTTGATTGATAACTTTTAGTTCCCTGAATGTATTTTGTGTTTCATTCCGGCCCGTGGTTTCAATTTTAAAGCAATTTGTTTGAGTGTAACAAAACCCAATCAGTCAGTGTTTATTAATTCTTTATGGGCTGGATCGCTCAATAGCATTTCCATTCAGTGTTGCCCCCATCCAATTATGCAATGAATGGTTTCTTTTATAAGTCAGCATAGGCCACATGTCTGAAAGACAAGCTTAGTGAGAGTGCATAAAATGACATGTGACTTTCTTTTGGCGTGCCATTCAAAGTTATTCTCAAAGTTGTTATTAAAGCTGTTTGGTTCATTCTGTCAGATGAAGAAGAAAACCTAATGGAGAGTATAAAAGAAAAAAACTAAGTATGGTTTGTATTTTCCTTTCACTTGCCATTTGTTACTATCTTCATCATTATCTGCCTATTTTAGGAGAAATATAGAGTAAAAACATATTTGCAGTTAAAACTAATAATGTGAAAATTAATTGCAGGATACATTGAATTGATTTTGGACATTTTATGGCTACTTTTGTTTTCTTTAATTCCATACACATGAACAACTTGATGGTTACAAATCGGGATCATCAATAATAGACTTTGTTATACTTCCAATTATTTAGTGAGCGTCACAAGCAGATGGGGTTAGCCGAATTCTGCTTGCCAACTATTCCTGGAGGAAACTGTCTCTTTAGCTGCTGGAAGATCTTTTTTATACACCAGCTTGTCTTTTATCATGGCAGTTTAGGGAGTGAACAACAGCTTTTTTTTTTTTCCCCAACGTTTTGGGAGCTCTTTTAGATAAAAACAGCCACCTGCTATGACTGAGACTAAAGAGGAAGAGGAAGGTTCTTTTTCTTTACAGTAGACTTTTTTTTATTTATTTATTAATTCAGTCAGTAAGTCATTAAAAACTAGGTAAGGACAATATGAAAAACGTACCACAAAAACTCGTTGGATGAATTTTTAGAAGAACGTCGTCTCTCCATTTTCCACTTTCTGTTTCCGTTTCTCTCCGGGTTGGGATTGAGCTCTTCCCATTTATCCAATGAACCAATGGTAACTGGTGACAATAATGAAATTATATGGAAGACAATACAATAAAACAAAACAAAACAAAAAAATCCCAACTGAACACAAAAAGGAAATTCAAAACAACTTAATTTATCATCCACTTCGGCAATATCAGCGACCTTGAAAATAACCTGTAATCTTTCAAGTTTTCTAAATTTGGAGACAGAAATACATTTGATGCATCATCAGTTTCACTGAAATGTCTGTTTTTATAAAGTGAGCTAAAAACAGCCAGATGATACAGTAGTTGGTGTTTTTCCAAAAAGCAAAAAACAAAAACAAAACTGTTGGCTTTTCATTCGGCAAATCATTTAACACAAGACAGTGTGACTCTGTCTGTATGATTACTTACAACTGAGGGCTTTGAGCTTTTTATCTGGCAAATATGAAATTAATTGACCAGGTTCTGAAAATGTCTTTAAAGATAATCATTATCATTATGGTTAATTGGCTCAATCCTTCTGTGGCCGATCTTAAGCGAGTGTGAGGTCTGTACCTCTGAGTGTGATGGGACATAGAGTTGTTAGGGGTATTTAAGAGGGGTGGGCTGGGAGGGGTGGAGACTTCATATTATTACACATTCTTGTTGTTGACTCACTGGGAAAATATTACATTGTTCCCATTCATTTTATTTCGAAAGAAAATATATGAGAAATGTTTACTTAGGTTGGAGGCTGCCTCCAAAACAAACATGGATTTAGTTTGTTGGCGTTACATTATTACAATAAACTGTGACACACTATCCCACAATTACGTGAAAGTTAAATAAAACATTTTTTTATATGGTTTGTTTTACTGGGAAACTCAGTGAAGTATAGCATGAAGCAGCTTATCACAAAAAGATTATTTGAAATGTTATAAATTAAAAATGCTGACGGTATATAAGCAGCAGCTTCATCTTACAATGAAATACTCATCAGATTTTTGTTTCTGCATGGCAACAATATACAGTGCACACATAAAATTGTTCTTTTCTAGAGCCTCTCACTTACTGTGACAGATTGTGAGGATGGAAATGTAGAAATATCTTGTAACAAAGATAGTCATTTCTTTCTCTTTTTTTTGGGGGGGGGGGGGGGGGGGGGCATACTCTCATAGTTGTCACAGATGTCTTGAACCATTCTAAGTTTAGTTTTTCTAAATTACACAGTGGGACAAATGAGCATAGCAGCCTGGTTTTCATCCACCTATACTTTTGTTATATCAGCTCAATTTCCTTGATGTACCCTCACAAAATAATTGCTACACTGGAGAAATAACTCATATTTACATGGCCAATTGTTATACTACAAAACATCTGTGTTCCCCTTTTTCTTTTAAATAAACAAACCAGGTATGTCTGGTACTTTTCACATCACTAGTATAATATAACAACCAGTACTCTGTGAGCTCAAACATTTAGCCAATAATCAGACCATCTGACTCAGTGGTCTGTCTGTACCTGAGTCTAATGATGCCCTCTCTGGGGTTCGCATGATTGATCCTGTGTTTTCGACCTCCACTTGGATCAGCTCGGTCTCATCCGTCTTTTTCCTGTGTGAGTTATTCTTCTGGGCGTCACTGCGGGATGACAGGGTGCTCTTCCTCTCCTTAAGGTTCCTCCTCTCTCCAGGTTCACTTAGATCAAGCAGGTCCAGTGTTGAAGACAAAACTGTGAGGAGAGGGTGACAATGAGTTCATTCTTTCAAAATTGCTTGTGTTGGACGAATTGATTGTGTTTCCATGTACAATGGATTACACTTTTGGGGGGAATTGAACCCTGCAGACTTGTAAATGAGGCAAGGTTTCTGACAAATTGAAGTTTGCGTACTTCAAGGTGAAAATAAATATTTTACCTTTACTCTCTTTTTTAAATGTTTAATGATCACTTAATCCATACATATTTCATATTTTATGAACATTAAATCGAAACATATTTTATTTTCAATTAACATTTGATCCAAAATATCTTATGTTCCATTATCATTTAATGCAAACAGATTGTATTCATACTGAAAAGTTGAATGTAATTTCTGTAAGTCTCCAAATAAACACCTTAAATATTTCACCTCTAATGTAATCAAGTAATTTTCAGTTTGCTTGAACGGCACCATTTCTGTGTTACCTATGTTTCTATTTAAAAAAAAAAAAAGGATATGTCATTAAGTGTTTGAAGCAGCTCCAGTGAGACACAGATAAACCGTGACATTAATTTCTTGCTCACAGTAAAACTAATTATTTTGACATTTTTGTGTATATCAGTTTGTTGTAACTTCGCATTGAAACTCTGTGTACAACACTTTGATTTTGAGCAGCTCGTTTTCTGGTGAGACGGGCTGTCTTGAAGAATCAGGCTGCAGGGCGCCCCTTTGGGTGGACATCGAGAAAAAATGCTGCTGCTCTTTTAAACAAATCCAAATATACTGTCTGGAACTGTAAAGTGTGCTGAAGATAAGGAGCTCTTGATCGGTCAGTTTAGTCATTTACTTTCAGTTTGGGAGGGTGGAGGGGTGGACCTGAATGAGGGAGGTCCACTCCAAAATAGAGCTCTGTACTGCTATTGTCATTTGTATTGACTCTGACATTAGTGTTTTTATAGTTTATATGGTACTGTTGATAACATATTAATAACAGTAGTGGACCTGGTAGCAATAGTAGTAGTAGTAGTAGTAGTAGTAGTAGTAGTAGTAATAGTAGTTCATTAATTTCCTTTTGTAGTGTGATTTAGCATTTTGAACTCATGCTTTCTGAATGTTCTCAGTTGTTCCAGTAACTTTCAACCTTCTGGCATCATAAATGAAGACCCCAACCACAAGTTATTATTTGAGATATCGTTAACCAAGTGCCTGCACATTTCCCAAAGTCATTTCATATTTTGGAATGACCTCATTCACAGGACAGACTGGTAGTCATCACACATGCAACGTCAATCGGACTGCCACTATATCGTGACAGAAGGTTTTACAGTATGGAGAAAACAATCTTGTCTGCCAACATGGCCACCCATAACAGTTCACCAAATGTTTGCAGAAAAATTCGTGCCAACTTATTTTAGCATTTTGGGCATCTTTATGATGCAAAACAACCCTAGGATATCTTTGGACAGTTTTCGAACAGAAGTAATGGGAATATGCTCTCATTGGTGGAGCTCAAACAGTAACAATTACTGCAATAATTTACAACTTTATCTAGTTTTTGTGCTGCAAATTGAAAATGTAACATTACAGTTAAACTGTCTTACTTTAAAGCTGCAATTCAATTAATACTGTAATTAATAGTTTTTGCAATACTAATTAAAGAACTAATTATATGAAATGGAAGTGAGTGCAAAAATACTACCAAATATATTAGAAGCAGGTGGTTTATGAAAAAATGTGTTGTTCAGGTTTTGCAGTTTTGACTGAAAATTTCCCCAAAAATCTGAACAGAATTTTGGACAGATATTAGGATTTTTGTTTTTTAAACTGGAGGAACTGATATTTTTGGGGATGGACTGATGTGGCTTGAAAAAAGTGCTCAAGAGAAACATCATGACAACAGAAAGAGAAACTAATTGGTTAGAAGTACATCACCAAGACTACAAGGTCCAATGTATGTTATTATATGTTCAGTGGTGTAGTGATTACTAGTCAAATATAGTAGCAATAATGCACTGGTTGGATTATAAACTCTTTTCTCCTTGTGCACGCATGGACGTTCTCATGTCACATTATGCACATATTTTATATGAAGCACTTTTAGCTGCTGGATAAATGCTGCTTTTTGCATTATTTATCATCTGAGTTCTTTATTGTAACTAGAAGCACTGTAAGCCAAACACACACATAGTTACATGGCAGCTGCAGGAACAAAAATTGTAATGTCCACACAAGATGACAAATATAACACCTCAGTGAAACAGCACTTTTATTCATTGGTTATTTGACTAAAATGCAACACTTTCCTGCTAATCTCCAAGGACCCTGACTGTGTCATTTGTGCAAAGCGAGCTCAAAAGTACAGGCACACAACTCCATAATTGGCGTGCTGCTGTTCCCTGACAACCAACTGAGAGCATTTGTTGACTGAAATCTCTGCGTAATTAGAGCGTATGCTTGTCTTCCATGCCTTTTTGCTCTTTAGATGACAAGTACAATTACAAATCAAGGGAGATGTGCTCATGATTTCAGCTGCCTAAAGTATTTGTTGCATAGAAAAGCAGCATGAGTTGTTATGAAAAGGCATTGATGTCAGCATTGCTTTGCCACCCCAGGTCTCCTTAAAATGACAGAACTGGGAAGAGATATGTTACACAAATAAGAACGTTCTCCTCATGAAGAGGATGCTGCTGTAGAAGATGTGAAGTGATATCAGAACAACCAAAGACCAGTAAATACTTTTTGATGCTCCAAGTGACATAAGGAAGAAAAAGTTAAACTGAGGAAATAACTTTTTTCTTAACAGAAAGAAACTGCTCACAGTCGATGAGACGTGGGTGCGGAGCAACATCAAGCCAAGCTTCCAGTTCTCTACTGATGTGAGGAGAAACTAGTTGTCTACAGACCAGGAATGTGTTTTCTGAATGTCGATGGTCATCATACCACCAAAGCTCAGACTGAGTCTGCTGTCAGATGTACATGATGGACATTCCGGTACGACAAGGATGTAACTAAGGTTTCCTGTAGTGGCCTGGTCTTGATCAACAGATAGAGATCTATGTTTGTATTATATGAGAGCATACTGAACACACTGGCTGCAGCACCACTTGGTCCTTGGTCATAGATTACAATACTGTTGGAACTGATAAATGCTGAGTACGCTGAAATCATCAAGCAGTACTACCTGGTGGCTCTCAACTTGATGTTCTGCCCACATATCTAACAACGGCACAGAAGATATCACATCTTCACACGAGCCTCTTTGTGTGAACTGCTGGAGGTTGTGTCAGTTGATGACTTCTTTTACATCTGCAGAGTTTGACTTCTTTCTCAAAGGTAATAGAATTTTCCATTTTCTCACATGACCTGACTATCTTGTCTCCAATGGAGCAGCAGAACAAGCAGTACAAACATCCAAGAAAGCCTGGACTCGACAGGAGACATTGTCTGTGTCAACCCATATCTCCCAGTTCCCTTTCACATCTAGGAATAGACATCTGAATACACGCCAGCTGTATTATTCATGAAACTCTTCTGTCCATCATTACATGTGTAATATGGTACCTATCCGTAGCTTGCAGATGCATAACAAATGAAGTAGTACCACTTTTGATCTGTGGGGTCAATGTTGTACAGTATAGCTCATGTGTGACCAGCAAAAGAAACAAAAACTCTCTTTGAGAAAAGACTGTGCGAATGTGTGCGTGGATAAAAAACATATCTATGATAATACCTTGCCTGGGCATCATGACAAAAACCCTCTAAAAATATAGCACCATTCTTATCTGCGGGTCTAACACCAAGGTGCAGGTTCATCACGTGACTTGAACATTTTTTCAAAAAAGACAGCAAATGGCAGAATCTGTAAAATGTTATTAACAGATGATAAGTTACAAATGATTGTGTGAAATGGCCATTTCCTACTGGTACAGATGTGTTTTCAAAATTAAACATTTCGAATATCTAGGAATGTATAATGTAATGTAGGTTGTTTTACAGCTTTTTAAGATAACTTTTAGGTAGTAGGAATGTATTAATGAGAGCATTACATAAAACTACAGTCATCCTGACATTAGATTAGATTAACTACAATACATGTTTCCTGCCACTCAATAAGATGTATGAACTGATCATGAACTGGAAGCACAAGTAAAACACAAGTGCTTGTCACAATATTTGTATTCTGGATCTCGTGCTGATGAATCACCATGAAGACGACATGAACATTTGCCTCAATACACAAAAGTTACTTACTCCTGTGAGGTTTCCTCAATCAAACGTCTTTTTCTCAAGATATCATGACATATAAATGTATTCGTTTCCATGTTCAAAATTAATTAATGGGTCACAGAAATCCGAAGAAGTTGAACATGAGGAGCTCAGAGGTAAGATGTGGTGTTCTTACTGCCTCTGTGTCTATATGTAAGATCACATGTGAATATATCGAGGGGGAATTTTATGCCGAGAGCAGCTGCTGATGAGAGACTGTTGTTGAATAAATGAGTTTCAGCCTACATGAATACCTCACAGGATTTATATGATACTCCATTAATTGTCTTTACAGCTGAATTTTCAAACTTGTCCTCACTTAATATTGATGACATCAAGAAAATATATTCTTTCCAACTCCAGTATGAGATACAATTGTTTGTAACAGAGTGCAGACAATTAAATAAGCTTGATTGAAAATAATGGTAATTGAAATACTGGAGCTGGTATTTGTCACCTATTATTGATTTTCTTTCCTGGCTAAATCTTGTTAGTTGGCTCTCGAGAACTGCATGCAATGTGGAAACAAGTTTCGCGATGAAACTCAAAATTACCTGCAAATTGTAAACTGTGGGAAGACATTAGAGCAGAAATGGGACCGCTACATAAAGATGAGGAGCGCAGAAAACCACTGTTATTGATAAACTATTTGATGCTGGTTCTTTGTGGATTAACAGGCTGAAATTAAAGTCTGTCTCCTTATCCTATTTCTAATATTTTCATAACCACTGAAATTAAGACATTACTTTTAAGTACTATAAATTTTGAGAATCGTGACCAGTCACATAAGGCCTGAGCCGCTGACAGCAGGAGCAGCAGGAGGTTTGGAGGAAACAGAAGGTTCAGAGATTCCCACAATATTTCTCCATACTTTGCTCGACTGAATCAGCACAGTCAGTGGCCAGTTTGGAGATGACACATGTCAGCTGTGCAATCTGGTCCCGCAAAATATCATTGAATAGATGGTGCAACTCACTGAGCAAAGTCCCATCCACCCATGTGGAAAGCAAAATGGAATTCGTCATCTTCAGTTGAGTTAGGACACTTAATTTATCCATGACTACTTAAGCCTTTCTTCTCAACAAAACACCACCACAATAAGGTCATATTAAAAGTGGTGGGTGATTTATTACCATGAATATAGCAGAAATGTTCAAGTGTAAAGGTAAAGGTAAAAGTAAAAGGTATGAAGCGAAAAAACACTATTAGCAGTGCTTAAAGAGTAACTGAACTAAACTAAACTAAACTAAAAAATTATGTATATTAAGTCAGGTGACTTCTTTTATTTTTCAAATAGACATCAGATCTGTGAGGACCGATCAAGTGTATGACGTTTCTTAAAATATTGCTTCTGTAACCCAATTAACATCTCATAGAATTTTTATTTTATATAGTTTTTTTTTGCCAACCATAATGTTCTCTAATAAATGTACTCAAAATATTACTTAAGCAAGTGAACAGAATAATCTGACTGATTACAGAGAGGGGGGGGGGGGGGGGGGGGAGGTGGTGGTCATTGAGGGCATTGCATTGTACATTGATTACAATAAGATGCTATACCAGCCGTGTTGGAAGTCACTGGGCGGGAAACTCCATCACACTTGGTCTCACACAGGAAATCATCGATGGAAGGGCTCAGAAGCGGACGGCTCTCTTGTTGCTCGCTCACCAGCTGTAAGGACAAATATGACACGGTTGAGGCTCTCACATAGCACATCTTTGTGAAACCCCCATCAAATCTCCTGCATAGGTCGTCTGCTCTCCTTAATAAGAAGTGAAGTTGAGCCCTTTGTTTATGTTTCACATCATAGTTGTTGCCTGATTCTGACAAATTCCTGTATCATGAAAGGGTGTTTTATTTGCCACCACTGTATTTCTTTGCAGGAGAAACACACATTTGTGCTCCCTTACAATTTGCAGTAGTTTAAGGCAATGCAAACAAGAATGATTTAGAGCAGCAACTTTAAAACTTTTCACAGTATGTACTACCTAAGAAAATATGGAACTCTTTACTGCTATGGCTGACCTGAATGTACAGTATCACATAATGTGATGCAATAAATTACTTAAGAAATATTACCAGGTTCCAAAACAGTAATTACTTGACCACAACTGCTTTTCTCACCTTGATGAAATCAGGAAAATGCTAATAACGCTTTGTCTGTGATGCAACAATTTGTATGCCTGCCACTGCAGCTGTGAAAGGGGTCACATCCAGTTTATTATTGGTACTCCAAAGCCTCACTCTGCTCCAGGTGCAGCTGGTCACAATTTGCCTTCCAATGCTTCATAATTTGGAGGTGGAAACCAGTTCTGTCCTTTTAGAAAATACGGCAGCCACAGCCAGTGTTTTCAGCTGGTGCAGCATGTACACGGTGCTGGCAGCCAGGAAACATGGCATTTGCTATTGTTGCTCTCTAGGCCACACTCGCCTGCGGAATCTTAATGAGGGTGCTAAAAATCTAATTACCAAGCATGAAATGGACTACACACAATCTGCCATATGTTTGTTGAAAAGTGCTGAATTGGGTTTTCATATCATGTCTAAACTAAACAGCAAATACTGTCACCATTACATGCGCGTAATATATCTTTTCCTGAATAACTGGCTTTACAGTTGGCTCATGATTTATGGATGTTTACTTTACTGCTGGCACTCCTCGTGCCCTGGTGCATTATAAAAATAAGTTATATACACATTCATTTACGCGGTCCCTTATTTGAATGGCCATCCATGTCTAGTATTTTACGTGTGTGCACTATATACTCATACTGTACATACAACAAATATATTGTACAATATAGACTATGCAGTGAGCTTTGCGTGAAACTACTCTGTCTGGCATTTGCCTTTGAATGACTTGAAACATACCAGAAAGTGTGGAAAATATTATTCAACCAAAAATTTACTGATTACTTATATTTCTAAGGTAAAGCCAACAGATACAGTATACTCTGTTTTGACAAATCTGACAAAAACAAAACAGATTTTTCTATTCTACTTGTAATTATACTTAAGCAGTAAAAAGTTAATTGTTTCTCCACCAAACAGGCGCTCAAAAAAAAAAAAAGCATGAATAATAGCCAGAGAGGATCATTACTCTGTTGAGTGAGAGTTTTGTTGCTGACCCAGCATGGGTAATTGGGTAATTAGACTTTCTGATGGTTTGTGTTATCGTCAAAATAAAGATCTGGTTCATGGGAAGCCTTGCAGGGCGAAGTAACCTGATTTCACCCTCAGATGCTGTCAGCTTGTGCATCTTTTACACTAAAGTGGACTACAATGAGAAATCAGAGACTGTGGATACATCAGGGTCGACTTGTTGAATTCATTTAAAGGTAGGAGAGGTGGGCTCCGGGTTCCAGGTTCAATCCCTGCCAGGGACAGGCCATCACTGTGAGTCCCTGAGCAAGATCCTTGACCTTCACCAGCTCTAAATGAAATACGTTGAAATAAAATAAAATAAAGTAAAATGCCCTTTTTGCCATCTCATAGGGCCTGATCGACAACAAATAGGTGCAAATGTAAAATTGTGTGCAGGGATTTATGGAAACTGATCCACCAGATTCACAATATCCACTTAGTGCATTGCCTTCATGATTTTGGAATATCAGGTGTGTATTCCACATTGTGCAAAATACTGGAAGGAGTTAATGCTAACTGATCAACGTACAGCACACAATATAATTTAGTGCCTCTGAAAATGATGCATTGATCATTTCCTATACCAACACATCCACCACCACATTGGTGTGTTGGTGGGGGCGCAGTGCTCCAGTCACACAGATGAGATAGGGGCTTCACTTCAATAAAGTCCTAGCTAAAAGAACATTGGTCAGACCATTAGCCTGAGCTTTTTATTTCAATTACTTTTATTAAATATTCAATTGTTAAAAATGGAAACATTAGGATGCCACTGTGAGTAAAACTCAGATTTCAGGAAACAAAATATAAATGGATTTACAAAAAACAAAAACAAAACCATAGTATACAAATGTACTGTTGTACACTTGTACTGTTCTGGAATCGTGAATCAATACAAATTAGTAAGTGACATAGGCTTTTTTGATGCCTCCACGCTTTATAAGTCACTCTTTACCATAATTAATGATACACTTTAACCTCCTTATGTTAAGTTCCAACATTGGTCGCTCAGTTTGTATTATAAATGCATGATTTGATGTTTAATTAGGTTAGTGGGATAATGACACGTCTCTATTGACTCAAATCTCAGTTTTACTTCTCAAATACAAAGAGGGTTGAATTTTGTTAACATTAAATTAGCTAAATCAGTTTATGGCCCAAGGTCCTGCCTCAGGCGCTATGTGAAGTATGCACAGATCTGTCAATGTATAATTCATTAGATTTTCATTAAAGTGGAAAGAAGCCCTGCCTTAAAACAGCATAAAACGATAACTGGTTTCATTGTAGAAAATGTACTATGTGGCACACAATTTTATGATACTGACACAAATTCAATTTTAGGGTTCATAGTGCAATTTATGTTATACATTATTGGGAATATACAACACATTTTAATAGCTTGCTGTGTTTCAGTATCAAGATAAGTGCAGTTTTATCCAAAGCACTTCTGACCCAAAAGACCCATTGAACACCAGCTGAGCTGTTCACATATAGCCTCATTTCTTAAATCCCCAAAGAGACCTAAAAACTGTAAGCAATATTGGATATGGTGTTCATAAATGGACACGCTCACAGCATGTGGATGTGCATGTGGAGTGAATGATAACTACATCGACATACATGGGGAAATAACACTTTTTGCAATGCTCACAGAGCATTGGAAGTACAGATTGTCTTTATTGAGGTACTCACATAATCCAGCAGTCATGACATTGAGAAGTCCAGTATTGGATAAAAATCTGAATTATTAAGTCATATTCTATGAAAAGGCTTTCTTTTTGTAAGCAAGAAAACAGCCTCAGTTATAAAATCAAAGCAATTATTTATATAAACAATGATTCTCAATCACCTTTCCCAGGTGAGGGCGTCCCTTGAGACTGCACAACAGTGGTGGCAAGTAAAGTTTGATAACAGAATGTCCCCGTGAGGGATAACTGAAGTCTTGTCTCGTCTTGTCTCGTCTTATCTTATCTTAAAGCTCCTGATGGTCATGTTTATAGATACTGAAGCTGCTAAACTTACAAATTTCAGTGATTAATTTTCAGCAATAATGACTGAATGCTAAGACTTATTGTTTCCTTTTCCAAGAAGTTTCAAACGTCATATTCTTCTTCTCACAGTGGCAGTATGGAGAGCAAAGAAGTCCAGCTCCTCTCTGGGATCCTCCAGAAGGACAGGAGAAAGGCCTCCTGAGAACAAGAGGTTCTCTCAGAATAATTGAATGATCTCTGTCGTGGGTCTGGGGTTGACCCTGAATTCTCCTCCCAGGTGGACATGCCTGATAAAACTCTAATCATTTACCCGGGCAAACAAAAAGGCTTATCGGAATTCATTGTATTTTATATAAAATCATTTTTGTCCTTTTGTTCAAAAAATAATAGAGTCAAATCTATGTGACAAATTGAATTATGCTTTGTATCACTACTATTGATTAGGCTGGTGCACCCAGACAAATGTTCATGCTCATAGAATATGGCTGTAAACCTTCAGGGAATACATCTGATTTGTAATTTCAGCCTCATTCGAAGCTCACATGTCTTGATCAGTTTTAGACTTCGACTTAGACAGACTGTCATTTAGATTTACATCAAAATGAAGTTTCAATGCAATGGCTCAGGGCACAGCATGGATACTGACAGAAACAATTTATACATAACATAACATAACATAACATAACATAACATAACATAACATAACATAACATAACATAACATATAACAATAGAATAATAGAAATATAAAAACATGGACAAAAAGATGAATAAAAGATAAATGTATTGTATAGTCTAACTGCAGGGTAATAGTTCCAGAAATCCGACATAGAGTTCCTTCGTGGAGCAGTCCTGTGTGTGGGTGAGGTGGGAGACATATTACGCTGCTGATGATCTCCACTGCTGAGCTTTTGATGGTGAGAGGAGTGTGGCTATGCTGGTTAATCCTGAGGTCCACAGTGATCTCTTTTGTTTTTGCACCATTCAGGATCAAGATGTTGGCCTTACACCAGTCCACAAAATGTTTCATCTCCTCTCTGTAAATCAATGCTATTATTGATGAAGCCCACTACTGGTGTTTCACCTACAAACTTCAGGATGTGGTTACTGGTAAACCTGGCACAGCTGTCATGGGTAATCAATGTACACAGCAGTGGACTCAAGACACAGCCCACAGGGGAACAAGTGCTCAGGGAAACATTTTTTTCCCACCCGCACACACTGAGGTCTTTGTGGTGAGGACGTTGAGCAGCCAGTTACACAGGTGAGTGCTAAGACCAAGAAGAGGGCAGTTGATTGATCAGATGCTGTGGTATGACGATATTGAACGCAGGGCTCAAGTCAGATGGTCTAGACTCAGATGGAGTAGAGTGGAACGGTTGGGATTATAAGCAAAATGGTACGGGTTGAATGTTGAGGGGAGTTTGGAGACAATATGGTCTCATCATGATGATGATGAGTGCTACTGGGCAGTAATTATTTAGGGAGGATGTTGTGTTGTTCTGGGGTATGGTATGATTGTGGTTGGCTTGAAACAGGATAGTACCACAGGCTGGTGCAACAAGGTGCTGAAAATATCTGTGAGAACCCCAGCCAGATGGTCAGCACATTCCTTGAGCACCTCTCCTGGCATATTGTCTGGGCCCGCTGCTTTCCATATGTTAACCTTCATCAGGGGTCTCCAGACATCAGCTGGGTCCAGGCAGAGGAACTGGTCATCAGGGTGAGATGTTGTTTAGTGCATCAAACCTTCCCAAGTAGTTATTCAGTTCATTAAGGAAATTGATGTTGCTCTCCCAGGAAGGGGATGGGGCTTTATAATCAATGATGGTTGTATGATCAATGATGGCATCAAGTACTGCCACATTTTCCAGAGTTTGTGGGATCATTGAAAAAGTCCTGTATTTTTTGACCATGAGCACGCTAAGCCTGGTTCAGGTTGGTTCTTGCTGTTTTTAGGCCACTATGTCACTGGATTTGAAAGCATCATTCCACGCTTTCAGCCTTGCAGGTACCTCACTGATCATTCAGGGTTTCTTATTGGCCTGTGTGGGGATATTTCTGACCCCACTAACATCTTCCATGCATTACTGGATGTACCCAGACACAGACTCAGTATACCCTTGGATGTCCTCAGGAGCTGACTGTAACATGTCCCAATCTGTGCACTCAAAACTGTCCTTTAGTGCTTCCATGGCTTCTGCATGCCAAACCCTCACCTGCTTCATAGTAGGTTTTTTTTCCGGATCAGCAGAGGCTTGTATGCAGGAGTTAGCATCACAGAGAAATTGTCTGAAGAGCCAAGGTGGGAGTGGTACCCTGCCTTGAATGCCTCTCTGATCTTGCTGTAGCTCAAGTCCAGTGTATTCTCACCTCTGGTGGCAAAACCCACACACAGTGTTCATAATGGCCTGATTAAAGTCCCATACCACCATGAAAACTCTGTCTGGATATGCAGATTCATGTCACTTATGGAGTGGTAGAGGACACTCAGGGCTTCTCTGGAGTTTACCCTGGGGGGAGTGTACACTGCTATGATGATGATAACAGTGAATTCACCAGGTAGATAAAAGGGTCTACATTTAACAGTCAGTCGCCCCACATCAGGAGAGCAGTACTCTGCACCTTTGCACCAATTGTTATTGATGTTTATGCCACTGTCTTGGGACACCGCTGTCTTTGGATTTGTCGGTGAGAGAGACGCTTTTGTTCAGCCTGAATATTGTTAGCCCCTCCATGCAATCGGCATCATCTGGTACGGATGTATTCAGCCAGGTCTCCTTGATCCCATATGTTCTAAAATTGCGACCGAAGCTGCAGAAACTGCAAGGATGATGATTGATTCAGTATATTTTAGCTGGCAACCTCCTGTTCCAGTACAATATCTAATGTCTGCTCAGTTTGTTGGGGCAGATCGGCGTGGTTTCTTCAAAGCACTTGCTGTGGCCAGTTTTAAATTGTGGTTTGGAAATGATGAAATCTTTTCATTTTCTCTTCCAATCATTCAAAAAATGGGGACAAAAGATCAGCTGTGCTCATCTGGGAAGACACGTCAGAAATGTAGCAGGTAGTATGTACACACTAATTAGCTTCACTCTTAACCCAGGAGAGTAGCTTCCTGAGTTATTTGCCCATTCCTCAAACAACAACGAGGTTACTATTTTCCCTGACCGCCTTTGTTCTTCTTTTGCTCCCCTTCTCTTATACCACTTGGCTTTCTCTTTTATGAAAAGCACTTCGGCATTTTGTTTACAAGTGCTTTAAGCAGTAATCTAGAAAATTATGTAATGGAAAACTTGAGCTAATTGTGCCGCTTGGGCTTGTCTCCAGGAGCTCTCTCAGATGTTGCTGTCAAGGGAGCTGTGTACCAGTTAAACTTGTCAGAGCCTTGAAGGAGGGAGGCAAAGGTGTGGATAGGAGGGGATCCTGAGGATGAAATAAACAAGATTAAGACGAAGGTGTACTGTAAAAAATACAGCCAATAAGTTGAACCAGAAGGCTTAACGAGGGATGGTTGCCTAGAAGAATAATTACAGCCAAGGCTTTTCAGTTTGTTAACTTTGTTGTGTTGAAGGATGAGATCACATTTCAATTTTGGCATCTAAATATTCAGGCAAGACTTTCCCTTCTTGATCACTACAAATGTGATTACTGCTTTTTTGAAACTCATCAGGTTGTTTCCTCATTAAAGTTGTTTTTAAGGCCGTGGTCTGGTCCATACACTTCCTCTGGCTTGTTGTGCATGTCCTTTTTTTAAAAATAAATTGGTTTTGACTGTAGAAATAAAAAAAAGTACCTGCTATACTCACTTTATTTCTGATTTTGTATGTTTTACTGAAAGACAAGGCAGTGCTCATCTAATGCAGATGCATAGGTATGTGTGTGCTCCTGCGGAACCAATAACTCCTTAAAAACAGATGCTGTGGATTTATTTTAATTAAACAAAGCCCTCCCCCAAAAAATCATAAAACAGCTGGGCATTGGTGCTTATACCAATTGCTCCATTAACAACACTAAATATGCAGTTGGTGAGGCTACATTTCTGGCTACAGACACATTTGTTGGTTTATTATTATCATCACTAAATGAATGTAAAGTGAATGCAAGGTTGTGACTTATGTTGTGTTTAATAAGATATAACATGCAGTGATGATGTCTTCAGGCCTGTAATTGTGTCTTTTCTAAGTAATAAAAGAGCATTTTGTAGTTATTTATATGATACCTATAGGAACCCTTTAACTCTTCTTCAATGCTTCTTTAAATAAATGGAAACTATTGTATTGTGTTTATGGATTTTGATCTCGTTTCAGTGCACACTGTAACAGCTTAATGTTACACGCATCTCTAAATGTGTTTGAGCTTGTGCAAAGTTTTCCTGATGTCCTCCGAGAGCCTGGATCAAGTCTATGTGGCCCCCACATTGCACGTGGTATTGGCTCTTTCAAAGAGACTTAAGATGGCCAGTGTAGCGTGGGGAGCTGGTTTTGGCCTCAGTGGCTTTTTAAATGACAACATGCTGGGACATAATGCTCCTCAAACTGCAGCACCGCAGCCTCAGCCTCTGGAGAGCACTTCACTCTTGAGTTGTGTTCAGTCAAGTGAAACCAAGATTACAAACTTGGTTTGGCAGTCTCGTTTAAACTTTATTTTCCCAAGAAAAGCATTTTTGGCACCATACAAATACAATCCTGTGAGAGGTGATTTGTCAACTTGTAAGTAACTAAGTAAAATGTCATACATAACAAAGAAAAACAAACAACCTTTTTCAGCAGTTTTATTGACTCTGGATCTTAAAACTTTGCTAACTGTTTTCAATGAAACAGTGCTGTCTTGCAACAGCTCGTGTGTGTGTGTGTGTGTGTGTGTGTGTGTGTGTGTGTGTGTGTGTGTGTGTGTGTGTGTGTGTGTGTGTGTGTGTGTGTGTGTGTGTGTGTGTGTAGTGATATATTTTGAGATTTTTCACTTTTGGTCTGGAAGCTTGTTAAAGTCTTGGTGTTTAAGTGGTGATGTAGCGTCAGCAGTTCAAGCCCTTTTAGTTTCTGTGTTTGCATGCTATTCCTGTGCATGCTTTGTTTTTTTGTTTTTTGTTTTTTGTTTTTCATTTCTACAGGTACCCTGGTTTCTTTCACATGAGAAAATAAACTGCAGTTTAATTTGGATTTCTACATTGTCTATAGGTGTGTGTGTGTCTGTCGCTCTGTGATCGCACTTTTGATTGACTGCCCCAATCAGCTGAGAATGGATTAGTTACTATTGCTGCAACACATCATCAGTGGGATAAAACTAACCTGTCTCACAACAGTCTAACCTTACCTCTCGTTCCCAGTTTATGACTCTGGTTACTTGTTTTTTGTTACTATGGAGAATGTCAATTTGAAAGTTGATGTTTTGTTAAAAGGAGATTTTGAGGAAATTACATATACATACCTTATTGTATAAATACATTATTATCTGATCATTTATGTAATTAAGCTTTCACAGCTCTATTAAAAAAAGAAAAAAAAGAAATCATACTTTTATCTATCCCCTTAGGGAAATTCCTTCTCTGCATTTCATCTTTCCTGTTCATAGTTAACCCTAAATATACATATTAGGCGCAGTGGGACGGCCATAGTGTGTCATACAATGACTGTTTCGACATTGTGTCCTGCAACAAGACTGACAGTGAGCCACTCATTGTAATCATGTGTGATGGAGCAATGATATAACGACAACATAGGGGTTAAATATAATGGTTAAATATAATTGAGCAGCTTTTCTGATGATGTAAAAACAACTGAATTTCTTCTGATGCAAAGCAGCTTCTCCTTGACTTCTAATTGTTCTTCAAAACAGGAGTTGAGGTTATGACGCATCATGTTATGACATTAGAATACACTGAGCCATATATGCTTTAAAAAATGTAGTGGCTCATTAGTGTGAACTGAGCAGATTTCAACTGTCGGCAAAGCTGTAACTGCAATTTTTCCACTTGAGTGGGAGCATTATCTTGGTTGTATGGGAACTTATCAGAGTAGACATTGTATCAGAGAAAAAAGAAGTATGAAACAAGCCACAACTTATTAAAACACAGACAGACAGAAACACACACACACACACACACACACACACACACACACACACACACACACACACACACACACACACACACACACACACACACACACACACACACACACACACACACACACACACACACACACACACCAGCAAAAGCAACAACAGCAGCAGCAGCAGCGCACACCAACTGTACAGAAGCAATCAAGCATGGAGTCAGACAACTCATATTGGCATCTGGTGTACTGACTCCATCTTGCTATAACACTCAAAGAGCAAAAGAGAAGTGAAAAAGCACAGGAGTGGCAACAGTAATTTAGTGCAGTATTTAGTACACAGAGAACTCAATCAGTAGCTCAGTGCCACGCTGTGTGGCATAGCAGTTTGGAAATGCATTCACACGCCGTTGTGCTGAGGATTAGCTGCTTATGAGGTCTAAAAAGTTCATGTGGAGGTTTTGCTGACCTGATTAGGGATGGCACAGGGAAATTTGTGGTGAACCTCTCACTAATCCCCCCCATACAGTGCTAAATATACAATTTTAAGCGGGAGAACTAGGAGTCTGGAGTCTGGCAGAGGCTAATTGGAAAAGATAAAATGTCACAAGGATAATTGTAGCAATTTGAAGGTACGTCTGTAGCCGATAAGATCATTACTGGGTGTTTGTTTTAAATGTAATGACATAGAAAAAAAGGTTTTATACCCCATAGAGCAGCTAAATTGAAACTTGTGCTACCCCTTTGTTGGGACCCAAGTAATGTGTTAGAAGACAGTGGATGTCAGTTGGCGGACACTGAAAGCTTGCTCATGTTTTTGCGTGACCAACACATGAGGGTGTTTCACTTAAAAGCAAGGAGTGGGGGCGAGAGGGGTATTTTCTGAAATGGATGTGCCCACCTTGGTAGTCACTGTGAGGAGGGGCTTCCCTTCTGATGACGCCTTACTTGGTATCTCCTTCAGGACCATGGCAACAGTCCTATCTGCAGCCCTAGAGTCTTTCCCCTACAACAGTGAAATCAACAATGACTTGTGTCAGGACAGTTGGACAACTCAGTGCTTCCTGCCCCCATCCGGGGCATCTAATAGAACAGACTTTATCTTATGATGATGGAAATGCTAATAATGTGTGTGGGGCAGTCTAATAACAAAAACATCGACTAGAGACACATTTCCACGAGACTATGGCAATGAGGAAAGGATCACTGCACAATGTGGTGTTGACTGTGGACAGAGATGAGCATGGTTGTTCACAGCTGCATGTTTTCACATTGTAATGACAGTTACTCTTGTAATTATTTGGCTTTAATATACACATCTGAAGATTTGAGTGGTAATTTTGAAAGCTAGAAACTCATGATTTAACAAATTAAACCAGCCTGAGTCTTAGTTTAAACCCTGTTCATCTTCTTTGACTCACAACACCACCAACAACTGTTTATTGTCATGACTTTTAAGTACTTTGATTGAATATTGTGATGTAACTGTCTCTGAAGCTGAAAACTACTTGAAAGCTAAAATGAGACTTCCCAAATTCAGTCATGTCATAAAACAAGGCTGCTTCTCTTAATTAATCATCAATACATACAAGCAGTACTTATACATGGTCACAGCATACTTCATACTACCAAAACACACAAGAAATCCATTTAAGCTTTTGTATTAATCGTAGGTCAGGGTTCGCAAGGTAATATGTTGGTTTTTCACAGAAACATTTTTTTTTACATTAAAATTAAAGTTTATACAACATCTATTGTATGATTTATGATTATTTTGCTGTCTTATGAACAACTGGAATTCTCTGTAATAATAAAAGCTCAAGACTTGAACTACAGTCCCAACAACTTGTGGCAAAATGACAGACTAAGTTTACAGTGTCTCATGCAAAATTTAGCCAATGTTTTTTCTACTCCATCTTTGGGTTTTGGTACAGCTATTATTCAAACTGTTTTTGTTTCATGTGTATTGACAAAACAATAGTACTTCACAAATCAAAATAAGAACCAAAGTGAAAACTATAATAGCCCAATTTTGGTAAATAGAAACACCAGGAATCATTTGCAGACATAATTGTCCCTTTCTGATCTATGCTGTTTTCTAAAGCAGAAGGACTGAAAGGAGTGAAATTATCTAATTTAGTTGATTCTACATTGTTCTGAACTCAATTGCTTCTTTTAAAGAGGACGTTTCATGCTTACTGTGTACCACTCTGTACTAATCTCCTCTTCATGTCGCGAATAAAAATAGTTCTGATGACAAATTTTATTCTTTTTCCACCCCCATTGCATGTCTGGTTTCTGGTTAAGGCATACTTCACATAATACAATCACAAAATCAAATATATACCAGGATGTTTTAGTTCAAGACTATCGGGCATATCCAGACTAGAACATGCTTCTTAAAATAATACACTGCTTCAATAAACGTCAAAGCATAAATTCTTCTGAACTCCATGTTTGAAAACAAAACCCTTCACAGCAAGACAACAGTGTCCTGCATGCCCAGGCACAAAAACATTACAGTACAAGAGGGAACATTTGGTGTTATAAGAGGATGGATAATATTTTCCTGCCTGTGGTTATATGTTTTAGTAGCAGGTCAGCAGACTTCATTAACCTTTTCACTTTGCATTTTGCCCACTACCTCCAGTTTCTCACCCTGGGCTATAAGAATGCTTGAGGATCAATAATCAACAATAAAAATCAACGTGCTGCAAAACCACATAAACCAGTGTTGTATATGGAGCTTTACACAATTGCTGTGGCTTTCTTCCACATCCTGCTATTAGCTATTTATTGATTGATTGATTGATTGATTGATTGATTGATTGATTGATTGATTGATTGATTGATTGATTGATTGATTGATTGATTGATTGATTGATTGATTTGTTTATTTGTTTGTTTGTTGTTACTATAACTCTGTAAGTGCAGTTATCATGATGTTGCACTCCAAATATTAATTACTCTTGGAGAAAGTCTTATTAGTTCACATTTATGTGAACTTACAATTGCGTCTATGGGTATTACACACAACTAGAAATCATTATGTCTGTGCTTGGGAGATGTCTAATTCTATAGGAGCGCTTAATGGCAATACATACCTGACTTTACTAAATTTATCTTAATAAATCTCTTACCTTATTTATTCTACTTTTTATGCTGTTTTTAAAAGTTTTATGCATAAATTTCTTTAAAGCTCTAATGTGTTTCTATTATTAGTATATTTCTTCTTTCTTTTTAAAGTTTTTCCGTATTTATTTTATTTCTTTGTAAAACACCATGAATTGCCCTGTGTTTGAATGGTGCCCTATAAATACATTTTCCTTGCCTTGCCTTACATTTCACACTCCTGGAAAGTGGCCTGATTATTCCTTTTTTCAATCCAAGCCACATTTGCGAGAAACGTGCATTTGTGAGATGAACAGCAGAGCTGACTATCTGGATTGTATCTTATTGCTGACCTGATGCCAGTCATGACCTCAACACAATTAAACACTTGCGAACAGCTTAGGCATGCTGTTCATGCCAGAGTAAACAAAACAAGCGCTTTAGCTGACTTGCCACAAATGTTGCTTGAAGAATGGGAAGCCGTCCCACAGCAGTGTGTGAACAAGCTGATGGCGGCCATGAGGAGGAGGTGCCAGGCTGTTACAGCCATTGTTCCACATGCTACAGAGACTTCTGCTTGTTAATCAGATGAAGTGTTACATTGCCAATGTGTTGTGTTTTTACACTTGAACGTTACAATCTTCCAAAATGTTCATGAGCAGTTCGGCTCTGCTGCTTGCACCACAAATTAATGTTCCTCACACATGACAAACATAATTAAAAAAAACACTAATACATTAGCTCTCAAACATCCTCCTTGGTGATGCTTAAGTTCTGCATTTGTGTTGCTGTAAATACTGTCTTTGGGACTGATCAACCAAAAAGTAGTGTGTATTAAAACAAGTGTAATCACACTGTCAAAACTGATATAGGGAGCATTGAAGATCACACTATCCATTGAGTTCATTTGGCTTCATGAATTTGACATATCAGGAAAGAATATGTGGCAATAGATTAATGTACAATGTGCAATGGGTTTTCCTACCTCTGAAAAAGCTTCAGATATTATTGCATTTGTTTTATCTGCATATGAAAAGGTGGCGTAAACCGGCTCAGTCTTCAGAAGAGAGGCTACGGTTACTGTGAGTAGAAGCATTTGCTTTGGCCCTTCACCGCTTTTGTTTGTAGAATTTATTACAATATATTTTCTACATTTTGTAAAATCCCTGACTTTGTGAATGATCACCTCCTACACTTTTTTGTACAATTCATTACACCACATGCAGGATCTTAGAAAATCAGGCCCATTTGATCAAAATTCAGCATATAGAGTGGCACATAATTTGATCATATAACCTCCGATAACAATAAAAGTCTTTAAGATCATAGATGCTGTATTCTATTTAAGCAAGCTAAATAAACATTTTGGGAGAAAAATTCACAGCTTTACCATTTCACAACAGACTATACTTTTCATCAACAACAGCTCTTTTTCCTACAAATTGATGTGCAGGCCAGATGGAGATAAAACTTAGTTCTACAGTTTGTAGAACCACTGCCACTGCCTCCGAAGACAGAGCATTAGGCACTCAAGGAAGCTTTTAGCAGGATCCTATTAAGGCTTTTCACATTTCCATTTGCCAGAAAAATGAATTTGGCTTTTCTTCCACTGATTCCCTCAACTGATCACGTCACAGTGTGCCTGTACCTAGCCCTGAGGGCGCCATCTCTTGAAAGCCTAATGCTCTTAATAAAGTCCCAAATGCCACCTTCTCCTGCATCTTTTGCTTTGACACACTCAGCAAAAATGAACAACATTGCTAAGATGCCGCCAGGGGCAAAGCAGCATTCACACAGCCGGAGATGATTCAGAAAAGCTCTAAACAAGCCTAAACACTTGCTTTTTGTTGTTTTGTCTGAATGGCTGACGATGAATCCTCCTTCTGTGCAGGTATTATAGGAGCCAACAGCGTGGAGGATCGTCCATCATCAAAGCTCTCAGTTTGCACTGGCAAAACTGTTTTGGCAGACCAGCTCAAATGTTTGCTGTATATATTTGCTAAATAGTTTTTTTCCCCCCTCTGTGAATACAATATGATGCAAATGTTTTAGACATTCGAGTGAATTACTATCACGTAAACCCTTTAGACGGCAACACCTATTCAGTGACAGTGGATTCAAGCATCCAAAGTCCAAAACCCACTTTCCAGATGGACATCGAATAAGGACTTTTGCAGCAACACAGAGCCGAGATTTGAACTTCTTCTCTAAAGTCAGTATGTCTCAAAGACACACTGACACAGCGTAAATACACATTGATCTGATACTGCTTAGATCACATTGGCAGATACTTAAAAACAAATGTGTACATGTGTACCTTGGACAAAAATTGCTTATTTAAATGCAGTGACCATTGTATTGACAAACTGGTCATGGATACTGTCCCACCTGACAAAAGATTGCATCCTTGTTTTTAGTTTAATAAAAGCTGCTCGTTATGAACAATCTCCACTGTACAAGTATTGAGAACCAGGTGTTAACAAAGGTCTGATGTCTGTCCTACCAATTGCTTGTCTACTGCTACCTACTATATGTGAGCTCTCACATTTTGAGGGTTTTGTTCTTGGTGTGATTGAAAGACAACTATCTCATTTACAGTGTTCGCAGTACGCATAAGAGGAGGACAGATCCCGTTTCATTTCTGAGCCTTATTTGAAAGTTGCCGACCGATCTGAAGCTGCTACAGCGAGCTAAGAAACCAGTGCGAAAACCTCTGTTATAGCTGGATTTTTAAATTTTTTTTTGACAAAATGTTCTATTCTCTTTTATATGTGTTCAGGTGTGTTAATAAGACGAAGCTCTCTATACTTGCCACATGCTACTGTATAGTGTGTTTGTGATAATGCAGTAAGGTTTTTGAAGCATGCTCCTGTGATACTGGTAGACCTCTCACCTCACAACTCTCACATGATTTGCTCTCAGCTTCAGAGAGAAATCTCAAATAACAGTGGAGACCCTCTCTGTAAATGGAAAATTGATCACAAGGAAAAAAGAGTGCATACTCTAAACTTCTTTCCACACTACTCGCAGCAGTGAGCTTATAAATGGTGGCGTATAATAATGACTCCAGCACCAACTTATAATAATGTCACCTAAAAGATAAGTAGTGAATAAATGAGGTCCATTATTTTTGTAGTCACACACCTCTTAAGGTATATGACTCAAACTTGAATGACTCTAGGAGCACAGAGCACAGCATTATGCTTTCCATATCATCTCCTAATCATAGTTATTAGATAAAGAGAGACATGATTCCTTTGGATCCCAGTTAAGAATCATTTCATGTTAATAAAAATGTAATCTTGATGTATGTCACCTGTTAAAGAACATACAATACATGTGTGAATGAGTACCCACACTCTGTGGAGACCTACAGCTACTGCAACCATAACTACTGCTTCCATACATGATACTTGTCTTCACCTCAAAATGTAATCTTGACATTACATGGAGTTGAGTTTTGTCTCCATATCTCAGACAATTACAAGATAGTCTTCACTGTATTCACAGATTTTGCTTCCATGTGCCAAATTGCTCAGTGTGTCATATGATTCGGAATGCTCGCGAAATCAAAGCGAATAACTGACTTTCAATAGATGTATTTCTGTGAATATGGTAGGATAATACCTATAAATATTATTGTGGGTCCTCAGTTTTTACTGCCATAATTTTTCATGAAGTTGCTCTTGAGGTTTTCTTTCAGGGCAAAATGTGGGGCTGATGTTTTATGGAGATAATGTCTCGTATTGAAAAAAGAGTTTTAGCAGCACACATCCAAAAATGACAAACTTGTGGGATTGAAATACTATTTTGATTACAGCAGCTCATACATCATTATGAAAACAATTGGCCTGTACAGCACAGTGCAAGTCTTTGCTGCAGTCGCACATAAAATACAAGGGATTCATTTGTTACAGATCTTACCTTCTATTACTGCCAGAATCTTTGAGACATTTATGTTCCAATACAAATTACTTCTTTCTCCTCCATGGCTTGTCAAAGGAACATACATTTTGTATCTACTTATGATACCTGAGTAATTTGTAAAGACTTGAAAAATGTGACGTGATGTAATTGCCGGTCAAATGAACATCTTTCGTCTCTCAACAGACTCTAACTCTCAAACAATGAAAGAATTTAACCGCTCAGTGATTCAGTGCCCTATTCCGTTTGTAAAGCAATGTGCTTTCCGCCTGTGGTAGAATTATCTTATTTAATTGCAATTATTCAAATGTGCACATTATTAAAACAATGAAACTCAGCATGGTGGGTTCATCTGTTGTCTCTAATCAGTATTGTTTTTTATTTCTTGGTTCCATAATTTTCTCTAGAACAATAGTGCCGTGCAGGCCATGAAACTAATTAGAGGTGTCAGAAGATGCAGTAAAGTTGTCTGTTTTTCAATTGTTTCTTGCATGCTTCTGGTGGCATCTAATGCTGTGTGGGAATATTATGTCACAGTCCCAGAAGCAAGTGAGAATGTTTTTTTTCGGTCATTTGAGCTGACAAGAACAGAATCAAAATTAATTCTTTACATGAAATTGTTTTTTTTTCTTAACTACATTATCTCTGTGTGCTCATTACATTCATTAAATCACCCCGTTGTTACTATTGCACAGTAAATTAGCATTTGGAGAATGCCATAAAGTTAGCTTAATCCAGGGATGTTAAAGTAAACTTAATTTTTTTTTAATTAAAGTGAATACTAAACAAATCAGCAGTGATCTTTGCTCAATTGAAACCTTCACATGTTTGTAACCACAAACAACACACTTGTTTCCACTTGTTCATGTTTGCCAAGGATTTAGGTGCAGTCAGCCACAGTGGTGATGAAGCAGTAAGTAATTAAATGCTGACCAACTGAAACCAGATTTGAAGTGAACAATGCAAACGTTTCAAGTTATTTTAAAAACAAATCGTACTATTTTTGTAGTTCGCCATGCTATTCATTGTTGCTTCTTGCTGCTTGGAGGATTTTTTTTTTTATCTTTGAGTTTGTTAAATGGAATTACAAGACATGCAAGATCTATATTTCGATTTTCATAATAACTGTAAGAGAGGCTGTCACAAAATCAGTGTGTTTATTTCTCAATGGCCATTCTTGGTCCTAAATTATGTGGCAGCTTTCCCTTTCACAACAGTCTGATCAGTTTCCTCTGCAGGAAAACCCCTGCTTTAGACCGCTTTGCACATTTATAAACACAAATGTCCTCAGGGCAACTTAGTGAGTGCAAATAATGGAAGATTAAATTGCTATTGGTTTACAATACAATCAAAAACATTTACGATGGTTTAGGACACCACGTTTAACGCCTCTTATGTGTGCACTGAGTATTTGAAATGGGAAAAGGGGATGTGAACACCATCACATGTTTCTGCACCATAAGGTTTAGACCAGTCACAAGTGTGCCTCCTTCAAACTAAGAATAATTGTTGTGACCTCTTGGCTCAAATATTCTTTCCATAAAATATATATAAAAAAACCCACACAAATATCAAATTAAAGTGGATGCTATTCTGTTTTCTAACATTCATGTGGCTTCAAAGGGAATCAGCTTATTCTGTTTGTGGATACTTTACCTAGAGTTTGCTCGCTCGGCAGCACTTGGCTGGTGATCTGTGTAAAAGTGTTTGCCTGTCAGTAATGTCTACCGTAGCAATGTGACAGACAAGTCTGTATGGATTTAAGCTTTGGTGATGCTTCAAATCCCTCAGTCAACAAAAGAGGTTTCAAGCGATTTGCTGAAAGCCACCCCGTGGCTGCATTTCTGCACCTGCAGCATTTAACGACCGTAGGGTATGTCAGACTGCTGCTGTGGCTGGGATCCAAAGCAAATACTGTGTTGAGTTGGGTTTGGTGTACTCAGCTGTCATATAAGTGAGACAGGCATTGTACAGTGGACACATGTGAGAGGTTGATAAGGAAGTGTGCAAAAGTGTGGATTCAAAAGCTGTTTTTTTATTACCACCGTCTTTTTGACGGTGTTGTTTATTATTTTTGACAGTGAATTTTAGCTCAGTCGGGTTTGTAAAATTAAATGTAAAGTTGCTCAGGAAATAAGTACACCTCTGTGCATTTAAAACAAAGGAAACATTTAGAATTGATCCAGCCCCCTCACGACAGAATGGAGATGTATGTGGATTGCAGCTTAAAATAAGCTTGACATCTGTAGCATACCTGCTCAGTTTAGGTGTATACCTTAAGGCACATCCAAAGAGCTGATTACGATTGACTATTAGATCATGCGAGCGGTTTAAGTAGATCATTTGCTGTTTAAAAAATGGAAAGTTAAAAACAAAACAAAGAAAACTCATACATTAAAAAAACTAACAAAAAAATTTTTTCCCTTTCCCAATTTATAACAGATCCAACAGTGTTTGTCCCTGATAGGCATGAAAGCGAGCCTCATCTTATCAGCTAAGACCCACTTAACTTTAGTTTCATCAACACTCCCGACAATAGCTGTCCCCTATTAGATTTACACAGAGGTAACTCATTTCACTCATTCTCTGTAAACCCAATTTCAAAGTATCACATCCGGATGCATTTCATCATGGTGAGGGTGTGCCAGAGATTTCCCAGAAATAAAATTATACCGTGTGAAAGGCAGAGGCCTGTAATGCCTTATAACGGTGATGGAAGACAAAGAAAACGCCCCTCAGGGTTTCACACGCTATCATTTCTCAAGAAAACGATGTGAACAAATGCAGTTAAAAAACAAACAAACAAAAATGCTATAGATCCAATTACAGCCCAGCATTCAGGGCATTTTCAGAACATCAGAGTCTGAGTGGAGAAAGCTTTCCACATGTATCTCACAAAGATAAGGCTTCATTAGACCAGATGATATGTGTGAATGTAAAACTGCAACATAAGGAGGTGGTAGGAGCCCCGAACTGAAGCTACATTTTTCACCACATCGCTGCCAGTTTGGAACTCAAACATTGGAACAGAAACATCGCAGCTACTGTATAAAAGTTGTTTTTTTTAAATCTTAAAAATAAACACCACAGAGTTTTTTTTAAGGCATACTCCAATGCCTAAGAACAAATATTAACCAGAGTTTTTAACCCCCACTTTGGTCAAGACTTTAGGATTCCCTTATCTGATTATTAAAGAAGATATTAATTAGTGTCCACACATCTTCTATAGACATAACCTGTACAAAACCAATAAACTCAATATTTCCCAAAATACAAATTTTTGGGGAAAAACTGAAGATTGTTATAAATAAATTGAGTGGACTCTCTAAATGACCAGAAACTACTCTGACCACTTAAGCAATTTTTCAGTTTTTACTTGTGAAAACACAAGATAGGAGAAAATACTGAACTGTTTAATAAAAAAAAAAACACACACATTTAAAAAAGTCATATTCGTCTGAAATGAATGCATTCAGCTGAATGTGCAAAGTAAACAATGTTTGAGTTGTTCAGCAGTAAAGTGAGCCTGTGACTTTAAAGCATTCCATGTGCTATAATTGGTTTCCATGAAGCTTCACGTCACATAATGTAAACGTTATCAAGAGTCCGGAGGACAGTAACATCTGGATAACTGCCATCACTACGAGGCAATTTAAACACACTAACGTAATAAATCCCTGAGGAAATGTGAGGCTATAAAACATTAGAATATAGAACCTTGCATTAATTAAAGTCACTACCTCACAGTTGCCTCAGTCAACCAGCAGTTGATATAAACATCACAATTCTAGAGACATACTTTTGCCATTAAAAACGTAATTAAAACTTAATCACACCATTGAGCATGTGTGCCAAATTTGAACAAAATTTGAATAAATGAAGAACAAATAAAATTATTCTAGGTCTTCTGGAGACATTTTTAATCAAAGGAATATACTGTGAAAAATAAAACGGAGCAGCGGGTGACCATCTCTGGCTGAAACTGAGTTGAGATTTAAAATGAGTAACTTCATCATCTAAAAATCTATCTTTTTACATGGGTCATTTTTCCAGAAGGGTAGATGAGAAAAAATGTATTTTACCTCAAATACAATTTGTTGTTAAGGCTGTTAACACATTTAACACAGTGTGTCATTGACAAAATGTAATTCCAACTATTTACTGACCCTGAAAACTATCCAAATGAATGCTGAGACACTACAAATTAATAAAAAAAAAAAAAAAATCATTCTCTGATGAGGAGATCCTCTCCCATCAGTCCAGAGGAGGGTTGCATCTGTCTGTCATAATCCCTCCATCAATCAGTTTTCAATTAATCACTCTTTATTGATTATTCCTCACAAATTGCATTATGTACATCATTCAGGATTTCCATCCATTATTGCAGATATGTGGCCTCAAGTTCAACAGTGTAGATTTTTGAACAGCTAAATAAGTTTAATCTATTCACAATTAAACTGGACCGTGTCTCTGCACTCAATGGACGTATCACAAACCATTAGCCAACATCACAAGTGTATATACACACACACGCACGCCCGCAAGGGAATTCTCTGTCAGACAGTGGCAGGACTGAAACAGCACAGCCATTAAATTTACATTTTACAAGACAGACAAAAGCTGGTAAACCAACTTTAATTCATTTGATTATGCTACAGATCTAACTTGTGCTTATTTAATATCAAACATCCATGTAAAACACAATTTTCGAATATCTAAGAAACTACTGGATAGTATCTTTCAGTCAAAAAAGACCACTTGGCATATCACGGCGCAAATTCAAATTTTTTAAGAAACTGCTGCCAAACAAAAGTGAAAATCCAATTCAAAGCATGGAATTTACAGAAGTTGTAACCTTGTTAAACCCAAAAATAAAAAGCTTTGATGGAGGCAAATGTGACTATATGTTTTCTTTGTGAAATAGCTATACATTTCTGAAATGATAAACATTATTTGAAGTGTTCTTGTTTTTCTAGTTTAATTGATAATTCTAATTGTGAGGATCTCTCCTCCTCCTAGTCAGACCCTCCTCCTTATAATCAGGAGTAGGTGCAGCTGTGAGTGTGGAAGGACGAAGGAGTGACAGTTTTTCAACAACAGGCACACAAGCCTGTAGAAACTAGAATTTATGAGTAGTTGTATCATTTAAAAAAGGCAACCACGGAGAATATCTTTTATTTGTTTAAATAAAGTGTGCATCTTTATTTGAATCCAGGAAAATGTCTCCGCAAGTACTTTTTACATTCGGTGAGTCGAAAATCTCCTCGTCAAAGTTTAATTCTTAATTTCAATTTTTGGAACGTACCAGTAACATCATATGTTGGCGTGTATTCTAATGAATTTGAATGTAAATGAAATGTATTGGAATCATAGCTTAACCCCAGTTCACTTCCACATGTCGAATCTTTTCATTCACAATTTCTGCCATATCGTTCCATTAGTAGTTTCGGGCTGGTTAGCTTTAGGGCTCACAAAGTTGTTTTTCTGTACCTATTTATTTTTCTGCAGTATCATATGATTTTCCCCACATCCCCCCCCCCCCCCAAAAAAAAAATACATCAAGCACACTAAAGACACTGGCCCCAGTGCTCACCTGAATGCGGTCCAAAACAATACCGACAATAGAGCAAATGGACATTAGGGATTGTTTTGGCTGAGACCTACACTGGTTTTCTCAATTGTGGTCTATAAGGACTTTCCATATTCTTTATTGTCTTTCTCCCACAACACACCTGATTTAATTAAAAAGGCCATTATCAGGGCTCCGCAGAGCTCGTGAATGACCAATTCAATTGTTGAATCAATGAGAAATCCTAAATGTGCAAGGCAAGTGACATAATGTAAGGTTGCTTGTACATGAATCAAAAGGAAAGATTACTTTAAAAATTATCTCAGATTGGTACAAGATGATGCAAGACATCCGCACAAACCAAGCGCAAATTGTTTACTGTGGGGTTATTTTTTGTTGTTGTTGTTTTTTTGGCTCTCTTATATGTGTTTGTTCTCAGGTCCTGTCGTTTCATAATCTGCCTGCTGGTTTAGCATTTCAAACACAGTCACCTCTGACTGTAGGTCAAGATGCCAGAGGTCAAGAGGTCAGGAGGACACAGCAAGAGGATCATATCCATTGCAAATCCACTCTCTCAAAATGAAATAGGGGTGAAGAGATCATTTCAAAAACTTATCAGCTGACGAACCACATTATGATACTCAGAGTAAGCCCTCCAGCCTGGACAGGAGCAATATGTGGTGGACTCATGTTGAAACATGAACATGCAGGCTGCGGCTCATGAAAAATTAACGCAGGATCACGGAGCATGTAAAAAGCATGTCAGTTTCAGGTTAGACTGTACAAGGACTCGACTCACGAGGCACTGGTATCATACACATCGTGTACAGTATGTTTGAACCATTAATATGTGTGTAGACTAGACACTTTATCCATTTGACTAAAATTGTTTGTGAAGTGGTTTGAGAAACGGATCAGGAAGCATCAGCTTCAGTGTCAAAGTGGCCCGTGGTATTCGTTACCTTGAGGGCCTCCCAGTTGAGTGAACTGAAGTTATTTGCTCGATCTCATGAAGTCTAATGTGATTTGGCACAGAAAAATGTGTTTTGGAGGTTGATAGTGTACATGGTTCAGCAATCTGACAGGACTAACGTAATGGCAATTTCCAATACAAATGCATACATTTACATTTTCATAAAATATTGTGTTACTTGGGCTGCTTATTGAAAGAACGTGTGCAGTTGTAAGGATCTGCCTCAGAGTACAGGGAATGCAAGGCATGTATGGAAAAAGTTAATTGGATTAGAAATTAATTAGACTGTTGAGAAAATGTACAGTTTGTTCATGATGACGTCTCTTTAAAGGAGCCCACGGAAAGGCACTATCGTCTCTATGCAGTATTCATAATTACATCTCTGAGGTGAGAAGCATTCCAGGAATCTTTCTCTTGTATATTCTCAAAGGACTGCAATTGTGCCTTTTATCATGTTTACTTTTGTTTCCAAAAGCTCACATCCTCCCTTCATTTTTTTCCCTTAAAGCTCTATGTAATGTCTGGAGGTGCTCATATTCAGATACAGTAAAACAATGTTAAATAAAATCATAATAATCCCGTTTTTGATGATGAGGCCATATTGAACTGTGAAGCTTTAAATTAAAGCCCATCTCTACGGACATCATGTTGTTTTGGAAAACTTCAGATAGGTTTTTTTATGGTCATGTCAGCTACAAGGACATTGATTCAATATTTGATGATAGTGGTCATAACCCTGCAGAGGACAGACAAGTAAACTAACCTTGTAGGAAGTTCTGCCGGCCACTGATCACTGAAGCTATCGGAAGCTTCACAACTACAGGAATACACTCTATAGTCACGCATTTCTGAACATTTTAAAGTGACATCCCTGTTTTCTTTCCGTCATTTGTTGCATCCAAGGGAGATTTTTGAATAAGCACAAACTAAACGTCAGGGACGGCTTCCAAACCTGGACTGCTACTCATTGTGGTTGGCAAGTTTGTTCATTTAGATCCGAGCAAAGAAAGACAGCTCATCAGTGTGGTTGTTATGTTCAGCATTCAATAAAAGGAATGTTTTGCTCCAGAGAGACATGTTGTGCACTACAGGAATTCTAGGCATCTCGCCGCAGCACAAAGTGACATTTTCTTAGCATCATGATTAACCTCACATCAGTTCTTGAGGAATTCTCCGTTTTGTTGACATGATTCACGTCGTCGTACAAAATAAGATACAACCACTTATTGTACATTGAAACAAATGTTCAGTATTGGGAGAGGGGTCTTTACATGTGGGGGTTTACATGTTTTTCTTGAGGCCATTTGTTGTGAGTGCTCAAACGTCCTTTCACAGTCTAATGGCACGAGTACTACGCTCGTTGGGTTAATTGGTGAGTTTAAATTGCAAAGGCAAAATGGATGAAACGGACAGAAAATCCAAGCTATTTGACATATTCCTTATGAATCATGAGTTCATGAAAAAAGTTTTAAAGGGACATGTTGGGGAAAAAGTTCTGGAAAAGAAAAGTTTTCCATGCGTACGAGACCTAATCATACATGTGATGTGTGACATACAAGTGATAAAATTATATTTTTGAAGTGTCTGTCTTTGCTGTTGCAGCGGTTCTGCAATTTTACAGCCAGGCTGCACATAGTGACTAATGTTTTTTCTAGAAAATTACACTGATTCAGTCCAAGAAAACAACCTGCAGTAGATAGTAACACATTAATAATAATAATAATAAAAAAATAATGATATGAAAATCGAAAAATTAAGACCAGGTTGCTATTAAAGGGTGAATTTAATTTCCCCCTGAAAAATTATCATGACTGGAAAATAGGCTTTTTCCCCTTAAAATTAGAAATAACATTTCATAAGTCTTCTCATAAGTCCTTCAACAATAGAATGCTGAGTGCATGGTTTAAAAAAGCATGTTGATGATTTCATTGCTGCTTTCCCAAAAGCCCAAATGACCTGGCAGCAAGACTTGACACAACAGTAAGTGGAGCAAGGCCTTAATTTTAGCTGTGAAACAAATAAAAGTGACTCAGTCCTGTCCTCCGTCTTTGTCTCAACAGCTACAGACCAACATTCAGAAACACATGAGCCATCTGTGAGCCTCTGAAAAAAGTGGTGAACCTGTAAAATACCAGCGATTCAGCAATTCTTTATACGAGTTTCCTCCTCAGTGCACTAAGTCGGCCAATACTAATAATATGCAGCGTTGGCATGTTTTATATGAAACAACAAACCTGCTCTGAGTGCTCGCAGGGGCAGGTGTTGGCACCGTTTCTTCATATGTTGTGATATATGGTGTTAAGCAGTGATTCACAGTAGCATCAGCACCCCCCCCCCCCCCCCCCCCCCCCCCCCCCCCACACACACACACACACACACACACACACACACACACACACACACACAATGTCTTTATGACTATGCTATGCTCAAGTGATCCATCCATTCTGATGGTGAAGACTGTGGTGGATGAAATGACTTGATATAAAATTAAGCTAATGAAAAAAAAAAAAGTAATTCCTCCACACTTTCAACCCCTCCCTTGCAGGTGTAATCACATAGACACATCTGCAATCAGAAAAACATTACACACCCTAATTCACCTCGCCCTTCACTTGTATTGCCCCGAGTCAGGCTTGTTCCTTCCTCATTAGTGCTCAGTAAGACTTGCACGAGTTCCTCCAGCAGCAGCAGCAGCAGCAACAACAGCAGAACCACCAGCTGGAGGGCAATAAAAGAAGCTGACATTATATCTGTATAAGAGTGTGGTCATCCTGTCTATTGCTGAAATGCTGCTGCACATCTCCTGCAACAATTAACCTATAAGGGAGAAGAGTGAGGGGAGTAACGAGTAATGCTTAAAGATCACTATATTACCGTTACGATTCAAGATGCATTTCAATTATTTTATGTATTTCACTTTGACATGAAACAAACTAGTTTTGTCAAACAAACTTGAAAGCTGCCTGCGTTTATCCTAAAGTAACTTATAATTTACAGTAGTACATAGTATAATATCATTGCTAAACTCAGATACAATCTTTGTCTTTTCTGAAGACTGTGATCTCTGCTGGGCTGGATGGTATTAAGTGGTTAGTGCTCTACCCAAAGTCAGAATATACCAAGTTCAATTCTGGATTCGGAGACCTTTCGTGTGGCGTTTACAAGGTATTTTTGTCTGTGGGCTTTCTACTGTGGTTTCTTCTCGTGGTCCAGAAATCTGAATTTGAAGTTGATTGCTTGTATGTATGAATGTGAGTGAGTATTGTCTGTCCCTCTGTGTTTGCCTGGTGACAATGGTGGAACCAACATTTTGCTCAATGCCGGCTGGGATCAAATCCAGCCCTTCACGTGATCAATTTTGATTTATCATTTCAAAGTTATTCCCATTTTACTCCACTTTCATTTTGTAATTTGTCTGCTCACATGATTTCACATGTTTGAAATGAAATGTGTAGCACTTCGTATCATGCTGACTTGCATGAATTTCATCAGATTGATTTAAAACACAATATTTACAAGGTTAATAACATGTTTTTTTTTCCCATTCTTTTTCGTTTGTTTACCACCTTTTCAAGTCAACATTTTGTTGGGAACTTAATAAATAACATATATATTGGCATGTTTCTTTCATACCTCACCTTTCCTTGTCATCTTGTGACTAGAACAGTGAGAGATATGAGGATGGCAACAATGGGAAGAGAGTGCAGGATTGAAGGATGAAAGAAATTTAATGGCAGCTGGGCGGTAACACTGACCCTCCGGCTGAACTCTCCCTCGGCCTCCACCAGCACTCGCTCCCCCTTTGATAACTCAGCACACAGTGGCAGAACAAAAGCCTTCTCCTGGCCCTAGTGGCCAATTTTCCTTTTCCCCATTACCTTCCTATTAAGGAAAGCTGTGGAGAAAGAGGACACTAAGCCCCTCTTGCAGAACCACTCCAAGCCATCATTTACGCTGTAGCTGTGTCACTATGTGCAGCTTTGCCTCCTGCTGCTAATGATGAGATATGGCAGTAAAAGAAGGAGGAACCCATCTGTGCATTGAGCAGGAGGGTACAGTAACCTGATTATTAGTGGTTGCCTGGAAAATAGCATTACATTACAGCAGAAGACGCATCTTTCATGTTGAGCCACTGAACTGCCCCAGATCTGAAAGCCTGCACTGACTCCCTCTGTATAGATAAGTTTGTCACAATGCTTTTAAAAGGAGCTGTCACACTCAAGGCCTTAGCAGCTGTTTTAAAAAAAAAAAATGGTTTTCTTTCCAGTTCATGCCTATCAATCCTGTCTAAGTTGAGATCCATTGTGCTTCAAGAATCCATGTAGAGTCAGCGAAGCAGATTGAGGTGCCTTTCATTTAAATGACAAAGATGTTATTACATACAGTGGACCCCAGGGAGTTGTAGCTCAGATGTGGACTGTATAAAGAAAACAGATCATATTATGCAGCTTCGAAGCTGAGCGCTAATCACATGGCAACCTTTTAATGAGTTGACTTAAACCAGAAAATTGCCTTTTATGCTTTGGATACCTGCAATTCAATCCAGGCCCACTCGTTTGTCTGTTCAGTCTCAAGTATCTGTGGTACTGAAATAGACCCTGAGCTATTTATGGGGAGAGAGAGCGAGCAAGAGAGAGAGAGAGAAAGAGAGAGAGAGAGAGAGAGAGAAAGGAGCTTGAGACATCCAGTAGAAACAAATCAGAGTCGAGAACCTTGTCTGTGATGTCGTACTTTGGCACAGAAGTACTATCAGCTAAATGCTATAGTCAGCATGGCAAGATGCTCACGATGACAACATTAACATACTGATGCAATGCAGGTATAATATTTGCTAATTAGCATTTGGGTTGCAAGCTTGTAGGTGAGCTCCCAGGTGTGTTGATGTTGCAGAGCAGCATTTTTTAAATGGGAATTTGTGCCTCCTTCGAAAGATTTTTTTAATCCACTTCTCCTCTGACCAGAAAAAACCCATTTCTAGTTTAAAAAAACTAAACAATGTTCGAATAAAGCCCTTACTAGATAATTTGTGCAATGGATATAGAAAGGTGAATTGGATCATGAGACTTTAAGATGTAGGCAACTGGATTTATAGAATTATTGTTTAATGTTATTTAATATTTGTAAGGCTTTCTTCTATAGGTTTATTTTTTTAGATGTTTATTTTATGGAAATTAGTGCAATATGTGACAATTGTACCAAACAGAGAAGCTAAGCAGATTTTTTTTAAGGGATCCCTTATTTATTGAGATCAGTCAGAACAGGATCCTTTAGGATTCATCACGTGGACGTCAGTAGTGTTTGGTAGTTGAAAAATTAATCAACAAAAACCAACACTCGCATCTGCAGATTGAATAGAACAATTATAACATTATTGTCATTGTGCATGGCAACCAAAAAACATTTCCTGTGATTAAACTATATTTTTTATGATAGGCTTTTTTAAAATCTCTTTCTACTATTCCATGTTTATTATGATGATGTGGATTTCAGGCAACACCTTTTTTTTTTCCAGTAGTGACGGTAGTGAAACTGAACCTTAATCAAAGCAAACCACTGCCCTATTAAAGTCATTTTACCACCATGGGCAATTACAAGTCATCCTTGTTGACTTCAGTGCCCCTGTGATGGTACCTTTGCCCTGCTGGTACACACAAACACAGGCACAAGCACACACGCGGTAATCAGGTTGCCCAGACACAGGCCCAAGAGGCCCTTGTTACCTTGAGTGACTTTGGCCAATTAAAGCCTTTGAAAACAGCAGCTGCAAGAATAGAGAATTGTGGGGAGGAGGATGGATCATTATGAACAACCATCAGCACCACAACATCCTCCCAGAATCAGGACCAATTCTAACCCAGTCCTCCTTCCACACAGTTACATCCTTCCAGTCAGTTCTCAACAAAATCTCATTCATAACCTGAAAAGATCTATTTCCTGTTAAGAACATAGTATTTTTTTCAGATTTTGTCTGATGAAATGTGTTGTACATGGTCCAGCGGTTATGGTTGTAATTCGTTCTTTTAATGGAAGAAAATGCGAGTAAACAGATAATGTGAAGCCGTACAAGTCGGAGCACTGACCTTTTGGTGTTTTTTTTTTGTTTGCCAACACCAAGTACCAAATCGAGTACTTATTACATTAAGTCTAACTTTTATTCCATATGCAACTGATATACTATGCATTGCCCTATGTGTACTGTAGGCACTGAGCTTTCTGTGTAACACGCACATGTTCCAGCTTGCTGTTTAATCATGTGTGGCATGGAGCATCTCTGGTGTGGAAGCTCCAGAGCTCTTTAGCATGTAGCATGTAGCACGATTCAGAGTAGAATGCTCCTGGATCCACTGAGCAGTTGAACTAGTGAGCGACATCGTGCTAACTTTGCTTGATCAAAAGTCACTGGTGGCGAAGTTGATGGTGTGCTCCCTGTGATATTTTGGCAGAACATAAGTCTGCCTTATTGTTTGTCATAATTAAAGAAGAATTTTCCCACCACAGACTTTGTTCATGCTCTCTAAAGTACCTGTAGTCGACATTGCTGAAGCAGGACGTCACAGACTACTCACCAAGTTGTATCGGTGCATCTCTAGTGTGTGTGTGTATATATATATATATATATATATATATATATATAGGCTTGATGGGCAGCTGTAACTAGTGCTACGAAATATACTGTAAGTAAAAACTGAGCTGGACACTTTTAAGTAATTCAAAGTTCTGATGACGTCAAATGATAGAACACTCTAAAACATAATTTAAATATATAATAGAAACACAAGCAACTGCCTGTCCTTATTATATTTTAAGAAAACCTATTTCTACATGCATACTCCACACAGACTGGCGGGTATTTGCACCCACAACGTTCTCTCTGGGAGGCAAGAGTGCTATTTACGCTATGATATCTGTAGGCAGGAGACACTGTTGTTCATTGTGTGCACTCAGCAAATAACTTTTGGTTTCTAATATTCTTGTCATTCACAAGACAAGTAGAGCATACCCCACTCTTTGCTCTTTGTTCAGCAGGGCCAAGTGGGTGACCTTTCATCCTCTACAAAGTGGAAAATTACAGGATTTGGACAATGAAAAGGTGCCTATAACTTACTGGTAGCTGTGGAAACAATGTAGTGAATGAATCTGTGGAACCTTCTTACAATGTCACAGTGCCTGGGAGGCATGCAAAGTCATTACATTTTAAGAAAGGGTGCACTCACCCATCTAATGGCTTTATTATGATCAGCACGTTGTAATAGTACAAATCGATCAGAGCAAAGTATGACCCAAAGAGAGGAACATGCCATAAATGGGAACTGCCAGCAGTTATAGATGGTTTTCTATTGTGAAGATGCTTTACAATGGCCTGCATCGCTTCTCTTTCAGTTGGTGTCTCTTGAGTGTGTATGTGGGTGTATGGTCGAGTGTGCTGATTAATGTTGACACACCTTAGTGTGTATGTGTGTGTGATAAAGAGAAATTGTGACAAAGGCATACAGAAAAGAAAGATGACCACAGGCAGCTCATTACCTGTTCACCACAATTACAAGAATTCCGTCAGATGATAAATGCCCTTTCACAGAAGCATTGATCTCAGCGCAGGCAGGAAGTCATCTAACTCAACTCTGTAAGACATCACTGAGTGGCACGCAGGGCAGAACGTGGCTATGAATCTGTCTTTCAGGAAATTTAATCAAAGTGTTTCCAGGGTATTAGTCTAAAATCAGCTGTAATCCTTTTTGAAATCCATGAAAGTAAATCACACCCTGATCAAGGGTCAGAGTGTCCAGACACCATTTACCACAAGTCGAGAAAGCCTTAAAAGAGCAGTGCCAAAGTTAGGTCATCTAGGATTTTCCTCGAGGCCTTTATCAGTAGAAGACTGATGTGCTGATAAGGCTGCTAGCACTCGGCTTAACAGCACAAAAACAGATTTTTAGGAGACCACAGTCATTCATGCAGAGAAGCTGGGCAAGGTGAGATACTGACAACACCTTTATAGCTATTTATTTCTAATTCTCTGCACTTTGACTAATAAGGTTTTATTTGCATTTGTCCTGCTGGCTTTCAAAACAGACTGAGACACAGTATAACCCTTTTTTGGCTCAATCTTTGAGGTCTCTATTTTTTGATGCTCACACCTTTTCAAAATAAGCAGCAGCCAGTCACATCAGTGAGTCAAGATATTTCTAATTTCATTCATTATCATCAAACAATGCATCATTGCAATATGGCCCATAAGAATTGCACATAATTAGACTACTCTATCTTAATCTCAGCCTTTGGCAAACTAGTATACAGTCCTACTTCAAATCTTGCCAGGTTATTATAAGCTGTGCTCCTGTTCAGGGACACTACAGTGATGCTGGATAAAAGCATCAGTTTCACACGCTGTATCATTGAGCTACTCCATAACCTTGTACACTATCTGAGGGATTACATTACCTCACCATTCAACTTTCCTCAGCAGTTTCAACATAGATATTAGTATTATTAAAGGATGTATTTTACCCAAAGTTGTCATTAATAGGTGCTTGGAATAATGACATCAAAATTAGAGACATGCAACTTTAGTGGAAACAGCTATTCACAAAGGACATACTGGTGGGGTTTCTCTGTAGAGCACCCACAACTTTAGTGTGCGTGCTGGCTTTGTGCCTCGCCATCGATTGAATGGTCTCAGTTGTCACAATAGGTTGCAGGTGTGCCGCCACCTGACTGTCGCTTCAGCTGAAGGAAGCCATTTTCACTTGTATACTTTTTGATTTTGACAGGTTCTGATAGAAACATCAAACTTCATGTATGCCCAAACAATCAGTGGTAAAGAGTGCCCTTCATCAGCACTGAGATGAACTTCAGTATGAATATTTTACCATGTTGAGTCACTTGAACAGATATGGTTCTTGGTGAAGCATATAAGGCTTTGTACATGCAAATGTCAAATCACCACCTGAGGAACAGATCATCAAGCTGCTTTGTCTTTTTTTTAACTGCTCATCTACCCATGTGTGTATGTTCATGTGTCTGCTTGTGTGTATCTTGATATTTAGAACTATTGTGAGGACCGAAATTTAAATATTATTAGGTATTTTCTGTGCTGTAAACCTTTGGTCTTGGAATCTTTTCTGAATCTTTTTTCCCTCACAGCTTTGACTTTATGACAGATCATCTCCAATATAGCATTTTACATTTTGTTTGGACAAATTCAGATCTATGTGCTGAAATACTCTGATATGTATGACATCTTCTACCAGTGACACATCCATGGCATTACTTTTCATTCTGTGCATTCATCGTCCATCAAATCACTCAGTGGCAATGTCTAACAAAGGAACATGGGAACCATACTCTTTCCAGCAGATCTTTCTCCAGTGAACTGGGCCCAATGCACTCAAAACCCTCATTTGAATACTCCGATTTGCATTTGATGTCACTCATGTGTTTATTCTTCATTGAGCACCTGCAAACACACCCAAACTTAGAGCACATTCTATTTGCATGAGCATGCAGTTTTAGCATGCTTTATACAATACGACTTTGTGTCGAGAAAGTCTGTAGTAAATGAAAATGAGTCAATGCAATCTCCCTAAAAAGGTACAGAAACATATGTATGTTTGTGTTTGTTTTAACTTCCACCTTGCCAAGCTATTTCTGTTAACACACTAGTGTAATAAGGAATCTGAAAAATTAGGATAGAAGTCAAAATCCCTTAGGGTCAATCACTGTATTAAGATCTAGTGATAGTTAAGTGGTTGTAGTTAGGTTAAGGTTTGAGTAATTATTAGGGTTAGGGATATAGTAGTTATGGTCAAAGTTACAATATGTTGATGTAAGTCAATGCAATGTCCCTTGATGGTTATGGGTACAAAGTGTGTGCGTGTGTGCATGTGTGCGCGTGTGTGCGTGTGTGCGTGCGTGTGTGGTCTAGGGTCGGGTGTGATGGGAAGAATGCTCTTCACACTAGATTAGATGTGGACCGTGGTGCTGATTACACAAGTGGCTGTGAGGCACACGTAATCATACAGCTTAAGGTTTTCTTTTTTTCTTTTTTCTGCTATCTCTTACCTCCTGCCAGACTGGAGAGTTTCCAGCTCTGCTACGGGTCTTGTTCCTTTTGTGAAAACTTTGTCCCACAAAATTAATGCAGAGAAACAAACTGAAATAATGAACAAGCTGTGAAGAGCCGACCCTCTCATCTTTGATTGGCTCCCCTATATGAGTTTTCTCTAACAGTCCCAGGGAATTATTGGAGTTAATGATGTTGGTCACATAAGAAGATGAACACGTTGTCGCCAAAATGAACAGCTGGTATATTTTTTATCAACGTACGGGTATTATTGGTTACTGGGAGTTTTTACTGGGTATTTATAATTTACTATCACTGTTGTGTCATAAATACCAGATGTTGTTAGATGAATGCGTGGATCAGAAGACTTATTTAAAATAACAATGAATCCTTTAAAAATAACGCAGAAAAAGGAGAGTTGAAAGAATCGCATATGAGAAAGTACAACATTACCTACAAGGTGTGGATCCAAATGTTACTTGGATGATTAGCTAATACACTATTCTAACACTTGCTTGAGTCTTTTTTCAGCCTGGTTGTTTGCAAATCTGTTCCGATGCTGACATTGACATTTCTGTCTGTCTGATGTTTTGATACAAATTGAAACACCCCAAGAAGTGCTGAATGAACTGCCTTCAAGCTGTGCCACAGATATTTGCGGTGCAATATTCTCTGACTTCAGTTTGCCTGATGCACTGCAGAGCTTGCACATTTTTTAAGCCTGCAAATGAAATATGTGTGATTATTTCGCTTTTTAAAAACCTAACGAATACCTGACCTGCTGATGTTTGTAGCATTGCCGTTTCTCTTTCATTCCCAACATCTCTTGTCTGAGTGCGCTCTCTTCCTCTCTCTCTCTCTCTCTCTCTCTCTCTCTCTCTCTCTCTCTCTCTCTCTCTCTGTCTCTCACTCCACCATTGTTAAGGATTTGACCTTTTCTGTGGCAGTCTGTCCAACTACCCAGGGGCATACGATAGCTGGAGGATAGGCTTTAATTGACGTGATAGCCTTCTTGAGGTTGGGCAAGGTGAGGGACAGGAGTAGCTAAAGAAATGTTGAAAGTAGAAATGTTACTAGCGTTTCCTCAAGGTCAGAAATGTCTCTTCATGATTGTAAATGACAGTGATGAGAAAAAGCATTTAAACATTTCTCGACAGTACTCCTACGGGAATATGTGCTTTTTTTTCAAATCTTTAAATAAGGTTGCAGATGAACTTTTCAAAGGTATTCCCACAGTATTTGAGATTAAAGAACACTTTAGATAGTTCTGCACTCTATGTAAGAAAGTTGTAAACTTAAGGGGTAACCCTTTGTTTCACTGCTGCACAACACTGGGCCCTCGATTTCACTGTTATCTCTTCACTGGACCGTATAGACTCATCTAGAAAGAGAACAACAGTGTCAAGCCTGAAAAAATGCCCCACTGTCTGTTGGTGTGCTTTAAATACCACGGACATGCAACCGTTATCGAGAGTATGCTTATCTATAAGCTAGAACATGATAAATCAATTTAAGTATGGTCTAAACTCTGAATGAACTGTACTGAATGAATCTTGATTTGCTCTTTTACTTGTGTTAGGATATAACCCAGTTATTAATAATAGTAATGTCTAGAAAGATTAATCACAAGGGAATTTTAAGCTAAGCAGAAATAGAAGTGTGTAAACCGGACGTTGATGGTGATTCATTGTCATAGTTTATTTCCATCCAGCCATCCATCTAGCCAGCCTCCCCAGATGCTTCCAGTTAGTTCAGCCTCTTGTGTTTTCTTTGTTGTCGCTTTTTTCGTGGCTAACGTGGATGTATCACATCATTTTCTTACACTGCAGGGCATTAATAAGAGCTGAAACAAACCAGAAGAAACTATTCACACCCGCACACACACACACACACACACACACACACACACACACACACACACACACACACACACACACACACAGACTGGGACAGATATACCGAAGAGGTAAAACTGTGTATAAAACCCTTCATTGACATGCTGTACGCACAGTAAAGCATCAGAGTGTAAAAACTATAAGTGAGGGTGGGGGGTGGGGACTTTTTTTTTTCTAAAAAAGCATTCAATGTTTTTTGTGAGATGGTCCCATGATTGACAGAACAAAAACACTTGAATCAGAATAGTCTGAACATAAAAGCATTTAATTTTAATGAATCAAGGGAAATACGTGAATGGCTTCCATCGTGTGTTTCCTTTCAAAGAATGGACGATTAAATCCAGCTTTCTCATTCATGACATTATTACCTTCGCCAACAAAGGTTGGTTTTATGTTTTTGGCTGCGTTTATTTATTCATTTATTTATTCATTCATTTGTTTGTTTGTTTGTTCGTGTGTATTTTACCAACTTTTCGTAAAAACTAGAGACCCGAACTGTGGACGTTCAAAGATTTGTCACATCTGGAGTGACGATGAAACAACTAATGCTAAGACAGAAGGCCTTACCATGTTCAACAAGACGCATCCATCCATCCATCCATCCATCCATCCATCCATCCATCCATCCATCCATCCATCCATCCATCCATCCATCCACACAACATCGCTTCACTTATGAATAGGGTGTAATTTGTGAAGAGACAGAATTCCAGCCCTTCAATGCATCTGTAATTCCCTTTCTGTCGAATAATTTTTTTTATAATTGAGGTGACGATCAAATTTGTGATTAAAGCTATTTTTCCAACTGACCAAATAAATTCAAAAGTTTTAAGTAAGGGCTGTGACTTCAGAATGGTGGATAGTTGCTTCTCTGAAATTGATTTTCTAAACTAGAGCTCATGTAACTACTACGATAAGACCTCAGCTATATGCTGAGCCTGTTTTTTCATTCATCCATGCAGTGTAGTAACACTCCATGCTGGAAACGCCCTCATTGTGCAATATAAACATTCATGCACATATGCATTAATTTGTCATCCGGGTTTCTCCTACTAATTAAGCAACACAGAAATGATTGTGTGCTTTAGCAGATTATTAATCTACATCTCCTGATTTCTGTTTTTACTGGTCACGAATAAAGGACGAAACCTGCTTTATTATTTAGAATATGACTGCATTTGATATGTTGTGAATCTGAAAACATACCTGAAGAAAATATTTGGTGAGGACTACATGAAAGTGGCGTCAGTCACTTTGCTGTCAGCTGCATTGTTCATTCCCTGCATGTATGGAGAGAAGCCAGGGGAGCAGGACCTTTTGACCTCCTCCTGGGCACACTGTAGCTCCTGTCATGTGGAGAATGAATCACACGTCCATGCCTTGCCTCATTATCTACACTTGTGTGAACATGCCTGAATGCTCCGGGGCATACAGATGCACATGTGCACACAATTGCATGCAGGTACTGCATGTGTGTTTGAGAAAACATGAAAGCATAATGTAAACTTGTACCTACACACATGTGAGCAGAAGGTGAGATGCATATGGAGTTCAAGTCAGAGTGTGGCCTGTGGGACTGCTCTGGGGGGAAGAGATGGTCCTGCCTTCCTGCCTTCAGACCTCTCAGCTGGTGTACCCTTGAACGTACATACATCCCATCTGTACAAGCGGCTCCTCTCTAGGTCCCACTCAATAGGTTAGCCCTCAACTTCTGCCAGGGAGTTCATTAACTGTCTGTCTCACAGGTATTTATAGAAATGTTCTCCTCTCACCTGCCTTCAACTGACAAGCTCATACAGACAGTTAAAGAGTGGCTGAAACGCACATCAACTGAATTTGGTATACAATCTGAAAGTCATATAATTATATCTGACTCACTGTCTTAGCTCACTATTTTTACTTATGGCAATACTAAAGAGTAAAAACTGCTCTATATCAAGCCACCCCCCAAAAAACCCCACCCCCACATCACATTTTCACAATTTTCCAGTGTTTTTTTGAAAAAACTGGTAAATTGCCAGGTTAATCAGTCTCCACATCATTATCCTTCACACTTCAGTGTCTTTCAGAGTGTACAAAAAACATCAAAGGTTTCTGTTTTCACTACAGCTACACAAAAGAGATGTGGAGGGACAAATTATTGGTTGATGCAGCACAAAAAAGTCTTGAAAATTAATTTAAGGGAATTAGAGTTGCTGTCGTTGATGTTTCATTATTTTGATTTCTCTGCAAAGAGTTTACTTACTTCTTTGCCACGAACTGTCAGACAGACACTCAGTTGTAATACAAAGCTGTGACAGGCTGCTGAAAATTGTCATCAGTGATGATCATGGAAGGATGTAATTTGTATTTGTGGGTACATGCTTATTACTGTGATAATATGGGAGGCTTTTGTTTTTGTGGATGGCACTTCTTGCAATTGTCTGACAAGATCACTGCTCAATGAAAAGGTTATGTTGTATGAGACAGATGGAGAAGATGGGGTTGCCACTATAGATTCAAAAACTAGAGGAGGGATGTGGTGGAAAAAGAGCAAATCAAAAGCTGACTATTTCTCGCTCGGGGTGCAGAAAAGATTCTCACAACAAAGCAGTGCTGAGGAAGAGCCACAGTGCAGAGGAGAGAGCTTCTCCTGTGTTCCCTTTGCAGCAAAAGAGTCATCACAAATATCACAACTGGAAGTTATTTTTTTTTCTGTATCTACTACATAATTTACATCATTATTAAGAGAGTCATTGTACATGTGGGTTTTTTTTTATGTTGTCCATGTAAGTTTTAGTTAAAAAAAGATTGGCATGACAATAAAGATTAAAAAAAAAAGAAAAAAAAATAAATAAATTTTTAAAATGTAAAGTCTAAATTGGGAATTATTTTCATAGCTCAGAGGGTTAGATTAGTCCATGGGCCCATCATTACAAAGCTCAATTGGTATTCTCAGTGGATGAAGAGTTTCACAAAGACAACAAACTAATGAAAACATGATTTTCACAATGGGGATTTTGGCTTTGGTTTGGATTCAAGATTCAAGATTCGAGATTCAAGATACTTTATTGATCCCCTCGAGGCAATTTAAAACGGCACACACTGAGTAGTTCATGTAAAAAATAACCAGAAAAACTTAGAAAACACCATAGCATAGAAAAAAGGACATATATACCACATAATGATTATCATAAATGCAATAAATACCAAATAGTTACATTGTAGAAAGGTGAATTTGATGAATTTGAAGGTATCATAATATATTAAATTTATCAACATGACATTTAATTGTGCTATAATATCATTAAAGGAGATGATATATTTGGATTTTAAACATTGGGGTAGATTTTACTGATAAAATAATAAACCAATAATAAATGAACTATCTGGGCATCTCATTTTAGACACTTTTAAACAATAGGAAATATTTGTAGATTATAAAAAAAAAAAATGTAATAGTACATGAAAAAAGAAAAACATTCAAAGCCTTTAGCGAGGAAAAATGATGATCTTTCACTGCCTATAGATCCCAACAGCAACATCTTTATGACATGAAAAAGCAATTCCAACGGCAAGAGACGAAGCATTGTGACACATGATAGTTGGGATTAGCATTGATGAAATTGGAGTGTCAAATGCGGGTGTGGGGCCCTCATCCTTACACACTTGAAAAAATATTTCTGTATAATGAATGAATGATGAATGAATGAATGATGAATGATCAAATGATTACTAAACAAGATTTCAGACTCCATAATGAATAATCACAATACAATGAATAACTTTTTTACTTGATTAATTTCAGAGCTTGACTAGAATAACTTTAGCTACCCAATCGACAACAGAATACAACAATGCGAAGTAATTCGCAGTACTTTGCAGATTCACACTCTTTTATGGGTCAACATGACTAAGTCATCACTGGGCAACACCTTTAATGCATAAATTCTACTCACATGTGGCAGATTGAAGTGTTTATCAACAGCATTCATTCATGATGGCTCATATCACCCTGGAGGACCAAACACACACTCCCTGCACTCCAGCCCCGAGCAGCCTGGTTTCTGGAGCAAATGAATTCCCAGTTGGAGAATGACTGTTAAGAATGGGTTGGGCAAGAGAGATAGATGGTCTTCCCATTCTTCTGCACAGCCCTCTGCTCCCAGTGACGAAGATGCTGAGGCTTGTCCTACTTTTTCTAGGAGGAAGAATGTGGCTTAGTACAGTAGCTCGGGGGACTCTCAGCGTGAGGCCGGGAGGGCTGCCGTGTTAACAGACTTGGAGCAGAAAGACACCCAGAGGAAATCTGCCAACAGAGACGGTAATGTTGAGCTGTGAAGCTGTTGATTATACCCCCTTCTCAAAACACAGGCTTCTTGTTTGAGAAAGCTCGTTTCACTGTGTTGACGTGTGTGTGTGTGTGTGTGTGTGTGTGTGTGTGTGTGTGTGTGTGTGTGTGTGTGTGTGTGTGTGTGTGTGTGTGTGTGTGTGTGTGTGTGTGTGTGTGTGTGTGTGTGTGTGTGTGTGTGTGTGTGTGTGTGTGTGTGTGTGTGTGTGTGTGTGTGTGTGTGTGTGTGTGTGTGTGTGTGTGTGTGTGTGTGTGTGTGTGTGTCCAAGACAGTCCCTTGTCATTTGGGCACATAGTATTGTCAAAGGATTCTGAACTGCAACTCTTACCCACTCTCACCCCAGAAGTTTGGGTCTATTTGAGTGTAAAGAGTGCAACATACAGTATGACACCATTATTCATCTTTCAAGCGCTGCATGACAATGACTAGTAGCAAAGACCCACAAAAGGTATACACACAATGCATCTGTGTTGTCAGGTATTATACACTACTAACCATGATAAACAGTGTAGCTCACTTTGTCCTTTCAAACTGCCCTGTTAACGAAGGCGTGTGTGACATTTTCTTCTCCATAGACTGACTATTTTTCTTGCTGCTGTCGAACACATTTATCTTAAAGTAAGACATGTGGTTTTTAGAATGTGTTGTGCCAGAGGTATGAACATGGTTTGTGTGAAAAATCTGTTTAGTTATTATTCTGTCACATTTGTTTGGCTGAGGGGTCTGTTAAACTTTCAGTGCCTTTATGTTATTATATAGACATAAAATATCTAAATTAAACATGTTTACTTTGTGTAGGTACTTTAAAAGCAGCACAGCATCCAAAAGAGCCTCCCTCTGATAATAGGAACAAAAAAAGTGACAGATTAAATCTGGGAATGTGTGTCGCAACCAATCCTATTTACAATGAATCTTTGATGAGATCATGTCATTTAGTTATTCTATTGTGCAAATGTAACATGATATCAAAACTTGAATAAAAACTTTCACTTCTTTGTACAATTTCTTTTACGTTTAGGTACAGTACGTAAGGTTTAGGTCAGAGCTCCTCAATTAGTTTCCCCCCGAGGGCCAAAACGAGACAAGCAGGCCAAACCAAGGGCCGGAACAGCCGCAGGCTTTTTGCATTATGTCAATAAAAGTTGTTTTAATTGCAGATGTTTTAGCTGATGTTACCATTATTACTATTAGTATTGTTGTTACTGTCATTATTATAATGAGTAATAGTAGTCAAGGTGGTTGTAGTAATAATTTAAGTCTGGGATTTTCAAAGCTTGTGTTGAGGGTCACATAAGAAAGCACTCTTGGAAAAAAGGTAAGTGTGAAACCAACGATCAAATTATTTACACACTGAGAGAGACAGAGACAGAAATACAGGAAGAGATTTACAGTTTGTTACTTTTTAAATACCAAAATTGTTGTTTCAATACTGCATTTGTTTCTATTCTCTCAATTCATCCATTTATTGTTTTTAATTGTGGTCTGTTATATTTGAAGTATAAAAACTGCCATATAAATGAACTTATTAGAACTATTGTTGCTGCAATCTTTGTTAGACTACACCAGTTAGATTGCCAAAAAAACAAAAATGAATGAATTCACTCACCAATCAGTGAGAAAAGTGACGGCGATGGGATGAGGAAATCCCTCTTATGTATCCTGTCGTCTCAATCCTGAGGCCAAGATGTGCATCAGAACGTCTGTTTCCCGGATTCTGCTTTTTTTAAATCAGTGATCAGATTTGAAGAACACTCCTCCACTAGAACCTCCACTCTCCTTGTCGCAGTATTATCCTTATGTGGTCCTTTCCCATCATTCTTGCCACATTCCTGACCTTCTTTGTGTGACGTAATGCATCTGAATATAGTTCTTAAATGAGCGTGACAGCTTTGCGCATTACCTGCAACACCGCGGAACAATAATGGTGACGGTGCGTAATGACTCGTGATGATCCGCCACCGTTTCCTGCTCTTACTTGTAACTCATGATAAAAGGTCCCGACTGTCCATGACGGCGTGAAGCCTCGGCCCTGAATTAAATAATTCAGGTCAAAATCGTGATCCGCGGTCAGGAATTGAGATTTGTGCCAAACTTGTCGTCGTTCTGTGTAAACGCACTTTTAACAGCTCCACAACCGTTTTCTTGCTTTTCTCGGTGTGACTTAAAACTTCATCAACCATATCATCACCATTCACATTTTTTTTTTTTTTTATTAACCCAGCAAATGGTTTCTTAGCTTTGACAAGGTTCCATGAAACAAGCGATGACATGCTGTTGCTCTCTTGTACCGATGCTGACATATCGTAGACACGGACTGCTTGTATCACGTTATGTTTTTAATTTATGTTTCGCATCTGTCGGATTTTGGAGGGTAGTTGGCATTAAAGCTGGTGGCATGCAGAGGGCTGAGTGCTGCTTTAGATGCTGACAGCTCCGGTCTGCGTACATATCAAACATGGGCCGGTAATATAAAACGAAACTGTTCAGTCCAGTCAGAGTTGAACTGACGTTTTTCCTGGTCGACTTTGTGCTTTTTCCTGCTGCATGTCATGTTGGCAGAGGAACGCACTGCATCATTTTGTGGCCCAAAGGTATTACAGGATTTATTGGACTGCAGCTTGCTCATTAGTTTAATTGTTACAAGAACAAATGACTAATAATGACACTAAATGTTTTCCCTTTTCTATGTGCAACAAATATGAAAACTTGAAAGAAATATACATTATTTTTGACCAAATTGAGGTTCTTCAGGAATAACAAGTGCATTTTAAATATTTAACCATCCTTCATGATGGTTCCTGGTGCAAAGTACAATATAATCTCCCCAAAAAGTTAATTTGGACATCTAAATCTGAAAGGTAGGTACCCCATTTCTCACCAGACTAATTTGATTTGATGCTCATGCTACTCTGCTGCTTTCACTGACACATCACTCATCTCTTGCTTCAGTCTTACTGTTACATTTGCTATTACTAAAACAATACAAACAATGAATATAAAAGAAATAGACATTATTTGTATTTGAAAAATGAACTTTTTCTTCTTTATTCTAATTCATTCTGCTCGCAGGTAAATTTTGCGGCACCGGGCAACAATTTTGACATGACTCCCATCTGAGTTGATTCAAATACTCAGATTTCCTTTCAATTATCTTGTAATTTGAGTGGGTGTGCAAAGACCACATTGGACAGATGACCAACTTTCCATACTGTAAAGACAAGAAGAGCAACTGCTTTTACTCTTAATCAGCTTATGGGACAACAGCTGCTGATGAATGTTTGAATCCCTCTTAGTCTCTCTTTAGGCTGCTTTGCGAGCTCCACAAGCTGCTCAGGTCCTCTGTAAAGCCTTCAAAGCTGAACCCGGGCAAAGAAAGATTCCTGTTTTGCCTCTAACCGTCACCAAAGAGTGAAGATTAAATGCCAGCCACCTTAAGTATCAACCAACTCCTTCAGGTTATTGTCGTCAATGTATTGATGTTTGTTTCTCGATTCAATGATTCATTCATCTGAGCAAAAAGACAATGTGGAATTTTTTTTTCGAAGGTTGTCCTCCTCCTGGAAGTGAAATATTGCCCATTTCAAAGTAAAGTTCATCAATCACATATTGTAGAGCAGCACATAAGCAGCAATCAAGAAAGTGAAAGGATTATATTGAGTCACAAGTGGTCCCATTCCTTGTCATTCCCTGCTGCGGGTTTTATTCAAATCAAAGACCCCATTTACACCGAACACTCAAGTCATGTCAACTTTATTTTATAGCACTTCGAAAACAACTACAGCTGTTTTGTATCACTGAAAACGGTGATATTTCAATGTGTTTGGGCCTTTTGTTTGCACGTAAATGAAGCAGCAAGTCACGGAAAACGATTTGATCTGAAAACTCCGGTCAAAGTGGAGATTTGGAAAAACTTTGCCGTTCCATTTGGATGTTGAGTTTATCGTTGAGTTTATGGTCACATCATCGGCTTCATATGTCTGCAACCTGTGTTTGCAGTTACTGTTCTAAAAACTTTGCCAATATGTCCCAAACACAAAACAGTGCAGAGTCTCCTCTGCTGTGTTTTGTGTTTTCCTAAAAACTTATTTTATACAAAAGGAAGTTTTATGGTATTGAACATCAATATTTTCTTGGATTGTTGCTTGTTTTGTGTTGTAACGCCTCATTCAGGAAGAGCTCCACTTCTCTATCAATCCAAACAAACAACTCTCGTTTTTTGCCAGGATTCTGATTGGTGAACCTGGCTTTATGCTTTTCGTTTCAATGCCCCCTATAGGTTTGGCATGCTCATAGTAGATCGGGTATAGCTTCATCTAAATTCACGTTTTTACTCTTGGTTGACTTCCACTTCACATCAATGCACAAATGCCATCAGGCACATGCTGTGAAGGTCAGTGTATACAGAGTCAAAGGTGAACTTTAGCAGCACAATCTGTCGGAAAAATGGTTCAATCAACCCAAACTTCTACTCTGTTCACAGATTTTCTTCAGACTCATGAAACATAAAAAAAGTTTCTCTCAAGAGGATCATCTTGGCTGATACTCTCAGTAAATTATAACTACCTCAAATCCACTTCAGGGAAATAAAAATATATGTGGCTCATATCTCACAATTTTCTGAAACCTTGCTGGCAAACTTTAGTCTCAGCTGTGCTTCTTGCAGACGTTCGGTTTGCTGCCTTGGCACACACCTTTGACAAGGAGAGCAGTGCTGTCTGTGAAGCTTTGTTCCAGCCGGATACCACCTGATTTCACTCATTATCCTGGCTCCTGAAATAGTCAAGCCTATTAAATCGCTCTTAATCAAAACCATGGCTCATTAAATCAAGGGGACTTTAAAATAGTGGAGCAAGCTTCCGGCGCTCCATTGTCTTGCCTGTAGCTGACCACCTCGGCTGCATCAGGGATAGAACAGTGAATGAAGGCTCAGTCGGCTGGGACCAGATGTCAACATTCACCAATGACAGCCTGATCAAGTGTACTGCTATGATTGATGAGTGCATGTGCTGTGGCGTTAGGTAATTCCTGCTGGTGTGATGCCCCATCACCTCTGCATGTCAACGCATTGATTTGATTGATTTCTCTCCTCTGTTTTCACCGTGTCTGTCAGTCAAAAAGTATTGTTACATTTTCATTGCAAGATACTAATGATCCTTATTTCAAAATCATTACTTTACATTACTTAATATTTCAGCGCAGCCTTGGGAGAGAGAGTTCGACATTTCCCTAGAAAAAACATAGATGCTTTAGCTTGAGACAAATGTCTGTAACGCAGGCTCCAACAGTGAAACTTAAACACAGTCAGTTTTCTGTTTATTGTTCCAGCGGCATGAGAATAGCTTTAAAACAAACAATCTATTACCAAGAACAAGAAACCAAACTGCACAAGCGGATCAGAAGTCTAATGAAATTATGGTGTGAATAACTGAGATCTTAAGAGACTTGATCTACTTCCGATCAACGATAGCATCCATCCAAGTTCATCCCTGGGGGACTTGAAATATGGTAATCAAATTATATAATCATGTTGTGCTTAACAGAGCAAATATCAAAAAGCCTTGAAGCATCACTTCCATTAAGTGAGTATGTTCTTTATACTCACAGTACAAGCCCTCCTGTAATTAGATTCACTGTAAACATGAATACCGCAGCAGGAAAACCACTTCAACAATTCCTATCTCTAATGTTTAATGTCACAAAAACATATCGTCTGATAAAGCGTGGACAAAGTGAGTCTTAAGGTCTTGCATGAATAAAAGACATTAAAGCAAATGCATCCAGACCAGTGAGTTAAACAGTATGTCATCAAGCTTTATGTCTGATAAGGATGAGCAGCCATGCTGAATCAGCTCACTCACCTCACAGCGACTTCAGTTGCACCTTCGCAGTGAGAGCAATGAGTGTGACATCCACACCTCGAAACTGCTTTTCTTTGAAACGCATCAACATTTGTACTCATTTGGTACAGAAACAGAATCCCCAGCGTACACAAGGAGGTACCATGCACAGCACAATAAGTCTGCTATCGTATGCTCCTTGTTAACAATTAGTCACATATTTTTCACCGAGGCAAAACAGAAATGGAAGAAACAAGCTCAGTTAATCAACTAAACGGCTTGCGTTATTCCAAGCTTTGGTATTACCCAGACTGAGGCTAGTCCACACCAAGCAGCCATGAAGACAGTATTTAGGAGTGTTCATGACACCTGACTTGTGCCAAGATACTTGATACTCCCAGTGATGTACCACAGAGTGTAGATCCACAGCTCCCATGCAAAACATGTTTGACAGAAAAAATGCTCTATGAAAACTAAGCGCCAACCCACTGACGCAGATCCAAAGTTTAACAAATATTACAAGTGGACGTCCTCATCATTTTCCTGAAGCTTGTGCCTTCCTAAACTTAAGCGGTAATAACCTGACAATTCCTGTTGACATGAACATTTGCAATAAAGGGCTTACAGTTGAAAGTGCTTGGGAGAAGGCAACTTGTCAGCTCCGACTATGAGCCACCAAGTGATGCTGCAACGTTACATCAAAACGTGTTTACAGTATGAGCTTCATTTAAAATCCAGAGCAGAAGACCCACAACTCTTAATGATTTATGCCGTGAGCTTTTCCAAGCTCAGTGAAATATATATAAAAAATGAAGAGAGTGAAGGCTTAATTGAAATTAATGTAATGGTTTGCAAGGTAATCTACATAAAATGCACGCTACCTTTTAAGATTACTAAACAAAAACTGCCTCTGTTTTAAAGATTGATCGACTTTACGGTGAACACAACTAACATAATGGACAATGATCTTATCATTTGTCTTAATCTTTTCTTTTTTTTTTCATGCTGATCAACCGCTGCTAAAATAAACAATGTATATTTTTGTGAAGTCACACCAAACACCAGGTCTCCACCCATTCACCACAAAAGAAATACTATCATTTCCCAGCTCTGACAAAGGTTGGATGGCATTACTCACAAATTCAGGTGGCTCAGATGTCATTTCATATGCTCATTCAGACGCGCACGCGCACCAACACACACCCACTAGTGCGCACACACTAGGGGACACATTGGAGTTCAAGGAGAAAGTGCCGTCAACATCAAACTGTCAAGATGAATGCGATAGTCACACTGGCGAGTGTCATTGTAAAGTAATTACAGACAGATCGAGCATTCACTCAACATTTGCTGCTAAATTAGCCCCATATGATGGTGACTTGTTTCAACTGTGATCCAAACATCACTTAGTGTAATGATTCGTATGCATGTGATGAGTAGCACATAAAGTGTCTGATAGTTGAAACACGGATGAAACATGAGGAATTCTGACTCAATGAGGATATAAATGTGGAATTATATTTCTTATAACATTGCTGATTTTCAATAGGCAGGTTTTTCCATTGACCTTTATTAAACACGTCTGTGCTTTCGCCTTTTCACGCATTTCCAATGTATACTGCTTCTTGAGTAGAATGTCATGAAATATAAAATTTTGGTTGTTCAAAATGCTCCAGAGTACTGACACAGGAATGATCTTTTATTACACAATCATCTGTCTGGGAACTGAGGTATCTCTGTCAACCAGCAGCATTAACTTCAAACCATTGATCTCAACAATAAAAAGTCTCCCATTAACCACTGAGGAGTAGGATTTATTGTTTGTATCATTTCAAACAGCTTTCAAAGCTCCTGTGAGCAGTTACACACACAAACCATCTGGTTATAATTGAAAGAGAGCTGAGGTTGCTCATCATTAGCCAATGTGCCATGCTTTGCACATTTCTTGTCCTATTTTTCAGCCGAGTATTAGACTTTGCTGGTGATGTAACACCAGTCAGTAGACAATGCTACTGTACTTTGCTGTATGGAGATTGACATGCGATTACCCAATGTTACATGAGCGGGCAAAGACACTAGCGATTAGTTGTCATGTCAAAGCCTCCCTGCTGAACGTGTGCAGGCTCCCCTCCTGTTTACCTTTGTCATGCTCTCACACGTGCAAGATGCACTCTATAAGCTCCCTGTTTCTCTGTGATTTCTCAGTGAACACATAACACCATGACATATAGTGGCTTCAGCTGAATAACTACTAGATTAGTTATGTGTATTTTCAGCTTTTTAATTACACCTTAGATAAAAAAAAAAATTCTAGTGGTTTTTGTTACAACCTGAAGGATCTATTACACCCAGCTCGGGTAAATAGATAAACAAACAAATAGATGAGACACATTTATCTGCATGAAATCTCTATTTGTCTCGTAATTACGACCTGGTATCTCTTGAGTAAAATTGTAATTGACATGCAGTGCTCCTTGTTCACATCAGTTCCTGTCACTATTAGAACAACTGGTGTCCATGCACAATGACCAAACAAGCAGAACGTCCCTCTTACCTGTAAATGCCCCTGGTACATATTGATCTCGCAGTCAGTCGCTGATCTCTCCGTCAGCAGATGTTTTTTGTTTGTTTGTTTGTTTGATTGATTGTTTATTACACTTCTTTCAGACTTGCAGGACTGTCTAGCTGGACGTGTGGATAATTAAAGCCGAAGCAGAGTTTATGGCCGGGAGGTCCGAAGGAGAGGGGAGCTATCCTCTCCTCGGGTGCTGAAGCTGACACTTTGGGGTTCATCCAGGTTTTTGTGCGCGCGGTGACACAGGGGCGCGCCGGGCGTGCGTCGTCTGAGCGCACTTCGCTTCGCCCCTCAGATCCCTCGCTGCGAGCTGGGTTTGAAGTGCCGTTTAGGGACCCGGTGAACTATTATCTCGCTGTCCTTACTGGAAAGAATCTCCGCAAATTAAGTCTTCATCTTGAGCGCACTGCCAGTGTCTGTCGCTCTTCCCTCCTCTCTCTGCGGTGCTGTCAATGTTTCGACGCTCTCTTTCGACTCATCCTCCTCTTATAGCGCGCTCCTCTCTCCGGTTTGCCAACTACTCCCTCTAACCCAGCCCTCTGGTGCCACCTCCGGTGCTGACGTACTCCACTTCGCCCGCTCACTTCGGATCATGTTCAGACAACACACGAAAAGCATTTTTATGATCACACGTCACATCGTTCATGCATTTAAAATCGCTCCGGTGTGTTAACACAACCTTCAGAGACATACACAAGAAACCAGCGTTAGTGTTTCACTACAGGTGTAGTTATGTATTTACTTATATACTAGTTTAAGTAACTCCGCTACTTGCTGAAAATCAGCACTTTACTACAGCTACTCCACCAATTACTACTTGATTACAGTTCTACATGTTTTTATTATCTCATTAATCTCATAGTTACTAACTACTGCTGGCATACATCACTAGCAATTAAAATTACTATCAGTCAATGTTACTAGATACTTCTTAAAATAGTAGTAAAGTCACTTTTAATAGTACCCTAACCGAAAAATATTACTTGATAACAATCTTAGCAAAAGAATGATATAGATTGTAATGAAAGTACTTCAATAGCAACTGAAAATGAATACTGTATTATGGTTCTACTTTTTAAATGGTAGTAGAGGTAATTCAGTAGTAGCTTAAATGAAAATCAGTACCTGACATCAGTTATACCAATATACACACTGATTAAAGAATATCTGTGCAACATACAGTGTCATTAAATTACAAATAAATTGTGCACCTTACATCTAATATCTGAAACATTATTGTTACTGCATATTATGAACAAATCAGTTCCTGTTCCCACTACCCGAAAACATTACAAACCCACAGTTTTCAGGTGATTATCTGGTTGAACTGGAACACACATTTATCTATATTTATACATAACAGTCAACATTAGTATTCATATAGAATTTGTCTCGTTCATTGCTTTTAATACACTTGCTACGCCTCCACAGCAATCTTCACTATGTGAAAAGTATAACTTTTCTCTGCAGAAAAAAACCCTCAGTGTCTTATGTATAGAGTATCAGTCATGTTTATGGGAAAAGACATAAAAGTGTACTTCAGAGTAACATGTCCAGTATGTGACACTGTTAAGCTACATAAGCCTCCATATATTCTCGAACACTGACCATGGTAGACTCTTCTTGTTACTGAATATGGAAAAGATGCATTCAGACTTGTGCTATGCTGCTTCTTCTAGAAAATTAAAACTGCTTTACCATTTGTGATTTTTGAATAGTTACATTATACCACTGTATAGAAAGTTCAGTTTAAAGCTCCATGTGTCACTTTTTCACATATTCAGCTCTTATTTATCTAACTATTGAAGAACCGGAAATTCTAAAGCACAAAAAATACCTGGCGTTTGTACATCTGCTCCTACTTGAGTTTGAAGATTGAAATTGTTTTTGTTTTTTTCACAACTACTACTTTCTACTTTCGCAGCCACTCAAACCTTGAGCACGCGCGCGTGTGTGTGTGTGTGTGTGTGTGTGTGTGTGTGTGTGTGTGTGTGTGTGTGTGTGTGTGTGTGTGTGTGTGTGTGTGTGTGTGTGTGTGTGTGTGTGTGTGTGTGTGTGTGTGTGTGTGTGTGTGTGTGTGTGTGTGTGTGTGTGTGTGTGTGTGTGTGTGTGTTTGAATAAACTACTGTTATCAGTGAACTATTATACCACATTTAGGCTCATATGACGTAGAGACACATACATACAAACCTCGTAGGACTGCAGTTTCTGTGTTTTTCCTCCTTTAGCCATCAATCTCAATCTATTGACAGGCAGACAAAGAATACAATTAACGTAAAATGAAGGGAATTACCTCTCTGTGTGGGAGAATAGACAGCATGTTCTCTCTGACAGACGCATCATTTCCATCAAATTGAAATATTTTATCTTTATCTTAATGAACCAGCTGAGATGGAGGCTGACTGTTCATGAATACTGAGCAGTGAAGGTTAGTGAAAACAAATAATTCATTTGCATCAATCGCTGCATGTTGCAGGATTGCATTAAAAAAAGAAAAAGCTTCTCACCTCCTTTCATGACTTCCTTTCTCATACATGAAGCTACAATGGCGTCTTTAGCTAGCCAGGGCATTATTGCAGTGTGCGATGCTGCAAATCATGGATACACTGAGTGTTAGCTTTTGGTGACTTTGTAATTATGAGTGAAACAGAGGAGAAAAGAAGGTGGTAGAAGAGTTTATTAACAGTCAAGTGAAGTCTGCATTAGATAAAAGGATGGGCGCGGTTGAACCAATGAAAAAGGAGGATACTGTTTGTGTCCCTGTGAATGCACATGTGGAGCAGCCGGGCTTGCATAACGTTTAGAAGGCATGTCATATGTCAAAATTATGATATTTTCTTAAAACTAACCCACCCAAACAAAATTAAATGTAATTTTTTTTAATATAACAATGATGGACTGCGGTCACTAATAATGTCAGCATTAAAATGTTATTTTGTTAAACCTTATTTTCAATAATTACACAGTCATCTCAAGGCAGTTAAAGAATTCCACAATAATCTAAACCTGGGGGCAGAGGGTGGGGTGGGGGAGATGGGGGATGAGTGGGGTGGTGATGTCTGTGTAGCAAGATTTTTCTTTTTTTTTTCAAAGCTCATATATTTTTTTTCCAGAAGCTTTTCAAAGCAACGTTTGATCTATTGATCAAACATATTTCACCCACAGAAATAAATCAATAATAATTACCAGCATTCAAATCTGGACCACAACTTTTTAGGACAGCACTATTTAAATTGTGATAAATGGTAGAAATATGCCATATGAGAATCTGTAGCTTATCAGCAAATGAAGTTATAGCTGAAATGCTCTGAATGCATTGAAAAATAGCAGGGACAAGAACAGATGCAGTTGTCACATTTGCAGGTCCAGACTACATATTCACCTGATAAATGTAGTGTTTAAAAATTTAAATTTCCATTTTACCTCATGTATCATTGATGTCATAGTCAAGGAGAAACTTTGCACATTTGCAATTTGCTGCATGCAAATACCAGGGCTGAATGTGAACATGTGTACGATAGTAAGGCATTGTGAAATTTGTCTCCGAAGGCTAAATAGCCTGATGAAAGGACTAATTTGTTTTCCTCATTGGTGCTAAAATGTTGTGTTCTAAGGGCATAATAATGAATTTTAAGGAAAAAGTATGGTCACTTTTGGAACTGTTCTCCAAGCTTTTTGAGCCATCTACCACTCCACCCAGCATTATTTCAGGTAAGACCTTCACAACAGCGTGGATGCAGTGCCAACAAGCCAACAAACAAAGCAAAACGTCCCAAAAATTTCAATTAGAACAATTGAAAGACATAAAAGTGTTTTAGCTTTCCTCAAGAAATCTCATCAACCCTCCAGTGATTAGAGCTGGATTATGTTGTACACATTTTTCCTTAAGGTCCATGACAAGCTCCTTCATTTATAAAAAAAATAAAGAATAAAAAAAATGTGACGCACATCAAAAGAAATCACCTTTCAGTTACCTTTTCCGAGTAGTGCCTTATGAATTCAATCACACATTTCCTTCACTGAAGCTCAGCTTGTGTCTGTCATTTCTTTTCAAGTTATTTTTATAGACTCCCAGTTCTTACAGGGCAACAGGTCAGTGAGGATGTCAGTCAAGCCAATTTGGTGCCTCCATTTATCTTCAAACCCAACATGCAGTCCTATGTTCTTGCTTTTTTTCTTAGTCTGTCCATTGAGTGTTTTGTTGTAAACTATAGTGTAGTGACATCAGCACAGAGCTTTGTTTGCTTGAGAGGGCCACGACTCTTCGGTCAACTTCACCATGCAAACATCCTGAAAGTGTGTTTTCACAAATAAACTTATTTGAGGAGGTGACTTATATTTGTTTGCCTTGTTTTGAAACTGTATGTGGTGTTTGTTGCAGTCAACATTCGAAAAACAAAACTGTGTCACATGCTTTTCAACATTAGACTAGATTAGAATCGCATGATGCAGAGCAAATCCTTTTCTTTCATTAGTCACAGAAAGTTTATATCTTCCCATGTTTCTTTTGCTGCAAAACTGGCTCCTGAAAACAGCCTGTTCCATCAGGTCACTTGAGAACAAATGTGATTTATTTTGATTATGCCCACAGTGTAACTACCATTCTAAGTCCTAATCTGCTGTTTGGAGGACAAGTCATTAGCAGTGAGCCACAGAGCCGCAGAAGAGAATGACAAAAAGCTAATAGAGCAAACAAATGATGTCAAATGATGTCGAGTGGCAGACGCTTTGCACCAGTTTACATGCCAACAAGCTTGTGTCTCCCTCTGTTATACAGTGGCCTTCGCAATAGGCCAGCTTTCAGTTCAATGAGCAGTATAATTAGATATTCTATTTTTACAGAGTATGTTAATATTCTTCCTTAAGTCCCTATTTACTACAATGTTTGTTTACACAATTGCCTCTTCAGCAGCTCATTTACACTCCAATATGCATATAAAAAGCCACAGAAATAGTTTTCTGATAGCAAATAGTTCTCATGATGGTTGAAATTATCATCGGAAGACTGTTAATGTCTTTAGTTCTTTTTTTTTTTTATCGGGTTCAGTGTAATTGTTGGGGTATTTTCATCCGTATAAATGATGAGGCTTGTTTAAGCTTTCCACCATTGAGTCACTGTTAGTGTGGTACACTGAGATCCGTCAGCACAAAGAGGTGAAGCTACTCGCGGTCACCTCAAATCCCAGCACCAAGTGGCTCTGAGAGTTCACAGGTCAACATATTCTCTTGATGTTCTGGTGTCAGTGGAGACCTTTGAGTGGTATACAGTGTCTTCATCGTTGACTGAGGTGAACTGTCTCCAGCTAGAGTTTGATTAAACAACTGGTCTTAGTTAACCATGATATAATGGAAGATTAAACAACTTGTGTTCTTTCCTCTGCTTCAATATATACTGAGTCAGGTCAAGAATCTAGTATCAAAGACAGGATAAGCATCTCGTGGGGGGGATACTGTTGCAGAGAGGCCGAGTGACGTAGCCTGAGATGCAGCTCAGTGGAGCAGGAACGCCTAATTACACAGACATCAAACTGGAATAAAGAAAGGCTTTTGAAAAGATACAAAGTGGTGAGTAATTTTGAGCAGTAGTCTCATTTCTGTCTGGCACAATCTGTCTTATTTTCCTGTTATTGCTGCTGTCTAAGTTCAAACATTTTTACACCATTTTTAGTCATCTATTTATAGGTATGCAATTATTTATTTATTTTTAGTTTTGTTTGTGGTGCTACTAAAGAGATTGCTTGGAAGTATGCAAAATTAGAGGCTCTAAATTATCCTTCAGCACTCAAGCATTAGTATTCTTCCTGCATGTGGATGTCATTACAATTCAGAATGTGCAACATGAACAATTAAGGATATTTTGAAGTGTTTGCAGAAGTATTATGGACACTTTACAGTAAAGCTTACATGTGGCAGGTTGTCAGACTTCGCCCTCTCAGCTCTGGTTTCTTGCTACCGTCATCAGTCCCATAATGCTGACTAAAATGCTCTCAACTCTAGCACATTCAATCTACAGTTCCCTCTAATGTCTGGCTATCACATCGTCTGAATCTTTAATGCTCAGATGACATGTCCACAAAGGAAGTAGCCTGTTTAAATATGTACCCTTTCCAGTTGTTCTGCCGGGTTCATTACCATGGTTATCTGTGCACAGCATTGGATTCATAATTCATGTTTCTCAAATATTCCCTCAGATGAGTCGAGGGATACACAGAAATCCCATTCATCTCCAATGCAAACACATACTCATATGGCAGCTGAACTGCTCCAGATTAAGCAAACTCAAAGCATTCATATGCAGAAGTATTTTCATTTATCAGTAAATGCAGGATTTTCTTGATGAACACAAATGTAGATCAAGGGGTCTGTTGTGCTTTGATATCACAACCCACTGATTGTTGCTCTGTTTAGAATGCAAATACAGCTGTCTGCTCTTGCTGTATTTAGTTGTTTGGTGGTTGATAAAAGCAGGTTGCATTCACAGGCCCGCTGAGCTGCGAGTGCCTTCAAACAATGTTGACCCGTCAGTGACTCGCCTTTTATCTGTGCACTCTATTGTTAGTGGCAAGGTCAATTACTGCAGCAATGGAGATTATTTATATTTTGTTAGACATCCTCTTCAGCTAATGACAAAGGTGAACCATGTCACATCTGGACAATAAAACACAACCTGAATTGAATCAGAATTGCTTTATGCAAGATCACATGCTCTACTGGTTAGGTGGTGACACTACTATTTCAGCAATATTTAACTTGTAGGCTCAAAAGAGGGATATCGCTCACAAATCCACAAATGTCCCCCAACAAAACTTTTCATAGACTTTGAGAGAGCCTCAGAAATATAATCAAGGACAATTTGGGTAGGCAATTGAAGAGGTCTGGACACTGCAGGTTTAGAATATATTCTGTTTTTGTTGGTTAAATATGCCAGCAGCATTAAACAGCTCTGGGATCTTTGATCTATGAAGTTTTGCATTTGGCAGTAAAGTTTCATAATGTGTGCTAAAATCATAAACAAACCCGACCACATGATAACTGGGTCTTTATTGTTACACTCGACGTGCATAATGGCTCATGTTTGCAATTCAAGGCGAGAATCATCAATATTGATACTATTTATTGTTGGAGTAATTAAACACCTGATCTCTTGTACTTTCTACTCAACATTCCCTTCTCATCTTAAAGCAGTAGTTTACAGGTGTATTTGAATCACTGTTTGGTGTGGTTACAGCTTAAAGTCTTGCAAAAGAGCGCAACACGTCACTCTAAGGCTCCTTCTGAAATCAAGTTTCATCCTCACATGTTCTGTACTTGTATTTGTGCAAAAAAAATTATGTCAAACATCAACACTTGACTCAGATGGAACTATATGTTTAAAAAAACATATTTGTTTGAGGTATGTATGTGCCGTTCATATACTGATATGGTACAAACTGGGTTTAATGAATATTGGGACTTAGAGCTCAATTGAACTAGTTGCTATTAAACTAATTGAGGAACACAATACAGCACTGCAGTCAGTACTGTATTTACTTTGTAACTGCATTTAATTAGTTCATTTACATTTTAAACAAGTGCTACAAGTCACTATGAATCTGTTTCATGAGGACATGTATTTTTCTGCAGATTAAGGTGAGAATAACTGTCAGATCTTTTGGGTATTTGCCAACCAGAGTAAACATGACCAAAACAAAATGTAGAACTTTTTGCAATATGATATTTGAATAATCTACATATTCATAATGAAACACCCTGTACATTGTACTTTAAAGCCAAGATCCTTCAGTAGAACCTCTAGTTTATACATATTTCTTTAGTTGGGCAGAAAGTTTTAGTTTGGAAAAAAACATTATTGGAAACTTTTTATTTTACATTTTAACTCCAGTGAGAATCAAAATGAGGTGCATGTGACTGAGCTCCAGGATACTGCAGGCAGAAATTGAATGAAACACCACATCAGACAGTGTTGCTTAAATCTCCTCTTTGTCTCTCCGTCTGATAAGTTCCCACCATGATGTCTATTGAACACCTTGTCCTTTTGTATCACAGGTTGGCTCACATGTGTGAAGGCCCTCATATGATGATGAATAGTTAGTCATTTCTTCCTAAAGCTGGTCTCTCTTCTTCCTGTTTCATTTACTCGCCCACTCTGGTGAAAAGAAACCTGACACCCTCAGTACAATAGGATGGAGATATGATAAGAAGAGATGAGACGTGAGACAGACCAACGGATCTAGAGTGAATGAGGGCAGTTAATTGCCATAGAAAGCTAATTTAAATGTGTCAAGCCGTTCATAAAATGCTGCGTGTTTACAGTGATTCTCCAAGCTTGATGATTCCCACCGATGTTTGTTCATGTTGTTAGAAAGTACCGCCTTCTTCCCAGTATGTGGCGCCTCTTGGGAAGCAAGGTGGAGTTCTGTGTTGATACCTGAAGGAGAGGTACTTCAATTAAGTGTGATACATTTGCTTTCAAATCTTTCACCTGTCCTCCATGTTCTGGACTGATAAGCCAGTGAGAATTGAAGCCAAGAGTCTAAAGAAAGGAGCACCATTAAGTAGGGGGTGAATGGCAGTGAGGGCCACAATTCTGAGCATGGAGAGGATTCCTTTTGATATTCAATTCAATTCAATTCAATTTTATTTGTAAAGCGCTAAATCACATCAACAAACATCTCAAAGCGCTCTTACAATGATAGAGTACAACAGGACCCAACTAAACCCTTCCAAAGCAAGCAGGTGTAACAAGCAACAGTGGCCAGGAAAAACTCCCTCGCATGGAGAGAAGTTCAAGAACTCCCTCTTCAGGAAGAAACCGTGGGGCGGACCCTAGACTCTGGAAGGACGGCCATCCGCCTTGACCGGTTGGGGGGAGAAGTACATGGGATAGGACAGGGAGAGAGAGGAAAAGAAGAGGGAGAGAGAGAGTGGCAGACAGGCCAGATAAGTACAAATACTAAGAAAAGTCTATGATGAGCGTTGGTCTGATGATGAGCCAATCTCAGTCTGGAGTTTAAGGGCCGTGCCGTTGCGGTGGGGTCCCGGTGCTGTGGGGGGGGGTCGGGTAGTAGGACCGTCGTAACTCCACTCTGTGAGTCTTGGGTCTGATCCCCTGGATCCTGCTCTCCTCCTGTCAGGGATAAAAAAGACGGCGGCAGTGTCTGGTGTCTACAGTAATGTTGTTACACAGAGAGAAAGAAAGAAAGACAAGAAACAGAACCTCCAAATGTAGAGTTCCTCCCTTTAACGGGAGAGAAAAAATCCCCTCAGCAGTCTAGGCCTATAGCAGCTCAACTTAGTGCTCCTATTTTATTCCTATTTTATTCCTAAGGATAAGCTTTATCAAATAGGAATGTTTTTAGTCTACTCTTAAATAAACTAATGGTGTCGGCCTTTCGGACCGAGGCTGGTAGTTGATTCCAGAGTAAAGGAGCCATATGGCTGAAACTCCTGCCTCCTGTTTTACTTTTATGGACTTTAGGGATTACCAACAGTCCTGCATCCTCAGAGCGAAGGGCTCGTGGAGGGTGATAAACTTCTAGAAGTTTCTCGATATAGGACGGAGCCTTCTGATGAAGAGTTTTATATGTGATCAGAAGGATCTTGAATTCTATTCTAGATTTAATTGGAAGCCAGTGTAAGGATGCTAAGACTGGGGAGATGTGCTCTCTTCTTCCAGTTCTGGTTAGTAAACGTGCAGCAGCGTTCTGCACTAGCTGTAAGGTCCTAACAGAGGAGTTTGGACATCCTGACATTAGGGAGTTACAATAATCTAATCTTGAAGTCACAAAGGCATGAATAATTTTTTCTGCATCTTTGAAGGACAAGAAGTTTCTAATTTTTGCAATATTCCTTAGATGGAAGAAGGCTGTCCTGGAGACATGTTTAACATGGGAAATAAAGGACAGATCCTGATCAAAAATAGGCTTATAGGTAATAGGCTGATAGGCTTATTCCTTCATGTGGTTTCCTTGTTTTTTTTTCTTTTTGTAAATGAAATACGTCTTTGTCGCTCTGTTCTGCCAGCGTATTTTGTTTTTCCTGGGCCTCTGCCATGTTGCTTCACCCTCACCTCACCACACGTGTGAGCGTATAGATGGAACACTGAGCCTCAAGTCGAGCGCAGCATTGTTGTTATTGGTATGTGAGTGTATCGATGGATAGCTACTGCATGCAACTGAAGAACTTTGTGAACACTTTGTGGCTGCTGACATTGTTGAAGTCAATTTACCAGATATACACCACAGTAATTCAGAACATTTATGCCAGCGTAGAAAAAATAATAATTATTGTTTGGAAATGTACTTGGAGAGATCTAATCTGGAGGCTGCAACCCGAGAGTGAAATGAAAACAACTGATGTGAAATGATTTAATGCTGGAAGGTTATGAGACAGCCTATTACTGAAGAGACAACATAGCACATTTCATTATTCTTAATTGTGCTCAAACTTTCACTCAATTTTCTCTGCCTTATATGGCATAAGATAAATGTCTCACAAATCACATTTTCACCCAGCAGATTATTATTATCATGAGTGTGTTTTAACTGCGACAAGCAATGAAGAGTCTTACACTTGGTACATATGTTAATGTTTCTTTCTTACAAAGTCAAAATATTATTTCTTAAAGCTGTATTCATGTGGTCACAGAGGAGACCCATCGGTCTCAAATGTTATTCTTCGTGTTTTCTGTCTGTCACTATGTAGACGCTCACTATACTTGACCTGTGTGTTGGCAAATAGTGCATTTGTCTTACAACGACGGCAGCATTTTTCATTTCTCTGTTAATCCCATCAGGGCTGGCTGTATGCCTCGTGCCTGGAGTATTTAGGCTTTCAGGCTGACACAGAGATGGTGTGATTATCTCTCAGTGCTTCCTCTCCACCATGACAACCAATAACACTTTTGTGACCTCGTGGGCACATAATCACACTAATATAATAAGCGGTATGGACTTACTTTCACTGAGACAAAATACTTATGACACGTGGTGTTGTGTGTAAACCTACCTCTATCACTCTATACCATTTTGACTAAAGATTTAAAATGTGTCCTCTCCCACAATGATCGATGCCTTTCAAACAGCTTTCAATATTTTGTACAAATACTTGTGGTGTAACCTCATGCAAAGCCTTGAATCTATGCTGCTGACATAACAACCTCAACTCGAGCGCTTTTTAGTATGTACATTTGATCACGTGACATGAGCTTGCGCAGCTTTGAAGTCAACCTTGACGAACACCTGCACGCCTCAAGAAACGACCACTCTGCAAGGAGTAGCACGCTTGGGAAGCTTCCGAGCTTCAGTGTATTTACATTCTCATTGGGACTGTGTTAGTATACTCTCCAAGAAGAAATGGTAATGTGCTCTTGGTATTGTGCTTCAAGCTCCAAACATGCCAAAGCATGGTTGTAAAATCTCACTGTTTTATAAATCTTCCTTTTTTTTTTTTTATATATCTCATTCAAAATAATAACTTTGATTCAGGCTTGCACAGTATTCCATGTAATCAAAATGATGTCACACATTTGTAATAGTAAATAAAACATTTTAAAATAATAGCTCCAAATTTTCTTATAATGAAATAAGACTGCCACACAAAAAAACACAACACACGAAAGAAAAACCTACTATTCATGTCCCAGAGGACACTTGTAAGATATTTTTTACTGGATCATGCTTTTCACCAGTAAAATAGAGTGGGCAGATGTAAACTATGGAAAAGACCTTATCCACTTAATGCTGACCACAGTGGGCCCTGAGAATTAGCGATAAACCTCAATGGACTCTTACCTCCATTACTTATCATTTGTCAGTTCTCCACTGATGGAGCAAGTGATCAGAGGCAGGAGTAATGATCTGGAGATGCTGTCAAAGGTCTCCTCTCTAGACATTTCTTGAAACCACAGAAATGATGTATGCTGTCATGTAGTGACGTCATGAATCTCGAGGCTCAGTACCATCTACAGACATTGTTATCCGACAGTAGTAAACCCACTCTCATAATGAGGTGTTTTATTTTCAAAATAAAAATCTGTGATATATTTACTGAACATGCCATAAGTAGGCTTTTCATTTCTTTGACTTGCATTCTGTGAATCCCAGCATAAAATATCAGCTGCTGATTCAAAACTGCCAATTTATGAAATGTAAGGAAGTTTGCCTAATTTGAAGCAGACCACCTGCAGAAAGTGAAAGACAAACAAAGGGTGACAAAGCAAGAGACAAAATAAGAATTGAATTGAATTGATTTAGACTGTGATAAACATGGATGTAAGCTGTCCCACTGCACTGAATTTTGATGGGGTAGAAACAATGAATGGACAAAAATGTGGACTTCACTACAATGAACTAAACATAACGGATAAAAAAAAACCCAATTATATAATGTCAAAGTAGGCAAAGAGAACAATTGCTTACATTGTTTGAATGTGAAAATTGTAATTGTTACACCATTTATCTATTTGTTACTATCTTGTTTTTGTGTTATCCCAATCATACTGCTTGCATTCATTTATAAAGTCCATTGGGTACATCTGTGGAATACGAGGTGATCCAGTGCAACAGAAATTCCAATTTCATTTCTCCTTGTGAAGTTCACATGCTGGACAATTTTCTTTTTAAACACTTCTCAATAGAAAGCATTCTGACATCTTTACACTCATAATGTATTTTTTGTTCAGGGGCGAATAACAGGAACTACAGAGGACAATAACTGCAGGAATGTGTAAATCAAAGAAGCGGTTTAACAGAAAATAATTACCATTGAAATAAAACAAAACTAATCTTTTTGTTGTAAATCGAAAAAGGAATATTTGTGCAATCATAGAGATAGACGGCAATGGCATTGCGAGACGTGATTAAATCATATTACTTGGTGTAATACTGGATGAAAAAATAAACTGGAAATCTCACATTAAACATTTTACAGAGCAAACCCTCACAGACCATTTTAGTACTCAGTGAGGCAAAACAATTTCTGGACAACAATTCACTCCACTGTCTCTTCTGTTCAATAATATCACTTTATTTACTGTGCAGAGATTTGGGGCAATACCTAGAAATGTACACTACATTAATTGTCTATACTGTAAAAAAAAAGATATCACAATCCATGTTTGTCCAATGGCATTCTAGCATCGCAGCCTCTTATGGGATAGCACATACTAACTGTACCATTTTTAATGTCCACTCTTTGGCAGCTGTGTCATATTATATGTCGTCAGGAGAACAGTGTTCTGACCCCTCATACTCGAACAGCTGGCTGCTTTTTGTGCTTATAAATGACACTCGGGATTCAAATGTTAAGTGGGCATGTGTTAATCGTATCACCATCTGGTTCCTCAACAGTTAAAAGATCTAGCACTGGGAGGTTTTTGTTTAAATTTAGACCAACAAATAGTGTCTTGACTAAAGCTGCAGTGTTTTTGTGTTTACACGTTGTTTAATCCTATTTTACATTAGATCCAGACAGAAATTTGTCACACGATAAATTAGATTCCAATATAATTTGCAAAGGTTAGTTTCTGTTAAAAGGGCGTTTTTCCTTTCCATTGTCACCCATGCTTGCTAATGTGGAATAGTTTCTTTTTTTCCTCTGCTGAAGTGCCTTGAGATAACCATTGTTTTTGGTGCTGTACGAATAAAATTGAATTGCATCAATTTATTGCAGGAGTATGTTGGTGTCTAGTTGATGTACTTTAAGAAGCACACATATATGTACAACAACAGTCAATTGACAGTAATTTGCTTTATGCGTCCTCCAGAGAGGACATTTTGGGGTTTTAGTTTGGCCCTTTCTCTGTGAACCTTAGCAGTGGTTCTGTACAGAAACTCCGGTACATCAGGAGTTTCTGAAATACTCAGAACCAACCCATTTGGCAAAAACCTGGTCCAGAACAACAAACACATGCAATACAAAAAAAAGGAAATGAATTTGATAGAACACTGACTATTTGAATGAAGTTAATACATAGATTAATAAACACAACTAATAAAACACCCCCTGAATCAATAAAAAATTCCACATGTACAAATTACAGTGAGCTGTTCCCTTCTCAAAACATATCATGTTTTAAAACTGCCAGGCCACATTAAAAATAGTCATTTTACATTGCATTGTCTTTTCACTACGTGAATGAACACTGCAGGTGTTTATTTCTCTGGGACCAAAGTCGGCGATAACATCTTATTCCACCATTGCAAACAGAAAATGTGATCACTTCCTCGGGCACACAGAGACACATGCACATGTTACATCCTGATTAGTTGTGTCTGTGCTTGTCTAAAAGACCTAATTCATCTGTGACCAATTACTAGTGAACTTAGGTGACCGCTGAACTTGAGCTCTGTTGTACACAGCGATTGCCCGTTGCCTCAAGCAGTGAAGCAAGGCTTTGGGAGATTGCAGATCATTGGCTGTTGTTTTTTTTTACAGTTGAATTGCTCAACCCTCTACGGAGCTTAAACAAGTCAAATGTGTTCCTTTTTGCCATATTTGTATCTTCTGACATCTCCAAACCCCACACACATCTCTCTGTCTGTCCGTCTGTCCGGGACAATGGTTAAATTGGAATTTGTTAATCTCTGGCTAAACAGGGAAAGATGATGTACATTATTGTATAGATAAGGTAAGTGTGTTTCGGTTTAAAAATAATGTTTTTGTTTAGACTGCTAAGAACTAACTGCAGGAGAAATCATGGAAAATCTGACGAACAGACCATTTAAGTGACACACAGTGTTGTAGTACTGTAGAGTTGATGATAACATGGGATAAAGTGTCCCAAATACATCATGAACATAATTTGCAGTTTCTATGTGAAAAATAACTGATTGGTCTAAATGTGTTGTGATGAAGGATCCTTCTAAGAGGATGTTTCAACTGCTGAAGTCCAAAACTTTAATAAACTTTTCCCTGTAAAGGGATTATAAACATTACTTTTCACAGTAGGGAGGAGGTAAGCCTCTTAGAGATTAAAAGAAAACAGCATTCTCTATATAGTGCGCGGAAAAACTATGTGATAGATTTATTTAATTGTTTTATCCTTAATATTAAAGTCAAAATACTAATATTCCAGTATGTAATAAAGCTTATCTTTTCCGGTATGGGAGGCAATTTGAGGCAGGATTTGAGGAGAGCACAGAGGTGCCAGTGTCTGTAAAAGGAGCAATCACTGTCTTACATAACGCTGGCGAGCTCGCTATATTGCCTCCAAGGGAATTCACAGTCCTTCTCTCTTCATTTTCAACAAGTCTCCTGTGTGTAGGCAATAACAAATATTTCATAAGTGCACATGTACAGCTCCTCTTTGCATTTCTTCATGTTCTATATGAACAGTCATATGTCTTCTCTATCCCTCATTTATATGAGGAAAGTCACTGTATTGTTGGTGCGTCCGAATAGTCAGAAACACTGATGACAAATACTTTGGGCTGTGGTTCTGAACTACCTTTTTTTTTTTTGGGCAATCCAATATATCACTCCAAGTATGCAGACTTTCGTGAGCCTATCTTACAGAGAACAGAATTGACACACATCTAGTAAGGAAACTCATGATCTCACATCAGTCACGTATTTATTTCAAGAAGTTATAATATACCACCTGCAGGTAGGACCTTGCCAAAAGGCCTTGCAATGTTGTTGCACTCAATCGGTTTCTGTCCTCTGCAATAATGATTGAAACCCATAAAGAAAAGATAGACACATGACGCTTATGAAGTTGTTAGTTGAAGATGATATTCAAGTCTTTCAATCAAATATTTTTTGCAAATAGTCACAATTAAATGATTTGAAGGGTGAAATTGAGTGTTCTGTGTGAATTTAAAGCAGGGTTGTCATGACTAACATGAGCATGGGCCACGCTGTTCAAACTGTGAGTAGATGGTGAGCATATTTAAGGAGTTCAAACTGAATTTTAATGTAATCAGGCTGTAGTTTTTAGACATAAGCATAGATCAACATTTAAATACTATTCATCCAAAAATTTGTCCATCTTCTGTCACATTCTGATCACTCCCCTGCCAACTCTGTGCCACTCCTCAGTCAGGGAGATGACAGCAGACTGTAGTTTTTTACTAATCATCTCAGGTAATTAGTCTCACTGGGGAACTATTTAAGGGAAAAAAGTGATCTTACATGAATGTGGAAGAGAGAAAACTGAGACTTCTGAGGGTGATCTGCTGGCATCTAGCTGCAAACTAAAGATACATCACAACTCAAATCAAAAATAAAAACAGAACATAAGCCAAGAAAAACACCACTCCTATTTTGTGAAAAGACATAAATGTAAATTCATTGTATACACCAGTGGGAAATCTTCTTATGCTAACTCCTCTCTGGCTTTCTGGGATTTAATTTTTCTTCACCTACCCCAGGGTTCCTCAACCTTGGAAATGGAGGTCCCCTGTCCTCTCTCCCAGTTTTGAATCTAAAAACAAATCCCAGTAATGAAGCACTGAGAGACCTAAAACATGCTGGACAGGGGCTCTCCAGGACCAGGACTGGTGAGTTGATACACCAGCTCAACTGGTTTTCTATTTATTCCCATATTTTCATGGATTTTCAGTCACCATGCAAGGAAAATACACAACATATTCTACAGTAAAATAAACCAAACTGAAACACTCACAGTTCAGTTCCTAAACATCTTCACATTCTCAAGTCGAAGCAAGAAAGATTAGGGTACATGTAAACAAAAACCACTTCCTTGATTGTGGCCTTGTCGTGATGGAAGGGCTGGCATGGTTTGGTGATCTTCAGAGCAATGTCATCAGGAGCAACGTGCTCATGGTCAGCCTACTCAAGGTGGACGGGTCTGAACTGGAGACCCAGAGAAACACGTCTAATTGTACCTCATAGAACACAACAATTGAGAACCATGAAAGTCCCTGTCCGGCACAACTTGGCCCGGATACATGAGACGCCTATATGGGCCCATCACAGAAGTCCAACATGTGGGAGTGGTGTTCTCCATATATATATATTTTCTACTTGAAGAATATTTCTACAACCTTTTAAATCCTGTATTTGAGAATTCCAGAATTGTTTCTAGTTTTGGCTTTGAGCATAATTAGCAGTGTCTGTAATTCTATTAATTCTGCAAATTGTAATAACGCCAGTTTAAAAAATAAACTCGGTATGTCCTCTAAATTTATTCTTAAAGCATTTTGTTGTATTTTTATAAAATAAAACGCACCACAATGTGCTTTTAATATTAACAGAGCCCAATGATTTGCGTCATTCTGCAACCAGCAGTTCCATGACTCCAGTAAACAATTGTTTAAGCTATGTATAGCCCAAAGTCTACCATCTTGAAAAACGCAAGTCATGTATTGTGATTGAGAAAAAGGAGATAGATGTCCCACCTCTGTCTGTTAAACAAACATTAAATGAATTGTGGCAGGTCCAGGAGAGCTGAGATGTGAGACTGTTGTATGTGATGTCTGGGAGCTCTGAGGAAAAAAAACGGCTGCTCTAACCTGCTGGTCACAGTCCCAGTGGTTCGCTGCTGAATCACTCCCCCTCTTGACATATGCAAGAGCAAACATCCATCCATCCATCTATTTCCCCATGCCTGCTCATCCTACACAGGGTCACTAAAGCCTGCAGCGCATCTGAAGTAAACACTGAAATTGCAGCAAGTTTCAACCTTGGAAGGTTGGCTGTCTATGAGCAAATATCTATACCTGGGGGGGTATTACATGTTGTCATTAGCATAAATCATACAACCATGCCTTTTTCGCTGATGTTGTTTTCTGCTTCTTATTTGTTAGGATTGATGCATTTTCTTGTTGGTGGTAATGCATGGTTCATACTGAAAATAGGTGATGTATAATGACCTTATTAGGAGGAAATATAATCTCTTTATAATTTGTTTTTACAGTAGACTCCATGTTGGCAGAAAAAACTTATGTCAAAGCGATCAGAATATTCATTCGCTTGTAGAAACTTTAGCCAAACTTATCAGCAGAAGATAAAGTTTCTTACTGTGTCAATAGTGTTTTTGTCAGGAGAAATCCATGAGGGACTTTTTAAGTTTTCAAAGTGGCCCGTCTTAATTCATGTGGAGACTAAATTAAAGAAATAAATACAAATCATGCTTTTTAAAGAAAATTTATAAAAGAAAAAGAAAAAATTTGCCCTGGCTGAATCAGACCACACTGCTTAAATAAATGAATAAACACACGTACAAAAATCTAAAAAAATAATTTAAAAAAATGTACATTTCTTGGGGGTGCTAAGGCAATCCCAGGAGGAGGCACATCCCACCCCCAACCCCCGTCCACCTTTCCTGACTGAGTTATTAATTTCCAGTATAAAATACACCAGCAGTATTGAGCTTCTCAGCCGCAGAAAAAAAAAAGAGACTTGTGCTGCTGAGACGCACAGTCGTTTGCCTCAGCTGTCTGAACGAATGATGACTTTGCATTTTTCAGCTTGCTGCTGGGTTTCACAATGGTCGCTGTGCCACCTCGATGCCCTGAAGCTACATGCAAAGCCACAGATTGTGGATTAAGCTCCATTCATCACCAGCCTCAATGTCTTTTAAAAACTCGGGCAACAATGCGGACAGCTATCTTCCCCTCACCCAAACACATTTCCTTTTTAATTGATGACCGAGAAACGTTGGGGGCCTTAATTCTGGCACCGGTGGGTCGGATTCCAGACTGATGGAGGTTCAGCATCACACTGTCACATTGTAAAGACACAGGTCATCTTTTTCAGCTGGCCCTCTGTTTAGCTCGGAATCTGAAAAACCGACATTGTCAGTAAATCTGAAAAGAGCAATTTCTTTTTAGCAAAAGTTCAGAGAAAGTGGAAACTACGGTTTATTGTGGTTATCAGTTACAGGCATAGGTAAAGATTTTCTTTTTGAGTTTGCATCAACTTCGGGTGGAAAATTTCAGTAAATCATAGTCAGCATTGATGGAGCAAAATGCATAAAATAGATTTTGACAAGAGACACATACATCAAGAAAAAAATAAGACATTCACTCTGAGGCTTTGGTCCTGACAAGTAGAACGAAATCTGGACAGTCATTTCCATGGCATCGTTATCATTGTTACTTATCTCGAAACATACATTGTTTCCTTGCACTCTATTTTCTCTACATTGGACGGCCTAATTTCCATTTATATTGCTACTTAATGCACAAAGTCGCTCATGGTGAGGCTAAATCAGTGAGTCGCCTGACACAGCAGTCAGGCTCCTCACTGGGCTGACATGTGTACAGAAATGACTTCTCAAGGGTCAGCTCAATGTCCAAAAGAAGCTAAAGTCAAAATGAAGGAAAATGTTTGTGAGTGCTAAAGTGCTAAAAAAACGAAATAAAACAATAGTGGCATGGAGTATAATGCAGGCCTGTACAGTTTATTGTAATAAGCGACGAGGCGACAGCACTTGGATGATTTATTATTTCCCACTCAGATGTACGATGGATTAAAAAAATGCCTTTCCAAGACCTTTTGAGAAACCATATACTCTTGAAGTAACAATGACCATAGTAATTAAGAAATTAAGACTTTAGATGTGCTGAAGGCTTGTTTTCAAGTAAAAGAGACAATTTGATTCAAAAGACATTTGGATTTCAAACACAGGATTTCAAGTTTAATGTTCACTGAATGTAAATGTTCCAAACAAGCCAGTGAAATCTTTGGATTCTCTGTGTTTTTATTGAAGTCCCGTATGAACAATTTGTGACACTACAATACAGCAGACACTTTTATTCAAACAATTTCAGTGTTTTGAAGTGATTTGACATTCGTCAATGAGAATGAATGCCCATTGTCCCCCTTGAAATATTGACTATATGAGTTACGTAATGAATGAGGACTACCTTGCAAAGTTATCTTCGCCAGAAATTAAAAGTTTGCAAAGTTTCCAAAAAACAGAATTTGACAAAACCAAAACACTTAAACCAGATTCTTCTCACATAGGAAAATATTACAAAATATTACAGCTTCAAAAGCTGTCATGAAACCCCTCCATGTCTTGTACACATAGTGAGTGTACCGATATTAGTGCTAACAGACCAGACTACCTTTTTTAAAATGAATGTGAAACTCTACCATGTGTGGTGTTATACTCTCTGACACATAAGCAGTTTCCTCAGGGCACAAAACAAGTTAATGTCTTAGTTTGGGTATAAACCTCCTGACTCAAGGGACTTTCCTCACTGGAGTTTGCATGTTCCTTCTGTGCCTGTCCATGGAGATTTCTCCAGGTGCTCCAAGTTCAGGCTGGAAAATGTTCAGTTAATTGGTGATACTTTTTGTGTGAGCTTGTCTGTCTCTCTGTTTGCTCTGAGATGCATTCTGCTTTCAGCTTAATGTCATCTGTCAACCTTTCCACAACCTTTGTCCAAGTAAAGCTGGCATAGAGTGATTTATGGATGGTTTGTCTTATAAAGCAGCTTTTAAGATGGACAAACAGATTCTTTGGTGGAAGTATGCCAAAAATGACGTGTGAAATGATAGAATTTCATTTTCTCAGATAGTACTCAGACAATTTCACAATCACACTTGATTTATTGGGAAATGTACAAAGAAATCTTCAGGCTGAACAGATCAGGTTTTCTGTAATTGTCCAATGTGTATATCTGTCTGATGACGGCAGCGGGCTGGGTACGAGGACACCCACTGTGTCACGGCTTCTTGCAGCATTACTTCAGATTGACTGAAAGGCAATCAGCTCTCGAGGGTGCTGCTGCCTGTACAAGATATTCTTTCTAACGCAATTATTTGTGGAGATTAAAGTTCTTTGATCAGTAATCATCTTTATTACAAAGACATATTGCTCATATTCTCGACTGTTTTGAAAAAAAATCCAGATCTCGTTCCTTTGTGAGTTCTCTTTTAGCTACCAATGGGAATTAAGTTATATACAGCCTGACGTCTGGTTAAGGAGTTCATATAGTTTCAGGTATGTTCCTCACTGCTGCCTCGGTACAATATGACTACTGAGTTCATGAGTGCACAGTTCTGTGAGAAAACAATGAAGGGATATAGCCATTGATTTTACAGTGAGGTGCAACATCTGTGCTGGTACATTGTTGATTGTTGTGAGCTGAGACTTCCAAGTCGATATTGTTCTTCAGTTTAGTTTTCCCCATACTGCATCAATTATAACACTGTTACTTCAAGGTGCTTAACAATCTATAAAAAAAAATATAACAACTTAATAAACAACAGCCATGATAGATAAGAAAACTCAGTTTCAACACCTCAGTAGAATCAATGGTCACACCAGAGAAGCAGTTAATGATGAATAATGGCCTTTCAGATAGCTTGAAGTAGACTTCGTTTTGAAAATACCTTTCAATGAGCAAAGATAGAAGGGGTTCTAAATACCAGTGAAATCTATCATGTTTTCTTTCATCTACCAACAACATTATTTCATCTCAGAACAATGCGCAGTAGGATTTTGGAAGGCCATGAGGTACTGCTGCTGACATGCCATGATCTGTTTTGTGAGGTTTTTGTGAAGTTCATTTGACAAAACTGGAACACTTGCAATCACAGTCAGAGTTCACATTCACACCAATACTGGTGAATAATTTAAATTGTAATACCACAGTACAGTTCAAAGATCATTACTTTTTCTTTCTTTTATCTGTGTCTGTTGTCGCTTCTGTCTGAGGACGTTCAGACGATGAGACTTTGTTCCTGGACTGTTTCTAACATTTCATTGGCTGCTGCAAAACGTCTGATTGTAATTTGACAGAATGGTGATACTCTTATCTAAAAATATCCCGTTTTCAGCTTGAAAGTCAGGCAGTGTAAAAATCAGTACTTGTTAATCTTGTCAGTGTTTTTTCTAAAAGTGTGGGTAGAATGGCATGTGTGTAGATAAACAAAAATAGTTACATTATTTATAGTCTAAGCATATTCAATATGTCATGACCGCTGAAGTGCGCATGAGACAACAGTACTTGTACGTGATGGTCGTTTCTTACACCAGTCCATCTTCTAAACCACTTTATCCTGTGCACTGGAGGCAATTTCAGCTAACTATTGGCGAGGGCAGGATACACCCTGGACAGGTCACCAGTCCATCACAGGACAAATACAGAGAGACAAACAACCACACACACCCAGGGGCAATTTCGGATCACCAATTAAGCTCACGTGTCTGTTTCTGGACTGCAAGAGGAAACCCACGCACACGAGTGGTTGGGCTGTGTATTTTAGCTTTCCAAAGAAAAAAGTCCCATTGTTACAACCACATGCAACGTGGTGTGAAAAATCGGCACAGCAACATATCAGTATACCACAGTTTGTATTTGCAACACCTATTGGTGTCCTTGCAGCAATGCTACCACTACTTAAGATGCCTATTTTTATATGTAAAACTGACTGCCGACTCTGTGTGTGAAGCTCAGTGTTGTCCGATAGTCATTCCCAACACAGTTTGATACTAAAGTGCAGCGAGTGTGTGGTTCAAGTTGAAAACTCTAAAATAATACATTTACTTCTAATTAAAATCCCCCCATTTATTGACTCGCAGTGCGGTCCTGTGGAGTGGGTTAACAGAACAAAAAGAATAGCAGTAATCGCAGATGGCCAATTAAGAGTCAAACTCTCTCCCTGTAAATGTGTAGGTTAAATGTATTCTCTTGTGTCCTGTGTCCTGGGCTTAAAGCCCAAACACCCACTGGGGGTGTAGAAAAGGTGAAACATCCCATTAATTCGATGACAACATAATTTCTCACGTGATTTAAAAAGACGTGGTCCGAACAGTCCCAAAGATAGCCAGAGCTTCGCCGTAATCCAATTCTTCAAAGTCACCTTGAAAGGAAGAAAGTGATGTGACTTTGTGTGACATCAGTGTGAACCCACGTGTTTAAAGGTGCGTGAGGGAATTTTTCACTACTTCTGGTAATAATGTAACACCCTTGTGCTGATGGATGATTGTGAGAAGCCAGCTCAAGTCATTCTGGACTAAAATTAGACAAAGAGAAGAGGACGAGGTAAAAATAGACGAGGCCTTTTTTTTTTTTTTTTTCTTCAAGCTGAGCTATTTCCGTCACATTTCTTCATACAAATTATGACAAGTCATTATTCGAAGTCATTATTTTTTTCTTGTTTTGGCAGCTGGGTCATTGACATCTCTATTCAGAGAATCATCCAAGATTCATCGGCTTGGGTCTAAGAACATTCTTTACTTTCGTTTTCATGATTTCTCTTCGACAACATTATTACTTTTTGTATATTCACTTAATACCATGCGGTCCGGCTTTCCATATTACACTCACTGGAAGAACACGGAAATTCCACACAGAAAAACTACTGAGTGCTAAATACTACCTCACTGTGGAGACCCTTCCCAAACAGCAAACATCAGCTTAAATGCTTTACAGCGTTAATAATTGTAGAGATGTTTGAATTTGTTCTTCTAATGGATAATTATATTTGACAGAGAAAAGCAAATGTAAAAATCTTTCAAATGATTTTAAATCATGTTTTATAGCAGGGTGTTCACAATTTACTTTAAAATGCTTTTAGATTAAAAAAAAAAAAAAAAAAGAATTAAGTAAACTCATCTCAGTCATTTAATATTATTTTCCATCTGTTTACAAACAACAAATAGACATTAAAAATGGAGCGATATGTTTATCTTATACTTTGTAATCATACATAACATTAATATTCACATTAATTGTTACACAGAGCAAACTTCAATAATGTTTGGATTAATATGTCACAAACTGTGAGTATATTTTCAAACTTCTTCCAGCAGGTGGCACTAGTCAACGTTTGTGTTCAGGAAAGAGTTCTCCCAGTCTGCTTTGTGGAAGTGTCCAAGTATTATGTGCCTCGGCTGATATATGTAATAACTGTAACTGTAATGAATGGTTAGAAGCTGCACTAATGACATATAGCTCCTACTTCATCACCAGCTGCTAATCATGTGATAATGTACTCTGTCCCTGTGGGGGTTCTGTAATAATGAAGATTGACTCTATCAATCAATCCGTAGTATTCTCTCTGTCTCACTATGCGGCATGAGATTCTGACAAATTCAGTTTTTAGTAACACAAAAGAAGGTGTAATGGTGACCTCAACTCCATGGTGCTTGGAGCGCTGCAGCTGCAAGGCTCAGATTGGCTTCAGCTCCTTGGCACTGCTGGGTACTCCTTGGGTGGAGGTTAGTGATGGAATAGGGGGCAGGAGGGGGACTGTAAGGCACCAGAGCCAATGTGATTATGGTTTATTATGCCAGAGGCCAGGGACGCCCCTCAGTGCTTTCTGTATGTATGACACTGCTTGCATGAATATTGCTATCTGTCTATCCATATGTTGGCATTACAGTTTATGCAGATGCTGCTCTCAGAGTGGTGACAATGTATGTAAGGATTCACTCATTTAAAGAGTTTACATTAGTGAAATAATTTGCATTAAGGTCAGGCCTTGGAAAAGTATTACTTATTTGGCAAATAGTTGTAATATTTAGTGTTATGCCTTGTTGTGAAGCAATAACACAATGGGTGAATTGTTGAATGGTGAAAATAAACACTTAGAATTTCGTCATTAGATTTTGTTCGTGAACCCATTCATCATATCTGCTGACATTATTGTTACTATATCCGAAACAATGAAATGTGCAAACAGAGGTTTTGTTTTTGAAAAATGTCTAACAGGGAACCCAGATGATGGAAAGGTATAGGGAATTAGAAGTACATGAAAGAAACCAGATTTTAAGAGTCGCAGGTGGTCTATCTTGTTTGGAAATTGTGGTTCAGAGAAAAACGTTTGTGTTTGTATGCAAATGTGGTCCTGAGAGAATTGCTGATGCCACCAAGCGTAGATCTATTATCTGGGAGGTCATAATGACACATTTCTGTTAGATCTCATGACTGGACAGCTTGTGCACACAAACCCAACACATCTCAGAAAGCTGGAACCGGTTACACCAGCGAGATGTTTAGAGAACAAATATCATTTGTGGCTCCATTGATGATTTTTTTTAGTTTCTTTTATATCATTTCTTTTAAATACAGAATTAAGTAACCACAAATTATTAAAAACAAAAAGACAAATTCATGAGTGTTTGTTGAGATTGAGTGGCTTTCTGACGGCAGGTGACAGATGTGTCATCAGCAGCTTCCTAAAGGCTGGAGGGCAGCTGAGGGACTGAGTCCACTGAGCCAAGACCAGACAGCTGTCCGTCCGTGATGCGTCAGCTGTGACGAGCTGGGAAATAGTAGAGTCATGGACGGTTCTAGGCACGAAATGGTAAAATAATTCATAGAATGTGTCGTGACTGCAAATAGGAATATAGACAATAAAAACAAGATCTAAGAATGAAGCAAGCATTCTTGTGAGCTACAAAAGGTTGCAGGTTTTGTAGTTTTGATCTCATAAGTAAACTGTTAAATGCATGGCGGCTCAAGGCGAAGTGAACAACATTTATTATTTCTTTTTTTTCATGGCTATATGGGCTACATTAGGCAGTATGCCTCGTGAACACGTTGTCCTCAGAGTCGCTGTGTTAGAAGCAGAGAAACAAAACGGGCAGGCAACAGCAACAAGCTCACAACAGTTTGACAACGGACAGCTGAGTGATGACTGGGTCATAACTGCACATCTTGTGGGATGTTTCCAGTCTATCAAACAAGGTCCAAGGAAGGAAAAACAGTGAGCCTGCAACTCGATCATGTTTTTTTTAGGACTCAGTGATGTGAGGAGGGAATAAAGCCTGGCCACGTGTTTTATTGAAATAGACAAACATCTGTAGTTACTGCTGCTCAAGTTCATGCTGCTTCTGATGGGCAGGTGTCAGAATAAACTGTATCACAGTTGGTAGAGTGTAGGGCAGCAATAAAAGGGGTACAGAATATTAAGCTTGATGTAAATATGACAGTAGGTGTTTATGTACTCACGAGAGAACTTTGAGAAAAGAGGAGTGACGGTTTCGAGAAATAAGACGACTGATTTTGCCTTGGTTCTCTTCCTGTTTCAGGCAGGATTTCAATGTGTTGTTTAGTTGATTTTTATATCTGGCTAGTGGAGAACACTGTTTGTTGACTTTGTTGGCCATGAAATGGAATAAAGTCTTTAATTTAAATGGTGCTTCAGGTAGCAGTACTTTAAAACACAATTTTATGCTTGTGCACTTTTCTGCCGTGTATCTCATCACTTGGTAGTGTACGGTCAAATTTGACTTTCCCTGTCCCGTAGTTTTGTCATTATTATTTGCTGTCTGCAATCCCCCTTCAAACTGATTGCCCACTGCACTTGGCGATTTCCTAGGATTTATTTGAAGAGTTATGAACAGAGGGTGGAAAGAGCTCTCTATGAGACAACTTTTTTGTTTTTGTAAAACATCTGAGCACTGTGTATTTTGATTCGACACGTGGCGTCTTTCCTTTAGTTATTTCTAAATGAATACTTCTTTCCTCTTCTGTAGTTAGAAAAGAAAAGTGTAGGCATAAAGTCATAATCACCATTAATATTTTCGAATTTACTTTTGTGTTAAACTCTCTTACGAGTGCTCAGTTTTTCTTATGGCTCCATAAAGCGAGGATAAAACTAAAGACAATGAGCTGCACAAAAGTCAATCAGCCACAGCTTCATCATATGTTTCACATAGCCTTCATAAAATCCCTCAGTTGGGTATTAACCCCCGGTAATCAGCTGTACCGAACCAACCGAGAGTCTGCCTTGCTTACTGAAAACACTTTTCCACTTGAAATATTTTGGTTTGGCTGTAATGGGCTCTTCCTCATTTTATGGCCTCTTATGTTCTTCAGCACATTGCCCTTTTCACACGCAATTAACTCCTCAGCTCCATTTCAGGCTCATTAGTAGAACTTACAGGCTCATTCTTCCCCAAAAGCAGAGGCTTCAAGGGAAGACAAGTTTTTCTGCGAGTTGCAAGACCATTGTTTATCACATTTCAAACTTAAGGAAAATGTGAATGTATTCAACTTGATATTAAAACAAGTTCAATTCACACATTTATACTTACAGTAAACCTGCATAGTCCAAATGTGGGCGAGTGAAGAAAGACAAATGTGAGTTTGATATGATCTTAGAAACTACGTTTCCATCTGTTTGGTTGATCAAACTTGATTCATTTCTTCTTTACACTCGTCAGTGATCCTAAGAAAGTCACACGGTTTGGTGAGATCCAACCCAAACATCTCAGTCGCAGTTTTTCAGGATTTCTCTCAACAGGTTTTGAATCATCTGCCCTTGGCTTCATTGTATGTTCCTGTGAAAAAAAACATTTTTACCGGATCCTACATAACCCATGGATCCTACATTGTCCACGGGCCTACGTAAAGCCCTCAAGGCTAGAGGTTAAACAGCTTCAGAATCATTCAAACCCAGAGAACCTTCAGAGGCGACACATCTCCACGGGCAGTTCCAACTTTTGATGATCACATTTTCTCAGGGTCATCTTGTAGTCTTTTTTTTTTTTTTTTTTGTATAACTGACCTTCAAATGTAAAGAAAATGACAGACGCCATTCAAAATTGCCAGTCGTAATACGCCTTGTAGTAAATTGTTCTTTATACTCCTTCTCAAAATGCAGTGAGTTTGAAGTTGTCCTTATCTTTGACTTGGCTTGGCTACCAGGGGTGCCGCATGACCTGAAGAGGAGCTTTCAGTTTTTGTTAAAGTTAAAAAATTATCCTGAGAAGGTTTTGAAGGCACAGCTGAAGCTGTTATTGAATTAATGCTAGTGCAACAACACACAGCATGCATTAATCATGTATTTACATCAATTAGCCATCTCATCATGGTGCCACACTTTCTGACATGTTTCTATTAGAATCTCTGCAGCTGGCTGAGCCACTGCAAGACATGAGCTCATGGACCACATGACCCTTCACTCGAGGTGCATCAATGAGCGACAACCGCCCATGAAAGATTTCCTCATTGGACCATTACCCTCATTTTATGAAAATCCCTTATGTATAATGAATTTGACATTAAAAGAAAGGCTGAAACGTTCCACTTGCATTGTGAGGTGCTTCAAATAAATGGAGACCACTTCTGAATGCCCAACAAGATGAACTTTGAAGGATATGGGCTTCGTCAAACTACAGCATGTGCCACCCATGCAAAGCTGACACGACACATTCCATGGCACAACAAACCTGAAAATCAGACAAAAACAAAATCACTGCTAATACAGGGGGGGGGGGGATAAGTCTCATACTCACACCATATGTGGTGGGAGTGTATTAATGTTAGGTGCTTCATACAAGTGGAGTGTTGTTGAAACACCAAAGCCCCTAAAGCAATAGTTTACCTAGTTTACTTGGATTTATTTACTACTGTTATGTCTGCAATTTCCATGAAACTGAGTTGTTAAAACAACCACACAATTTATATGGTAATAATTATGTTATATTCAACAGGACTATAGTAAGTCATTTAAAAATCATCAGTTTAACTGTACACTGGCCAATAAATTAATAATAACAATTCAATAAGTGTTGCATAATGGCTTTTATTCAGAGTTTCTTAACACATACGACTGATCTAATCTACTTATGGAAGTATAATTTAGTTGTTAGATCTCTAAAATGAAACTGTGTTAAGTTGGAACAACAATGTGTGGTTTAATCCTTCTAACTAAAGTGACTCAAATAGGTACAACAACTATTTTTCATCAAATAAATACAGTTTCACCATTACACAGATTGTAGCTTAAAGTAGACTAACGACAGTTGATTATGTTGAATCTCCGCTCAGTAATTCAATACAGTATATTCAAACGAAAAGACTTTGGATTCATGAGGAATTGATCAGCGATGACGACAGTGTACGAATGTCTATTGAATGTCCACAGTATTATAAACAATGTGTTGAAAAGCACCTCATCTGAAACATGACAATGGGTCCTCTGGAATCAAATCACCTTTTCTGTCATCTGATTACAAGCTAATAGTGAAGCTTTGAGTTGTGCTGAAACAGGAGGTTCACATCATGAATGTGTGGCTGATAAATCTGCAACGAGCTTGATAATATGTTGGTATTGACCAAACTATAGCAGGTTGTTGAATTCTCACAAACAATTAAGGCAGTTTTCGTGATAAAACTTCTCATTACAAGCAGTTCAACAAACTGTTCTGTGGAGCAGATGGACATTGTTGCCTACCTAACACAATCTTAATATCTTACACCCTGGGATCCTTTTTAAAGATACTATCCAGTGGATAGATAGTTAAAAAAAACAAGTAGAAGAGTTATTTTTGGAGATTACCAACCACAGCACCGAGGAATCTTCTCATGTTTAAAATAAATCGGGCAATTGTTCAGTTTCATTTATTGTTGCATTGTGTTGGAGCAGTTTAAAGAGACTTTCAAGCCAGTGTGATTGCAGCAGGAGAAGTGTATTGTTACCTTCTTCAAACGATTTCAACTTGAAATTTTCTTCTCACATTCCATTGGAACATGTATTTCAAACTCCAGACAGTCCTTCCTGCTGCCTGTGTCTGTTATAACAAAAACATAGTAGGGAAACTAGACTGAGTTGTAATAATTCATTCAACCAAGTCTGGATAAATATTGAAAACCTCAGACTGTTTAAAACATGCTGAGATGAGAATAGCTTTGTGATGCAACATCACAGGAAAGGACTTAACAAAAGCTAACTGTGCATTACAGTTGACAACCATCCAGAGTAGGATGAAATATTTAGAAACACAACTCGGTGGGTTTCCTGTTTTTTTTTTATGTCACATGGGCACCAAACATCTGTCTGACTAATCTCATGGTTCGCTGATTTTGTCTTTGCAGTTTCACACATCGATTTCAGTTACTTTATGTCCATCGTGATAAAGACTTCCATTCACTATTTTCCACACACATCACAAAAAAAAATCCCTATCAGATCTAACATAGTCATCTCCTGTTTTCAATGGCAGCTAGTATTGCGAGGCAGCCTGTGGGTAAATCAATCAGTTCAATGCAGCAGTTCATCTGAAGGGAAAATGCTATTTTAGGAAAGTGAAAAGAGAGTGAATGCTTGAAATAATGGTTTTTTTTTTCTGGACTGTTTGTGGGTTTCATTGTGTTTCGTCAATGCTGAACTGCCCTCTAGTGGATAATACTTATACATCTACTGTATATTTAGGGTCCGAGCACTGAAAGCGTCCAAGTACCCTATTGAAATTTTAAAGATTATTATCATTATCAAAAACTCTTTTCATACTTTTTTCATTATGGGAAAATGCAAAAAACTTTTGAGAGCCTAAACATACATAACTTTTTGTGACACTTTGCACCGTCATCAGGCCTGGCGAAAAATGTGATCATTTGGAATAATCACACGTCACTGGAAAAATGGCTCAACGGCGTCACCTGGAAAATTTGAAAAACTACCTCCAGATCCCGTCTCACCTAGAGACAAAAGTCGGCACACACACGTAACGACCCAAGACGCACAAAAAAAGTCTTACACACATACCGAAAACTAAACAGGAAGTCGACAATTTTTTAAAGATATATAGGATTTGAGCAGATTTTGGACCAAATTGAATTTTCTAGAGAGAACTAGTCTGAGGGGGTAATTCCAATTGGCCTGAAAATTGGCGTGGTGATAGAATAGAGATTGGAGAGCAAAGCATATCAAAATGGCACCATGGATGTTTTCACCACGAAACAGTAAGTGTGGTGTAAAAACAGGAAGCGACATGTAAAAGGCCTTAACATTGCTTGATTGGTGTCAAAGTTGACACATTGCATCATAGAACCAGCCTTCATCACAACCACACGATTACTTTTACTTGTATGCCATTTGGGGGTGTGGGCTTTTGTAAATGCATGTGGAATGTGTGTATGTACAATTTTACCCAGATGAGTTCTTTTAGTTTTTTTCATTTCTTGCTTTCTTCTATTCCCCAGCGATCTAGTTTTTTCATTGGTTTAAAGTCCATCTTGCGATAGAGCAATCATTGTATAAATGTAATGTGATTGATATAAGAAGACTGCAAATGTAGTATGCTTCCCTTCTGTGATCATGCTGCCACTCTTAATGTATTTCTAATGTATAACAGCCATATTTTTCATTTCATTCACTTAGTGAATATGACATAGTATGAACATTGAATAGTTTGAAATAGCTTCTCTGAAACGGATAACTTTGTGACGACTTTCCAAATAATTAATGAAAAATGCACCTGAACTGGTCCAAGAACTTGTCTGGCCTAAAGTTGCAGGAATATTGCCGAGTTGTGAGACAGCTGCCCCCCAGTGGACAACCGGAAGAACGGCAGTGAAATAAATCAACTTCTGATGAAACTTTGTGTTGGACAGGAACACGTTTTAAGTGTGAATGTTTGGAGCATGGTCTTTGTGATCTGAGGTTGTTTTTCAAAAGTTATTGTTCTCCATGATGTTGCTCATGTGGAATTGTTGGGTTTTCTCTCTCAAAGTGCCCTGAAATGAAGTTGAGTTACACTGAATTGAATTAAACGTCTTTTAGATTTCTTTTTACTCTATATGTCATTGTTATTTCTGCTGTATTTCTTTTTTTCCAATGTTGATGAGTGTGTCGGAAATGGTGACGTGGTGGTTGTGCTCAAAAACATTATACAAATACAATAAAACCGGTTTCTGTGTCTGAACTTGGGGGGAAAAAAACATAAACAAAAGCCTGAATCACTTATCTTACAAAAAATTTGCTAAAACCAAAAGTAAGTATAGAAGCGGCACCATATATATTTAACTTCCTAAGACCTGAGCTCTTGCAGGGCATGGACTTTTATTTTCTCTCAGCTATTTGGGTCTATTGGAGTGTAAAAACAAAGACTTGTGTTTTGACATGAAGTAGTTTCTGAGAAAAAAGATGTCCACACATGAGGACATGTGTCTTACATTTCAATAGAAAACAATATGGTCACAATTGAGTAATGATGTGCAAAACACTTGAGTTGGTGCCTGAACATAGTAGCATTTCTCCTGAATGCAAAAACAAAATGAGAAACAATTGTGACTCATAACCATATTATGCCATAGTTTCTACTGTCAGAATCACATTTTAGTATGAACCGTCACATTATCAAACCATTTCACCACATTTTCAAAACATACTTTCATTTTTCTTAAAACAACAAGATATTGAAAATGTATTTGATATTTCTTTTAATTTCCAGAAAAAGTACATACTGTATTTATTCTAGGCCATGTACTCTCTGCAAAATTAAGTTGTCGCAAAGCTACTGAAAAGTCCAACTGCTAATATATATCTTTAGGAAACTATAGGCACAGACAATGCATTTAAAGTTCCATTTTCTAAACACTGAGTATTTAGTACCATTTTTTCATTGTCATGATCTACATTGAGAAAATAAAATGACTGAGCATAGTAGAAAGAAATATTTCCTATTATGATTCAAAATATGATCATTTGAAAGGAAATAATAAGAATTAGAAATGCTTTCTAAAAATGTATATTATGCTGATCGTAGAGAAAACTTCTGACACTTTAATTGCATCATTATGACTTCAGCAACAAAACATTTGCTCAATAGTGTGTTTGCACCAACAGCAGAGTGCATATGAAACGCTTTGGTAGTGGTTTGTGTTGAGCATTTTTATTGTTTTGGCTCTGTCCAGAGATTTTGATGAGAAACAGCATCATTTTGAGATGTGACAGGCACGTGAGAGTCTCTCTTGTTTAATTAAGTTTTGATAAAAGACTTACCTGATTCACTGGGTTTGAATGTAAACATCACCTTGCCTTTTAGTTTATTTAAATGCTTGATTTTTTTGTAATCTCAGGAAAAACAAAATCTTAATTACAAAGAAGAGTTGGTGATAGGTAAATGATGCTTGTGTTATGGGTCAATCTTTTAAATCAAATCCTGAAAGAGAAACACTGTTGTAGTTTCCTTTATTGATCAATAGTTTCATAAGATCCATTCAGGTTGCATGAATGGCACGGATCAAAAATGTTTTTCATTAAAGAGTTATTTGAAGTGAATCAAGTTTAATATCATCACACAAACACATTTCCAGGTAGGATTTCTTAAATCACTGAACCCATTATACCACAATATAACGCTTTCAAATATATAAGTTATAGAAATCAATTCACAGCCAAAAGAAAAAGACAATTACTGTATTCAACATCAAATATCCATCCTAAATCATGTGGTGAGCACAAGGGTTTTGAAGCACACAACTCTGGAGCTCTTTAACATTTTAATACTGCCTCCCGGCAGCTTGTACTCATAAATATACTAACGATTATTCATATTTCTTAATCTTTTTTTTTCATTTTGTTGGACAGGAGACAACTTTCAAATTTACTGTCATTGCAGTACTTGAATTATAAGACAATATTACAATGTTTAATCTGAACGACACATTGCTTCCTACTATGATTATTGTTCCAATGTTAAATATATTTTACTGGTAAAGATTAATCTAATTGGTTGAAATAGAGCAACAGAGCTCATAAAGGTTGCATGGTTTAGAAGTGTGGTTTTACAGCAACTGAAGAAATGTCTACAATACTTAATCTGCCATATACAATGAATCCTTCATATCCACATAAGAAGCACATTGTCTTTCATAGTGTCCTCTATTGTGTCATGTTTTTAAAATGATCCCCAGGCAAACATTGGTTTTAAAGAGGTTCTTGAGCATTTTGCAAAAACCACAAGTTCTCTTTCATATATCCTTACATGCATGTGTTTACCAATATTCTGAAGGGTAGTGGGACCTGCTGTTGGCTCTCTCTCATGTAGCGTTGTTGTTCAAAGTCCTTGAGTCTCGGCCTCCTGAACAGGCCTCATGATGACCTCTCTCCTGTAGGAGAAGTGAGTCAGCTTGACCCTGTGGTACCTCCTCTCACCGCGTTGCAGCAGGCTATACAGAGACTTGGTAAACTTAGCCAGAGCCAGCGTCCAGGCAAGCTCCACCATCAGCACTGATGTGTAAATCATCATCTGGGTTTTGCACTGCTGAGGTTTTTTCTCATAGATAAACGAGGTTACATGGGGCTGCGGGTCTTCTGAGGCAGGTTCAGAGGGACAGGTGAAGATCAGTGGAGTTGTGGAGGGTGAGGTTGTTTTCTCGGTGGTTGTTGTCCAAGTTGTACTGGCAGTTGTTAAAGTTGAGGTGTATAGTGTGCTCGTGATTACAGCTGTGATTGTTGTGGGAATTGTTGTTGGCATTGTTGTGGGTATTGTTGGAAATGTTGCGGGAATTGCAGTTGTGATTGTTGTTGGTATTGTTGTCGGTATTGTTGTCGGCATTGATGTGGTACTAGCTGGAGATGTAGTCCTGAGTGTACTTGTTGCTGTTGTGGGTAAAGTGGTTACGAGTGCAGTTGTTGTCAAAATTGTTGTCATAAAGGTTGTGAGTGTGGTTGTTGGGATTGTTGTGACTGGAGTTGTTGATTTCGTTGTGGGTTCACTAGTTGTTGGGGTGATAGTAGTTGTCAGTGGAATAGTGGTTGTGGTGACTATGGGTGTGGTTGGAGGGATGGTTGTTGGTGTTGTTGTTGGAAGTGTGGTGGTGGTTGCAGTTGTGGCGGTAGTCAAGGGAGTAGTTGTGGGTGGAAGGGTCGGACAAATCAGTTGATCCTCTGTTAATGATATGATTTCCATCCCATTTAGGTGTTCTGGTTTTTTACAGAAAACACTAGTCTTAAGCTTGTCAGAGTTCACCTTGATCCAATTGTGAAAACCGATTAGATTACAGTCACAGTTCCAGGGATTGTCATTCAGGTAAAGTTTTCCGAGTTTTGCCAAAGGCTCAAAAATATCCTCAGGAAGTGTCTGCAGGCTGTTTTGAGCAAGCTTTAGTGTGCTCAGTGACTGTAGCTTTTCAAAAACATCCACGTCCAGCGACTGTATTTCATTATACTGCAGATTGAGTTCCGTGAGCTTCTCGGGTCCATTGAAAACCTCTGCAGACAAGGTGACCAAGTGGTTTTTAGACAGATCCAACTTCTTCACTTTCTTCAGAGGGTGGAATATTCCTTTGGGAAGAGTGTCAAGATTGTTTTGACTGAGGCTTAATTCAGTCAATTTCGGCATTTCTCCAAAAAGCACAGGTGGTAGACTTGTCAGTCTGTTTTTGTTCAGGGTCAGTGTTTTCAGCTGAGGGAAACCAACAAAATATTCTTGTGGTAAAGTAGTCAGGAGATTATTTTCTAAAGTCAGCTTATTTAGTTTGTCTTTATGTGGAAACTGATTGGGTGATAATTCCTGTATTTTGTTCCCTTGCAAAGCAATTTCTTTCAGGTTTGGTAAATTGTGAAAAATATCCTCGGGCAGGCTGGTCAGCTGATTTTCATAAAGCCTTAATATGTGCAGTTTTGTAAGGTTAGAGAACAAGTCGGTGGATACAGCCGTAAGATTGTTTTTACCTAAATTGAGTGAAACAAGACTGTCAAGGCCATCAAATGTCTCGTCTTCAATTAATGCAATCTGATTCCCATGTAACAGGAGCTCTCTTAATTTTGTAAGTCCTTCGAACAAGCCTTTGTCAAGTCTTTGTATCTTGTTAAACTTAAGTGTGATCATCTCCAGGTTGCTAAGGCCTTTAAAGACACCCACTGGAACAGATGTCAGAGGATTAGTGGAGATCTCCAGATGCTTGAGGTTAGTCAAACCTTCAAAAGCTCCCAGCTCAATAGATGACAAGGCAGTGTTCATAAACTCCACCTTTTGAATCTGGGGGCTTGCAGCAAAGGCTGCTTCGGGGATCGTTTGAATTTGGCTTGACACAAAAAAAACTTCAAGTACACCAGGTTTCAGTGTGGGAGGGATTACAGTTTGAGGTACGCCAAAAACTTGCTGGTTCTTTTTCGAGCAGTCTGTCTCTGAGGCACATGGTTTATCTTGAGTCAATGAAATCTTGAGCAATAAAGACAGAAAAAGGAAGATGATTTCTTGTCTCGGCATTCTTCTTCACTTCAAAGAGAAAAACAGTTGTGATTGCCAAAACGTAAATAAAACACAAACTACAGTTTTTACCGAAGAGCTTTGCATTGTTTCTATGATGAAATTGCACCTTGTTACGGTAAAAGGACAAAATAACATTTGCCTACCCGATTATTTCCTGCTCCAGGAACTTGAAGTCGCGGGCGAACATAAACAAGTGCAGTCGCATTAGTTATCTTTTTGTATCTATGTTGGCCAGTAAGCCTCAAGTATGTTGCATCCCATGTGAGGCGTGGTGTAACATACTTCTGGACTATGAGATAAGAGTCGAGAGGCATGTTGTTAATCTTTTTTAGACAAAATAAGTCTCTGTAGTAGGGCTGCAAGCAGATATTTTTTTTTTTTTCCCTCACTGCTAATTTAAGAATTAACAGTTAAAAACAGCCTACATAAATACAGTATAAACCCTTTAGTGTCGTCTCAAATTCAACTAATTAACTAAAACAAAAGTTTGTGCAACTGCAATGACAACTGATGGGGATACTTTTACGTGTAAATTTGATGGATGATTACAATATTCTTGCCGATGAGTTTAAAAACATTGACTGCAGAACTGCAATTTGTTGTGTTGAGTATGATTAGTTATTCAGGCTCACAAACAATTTGCAGCTTTCTGAGGATATATTTGAATACTTTCTCTAAATGGTTTCATGTCAATAGAAACATTTCTTCTAAAAAATCAGCAAAATAATTTACAAAATGATTTAAAATGGTCTCTCCTTGTCTCATATATCTCAAATATATTACAAGGTTTCTGATTAAAAGAAAAGGTCCTTTATAAAAATCGGTAGTGCAACATACATTACAACACCTGTGATGCAATTAGACATTATTTCCATAGTAATTTGAATAATTTCCAGTAGATGGCAGTCTAAAGGAAGGAATAAATTATATGGAATTTACTCAGTTAGGAGATTAGAATACATTAAATTGCTAGTACTAAAAGTGTAGTGTTGAGCCATGCCTTACTTTTTAAAGGTTCAGCTTTACCTTCCAACAGACATTGAATTTTGTTGAGTCAAGAATAAGCATGATTCCTTCCCATGAAAATCTTTTCACTTTGATTAATGACTGTCTTTAATTAATCAAACCGACACAGATGGTTGGTAATTCAGTGTAGGGGTCCACAAATGGAGCATATTGTTTTTTGGTATGATTATCAACATTTCAATTTGTTGATGTGTGAATGTATTTAGGTGTAGTTGTTGGGATTGTTGTGACTGGTGTTGGGATTTATGGTTGGTTATTAGCATTAAATTACTGTAAGTAATAGATTACTGAAAATAATAAATCACTGGAAGTAATTTATGAAAAATTTAAATTATTAATGGAAGTAAACGGTCATTTACTCATTAACAACTACTAAAGTAATTGAGTAATTACTTCAAAATGAATAAATGATAAAAAATTATTTTATTAATTAAAAAAAGTATTAATTTGCATAAATGTGTTATTCATGTATTAATAAATTGGGGCACCACCAGATAAACTGGAAATAGCTAATACCAAAATATCAGTCTCGTTTGTAAGTTAGTTAATATTTCTGCGTAAAAATATAACAATCTTAAATAAAAGGGAAGGTGTAAGATTTGAGCACAGACTGTTACAAAAACCAGTGAATTGTCAACAATTAATACACAGTAATCACCAAGAATCGTTTAATTCAGCTAACAGGCGTTTATTACCAAAATGTATTAATTCATAAATAATTCCGAAATCTTCTCATAAATCAACACATTCAAATAGCAAACGACATCTAACACGGAGATCTAATCTATTAAACAGCAAACACTATGTACAAAGAGCGTGTGTGTGGGTGTGGTCTGGAGTGATGAGGGTGATGGCTGTAATGACCACGAACGTCCACCAGGTGGAGACAGACGTCGGCGGGTCAATGTGGTGACTGCGACGACCACTCGGGGCATGCGGCGGCCGCAGAGGGAGAGCGCAATGACTTCATGTGTCCACCAGGTGAACGTCAAGACGGATTGCGATGACCCACGGGACCACTAGAGGCGTTTGACTCGCTCTTTCTGGGGACGCGGCGGTTGCTCAGCGGACAGATAGACAAGACGTCCGTCGAGCGTAGTAGTGAATGTGGTTTGTTGTGTTGTAGTGAGAGCCGTTGTGGTTGGAGGGATGGTTGTTGGTGTTGTTGTTGGAAGTGTTGTGGTGGTTGCAGTTGTGGCGGTAGTCAAGAGAGTAGTTGTGGGTGGAAGGGTCGGACAAATCAGTTGATCCTCTGTTAATGATATGATTTCCATCCCATTTAGGTGTTCTGGTTTTTTACAGAAAACACTAGTCTTAAGCTTGTCAGATTTCACCTTGATCCAATTGTGAAAACCGATTAGATTACAGTCACAGTTCCAGGGATTGTCATTCAGGTAAAGTTTTTCGAGTTTTGCCAAAGGCTCAAAAATATCCTCAGGAAGTGTCTGCAGGCTGTTTTGAGCGAGCTTTAGTGTGCTCAGTGACTGTAGCTTTTCAAAAACATCCACGTCCAGCGACTGTATTTCATTATACTGCAGATTGAGTTCCGTGAGCTTCTCGGGTCCATTGAAAACCTCTGCAGACAAGGTGACCAAGTGGTTTTTAGACAGATCCAACTTCTTGACTTTCTTCAGAGGGTGGAATATTCCTTTGGGAAGAGTGTCAAGATTGTTTTGACTGAGGCTTAATTCAGTCAATTTCGGCATTTCTCCAAAAAGCACAGGTGGTAGACTTGTCAGTCTGTTTTTGTTCAGGGTCAGTGTTTTCAGCTGAGGGAAACCAACGAAATATTCTTGTGGTAAAGTAGTCAGGAGATTATTTTCTAAAGTCAGCTTATTTAGTTTGTCTTTATGTGGAAACTGATTGGGTGATAATTCCTGTATTTTGTTCCCTTGCAAAGCAATTTCTTTCAGGTTTGGTAAATTGTGAAAAATATCCTCGGGCAGGCTGGTCAGCTGATTTTCATAAAGCCTTAATATGTGCAGTTTTGTAAGGTTAGAGAACAAGTCGGTGGATACAGCCGTAAGATTGTTTTTACCTAAATTGAGTGAAACAAGACTGTCAAGGCCATCAAATGTCTCGTCTTCAATTAATGCAATCTGATTCCCATGTAACAGGAGCTCTCTTAATTTTGTAAGTCCTTCGAACAAGCCTTTGTCAAGTCTTTGTATCTTGTTAAACTTAAGTATGATCATCTCCAGGTTGCTAAGGCCTTTAAAGACACCCACTGGAACAGATGTCAGAGGATTAGTGGAGATCTCCAGATGCTTGAGGTTAGTCAAACCTTCAAAAGCTCCCAGCTCAATAGATGACGCGGCAGTGTTCATAAACTCCACCTTTTGAAGCTGGGGGCTTGCAGCAAAGGCTGCTTCGGGGATCGTTTGAATTTGGCTTGACACAAAAAAAACTTCAAGTACACCAGGTTTCAGTGTGGGAGGGATTACAGTTTGAGATGCGCCAAAAACTTGCTGGTTCTTTTTCGAGCAGTCTGTCTCTGAGGCACATGGTTTATCTTGAGTCAATGAAATCTTGAGCAATAAAGACAGAAAAAGGAAGATGATTTCTTGTCTCGGCATTCTTCTTCACTTCAAAGAGAAAAACAGTTATGATTGCCAAAACGTAAATAAAACACAAACTACAGTTTTTACCGAAGAGCTTTGCATTGTTTCTATGATGAAATTGCACCTTGTTACGGTAAAAGGACAAAATAACATTTGCCTACCCGATTATTTCCTGCTCCAGGAACTTGAAGTCGCGGGCGAACATAAAGAAGTGCAGTCGCATTAGTTATCTTTTTGTATCTATGTTGGCCAGTAAGCCTCAAGTATGTTGCATCCCATGTGAGGCGTGGTGTAACATACTTCTGGACTATGAGATAAGAGTCGAGAGGCATGTTGTTAATCTTTTTTAGACAAAATAAGTCTCTGTAGTAGGGCTGCAAGCAGATTTTTTTTTTTTTTTCCCTCACTGCTAATTTAAGAATTAACAGTTAAAAACAGCCTACATAAATACAGTATAAACCCTTTAGTGTCGTCTCAAATTCAACTAATTAACTAAAACAAAAGTTTGTGCAACTGCAATGACAACTGATGGGGATACTTTTACGTGTAAATTTGATGGATGATTACAATATTCTTGCCGATGAGTTTAAAAACATTGACTGCAGAACTGCAATTTGTTGTGTTGAGTATGATTAGTTATTCAGGCTCACAAACAATTTGCAGCTTTCTGAGGATATATTTGAATACTTTCTCTAAATGGTTTCATGTCAATAGAAACATTTCTTCTAAAAAATCAGCAAAATAATTTACAAAATGATTTAAAATGGTCTCTCCTTGTCTCATATATCTCAAATATATTACAAGGTTTCTGATTAAAAGAAAAGGTCCTTTATAAAAATCGGTAGTGCAACATACATTACAACACCTGTGATGCAATTAGACATTATTTCCATAGTAATTTGAATAATTTCCAGTAGATGGCAGTCTAAAGGAAGGAATAAATTATATGGAATTTACTCAGTTAGGAGATTAGAATACATTAAATTGCTAGTACTAAAAGTGTAGTGTTGAGCCATGCCTTACTTTTTAAAGGTTCAGCTTTACCTTCCAACAGACATTGAATTTTGTTGAGTCAAGAATAAGCATGATTCCTTCCCATGAAAATCTTTTCACTTTGATTAATGACTGTCTTTAATTAATCAAACCGACACAGATGGTTGGTAATTCAGTGTAGGGGTCCACAAATGGAGCATATTGTTTTTTGGTATGATTATCAACATTTCAATTTGTTGATGTGTGAATGTATTTGGGTTTTTTTGTTGGGGGGGGGGGGGGGGGGGTTACCCCCCCATGCACAATGTCAGTCTAAAGCTGTTTTCAGTTCACCTTTCAAATTTATTTGCATATAAATATCTGAAAGTGTTTACATCTTGTTGAAAATGTAAGTATTGTCCAGCTTGTTGGGCAGTGTGTAAGCTTGAGTTTATACTTTGAAAGATGAAGTTCAGTTAAGATTAAACACAATACAAGGTGACTCCCATTAAGAGATGTGCATTTATTGATCGTACTGACACATTTTGTATTGATTTGTAATAGAATGAAATCAAAATCACATTTCATTAAGCCCTTTTTCAGTTTGCTAAATGCAGTGTTAGTCCAAAATTCATTTGGTGCATAATGAAACAGAGGCTGAGTACATTAAATTAAGTAAACCCTATCAGCCCATTTGAGATTACCAAATGGTCCGGGTTATTTCCAAGATAGACATGTTTTTATAACAGTTAGTGCAGAAACTGTCACCTCTTTTTCTTACAGCATGATCGATAAGATTTGCTTACTGACAAATCTGAAAATGAAACTGAAAGCTAATGAAGTTTGAAGCAAGCCTGTTTACTTGTTACTTTTGAATGAAGTTGCTGTGGTTCTTTGTGTTGCTCTTCAATTTCTACGATCAAATCCTGGCTTCATATCTTCCAAGTAAACCACAGTAATCATTGTCATTGAAAGTTCTTGACTTGGCTGTTCTACAGCACAGAGTTCTTATTACTGCGACCGATATTCCCTTTGCCTCTTTTATTCCTGTTCCAGCACACGCAGCTGATGAGGACTGTGCTGATGATGACAGTAGACACTACTGCAATGACGATTAACGTGATTGAAGTATCATGAGAACTTGTTCCACCCTCTCCTTGTCCACTGCTGGTGACTTCATCGTGCTCTGAAGTGGCCGTGGTCTTGACAGAAGGTGAAGAAGTGCTCCGTCTGGTTGGAGGTGTGTTGGGCTTCCTCCTCTTCTCTGTTGACGTCAAAACGGGCTCCTCGGTTGAGCTGAGAGGCATCAGGGTCTCATCTGTCAGTTCAGCAATCATCTCATCGCTGAGAGTGAAAGGATTCTCACACACCACAAGGGTTTGGTTGACCTTCGAAGGATACTGTCTGAGCCAGTCCCTGAGAGGTACAATGTCTTTGTCGCATCTCCAAGGGTTCTGCTTGAGAAGTACTTCACTTGCCACAGTGAGGGCATCGAGACTCTCCTGTGGTAGGTTTGGAAAAGAATTATTGCTGAGGTCGATCTCTCCTAGGTGGCTGATGCCTTTGAGAAATCCCGAAGGGAGACTTTTCAGGAAGTTGTGCTCCAAAGAGATGTTAACCAGATATGGCAGTCCTTGGAAAGTTCCAGCTTGAAGGACTTTGAGCAAATTGGTGTGCAAAGATACCTCTCCCAGCTGCTCAAGCCCTCTAAATGCACCTGGGGATACATGGCTGATCTGGTTCCGACTGAGCACCAGAAGACGTAACTGAGTCAGGTTTTTGAATGTGTCATCTTCTAGATGACTTAATTTATTGTCATACAGCCACAACTGCTGCAAGGGCATGGGCCCGAATACCCCCGGACCCAGACTCTCCAGCTGATTTTCATACAGAGAGATCTGGGAAAGGAGGGGCAGGTTTAAGAATATTCCTTGTGGAAGAGATGTGAGCTTGTTGTTAGAAAGGAACAGCTTCTGGAGTTTTAGATTCTTTGCAAACAGGTCTTGGTGGAGGTGAGTGATGAGGTTGTCATGTAGTGACAGTTCCTCTAAATTCACAAGGTCATCCAAAATACCAATGGGAAGTTCTTCCAGGACATTTTTGTTAAGACGTAAAAGTGTTATCTGAGAAAGACCTCTGAATGTCTCTCCAGATAGTTGGCTGATATTATTCATGGAAAGTGACAGATGCTGCAGCTGAGTAAGTGGCTGAAAAGATTCCGCAGGTACAGATGAGAAAAGGTTCCTGCTGAGGTCAGCGTGTTTCAGCTCTGTTAACATGGAAAACCACTGAGGCCGGAGTACTGACAGCTTGTTGCTCTTCAGAGTCAAAGAATTGAGTTTCTGAATATTTAGGAATAAGGCCTCTGGGAGATCTTCCAGTTCATTGCCAAATAAACCCAGGGCATTAAGGTTTGGAGTGGAATCAAATGTGCCAGGAAGCACTTCCCTTAAAACTGTGTCCTTGACCACAAACATGACCAGCATATCAGAGAAATCCGTCAGATCTTCTGGTTTCAGGGAGGTAAACCTGCACTGAGTAAGGAAGACACTGGTGGTTGTTGAGGGCACAGCTGTGGGGAATTCAGAAAGGCCATCACAGATGACTCTGTTGTTTTGACACCTGCATCCATTTGGACACGCCCAAACCACAGCTTTGATTGAACAGAGCAGTAGAAGTGCCCGGAGTGTCAGCGGCAGGTCCATGACTGCCCTGAAATACAAAATGAAAATATGTTACAGTAACAGGTCATTAGGATTCTTGCCATTTGAGTTCATACCTCAAGTATAGCCTAAGAGGTTTGTGAATATGTTGTAGTCATGAAATTGATTTTGGGTGTTTTTTTTGTTTTTTATACCTTTTATTTGTAGTCTATCAGAATATCACTGAGAGCACATTCACTGCACTGTGTTTTTCAAGGACACTTGAATTACAGTACATGTGTAAATATTAACCTTGGGAACATGATTCCCATGATAGCGATGTTAATTTGTAGTGTGTATTTACAGGGCAGGAAGCAGTATTGTTTTCAAAGTTTCAGTCATTCTAAGGAATTTATGTAATGTGGAGGTCATTCTATGCCTAATTTAGTTCCTTTTCCAAATCCGGATTTTGTTATTTTTTTCTCGACCATTGTAAAAGATCTGTGGTTAAAAAATTAAAATAAAAAAATCTCTTGATTTATTAAGCTGCTTTTCCAAAAATAGAAGAAAAAAAAATGGTATGCAGAACAGATCTAACATAAATGCACCTCTACAAAACAGATAATGTTTAATAAAGAATTTATTACAAATTTAAAAAAAAAAAAATAATGTTCATGAAGAAACATTATTTTTGGGAACGAACAACGTTTTCATTACTACACTACTCTGAGATTTGATACCCTGGTATGGCAATGGGTGGTTGTCGGGGCAGTAAAGAAAATCACTGTGGCCTATTTATTTTTCTCTCCCTGCCACATTATTTGCACTTTAAATCACCAGTATAATAAGGCAGCCACACTGAACCCGTCTCTAAACAGGAACAGTGTGTACATGTTGCTGCCTCGGCGTCTTGTTTTATTCAAGAAGGAAATATTTGCATAAATGGATGCGGTGTTGCCTGCTGGTAGGAGCAGTGCCTGCCAGCATTGCCAACAGGCCTGACTACTAAAGCGCTCAATCAACGTTGCCATTCTAACCATTTACTTAGCATTTGTGGTCATGTTAGTTATGAACATCCCACATGTTTGGAAAATGTGTCTGAACGTGGTTTTGCAGGTGAATTTCTTGAGCGATTATTGAATTCAGAGCTGCTTTTCAATTTGCTGCCTCGTGCAAAATGTTTTCTGTGTTTTCCCTTCTTCTCAGCTGGACTGCTGACTGCTTGAACATGTTTGAGGCTGAGGCTGTTCTCGCTTGTTTGTAATGGAATAGAAAGCGACAGAGACAAAGCTGTGCCAACAGAATGACCTGCTTCTCCATACAAACCCATTTGCAACTCAAGGTTGGCAAGCTTGAGTTGTTCCTCGGTGGCTGAGAGGTATTAGGGTGCAAGAACAGTCTTCCCCTCGGAAGTTAAGTGTCTAAAGAGGTCCTGCATATCCCTCAAATAGATACTCATTTTTGTTCTTTTCTCTTCTCTTTTTCCTATATTGCCTTGCTTGTTGTTTTAAACATATTTTAATAATTTGCAAATAAGAAATACAATTATAAAAGATTGAAGTTTGTCCTATTTTTAACACTTTTTAAAATTTTCTGTTAAAGTTTTCATCCAAACTGTGGGACATACGTTTCCTATTGTCGAAAGGAAATTTAGGAGCTCTTACACTTTAGGTCCAGCAATAACAATGCACTTTTTTTTCCCGTGCCATCAAAACCCATAATCTGTAAATGTTAGAAATGTTGGTTTGTGGTTTACCACCCTGTACTTTTGTTACGACACACTTCCCCTTTTTTTAACGGCTATGTGGAGGTCAGAAATCAAATATCACTCAGAGGTATACTCCCAATTGCCCAACTACCAGAAAACTGAAAAGTCACCCTGCCTTTCTCTTTTTGTGAACTGAAAACCATAACACATAAAAGTCAGGTAACTTAGTGTTTTGACACTTGGCATATTGTATTACTGTTGAATCACTAAATGGGTCTCATGATATGACTAACCTCATGTATAATTTAATTAATAATAACGTAGACTAAATAGAAGTAAAACAGCTTAAACAGCTGTCTATGTTTATGTTATCACCACAGTCCATCTACAGTTACACTTTGCTCTTAACTGGAATGGCTTGACGTAGTCTGTAGTCTAATGCCTAAAGCATTTCCAATTCATCATTAAATACTTAGACACTCCCTCCTCCATCACATGAAAGTTGTGCTTCCAGAGAGCTTCAGGTGGACCTTTTATTTTTTATTATGATATTTTCATTCTTATTTTTACTGGGATAAAAAAAATGTTTTAAAATTGTACAAATTGTATGTGAATAATTCATTCTGACAAAACAGTTCAATGTAAAATACAAACACAAATTTCACAATAACAGTTAAGGTAAAGAACATACTGTAGATTACCACAGAACACATTAACACAGAAATACCATATTGTCTATAAATAAAATTACAAAGCACTGTTTTAGCTAGTTTTCTTAATTTGTTTGGTTATTGGTTATATATAGTAAATAATTTACCCTTGTTTCTGTTAAAAGTACTATCTAAAATGTTGTTTTGATGAGACACCATCCATTTAAACTGAAGAGATCGTAACAGAGTTAAGATTTGATCCGTCTGTATGTGTTTGTGTAAAAGAGTTTTACAATGAATCAGTCCTATGTTAAGCAGAACAGAATGCTGTGGTGCTGAACTTACCTTTAGTGGTTGCTGATGAGCAGAGAATAGAGGCCGTACGTTGGTGGGGCTGAATTTATAAATGTCCTTCCTTTCTCCTGAACTTCACTGAACCTCTGAAAGTTTCCAGCACTGCCCAAGCTTTCACGCTTTCATATTTCCCTGCTCTTAGTCACCACTGAATCTCATTAATCAGCCTTTTCTCACCATGAGCTCATGAACTGTGTTGCTCAGTTTTCTCTGCTTCCAATGGACATTTTTCTCCCTGCCCCCTCTGTGTCTGCCTGCTGGCCTATCACACACTGGCGTTTTTTGCTAAATGTGGTTGAGGGGGATCAGGCAAGGGAAAGCCCCACCTTCTGGTGCTACTCTGTGTTTGAACTGATTTTGTGTTTTTATGGGCATTTCGGTGCTCGTAGTGGGACTGTGCTTCCACATGGGAACCATATGTTTTCAGACATGGCTTCTTAGTCTTCTTTGAGAAGGAAAAAAAACTACACATTTTTGTGTTGAGGGTTGGGTTGCAAAAGTGGTGAGAAAGTGGTTCTTGGTTTTAGGTTATTGTAACTTTTTACCGCATGTGCTTTGTGTTTGGGTGTGCAACGTAACAGATGAAAGTATCTGTAGTATGAGGTTACTGGTGTGCTTGTAAACCACTTGGCAGCCTTGGCCTTGTTCACTCCGCTGAACACTTTAACAAACATCTATGCAGCCATGTGTGAAAACATCTTTCAGCAGTGCACGATCGCGGATAAAATGATCTAACAAAGCTTTCTCTGCTGTTGTGTATCTTTGTGATTATCAGCATGTCAGTGGAGCCACTGATTAATCAGAAGGAACAGATTTAATGTGATTCACAGACATGTTATATTTTTCGTTATATAAAAATAAGCACCGTTGAGCAACAGGACGTTTTACAACATTCAAACTTCCTTTCACAGGAAGCTACAGGAAGACAGATAATGAGAGTGGCATGCATCAACACTCAAAACTTGTGTAAGATTGGGGTCTTATGATATCCTGCCAAACCACAGGCAGATAATGTGTGGTCAGTCATTTTATTGTTTAATAACAATTTTAGTTTCATTCATCCAGCCTAAACATTTCTCCAATGACAAATATTTTGATATCTATTTCTACCAGGAAATGCGGCTCATCTGTTTTTCATTATCCCGTAAGAAAAAGAAACGCTCTCCTAGAAGTTCATATTAGAGTGTCAAGCTTTACTCCTGAGCACTGGTGTTTGTCCGGTAATAAAACAGGAATCCTTCAGCAGACTGCCTGACAGGTGAACTGTTTTTGTTTGTATGTTTCATTTTTTATATTCTCTTATGAGTCTGTTGTTTTGCTGGAGAGGTACAGATGTACAAGACTGTTCAACTACTTGCTCCTCAGTAAATGTGCAGTGAACTCAAAAGCTTTCCTGGTGTCATTTCAGTAAATTGCTTTATGTGTGAAAGAGCATATGCTTGGACCATTAAATAGAGGAATGGCTGCTTTCTCATACTTTTTGTGAGATAGCAGGTGATAACCTGTGAACTGGGGCACAGTGGAATCAAGAAAATAAACTGTACATCGTCACACTTGATCTAATTTATCCGAGTTTGAGATGTAAAATAAGGTAAACTATTGTTTTAAAGTTTAATTATAGTCTTAAACACTTCAGTGATACACTTATATATTTATAGAGAAGGTTTGAAATTCAAACATGATTTGATGAGAAAAAAAAAATACATATTAGACTCAGATTTAACTGAAATACTGTGAAATGTTTGCGGTTCCATCTTTCTACAGCAAAACTAGTGGCTACAAAATACAGGTTGTTAATATTATAGTTGGTGTTTTTCAGTGCCTACTATAAAAATAACAACCTCTTTGCTTTGGATTATCCCTCCAAGTAGCGGTTGAAGAAAAGGTCATTACAGACAAAGATGTCATGTCTATAAAACAAAATCTTTTTTTAATCTTTGCACTTCTTTTTCATCATGGTCAGATGCTCGCTGTGTTCTTGCAGTGGGACTTCCTCTCCCACCCGTGTGTGTGTGTGTGTGTGTGTGTGTGTGTGTGTGTGTGTGTGTGTGTGTGTGTGTGTGTGTGTGTGTGTGTGTGTGTGTGTGTGTGTGTGTGTGTGTGTGTGTGTGAGCATGGGTATGTGGCGTGTGCGTGCTGTTATGTGAGCTCAGCGGCCTGGAAAAGCCTAATCAGTTGTTGTCATAGCAATGAACTTGGGGGCTGTTCACCATTTCATGCTCTTTTGTTTGGGTTTACTTTACAGTCCAATCACTTCTCTTGGAATTTGTGGCATTTGCTGCCAGTCTGTGAGTGTTTACAAACTTTTATGACCAGCAGTGATTTTTTTCTTCTCTATTTTATCATCAAAGATTATTACCAGCTGGATAAGATGCAATGTCAAGCTCAAGAAATGAGCTTATCCGCTAATCCATTCTCATGTGTTATTTAATTATACAAGGGTATACTGAACTGAACTAGATATTGTTCGAAGCTTAAAGGTATGTGAACTCCCATTTTGTGTTTAGAATGTAGAATGTGTATTTTTTTTAAGGTTTTAAAACACATCAGAAAAATGTATAATATGAATATCTTAGTTAGGTTTTTTTTTTATCAAATATAAAAACATAGTCAAAAGTCTGAGTACTGTTGATATGGTAAGGAAATGTCCATTTGTGTGATGGCTCAAAGTACTGGTCTTCACATTTAGGAGACTAGAAGCAGACATACCCGTGCAGGATCCACACATTAAAACACAGTGTAAGCATTTCAGTCACATTCACGCATTCCCATGACTGTACCTACTATTTCCCTCCAGGCTTGTCATTTAAACCACATGGTTCTTTCAATGTGGCTAGAGGAATGAAGAGTTAAAATCCTGACACAATGTCTGATGAAGGGAGTTGATCTTTCTAGTAAATCCTCAAGTAATTTGAACTATTTGCCTATACCAACTCAATGTGGAAGTAAGCCCAACAGATAGCATTGTTTTTCAACAAAAACAAGACCCTTGCTCATCTACATCAGACTTATCTTCATCAGAGAGGCTGTCCTCAACTTTCATCCTGCTCCTGCTGTGGCACATCTTCATCCAAATAGCCATCAGCGTCTATAACTTTCTGTACAGTGGAACTCGCTGTCATAACTCCGATTATTAAAATGGGAGTTCAGGTACCTTTATAATTGTAACATATATCTTCACTTATATTTTACCAATTACTTGAAGAAGTGTGTGTGTGTGTGTGTGTGTGTGTGTGTGTGTGTGTGTGTGTGTGTGTGTGTGTGTGTGTGTGTGTGTGTGTGTGTGTGTGTGTGTGTGTGTGTGTGTGTGTGTGTGTGTGTGTGTGTGTGTGTGTGTGTGTGTGTGTGTGTGTGTGTGTGTGTGTGTGTGTGTGTGTGTGCGTATGGTGATTGAGATTCCCTCAAACCACCATTTACCTTGAAAACACCGGATCTAACGTTTATCTCAATGGATACGTGTGATATTTTACCTTGAAGAGCTCCACTGTATCGAGGTTTGTATAAAAGTGTGGAAAACAATATGTCTAGGGTGTTGTCTTTTCTGGAAATTTACGGTATGTCTGGGTTTGTGTGCGTCCTGTTTTGGTGGAAAGTATGAAGGTGGAGGCTTAATTTACCATTGTGACAAATTCACTTCTGGAAAGCACATTTTCTCTTATTTCTAAGAAGGAAATGAACTGAACTGATAAGGCAAGGTGTGATCCTTCCTGGCAGCTGTCTCAAACACAGCTTGTACCCTGGTACAAGTTTTTCAGACGGCATGCTAAAATATGCCTTGACATTTGTTTATGAGTGCAAATATTGAATTTTATTCCCCAGATGTTTGCTGCAGACAGCAGGACATCATTACAACAAGCTACTAGAGAGATGCTTTTTACTTGAAGAAGTATAATTTATTGAATTATGTTCAAGAAGAATTTATTGATGACTTTTAAAGAAAAAAAAGGTGAATTATTACCTGTCAATATGTGGACTTTTCAACTTATCCACATTCTCATTGAGGCAAAACATGCCGTACTTGGCAGCAAGAATGAGAAACAGACTTGTGACCACAAGAAAGATGTGATTAAACATGACTAATTAAACTGGGCTCAAGCTGAAGGACAGAAACCACACACACACACAAAGCTTTTGGTGAACAGAATCACGACTCTGTTCAATCAGTGGGGGTTACAGCATGTATAGAAGCAGCAAGTTTTTTTTCTTTTAAGTAGTTAGTTTAGCAGTGGGAGTTGTTGGAGTACAGCTTGGTGAGTAAATTCTTCAGTGTGACAGGTGTCATAGAGTTTGTCTATCGGTTGAAAGGGCATGTATTACTTTCACTGGATCATCTACATCATCATGATCATCCGGCAGAGACAGGACCGGCTTGTTGTGAAGTGTGAGCTTTTTCAACTGAAACATGTAGTAGAAGCCTTGAAGTTGGTTAGATGACAGAGTCGGGATATGTAAAGTCCTCAATGAGCAGAGCGCATGAGGCAGGATACTGGAAATGTGGGTTTGATGAAATTTGAGCTCTACAGGATTGACAGGTTTATCAAAGATTCCAGCCTCTAACACCTCCAACTTGTTCTTGTAGACCATTAGCTGGTTGGCCAAGGAGTAAAATACTTGTAGGTGGAAGCTTATTTATGAAGTCCCTACCTTTGTTGTGAAAGAAATTAGGTTTCTCAGTCCATCACATATCTGGAGCTGAGCTCGTTAGTCTGTTGCAGCTCAGGCCCAAACTCTTCAAGCCAGCCAGTTCTTCAAACATATCTTGTGCCAATGGTGTTGAAGATTTTCCCATTTGATGCAGCTCCTCTCGCAAGCCCAGTGGATTAAACACATGAGGAGGACAAATAATGAGGTCATTGGAATGTCAGCATTATACTTGAGCCAGCATACTTAGTGTTTATATGACTGTGAGTCAGATTAAAGTGCTATAAAAAGCTTATGGTTTGAGAGAATTTGCTCATTTATCATGTTGATTTATATGCTACTGAGCTCCAGTAAATATGTTTGGATAAGGAGCTCCCTTAGTACATCTGAGATGGTGAAACCAACACACTTGCCGGCAGCAAGGTGGGGCCTCACAGCGAGAAGGTTGTGGGTTCAAGTACGGCCCGGGGCCTTTCTGTGTGGAGTTTGCATGTTCTCCTCGTGTGCGTGGGTTTTTGTTCGGGTACTCCGGTTTCCTACCACAGTCCAAAAAACATGTATGTGAGGTTGATTGGGGACGCTAAATTGTCCCTCGGTATGAATGTGAGTGTGTGTGTGTGGGTGTGGGTGTGGGTGTGTGTGTGTGTGTGTGTGTGTATCCTGAACAGGGTAAGCAGGATAAAAGATGAATGGATGGTGAACTCGAATGTCAAGTTTATTTCATATGGTGAATAATAAGTTGGTTTTTTTTAAGTGATTAAACTCAGTAACAACATAAATCATACTGTTTTAAAAAGTTTGCTTTTACTCAATTCTGATTAACTAAAAGCAAAATCCATAATGTCTCAACCTCTGAAGTAAAGATCCATCATTGTCTGTTTACTGAAACTCTGTGTAGCTCTTCTGTCTTTTCTATTTTCTGCCGTCTTGAGGAGACAAGTACTCAATATTTATCAACTTATCGCACCCTCTGTTGCCCATATATCAACAGTCACACACATCCTTCATTCCGACCAATCACTAACCCCTTCTTTCAAATTTCAGTATATGGGCGGCTTACAATATATGATGAAGCTTTACTTGCTGAGTTCATTTTTTTAATTTGATATATACCTTAGAAGAACTTCTATTGGTGAATAATCATTAAAACTTCCATGATACCACTGATATAAATTATGCAAATATTTATTGGTTTTGTTTGTTTATTGCTGCTAATCTAGACGTCAAATGTTTTTATGTGTACTTTCTTTATGTGCTGAATTTTGAAGATTTCTTTTCCTCCTTTTTTGGAAATGTCTGAAATGCTGAAACATTTGTGACGGCTGGTTTGAGCAGCGCTGTTACTGCTGGATCATTTCCTCTGGGCTTATCTTGACGAGGTGGTTCGAGTCAGCTGTTTCCACTGAGTTGTCCATCTCAATAGATTTTGTGTTTTGTGCCTCAACCCTGTGACAAGGGAGCTGGGTGAATACATTGCATATTGGCCAATATATTAAGCACTATGCTAATAAACCACAAGGTAAGTTATATCTGACAAGTACAGCAGTGCAACTCCAGAACAGCAGCAATCATGCGTGCGTGCGTGTTTTCATTGAACCAACTTTCTGAAATCTATTTTTGTTTTCTCAATATTAAGATCATGAATTAAAAGTGAATTGCCTGACAGAGATCTAACATTTAGTGTTGCATATTAAGAATAAAACTAGATTCATACTAAAATCAGTTTAGATAGAGTAACTGTTTGTTTAATCTTATCTTTTATCTGTTGACCGTGACACAGGCTATTTGGAACCACTGGTATGTTAAACAAAGTGATATGGGGTCTCTCTCATCCCCGGTGCTCTTCTGATGGCTGCTGCCTCTGACCTTTGGTCTCCAATAACTCCTTTATCAGTCTGAGCTTCAGTGTCGCTCCTTCACAGGTGAGGTTGGGGGTTGGTGGAAGGGGGACTTGCTGGGTCCTGGACTGAGACAGAGACATCCTTGTCATTTCCTGGGTGATGTGGAGCAGAGGATCATGTGAGTGGAGAGAGACGGAGGTTTGGACTGTTGTCCTTGGTGTCTATCATCATGCTCTGATTGAGTGAGTTATCCCGAGGACATAACGTAGGTTGACACCGAGCCGTCTGGACCAAGTGATACTTGGATGAACCTTGTCGGGTTTGAATCAGTCTTTAAAACGCCAAAAGATGTTGAAGTTGCCGATAAACTTTATCACACTGGACAAGCATGCTGAAATCTGTCGTGTTTTCAGGGCCGAAAGCGAGATAATTTTAAATTCCTTTTCCCAGGATTGGAATGAGATCTGAAATGAAAACATTTAGTGACTGACAGTCTCACTTTATCTGTTGATTGGAAAAAAAGTCTTTTTTCAGGACCAGTCCCGCTCTGCAGTACAATTTCAATGACCATGTTCATGTTCTTGCTGGGATGTGTAGACAACAAAGTGGGCAACGTCACTGCTCGCTCCTGCACCGATGTGTCGGCCACAGTTCAGCGTTTAGCCCTTCCCATTCCGACTTACCTGCTGATGGCGTTCCCAATGGAGTGTTTGGCTTGTTTTTGTCTTGAAAGGGAGTTTGTTGCATTTCTTATCTTTCGACTGACGCTCAGCTTCGCTGAAATTTAGGGATTCAGTTTACATATTTGTTTGTCTTTTCTTCGTGTGTTGTGATTTGCCTCTCTGGGTTCTGAGTGGTCCATCTTATCTGTGCAAAGGTGACAAATATGTGCTATTTAATTTTACAAGGCAATTTACAATGTATCTTCCGTTAGTGTCTGCTTTTGTAATATGTAATACACAAGAGAGGTGATACTGTTTACAAAAACAAGTAGTATATTATCTTGAGTGCTACATAGAGTAATTAAACAACAATGTTTTGTTTTTGGTTTATTGCACAACTTTAATGCCACTAAACTGTGGAAGTTACAAGGTTAACAGTCTCTGGTGTTTTTGTGGGTTTGTTGATGTGACTAATATTCTCTGACCTCAACTGATTCAAAGCAAAGTCAACACGTTATTGGATGCTGCTGGATTACGCTATTTGCTGCTCAGCGTCATATCAAGCCTTGTTTCCCTGAAACCGCTGCTGTTCATCATGCTCTCTATGACTAACACCTTTTCAGCTGTTTTCCTTTTGTTTGGATTGAGCTTGCTTTGTTTCCCTTTTCCAAAAAATCCTGTTCTGTGAACTTCACCTCGTACTGAATCACTCATCCCTGTAGATGTTCACCAGGTCGCATTCCTACACGTAAATGACAATTACTGTCAATATTTCAATGGTGATTGTCTTGAAACTGTTGAATAAATTTGCATTAACCTTAAACTCCATTCATACTCTTACATCTGTTCATCTTCTGTAGCACATCATCCGGTATGGAAAAAGGCAGGGGGCACCCTGGAGAGGACCAGTCCATCACAGGGAAAACACAGAGACACAGACAACTATGCACAATTGCATCCCGAGGCAATTTCAGAGTTACCAGTTAACCTCAAGTGTATTTTATTGGACTGTTAAAAGAAACTGTGGTACCCAGAGAAAATCTCCGGACGCACAGATAAAACGGCATATCATAGACAGGATCCCAACCTCAACTCACACCTGGGACCGTCTTAGTATGAGGTGAGAGTACTAACTACTACTCCACTTTGTGGCTCTATTGTTATATCCAGTTGAAGGAATATCACCAAAATCTTTTTTGTTTCGATAAAGTAAAATGCATTAATCATATTGACTACTTGTTGACTAAGTCATCATCCATCACTATTATTTTAAAAGTTTTTAAAAAAAAATATAGAACAAAACAGAAATAATTGATTCACATTATAATTTTATTTACACTGTAAAATTAACAGCAGTGCATTTCTAAAAGCGTGAGAGATGAGATGTTTTACTGACAGCAGGTAAAAATGTTGTGCCCCATTCCGCCACAAGAGGACGACAAAAACGCAAGCAGCAGGAAAATCAAATCCCCGTTAAAAGTCATAATATGCCTTTGCAGTCAAATATATTCTGTCACATGTGACCCTCAAGTATTTCCAGTGAGAAGCATACTATTTACATATTCATGATGAGTAGCTGCAGGGCTTAGATCTTCTGTCAAAGCACTTCAGTGCACATGAAATGAAACATGTATAATGGTACAACTCTATATTGCTGGAATAAATACACTGTGATTATATTACTGGTGTTGTGAGGTTTAAGGCTATGTTGGGCTTTGCAGCAAGGTTTCACAGTGGTCCTCCGCTTGGTTGCATCTGTCTCAGACACAGTACTTCCAGAAGCAAGCTGCATAAAAAAAGAGGCAGTGATATTCAGACTGAAGGCACCAAAGATATATTAGTTTCAACGTATTAATAAGTGTGCAAAATTCTTATGAAACTTACGTTCACCACGCTTTCCAGTTATGGACTTGCCTTCAGCCATATTAGCTGTAATTTTCCTCTCCAGGTCCAGATCATCCTTTAGCACCCGCAGCTATAAGGAGAGATTGTAGAGATTGAGCTCATCGAGACAGGTTACTGTCAACTCTCGATCAATACACCATCTGTTCTGGCCTTTCTACGTGGAGTAGTGCAGCAGATGTTCAGTGAGTGTCCGTTGTTAAGGAAGGATTGATTTAGACTTCTTTGAATTGATTTTTTTTTTTAACCACTACCAATCATTCATGTGCAAAAACTCCGGATTTCAATTGTGAAAAGTCTCATTATTCATCTCTGTTTCTAGTTGACAATCCTAGAAAAGGTCTTACCTCCTCCAGCTCAGCTATTGTATTGGCCAGATCAACACCTGTGGATAGGAAATCTGGGTTAGTATGGATGTATCTGTTATCTATATGTATGTATATATATATATATATAACATCATCTTTAAACATCTCTTCGTTAGAGCTCACCCAGAGGATCGTCTTTTTCAACAGGAACTAAGCTTTTGTGGACTAGTAGCGCCAGAATCTTGCTCTGAAGATCAGTGTCTTCTTTGGGATTAAAAACACGATTTCCTACATGCACAAAAGAATTGAAAAAAAATATATACCTTTAGAAAGAACAGTAACAAAATAAGTCATCCTGGGTTTTTACCCGTACTTAGATCATAGTTATAAGATGCAACTGACACAAACTGAACTCTCGAATCCCTACAGAATGCCAACCACACAAAAGAATGTTACACTTCAGTTCATACTGACTATACACATACAACTTCAGGTGCACAATGTTTGCTTACTCACCTGGATTAAATATTCCTCTTCCCTCCACATTGAGCACTCCTTGCAGTAGTAACAAAGCCAGGAGTCCTAAACAGTAGCTCACGACTGTTACTCTGTCCATGGCACTCAAGATGTGGTCCCAAAGAAGTTCTGCAGTATAAGCCCTCCGTAAAGGCAAGACAAGCAATCCACTCCTTTGTGTCCATCCTGTCAATACATTTATACTTTGTGGGCTGGTAGGAGGAGCCAGCCTCCTTACGTATTAAATCAACAACTCGTCATTGTGGATTTTGTCAATACGCCACCTTTTCACAGGGACCATGAAGCGTCTGAATGAAATACGAGGATCTGACATAGCAGCGGAGGCCAGTCACCGTACATCACTCTGACACGAGCAAATCAAACTGAGAGGAAGTTATCAATCAGCCTGTTGGTTATAAGAGACTAGATTCAGATCTTCTTGGCACTTGGCAAGGTCTTTTTCTTTTACATTAATTGCTTCTTTAAATAAATATGTGAGAGTGTATTAGTCTGGGGGAAGATAGAGGAAAGTAAATTGATCCAGTCTCTAAGTGCACCGCAGTCTGAGATGAGTTCCTCAGTCTTGAGTTCGGGATGGACTTGGAGCTGAAGGAACATTCATCACTGGGAACAAGACGAACACCCAACGTCTTCCAGGTCACTGTCGTCCATTCAGTCCATCAATGCAATCACCTCTCATAACTCTGCCAGAGGAGCCTGCGATGTGCTTGTGCAGTGTTAGGGAAATGACCCGGCTGGCACCTTCTATATTTGGCTCTTGAAGGTCTCATAACTTCAAATGTGACTTTGGAACCTTGCATCCAAAGACCCTTTTTCCCAACAAACACATCGGTTAAGTCACTGATGATTCATTACTCAGCAGGCAAAGGATCCAGTGAAGAAACGGCTCGTAAAATCAGGGGCGAGTTAATCCAAAGGTTTTTGAGGTGTTACATCGCTGATTTGTATATTAAGATTAAAAACTGAAAAAAAAAATCACAAAACTTGAGTGAAGTAAACAAATGACATTGTTCACGGAAAAACACATTTACACCCAAAAGGTTCCTACTTTATCTTCCCTTGATTGACTCTTTGTGAGTTTTATAATTGAGGATTCCACTCATAATCTTGAAGCTTACCAGGGTTTGGCTCAATCGAACATTTGAGAAATGCTGAGAACTTGTGAGTCTGTATGTGACTTTCATTTCTCGAGTGGTCCTGAAAACTGATCTTTTCTTTTAGTGAAGCTCAACTTTATACTGACATGCCTGAGAAGATCAGGCTAACAGAATGAATGGCTGCTTTTAAATCACATCTGAGGAGTCACTTTTATAGACCTGCAATAACGTGATGCTGTTTCATATATTGCAGCTAATTAAATTTATTTTGTGAGCTTCTAGAGAACTTATTCCATATTCTCAATCTACATTTTTCATGCCGTGTTATTTTATTGTTTATCATTGTTATTTTATACACTTCACAAGACGTGTCGTTGTAATTTTATCTTAATTGATTTTGGTTTACTCTGTCAGCCCATGTTACTTCACATTCTATTATTCTGTCTTATGTGTTCTATTGATTATTGTTATTGTTCTTTCTTAGAATTGCTATTGATGTATGATTATTGCTGATGTTCTTGTGAAGGCACGTTCCGAACTTTGAACTATAAAACTAAATAAAGATATTTCCCTCAGTTTTCAATGCCACTTAATCAAAATCAAGGTCTCGGGGTTCTGGAGCTAATCCTAACAAATAAGTAAAGGTATGAAACATCCTGGAGAGGTTGCGAGTCCATCACAATTCACACATTCATGTTTATGAATTGTAAGAGGACACAGGAGGATCCTAACCTTCTCATTATTAAGAGTGAGATCTCATTTCTAGCGGGTACACGCGTGGATGTTTGGGAAAGATGAGTGAAGGTTTACTTGATTTGTGAGTTTGGGATGTTACTAAACAAGCAAGGTGTTCAATTGTAAATTATGAATTGGACTTTCATTCATCCTGCAGAACAACAATCAGCACACCAACTGAATAATCCCAGTGGAGCAACTCAGTGGCTTAAAGTATTGGCTTGGCTTCTACAGTTGTAGTAGTAGTAAATGTAGTAGTAGTAGTAGTAGTAGTAGTAGTAGTGCAAATCCCAATAAAACAATGTGATACATTGTTTGCTCAAAGGCCCTGAAATTCCTTTAAACTGCAGTTTATTCCCAAATTCTAAAACATCTTGACAAAGAGCTAAATCAGATCACAGCTACTGTTGCTATAAATAAAAAAAATAAAAAAAAGAATATTATGGATGATTTGGATGCCAGCAGATGTTTCTTTCCTTCATAGTATTACTAATGTGAGAGGTCAAGGTCAAAGCATTTTACAGAAAAAGGTCAAATTAAGTGTGGACACAGTGTGCGGCCACGTACTCAGTATGTCATTGATCGGTCTGTAAACTGGTGGCTGTGACGAATTTGTTGTAGTCTATGTAAGGGTAAAAACAGACCAAATTAATAACTCGGGGAAGGTGAGGCGTAACTGCGGCAGAGTCCTCCCGGTTAATCTGCTGAACACTAGATGGAGCAATTGCATTGACATCCATAGGCGGGCTGCTGAGAGAGCTCACAACACTGGAGCGCACATCTGTTTAGTTAGAATGAGAAGAACGAAAGCGCGCACAGAGCTGACATCACGATAAATCTTTCAATTCAGTCACCACTGAAACCAATATAGCTTTATATGCACACACACACACACACACACCCACACACACCACACACACACACACACACACACACACACACACACACACACACACACACACACACACACACACACACACACACACACACACACACACACACACACACACACACACACACACACACACGCACACACCACACACGCACACACGCACACACACACGCAAATGTATTATTTGCCGGGCAGGAAGTATGTTTCCTCTCAGAGATCGTGGATGTCTATATTAATGAAGCTGCAGCTGCAGACATCTACAATCAGGCTGGAAGACCGTCAAGTTAACCACATGCAGCGCGAATTACACCGGAAATAAATAGATGGAACCTCCAACTTAAACTTGCATTTCTATACGGTGCGGCTGATTCCACAGTCGTCATTTGTGGTGTTGTTGTTTGATGCTGTGGCAATACTTTCATGAGGCCTCAATGCAAAAGAAAAAGACTGAGGTATGAGCAGTAGAGCAGTGATTAGTGGTGAGCACTTTCGCCTCACAGCGAGAAGGTCATGGGTTCAAATACCGTCTCGCTGTGTGTGGCTGGGTTTCTTCTCCCACAGTATAAGAACATGCATGTGACGGTCCAGGGTGAACAATGCCGTCACCCACAGTAAACTGGGATTGGCTGAAGTGCCTGCTGCCCTGCAGGATAAAGTAGTAACGGAGATGGATGGATGGACTCAAGTACTTCAAAATCAACAGTGAGGTAGTTTGGGTATTACAATAAAACTAGCACAAAAACAATATTTATGAGGTGCCCCGAAGGGCAATTAAAATAGCTTTTTGATTTTCACTTGAAAAGAAAAAACATCTGGTTTTATTTTTCTCCAAGGTGTGGCTCAATGAAAGTTTTGTTGAACAGTTTTTTTCAAAGCCATATAATCTGGAGCTGTAAAAAGTTTCAATTAATAATATTTCTTGAGAGTAAATAAAACCAGAAACACAAAACAGATTGTGCTGCACTTAGACGGGGAAATCATTACATATAAAGCACACTTGCTTTTTATCATCTTTGGGGGGGGGCAAGTGCGCGTAATGATTTCCCCTTTGCCACACTCCTGTTAATCCTATAACGCACTTTATTGCACTTTGCACTATTTGGGGGGTATTTTTGCACTTTTGAAAATAGAATCAAAAAGATGTGGCCCATCCAACAAGTTTGACCTCTCACTGATCCAACCGCTCTCCGACCAGCTAACACTAAACAAAACAAACACAAATACACAACAAACTTGCTCCTTGATATAAAGAATGGCAATCTAGATGAAACAGTGGTTGCAATAAGCATATTTTCAGAAGAGAACAAAGCTCAGTACTGTAGATGGCCACTTCTCCAATATCCCCCAAAAAATCAATAGGTAAAAATCCTTATTTTCCGTAATCAATTGGATCAAAATCCTTACCTTATCATTTCTAAGGTTGACAACGTTTTATCCATTACTTGATATTTGGTCTATATTTTGATACAATATATATATATATATAATTTTTTTTATTTTTTTATTTTTTGATCTGGCTGACATCTATATTTTATTGTATAATTTTCTGAGTATAGATCCAGCCAGGAAAGTTTGGGATCCAATGTGTTTAGAGACAATGTTTTCAATAAGAATTGTTGACCTTTTCCCAGAATGTTTTCATTTTCCTACACACAATGACGCACTGTTCCTTTACCTTATGTACACTTAGTCCATGTTTATTGTGATTGTTGGTGTGCTTTGTCTCCCGTGTGGCTCTGAGCGGGCCTCGCGGGGCTGCTGTCAGGACGCGGCGGGGTTTTATTGCGACACGCGGCAGCAGGAAGCGCGTGGAGCTGTGCGCGCGCTGGCTGTTCCGCTGGTCGGAAAGCTAGCGGGGAGGGACGGACCGAGGGAGGAGGGAGGCTCGTAGAAAATCTGACACGCCAGCTCCGGCAGAGCAGCTGCAGCCAGGCAATTACAGCAAAGACGTATCCAGAGAGGGAGGATACCGAAACTAATCAAAAGGGCCGTGCAGGAACCGAACCATCAATCGGCTTTTACGAGTGACGGCGATCAATCAGGCGGCGGTTAACCTTCGGAGAGAAACGCGGAAGTGTAACTCACCGTCAAGGCTTTTTTTTTTTTTTTTTCTCTTTTTTTGACTTATTATCGGTGACAACATGGCTGAATGTAACATTAGCATCGACAAGAATAAACTACCTGGAGTCAAAGAGGGTAACGTCTATGACATATTTCCCCCACTCAATGTGAAGCGAGCTAGCTTGTGAGGCAGGACTCGTGTCCACCGAGGCGACACTACGGAGGCGAACGTTAACCGGCTGACCGCAGGTGTTTGGTCTCATTGTGCTCTTCCTCTCCCGGTCACCGCGGCTCCGGCGGCTTGTAGCTCGGCGTGCTAGTGGATGCTAATGCTTGAAGTGGCAGCCGAGGCTGGAGTCAGAAAGTCGGCGTTAATTAAGACTCCGTCGGGGTGCAGGTGTCTGATTTGGTGTCGCCGCTCGAGCGACTAATGTTTGTTGTGCACGTCGACGCACGTGCTGGTTGTGTTTTCTCCGTGTGTAGCGAGACATTTGTGTGACAATAAGCTGACTTGATTTACGGGTCAAATGGGATGCGTTGGCTTTGCACAGTGAATTGGGGTACCAGTGGTGAGAAACTGCAGCGTTCACAAGTCAGGTGGCGTTTAGCTTTAGCGTCACATGGCGGCTTCTGCCTGTTTTTTTTTGTTTTTAGGGGGAGAGTTGCTGTTGTTCGTTTATACGTTCATGAAGTCCACTGTCTGGGACGATATATAGATTTTCCCTGGCTCACCAGCCACCTCCCACTTCACCCCCAAAGACCCCTCAGTCTGCCTGTGTCTGCTGCTTTTCAGAGATCACACCGAAACAGAACCGAGCTTGGACAAGACGCTGTGTAGTGGACGTCACGTGACCCGTCCTGCTTGTGTGAAGCAGCTGCTCGGCAGGAATGCTTGTTATTCTGGTCAGAGAATGGAAGAAACCTGCAGGTCCACTGCTGGTCTGCAGAGTTTCAGCCCCTTCCTTATTGTGTTTGGGGAAAATAGCAAACAGCTTAGCTTCCAAATCTTATTGCACTATAATATATAAATGGGGTTACATTTGGTATTCTTTCAACTCGCACCCCAAATATAAATATTGAAACTCGCCTCTTCTGATAATTCCCATTTTGCCCCAGTGTTACTGTTACCCTGCTTTAATGAAGGTGTGAATTACCAAAAGCTATAAATCCTACCATCACTTGTTGCTCATTGTAAATCATTGTGTTGCCTTACACAAGCTTTATTGGCATCTGTCACAAAAACCCTGATTGTTCGAAGACTTGAAGCCCACTATGTGCAACGCTATACCAGGCTCTATAAAACTTGTTTCTTGGCTAAGAAGATTAAGCATATGGTTGAAAAATGCTCCCTCTTAATCAAATCCCAAACAGGCCTCAATCAGTGTGGGGCTTTGTGGAAATCTCTTTCTCATCTTTGAGCATCTGTTTGTCCCAGCCATTCCGTTCAGCATCTATTAAAAACACAACAATGTGAACATCGGAGTGTTTGTAATTGTAGCAGATAATTTCCTCTGATGTACACACAGACTCGGTCTCTGGTTATTAATATTGGATGTGTGTTCGTTGTCAGAGAAGATAATGGGCTGTGGGGCGACTGGAATGTGGATATCCTAGGAAAAGATAAGGAGATGATGGATTACTTGACTTTTTCATGAGATTAATATGAACATTATGACGGAATACATGGTGTTCTTCCTATGCGTCACATCACAGAAACCAGGTGTATTTTTTTCTCTCCAAAAAACCCTTTTAACAGCCCACCTTCTAAACAGATGAATTCATGGCTTAATGTTCTGTTTCTGTCTTGGATGTTGTGGCGTTTACTCAAGGTTTTTGAAACAAACATTTCGATTGCTGGTTTTTTCGAGGCCTTTAGCTGAAGCTCATTAGTCCATGTTGACAAAACAGTGCATCCACACACCCACACTTGGTGAAGGTTGTGAGAAAGGTCTTAGATGTTGCTCTAAGCTCTCCTACACAGGAAATGGTCTTTGACTGACGATGAGCTTAGGAGTTGGATGACTTGAATGCATGCATGTTGGGGTTTTATGAAAACCCTCTACAGTAGTCTGCACAGTAGTTTCCAGGATGAGTATTTCACCAACATTAGTAATGCTGAAACCACATTTGGAAAGATTTGTTGCAGTTTTGTTTTGTTATGCAGATTTCTCACTTTAAGAGCCAGTATTTTGGATGATCCCTCATGTGAAGATGATTGTTACTGCATCAGTTTTTGATCTGTGGACAAATAATGTCCGGTATTGCTTGAGGAATTTTTAATATGAATATTTATAGCTGCGATTCACAACCTTTTTCCCCCAGAGCCCCTCTATTTGGGCTATAAAACACACTGTGGATCAGATCTCCGATTTGCCAAAACATTATAAAGAAGGAAAACACTTAGTGATCGCACGAGCTTTCCCAGGTCTGCTCTGATCTATTGCCGAGTTCGTAGTGTGTTAGGTTCATGTGCCACGGTTTTGATCGAATGATAACCTAATTTAAATTACACCATTTAGCACATGTGAATATTTACACAAATAGTATACATACCCATAAACGGTAAACTGTCAAGACACATTCAAATGACATACACATATATTTTCATGCACAGTTCACTCGTCTCACTTCCCTAAAGCTCCTCGCCACCCTAAGTATAAGCTCAAAAGGCAGAACTTTTTTCTGACACCTAAATTTTGACTAAGTCATGATCAGTTTGATTTCATACCAATGCTGACAACTACACCACTTGCCAGATGGCCAAAACTTTTATTTGATTGATAGAGCCTGTGTGGCGTGGTTGGTTTATTTGACTAACACTTCATAGATCTATATTTATTAATTCATCTCATAATCCAAATCTATATCTCACAATGTTGTCACTAACAGTGTGTTACTAGTTGGTTTTTTTTTTTCTATCGCTCGTGGTTATCGCATTTAATTGAGCTTTCTGTCGCTTACGGTGGGTTTTAAAATAATTTTACTGCTCCTCAGTGTGCGTCATCAGAGCAAGAAGTGAAACATAGAAATGTTATAAATAATCAAAATAGCACACGTGAAACCTCAGCAGAGCTGAACGATTATGCTTGAACGATTAACCATCCACTGTTGATAATTAGTGAACATTTAATAAAGACCCCCTTCAAACTCTTTCTTTTTAAATGAAGGTGTTTCTCTGTTCTATTTTCCCCAGTGTGCCGAGACTTTGCTGTACTGGAGGACCACTGTCTGGCCTACAACCTCCAGGAGCAAGAAAGTAAGACACTATAGGGTTTACTGAATTCTTTTCTTTTTTCATTTCCACACTATGGGAAACCGAAAAGCTCTACTTGCTTCAACAAGTAATATTTACGGTCTTGTCTGATGTGTAATTGGCTTCAGTGAGACAAAGACATGGCTGCTTTTGATGAGTCAGTATTAGAATGGAAAAAAAAAAACATGATCCTCAAAAACAAGATGAATAATGTTCAATGAAGTATCAGGGAGATTTGGGTCCAAACCTGTAGAAGAAATTATGAGATAGATGCATTATTAATTCCGAGGGAAATTCGAGAAACAATAGAAACAAATGTCATATGTTCCGTGTAACCACATTTAAAGTTTCTGAAGGTGTCAATTTTGAAGAGCACAGTATGTTGCGTGTGCATCACCTTTTACAAGCATTGGAAGAGAATACATTTCAATAGCGAGCCAAAATCTTTGATGCGAGAATATGTCTGTTTGGGCAAATGCAATAATATACAATATATATTCTTTTATCCAAGCTCTTTGGTAAATCTTTTTTTTTTTTGGTCTTCCTTTCTTTGACTATTTTTGTTTCATCTGTTGCCGCCTCACACCTGGGTGTCATTGTTGTGCAGTTGTAGCACAATGATAGTTTGATTGAGAAAAAAAAAAAAAAAAGACACATTCAACTGGCACTCTATGTTCCATGTGCTCTTAAAATGTGTTAAATTGCAGCATGACCAAACTCGGTTACATCCCGTTTCCGTCACACAGTCAGAGTACATGGTGCAGAATGCAGTCGTGTGTCGGCACAGGTCCATGGCAGGGTGCAGTGGACTGGTGCATGTTTGGCTATGTTTGTTCCTGCTCGCCCCAAGATCATGAGAAATTAGCTACATGTTTTTCACAGGATTCATAAAAACACTGTGGAGGCTTGCTAATAGAGGGTGTAGAGGTTGCAGTAGTTTTTATTTTCTTTGAGATATAGATGTGAAATCTCAGGAAGGTGATCTCTGGTTCAAATTGGTTTTTCTCCCATCAGAATCTTCTTTCGGTTAAGTGAGCCACAGGTCAAGATTTATTCTGTTGTTTCCCGTTCAAAAGACATTTTCTAAAAGAGGTCCAGGGGGAAGAAGGAAAAGAAAAAACTAGCCACCATTTTACCATACACAAATGACCACCGACTACCAAACCTGATTTTTTATTTTTTTTTAAAGAGGTCAGCAGAATGAGTACTTGGGCAGTTGTTTCTGGGTTTTCTACATGTGCTATTTCATATCTTCATTGAGGGTTGTGTTTCACAACAAGCTCTGCAAGATAAAGGCCAGATGTCACACAGCCCATCCTAAATGCAGATTAACCATAATTAATGTGCCTTTTGCCGAGCCTGTTCTGCTGTCATTGACCCTTTTAAAGCTTTGGTGACCTGTAACTAAGGCTCATGCTTTGTTGCTCTTTTGTTGCAACAGACACTGATCTAATTTGGCTTGGAAAATGTTTATTTCACATTTGACCCTGGAGGTCAGAAAGAAGAGGGCTGTCTGATGGAGCTTGATAGTCCTCTGACAATGTGCAGTCTTTGTTCTCATATATTTGAAAGAAAACACAAACAGATGGTCATCCTCCAAAAGGCTTTTACCATATCTTTCAAATTTATACAGCGGTACAGCTGGGTTTTATTTCCATTCAAAATGTTGTCCCTTCACAGATGTGGTATCTAAAAGTAATAAACGTTTCTTATGGCTGCATCAGCACTCTGCATATTTTGTGCCTGGAATGTGTTTTCTACATTTCAAGGAAGTTTTCCTCTCGTTTGTCTGAGATTCAGATAAGTTGGCTCTCACCCTAAATCCCCTCTTTCTGGATGACGTAAGACCTCTGCGGTTAACTTCGTTGAATGAACATATATCAGAATGTCCTGTCGTGAGTTTTTTTTTGTTTATTTCCTCTTGAAAGATGAATCAATTTGTCTTGCTGAAAAACATGGCAATGGATGAATGATAGTCCTATCCCGGTCTGTGACATCAGTAAGGACTTCAGATATTTTTTGTGAGATGTTATACACTTTAACAGTTGATCATGGCGTCACCCCCCCCCCCCCCCCCAAAAAAAAATCAATGTCGGGCTCTTGACTTTTCTTAACAAGTTTACACAGCTGTCATTCGGTTTCCTTTTTCAATTCCACCGATCAGAAGCCGAAATTGCCAAATGCAATTTGGTTCTTTTCACACGAAAGCTGCCAACAGATCAATAGCTGGGTGAAACAGAACTGAGTGAGTGATGCTCTCCATGCTTACGAAGTGCTTGGAGTGCGTCAGCAGGTGGAATTTATCATCTGTTATGGCCCGTATGGTGCCGTCACACAACCTTGGAACGACACTTCAGCAGCCAACATTCATTTCTCAGTGACTAGGAGTGCTCTCAGTTCAATACCAGAGACTGAGGCGTCTGAGTCATCAATGTTTGTTTTTCACTGCGGACACTCGCAACACTACAAGTTCCCAAAGAGGCAAACATCAAAACAGTGTAGATCTGTAAGAGCTCCGTGCTTGGTCATATATCTCATTCTCCATCAATACCACAGTCTAGCCAGCTGACCTAGTACTCTGGTTTGTGTGTCCACAGTTGAAAAAGCAGTGTTTGTGTTTGCATCTACAGTTGAAAGCCACTTGGCGTCCAACGTCCATAAGAGCCGTCTGGTGCAGAACGACTTGCAGGTGGCCAAAAAGCTGCAGGAGGAGGAGGATGAGAGGGCGAAGATCCAAAACCAGAAACAACACGGTGACATGTGGGTGTCTCACGTACAACAACATACTCTACACACTCACCAGTGTCAGAAAGGAATGGAAACTAAAGTCCAAAACTCCAGCAACGAGAAATTGGAGTGCCAAGACTCACTTTTGACATGACATTGTTATGACAAGAGTACTTAGATATGTTATCTCATTTATATTCTATTCATTTTTTTCTCACTTGTATTCAGAATCTTTCAATTTGATCATTTTATTATTAATTAGAATAAGTGTGCTTTAACCCATTTAAAGATTTTGTGAACTAGACTAGATATTCTGCATCAATACCTGTTCGGTATTTGTTACTTTGATGGTGGCATCTGTTTCAGATTACTGTAATACCATTAAGTTACTCTAGACCCCTTAACCCTGGATTTATGCTTTGGCAGTGTATTGTAATGGCATGTGACTACTCCCGTTATTGATTAACGCCGACAGGGATGTCTTACAGAGCAGTTCAAGTCTTTTAATGTTGTAAATTGTTAGTTTATTCTGGTGTTATCAGAGTGAAATGCATTTGTACTTATAATTTAATTTGAAAGGATTGAAAATATATAACCTATGACTTGGAAAGAGATTAGCCAATGTTTTTCTGGAAAACATTTAGAGAGAGACCAGATGCTCTCATTGATGCAGGCAGGGCAGCACTCCACGTCTTGCTGAGAGAGCACACTCCTTCCATCCTGCACTTGCCAGGGTCATCTCATGTACACAAATTATCATAAGACTAAGACTGAACAATCAGAAACAATGTAATACACCATCACGTGTTTACCAGTGTTGCTCTTTAAGATGGTGCACTTGCCTTTTTTTTTTTTTTTGCCAGCTTGACTTATCCCGAGCTGGTAACGGCTTAAATCAAATGCAGGTGAAGTGCAGGGACAATAAGCTGTCACGTTTATCAGTGCTGTCAGTAAAATATTACATTAAACGCAAAGAAAAAAATGTCTTTCCATACCAGCCCTCAGGGCAGATGGTGTTTTTGTTCAAATCGTGACGCTAAAAGATGACTGAGCCAAGACAAGCTGTTCAGATCGTCATCACGATAGACGAAGATATTCTGCTTCTGCCTCAGGCACACTCATTGTGTCATACAACATATTGTCAGGGCAGGGCTCTGAAGTGCTCACATTCTCCACATTTTTTTCCCCAAAGTGATTTGTTTTTCATAGCATGTTATTTGCTGGACAGTTGTGCTCATTCATTTTTTGTATTTCATGAAATGCTTGCGAAAAATCAATATTTAAAACATGTTGAGATGATGTGAAATAACAGCGAGGTGACGGCAGAACCATCCATGGCAAAACACTTGCAATTATAGATTTAACCATTTTGAAAAACCCTTTACGCTCTTTTTATTTACTCATATACATTATCTGTCCTTATTACATGTTTACGATTGTTCTAAAGTCAGTCATTTGCCTGTTAAAAAGTAAAAAAAAAAAAAAAAAGATGAAAATGTGAATTCAAAATGTTTAAGTTATGCTGGTTTTTAACGTTCTCTTCATGGCCATACTTTTCCACGTGTACGGATCGTCACACATGCCCCTGTGGGAACCTCAGTGAGCGACAAGACAATGAGATCGCCCAGGAGATTCAGGAAGAACTGGTCCGACAGGCAGAACAGCAGCAGCAGCAAGAAGAAAAGGATGCGGTAAGAAACTCGCAGTCGCACATTTCTGCCCAGCCAAGTGCATCGCCAACTACATCTGCCTGTTGGTGTCGTGATTCTACTGTTGGTGTCCTGAAATTGGCACTTCATAGATCTAATGTTTACAGATGCAACAGCATGCTACTAAACAAGCCAGTTCTGAGATTAACGGTCACCTTGCTGCAGTTTGCTTTCATTGTTGTATCCATTTTTCGTTTTAGTAGTTTAACATATCCCGTTTCTTACGTTGACGTCATATATTGGGCTTTCTTTAATACAGAAACCGAGAGCTCTTCAGCTTTTCTGTAGTGACTCTATAATGTGATGGAATCATTAGTATTTTCACTTTTGTTTCACAGTTGACAAAATTTTACAGTTCAAGGTGACAAAAATAGAATGCTTAGAAATGTAGTCTAGTCCCATCACGTTAACCTGCCTACTGCCTTTCAATTCAGTTGATTATAGTTTTATCTTCCAGCATCCAGTCGAGGCTTGATGAATGAATATAAAGTCACACAGAAAAGTTGAATGCAGTACACGTTGTACAGCTCCAGGCAGATTTTATTTGTTGCAGGAAGGACATAAATGTGTTTAATTGTGGAGATTGCAGATCTCTGCTGTAACATTAAAGGACCAGTAATGTGAGGATATTGAAGATGCTACTGCTTATTTCTTGCTCAGTCTTGAAGGCCTAATGGGACTTTGTAGTTCAAACATGTACTAATTGGCCTGAGTGGGGTTTTGCAGCATTTGGTTGTTTTGATTTTTCCAAGTCATCAAGGAATGATGAATCTCAATATTGTGACTTCTGCATATTCATGCCGGAGTTCTCTCTTGCGTTATATTTGTTTGTAGGCCATCGCTCGTAAGCTCCAGGAGAAGGAGATGAAAGAGGAAAGGAGGAGACAGAAGCAGATGGAAACAAACTTTGATGAGGATTACTTCGAGGATCATGGTGGTAAGAAGAGAGTAACATAAGCTCATGTTGCAGTGTTTGTGTGTTGACCATTTGAAATGAACATAGATTCATCTTGAGCATTGTATCCTGGAAGGAAGGGGCAACTGTTCCCACTGATATCACTGCCATTGAAAAGCAACCACTGTAAATTGGTTCAATTTCACCTCTGATCTTAGTAGAATTTCTTGTTGAATTCCAATGTTTAGATTGGAAACTAATAGAAAAGGCATACACTAGGTCAATCTTCACTGATGTATTCATTTTAGGGTTCAGTCATATACATTTTAATTGCAATTGTCTTTTCATAATTTTATATTCCTTTCACATTAATTGCTTTTCTAATGAATCCATTTAGTCAAATTTTTTTTAACAAAATTAAGGAATATTTGCCCATGTATGTTTTAGTCCAAACTAATTGTTAATATGTTGTTTAAGTAAAGTAATCCAAAGATGGTTACCTCCTGATCTGGGAGCTTAACCAACAAAACAATGGGTTTCGTGTGACAAGTGTTTACTTTGTCAGCGTCCTTTCAGGAAAAATGTACTGAGGTGCAAACAGATAGTGGTCTGCCTCCGACTGTGAGCTGCATTTTGAGCTGCTGCCAAATGCATCGCTTAGAGGAAGTCCAGCTTAAATAACTTCGGTGGTGTCTAACTTCCCCTTTACACAAGTTGCAATTTTCTTGTGAAAATGTCATCGCCACAGCCGTCTGAAAAATTAAAATTGTGTGACATGGCATTTGTGTTATTTTCACACTGAAACTGGGTCTTTTAAGAAGATGTTTGAAACAAGCCAGTGTTATTTCACATAAACAGCCAACCCGGGTTGAAATCACAAGAGATGTTCCCTCATTCCCTGTCTCAAACAAACACACCCCACATTGTCTGCTGTGCACGTTGATTGTATAACGGAACACAGAGAGGTGAACACAGGTATGGTCATGGTAGCTTACAAGCAATGGCTTTCTCCCTGTGGATCAGCAGAAGCTCCTTTGTCTCTGCAGCTCACTGGTTATAGACCATTTTTGCTGAATTTTCAACAATCTAATCACCCCTTGGTGGTTGTCTCAGTTGACAATGGTTGCGTGTGCATTATATTGATGGTTTGGCAACAGAATTGAGCCAGCTCAACATTTGCCATTTCTGTTCACACAGCTGCAGATGAGAATATGACCCGATTAAAAACCTTTGATGTTTAACTGGTCGCACTCCAAATGCCCACACATTCACCCTAACCCTGCAGTCACTGAGGTTAAGATTAGTATTTTGTGCTGTGAAAACTGCTTTAGAAGCCAGGGTGGTCTTCTTTCTCCATACCTGGAGCAGTAGGATGTTTAGATCAGTGAGGGTACCGGTGCCATGAAGGGACAAAAAGGCTATTCTGTAAGTGGATAAGGCCACGTGTACTGTGCCTGGTTGACATTTCAACGTCAAAACCATACCATTAATTCAAGCACCCCAAATGTTGACTCATTATGCTGGTATTTCAACATGCCACTGTTAAAGCTGGCCACCCTTGTTTGTCATACCTCTACATTGAAAAGTCTTGTTGTTTCTTAGTTTTAGTCACTGATTACACCCCTGCATGATTCATCCAAATGGAGGCTGCAAGACACACATTGACTCATTTAATCTTCCTCTTTGATTTCACTTCAAGCAATATGTGTGGGAGACTAATCTGAAGATCAGAGCGGATGCTGCATGCTACCATCTTTATATGATGAAGAGAAATGCAGGTTCAGTGCAGGTCCTCTCTAGAAATGGAAAATATAGTGACAATCTTTGAATACAGTTGTGGTTCTTGAACAAGGGTGTGACTTTCAGTGTTGCAGGCAAGGATATTTCCCTTTAAGCTTTTTTCCTGCAGCTGCCTTTTCTTGCTGATTCAAATCTGGCAGATTGCCTTTTCCTTCTTATCCCAGGACTTTTTTGTATTTATATATATATTCCCTCTTTATGGCAAACTCTACCTCAATAATGTCACTCTTATATGACAAGCTGAGAAGACAAATACATTTTAGTTAACAACAAAAAAAAAGGCATAAACTGATTGTTTTTAAAACTCTGTGGTGGTCCACAAAATTTACGTTGGTGTAGTATCGAGCGTCGGTCTCTGTTGTGTGTGGCTTTTATGTTTTTTGTCATAACCTGAAGCTTGTATTTGCGATTACATTCAGATAGTGTTTTGAGCGTGAACGGCTCTGTGCACAGGCAGACACTGTCTTGTTGACAGAAACTGGATTGTGTGAGTGTCAACAGTAGTGAGTATCTGTCTTGTTGTGTTGACCACAAGTCATGCAGGTGCTTTGCCACTTGGTAGCGGATGCCATTTTCAGGCTCTTTCCTCATCAGACTCTCAGAATCAAGAAGCTAAGGACTGCTCTCTCAATTTGTTTTCATTAGATAGACACAAACTATCACAGGACCATGATGGCATAACCTGTGTCTGTCTGACTGATGGTGAAACAAAAATAATAAGGGTGCAACAAGTATTTTTCAAAGCGAATTGACAAAAAAGTGCCGACTTTGAATTTATTCAGTCTGAGCAAGTACCTGTCAAAGTGTGTTTGTACATGCCTGTTTTGCAAAGTTTGAACTTGAGTAGATGTGAAGCAGCTGGTTAGATCACAAATTCCATTGAACTGACTGGCCTGTGCTTTGTGTGTCCTCATTTGTTCATTTTCACTCACTTGTATTCATTTGAATCTGAGGCACGCCAGCTCCCATCAGACCGGTTTTGTTACAGATGAACGTGTTGTTCTGTGTCAACAGTTTTCTTTCTCACTTTAGAGGACCATCACACTCTGACATATTTGTTTTGTTGATGTAATTTGCCACACATTTGTATCCTAGTGTGCCCAACCACACACAGTGTTTAAAGATACCATGGTATATACCAACTGTACATCGTGTCACGTGGTTTACATATGTCACACTGCTATTAACACCCTTCGTTTCAGTTCACATCTTAAAGACTCCACGAAATGATGTGATAAGAAACGTGTAAATGTGTAAAAAAAAAAAAATTAGTCATAGAGCAAGTGATAAAAGAATATTTAGCATATATATATATATACACACAAGATAACAAAAAAAAGTATTTTAGTTCTTGAGGTCTTTAACTTCAATTGTCTCGCAGTGTCAACAAGTTCTCTGCACATTTTTGGTATGTCTAACATCTTTGCCTTACATTGGTATCATGAACTTGTCTTTTTATCATCACAAATGTCTAACCCTGCATTTACTAACCATCACAGCTTTTGTCATTCATGTCTGAGTTGTTGGTTTTCATGTTTCTGTTCTCATCGGTCTTTTTCATCATTTCCTTCACTGTCCTGGTTAGCTGCAAGACGACCGCTTGACTTGGACGAACACTCGCATCATAAATCAAGTTCCTCACTTACTCCTACGGGCCCTCAGTATGATCACTCTCCTGAACGAAGTTCAACAGAGCCCAAAAAGAGCAGACATCCAAAACTGGACTCAGCATCACCCCATAGCCGCTCTAGATACCCAGAGCACCACCGAGTGGCAGAAGGAGGGCATAGCAGGCATACAGATCCATATTCAGAGCATCCGGTGACTTCCAGAGGAAAACACAGGGATGCATATCCTGACTATGAGTCTGCACAGATGGGCAGAGCCAGGGGCCCAAGTTGGGAAGACGCAGAGAGAGTGGTGAGACAAAAGGAGAGACCAGCTAGATCACCTCCGGTGCAGATGGAAAGAGACATGGTGTGGGATAGGGACAGGGACAGGCACCATGATAGAGGCAGAGACTATGAATGGGACAGGCACAAGAGAAGAGACAAGGAGCAGGACCGATGGGCAGGGAGGGAAAGAGAAAGATCTAGTGACCGGGGACAGAGTGTGGATAGACGAGAGAGAGACCGAATGAGACAAAAAGATAAAGATCGACATCGAGTGAGAACCAGGAGCAGAGATGGAGGACTTGCGGATGACTATCGAGATCTGGTACCTGGCAGGGAAAGACTCAAAAAATCCAGAGCCTCCTGGGAGGAGGAAGAGGATGATGAGAGAGGGAGAAAGGCCAGGGGTCGACAACGTGTCCACTCCGGCCCTGAGGAGGTGTTTGGCGAATTCCCGAATGACGGAGGAAGAGGAGAGTCCTACGACCCCCGGCAGGGGGAGGGTCCCAGCAGGGAACGCAGTCATAGTCACCTCAGCGGAGAGACAGGTACCACCCAGAGACCCCTTCTGGGCTCTGTGGGGGCGTTTGTGTGGTGTGCTGGAGCTAACCTTTCTAACTTTGGCTGACTGGTGGTGGGTTGAGTTAACACTGATCACTAATGAAGGTCTGAAGACTTTAGTCATCACTGACAATTGGTGTGATCTGCTTGATCTGTTTGATTGTGAGAAATGAACTGAACTGTTGCTTTCATGCTGTGGTGGTTTGCTCATTGTCCTGTAATCTTGATTGTACATTAAGCAAAATAATGATTTTTCCTGTGATTGAAGAGTTTGCTGTGACTTTTGTAGTAGACTAGCTTTTTGGCTTTTGATCAGCTGAAATGTTTTATTCACTAAGGGCTTCAGAGCTGGTCATCTTAAGTCCAGAAGCAGCTCTTTACCATTAAAATCATGTTGGTCTCTTTCCAATAACCTGTTCAAGCGATGAAAACACTGGAAAACACCAGTAAAGATGCTCTGCAGCCCTTTTAGTTGCTTTGTGACTCCAGCAATGTCTATTAATGCATCGGTTTATATATTCACAATTGTTATAGTTGCACATACACATTTTGATCAATACTTCATAACCACATGATTTATCAAGAAAATTTGAAATCTTAAATGATATACACATTTTCTTTATTTTTTTACTCTTGATCAATCTCACAATCTAAAGTCATCACTCTTATGTTCTAAGAAAATGTGAAAGGGCTGTTTCATAATTAAATTTTTTTTTAACAATATTTCATAAATACATTGATTGTTTTACTTCTATTATCAACTTGCTGTCCTAATGTGTTGCTGATGTAATGTGGTCCCATCTCCAGGCCGTATCGTGCACCGAGGGAGTGGAGCTGTCATAGCAGAAACAGAGTACGGACTGGATGAAGCCACCAAGGAGATGAAAAAGCTTGACGTTCGCGATCAGGAGGTAATAGACATGGAAGTCGCCAGAAAACTGCAAGAGGAGGAACTCAAGGTGAGAATCAACGGTCTTAATTTGAATGGTATTTTAGATTTATGATTTGTGACTTACAAGAATAACATGTATGGCTGCGTGTGTTGTAAAGTGAAAGGAGGAGTGAAACACACTGTGGACAATGATTTATCTCACCACAGTTGATCCTACTGAAGTTGGCAAAGAGCAGGTATTGAACTGTGATGTGTGTAAGGTTCTTTTTTTGGAGGGGTTAATTGTTCTTTCACAGTTATTTTTTTCAAATTTTCTCTTTTTAATACTTAATTATTCTTCCCTTCTGTTCAGATTTTCCTTTAATTCCTAAAGTACTTGGTTATCAAATGCGATGAAGTGAAGGATTTTGTTGCTTTCCATTACAGCAAAAAACTTCTGTATCTCCACTGAGTACAGAGTGAACTAGAACAGCCACTCGGCAGAGCGCATACCTTCGTCGATGCCACATTTCTTAGCATCACTAGCATGTTACCCGTCAGCTCATATCGATGCTAAATAGCCTGTCAGATAGCAAAATGGCCGCACGGCGGCTCAGTGGTTAGCGCTCTCGCCTCACAGCAAGACGGTCGTGGGTCTATATTGCTTTGTTCTGTGTGTATGTATAGATATATTAAAATGACTGTATCTGAACATACTCACATACCAGATGCATTTCAACAGAATAAACACACTTCAAAAAAGTATAGAATGCCAATTTAAGGACATTTATTGTGCGAAACGCATTTAAAAATCAACTTATAGCATTTCTAATATCAGTCTCCCTAACGGCAGCGTCCTTGCTGCCGCCCTGACTGCAGAGCTCCACTCTGTCCACAATGGAGGAAATCTCTTACCTCTCCAGGAGCTGTTTTATCCCAAAATCTAATCGATTAATCCTTGGATGCATGAAAAAATCACCCCTAAAAATTTCATGCAATTCGGGTCAATGGTTTTTGTGAAAAGTTGGTCAAATACATACAAACCGTTAAATAAATACACGCGGCCAAAAACATAACGTTTGTTCCAACTTTTGTTGGCAAAGGTAAAAAGCAGCGCAAGTGATGCAGCGTCTTGTTGTGATTGGCTCGAGGCCTCGATGAAAGTATTCCCGCTCAGTCATTTCCTTTGTTATATAATGACGCTGGAACAATGTGTACAACTCTGGCAAAATCTGACTTTCTGATTGTCTTTTGATTTCAGGCAACCAACATGCAAGTGCGTGCAGCCCAAATGGCACAAGATGAGGTGAATGAACAAACCTGGAAACTGTTGCTGCATTTCTCATTTGATTTCATCCGGTCATGAATATATATGGACATGCTAAACTCCCATTCCATTCAGTGTTTAAAATATCACTCTTGAATGTGGTGTTAGTGCACATGACTGAGTAATTCTTTTCATAACTTTTAGAGAAGGAAACATTCCACATTATTTGAATAATGACCATGACATGAAGATTCGTGTTGTTGTACACTTCACTGACTTTTATTGTTGTGACAGGAAATTGCCCGACTGTTAATGGAACAGGAGAAAAAGGAGTACAAGAAGAATCGGGAACGGGAGAAAGAGAAGGAGCGAGAAAGAGAGAGGTTGGCCATGGAGAGGATGGCGATGGAAAGGAGAAGGCCAGAGGGAGACTACAGGGTAATCTTCTATAACCACACCTTTTTTCTTTTTCTTTTTTTTTTTTAAGTGCATTTTGGGATGATTGTGGCTTTTTTCTTTTTTAGCTGTGATTTTTAGTTCCTCTATCAAAGTTTATTTCTGCTGTGTCTCTACAACCATAATTTGTGTTGGTCTTCAGCCGCATCCAGAAGAAGTCGTCCGGCCCAGAACACGAGACGAGCATGAATACCAGAGGCAGAAGAACCACAACAAGCCTGCCAGGTACCAGAGTCTGCAAGCTTAAATGTTTCCAGCTGGTCTAGAAACAGAAACTGTCATTTCATTTGTTCCGTCTCTGTCACCATCCGTCTCAGGCCCGCTCAGCCTCGTCAACATAACTATGAAAACGTGAGCGCTCCCTACGGTTACTCAGACCACCAAGTTGCCCCTCGTGCTTCTGCCAGACCTGAGGCTGCTTTGAAAGGTAAATTAACATTAAGATTACCGTGGTTTTTTTTTTAATGTCGCCGCTTTGGTCCTGTTCCAGTTTGTTTTTGTACGGCAACACTTGTGGTTTTCTTTAGTAGAAATCACAACGGTCCTCACTGCACATGTTGTGGAAAGGAAGTTTTAAAGACGTAAACAGAAACTTTTAAAGTGGGAGGACCCTGCCATGGCCTCATCTGACCAAATGAGTAGAACTGTGTGTCCAGGCTGCATGTTCAGCAGGAGTTAATTTTAAAAATGACTGAAATGGTGTAAGAGATGGTGTAAACTTTGACAAAACAAATTCAGTCTCCTAGTTGAAGTGAAACGTTAATAACCGCTGAAGACGAAGCTGTAGCACCAGAAGGGTGACACGTCTGATGTTAAAGTTAGAAAAGTGCAGAACAAAAAACCTCAGAACTAAAGCTGCAGCGTGATGTGTCAAGCTGCTGATGGATCTCTCCATCTCCTCCATCTTTTCTAGGTGCCTATTACAAACGGTGACTCAGGCTCCTTGCCCTGTCCAGACATGCTGTCAATCCTCCTCCATCCTCTTTATCTTTTTTGTTTTCAGCTGTTTTGTTGACCAAAAACTTTAGGACAATCTAACGAGTTGGCGTTGGATCTACTTTTTTTTTTTTTTTTTTGCCCTCCAAAGGATTAAAGGTAAATAAAGTAAAGGAACTTGGTTTGTACCTGTTGGAACCATCCTCTTTGTCAAGTCTCCAGCTCCTGTGCATCACTGGAAAGGATTAACGTCTTTGCAGTTCACTGGATTTCACTCAAAATGAAGCTTTTTGTTTGTTTGTTTTTTTTCCAAAAACTTTGATTTGAGATGTGGCAGTCAACCTAAACAAATCCTGCGTGCAGTCCCAAGGTCATAGCTGGAGCATTGGCATTCAGTGGGAAAACCTTTTTAACAGAAATAGACATATTTTGCACAAAATGCAAATAAACACATGCCTGTGTGACTGAGTCAATGCAATGTTTAAGAATTTCTAAATACACACTCCTAAATTATTCAAGAACTGACCATAAAACATATTAATACTTAAATCTGTAACATTAAATGCACTTCAATGATCAAAATATCAGTTTCAAACACCCAGAGATGTTTAACAATCGCCAATCCAACAATTACCCCAATAATCTTCAGACTGCTCCGCAAACAAACAGAAGACTCTTACCGTCCGCCTCTCTGCCCTCAACAATGTCTTTACGTTGCACAGGGTAACTTTCAATAAGCCTTTTGCAGTGTGGTGGCATTGTCGCACAAGCGTTATCAGACCTACACCGAGGTTGTGTATTCTCCAGAAAGGCTGTCCCCCTGGACAATCGTGCAGGCGTCCCTCATCAACCATTCAGCACGGTCTCAGTTCAGTTCAATGAACCAAGTTTCATCGTTCCCACCAGGAGATCATTTTGACGTGATGCTCATATTTTTATTTTCTATGTTTTCTTTTAATTATTTTGTTTTACCTGACTTCAGAGTAAGTATAGCCAAATGAGTAGCCTTGTGACATGAACTCCCATGGTGGTGTCCTGTTGAAATGGAGCATCTGGCTCCTCGCCTGCTGTGGTTGTTGTGTGCTGATGTTTGTTGTGTATGTGGACCGTGCCATCACAAGAGCTGCCTAAGTCCTCCGCTGGATCCAACCATGCAATGTCAGATTTCCTCATATGACTCTCGGTGAGACGCGCCTGTCTGGTCCTTTTGCGACTGCTACCGTGTCTTAGATAACAACGTGGCAGCTGCTTCGATCGCCTCCTGCTGCAGTCCAGTCATGCTGCACAGCAAGGCGCCACCGGCCTTATGTTGCTGAATCCATACAAATCAAGCCTTTTGCATGGTGCTGGTAGTCCTGGCTTTGACACGTTTACCACCTTATTCCAGTGCAGAGGAGGTAGAGCTTTGTGATGAATTATGGACTTGGCTTTTGCCAATGTCTTTTTTCTTTTGTTGTCTTTTCTTAGTATGTTGGGGGAAACGTTTTTTTAACCCTTAAAACTGAAAGTGGTATGACTGTATATGACTCACTGTTCCTATGTGCATGCTTACTGAGAGTACAACAGTGTACATGCATTTCTGCTCTATATCCAATTAACTGGCTTCCTGTTTGGTATCAGGAAGGGCTAAAGCCACAAAATGCCAATAATCATCTTAGTGAATGAAGAAAATATCTGCAGGCCCATATACTGCTGTACAATATATTACTTTTCTTCCTGTTTCATATCAGTTTTTCATTTACAAACCAAAACTGGCCCATATTAAAACCAGTACCAAATGGAAATGCATGTACGTTACTCGTCTGTGTCAAACCTGGATTCATGCTTGTGCTTCGGGCGCAGAAGTGTATTTACATATTTTTGCTTTTGATGTTTATTCTTTTATGTGCTACCAGAAACGTGTCCTCCACTGTGGAAAATACTAGATGACCGCATAGTTATCTTTGTTCAAGAAGGGAGCTTTATATTTATTTTTGTACAATATTTTATCTTTCCTTTACATTGTTCCATTATTTGTTTTTTTTAATCTCCCAAGCTTTCCTGCTGTCGCTTCCAGTCCTCTTCTTGTCTCAGACTCAAAGGCAGGCGTCACTTCCTGCCTGCAAATTTTCACAAAACCAGTGTGTCTGGATGAAGGGAAATCACAGGATCAAATTTCTTTTTTTTTTTGTGCACAAAATGGATATATTTTAGTCTTTTTACTGCTCCAGGATCTGTTTTATTTTCTGTTCATATTGAATAAAGATCTTTAAGTAAACAAAGAGCACATCAAAGTCTTTTGAGTTAACTGAAATGTTTATAATGGCCACAAAATGGTTCAGCCTTTGAATATTTGGTGCTGTCTGCAAATTCATACATTGTAATAAATGTTGACATTAAATTTGTTTCCTAAACGGGCTCAACTGTTAAGATTTTTATTGTAATTTCTGCTGAATTCTGTTGAGCAAACAGGATGTGTGCCAAATGTTTGTCACTTTTTCAGGGACTTGGGGGAAGAATGGTATAAAAAGTTGCAGTGCTTCTGTATGAAACACACCTACCAGGCTGGGTCTTCTAATTTATTGTTGGATGAGAGCTCCACCTTGTGGACTTGGCGAGTGTGCGCGAACAAAAGAAAACGGGGAACTGGTGATCATCGGGATGCGTCTTTGATTGTGTATTTGTGGATGTTGTGAACAAGACATTACATTATTGTCGGTCAAACATCAAGTTTTGTTTTGTTTATCGTTAATCTAGGGCTTGTATGCAATCTTTCAATCAAGAGTCAACACGTGCGTGTGTTGGGAATTGCTGGAACAGAACTTTTTCTTTATTATGAAAGTGAAACGAATTGACAGGTTGCTTTTCCTATAGCATCTCAGTATGTAATAAACTGTTATCAGCATCTTGACTGCTTGAATACGACTCATTTGTTCAGACAAATATGCCACTTGAGATTAAATTTGGAAGCATTTGTGGCTTCTTTTGAAGTCAAACGATTGTTGAATGAAATGCGGTTTGGCAGCCTGCTGCTGGTTGTACAAATGCACAAAAAAGACATAAAACAAATGACTGCCTCTGGCTTAAGTAGTGAATAGTTGTATTGGTTTCTATTTCATATAATCTTTTTTTTTTTACCATCTAATCCAGGGTTGCAGGGCACTCGAGCTGATTCCAGCTCGCTGAGTGAAGGCAGGGTACATCCAGCAGATGTTGCCAGTTTATAAAAAGGGTAATTGCAAAGACGGACACACCTATAGGAAATTTATGGTCAATCTGTCTCAAATGCAAGTTTATAGAAGGAAATTTTACTAATCTTGTGAACATCCTCACCTGCACAGGGAGAACATGTCAAGTCCTTAAAAAGAAATGCCGGGTTTGGATTGGAACCTACAACTTCCTTACTATGAGGCCATATAGTAATCATTTTAGACTTATTAATCCAAGGTCTTCCCTTCAAAGTTTACCAATAAAAGAGGGCAAATCAGATCTGTCAGTGTATCTGTACAGGGCAGCAAGGAAAAGAGAACATCTAGAGTTTTTAGCTTGCTTTATTATACAGCAAAAAAAAAAACATCTTTAGTCTGATACGCCACTTTAGATCTGAAAATTCAAATGAACAAATAAATGGCCGACTGCGCCCTTTAGTTTAAATAGTCCATAATTGTTCAATGTTTTACTCAGAAGTGTTGACTCGTATTTACACAGTAACCCAGCATTACCAGATGAAAAGGAAACCAGTTTGAGGACAACTGTGTGCAGACCTTCCGATATTTGTGTATACAAATGTGGTACTCAACCCGGGATTAGTGGTGTGTAAGTATTTATTTCTGTGCAGGACTAAATCCAAAGAAGACCGTGAATTTGCTTGTTGCATTAACCCTCGGATGGGCTATTTATTTTCCAACAGGTGTGATTGAATACCGCCATTCTTTTATTTATCTTGGACTAGTTTCCTTGAGCCCAGTTTTTAGTTGCAAGCACATCTACAGTCTCCGCTACCAATAGGAGAGCAATTTAATTAATTCATGCCATTCTTATGGAGTTACACCCCTCTGCTGAGAGCAGCAGAGTGGAGCTGGTTCACCAACATACCTGACATACTGCAGGTCTGTCTGCATGTGGTAACACCACTGCCATGCCCTCTGTGGGATATGTCACAACTAAGCTGTTGGAAGCTACACTTCCATAAAGAAGTGTCTGCTAGAACAGAGGAAACGGAAAAACGAGTTCAAGTCAGACAAGAGTTTAGCTTTAGAATGAGTTTTAATCATTTTGAGAGCAGACTGTATGGATGACAGAAGGAAAGAAGAAATGGACATGAGACTTACCACCAGCTGGAAGCTTTCAATATTTAACTGTGGCTTTAATGAATCTTGACACACACCATAATGACCATGCAGAGATTAACTCTGCATGACTCGGTTCAGCCTGAAAACTCTCCCAACAGAGATCCATCCAGTGATCCTCTGTGGCGCCTTGGGTCATGGCTGCTCATTACACACACGACCAGAAACAATGACTGAAATTTTTGAGCGCAGAAATTCCCAGGCAAAGTTTCCAGCTGTGCGGGTAACAGATCTGCTGAGTAATAATCCTGTGAAGAGAGCAAAAGTGTTTTTTGTTTTTTGTTTTAATTTCTGTGGAAGTGTGTGTTCTTTCTCCGTGAACACGATCACCAGGACGAACAACAGAGGAACTAAGACATGCATGCAAATATTGATTCACATTCAGGCTCAGACTCGTTGGCTGAGTTGACTCAACACTTCGTGCTGCACTAATCACACAGCAGGCCGACAGGTGCTTTCGCTGGAAACTGAAAGGACACATAGAAAAGGTAATCGCCTGAACCGCCTCATAAACGGTTGCAAAAATAAAAGCAGTATTGAATATGTATACTTATGTATATACATATACAAAAATAAACGAACCTGTCCATGTTGTCGTTGGGTCCTCCAGCCAGTCATTCACCTGAACGGAGGAGCTGCTGCTCCCACGTGCTGCCTGCGAGGACTGACTGTCTCGAGTCTCACCTGGCAGGTAGAGAGGTGAGTGCATCTGTCTGTCAAATACAGCAAGCCGTGTTGAGACACGAAGACACACCCACTTGTTGCAAGGAGTCAGCCAATAGTAGTTTTCTCCAAATCCTGTCACCCTTTATCATAACTTCATCTTATAAAAAGAGAAAATGACCGGGCTTCTTCCTCTCAGGACTCTTTGATGTGTAGGGAAATACTGAATGTGAACTAGATACATTGCAGGCTTTATTCTCTCTGTCTCTGTCTGTCTCTGTCTCTGTCTCTCTCTCTCTCTCTCTCTCTCTCTCTCTCTCTCTCTCTCTCTCTCTCTCTCTCTCCTCCCCCAATAATGCCTGGGGCACATCTGCAAGAAAAACCGGTAGAGGTAGTCTGATAACTATTCAGTCATACTCTGAACTGAAAATCCAAGCTCTGCCTTTTTATTGGAAAGTTTCATTGCAGCTATTCACAGTTCGAACATGTCAAATATATATATATATATATATATTAAATCAAAGATCACTTTAAGCCTGATGAAGTGCTCCATGATAGTCAATCCTATACTACACAACGTCTGTTTATTTGAAGATGCCAGCCTTACATCGGCAGGGTTACATCAGATACAGTTTCAGGTGCCACACCTAAGCCAAGATACTGCCTCATTGAAAACCACCTGCTACTTACAAGCAGGACTTTAAGCCTAATATTAAACCAGGATAGACGTTAATCTCCCAAGAGTCTGTGCAGTGTACACTTTATGATTTCAGAATGTAGACCTTTGGTAATCAAACGGCCAGTGAGAAATATGTCATATGTGTTTATTTAATATTCACATTCATTTACTTTCTCTGGAAACTCTCGAGCAGAGTTCTGACTCCCTTCAGCAGAGTCAGTCCTATTTTAAAGACTGAAAAAGAGCTGCAGAAGGTGACAGCTCCTTAGTAACTATCATGTGGCCCAAAAAGCAAACATTCTCATGACGGGGTAAAAAGAAAAGAAAAAAGAAGATGATCAGGCCGTTTGGCTTGAGGCGCTTGCTCTGAGCTGTGCCTGATGCAAGAATGACATCCGACTGGTTTGAAGCAGCAACCAGGCCCATTCACACAGGGAGTCACCACTGTACGCCTGCCAAGGCCATTCTCACTGCTTTGTTTTAGCATGCACAACACAGCAGACTACTACTGAATTTATTTTAGGATACACGATTGGCTGGTACTGTTGAAACAAAAGCAGGTGTCCTTCCAAAATGCACAAATAAAACATGCACAAGCCATATGCAGAAATTATAGGGAGATTTAATTTTTGTTAATTATGACAACTTGAATTTGTATTATTGAGGGGAAAGTCCTTTCATCAAACAAATGGCTCGGCATGATAGTGGTGCTGCTAAATGTGAGTACCTTTTTAAAACTCATATTTGTTGATGAGGTCCACTAAAGATTTGATGGATGATTCCTTTTTGTAATCTGTAGTCGATTCATCTTATTCATAGGAACCCTTTACCAAACACTATGAGAAGCAGTGGGCTGCCACAGTGCAGCGTCCAGGGAGTACCTGGGTCAAGAGCTTCCCATTTCCAGGCTCTCGGCCTCCATCGACCCCTGCAATAAAACACACACACACACACACACACACACACACACACACACACACACACACACAGTCCAGGTGTTTCCAGGTGTGCAGTGCAGGTAAACAGATCTACTCAGTGATATTCCTGTGAAGAAAGGACCTTTATCTGCCAACACTGACAGGATTGTATATGCGAATTGCAATGTGGGGCACAAACGGCCCACATGATGAACAGCAGTCATGGTCGGACTTCTCGCTGCACCATAACAAGATGGACTCACTGAATCTGTTCAACGTCAGCGGACAGCTGCAATCCTATCATCCTGCAAACCTTGATTGCAAACCTGTATACCACTTAGGTTCCTTTAATTTTGTTTGTGTAATCTTACCACTCTATAGCCTGTATAGCCTGTCAGCTGCCTCATTATCAGACCTTGGCTGTACCAGAGGCTCAAAACAAGAGTCGACAGCAATGAAAAGCAGGTTGACATTATAAAGTTTTAGGACTCTTTTTTTTTTTTTTTTTATGGGCACAACACACATACTGAACTCTGCCGGTCTTCACTCAAATGCATCTTTCATAGAAAAGTGATAGTATTATTCATTAATTGATTTATCAATGTATCTCGCTATCCTAAAGAAATCTCACCAACCTTAAGAATCTCTTCTCCAGGAGAGTCCTGGCCAAAAATAATAGCAGCACAAAAAATATTTTGTTGTTCTATATCCTTGTTGCTATTTCACACGACAGCCAAAATCAGCTTCGGTTGATATTGTCTTGATAATTTTCTGAGTTATGGGTTGCAAAGCTTTTGAATAAAACACAATCAGGAAAACCCAAATTGACAGGCACGTGAATCACAGGAGATTTCCTGATATCTGGTATTCATATTTGGTAATTGGAATAATTAATATCTTCACCTTCATTACACTTGTGTTTAGAGGAAGTTAGATTTTAGTTAGACTGTTGCATCATTCTATTGTTTTTGGAAGGACAATAACCTGCAGTGATTTAAAATAGGAAAAAAAAAACAGAACACATTATATTAGGTAAATCAACTTTATTAGAAAAATAATCCCTGATGATATAATACATCTGCTCCTTTCCCTTTTCTTCCCGAGTCCCATATGTCTTCTGAAAAGCATTGCTTACAATCCAATGGATTTTCAATATTAGTGATGGAAGTTAGTTACTTATTACTGGAAATATAGTTCCTATATACCTCGCCAGGTACATGGTCACAAAGTGGTGTCGACAGACAAAACTATGAATTTCAATTCAATGTTAATCTGAAAGCTGATATAAATAAATGATCTTTGTTTCAATTGCAGGAATGTCCTTCCACTCATCCATCCATCCATCCATCTTCTATACAACCTCTCCACCTCAGAGATGACGAGGGATGGAGTCGATCCCATCTTGCCGCTGGACAAGCTCAACTCAAACGCGTGCCTTTGGACTGTAATTGGTAAGTGGAGCATCTATAGTAGTTGCTGACTTTGTGGACGGGGACAATTTACAAACTCCACATGGAGACACCCCCAAGCCTAACCTGGACTCAAACATTCTTGTGTTGAGAGTGCTATCCAGTAATTCTGCTCAGCAAATACAAAATTCAAACTATATAACCCACTTGTGTCACGTGGCACAACCCGAGTTTATTTGAGTTGTGACGAATAAACTGAGCTTTTTCATATTTAGAAGCTGTTAATCGATGATGTTGAGCCAGACTACCACAAAACCGCACCGACATGATGAAGGTGAACCATCACTGATGGAATCAGTTACACCTGTTTGACAGGTTACACTTTCATTACGTGAGAAGACTTAATAGCAGCCAATCCCCATCACTCCCTAATTCCAGCTCAGTCCCTTTGATGTTGGAACGTTAATGTTCAACTCGCAATGTTACTGTAAGTTTGAGGTAATGCAACCAAGAAAAATCTGTGTTTTCTTAAAAGATCACTTCATCACGGCTGAAAAGTGGTAGACTACAGATATGACAACAAATGTTTTATTTTTATGCACTGACCCGGTGCCTCCATCAACGATTTGCAGAGAATTCTGAGCCAATAATAAATTCAAGTGGACTTGATTGTTTGTACTGAAGTTTATATTAATAAGGTATAATTGTCCTGTGAGTGCATATACAGCATATCCTACTACAGACTCAGGATTCCCCCTCAGATCATGTTGACATACTATCAAGTAAGAAGTGAAAACAGATTTTTCTTTGGCTGCATGTTGTTTTATTGCTAAACTGTTGGTAGATAACTTGGATGGCAACTATACAATATCGGATTACTTTGTCACGACATGCATGTCCTTAGTGACGCTCGGTCTTGGCTGTCCTGCTCAGAGAGGCCACAAGATGGCATATTTCTCACAATGTGTCCTCCAGCGTGTGAGACGTCCTCAGCTCAACTCCAGGTTCAAACCCAGGTGCGGACCCTAAAATGTCCTGTTGGGCCACAGTCACAGCTCCCTGCTTCAACACACCAGAAGGTGATGACGGGGTCATCATCACTTCCTGCAGAACTCCACCATGACACATTTCATAAAATCGGGTTTTCTGAGGGCAGGAGGACATTGAACCCGTGGTGGACTGTGGTCTTCCTACTCCAGAGGTGTAAATGTCTGCTCTAGAATGGAATCAGGATTGTCGTTGTTGTTGCCCCTTTTTTTTTTTTTAAACAACCACACTTTATATGCTCCTTTCTTGAGAAATCCCACACATTGACTAGCACTTTCAATTAAATTCACTTCAATCAGCAACTTCACTGAAAAACTATTTGGTTGTTATTACTTCAGTCGTGCTCCACCTTTCCCACAAGTGAGCTTCCATTATAGCTCCTCCCAGATGCTTCCTTCCTTTGATACTGATGAGCATGAGGCGGCAGTTACAGGAAGCCTCATGACAGCCATACAAAGGCCACTAATTACAGAAATCAGGGACGACAAGAAAGAATCTGGCCTTCTTTATTGACTCTATAAATGATTCACATCATGATCAGTTGGTATTCATTTTACAGGTCATGGTGTTTCTGGTGCTTATAGTGGTTATCATTTGCAAATCACAGTGTGAATATTCCAAATGAATTCAGGACCTGGCCTCGCAGGCATCTCTGTGTAGTATCTGCATGTTTTCACTGGTTACTCAGGTTCCCTCCCACAGCCCAAAGATATTTGGATTAGTGACTCTAAACTAAAAAGGTTTCTGCCGGTGTGAGTGAGTGTGAGTGTGAATGCGGTGATCTTTAAATCGCTTCTCGGCTCACACGGCGCACTGGGTTGGTGACAGAACAGAAAACTCGGGGAAGAAACCAGTGTGATCAGCCATGCTTAAACCATGGAGAGTCACACAAGAGACACAAAGTTAGCACAACTAAAGCCACAGACAATTTCCCCTAATAAACTGTAAAAAACAAAACAAAAATGAAAGCACGTTCAATTTAAGACAGACAATTAAAAACATGCTACTGAAATTATAATTCACTTTTTAAAATGTTTTTGCCTCGCTGTTATTCCACAAGTTGTTTAGTTGTATCTATACTGTTTCCTGGTGGGTTTTTGGTGTTTATTTTTTGTTGTAACAAAATTTTTTAGGGAATAATTGTTATTATTTAGCAGCCATACTAGAATTCTATTTAAAATGTTGTTTTTGTTTTTAAAAGAAATTAACTTTGTAAATAGAAACAAAAAATCTCAGCATTCAATCATTGTTGATGTAACTTTATTCCTCCTGAATTGGTCAACTTCTGCAGTCTGTGAATAGATAACTATCAGTATCAGCTGATTAGATCTGGTCCCCGTAACGCCGACTTAACGAGTTTGAAGAATGTAAGAAAAAAAAAAGTACTGATGTTTGAATGTGAAGAGTTAAAAATATGCTGTTAGGACAATGATTATTGTACTAAAGTACAGATATCTGGAATATAATTGAAGTACTAACCCACAAACCATGTATACAACATCCCAATAAAGGAGTGAATTTGATTCAATACAGAGCAATAAGACACAGCAGCCTGTTCAGGTAGTTCAGTCCCAATGAGGTGTTTCGATCCATCATTTCACCTTCTCCTCCGTCAAAGTCTATTTGGTGAAGCCAGCGAACTCTGAATGAGCCGAGCAGCTGTCGCCATTGCTGTGTGAGAATGTGACGGTGTGAAGCTCTGTCAGGCTGCTTGTGTATCGGTAGAATTGACTGTTTCTAGTTGGAGAGGTGGTTCATCCCAAAACCTTCCCAAACCTTTGGTACATTAACGGGTACAAACCGAGTAGCGTGTAGCAGGTAGCTCATCAACTTTAAACAGGTCAAAGGGCGAAGACAGTTTGGATGTTCTCCTAGAATTGCTTTGTTGACAAACTAGAACAGTATTATTCACGGGCACTCGGGAAATTCCTCTTCATACCTCGCCTTTGTAGATTTCCAGACTTGATAAACACCGAGACATTTACTTCTTTGAGGAAACAATCTCTGCTTGCTCAGCTTCTTTTTTTTTTATCTTAAATTAAAACTGAACGAATGGCCTCTTTTTTTGTTTTGTTAAGTCAATCTTGGGGATGTCTTTGTTGGTGTGTTTGCTATTTTCCTTCATTGACAGCTCATTTCCTAATCATGGTTGGTTTGGTTTTTAATTCCAACTCAGTTCTTTCACATTTATCAAAACTAATCATTTAAAAAAAGATTTTTTTTTTTTAAGAAGGACCTTTATTCACCAATTCAGCTGGCATATTCAGTTTCTTGGACAGTAGAGAAAACCCACACAAAGACCTCCGAGCCTAGAATTCAACCGGGGACTCTCATGGTGTGTTTCATATCAATGCCATCAACATGTAATCAGTTTTTAAACTACTCAACTGATCAATACTTTTAATTGGATGAGTAGATTTGATGACAGAGTCCATATCACAGTCAAAGTTACCTCTTCGGTCACTTATCCCGTTATAGCCATCTGCTTGTTGGCTGCGGTTGATTGAAGATAATATGATTCTCTTACCAAGCTGTCATCGTTAGTCATGTGTCACAGTGCTGATAAATTGGCCATTGCTCATCAGCAACATCACACAAGTAAATCAGTCAGTAAATATCAGAAGTACTTTGAGCAACATTCATACACATTAAGAATCATACTGAAGAAACGATGAAGAATAATTAAATAAAGTAGTGCTGTTGAGAGGCTTAAAAGGGGCAGTTCAGGAGGTCCACTTCATTTAAACGGGGAACATATGGGGGAAGACTTAAATTATACAGAACGGACATGTAAATTTCATAAAGATTCAAATGTATGAAGAAGCGCATCTTTTGAATTAAATTTACAAGGCATTGCTGTGGTTTTAGTAATGTTGGAGTATTATTATATCTTATGGGAACATTTGTTTTTGGTTCATTTTGTTTGTTTTGTTTTCAAATTGCCAATAAATGTCTGAGTGAGTTAGATATTTGTAAATTAAATAAATAAATTAAAAAAACTTGTGAGATTGGGAATATAACAGCAAAATGCGTACTCTAATCCGCCCTCTGTACATTCATGTGAATTGGTCATCACACGTGTCGTTTGGGTTACAGCTGTCATGTGTGAAGCACAGAGGATTTAAAAACTTTATTACTTTATCTTCATTACATTTTTTCTTCTTTTGCACCGAGTTGAAAACACAAGTTCTTCTCGGGCCTCCACGTGTGATTCAACAACACCTCATTGTACGTTAGCCGGTTTGGACACTTGATGGATGGTCATACTTCCTCATATTGTCACCAGCCGGTGAAAGCTGCAAACATACAAGAGGAATTCTCTGGAAATAAAGTCTGGCCTGAATAAACCCTGTAAGAGAGGGTAAACAATGAGAGTGTCAAGAATTGAATACACAAATAAAGTAAGTGCTTTTAATGGAGATGACCTACTTCAGGCCGGTTCAGGCGGGAGCTTAATTGCAGCAAAGTGTTTGGATGGAGGCTTATTTCAGGAAAGGGTGGAGACTGATCCAATCTGACAGACAAATGCAAGTGTTTACATACTGGCATCCCCTTCACCAAATATGGTCAAATAATTTGGTAATTATCTGAGTATAATGAAGAGGATCCACATAAACACCAGCAAACTGTTGTGAATCACTGAAGAGAGGAATGACAATTGAGCGTGTTAACATTGAGCTGCCTGGGTTAAAGACCTCCTCTGACTGCAGTCTCTGTACTGTGCGTTCTCGCACTCACTATTGCTGTGGTGGTGTTCGATATTTTATGGACTTATGGTTGAGCTTAAGACATTAAGCTAAGGGGATTAAAGTGGTCGTCACCGTATAGAAACACATAGGAGACATTACTTAGTGATTGCCATTGATATACCAGTGAGATCAAAACTATATATCTCAAAACTTAGCTTTTGTCATATTATTCATCTATCAATTTGATAGAAATTTGCATCCGAGATGATTTAAACATTGTTTTAACCTGATTCTATTCGTAAATACTCAGTTATCCCTCGCTTATTGATTGTATTTTCAGGAGGAAAATATTGACAACTTGTATGTAAATTTGGTCTATCTTCATTTAGAGACATAGACATACAGTTTTCGTGTGATTTTTAGTTATTAGTCCTGTGATAAATACATTAAGACCAAGTTGACAAAAAGTCTGAGGAGAATGAAAGTACCATATTTGTTTAATTAGGCATAATCTTTACAACATTATTGCTTCAGTTAAACAAAATGTACGTGTCTTTTGGATAAACATTATCATTTTAACCTATATCGTGAAATATTTATATTAACAACGACCAAAACCATTTGTGCCAATAACGAACAGAAACTTTTGAAGGAATGAATGAATTCATTGTTGTTATTATGGTATGTTATAATTGTTCTTAAGTAGTATTTGGGGTGGGAGTTGGTACTATTTTAAGTCATCTGTGAAGTGGGTCTATCTCAGTTTATTTCTAGTTGCACAATCTACTTTGCTCACTTTAAAGTCGTCCGTCACGTCCACAGTTTGCATCAATTTTCAAATCTTTTGATCTGCATTTTTTAAATGCCTAGTTTGTTGCTATATTTTTATCAATCAACATTCCATAATATCACAATGTACACCTTGCAGTCTGTGTGAAAAATGTACTTCAAAGTTACTTCTTCCACTTGTATTTGTTGACGTTTTCTGAAAGAATTCTTCTTGGGAACAACAATAACAAACAATTAACAGCAAACGGGGAAACTAGACTATCTCCCTTGCAAACACATTTTCAAAGCTGTATACAGCCATATCTATATTTGGGACAGGCTTTTTGGTTCAGTTCATGTTATCATCATCATCTTCAATTAATTGGGCTGATAAGACTTCCTGGGTATATCTCTGCCCATCATGCAGCAGGTGGAGTGGGGTCCGCTCCTGCGTCACGCGCCAAAGACTTTAAATAGAACCTGGACGTGCGCGCACACAGAGTCCTGCTGCACCATAAGGAGTGAGGACCCCCATCCTACTCCCTTCAGTCACCGACCGGTGCTGTTTGTAGAAGGAGGAGCCATTAAATCAAGTCCTCAGGCCTTTTCTTCAAAGCCAGTGAACTCGTGCCGCCCCTGCGTTGCTCTGGACACGATGGCCAGCTCCGGACTGCAGCTCCTCGGTTTCCTGCTCTCACTGGCCGGAGTCGCTGCCACGGTGGCCGCTACTTTCATGGTGGAGTGGAAGAAGCAGTACCAGGGGAAAGGCCACCGCATCTATGAGGGTCTCTGGATGAGCTGCAGCGGCAATGAGAGAACAACCTGTGAAATTCACGAGTCTCTCCTGAAGCTGCCGAGTGAGTACTTTTATTGTGTGTGTTTTTTATAATCATATCTGAAGACCAGACCCCGCTTCTTGAGATACCTTCCACTGACATTAGGTTACTATAATTAGGCAGAAGTGCGTCTTAACAATAGCCTCTGTACATTGACCTCATTTGACTTTAAACCACTGATAGACAAAAATTTTGTTTTTGTGTGGAAACCTAATATTTGTGCATATTTGATGAATCAAAGTTTTATTTTAATGTCCAAGCTTATCGTTGTGTATTGCAGCAAAGTGAAACCGTCATAAAAAGCTTGCCAAGCTAACAATTAGAAAGGAGACACTCAATAACACTGATACAGTAAAACACAATATCATAGGTTTATGTACATTTGTACTAACGCATGCTCCTCTGATCCTGAAGCTGAGGTCCAGGCAACCAGGGCGGTCATACTGCTCAGCCTCTTCCTCTCTGCTTTGGCACTGATGGTCTCCACAGTGGGAATGAAGTGCACTCGCTTCATGGATGGCATGGCCAAGAGCAAATCCACAACAGCGATGATCGGAGGAATCATGTTCATGATTTCAGGTGTGTTCAGTGAGTGCAGACCTAAACAAGCCTCAGGCAATAACAAAGATATTACAAGGTCGCAAGCCTCCAGTATCAAGAAAACTTTATTATTATTATTATTATTATTATTATTATTATTATTATTATTATTATTATTATTATTATTATAGTTAAACATGAGTGTTATACCTTTGTTCATTATTGAAAAATATAGTTTTGGAGGTTTTTTTACACCGATTTTGTCAAAAATGACATGATTGTATACGAACATGCATGTTCAGACACACACGCGCACACGCAAGATGGATACAAAATAAATAGTAGCGTTGATGTAAATAATCAGTTTGTTTAGTAGCAGACATGTTCTCATTTTACTGAATCAGCATTTAGTTTAAACTTGAAATTTGTTGACTTGTAATCTCATTAACAGCACAGCTGTTAATGAGAAGCTTTGTCATGATGAACAATTTCACTTCCTGTCTTTGTTTAGGTTTATTGACAATCACCATCACCTCCTGGTACGTTAAAATGATTGTGCAGACCTTCCATCAAACACATCGACTCCTGAGGTACAGCAGTCAGGAGAAGCCTAAAGTACAAACACAGACACTGAATATTCAGATCTCATTGGGGATCCTTCTGTTTTCTCTGACAGCTACGAGTTCGGTAAGGCAGTGTTTGTCAGCTGGGCCGGAGGACTCCTCACGGTGGCGGGCGGCGCTTTCCTGAGCTGCGGGAGATGTTGTCCAGCCAAGTCATCCGAGTCCCTAAGTTCCAACCAGCTCCTCCCAACCACCAACCCCAAGTCCAACTACGTCTAGTGGAGGCAGGAGGATCCAAATGACTGAATGCGATGTGTGTTTAGCTGCACAAGCCACAGCAGTAGTATCTCAAGCTGTCACCTTGAAGGATGTGAAAAAATACATTATTTAAATAACTTCCTGGTGATTACATTTGTTTTCCTCCAGTTTGAGTTCCATGTTTCCGGTTATAGAAAGGATGTAAACAATCATGAAAGATACTTTTCAATCTTTCCAACAGAGACAACGTGTTTTTTTCACAGAGTGAACATAAAGTTTTGAAACACCTGTTTTGTTGTTTTCTGTACTTGCCTTGCAAATTATTATGTGTTTGTGTACGTTATGTCCAAAAGGGTTCTTTCCTTGTTGTTGTTGTGATATTGTATGAGACAGTTTGAATGATAGCTTAGTGGACATTTTGAAATTATAATTTTTTTTTCTGTTTGCTTTGTGCACAAGTCAGAATGTTCAGAAATGTGTTTTGAGTTTAGTAAACACTGATTATGTCGCGCAGTACTTCCATAGTAGTCTACTTTATGAAACTGAGATGTGCTTCAACACTACTGACTCTTGTGGGGCCGCTTGTTCGAACATTCTTGATCATTCCAGTTGCACAGTTTCTCTAAATTACAATATGAATATGGTCAATATGTGAAGAGGCTCCAACAGTTGCAAGCACGAGTTCCAGGAAAGTGATGTATACACAGAGAACAAGCAAACTCCACACCGAAATGCCTCCAAGCCCAGACTCTAACCAGAGAGCGACTCTCTGTGAGGTGAGGTTTTCTCTTGCTAATGCAATTTGATATTAGTTTCACGACTCTGAGCATTTCTTTTATTGTTCATCTGAGATATGTGCTTTGGGTGTTTAGAATTTGCATCCAAGCTGAATCAAATGCACCTGAAGGTTGTTACAAAGTAACTAGTTTATGAGAGGAGTACTTTGTTCTATCACTTAAAGTTAAGTGCAATTTAAGTGTTGTGCTTAAGGTAAAACTATAATTCGTCTTTAAAACTTTATGAAACCTTTGGTTTTGAAATTTTTGTTCTTTTCTTTTTTCTTTCTTTCTTTCTTTTTTTTTTATTATCTGCTGTTGACTTTTAAATACACATTCATTATTACCAGAGTTGAAAATATATGTTAGATGATAATATGTTTCAAAAAGAATGGAGCAAGTTACGTTATTGTTCACAACACCTGTTGTTCACTACCTTATTTCTTTTTTCAAACACAGACATCAGTGAGAACAATTGCTTGGCGAGGTTCTGTCCTGTGCAAGTCATTTTTCAAAAGGAAATGCATAATGTGCTTTAGTGGGATAAGCAATTCCTTCAGAAACTGACTCATGAGGGTGATTTTGTAATTCTTTTTTTTCCAGTTGTGTCTTGAAAAGATACAAAAGAAAGAAGAAAAATCACGAGAGGAACATTCCGTAAACGTCACTCTTGCTCTTTAGACTTTGATCCCTTAATGAGCAACTATAAAAACAAAAAGACACTAAAACAAGACACATAATTTGATGAATTCTTTTGTGTTTATAGATCTAACTTTTTAATGTGTTTGCTGTCCAATGTTTGCTTTGTTTGTATTTTCCCAAACAATAACTGAAGCGATACTGTCCTCAAAGCTGGCTGATTCTCACTAAACCATCTTGGCTGAAACATGGAGTCGGTGTTGTGTTGTGTCCTCGCTGAGTCCAGCGGATGTCAACTATCACAGGACCTACATTCTCTCGTCTGATTGTGATCAGCCCATCCCGACAGCCCAGAAGAAATTAAATGGGTTTCAAAATAAAATGCTTATGGCACATGTGTTCTTCCACCTCATGCAAAGATGAAATTATTTGGGGATTTGTTGTCACGAGAATATCTCAAAATATCTATTATCTTGTGAGTGAGTGAGTGATTATCAAGGTGAACTCTATAAATAAAGTAGATTGTTGATTCAGCAAAACTTCTAAAAAAAACCACCAAGGATTTTTCCAAAGGATGCACAATAACTCTGGCACAAGTTTACAGCGGTGTTGCCTTTCGCCTCATTAACATGTATGTAATTCTCATTACTGTAATTATGACTTATTAATTACTCATAATTGAGATGAAAAGATTTGAAATGGTTTGTAAATAGCTGAAGAATTGTAACTTATAACCTACTTATCATCCTCGGTCGTATTACAGTTCACGAGCTGACTTTGAAAATAAATAAATGAATAAATAAATGAATGAATGAATAAATAAATAAACAGCTGTTTATTCAGCTGTATTGCATTCATTACTGCAGAGCATCACTGTGGCAATGGATAGAATCTTCAGTAAAACCGGATTCTAAACTTTCTCTGAACAGATGAAATGTATGTGTTTTTTTCTTCCATACTTCCACACAGAGTGCTATAGAGGGGGTAAGATCACGGCTCATGTGCTGCATCCAGTCATTAAATACGAAGTTTTGTCGGTTATGAGAAGGTTTTAAAATACACAGCACGTGTGAATTGAAAAACCAAAATGACCTCATAACATACGAAAGAACATCATCTTTTTAACCACTAAGCAGCGAGGTGTTGCCAAAAATGTGATTCTCTTCAACCATAAATGACTCAGGTCCTTTCCTTCGAATCAAAGCCCTGAGACAGAAATTTAAAATGTCTAATCAAATACAATGTGTCAGTGAGGATTTCTCAGTCATAACACAAACATTCCGTCAGGCTAAGTCAGTTTCCTCTTTTAGGGATCTTATTAAAACTGCATTAAAACTGAAGTGTTTTTAATGATCAATTATTTTTATTCCCATTTCCCATATTTCATTTAATTTTCAGATTTATTTCAAATCAATAATTCCTTATTAAAAGAATTGATGTTTTAAAATAAGTAGATCTTATAAAAGACTCTTATAAACAAACAAACTGGGCCTATACAAATGTTAAGGATCATCATGTTTTGTCATGAAGCAGATGTATAAACAATACCAGCTTGTGATTTTCACTCATATAAAATCTCTGAATGCACAAAAGTGAGAGATCTTTGCGATTTGTTTGCATTATTATTTTGAGAAAAACAAAAAAAAAAAACTTTGTTTTTATACTTGGAATCCCTATTCTTCTAAACATCTTCAGAAGTAGCATAAAATCTTATGACATTTAATGGGTAACATTTGGATTAAAGTTTGTAATTGTTTCTATTTGTCATATCTTTTAACCTATACGTGCTTCTGTTTATGGAAAACATTCTGGTTTATACTGCTCCCTACTGGTCAGAACTGCACATGGCCACTTTTCTGAAATTAACTAGTTTAATACTCCAAATATTTCATCTCTTAGAACTGATCGACTCTGCTCTGTACACACGTTAGACGCTGTTTATCGTGGAGCTCATTGGAAGGCTTCCATCACATCCATCCTCTCACATGACTGTACGGTTAGAAACTGCACATCTTCTTCAGTGTCCCTTCTGTACAGCTTTTTCCCTCTATTGGATTTCTACCTTGTTTTCATGTGTTGTTTTCACTCTGCTTTCCATTGCAAATGTGATTTTAACGTGTCAGTGTACATGTCTGACTTCAACTACACGTCTTAATATGTAAGACAAGTCTCCTCAAAATGAAATCCCACTCTACCTGAGAAAACTTGGGTAATCAGAGGTCTTCTTTTAAAGGTAAATGAAAAAGACGAAACTGATAAAAAAAAAAGGACATTTGTAGCCAAGTGGGATATTGAGCATATAGCATATAGCTCAAGGTAAATTGAAAATCTAATACTGCAATATGAAGTATCAAAAATGTGTTTTTACCAACTCATCTTTATTGTTCTATCTTACAGGTCACCAATCCATCACCGGGCAAGAAAACAGAGGCGAGGTGGTGTCATCACACATCAATGATCTCCACACGCATGTTTTTAGACCATGGGTAAGAAACTGTACTTTGTTTTGTTTTCTAATTGAAATCTAAATTTGCACAGAGAAGAGGTGCAACATCAATACAGAAATTCCCAGACTTTAACACACAAGCATTGCAACTATAGCCAGGTGTGGACCATTGTTTATTTATTTAGTTTTCTTTCCTGAATTGTATTGAATAATTGTGTGAGAAACTGCATGTGGTTAAAGTCACCAGAAGAGGGAGGCTGTCGCCAGCAGATGAAGCAATTGTTTTGACCATCAGAACTTTGGAAAAGAGGACAAAGGAGTTCAAGAAGAGGATAAAAACATATTTACTATTATACACTCAGGGGGGTGAACAAAATAACGAGTCAACAATATTTAATTGTATTATTATTATAGCATTTATATAGGTATATGTATTGTGTTTTTGTCAGTGTTCTCATCATTGGGCAAATTGCATAAAATGTAGATATATGGATCAACCTGAGGTTTGTTTGGCAGGAGTGTTGATAGATTGATGTGGAAAAAATTTACATTTCAAACATTTCTGTGGAGATTTTACTTCAACTTCGCAAGGGTCCCACACTGTTCCAATCAAACTTTTACTCAAATCCCAAAACATTTGGAATCAACCTAAAGTTGTGTGGAAATCGCTCCTGTGTTTCCAGGCCGCCGCGCGAGGAGGCACAGATCCAGCCTGTCGCTCGCGCGCACACCGCGGAGGAGCCCTGAGACTCCCCACGAGCTGCTTGCTCCGATTGTCCTCGGGCCATTCATCTGGCAGAGGGGAGGAGTTACCAGAGCCACGGAGGGGCCAAAACAAAATGTGTGTCCCCGATCTACTAACATTATTTCCGCCCCGGAGCCGTCACGAGCTTGTGAGGAGCTTTTAAATGGACTGAGAGTCGAGGTCGAGCCGCTCGCTGTGACCGCTGCTCCGTCCGTCCGCTCCCCGCAGCACCGTCCGAACCGAAGCAGAGGATGGATGGGAACTTTCCCCCGGCTCTCATCTCGTGTGTCGTCCTGCTCTCAGCTGTGTGGACGTCCTCGGCAGCTTTCCTGGAGCCGTACGATCTGCTATACGACAACGCGGTGCAGGCGTTTTACAACAGCGACTATAGCGATGTGGTGCGCTTCATGGAGGGCGCGCTCAGCAGCCACCGGGAGGTCCGGCGCACCAGGGTCCGGTGCCGGCTGAGGTGCCAGGACCAGCATCAGTTTGGGAAAACCTTCTCAGACCTGCACTTTTTCGACGCGGTCCTCCGGAGAGCCGCGTGCATGAACCGGTGCATCGAGGAGAAACTTGGCCCACAGTCCGTGCACAAAGTCAGCGAGGATGTCGTGCAGGACTTCAACCGGAGGATCCCGTACAACTACCTGCAGCTGGCTTATCAGAAGGTGAGAGGGGGCGGGTCAGCGTGTGAATCACCGTAAAGCGGGTCTGAATGGGAACTATTGTCGCTGCTCGCTTTGCTCAATGTTACCTGCTGCATTCTTCATCAGCTGGAGCCGCTGCCCGGCAACCTGATGCGGAGATAAAGAGAGGTCACCAGAGGAGTCATGCTTGCTGCTTGGCAAATAGAAAGCTGGATATTTGCCCAGAACTCCACTGTGTTGTAGGAAGATCAAACTGAGCAAAAGTTGATGCAACTTGTCCACATTTTGAGACATCCTGACCTGTAAAGAGTCTAACTGAACATGGGCCCGGGCGTACAGGTGAATAGAGTTTACCATCTGTTAGTATTAGTCCAGCTGTGCACAATCAGTCTGTCAGACTGTGAAAGCTGGTATTATGTAAATACATCATTTTCAGTTGTGAGAGCAGCAGTATGTTCAATGTGAGGTGTCCAGCCTCATGTTGATATCAGATTTAAGTGGAGGTGGATCAAAGCTCTGCAGCAAACCAGCAGCAGCCTCTACTCTCCTGATGTAGGAGCACTTGCTTCACTCCTTGTTTACTCTTTGTTTTAGTTTTTGTGGTTGCTCTGCATGCAGTGTTATTTTTGAACAAACATTTGCGGGCTTTCCTTTCCTCACCTTCTTTCCCGCCGCAAAGACCATCCACAGCGCTGGAAACACATTTCTTTAAAATGCCTAAGACAAGGTGCCCTTCAAAGTGCATTCTATCATTGAACATCATGTCTGTTCTACAAACGGGATCTGCGGGGAAGGATCGATGTAATTCATTCTATATTCATGCACGTGTCTGAAACAGCATTTCCCATGAGGTACGTCCTTTGGTTGGGCTTTTGATGGATGCAAGGTGTGGGAACAATCCAGGGAAAAGATAAAACGGGAGAGCTGAGAACAAAGTGCAGTGGTTTATTCGCCGTGTGCAGTCAGTGGGGAGCCCGGATCTTTTGGGAGTGAGTCGATTTGATAGAACCCTGGTTGTCACACGCTTATTCTGCATAGCTTTAGAAAAAAGTCAATAATAGTCATTAATATGTTAATCCAGTTATTTCAAACTAGTTAATGCAGTCTTGTTAAATGTCAAAAATTTCCCCCAAATTAGTTTTTGTTGTTAATAAATATATATATATATAACAGGAGCTTTTATGACATAATAGTTATGTCAGAAGTGTTAAAATTACAACAAGAACACACAATAATGTCTCTGTCCCTTAGCAGTTCACTCAGCTTCAGAACCGTTTACCATTTGGATGATTTTTAGTGTCAACGTAAGTAAATAAAACAAACAAAAGAAAAAATAATTGTATTTTTTTTAGAAGAATCTTAAACCATTTTCTCCTTATTGTGAGAAAGACATTTTAACCTAGTTGGCGTTGAACTGGAAGGCTGACAACATCTTTCCCGTGTCGCTGAGACTAGACTTCCCTGGCTGCTTATGGCAAACAGCTTCAAATGCCCCGGCGATGACACACAGCTTCCACTGCTTATAAGTGGCAGGAAGTTTATCGGTCCAGTTGCTGTCTGTTAGCAAATTGCTTCACCATTTATTGTTTTTCTCTGAATCAGCAAAGGAGGACTGAGAGCTGAATCACTGTCCTCATAAAAGTGCACTCCACTGTCTAGACGTGTGCGTAGACACGACTTTGTGCTCTGATGTTTGTCCAGCTGTAAAAATATTACTCAACTTCTGTGCACAGAATTATGATATTTGTAACATCTGTTTGGACAAAAGAGTGGCACCCGGTGTCGGGGAGGAACTAAAGTCTCCCCGAATAATTGAGCAGATCTTTTTCCTCCTCCTACCCTGTTTTGCCTCCTGACGTCGTCACGAGTCGGGAGCGCTTCAAGTCGAAGCGCTCTGATCTCCACCTCACCACAGGCGAGCGTCTCAGAAGTGGGCCGATCCGAACACACTGGACCCGTTAATGTGTACACATGCATGCTCGTGTTTTATTTTTGATAATGCGTGCATGTGTACAGGCACCCTCACACGCGTGTTGGCATTGGGGAACTTTGGTGGTATTTAATGAAAATAAATAGCATTCCTGCAGTATTTAACATTCCTGTGTCACACACCCTCCACCTGACGGCCGCTGGCACAATGCTGCCATTGGACCTGTTGGAAGAGGCCCCACAGTCACCAACTGTTCTCCTCACTCAGGCAGCTGTGTATGTCCTCAGCTCGCCCGTCATTTAGTACGGCAAATATTTTATTTTCCTGTTGTGGTCTGTTTGCTTTTCTAAAAAAAGGAGTCACGCCACCTTTTTGCAGGTATTAAAGGGAGACTCTTGTAGCTGGTCGGGGCAGAAGGAGGAGGGGGGGGGAGTTCAAGTCTCCACTGCTCTCTGCCACAGGCTGCTGCTCTCATTACTTTCACCCAACCAGAACCATCAAAGGCCCTGAACTGCCCTCGGGGGAGCGACTGGCTCTCCTGCAGCTTTATCCTCAGCATGATAGGTCAAACATTCCTCCAAGTCCAAGAAGGAAGTGAAAACAGTTTTAGTTCTCACAATCTTTTTCATTTCTAAATAGAGTTGGATGGTGAAATTGAGAGTGACACCCTGATGAATGTGCTGCACAAATACTGAATTGCAATTCATTTTCACTTTGAGGAACCACGTGGTGCTAAATTTGGTGGGCACAATCTTAGGCCCTGTTCACACGAGAACGCCGTTTCATGTAACCTCATCGCTTTTGGCCGATCATACACATGGCGAGCAGTTTTAGGAGCCTGGAAACTTTATTTTTAAATGGGTTCAGAGCAGGGAACCTTTAAAACGCCGCCTCGGCTTTGAGTTGTGGACGGGTAAGACGCACATTTGTGGAAAACGATGACGTCATTGGCTCCCCTCTCGACCCGATAACCCCTGCAACCCTCTCCACGACCTCACTTAACAACAACAACAAAGGCGGACTAGATGGTCCAGGTTATTTGTACTACAGTATTTTGAGCCGTGTTCAAAGTAACGTGTGAACGGAAATCGCTTGGGGGGGCCTTTTTTGTGCAGAGTTTGCAAGTTCTCCCATGTGGGTGTGTTGCTTCTGTTTGACTACTATGGGTTCCTCCAAAGAGTCTGAAGAGATGTGAGAGGAGAGTTGACTTGAGGTGTGTGTGTGTGTGTGTGTGTGTGTGTGTGTGTGTGTGTGTGTGTGTGTGTGTGTGTGTGTGTGTGTGTGTGTGTGTGTGTGTGTGTGTGTGTGTGTGTGTGTGTGTGTGTGTGTGTGTGTGTGTGTGTGTGTGTGTGTGTGTGTGTGTGTGTGTGTGTGTGTGTGTGTGTGTGTGTGACATCTTTTTGCTGCATGGGAACAATAAACCCTGTGAGTCTCAAACGTTAACGCTGTGGCCAGCTTAGCCACATATTATTGATACCCTAAACCAACGCTAGTAATAGAAGTAAATTTCACATCTGTATGGAATTGAGCCACTTCATTTGGAGAAAAACTCTCTTCTTCCTCCACGTTAACGTCACCGTATGCCTCCTCCTGTGTCTCACACTCACACGCAGGGTAATTTCACGGAGTTCAAGCATTCAAAACAGGTTTGGGAGCTTCAGATACCAAAGCTGAGTTATTATATCCACCGATGACACTTTGTAATTGTCGTCTTGTCATGAACGCTGTTTAATAAAGCAGATCAACTTTTTTTTCAGGCTGGAAATGTTGTATAGACGTTGAGAAATTGAAAATGGTCAGGGAGTCCTCAATGGGATCCGTAATTGTGAATCACATCAGCCAAGGCAGAATTTTCTGTGGAGATAAAAGAGAGAAGTGACAAGTTTCCTCGTGAGTTAACTTGTCCTCTGAATGGTGACACAGCCCAAGAACCACAACATCTTCATTTTGTTTTGAGAACTTCCCCGTATCTCCCGGCATGACGGCAAGAGGTCACAGCAAGTCAGGACACTCTGAAGCCCGCTGACGTTTGAAGGCTTCCTGGGAATTTGTGCTTCACAGAGCGGCTCCTTTATAATTCCCTCTCCTCTGATTTGATTACAAAACAGCAGGAAGCTTGTGGCTGAACCGAGGTCCTCCTATTCTCACATGTGCATGTGGTTAGCTAAATTGAAAGAAACAGACAGAATTAGTCAAACATTACAAGAGCGGCTGCACTGTTTCCAGTTTTAGTTTTTTTTTTTTTTATCATCGACTTTGTCACTTTGTTTATTTTTCACTAAAAGATTTTAAGTTAAAATTCATTGGCAGATTTCATATGAGCAGAACATAAAGCAGTGCGTGATTGTGTATATTATCATAGATGATGTTGTTGTCTTCTGCAGCTGATAAAGTGGAGGTGGGGTTGGAGGTGACAGAGGGCTGCGGTATTCAAACCAGAGTGGCTGAAGCAAGCAGAAATAGTTCCATTCGCACAAAAGTAATCAGGTTGTTCACTGACAAACCAGCGTGAGAGGAAGAATAACGAATAAACTCAGATTTTATCCCAATGTGTCCCACTTCACGTCATCCACTTGAGACGCATGCGGGCCTTTGAACCATATTATAGTAAAGTGACTCATGATGAACTTCAAACACGAGTATGAGGATCCAGATTCGCCCATTTCTGTCTGAATCGACTGCTAGCATGTCATTTGCTTTCTGCTCATTGAATCTACTAAAACAGAAGTTCTGTTTATACACACCATTTACAGGATGTTCTCTCTGCTGGGTGATTCTTCATGGAACAAAGTTATTGAAGTGAAATTTTGACTATACTGTTTTTAGAAACCTGGAGAGACACTGTTCATAAGTGTTGCTTTCGTTGATGTGTTCACTCTCCAGCGGTGACGATTTAAATAATGATTATGAAAAACATCAGCCATGAAAGCCTTGCTCACCTTAAACCTGTAAAAAAATTTCCAAGCAGCTGTGGTGACATTGGCGTCCTCTCCTGATTGGCCGAACCCTGAGCGATGCTGTGCTTTTGCCCAGACGATCAGACATTGTGGCACTTGGCTGTGCCAGAGGTTTTCTGCATGACTGGATTTGAGCAGATAACACATCGCAGGAATGTGGGGGCATGCTGTGGCACCTATATTGTTCTCGCCCTGATTAACAATTAAGAGGAGGAGGGCGCAGGAGACTGGTTAAGGATCACCACTGAAAACACTGGGGTGGTTTAAGAGCCAGGGTGAGACATCAGCAGCAAAGTTTGAAGAGGAAAGTCTTGGCACACCGGTGACCATGCTGAGCACTTGCATCTGTTAAGGAGTCATTGACGATAACCAGGAGAGCAGACTGGCCAGAAATAGGAGCTGACCGAAACCTTTACATCATTGATTCCATATTCAAACACTGACTTTTAATGAAAAGGCGTATTTATTACAATGATGACAATGTGACCACAATGTGTTTCTTATTTGTAGAAGATGACCATATCCCTCATCCTAAAAGGGAGGATTTGGACGGATATGCTTGGGCAAAATCCAAACAGCTAAACAACAACATTTCAGCCTGTGTATTTGTGTCCGTGTGAATCAAAGTTTGTTTAGTTTAGTTTTTTTTCAATATTTGAAGTGTTGGCATTGAGAACAGTTTTGGTCAGTAAGTTTGCACGTATGTCAGTAAATTCTTTGAGTGTCTTTTTTTATTATTTGTGTTTAGTGATTATCTGGCCAAAGTCTCCTGGGTGTCTGGGAGGAGGAATCAGTTCTGGGATGGAAAAAGCTGCGTTTGCCAGGCATCTGTTCAGCTTCACTAGTCACTTTAACTATGTGTTGGCTACTGCGAGGCCCAAACAGAGCAACCCCCCTCTGTCTGCCCAGTTATCTTTTTATTTTTTTTATTCAACACATGGGAATTAACTTTGACTTTCTTCTTTTCTTGAAAGGCAGGAAACATTCTGTTTTATTGGAACAGTACTATACTAGAAAGTATGTGCTTTTACGATAAAAACGTTTCCTACTCTGGAACATGTAACCTTGAATGTTGTAAGATCAACCCCCTGAATTCTTCAGAACTAGTTCTAACTAGAAAAATGCCTCTACTAGTGCCCCACACTGTTTTGCTCTTGTACGAAGAAACAAAACACACCTTTTTACTTTGAGCGTCTCTTTTCACTCTCTGTCAGATTTATGATTGTGTCTGTCTGACCAGCCTGATAACCAAAACTCTCAAAACTCACCTTGTGTTCAATGGCAAACATTTGGTAAAGGAACATTTCCACTACACTATTTCATTGAAGGTCAACACCCACAAAGTACACAGAAAAGGGAGCTGAAATGTGTTCTCAGTAATGTTTCCTGTGTCTGAGAACTGTGTTTACTTTCCCAGAAAAATACTTTAGTCAATTCTGGACAGTTGTGATGAAGTGCTGCTTCAAACGGAACATCTACAGACAGGTTGCTCTTGTCCCTATAGAGCAGGCGACATATAAAGAAGTTATTTCTAACCTAAGAATGATCCTGATGGGGCAAAGCCTGCATTCATCACTGCACTCGTCTTATTCACGCATTCACACGCCAAACCCCGCTGTTCACACGGGGTAGATTGAAAGGGTCAGTGTCAAGTCTGTAACTGTCTTCTTACCAAAATACAGTACATGTGTCTCAAAGGCCAGTGGCCACTTCAGGTTCTATACTGAGTTGTATGCTCAGACTGAACGAGTTTGACTTTGACAGAACTGTTGGGATAGATATTAGCCAGGCTTGCTGTCCACACAAAGACTAAAATGTTCCTCAGGCATCCTGTATCCACCTCACGACTTATTCTGCACAAATGAGAGCTACAAATTGTGTTGACATCTCAAGTTGCTTCTGTCCACAGGAGAACTTTAAAACAAACAAAAAAGAAGTGGTGAGTTGCAGACTTCAGAGGAGAAATGACAAAAACAACAGACAGATTTTAAATCTTTTGCAGAAAGTACTGGGACATTAGGTAGAGAAGAGCTATAGAAGATTATTTGTCCATTTTGGCTTTCGGCAGTTATAGTTTGTACACAAAGGCACCTTGTTCACATACAGTAGTTCATCAGGTATTTTGCGGTGCTGTTCAGCCATTTACTGGAATGGAAGCCACTTTGGTGCGCTGGATAAAGTTTCATTTTGGACGTTTATTGCGGGAGGTTTGTGGTATTTGGTGTGCTGAGGTCCCAGTAGCAGGGGGCCTGCAGGCCTCAGAGCACAGCGAGGTCACATGTCTGTTATCCCGTTTTTTCCACTTGGTGAAGCACACTATTGGTGCGGTGTGATGTGCTTGTATGTGTTTCCACACAGCAGAAGGTAACTGATATTGCTCTGATATTATGGTTCTATGTGGGAGAAAAGCCAAACAGTGATGGTCTCCGCCTTCTCAACCAAGCTGTGTTGACATTAATCGAATCAGCTTGAGTCCGAGTCCTTGTGCAACAGCGATCTGGCTGCGGTTCAGTAAGAGGAGTGAAGCAAAGAAACCGAACAGCTGTCCTGTCGTTTAGGGTCCTTCGCGGCTTGTGTATTAATTCTCTTCCCATTATGGACTCACCTCTATGGCATACTGGTAATTTATATCAGGTTACATTTAGGACCATGTGTAGTTCATTAGCACTGCCCTCCTCATAGCAGGAGAACCTGAGCTTGCTCTCACGGCTTGGGGCTTTGTTCCTGTGTTGAGTTTGCATGTTCTACATGCTCCTACTTTGGAGTTATTAGGTTACTTGTTGACTAAAACTGCCTGGAGACATGATGCTTTTTCACTCTGTGCTAAACCTGTGAAGTACTGGATCCATTCTTTTCGCTCAGTGTTTGCGGGAGTATTCGAACACATAGCCAATTATGAAGCCATAAGAATAAAGCGTCCAGCCCCACTGGAATCTGCAAAAAAAAAAAAAGTTCTTATGAAATAAGTAACACCAAGCTGCTGTGGCTCATTTGTCTGGTTCACATTAACTGATGTCAAAGCCTGCCAAAGTAGCATCACACTGCTCAATGAATAGAAAAAAAAAAAAAAGTATCCCCCATCAAGTATTCTTCAGAGACCAGAGTCATTCATATTCTGTGAGCAGCTCGTATGCCTTTTTGACCCCACAGCTGTTTCCTGTAAAATTCAATTAGAAGTGTTGATTGTTTATCCAGCCCCACTCCGCTGTCGTCAGCCTGCAGGACGACGGCTCACGTGGTGACTTTGTAGTGGATGGGAGCTCATGTGGCTCTGTTCGCATGTGTCATACATTTGCAAACCATGTTGGAGTGCTAATTTCACAAGAGAAGACGATAGTTGAGAGGATGTCAGATTCATTTTCATCACAAGGCATTATACGTCAGGTTTCCGATGTGTTCAAGCAATCTTGTGTTTGTTTTTGTCGTCGTCAATTTTCCACTACGGCTGTTTTGTTGTTTTTTTTGCACTTATAAAAGGTAGCATTACAGTTCTCTAAACTAAATCAACCTTATACCACACATTGCCAAGTTTAACAGCTGGCAGAGAAAAGCGTGTCCATTTCCAATTTGCAGACCCTCATGTTTTCTTCCGTTTGGCTTTTGACTGCCAGGGGATCATTCATCATGGCGGCCCGCATTGCCAGGATTTCTATTATTTCTTGCTGCGCAGAGACCAGCTTACTGTTGACATCAGCATCTTCTCTCCTTGAGAGGTTTCTCCTCTCATTGTTGTAGCTTCTAGGTAATCTTACACTTATTTAGGTGGCAGAAGAAAGTATTTTCATGATCTTATGTTGACCTGACCCCTTGCCGACACCTGACCTCACTGTGTCGCCACATCTGGTTCGGATCTCTGATTTGCAGCAAAAAAACAGTGTTAAACAGCATCAGGCACAAGAACTCACCAGCAGGCTTGTCTACTTTATCAAAGCGAGCTGACTAGAAAAAGAGAACGTGAACTAAAGACTGTTTGTTCTCCCTTAGTTGCACTTCATGTCATCTCTAGTCCATTAGAAGTTCTTCTGTAATGAGGCAGTGAGGTCATAGCTATCAGCACACGAGCCTCAATATTTGGAGTAAACCTTGTCTCGTTTACTCAAATGTTCTAAGTGCAGACGTCTTTATGCCACAGAGCAGCTTTACATCCCCTAAATTAGCTCTTGATTACTGTTTACGCCATTACTCAGGCTACTTAAATTGAACCTTGAAAACAACAAAGCATCTGTTTCCACAGAGGATGGCTCCGTTAGAAGTCTGAACTCCCTTCTTGTGGGTGGCTTGTATCTTGCTTGGGGAGATGGTGATTAAACAGGGCAATGTGTTGGATCTTCGTTTATATGCACCCTGCGTCAAATATCATTAAAGAACCTTTTCTTCAGATTAAAGACCTCTCCTGAGCAGGGGGAGTGTATCGTCTGGGAATCGTTAAGGTAAGTCAGTTTGATATCCCGTCCAGCGGGCTCCTCTCCTGTTTCAAAGATTAGCTGAGCTGATTAATCGAGTAAAAACTGAGACGTGAGGAGTAACACAGAGCTGGCAACCTTCGCCAGACCTTTGGTTAGAGTCACAGAGCTGAAAACGGTGTTATCATCGGGTAAACAGAATTAGCCTTTTCACACTGTTGCTGCAGTCACAGTCCTGATCAATAAGTAGCTTTTATTTTCACTCTGTTGACTTAGTTCTCTCTGAAAGTAACAACAACCAGGCAATGCCACAATACTGACCTTCTTTTATTCACTTTTTTAAAGCCAGATTGTTTGATACATATTCAAGAGCTGCGAAACACAATTAGCATTTGTTTGGTTTCCCCTGAAAAAAATTGTTTTAATGTTGCTGACTTTACTTGTATATTTGAGTCCAGGGGTGGGTATCCAGAGTTCCCTGGCAAGATGTCCCATGTTGTCACTGAACTCTGGACATCTTATAATGTATTTGTTTTGCAGAGCTCTTAAATGGTTCAAGTTGTATCTGACAGACAGCTTTTCTGTTCAGCTCGGTGATTACTCCTCTTTGACAGCTCCTATCTCCTGCGGGGTCCCCCAGGGGTGTATTTAAGGCCCATTGCTATTTTCTTTGTAAACGCTACCCCTGGGGTCCATTTAAAAAAAGATAACATTTCCTTTCACCAGATTTACTTACCGATTAGACCCAAAACTGCAGGTTCCTCGCAGCCATTACTCAACTTCCTTGAAGATCTAAAATCACGGTTAGATAATAATTTTTTTGTTGTCTCAATGAAACTAAAACAAAGATTGTTGTTTTTAGCCATCCAGATGAATTCGTTCACTGTGCTAGTGCTGTTGGCCCTCTGGCAATCTGTAATCAACACTCCTCAAAAACTCCAGGGGTGATTTTTAACTGCGCTTTTAAATTTCACAAGGAAATCAACTCTCGTCAAAATCAGATTCTTTCAGTTGAGGCTGTTGGCCAAAGTAAAGCCCGATCTTTCCCACAACAACGCTGAGAGTCATTCATGCCTTTATCACATCTAGACTAGACTACTGCAACTCCGTCTTGATCAGATGTCTCTCCGTCAGCTCCGGCTGGTTCAAAATGCTGCTGCCCAACTTCTAACAGGGACAAAGAAACGAGAGCAGATCACTCCAGTTTTAGCCTCACTCCACTGGCTTCCTGCCTGCTTCAGAATTGGTTTTAAGATTTAAGATTGGTTTTTAAGCTGTTAAATGGATTAAATCAGATGGTCCTTAAAGTTCCCAGATCGAGACTCACAAATAGAGGGGACCATGCTTTTGGTATGACTGCACTCAATCTGAGGATCTGTTCAAACCGCTCGGCCTCTTGATACCTTCAATTGCCATCTGAAGACACGTAGATATGCTCGGGCTTTTTATTCCAGTCGAGCGCTGAAACCTTGATATGGGGCATTGTTTACCTTCCTCACAGATTATATCTTGTCATTCCATTTGAACTGTAAAGCACTTCGGTCAACCAAGTGCAGTCACCTTTTGATGATTTGCTGAAACCATGGGCTCGTCTTTTTTTGCTTCACTTACTGGTGGCCCCCAAAATGACTGCAGGTCAATGGGTCATATTATTATTTTCTGTCCAACTTTCAAGGCAGCTGTCCGATATCCTGCAGTTTGCCAGAATGTCTCTTGGTTGAGATTGTAGGCGTTACATGTGACCTTTGGCTTAAATTAATAGACTTAATGCTTCTTAACTTGTTTATATCGAGCCACTCATCCAAATCTTCAGTTTTATACTGAGCTTCAGATCATTTCCATGTCGCGAATGGGTTTATTGAGTACTTTTAGATGGAGTTCAGCTGTTATTGTTTGTCCTCTATTTTCTAGATATATAAATACATTAGAAAGCTACAGCAGTACCACAAGTTCATTATTCACACCAGTCTGGCAGTCTGAGCACTGTCACCCAGATCACATTGCACCGATTAAGAACCTTTCCTGCGGGTGGTGAGCCCACGGGAAGGTAGTCTGGTGAGGCTCAGATTCAAAATCAGCATTTGTTTCCACTGATCTTAAGGAGCAGTTTCTCACACAACTTTTTTTTATATATGAGTAATGTTTGTTAAACAGAGATTGTTCAAGGATAAATATCTTGTGACTTCAAATGGCTATTCTTTTGTAATGTGTGTTTCTAACAGAGACTTGACAAAAATGAATACATCATTATTTATTTTCCCGTCCAACAACACTGAGGATTTTCTGCAATGCCACGGTGTATTGAACCCAACAATAAACCTGGTACCAATTGCGAGTTGAGAAAGTTTCAACACATGATTGGAAAACCACGTCAGAATTTGCAGCGCTTGAGCTAAAAGTGCAGAGACGTGCTTCTATAAAACTGAGAAGGATCGTCTTCATTGAGTCAACTCTCCCTGGGTTTGTCACTATGATATAAATCTATAAAGTATAGTTTATCCATCCATCCATCCATCTTGTATCCTGCTCTTTCCTTTTTCAGGGTTGTGGGACGCTGGAGCCATCCCAGCTAAGCATGGGCGTATGCAGGATACACCCAGAACAAGTCACCAGTCTATTACAGGGCAAACACAGAGACAAACAACCACACAGAGTCACATTCACACCTCGGGGCAATTTAGGGTCACCAATTAACCTCACATGCTTTTTTGGGACTGTGGGAGGAAACAGGTATAACCGGAGGAAACCCACGCACACGCAAGGAAAACATGCAAACTCGACGCAGAAAGGCCTGGCCGGTAGTCCATAAGTATAGGTTGTGATTTTTGTCAATATAAAGATTTTTGGGGGAGAAACGGAATTTAGCTCATCAGTGGAACAGCTGCCATTTATCAACAGAAGAATGTAACATCTACAGTAACCAGTATGCAGTCAAACCCACATGAGATGAAGCTCAGAGGCTGTTTATACCATGAGAATATGTGTAATTTAGAATGTTTATTATGGTGCTTTGCCAGATGATTGTGTATCTGAATACACGACTTAAAAAAAATCTTGTCAAGCCAAGGCTGATAAACATTCATCAAAATTTCTGCATGTAGAGACAAACCCTGCATCGATGATATTTGTTTTGTACATAGCAGTTAAAAATAATCACAACTGTACTTACAAAGCTTTTGCTGAACAGTTAATCTATCCCCACTGTTTGTTGCCATGCTTTAGGCCCTCAGGTTAATGTAACGCGATTCCCTCATCATGACTCTTCCTGAACTTTATGAGACCTTGTTAAACTCCACTAAAACTGCACGATGATGCTACATTTCTCAGTTGTAGTTTGTTTTAATGCCGGCACTCCACTTCAGGGCTTGGTTTAACGTTCGGCTCTGTTTACCAATTTTGTAGTGGATCATAAACATTTTGGCTGCAGTGGTGATGTTGAGGGAAAACGACGTCTGATGATGTACCCACTCACCGCATGCACTCAATAAAAGGGAACAAATCAATCTCCATGCACATTTATTCATTACATTTTACGAGATAGAGGGATACAAGAAAACAAAGGCTAATCATAAACAATATGACACAGCCAAGGCCCCTTTAATTCTGTCAAATAGAAAGTACTAGAAATCCATGCTGCAAGTTTGAATTATATAATCCCATGTCTACTTTACATACTGTGGTCGACAGGTTTGTAATAATAAGTGTTTTTTTGTGCTGCTTCTGCTTCCTCTTTCCTAAAGAGGGGTGTTTTGTTGTTTTACTTATGGTGGTCAATACAAGTTATTAGGAAATCTGTAAAGATGAATGGAAATAAGATAGTTGACACTTCTGTCAGTGGAAAGTTTGCAAAATACAATAACAAAATAGAAAGAAATTGTCTAAGATGGTGAAACTAAATATCAAAGTGACATCACTTCATTGTAACGCAGATTTCAAATCTATGAAATACCACATTTTTGCTCATATGTAAGGAAATACTAAATCTTATAATATTAGTAGACCCATCGTTGCTAAATTTGCATCTTACATCCATTTGGCCATTTCCATGCTATTATTGTATTGCTTGCAAATATCCTTTTTCATTTTATTGTATTGTTTTAGCAAGTTTTAATGACTGAGTTGTTATGTATTCTTTTCTATTATGATGCGTTTCGGAAGGTGACATCAAGCGTTAGTGCGTGAGGTAGACTATTTCGGATTAATTTCATCCTTTTTTTTTTTTTTTTTTTACTATTATGACTGATGAACAAAAAACTGTTGAATAATGTTAATACTCGTTTCCTGGTGGACAAAAAAAAAAACAATAGGAAAGTAAAATTCCTGTCACACCGCTTAGATTAATAACAATTCAATATAAACAGGATTCCTCCCGCCTTTGTCGTCTGATGTGGGGACACACATTGAAATAGACTTGACTGACCCCAGGCTTCAGTATACTAAATGCTTTGGGTGCTTCAGACTCAACTCTGAGTTATTTTTAGAGTGTAAGGCCAAGGCTGTCAAACACCCTCCTGATCAGCTCTGTCGTAGTTTGAACTCTTGCCATTGTTTTTGCTAAGAGGACAAAATAGGCTTCAGGTTTCTCTTCTACCTTCTGTCGCTGTCGCTGAAAATGAAATGGCACAAAACTGACGCTGATGTTTCCACATCAACATGTATTTTTGGTTCCGACCTCAATTTATTTGACTATTTTATTGTGTTTTGCTGGTACCATTATTGTTGTATTTGAATTTTTCTATTGTCCTACAACTCTTGTTGTACCCTTTGGGATGATTTTAAACTTGAAACAGTCTCATGAAAATATGTGTGCTGATTCTCTTTCTTTATCAGTATTTATTCACTCTAAAATTTGTGACACTTTGCAAATATTTACATAGTTTGGAATTTCCTTCACATTACCTATCCAGTAATCCTGTATTTATACTTCCCAAAGCCACAAATATGTCAGATAATAATTTAGAAACTAACATCTGAAAACACATAATCTTTCTTTTAAAAGGAGTCTGTAGGTTGTACACAAGGGAAAATAATTTCTTGTCTTTATAGTTCTATAGTCATTTTTGTGTTTCATATTTTACTCCCTTGACCAATGGTTCCCAACCTGTTTACTCCACGTTGCCTCTAGGAAAGACTATAAACCACCCTCTAAAATCTTTGATATGAAAAAAAACCATTACAGTGAAGTCAAATGCAGGCTTACATACCCACTGTACAGACAAAGTCAGGAGAAATTGATGAAAGAACAGGCTTTAATTGGCATGGGCACCATGACCAAGCTATTGATTGATAGTGCTTTTACTATCAAGTGCAAAAAAAAAATCCCCAAAACAAACAGACAAAGAGCCTCTTCTTCACTGACAGGCTGTATTTGATATCAGGGTGATAATCTCTAGACCCACCATAGCAGTTATTATACATCCGGCTGTTTCTCCACATGAGGATCGGTGCTCACGGTTTTCCAGTCTAAGCAGATTGTGGTTGCAAACATTATTGCCACGGTGGCTTCTTTGGATACTGCACAGACATACAGTGTGTAAGTGTAGCTCCCTCGGAGTGCTATACATTTTTCCTTGGATTCCTAAAGAGCTGACGCAGCAGAAAACCACAGGACTCAACCTCGAGCTCCTGTAAAGTCGAGCCCAGCATGTTTTCTTTTAATGGGCCTAAATAAAGCTGTGCATGGTTTTTGTTATTATGTGTGTTTTAACACTAAGAATAGCTCACGTGTTCATGACATACGTTGGTGAAGGAGTGAGGATTTCTGGCACCGCCGAATGAAATCATGGGCCGTCTACTGTAATTAACTGAATTCCTGACTTTTAACTGTTGCTCACGTACACTGGACCACATCTCATTAAGACATGGAATGTCAGCTGCCTCGGGAAACCAGCATAGCTTTCCCCTTTCTTACTACCGGTACTTCCTCACAGAAGTGTCTATTAATTAAAGAACAGCAGCTCAGTAGCACACCTTGTGGGCCAGTTGCTGCGCAGCCGCGGGGATACAAACAAAACCAAATTTCAAGGGTGCTGCTCTGCGGGTTGGTGGCTTATAGCATCGCTTCATCAAAGAAGAATTTTTACATGGTTTGGACAGAAAGCTGAGTCTTCAAGGCTATGTCACTCTGAGGAAATGAGCGGTTAATTCCCCCAGAGAGCCTGTATTATAGACATGGGACTGGAATATGAGGTGCTGTACAGTGGAGCCTTTGTAACATTGTGTGAAAACTGCTCCATAGATTTTAGACCGTAAACAACTGCCTTTTGTTTGACACAACTGGAGGGGGAAAATGTTGCTTTGGGTTATTAGGATTCCAGACTTTTGCTGAAGTGACATTTAATTAGTTTTTATAAGTGACACGTTGCTTCCATATGTTGACAACGTCATTTACTCCGTTCATCACGCCTGTTTACCTTTCTGCTGGGAACTAATGGCAACTGGTCAGTTTGATTCATTCAGTGGTTTGAAGAGCAGCGGGGGATGCTGATATTACACATAATATCTCAGGGAATGTTTTTCAACTTTGACATCTTTTTATTTTTGTGCCAATAAGTCCACACATTCTAATAATAACATATTACAGATGTAGTCTCTATCAAAATACACCATGAGAAAATACCTGGAATTAGATCAATTGAGTGTTTGAATTATGGTTTGAGTTCTTCTTCAAGCTGTTAATGAATGTCACACAGTTTCTCTGATATCAGACAAAACTTAAAGAGTAATTTCATGAAGTGATTCTTTTTTTCAACTTTTTACCCAACAAAATGTCGTCACTGTGTACTACTGAGCTGTGAGGTTTTCGAAAACAAGCAACACTTGGACACCTTTAGACGCTGCTACAAACATGCTCATTCAGCAAATGAAGACACGTGATTATTTCACTAATGGAAGGATGACCACACTTTGAATGATATCTTGGACGGTTTGCGCCTTTGAGCAGCTGCGTTAGGCTATGCTCAATGTTATTGTATACACACCTTTTAGCCTCTTAAAGATCTGTTGCATAACTTCATAACAAATCAGTAATATTACAATATGAGTTCTCATCACAATCCTCTTCATGAAAAATTTGATGCGACCCATCACAATTTAGTGCCAATTTAAGATCGTAAATGAACACCCATAGAATAGGGAATAACTCCTATAAAATATGGACCCTCCCCCCTAATATATGCACTGAAATGTTAATAGATTTTAACCACATAAATAAATATGAACATAGACAAAAAAACAATGGTGCATTTTCCAGGGGGTCCATATTCAATACTACATCGGTAACACCACAATCATAGGTAAATGGTATTGCCTTTATTATACATAGTGTTGTCATGTGATCAATTGTCTGAAAGTTCCTATACAAGGTTTAGAGGCTCAACATTGCAGATTTCTTTTTCTAATCCATAATTCCACTTATTGAATTATAGTAGATTTTAATTTGCTTTCTGTATAAAACAGCATCTTCATCCTTTCTGCCCTCTATCTAAGCGTTTACTAAAAAGCCAATAATAACTGCCCTTTTCGTCCTCTCACGAGTCAGCTTCAATGTGGTTTTCAATAACGTGTAGGTATGTCATGCACACAGTGAAGTCTCAGTCATTCATGTTTTCCATGTCTGCACTATGCAGTCTGGCTGTGGTTTATGGCAGAGGCGGTGAGGTTTCGATGCACTGACATCCTGTAGGAGGCTTGAGCTCAGGCTGCATGTGTGGTGTGAAAGGCATAGCTGAAGGTTTGAGTAATGGGACGCCCAAGTGCTGTCTTGGTCTCAAACACTGCAGCGCTGCCAGGACAAGATGAGCTCATGTAGAGTAATTCAGACAGAACTTGAATGGTTTTGGATTATTCACTCCAATCGTGAACAAAATTACTCAAACTACACTTTGACTGGGTTCCTGGGAGTCTTTAAAAATGCTTTGATCCCAAGTAAATGACCATTATACTCTATTTGGCATTTTTGTTCAGCAAAGTCTGCAAGTGGTCCAACCTGTATGAATCATGGATTCAGAGCTGAAGTGGCAAAAGTACACACATTCTTCACTTGAGTACAAGTTGAAATTTCAAAAGGTGATCTTGTTGTTTTGAATCTGTTTAATTATCAGTGTTATCAGAGATCAGCTTCCTGTCTCTCTCTGTCACTTGACTTCACATTTAACAGGCACTTTTCCTCAGTGGCCTACTGCCCTAGAGCCCCACTTTTAGGTAGATCTTAAACTCTGTCTTTTTCCTGCTGCCATCAAGACTCTTACTAAGTATATCTGGATGAAAAACAACTTGTGGCTAACTTTCTGAACATTCCTTTTCACAATACAAATAAAACTATTGTCCTCTCACAGTGACTTTACATTAAAAAAGAAAGACATTGTTGTTTTGCAGATATTTTCTTTGCTGTGATAATGCTTCCTGGCAATAAATTACACACCACTGGAAATGTTGTTTGAATTAAATCGAATAAATTTCAACATCTGTAGAAAACATGCATTTGTGTGATGAGCAGCCAAGTTGAATATGCGGGTTGCGTCCATTAGAAGATTTTCCAGAACATTTTCTATGCCACTGCCAACCACCGTGTTTGCTGTTGACTGCGGTTGTTAACACAACTTTCCCTATTTTTGTGCGTAGTTAATTTGTGTATAAACCTTGACATGGGGAAAATTGAAAATATTTTCAGCTGTTTTCTGGTTTTATTTATGGTGTATGATAACTGCAGCAATATTGAATAAACTACCGGGCTGAAATGGTCTACTGATGATGAGCTACCTTTGGCTCACTAGTGTTAGAGTTGTAGAGAACCCCTGTTTTTTTACCAGCTGCATCTTTGCTGGGTTTCCCAGGACTACCTATCAACGTGCTGAGGCACATAAACAAAATTAGTCAGATAGACTCAGAAATTCCTCTCCGATCGAGATAACGTCTCTGTGCACCCTTACTTTGCCTGCAAATAAGAAAAAGTTAGTATTGCACTTAAATGAGTACTGTTACATGTTGATAGTCTGACATCCTCTATAGCAATTTAACACGGGTACCTTATTGCCACTCTACGTCATATGCATGAGTGTCAGTGTTCAAGTCTTTGGGACTGTTGCATGCTTTGTTTTTGTCAGTCCCACCACTTCCAGCTGTTTTGGCTTAGTGTTACAATTTACACTCAAAACAATTCTTAATCCATGGGTATCCTCGGGCCTTGAAAAGACTACAGAGGGCATTATTAACTGTCTTTGTCCAACATTCGTAGCATGCAAATGCGCATTGAAACTCTTGAAGATGACTCAGGGAAAGTTCAGGCATGTACTTGTCATTGTGTTTTGGGAATTACCCCCCTCGTCAGTAGGCATGTTATTATAATGCTTTCAGTTGCTAGCGCATGCATTCAGTAGCTTCCCAACCTCCTCGGGCAAACAACGTCCAAGTGAGTCTGTTTTTCCAATGACGTGAGGCTAGAGATTGTTTTATGGCTGATTATTTCATTTTCTGCCCGTTTCCAGCTATTACTCTTCTTCACAGTGCTGCACATAGTACAAATCACAGCAGTTCCTGGTGCTGTAGCCACAATAGAACCCAAACAAAAGAGCTGTCACTAGAGTTTTATGACTTTGGTCTGCTAATGAAGTTAATGGAAAGAGCAGTTGCGAGTGGAGGCTGCGTGGTTGGATGCCGTGTCACATCTCCGTCCCGGGTGAACGGAGGCAGGAAGACAAGACGTGGGGAGTGAGGGCTGATTTCATTCTCAGGGGCTCCGTCTGAGACAGCTGTGAGCAGAAAGGAAATTAGGTCAGCCTTCACTTAGGGAGTCACGTTTTTGGAACTGCCCCCACACACATCACTAATAATGATGATGCGGTTTTTTTTCAGGTCTTTTGATCAACTTCCAGTGTTTGTTCACAGGGCACAATCCTGTGACACATTACCAAATGAGGTGATCCCAATTGAACGGAGAACCAAAACCATACCTGGGTTTATTCGGTTACAATTCTGAATGGGGATGGTGGTGCGGCTATCCAGAGAGCTTTGTTTTGGGAGGTCTGCTGGTGTTTTTCCCGTCCAGATTGCTGGGGATTTCCTCTCCTGCCCTGGGGACATCCTGTTATCTGAGCTCTGACTCAGTGGAAAGGCCTCATTTCAGTGACTGGACCTTTTCTTGCTTTTAGATTACTGCGGTTGGTTGATGCCAGCAATTTTTCTTATCCTATATTCTGATATTAAAATTACTCTTTGCCATTGATGGGCAGTGATGTTGTATTACATTGGATTTCCCCTCGGATGGTTTATTTTCTTCAATTGCCTGCTCATATCACAATGAGAATATTAAGTAGATCCTTCATTTTCTAACTTTAGCAGCTGTGTGTGGGACCACTCTGGGCAAATGGAAACTTTTTTTTTTCTTGAAAGGAAATGAATATACCAGATTTCATTTGGTGGAGGAAAAGCTAAATGTAAAACAGGATTTGAGTGTCAAGAGTTCAATATAGCTTGGAGCAATTTTGATGTTATTGAAGACCAAAGTAGTTAATGGCTGTGGAAACGGGACGAAACGGGAAAACCAGCTCATCTTATCCAGATTTAAAGAAGCCAGCTATCCAAGTATGCCACTTTTTGGATTTATTGAGATGTGTTGTTTTTTTTGTTTTTGTTTTTTTAAGGTCCTTTGCTACTCAGGATATATTTAAAAAGTTTTTCTTCACATGGTTGACTGGTTGACAATGAGGCGTACTCTGAGGGATCTCGTGCCCCCGGGGACCTTTTTGTTGTTGCACCTTTAAGCCGATCACTTTTCACTATAACAGCTTGACCTCACACGAGTATAAATCTCTTTCAGCCCTGAGTACCCTGCTTTCCCCTGTTTAATTAAACATCATGACATGAATCTGTTCAGTCTGACCTGTGACACTGTCTCTGAAGGGCAATTAACATTACTATGTGCTGTGAAGTAGTGAGAGCAGGATGGAGAAATACAGGCCAGCGATGTCCCAGGGCCTCTTGTGAAACAGCTGGGTGGGGTGAACTCTGGCCTCTTTGGTTAACATGTCAGTTTGCATCCTTTATGTTCTCCCTTGGAATACTTTTTAATGCTGTTCTGGTGGAGTTACATCCAAAGTATGCTTTCAAAGCAAAACGGTGACGCTGTCTTAAAGTTGTGATGATGGCACTTAACAAAGCTGAAAAATGTCTCATCCAATAATGCCCAGAAGCAAATTTGCATATGAATGAAATGGAGCAAGACACAAACATATCAACACCAGAAATAAAGGTTCAGCTGTCCAAAAATGTCTGGTTTATGAGTAATCTCCTGGTCCTGGGCCTGCTGACTCACAATCTTCACCACATCCAAGTTCAGCATGAGACGTTTTTCTTTTTCATTTCCTCCTCCTCTTATGCTCATGACAGCAATATTGCTTCATGTTTGCTGTAAAGGAAGTATTACAAGAGAAAGAGCTTCTCAGTCCTGGATCGGGACACAGACATGCGTGTATGCAAAGAATGAAAGTATGTAATTTGCAAATTACCATAATACACCAAGATACTTTTTTTTCCCCAATGTGAACGTGACCGTGGGAAGATTTCATAATTCAGTGCATTGGGTGGAAGTGTTTGCGAAACCAAATACTGTATGTCTCTGATGTGCTAAAACTTCAGCTCAGATGTAGGTTTTTAACAGGATTTTTTTGTTCATTGCCTTCCATGTTGTCTCACAAGAAATGTCACAGCCCTGTAACTTGGAGGGGTTTTATGTCTCTCATTAGCACAATAGGTAGAAATCACAGTGGGAGAGTCCAACTTTCTCACAGTGTTTGAAGAAACAATATAAATTTCCACTACGATGCAACTGTGCAGGAAACCCTGAAGGCCCAGCCATCTTTGGAGGTAGGAGTTGATCTTTCTCTCCAGGGTCTCTAAAGTAGACATGGTCACCTCGTACACCAACAGCAGCTAGAGGATGCAGAGCAGGAAGCCATGTTGGTATAACCATGCCTTGAGCCTGCTCAGTAGGCCAGATTTATCTACTATGGGCAACCAGGCTTCAAGCTTCTTGATGGAAACATAGACTGATGCTGTGTCTCATTCAGGCACATTGCATTGGCTTGTGACTGGTTTCTCAGTGATAGATGGTATTATCACACGTCCACGCTTCCCCAGCATCCAGGCACTGGATGAACTGAATGATATGTTTTGTTTTAGTGTTTTCGTGATATTGAAAATAAAGCACTGCTTATTAAAAAAAGAAGAAAAAAAAAATCAAGTTAAATGAGAAATTGTTTGGATGAAATCTCTGTCGGTCTTTACATTTAAAAAAAAAAAAATTGAGGTCCAACAAAATTCTGCTTTGAAAAAATATCTGCCTTCAGTCAGTACTTGGGGAAAAAAAAAAAGTAAAGTAATGTTTGGAATTCTCAATTGGAGATGGTGTTTCCAGGTATAGTAAGGGTTTCTCGGGCGAAAAGAAGCAGACGGCTCACAATGAACAGATGTTGAATTCAGGTCTTCCTGTGTGTCCTGCCTTGCCAAACTATTTCCTCACTGACAGCATATTAATGTGGCAGAGTCCCAACCTCAAACGGAGACCGTTCTGTAGTTACAGGTCACATCAATCCAGCAAACTCCTCCAAACACTCAACAGAGTTTAACAGTCACTTAGGCCCAGAAGCCTCTCTGTTAACTATTTTATGTGGCAGCTGACATAGTTTCTATCCAAAGTCACAACCCTGAAAATAAGTCTTTAAGTGGACCAAAGAGTGTCGGTGTTGCCAGAATCTAAATGCTCAGGATTCTTGGAAAAAGCCATCCTTTCCACTTGAGTTGTGGTGTTTGGCAGAAGAAAACAAGGAGTCCCTCATTTTGCCTGCTCTGCCGCATTGTTCAGCGGTGAGCAATGTTCCAGAGAAAATGCAACGATTTAAGGAGCATGGTATCTTTCAGGGATCAACACTCCCCATTATTTATGCCCCCGGGCCAATTGGACTGGAGCGTCTGTAAGCTCTCTGCCCCAGTTAGGGGATACTTTTTATGCTGATTCACACACCCCCACATTCATACATTCGATTCCAAACAACCATCTGTCTGAGGTGTACAACGGCATGACAGCATGCATGTTAGTGTCAACATGTGTATATTCTTGCTGCCAACACACATCTTACTCCTCTCCTTGAGCCAGGCTGAGCTCATGGTGACTCTGGTTTAACTTTTAATCTGAGCAATATGTTTGGCCCCAGAAGTGGTCTTTGGAGGAAGAGGTTCGATTTGACAGAAAAGTGTGTTGATTTTATTGCCGGATCCAGAATGACAGCAGGAGGAAACATTGCCAGGTGGGTGGCTGTGCCGTGCAGACTGACGGGTGGCAATGGATATCTGTCTCCCTGTAAGTGTTTCAGGATGGCTGGCACTAAGGCATTAGTTGCTGACAGTTATTCACTGTCATGGGCAGTGCTTACAGAAACAACACACACAGAAACACTTTTCAAAATAGAGGCTTGTGCTTCGAGTAGTTTGGTGACCGTGTCTAAGTTTCTTGGACATCTTTCACTCACAGCTTTGCTACTTGACAGTTTTTCCTTTAAATGACTACCAGTGTTGTGCAATTTACATGAACATCAGCAACGTATTTCTCTTTGTTACTTATTCAGAAATTAGTGAAGGTGATGTGTTTGCCATTATTAATTAATAAGATTGTGTTCTTTTTAACATTTCTATTCATTGGAGAATGCAGACATCTTACTTTGGCGATCTCTTGCTATTTTCTTTGTGATCCTCACTGGGATTTAGATTCTTTTGTGATCCCAGACGATAGATTCTAAGACCTTGGTGATCTCTTGATTTCTTTTTTCTCTTTGAGTCACCTGCAGAGGCAGTCAAGTGTTGCTCTCCACAGGATATGAGATATTTTGGCCAAGAGATAGAGCTGATTATGTTCACCTCCGACTCTGCTGTCCTGTGATAACACTTTGTTTTAAGAGACAAAAGAAAAAGCTGTGGATGTGGACGTATTTGTCTGACGTTCTGCTGTTGAATTTAGACTCTACCTATATTTCCATGTTTTTTTTCTTATATTTAAACAATAGTCTCATCCACTGATCCAGTAATATGATTCCGAGTTACTGTGTCCATTTCCTTCTATCATTCAGCAGTGTGGGGCCCACAGTATGTTGCCATCAAGGATTTTCTACAGCAGGAATTAGACTCAACAGACAATAGAAAATAGTGTAAGATGGTAAACGGAATGCCCACATGTGTGCCGATCTATTTCTGCCCTCCTGCTCCTCTTCGTATCATGACAGCTCTGGCCTGGACTAAGTTACTGTGGTTCACAAAAGCTCACTTTCCTTAAACTCTGTAATCATGGGGACTCACAGTTTCACTCTTTCTTGAATTTGGCATGCCGAACGAACGAAATGGGCAGAACAGGACTCAGACTGGGGTCAATTGGTTTCCATTAGCCTAGATCCACATTGGTCCGGTACCTCCAGCAGTTTAGGCATGTGAGGGGTACCCCTGTAACAAAGAACAATGAAGGGCAAACGTAAAGTGGAAGCAGCTTTCCATAATAAGGGATGGAAATCCAAGCTGGAACCATATTTAAGACCTCATGGGGAAAGACACATGGAGCACATTCTTGCCAGGTCCAAATTTATGATTGTCAGAGATTAGCATGACTTTAGTGTTGTATGTTTTAACTCCAGGTACGATTTTCTCAATACTGAAGTAAATCTCTAGATTTGATTCACTTTCACATAAAAGTCCACATGTGCTGCATGACCCTCGAGCTAAATCTGGAATGATGATCCAGCAGCTGGACGACAATTATATATCACAAAAACTCTCTCACTGTGTCATTCATGTTCTACAAAGATACAGCCATGATTACGCAGTGCAGTCGAGCAACTCTACCCAACCTCTCATTAGCAAACGTCCTTTTTCTTTTCCATGCGGGGAGGCTCATCACAGCCAACGTCTTGCATCACTCTTTGGTTTCTGTGGAGGCTTTTAATAATGGTGAGCTCCACATTTCCAGATGTGACAGTAAAACACACGAACGTCCCGAAGAGTCAGAGGAAATAATGCAGGTTCTCAGCTGAGTTTCCACGTTGTAGATGCTGGCGATTCTCAGAGCCTGATGGAGTTTAACTCGCCAACACTTTTTATTATCTTCTGCCCAGAAGAATTATCTTAAGAGTCTTAAGAATCAAATGTTCAGAGCCTTCATCCAAAGGGGTCAAATTAACACAGCCTACTGTTATACTGTTTAATGATAGGTTAGGGGATAAGTTAGGGCTTTTAGATCTTAAGACATTTGAGCAGAAATTCAAGTTAAAAAACATGTATATGACTGCGTAATTATGCAAAGGTGAATTACAAGTCAGGATCAGTGACACAAAGGCGTCGCAGCAGAGTGAAGAGCTCATTGCTGCACCTGATTTCATGGACGCTTTTCCAACAGTTTAAGTCACTAAATCCCAAAACTTTAAATCTCATTGTGCTGCTCAAGGAAAACGTATTGAACTACTAGATGTCGGGATTGGTTCGTTATCTGAAATGGATGTGTGTACTGAATTTCGTGGCAACCCACCGAAGTACTTAATTCATCCGAATACAAGACAGATTATTTTTCCCCCTTGACATAGGTTGGAAAAAAAGAGTTCAGGGTTTATTATTCAGCTCTTTATGTTATGAGGAGTTAACAACAGCAAGGGGGTCCCAGAAACAGGAGCAGCATGCTGGATGTGATCTGAGAAGAAATGACGGAGCTAGTCGAACTTTAGACGTGCACAGTGACCATACCGGTGGGGGTGACGAACTACAGGTGGTGCATGTTGTTGTTAGCTCACCATTCAAATGCTTTAAAATGCTGCATTTCAAATGGCAACAAGAGTGTTGCACTATGGAAAGACGTTTTTGAAACTACTAGGAACATGGCAGCAATGATAGCTGGAGTGAAAGGAGTAAGGCAAGAAGACTGCGTAAGGAATTTACAGAGAACACTGGAGACTGGAATCTGCATTTAAAACTGTAAGGAATGACAAAATATTTGAGAGGTCTCCATTTTGTGTTTAGACGGCATTTGTGTGTGCGTATTGTCCTGCGACTCTACTGTACCAGAACACATCTGTGACACGTGCCACTCACAGTACAATGTGGTGATACGTGTCCCTGACCACCTCAGGAAGTAGTTTGAGTGAAAGAGCTTTGGTGCCTGTTCATACTTGTCTTTAGGGCTCACTAGTTCTGTTCGGATCACCTGAAACACATGTTAATGCCAGGTGTGAAGAGGCCCTAGGTGTCGGTCATCTGACAATCAGGATCACCTCAAATATGCAATAATACGATAATGTTGAGTTATTTGTTGTTTGTTTGCGTTAACATATGCACAATGATATTTGTGAATGAAAATAAAATAAAAGTGTTGTTTGACTGTTATTATCTCATGACAACACGTGTTTAGGATGGCTTTTTCTTCAAATTCATCTCGTCCTTTAGACATGTTGCCTTGTTGCTGCAACCAAAACTGTATTAAGAATAAGATTTACTTTTTTCTACCCGATTGTATATTTATTGTGACTCTTTCAGAACTGACATGCAAAATGACTTTCAGCCTCTATTGCGTCTTTCAACGCATTGGCTGAATTTAAACTTGTCTGTGAGAACACCTCTTGTCATGTTATGACCATATGTTGTATGTTTTTCTTTCATTTATACTGCAAATGTCACTCATCAGTTTTCCTAGTTGCCTCCTTGCAGACGGGAACCGTCTGAACTGATACCCCAGTTTCTCTTAATGTCATGGCGTTGCCCCCCCCTGCACACTGTGTCTCCCCTGAACTCCGTCGCTCCGTCAGTGCTTCATAATGCGAGGCATGCTCATTCCTGTGACCACTTACCACGAAGTCATCAGCTCATACAACCCCTGACCTCAGCCCTGCACAGTCACTTGCCGCCGATCTCATCAAAGGAAAAAAGATAAGGGTGGAGGGCCTGGCTGTGCTGAGGAGTTACCAAAGATACAAAAAAAAAAGCTCCACAGGCACAGACATGTATACTTAGATGCTCACTTGCATCTGTCATTAATCACAGAATCTGTCAACCTGGAAAGAAAGCATTTGTTCAAAAGAAGACAAAAACAACAACAACTACAAGACAGAAAAAAAAATGCTTATCTGAGTTCAGTCATTAGAGAGTCATCTGAGGATAGAATATGTATTTATATCACGACCAGCATGTACAGTGTTTTGGCACAAACAGACCAAATGTTCAGATGAAGGGATAAATCCCCCCTGATACTGTTGAGAGGACGTGAAGCAGATACATTTTTGAAGAGCATGTTTTGGAGAGGCCCACCAATACCTCCTATTAAGGCTCAGGGAGAATGTATTCACATATTTTAATAGTTTTATAGTTCTACATCATATTGCATACAATATTACCACAAGTGAAACTATTCAGCTCAGATGTCTCTGTGTGTGGTAATCCAGTTACTCTGACATCCTCCCACAATTCAAAGACGCACATGTAAGGTCGATTGGTGAATCTAGTTCTAGACTCTTAGTGTGCATACGTGTGTTCATGTGTGCCCATGTGTGCCAATGTGTGCCACTTTGGCCCAAATTTAGTCTTCATGCTGTGTGCCAAGTGAGGTACATTTGTGTAATATGTCAGCGTCACCTTACAATGTCATGTTTATGAAGGCACTACAAATCATATCAGAGGTATGTGAAGAGATTTAGCTCACTAATCTGTGGGTCATAATACCCCCACTGAGAGAAATGATGAAAAGAAGCATAAATTACTTAATATCTTTGAAAGAATAAGGTAAATATGCATATTCACATCTGTCCAGGTAGGAAGCGTCTCAAAGCAAATTGAATCAGGTCAACTGGACTTGATTACTTGTCTTGGAAGTTGCTTCAATTTTCTTTGGAATAGAATTCAAGTACTTAAAATTTTTTACATTCGAGTGAATAGAAGAAAAAAATCCACACACTAACATTTTCCACAGCAATCAGTTTTCTGTCATCTGATTATTTGTGCTTCTAAGTCAGAAACCCCCCCCAGGCTTCCTAGTTTTTCCATTTTTCCCCATTTCACTAATTGTGCGTGCGCATGTGAACTCTTGAAGCGTTATGGGTGCTCATTCACAAACTAGCATGCAAACATGGCCTCTCACACATGCAAACATATTCCCGAGTTTGGGCTATTGCGCGTGTGTTTCCATACCATTTAATACTCTGCAAACATATGTAAAGAGCCAGATGAAATGCAGCAGTGTGTCGACCCCCTGATGCGGTTGCAGGGTCAAGTTCTTGGAAGAGCACCTGAGAGGAAGGTGGTGACATGCTGAGAAAAATGCCTCGCATCTGGTCAGTTTCTCTCCTTAACGCGTCCAGTGAAGATTTAGTTGCTCTCTTTGTATCATCTCTTTATGAGCCGATTATGTTTTGACGGTTAAATTGAACACCCCAATAAATTGAAATTACTGCTGCTGTCACGTGCAAGTGGTCCGTGCCAAACTCTCCCGCTGGGTGTAAGTGTAAGTGTGTATCCTGGTGTATTTACTGACGTAGGTCTCTGTGCAGTTGAACCTTAAATAGTTTCTCCATTTGTTTGGTGTACGGCTAAAATCAAAGTTTCTTCCATCCGTAATAATGTTTTCAAATCGTTCAGTGTAATTTATATCCAATACTTTGCTCTAAATGTTATACTAATATTCTTAATGTATTACATTATCTCTGTTTTTCTCTATTTATCTCAGACAGAGCGGACTGTGTTTTTTATTGCTTCCTTCAACAAAGGGGTTCTGTTTTTGGTGTGTGTCTGTGTGTGCTTGTGCGTCTGTGTGTGTATTTATACATAGAAGAAAAATGTGTCATCATTTCCGTCCCCCATGTCATTTGTTTTGTTTGAAAAGGTTGGGTTGTTTCATGAGAGAAAATAATATATTGCTTATTGAGCTATCCAATATTAAAGTTGTTCTTTTGCGAGTTCTTTCTGAGTATAAATAAACATTAATCTGCTCTTAATTCACCAGAAAACTGTACCTTTATACACACAGGCAACAATGTAACAGGCCTTCTTTGAAACGGTCCAAAAATGTATACATGCTGTAAAAACAGCATTGAAATGATGCTTTTTTCACAATATGCACTACAAGTTAAAGTTGGGGGCCTCAAAGATGCCAAAAATGTACCCTCAGTTCTAAAATGGATGAGATTTTAGTTACTTTCACTTCACAATACCAAAAATGGGTCATAATACCAAGATCTGAGGAAGATTATATCATGATTTGCAAATACATACAGAAATTTGGATTGCAGGCATTGTTTGTGTTGACCCCTCCAGGTATTTACTGTCGTCTTCATTATTTCACTATTTGCCAGATTTATATGAAGGTCTTGAAAAAGTGTCTGAATTCAGAATGAATTGGTCCATTAGTTAAATTGAACATGCAAAATCTTCTCCACTATGATTTATGCTGCTATTTGTTGGTAAAAGACTTGCTGTCTATATAATATTAGAGTGAAAAAAATGCAACAGGCGTTCCGAGGTCAATGTGTACAGGAGAAAGTATAAGAGGAAGACAGAACACCGGTTATAAGTCTCAGTGATTTGTGCTGTAGTCAAAAACCATGAGGGAATTGTAGGAGGTCTCGACACAAGGAACCAAGACATCTGGTGCTGGGACGAGAGGGAAGAGGGTTTATATACACTTGGTAAGGGGAAGACACAGGTGGAACTTATCGCACAATCATACGCACAGAGGGAGGGGAGACAGGAGAGCAAGTGCACATCGACAGAGACGAGACAGGGGATACGAAGTAAAACAGGAAGAGACAAAACGGGTCAGTGACACAGGAGACCTGACGCTGACTCATACAAGTATTCTTTGACTCCTCTTTCCTTTTTAGCCTCTGGACAGTTTTCTATGATTAGCTTTTCTCCCTCCCCCTACTACATAACGTCTCACTGTTTTTACCCTAAAGGATGCTCCTGTCTCCGGTTCGATGGTTTGTATCTTACACTTCGCTCTGCAGGGGCTCAGCCACACGATGTGATGGTATGAAAGGAAACGGACACGATCAACACTGCAATAACATGCCGGCTCTGTGGATGGATAAAAAGGTTTATTTTATGAGCTTATGGACTGACTGACATGACCACTTCTTTCTAGAAACACTTGAAGCAGATTCCTATATTGGACTAATGGCCTCTTTGTAGTTGGTGCTGGCTTTAGCGTCAGCTTTCCAATCATCAGCACCTGTGAGAAGAGACTTAAGGAGGCGCATTTTTCCCTACTTAAGGTAATCCTTACATAATGCAGGCTTTCTTGTTTTTGCCAGTTCATTTCTGAGCTTTTCTTGACCCTTTCCATTCAAAGTATCTAAAGCATGTGAAAGGTATTTATTTTCCATAGCCCCAAGGGTGGTGACTTGATTGATGGGCTGATTTTGTGATGAAACACTAGACAAGTCTACTCTGTTGTTGTCACTGTTTGATTTAGCTCCGTGGAAAAGAAGGATCTATTACGTCATCTGAGACTGAGGCTGCAGCTTGTTTGAAGTTTGAACCAGAGAAATGCGCCTTCGGGGCACTTGAACCTTTCAAACGCTAGTGAGAGAGAAAAATCTGTTGACGCTCAGCTCTTAAGCGGTCTTTTAGCGGATGTTTCTGTCATTGCAGCGTACTCGATCATGATCATCTTGACTGATTAACATTTTTCTCTGATATGGGAAACTGGGCAGAGTTGTGCACTTTTATGCAAAATGATAATTCAAGCAGATTTGTGTCAGATTAAAGCGACGCTATTCAACAGTGATTATTGAACGCTTTAAAATATGTCTTGACACTCGGCATCTTTGCATCCATCAGCTGGATTTCAGCCTCTGAGTGAGACCTCCTCTGCCGTGTCGTGCGTTTCTCTTTGACTGCTACATATTGCTATAAGAGCAGACTGAATTCAGCGTGCACAAATGTATTTTTGAATTTCTCTGGGGTATGAGGGGGCCAGACAGGGTGAGAACAGAGTGGTTGGATGAATGCTGGCATTGTCTGCTGAGGCGCACATGCTCACTGCTTCTCTCGCACCTACACACAATTTCCAGCAGCACACTTTTTTTTCTTCTTTTTTTTTTTTTAAACAGATCTCTTGTGTGTCACTTAAAAACCTGTCCACTTTAAGATTTAAAAGTGACACTGCACATAATGGTCATTTTGGCTTATTTTTTTTTTTCTACACTAATGACGTTATATCCACAGTGGAAAAGCTGAGTGCGCCTACATTCATGTGAGAGAGACCTTTGACCCCTCTCTCTGAGTGGCATGCCTGTAAATGTTTTCTTCAAATGTGCTGTTCCTCGTAATCTTCCTCTCAGACAAGAAATCCCCTCATCTCTACAGCTTTATGGCCCTCTAGAGTGAAAGGTCGACAAAGTTTCCAAGTGCTTTGGTCTCATGTTTTCTCCGCAGAGGTAGCTGTCGGACCCCAAGGGAAACAGTTTGGACATTTGCGTCAAGTGTTTGTGAGATATAAGCCGTGAGTTCTAGAAACTATTTAATATGTTGGTCTGTAAAAGTTTTAAAGAAATCAAATTTTCATCTTTTATTGTTTTTGATTTGTTTGATCTGAGATTAACAAAGGATCAGTTATATTTTGTTGCACTGCATAAAATACACCAGTAAAAATCTGAGTCAATATTTTTGAAGCTGTCACAGTCCACAGAGACTTTTAAGGGTGTTGAAGTCCTAGCTTGAGTTTGGTTTTGTGTTTATACTTATACTCTTATTCTGATTCAAGCTTTCCACCTCGTAGGCAGTTTACAATATTCTTGAGGTAACATGAATACAACAAAGCTTGTGCTGTCAATGTAAAAGCATTAAATCAACCTAAATGCTTGAAGTTAAATGGTTGTGAAGACATGTGACTGTGGAATAGCTTGTTTTCATCAAAAGCTCATTTTCTGCCAAAGTCCAAATATTACTAGGAAAATGTCATTAGTGTATCAAGGAAACCAGAGTGATCGCTTACAAACTACAATGTGTACTGATACGTCACATTATAGCAATCTTTGGAATAAGGTAGATTCATTTAGAGGTTTAACTTTGCTTTTCTGAAACATGGTCTTAAGCCTGGCCGGTAGTTTCTGTGGTTTCCCAACAGGGGCTCCGGTTCCACTCTATATACGCCTTTGATACACACTCCATCACCTCAACCAAAGGCAAAGTGACGGAGACAAAACACAACTTTTTCTGGGACCCGCCAGTTTCCCACTTGCGGAGAAAAGGATCTTTATGTGAATTTAAACTGATGTAGTGTGAGATCAGAGGAGGATAGCATTTAAAAGATGTTGGCTTACTGGGACTGTTTTTAGAAGTTTCTGAGAGAAAGGTCAGTGTGTGCGTGTCTGTGTGTGCGTGTTACTGTATTTAAGGCAGGAGGGAACATGAAAAGGGTTTTGGGAGGAGGACATGATTTTCCACTCCGTCTGTGCTGTTTAAACCTTGAAATCACAAGGCGTGTACGTTTAGACACAATGCTGGCCTTATGAGTTGTGGAACTGGAGAGGAAGCAAGATCAAACCTGGGGGAGAGAGAGTGATGGTTGACTAAGGATACAGTAGCTGGTTGTGGTATTGGGTAGTCCAGGTATAGTTGTGTAGACTTAAAGGTTGTGCAGTGTGTCAGTGTGAACTCCGGCATAGATTAACTGGGATGTCTGGAAATGCGGAGACAATAATGGAAGCAGTCTTTTCCCTCTGCCGCCGTGATATCAGCATCAGGGCCTACACGGCTGCAGATGTTCAAACAGCCACCTCATTTCAAGTTTCCTGATCCAGATTAGCTCGTAACCGAGACAAAATGTGTTTGGATAACTAATGGATTAAAGATCACAACTGCCTGGCTTCCATTCTGGGTTCTCGCTGAGGTCAGGGCGCTGTGGTCAAGTCTGTTCACTCACTTTTTCTCCCCCCATAATCAAAACCAACAGTTCCCCAAACACAGTGGTTGGGCATGAAACACAAGCCAAAGTAAGGTTTGCTCCTGTGAACAGTGACACTATTATTCTACCACTGTTTTCTTTTCAGTGTACAGTCACAGGGACCATAGTGGGAAAGGTGGAGGTGGGTGGAGGAGAAAGTCGCCTTTCCAGCCTTATCGTGACTCCTGGGGCTCCACGTGCGAAATGAAAGAAGCTTTTTAGCAGCAAGAGCGGTGAGGCTTTTTAGGAAATTCCTTTGCCATGACCGTATAGGAAGAACACGCTGTAGATGAGGGTGGGGCGAGGACATGCCTAAAGAGACCACTGTGCAGAGCTGTCAGCGGCAGCGGGCCGATTAGAAAAAGACGGGTGGCGTGATGGAGAGAGCCTCGACAGGAAGGACTGACTACTTCAAAGGGGACAGCTTAAGCCAATGACATCACCGAGGGGGAAAAACCACCCTTCATTCACTTTTTTCCATACCATGTGCTTAACGTTGTAGTCATATACACCCTGACTTGACCGGGTGGAGATCTGACGAGCATCATTATTATGAGGTACAGCCAAGATTGAGTGGTAGTGTTATTTGATATATTAAAAGAGCTCAAACAAGCCCTCGTCTGGTTTAGTATGAAGTGATTTATTGTTACACTGACAGTACTGTAAGAACATTATGTAGTCTGTGTCAGCTAAGCTCATGATGAAGCGGTTTTCTTGTTGTTAATCAAATGAAAGGGTTAACTGTGCATGATGGAGAGGTTAATTTGTAGAAGCGCTTAATGTTTTCCCCTGCAATTAGCATCAAACATAAATCACAAGCGCACTTCAACTCTTTGTTTATGTGTGCCAACGGGCCTCCCGCCAGATATTTTATGCTTTTCTCATCCTCACTGTCTGGTTTGAAAGATGTTAAATATAGTGTCTCAAAATATGGATGTTTCGGTTTAAAAACTTAAAAGTAGACTTTCTTTTCCAGATTTCCAGGAATTTTTGAATCCTTTAAGTCCTCAGAGGGCTCTCTGTTTGTAGGAGGAAGGGAACGAGAGGGCTGGCCTCATGGGAATGTAATCAGCAATTAAGACAGATTGTCCTTAAGTGAGGTCCTTCATTCAACAGAGCCTCTGCAGCCATCCCCAGCAATAACCGAGTCCACTTAAACTAATCCAACTAAATCCCATTGCTGTTTAATTTCATTATTGACTCAAAAGTATTTTGAAAGTCCAGACAGTGTTGCAGTGGCTACACTCTCACCTCATTGGCAGAATTTCCCCATTTTGAAAACCGCTTGTTTGCATGTTCTCCCTGAGTGCATGTGGATGTTTTCTGCACACTACAGTTTCTTCACACAGAAACATACTTTTTGAAGGTAATTTGATCTGACTCCTTGTGAAAGACTTTCCAGTGTCCCTTCCTTCACTCATAGTCAGCTGGGATCAGCTCCAGCCCAGCGAACAAACACTGGTGTCTTTTTTTATCTCATTTCTGGGTGACAGCTTCTATGTGTGTTTGTGTGCTCTGGCTTTCTCAATGAATTCAAAGATTGATGAGAGAGAGAAGCAAAGAAGAGAATTTGACCGCAGAGTTTAAAGGTGCAGTTTGTCCAAACCGGGTTCTCCTCGCTGTGAGGCAAGTAGGCTAACCACTGCACCAAGTGGCCTCAGTATCCAGTTTTTCTTCTTTTTTTTCAAAACCCAGATGCAAGACTTTAACATAACCTTTTTTGTACATATCTCATACATCTCAAGTTATGTCTGAAATGCTGAAACATGCAGCAATGTTTACTTTTGACTGTCAGTTGGTGTCGCGTTTGCTTGATTTAGGAAGAGATGCAAATCAAGGAATCTTCTCCAGACCCTACATCTCAAACATTTGCTCGGCAAAAGTAAACTTTCCATAGCTGTCATGTTTACAGTGGAATAAACAATAAAAACATATTTCTCTATATAATTACAAACAGGACACAGCTGTTTAAGGACTATCTGTGCAGCAAAGACAGTATTTTCAGGAGTGTACTGCTCAGAAGACGAGGGAGTTGAATGGCATCAAGCTTTTTGATAAGGGTTTAGAATAAATCTAATTTAGGGAGTCATAGTGCCTCAATATCTTCTCCTTTTCTCAGCTTCTTAAGAGATCCGGCTTAGCTCACTACATTTTTGGTTTGTGAAACATCATGCCCATAGACTTTTCAGTGACGTAAACATTGTCCTCATTATAGGCTGCTCTGTGTATATCTCCAGCAGTGACATTTAAGTCTGCGCTGATGGGATATTTCCGCTGCATAGCACTCCACATGGACCCCCTGAAACCGTCACAGTTCCTCTCTTTCCGTCAGCGTTAAAGCATTTTAGTGGCTCTATAAGGACGATGCTGTCACACTTACAGATGTTCCTGCTGGATCATGTTTAATGTCAAGTCACTGAAGTCCACAGGAAGTTTTCAGATAGTTCAGTTGGAGTTCATAATAAAAGAGATGCTGATGGCTCACAGACTTTGTTTGGACAACTGTGCTGAGCGATAGATCAAACTGAATTAATTTGTCAAAAAAACAGCACAGGGTTTGATAAGATCCCAGTGAAAGATTAGAACCTCTGGAAGCTTATCACAAAGATGGGCTACATTTTTGAGAGTAGGCCAAACGACAACAGATGGAAATTTATATTGTTTGGGCCTTTTTTTGTATTTCAGTGAGTGCTGTCTTTATATAAATCAAATGAAAGGAAATGAAACGTCTATGCTGTCTTAAAAATTATATTTATTCAGTTTGAAGATTATAGGAAGGTGCTAGACAGTAGTTTGTCCAGTGCTTTGAATTGCCAGATTAGGTGAATATTTTGGGAAAACAGGATTCATCTGCCGCTTACAAAAACACACCACATCACCACACATCCTGCTGAATTATCTTCACGTTGTGTTTGACCCGGAGATGTACGGCGTGAGTAGTAATTGGTGCTTTCACCTCATAGCAAGCATACAGTGGGCTTGATTCAAGGCTGAGTGTCTCTGAGGGGAGTTTGCATGTTCTCCCTGGAAGCAAGTGGCTTTTCTCCAGGTCCTCTCTTTTCTCTCACAAACAAAAGATATAGAATGTGTGTTATGTTAATTTGTCACACTACATTGCCCAAGAGTATGAATGTCTGTGTATATATGTTTCCTTGTCAGCCCACCATACTGGTAGCCTGTCAAGGGTGCACCCTGCTTTTCACCCATCGGGTAACTTCCAGCTCCCGAACACCTTAACTTGAAAAAAGAAAAGTAAATATAGACTGATTGAATGATGTAGTTGGCCTACACACAAACAAGCTGTTGAGTTGACATAGAACGAGTTTGATCTTCATTAAAAAGTGTCCATCCATTCTAAATCTTATCACAGCAAACGTAAACCAAAACACTAAATACTGGCAATATAAGAGACATTTTCAGTTGTGGTGGGGAAAAAAAAAAAGTTTGGTTCTGTGTAGCTTAATTTACCCCGTCTGTGACCGTGGGTCAAGTGGGTAAAAATGTCAGTCGGTTTGAAAGGTTCACAGATTGTCAGATACGCCTCCCCACAGGACAACCACTTTTTCTGAACCTCTTACTGACCCACCTGAAAAATTAGAAAACTCCACCACACACCCTATTCTCTCTGTAGACTCTTGAATTACTGCAGCTGTTTTCGCGTTAACCTGAACACTGCTCTCAGTCTAACTTACCTGAGTATGAAAAACTCTCGTTTTTTTCAAATCGGGATACAGTGCGTGCTCTTTGTCACATCATCACTGTCTCTGTGGCGCCAGACCAGGTCTATTTACATACCTGTGAACCAAGCGGGAGCTCCAGAGGAAAAAAGCATGTAAATGTGCATTTGACTTGGCACCACCCTGCACCCACATCAAGCGCCACATCCCTCAGAGTGGCAGGGCGGTCCAACAACTCGTACACAGGCTGCTCTTTAACACTCAGGGCAAACTGAGGCCTCAATTTGAGTGGTAGTGATTCACTCCTACAGGTGCTCCTTTGAAATATATGCCGGAGGAAAAATGTACTCATGGGTACAAGTTGTACACTCCTGAATTTGTTCAAAGATTGGGAAGATGTCTCAACATTACTGTTATTTTAAATCAGAGTATTTCTGCAGTGTGGAGCTGGTTCGACTTGGACTTTGAAACCATGTACTGGGAGGAAAGTGAGTTCTAAATTGAAAGCAGGTCAACATGATTTTTCAGGAACGCAGCAATGATGTTATTTTCTCTGAAAGACAATAAAAACGCTGTCTTCAAAAATGGTTTAGCTTATATATATCTGCCAAAAACTATCTTACAATTCAATTGCTTCATCAGGTGAGTTGCGCAGTGGTGTTGTGGCTATAACTTCAAGTCCAAAGTATCTTTAGTTTGATTCCGGGCTCATCTGTGAAAACTTCATGTGTGCATGGGTGGGTTTTTCCAGGCACCTTTTTCCTCCTTTCCTGACACATTCTAAAGACATATATTTGTGCGTGTGTGTGTGCGTGTGTGTGTGTGTGTGTGTGTGTGTCTGACAAGATAAACCCTCCCCTTCACCATTTATCAGTTGGGATAAGCTACAACACACAAGTTGGATAAAGTGGTTATCAGAGTTGCACAGTTGATTTATCCTTTAAGAATCTGCTCTAAATAATATTCAGGTGATGCAGTGTACAGTTTTCTCACACCCACTCCTATGGTGACATACAGTATAGTGGCAATAATGATGTACTGGCTGCAGTGTTGGTGTCTCTAAATATGACTTGTGTTCTTACAGTCCACTTTTCCCCTCTGTCATTTTGATTCGCCCAGGCATGGCTGTTTCTGGTCTGTAATGTTTTCCATTACACTTTTCAATGCAGCCTTACTTGAACGCCATGATTGATTCCTGCTCAGTCATCCTGAGGGGATGTTTTCACCTTTCGCCGTGCTCCGTGTGATATATGAGCATGTGTTTTCAATTCCCACTCTCAAGCTTTGACCCTTGTGGGGGGATTTCACAGTTTGAAACAGTACACTGACTCCATGCTGAATTATTTATCTCTATAACATCGTAGTGGCCATCTTGTATGTGTGATCTTGGGGGTTGTTAAATATGACTGTGGGTGATCAAGTGTGAGTCATCTTGTGATTCATCTAATCCCCCGAACAAGCTCTTTTTACCTGGAAACTTCAGGTTCAGCCACATGATACTAAAGTGTTCAAAGTGTTCCCATAACAGGAAAAACAGAGAAGACACAACAGTCACACACTCGCATCCACAAGTATTCATATTTTCCACTCACTTGCTTTACTAATCCATTTAGGGAAATAATTTCTCTGAATTTAACCCATAAATCCAGGAATGCTTTTCAATGTTTAACTGCATATGAAAGGAGGTGGGAGGAGGACCTGGGGAGCCGCTGAGGGTCACAGGCCTTGTTTACGTGGGAACCTCTTGTCATCTCTTCTTCTAATGTTTAGGCCATCACTGCCCCAATCGTCCTCAAAGATATGTTTTAGAACTGTTGGAGGAAACTGGAGTACCTCAGGAAATATTATAGATGCACCGGGAGAACATCCAAACTACGTGCAGAGAGGTCCACTAGCCAGAACTCAAACGGGAAATGTCTTGTTGTGAGAGTGCTCAACACTACAACTCCACGGCACTCTATCGTCCTGCAGCTCTTTCAAATAGAGCTATAAAATGTATGAATAACAATATTGGCAATGCTGTGCAATGCCTGTACAAAAAAAGAATGTAGAAAACAATTCCATTAATGACAAGTGTTCACACACTCCCCAGCTTGTGGGATGTTTATACTCAGGATTGTGCATATCTGGCCCTGGTGAGTTTCAGCTGTCTGTGTCGTGCGCTGAAGTGATTTCAGCCAGCCTCCAACTGACCCTCTGTCCTGAGGCAGGTCACCCCCCTGATGGGCGGAGGGCAGCTGCACCAGAGGACAAGAAGGAGAAGATAAGCAGAGAGCAGATTGGTCCCTGCACAGTGATAGAAAGAGGCTACACTTTCGTGTACCACAGTCGACTTTATCTTGGGTGTTTAGCCTCCAGGACTCCAGACAAAACAGGCTGATCACTATCAGATCCAGTGAAGACAAGACGACTGTCGCATCTTTAAAAAGGCTGCCATGCCGGAATTATCTTGTGGAGCCGCTGAAGGTCTCAGTAGCAGAGGAGACACGTGACATATCTGTGTTGCACCATCAGTCGGAGGAAGAATTTCACCCTCAAATAAGCAAACACTGATTTCATTTTAATGCCTCCCAGGTTTTACCTCCCTCAAAAAGTTCCACACAAGCTTTTCATTTATCCAGATTTCTGTCAGTGTGAAGTGTGAAGCCTTCCTCTGTATTAAGGAGTTTTGGCTGCTCACACATCTATGATAAAACTGTTATGACAACTACCTGCAAAATGGTAGTTGCCAAAACTTGTTTTGTTTACTTAGTCGTGGTAGAGCAGCTGCTTCACTGCGACCAGTTTCAGCTTATCTTGAAGTCAGATTTAAGAAATGCCAACGTGATCACTTCGGTGGGGTGCTTTGAAAAAGCTGAGCTAAGATCTCTTTAGCTGAACTCGCACTGAGACAGAGGTTCTTCTGGTAAAAGTGGGAATACAAAGTCAGGTTTTATTTAACAAAAGATTATGCCCTGTACATTTGAAAACAGTCTGAAATCAATCTTTTATGCAATGATTTAAGAAAAAAACAATAGTATTACCATTGAAGAAATTCATTTGAGTAGTAACTAACAATACTAACTTGTCAGAAGTGTTTCAAAAGTGTAGTAAGTAAATATTATAGACATTTTTGTTCAAATTTAATGAAACTGTCATTAATATGAGTACTTGAGACACTCAGAAAATCAGCAAGGTTACAATGTATTTGTACACTTTGCCTTTTAAATGATCTGTACACATTTACACCACAAAGCACATGGTTGGTTAAGAATAGATAGGAACTTTAATGTGTATTGAGGGACATAAACAAAGTCATAAGTATTTCCCTCATTATTATTCTCATTTGTCAAAGACTTTTGAATACGACGCGTTTTCTTCTCAAAAGTTTTTGCTTGTTTGGGGTTTTGTTGTTTTTTAATAAATCCAATTTTTACTTGGTAAAGAAACATTATTTAGTGGTTTTCCCTCTCACTCCGTTGTGATTCATTAGTCATTGCAAACATTGCTACTTCAGACGTCTGACTGACGTTTGAAGAATGCCCCGGCGCCTCCGAGAGTCTCCGGCCAGGTGATCCTACCAGGAATGCTTTCGACACCACCTCACTCTTTGGCCTTTCAGGACTAAGCAAGCATGTCCAGTGCCAGCTTTTATCCCTTGCTTCATGAGCTGTCTACATGAAAGAGACCCAATGTCGTCTGACAGGGGACTCATTCTTCAAAAAGAAGTAGGGAGTGTGTGTGGGAAGAAAACTCAGCGTAGCTTTTGTGATGCACAGCACCGAGGTTTTGGAACATGTTTGCCTCCCACATAGAAAACACAAAGCTCTTTGTTTCTGTGTCTGTGAGGGGCGGTACTCTCAGCTCAGGAAAATAAAAAAATTCTACTCCTAACCTTCAAGACTTCCCAAATTGTTGATGAAAAGTGGGAATTCCCAGACTTTATCTCATAACAACTGGTGAGATAAAAAAAAAAAAACAAACAAGTCAGTCGTCAAGCACAAAACCATTTGTTTGATCAGATGTCTTTCCTGGTCAACATGAATTGATGCGGTGTTGTAAACCAGAGTGCCGAGTGGGTTGAGAATGCAGTTATGTTTTTGTATGCCAGCTTACACCTGTTGGTGGCATGAACGGTTTAAACAAATGACATCAGATGGCCTCGCACTACTGCAGCAGAGTTCTTTTTTCACCCATCAAACAGTGGCTCCATCTGCTGCTTTGTCTCAACTCAACTTACTTTTTATCAATACCTAAGCTCTGCTCAGTATTGGTATCTATCTCTGTCTCTGTCTCTGTCTCTGTCTCTGTCTCTCTCTCTCTCTCTCTCTCTCTCTCTCTCTCTCTCTCTCTCTCTCTCTCTCTCTCTCTCTCTCTCTCTCTCTCTCTCTCTCTCTCTCTCTCTCTCTCTCTCTCTCTCTCTCTCTCTCTCTCTCTCTCTCTCTCTCTCTCTCATATATACCATTTGTCATTTACCTCTCATGCTGGTTTGTCACAGACCAACAAAGAGTCAAATCCAGCCTGAGGCTGAGCCTACTCTGTCTGTCTCCCATTTTTTCTTATTTTCTTTTTAAAATCTCTCCTACTTTTTATGAAGTCACTAGATACTAGACGGGTGATTAATCACTTCATTTGAAAATGTGCAATACTTTCTAGCAAAGCTGACAGACTTGAGGAAAATTCTGTGACGCCATGTTCCATTTCATGGATATCTGCAAGCTTGCAAAGATTTGGTTCATTACTGGCTATTATCTAAAGTGGTGGAGTTTTCTTTGAGACAACCTGGGAGAAACTCCTCCGTGTCGAGGCTTGATTCAATGCATGATTGCAATCTCATCTGATTGGAAGCAGACATTTTCTGATAGTCAAGTTCTTCCAAAAAGTTTTTTTTGTTTTTTCTTTTTTCAGTAATCGTTGAAGATTGTAAGGCTTTACTGAAGCCTCCCTGTCTGAGCTGTGCCTTGTGGAGGGCTTTTGGCTCAGGGCAAAGGAAGAGTGTTGTATTGTGTAATACAATAGAGTAGAGTAAAACCATTTTGTTTATGTCCAGAGGCCTTGGAACGTGATTAACGGCTAACTTTAATTTTTACATCTTCCTCTGCCCCCTAGATTAGTGTGTACCAGTGATGCCGTTTCAGAAACGTTGTACAATGTTTTCACCAGCTTACACTGCTTTGTCAGCATCTCTTATTTCTTCTCTGCCCATTCATTTCTTTTCCAGTTGAAGCAGACTGACAAGGCAGCTGCAGCAGCTCACACCTACTTCCAGGCCAATCCCGAACATGTGGAGATGGGTCAGGACCTGGAACAGTACAAAGACCTGCAGGACGTCAGAGAGGAGCACTTCGTGGACCGAGAAGCCCGACCGCACCAGGTAGGATGAAAAGGCTCCAGCAGTGATCGGTGTGGATGTAGGTCCCTTACTGCACTTCAGTCCGTCTTAACAGCTGATCTTCCTGAACACATTGCATGTGTTTTAAAGCCATCTTTTATCAGCCTTTCACAAAATGTTACTTGTTCTCTTTCACCTTTGTCTAAATGGAAAGAAAGATTCAGCTCTTGTTAATGCATGAAGTAGTCTTTGTGGTAATGGTCTTTTCAGTAATGACTGGAAACTCATTCAGCGCTGGTCGTGGTGAGGCTCTAAATACTTTAAAGATTTAGAATTATCTGACCCATGTGGCCTTTCTGTCATTACATTAAAAGGAAGCATACTTTCTGCGCTATCATTACAACCAGCGCTGTAAATATCTTGTGTCTCCTCTGTCACAGCGCTCCTTCACAGCAGCAGTGAGATTGTACGATAAGGGCGACAATGATGCGGCCTTGTCTCTGTTTGAAGAAGCTCTGCTGGAATACTACGAAGCAGATGTGGACTGCCGGGCCCTCTGCCAGGGCCCTCAGAAGTTTGAGGGCCACGATCACCTCCGATACCGGTACAGCCTCCATGAACTCATATCAGGTTAGAGTTAAGATCTTAAAAGATTCCAACACTTGTTTATTGACAGAAAACTATTCTTTATTTTGACTGTTTGAAAAGCATGCTGATGCTTGGGTACATGTTCAGTTGATAGCTGATTTTTGTCATCTGGTTTACACAGTAATTTGTGATGTTTTATTACTTTTATTTTTCATTTTTGAAGTTTGAAGTGGTGTGGTTTATCTTTACTACCATACGCATTCTTTCTTGGACTGTTTATTAAAAAAAAAAAAAAAAAAGAAGAAGAAAGCTACATTCCACATTCCAAAGGTCCATGGGAGGTTGAGATAAAATCATTTATTTAGTTTAGGTGGCGTGCAAAGCATTTAAAAAGGTCTTTGCAACTCCTCCTCCAACATTTACAGTAAAGTTGTATTGCGTAGGCCTGAGCCTTGGCTTCAGCTTCGGCTTTGGCTGAGCTGCGAGCGCCTGGGGAGGCTTAAGCAATTCCAAACAACTCCTCTCATGTTCATTGGGTGATCAGATCTGCCTTCCTGGCAACAAGTTGGTATTAATGGGAGTTGGCAGTGGGTCAAAGAACAGGTGTGGTCTGGTTTTCAGTACAAAAGAAAGTGACTCAGTGAAAACGTACAGGGCCTGATCTATTGGTGGGTGGTGCATGTCAAAACGAGTGCAAACGTGATGTTGTGGTCAACTCTGACCGACGTGCCGAATAACACAAACCATTTGCCATCATAGATATGAACTTATGTGCCACATCTTGCAAAATGATGTGAAGAGATTACACAATGTGATCGACCATGTCTGAAATATAAATATGAATTATTGTGGTGAGAGCCATTTCCTCTGCCATGACTTTTGTTTACAGACAGTGTAATTGTGGTCATCTTTTAGATTGGTTTCTTTCTTTCTTTCAAAAAACAACATTAAATGGTCATTACTGAGTCTCTCATCTCACTTGAGACACCAGTAGCACAGCATGCCACATGGATGTGAGCCAGGTGTTGATCGTTCAGCCACATCTGGCCAGTCAATGAAACACTCTTGATAAAGTTTAGTGGTCGACACTCTGGGCTGAAGACGAGGATGTCCCCAGTTCATGTCACTTGGGCTTGGAGGCCTTTTTGTGTCGCACGTTCTCCCTATACAAGCATGGGGTTTTCTCCAAGTCCAAATAGTTGTCTTCGCCCCGCCGGGTGCTCGGACCCTAATTTTCGTGAACTACATGCGTCCATCCGTCCATGCGTGTCTCGCCTGAAACAGTTTGACAAAATAGGCCAGCGTTGTGTTTTTTGATTGATTCACACTCAGCATCACCGAGATCTTGGATTTTGGAAATTTTTGAAACCTGCATCGACAAGATAACAAAGCTACTTTTGAATTCATTATATTTTGCGTATTTGGGGGTTTTACCTAGAAGTGCCAACTGATCCTTATACTGGTTTTGATAGGACTGAGATTCTGATGTGTATGTTCTAACACACTCCATATTATACGGCACGTGAATGCAGAAAGGAAAATGAACTCACTGTGCTCAGCCTCCTAGGAATAAAACATGTGACAAAAGATAGGAAATAAGAGAAATCATTTTGGCACTGAGAGTTGATGTGATGAGTGCTGCTCAAAACTATTAGCTGAGCTGTGCATTCAGCTCTAGGATTTAGTAGACATGCTCTGCCAACAGCCAGTAAAGTAGTCTGAAGAGACCCTGAAATCCCCTTGACTCACTGAGAGACCACGCTCAGCCGTGTCTCTGTCTTCATCCGCTCTGTCCCTTGAACAGTTTCTCTTTAACCTCACTTGACTCTATGTCTCTTCTGTAACTTGACTGTTTTCCTTGGCATGTTCCTTTGAAACCGTGTACTGATACTTCAGCATGTTCCAGCTCATTCGAGTTCCAGCTCAAACTGAAGGTGGATCCAATGTTAGATTTACTGCATTATTCTAAGTTTCAGAGGCTCCTGTATCAAAGGTTTTTATTTAATTTCATTTAATTTCATTTAATTTCATTAAAAATATATAATCAACATCAGTCTGTGATTCTAATATTTATCTTAGGCCTGCAGAGAAGGCTTTGCAGGCCCTGACGGCCCATCACTGTATGAATCTGGAAAGACAATAATGTCAACACAGCACATGACCTGCTGGCACTCATCCAACAAACAACTGTGACAAATGGGAACGGCATTGTGCTATCTCCAAATTTTAATCTAATATTAATGAACTTCTGAAATAACAGGGACTTATTCCACATTTAGATTTTTTGGGTTCAGAGTGAATTGTGTTTATGCTCGGCTTTGGCTCCAGTAGGAGTCTACATGCCAAAGCTGTCTTCCTGCATAGAAGCAGGAACATTTGATGTTCGATCCTCAGAAATACTCTTGGACCCCATCATAATTACTCCATTATACTTGTTTAACAATAAGCACTGACTTTGGTCAGGGGCACTTTTTTGACAGGATTCATAACTGTTTCTTTGGAGTCTGACGCAGTTTTTCTGCAGTAGCTGCAGCTTAATTACTGACAAGTAGGATTACCTTCCAATATGTGTGTTCCCGTTTTGTAAACATTGAAAGACAGCTAATGAGTTTTGGCCAGACTTTTGTTTGACTTACAATCAGGGGATTATTTTCCATAGTGCTGCTAATATAAATTCTGTGATCATAATGGGGTCCGAGCACCAAGCAGTGCAAAGACCCTATTGGGATGCAAGGAATTATTCGTAGGGTTCGTGGGAAGACCCTATTGAATTTTGGCGATAGCTAGAAACAGGAAGTGCTGTGTAAATAGCCTGAACCTGGTCCGTTTGTCTTCAAACTTTAACTATTGCAGCACAGTGCAGGCCTGAGACAGCCATTGTGCAATATCGACACTCGGTAGCAGCGCCACCTGCTGAAAACAGGATTGGCCTACCAAATTTTATAGATGCAAGTGAATTTACTGCGGTGCAATTAAACTTTTTCTTTTGTAGGGGTACCTACAGCGCCGATGTAGCACTTCAGGGCGTGCAAAAAAGCCTCTTGTAACCGTGCCGAAAACCCAACTGGAAGTCGGCTATTTTGAACGAACTGCGATTCCTAGTGTGATTTTTGTCATATTCAAGAGCAAATTCCTAGGGGTTAACTCCCACATGCCTTAAATTTGACTAGTGCATACAACACGCCTTTCTTATATACAGTTATGAAAACATTCCTCAAAAGTCAAAGTTGGTTGCCATGACTGCCCACTGAAAATGGATGCGTTGCCATCAAACAGAGAGTGACGTTTTACTGTCCTTTACATGCTTCGATCTGCCTGAAACGTTACATATGTGATTACAGTCCAGCCCTGATGAATTCCATAGATTAATTTAGTGTCATAGAGATAGCGCCACCTGGTGAATGGACAGGAGGTGCTACATAACTAGCCTGTGCATGCTCCATGCACCAAGTAATGCAATCTTTTTTGTGGAATAAATAAAACTGAAAGAATTTAATTGGATTACTGCTTCCTTTACCAGTTAAAATACATGTTTAAAACCCACTGATCCTTCACAGTTTGATTCAGATGTGATTTCTGCTCCTCAGAGATTCTTAAGGGATTCAAACAGACTAGAGCGCTGTTGCCTGAGAGTGGGAAAAGTAGTGCTGCAGCTGCTCAGGGGTGACCTCACTTTACATACGTGCCAGCACACACACACACACACACACACACACACACACACAAGCATGCTATTCATCCCCTCTGCGGGTTTCCCTCTTCATACAGCTATAGGAAATGATATGTTGCACTCTCTAAAAGACGCCCTCCCCGAAGGATGAACAAATAACTGGCTTTATCGTCACTTAAAGAATACGAACGCTCTGCAGTTAACAAGGGAGCAATGTTTATGTGGTCCATTAAATGACACTGCCACTAAGGTGTTTTTTGATGGATTGTATTCAGTTTACTACAGCTCATCAGGACAACTTATTTATTTCACCATCTGTTTTATGCACCGTTAGTTTTAGCATTGGGAGACATCATGTTGTACTGTAATCAAAGTCTGTGGAGACCCTCTTCGATATCTGATTACCAACATTTGATTTATAGTAAAGTTTTGGCAAGGCATATTCACTCCCATCAGCATACAAAACCAGGGCCCTTTAAATGAGAGGAAGGTCTGCAGTTAGAAAGTGCCTTGTTGTGTTTTGGAGACTAGAAAAGTCTAAGGGCAAAACAATTTGAGAAGTTTCGATACAGAAATAAAGTCATTAATATATTATAATGACCAGGCTCAGGGCAATGGCAAAAATGGCAACCACACATGTTATTCTTTAATGCCTCTTTTTTTTTTTTTTTTAAAACAAACAAAAAAGAAAAAAACTGTATAAATACTTTTTCTTCTTACAGCCATTCAGTAATCCTTCAGTCATCCATTGTTTATAAATAGTATTTTTCTTGGTAATTCTCCTGTGTTTAAAGTTTTATTTCGGGCGGATCCATTAATATTGCCATGATCGAGTCATAGGCTGTATTTACATCCTGTACACACACTTGATCCCAGCTCTGTTTCTTTAGGTCCTCTTTGACAGCTATCGGTTCTATATGTCATACTTGTGTCACTTCCTATCGGTAAGTTTCTGGTTATTTCACCCGAAAACTGATGTGAAATTCTTTGTTTTCAGATCATTTCACTCAGGTGCTGCACTGTGAACACGAGTGTGTCAGAGACCTCGCCACTCGGCCAGGCCGCCTGTCACCCATGGAGAACTACCTGCCTCTGCACTACGACTACCTCCAGTTTGCCTACTTCAAAGGTAGGTTGTTTAAGATATTTGAAGTACTTCTGGATAATTAAAACTATCAGTGTGTATTCAGGTTTTTGTGTAGCTTTGGTTCTTGTTTTGTTATGATCTGGTTGACTGTAAATCTTACAATTGGAGCATGTACTTGACTCTGCTTGGTGTATAATTGTAAACGTATAAACCCAAACGCACGGAGTAGAGCTCATGACGACCAAACTCACGGAGAAGAGCTCACGATGGCCACAAACAGGCTGCAGACAAGTCGAGTCAATCAAAAGACCACACCCTGTTCGAGGTTTATACAAGTATTTACAGACATGATCTGTTTGTATTTCTGTCTGGGTGTTTGTCGGGGCGGTATCCAGGCAGATACTGAACCTCTCAGGGGTTTGCGTGTGAGAGAGTTAATGGAAAGCTGCAGGTCTTCTGCTGGTGATGAAGCAGTTCTAAGCGTTTCTCGACAAGGATGCTGGCACAGCAACAAGCCGTATTTGGAAATGACAATGTGCCGAATATTTCTGAGATCACCAGATTATATTTAATGATCTGTAAGAATATGTCTCTAATCAAGAAAGGTGGATCATCTGAACAAACACGCTGAGAGCAAGCTTTGATTCGCACAACAGTCTGATGGGTGTAGGTGTGTTTGCCTGAAAGGCTTTTGTAACAAAATGTCTCTGTGTACCAGCTCTATTGTAAAGGTAGAAACGAATCATATTTCATTTCAGATTCTAAATTCATCTTTCCTTCTTTAGTCTTGATTTTATTTAAAAAAAGTATTGAATGCTAATTTCAACCAGCACTGGCCAGGTGGTAGATTTTCTTTCTGTCTAAACCTTAAGCGCCACATGTTTTATTTCCATAATTATCAGTGTTCTTGACATTAAAGACTGAGAATTCTAGGCTTGCCTCCAAGTCACTAGTTTGGCAGCCTCTCGTGCTCGGCAGCACCGTGGCCTCCACACCTCATCGCTGAAGAGAACGCTTGCCATCTCTCCTCAGCCGCTCGTTGACCCGAGGTTGCTGAACTTTCCAAAATAAATCCTCAGTGACGTTTTACCGTCTGAGCTCAAATCTCCCGACAGTTTTTGACCTGGCAGGGTGCCGCTGACAGCAGCAGATACACCAACGTGGCTTCAGCCAAGGCAGGAAGTGTCTGGTTAACCCCGCACCTTTAACGATGTAGTAGAAAGTGTGTTTGTGTGCACTTTGTTGCAGCAGTGCGACGAAGGTGTGTGTGAGGGCCTTGTCCATATGTTTGTGGAAATATATATAAATCTGGGGGTGTGGGTGCAGTCTGTGCATCAAGACAGTGCAAAGACCCAGCGGAGCATTTGTCTCACAGTAGATTCACATCCAACGGTCCTAACCATTAACTCCAGGTTTGTATGTTTGTTGGTTTCCATTGTGTCAACCAGAGTGCAGCTTTTGCTCCATTCTCGTGACAGTTTTTAATTATCACAATAGTTGCATTTTACATTCTGATGGCTTTCGGCTGTACAAAACAACATGTTTTGTCTTCTCGGAGTTCTCTGTAAGCACCTGCCTCTTCTCTGTATATCTCTCTGCAGTGGGCCAGCTGGAGGAGGCGCTGCAGTGTGCTCTGACCTACCTTCTGTTCCACGAAGGAGAAGAGTTCATGACGGACAACGTTGATTACTACAGGGAGATGCTGGGGGACGATGGAAAACCACGAGAGGTCAGGATCTGATCTTTCATTGGAGGGTAAAAAGAGGCCGATGGTTGAGGTTATTGAGTTAATAGAATAGACGCGGGAAAGAGTGTTTGATCGACACCAACATGGTTGTTTTGTCTTCAACACTGTGGGGCTCCTCCTCAGACAAATGTTAAAAAGCTTTGCCACTTCTCACAAGTCTATCAGGTAATGAAGCTGCTAGTAGGTGACATTCTAATTATAACATGATGACACTGTTCACTTTACTGTACTGAGCTCTATATGAAAAAACCTTTGAAAAGCCTACTGCTCCCATTGAAAACCTCTGCTTGACTGGACGCTTTCCATTTACTATATAATCTTCATTTTGTCGTGTAAACTCAGTTTAAAGGATACATTATTGTGTCTGTCTGAAAGGCTGGATTAAAGACCAAACATGAATTAGTTAAAAGTTCAGATTAAGTCCGAGAACAATAATTCAAATAGACTTAACCTACATTTTCAGCACTTCAGCAGTGTCAAAGTGTTTTACACTGTCAATGGCTGGTCAACAAGGATGCTCAACTTCAACAAGCTCAATAAGCAAATGACATTCAGTGGCTCGTTCATGGACACGTTGACGTATGGACAGAGTGAGATTGGGAATGCAGTGAAAATGTATTCAGGTGGCTATAATAATGGGACATGGGTTGATGGCTGTTAAATGAAAATAATCTTTATTAGTGACTGAAGAAGTTAAATTTCATTCTTGATTTATTCTTTGGAGGGATTTTTCTTTTCTCTGAAGGTAAAGATTTGGAAATAGGAATCAATCTTAAGCCTTCAAATCCAGACACAATGTATAATTACACTACATATGTTTAGGAACCACAGCAATAAAGTGTCTTTACAGAGACTTCAGTTGGTGGAACAGTTCACTTTCTTAGTATGACCAAGGGCCGTGCAGCTCGGTTTGCTGTTATACACTGTGACTGATCTGAGTTCTGTATGGAGCCCTTTTAGTAAAGCTGTGCCTCACCTTCCAATACCATGTGGGCTATTTCACCCTTGACCTCACCCTGTCTATGTGTCTTTGGACAAGACACTGGACCCCAAGTTTTTCCCAATGATGTGTCTACAACCTCTCATGACAGCCAAACAGGTGAATGCGACTTATCATCTAAAGTGCGTTGAGGCTGCCGAGGCAGTAGTCATTCTTTATATTCATGAAGTCATTCAGACTTTTCAAACAGTGTTGATTCATGTTTGGAAATATCTTGTGATTAGTTTTATTTGGCAAAGACTGGAAGGCCTGAAAACTGGGAGCGCACTTCCTTGTTGGGCCCAGTCTAATTTACAGGGATTTGGGAGTTGAGATGTTATTTCATTATTTGGATTACGTTGTTGTTAATGTTTGGATTAGCAACCTAAATTGCCCAGGTTGAGGTTTAGAGCTCGAGGATGCATTAAGTCAAAGAGTCACATAAATCAACATGTGTGTTAGTCAGAGAGAGAGAGCGAGATAGACTAGCAAAAGGAGAAGAAAAAAGACAAGAAGCAGCAGGTCATTTCTTGGACAAACGTCTTATTGCCGCTTGGCAGTAGCTGCTTTTTAAGAGTTTATTATTTGTATATGTTTGTTCTCCAGCTGGATGTATTAGTTACACTTTTTGGTTTACAGCAATACATTTCTTCATTCATTCAAACCTCTGTACAGCTGCCTTACCACTCCTTCCTGGAAAAGCCTGGTACTAATTAGAGGAAACAAGGCTCCCAGCAGTAGTGTGAGAACTGTGGATGTGTGAGTGAGATAAAGAGCAACTGGACGTCATCATGTTTCTGTTTTCTTTTTCTTTTTTTTTTACCCATTGCTTACATTTTTCTAGTGCCATAGCCTTTCAAGTTTACAGTACGAGTCGTTGGCCTACAGATCACCTCCTCTGTTCACGTCCTCTCGGCCGTCAGCCTCAGGCAGCTCATTTACAGAGTACTGGATGTCAGCGCCAGACCCGACGTGCCTTCCCTGCCAAAGAATTCGGCCTTTCAGGAATCCCGAGAGGGGAGGAAACATTGTGTCTGCTCACCCACAGAGGTCTTCTCCTGGAAAATTTGGGAGAATGATGGAAAATTGCGCTTTGCTTTCTGCAAACCACAATAATAAAGATACTACAACCTTCTCATATCCGGTGTAATCACGCAATAATTAATAATAACCATGACTCTTCTGTGCCTTTAGAATAATTTACGTAGAGTGTCTCACGCCCGTATTTGCTTTTGGCACGCCGTGTGACACATATCCAGGGATCCTAAGGAATCTTTGTCAAATGAGTGAGAATAACATCATGTGCCTCCCTTATCAGCTTTGTTTTGTATTAGTGGCTATGAGTGGGCCATCTTTCAATCTGAAGTTTGTATGTTTGGCCCTCCATCTGTCCAAATGTCAAAGTGTTCTTGAGCAAAACACTAAATCCCAAAATGCTTCCAATGAATGGACTGCGTGCCTTGAATGGCATCCGCCCTCAGTGGTGTGTGTGTGTACATGAATGGGTTAATGTGACTAACAATGTAAAGCATTTTGGGCACTTCCTTTCCAAGATAATAAATTAACTTTACTGATATTTTACTACTTCAGCATTTTCGACATGCCTCACATGATCAGTCACATTCGCCCATTCATGCACACAATCGGTTACACATTGCAAAGCTAAAAGCAGGAGCAATTTTTATTGTTTGATTTCAGAACCTAAGAAAGAGCAGATTCTGTCTATTTAAGCCTCTTTGTTGGAGGAAACGTCCTATGGACAGACATAAAGAAAGCGACCATCATTGTCAGTCTTGGCCCTGGGGCAAGTCGAGGCAAATACAAAGTAATTCTGGCTTCCTATATTTGGACAGTGAATGTAACAGAACAGGAGATTTTATCTTTTTGATAAACTATTAAACTGCTCTATTGGAACTGTTTATATGTGCAATGTATTTTGATTAGGGTCTGAGCACCAAGCCGTGCGAGAACCCTGTTGGAATCCAAGGAATTCTTATTATTTCTATTTGTGTTTTGATTTCATTTATACATGATCGATTCAAGCCTGCTTTTTTAACAGAACAAAGTAGTAAATATACTCTTGTATGTATGTTTGTCCACAGAAAGCTGCCCGGTACCTGAGGAGGCACAAGCAGGAACTGGAGCTCCTTCTGATCGGCAGTCAAACCATGGGCGTGGAGTTCACTGAAGGGGTGAGCTAACAAAATGAAACCTTGAAACAGACTCTTGAGTACTTATTGGCAAACCAGTGCCCTCTCATTTTAAGTTTTTGCCCAGAAATGACAGAAGATTTTGTGATTTAATGGTCATGTATTTGTAAGTCGATCCACATGTCTCTGATGAAGAGCAGATCTCCTTCTGGGTGTATCAGAGCCTTAACGTGCCCCTGCTGCTGCTGCTGCTGCTGCTGCTGCTGCTGCTGCTGCTGCTGCTGCTGCTGCTGCTGCTGCTGCTGCTGCTGCTGCTGCTGCTGCTGCTGCTGCTGCTGCTGCTGCTGAGTGACTCAAAGCAGGGTAACAGGTGTCTGGCATGACCACCCTGTACTTCATCGGCCAACATTGCCCCCTGCTGGTCATGCTGATATTTCGCACTTTATTTGACATGGTCTGAGGCAGCCTCAGTATACGCAGTTGAAGAAGTACAAATATTTTTCTTGTAGAGTTAAAAGTGAGAGGATAGAAGCTCCGGAATTAACTGGTATACAAAAGATAACTTTGATATTGAGGTTAGAAAAATTTAAGCAAATTCTAAAGTAAAGATCGTACGTATGTTAGATGAAAACATAAATTAAATATAGATTTCAAATATTTCTACTCGGTAGAGAATAAAATTGCAAAATGCTTAAAACCTGGGACAACAGTCTGTGTGGACATGCATTTCCCTGTTGACATCCCAAACAATTTATTTATTGGGTTTTCCTTTGTTTCCCTCATAGAATTACTGGAGTAACACTGGTGGAAGAGACGACTCAAACAGGTAAAAAAATCATTTTATAGAGAAGCATTACTATTTGGGGAAAGTTGAGGCATGTGTGACATGAGAAGCCATGTGGTTCAAGCAAAACAACTGGGCTCATTCTGCCACACTGCTTCAGAGTCGAAGGTGCTTTTTTTATGTCAGCCGCTAAGGTCCTGTTGTGCTTCATACTCACTTCTTTCATAGAGGCCATTTTTAGCTGGATCAGGCAGTTATTTTTAAAAGGGCTTTAAAAGCCTACTGTACACTTCATGCTAAGTGCAAAATTAGAATCTAGACAGAGTGCACAGAGGAGCATTTAGTAATGACAGACCTTTTTTTTCTTCAGGAAAAGGTGACGCGGCTACGCCCAAAGCAATCCTGATAGAAAAGTTATTATTTCTATTCAAGGGTTGTACAGAACTAGTAATACTCAAACCAGAACAGCAGGAAACTCCATATGTCACCTAAGACATCTGATAGTTGACCAAAGTTGATTTGTTCTCACTGCCAATCAGCCAACATATCCATTTATTGCGGACTGAATGCTTTGGAGATCAACAATCTATAATTTTGCTCTTCTTTCTTGGCTCTTTATTTCAGGATTCCCTCTGGCACAGATGGTTGGATGGAGTATGTTCCCATCTCTGAGAAGAAAAATGTGACTATTGTTCCTCCCCAACAGCTCAAAGAAGGTAAAAAAAAAGGTTGAAAAGGGAGTTGTCCTGATGAAAGAACACTTTCTTTTATAAGAATGCTTACCGCTTCATGCCATTCTGTAATCTGTACAAGGTGGCCCTCTGATATATGATCGTGTGAGGCTGGTTCAAGACTCTGTGGCCTTGAACGGGACCCAGAGAGTTCTGCTGGACCAAGTCATCTCTGAGGACGAGTGTGCAGACCTCCAACAGCTGGCGCATGTAAGGACGTCACACGGTGTTGATACAATAAGGACTATGAATGTCTTGTTTGTGATCAGTTGCAAAAAAAAATGTGTAGCTGTGGTTGACGGTGTTGGCGCCTGTGTTTGAATGCTGAGTGTGGCTGCATCCTGGTTTTTCAGGCGGTCACCATGGCCGGAGATGGTTACAGAGGGAGGATGTCTCCACATACTCCCAATGAGAAGTTTGAAGGAGCCACTGTACTAAAAACACTGCAGGTGAGCAAAGTAATATATATGATATACTTTTAGTTAAGTCTTACACGTGCAAATCAGGTTTATCAGTCCGGGGACTTTGTTCTAAGACTTTCACTAACATGTATCACGGTGTATGTATTTTAAAATTCTTGTTTGATTGTTTGCTCTCCTCTGTTTGGTTTTGTAGTATGGCTATGAGGGCAGAGTGCCAATGAAGAGCGCTCGTTTGTTCTATGATGCCAGTGAGCGAGCGAGACGAATTATTGAGTCCTATTTCATGCTGAACTCCACTCTGCACTTCTCCTACACCCATCTAGTGTGCCGGACCGCCATCACAGGTCACTACCAAAACATTTCTCACTTGATGTACCAACACAGTACAATGTTTAACAGTACTGGTTACAAGGGCACTAATAATCCAGCAAACTGAAATGCTTACTCTTTAAGAACTAATCAAAATTGGTATTATAAATAAAAGGCACACATTTTTCGGCAGCTGGTTGAACAGATACTTTTTAAATTATTTTAGTGAATCTAGGATAAAGTGAAGAAAAAAATTTATTTTTTATTTTTTTTTTTTCAAATTTAGGCCAGCAAGATCACAGGAATGATCTGAGCCACCCCATCCATGCTGACAACTGTCTGCTGGACCCTGAAGCCAATGAGTGCTGGAAGGAACCACCAGCATACACCTACAGAGACTACAGGTATGAGGGGACTTAAAATAAAAATAAAAACCTGACGGCAATCAATACATGTCACTGACAATCTGTTCTCTCTTACTTTTTTTTTAGTGCACTGTTATATCTCAATGGAGATTTTGAAGGAGGCGAGTTTATTTTCACAGAAATGGATGCCAAAACGATCACGGTGAGATGGTTCTTCTGAGTTGCTTATTGTGTGGAAGTTTTGATTTACAGGAATGAGTGACGACTGATTTGCTTCATTTCAATCTGAGGAAAGTCTTGCTCCTTAGAAACACAGATTAGAATCTATTTACATCAAAACAACATTTCTTGTTAAAATTACCTCAATATATAGTTTTTTTTTCTGGACAGAGTAACATTAGTTTTCTTCGAAAATTCTTCAGTTTTATTTTGAAAGAGTCACATGGACTTTGAAGCTGAATGTATCCTTGAAAAACGAGAATTAATTTCCCATCATGTTTGACCCTGCTCCATATTTGTGCCGTCCTCCCAGGCGTCAGTAAAACCCAAGTGTGGCCGGTTGGTGGGTTTTTCATCGGGTGGGGAGAATCCACACGGTGTGAAGGCTGTCACGAGTGGGCAGCGGTGTGCTGTGGCACTGTGGTTCACCCTGGACCCCCTCTTCAGAGAACTGGTAAACTGTCTCAGGGTTAAATAATACGTCGCCAGCAGACAAATCACAATAAATGAATGTATTTTGAGATTCAAGTCAAGCAGGGCGACCAACTGTCGGGCATAAACAGTGAAACTCCTACTTTAAAAATCACGTGCAGACTTGCACAATGCAGCATATTGTGGTTGACACTGTGAGTGTACATTAAAGTATTCTGTTGTTAACAGCTCATGGGACCCAATAGGCAATATAAAGCATTACCAACCACATCATGTTACACATGCCATCTCATTTTTATGTATAAAAGAAATTTAATAATCTATTTACACATAGCTTTAGCTGGATTTAATCTTTCACATTTAATTAAGCTCGAACCTTTCCTCCCCTCCAGCTAACTTGACCTTCATCTTTTGTCATTTCCTCCCCCAGGAGAGATTACAGGCCGACGAGGTGATCCTGGCTTTGGACACACAGTCAGTGTGGGGTCAAGGTCTCAACATCAACCCCAAAGATGAACTGTAGAAGCAGCAAGAAGACATCACCCTACCACAATTTCAAGAAACATTTTAAGTATTTATTAAATGACCTTTGGATCAGAACATATCTATTTTTGTACTGTTTGAAGTGCAAGGGTAATGATGTTGTCATTGTTGTGTTGTCGACTGTATTTTTTTTGTCATGTTTCTCTCCAAAACTTGAGTTTACCTTTGGTTCTTTGTCTTTTTGGTCCTTTCACAAGCATTTGTTTAAAAAAAAACAAAAAAAAACCTCCAGTTTACTTCGAAGCAAGGCTACCTAGTGCATTAGCAAAACGTGCTATTTTCTTATTTTCATTTTCGTACGTATAATCTCACTGAACTGTGAAGTTAACATTTCACTGCTTTGGGTAGGTTTCAATTTTGAAATCACTATGTACAGTATGAACAAACATCCCAGGTTGACATTTTCAGCTGCTGAGAATGATTTTTAATTTCACCTTTGCGAGTGGTGCAGTAAGATATCTTCTTACTAATAATAATATGTCTGTGCCAGTTATAATTATTTTCAAAGTAGGCAGTACACTGTTTTCATCCTAAGGGCATCCGAGTTCTGAAATTGCCCTCATTTAAAGAATTTACTTATGAGATCATGTAATATGCTGAATATTTGAGGGGCCATGCACTCATTGTCTTTCTCTACGTGTCAAGTCTGAAACTGCAAGTGTCTTCGGTCACTTAAGGGTCAGCTTGTTGTAATGATATAGTCCCCTCCCCTCTGTACGTACAGAGCAGTTTACTTGTTTACATGTTTGCTGACACGTGTGTGTGTGTGTGTGTGTGTGTGTGTGTGTGTGTGTGTGTGTGTGTGTGTGTGTGTGTGTGTGTGTGTGTGTTCTCCTTTAATTTATGTGTTTTAATAATAGACAGCTGCTGTCTGCATTTGCTATGAGGAACCTTTTTTTCATAAAAGATGCCAATCATTCCTGTTTCAAGGAATACATTTTTCTATGGTCTTTTATTTTATTTCTTTATAATTGTTTTGATGATGCAGGTGAAAGGTCAAGTCGTGCACTGTAAATCCAATGGAAATAAACAGCAAAGAGTGACTCTGTCGCTTCATAGATATAAGATGCTAACTATAATTTGAATCTTGTTGTTTTCTTGATGTTTTGTCGGCCACTTTAGTTTCACTGATATTTAATTTTAAAATGCTGTAGCACACAATAATGTATGTGTCCATTCCTATAAATTAAAATATATATATTATGTCGTATCATCATACAATATTGTCTTTTTTTTTGTTATTCCTACCTTTCAAAGCGCCTCAGAGGCTAAATGAATGTCTTTATTTTGAGAGGTAAAAAGAAATCACCAATATGCTGTATGTATATTGCATTCTTTTAATGTTACATGTCATCAAGTGACCTCCGGCAAATTTTCTGGAATATTTCACACTTTTAAATAACCAAACAAACACTCTTGTGATGAAAGGCAGACAGTGAGAAACGGTGCTTCGTTTATAGTAAAGTGCATATGCCTCTACAGAAAAGCACAAGTTAACTTCGTAAAAAATACATTTGATCACATCTGTAATTAGAGTTTCAGAATTTTTTTTTAAATAGTTTATGTACAGTTAGTATAGGACACTTTTGTATACTTTTTGAAAAAAATCTATTTTTTAACACAGCACAGAATTGTAAATACTTAAGTAAATTCTACAATAAATTGTGATTACAATCGAAACAACAATTCTATCATAAAACGATTTCCAACGTATTTATTGGTGGTGAAGCAGGGTTGGGTCTGTTTGGTTCAGAAGTGATAACCCAGCTGTTCGGTGAATCTGAAGGGCTTGTTTTCATTGGCTGTGCATATGAGGTCCCTCATGCGCCGTGCACGACGCTCCTCCAGCACCAGCCTGCGTGAGTGCTCTCGGGCCACCTGCTGCTCTGCCCTCTTCTCCACCCGCTTACGCCTCAGCCACCTGGGAACCAGAGGACGCTGTACGTCACATGTGGATTCACTGCAAGCATTATCAGTGACGTTGTATGCATTATCATAAATTGAGTCCGTTGTAGTCCCGTCTTTGACAGATGACCCCGGAAGGATTCAAAGCCAACTCACAGTTTGAAGGCTCGTTCACACTCCTCCCGGCTGTGTAAGAGATAACTACTGTCCTCCTCCAGCCTCTTCAGCTCCGTCAGCTGCTTCTCCTTCTGTTGCTGCTCGTGCTTCCTCTGAAGCCACAACGTGAAGGCTTCCTCTGGGTCACTGCTGTCTTTCTGTGAGTGGACAGACGACAAAATGCACAAACCTCTTCTGTTTTGCATTGTCATGTTCACAGTGTCAACAATCCCCAAAAAGACGACAATTGTTGTAAAAAGATCTGAACTAAAAAAATACAAGTATTACATCTTCAAAAATGTATGCAGAGTGAAGATTTGCTCGCAGTATTTCTTTCATTAGTCATGTATAATTGAGACAATGTAGAAGTAAACGTATTCAAAATGTTGCAGCTAATTTCTCAGCTTGTTTCTCGTCCATTTTTTTTTTTTTAATCAGAGAATCTGAATTGAAGTTTCAACAGGTTGGTGTGCAAGGCGTGGTCATACTTTAGAGTTCATCCTTTCCATTTCCTGTGCACGGTGGATCCTTCGCTCCTCCTGAAGCTGTCCTCTCTTTCTCATCAACCAGGCTTTAAATGCAAGCTCATTTTCCTGTCTTTTCATCTCGTCTTCCTCGCGTTGCCTCTGCTCCGCCTGCTCAGCCGAAGGAAGAGGAAGAACAAGAGCAAGAAACTAAATATTACCAGTTGACAATGTTAAAACAATTTGAAGTTGAGTTTCATCGGCCATTCTTTTACTAACTACTCGCATTCCTCACCTCCCTGGCCAGATTCTCCCTCCTCTCCTGGATCTTCTGCAGCACTTCTTTCTGCTGGGGGGAGAGTGTGTATGTGGCCTGGGAGGGGGTCCCTGTGGCAGACTGCACTCGCCGCTTAGTGTTTGTCTTCATGCTGCCCTTCAGGCTCTGGCTGGCTGAGCTGGGCCGGCTCCTGGGCCGGGCCGGGGGTCTGGGTAGGTGATCAACACCTTGGTGGAAAGAAGAAATTCCTGTCCGAGGGCCTGGCGAAGAGGACAAACTGTGGCTTTTCGTGGGGTTTACGGTCTGCTCCGCAGCCCGCGGGGAGCTGAAGGTGTTTGTTATGGAAGGAAGAAGACTTTGACTCTCCACGTCGTTGAGGTTAACTAAGTCAAACTTGCCATCTTTCTCTACAAGGACCCTGCCTTCCTTCAGCCCGTGTCCTACCCCGCTGCTCTCAAACGCTTTGCTGGAGCCTCCATGTGCCCCATTTTCATTGCGCGGAGAAAGCTTCAGCTCGGACAGCTTCCCCGACACGTCAACATCTCCCTTTGCATTATCTGCTCTGCTCTTCTTCACCTTTCCTTCCTGTACCTCACCACTGTTTTTTTCAAACTTTAATGGAGGAACCACCAGGTCCACCAGGGTTTCTTTAAACTGCAGCCGCCTCCGTCTTGTTACATCTGGTGCTTCTTGGTCCTGCAGCTCTCGATTCGCCTGCTGGATTTTCTCAAGAATATACTTCTTTTCTTCATCTGTCTGATCACCGATCCCCAGAAGGGGTGGGTCTGTGGGTGGGGACTTCCTTGGACTGTCTCTGTCTGAATCATACTCTAATGGCTCCATAGGCGACGGCCACCTCTCTTCATCATCTTCCATCTGCTCTGTTTTTGCAAGCTTTGTCTCTTGTCTGTGCTTTTTATCTTTCCTTTTCACTCCTGGTCGTTTGTCTTCTTCCTCCAGTTCTTTGTCGATTTCTGCCTCAATGTCCCCATAGTCAGGACCCTGCAAGACAAAAGTGCACCGCACTGTTTTACTTATGTCTGAACGTAAGTGAAAGAGCAGCACCAGTAAGTACGAGTTGTGTTGATGACAGATATGTGTACGTTTGTTCATCAATATTTCATGCAGAGGGGGAACAGTGAAAGTATGTCACTGTATGTCAACACCACTGGTTTCACATGCAAGCAGGTCACGTAACTTAACACGACTCACCAACACACTTTCAAAGCGCAAACACACAGACACATGAAGCACACCATCTACAATACATAAAGCGGCACTTCACACATATGTTCAGAGACAGTTGATGAAAACTTCAACTTCTCAGTCCTCTTCAGTATGTTGTGCTGTGCCGCGAGCCGAGACTTACCTGGTCCCCGCATCGACTTTCTTCGCTGATCAGCCAGTCGAGATCCTTTTCAAAGTCATCCTCATACTCCTCTTGAGACTTTGTGTACACCACCTCACTCATAATCTACCAACTTAACAAACAAAGACACAAAAATTTGAAGGATGATGTGTACCCCAGAGCTGCAGAAACACAAGTAGAGGTAGAGAGAGGTAGAGAGAGAGCGAGAGAGAGAGACCCTTTAACAAGGGTTGTTGTAGCAAGTCATTGAAACTTGCACTGTAGACTTGCCTAGTTTTTATCCCGGAGGCTCACCCAACAGTAACCATTATCAAGCCCACAGTCAAGGTCAAGACTTAAATTTAGGCATCAATGAAATATGTATATCAGAAGAAAACATTACCAAAGCATCAGTTACCATGGTTGAGGACAACAACGTCATCATTTTCCTTTTAATGTGAAATTACTGCTAAGCTTGTTGGTTTTGTCGACATACTTTTCTGAAGGTAAAACACAAAGAATGCAATCTGTGTTTACATTATTCACCAGTAATGGGCAAGTCAACCCGTGAGACGGGAGGACTGCAGTCCTGTATGTTTCCATTGTTTCCCTGCTCCAACACAGGTGAATTTACTGAACGTATCATCATGAAGCTCTGCAGAAAACCTGATAAGAAGTCAGTCAGTGCAAAGAGGTGTGTTGAAGTGAGGTCACATTGAAAGAATTAGGGTTGTTGTGTTTTTGCAATAATAATCCTGCTGCCACACACTTTGTCCATAGTATGACAGATTCATTTAATTAAAAAATTTTCTGCAATTCAACTGAAAAAATGATTTTAGGGGTGTCAGGAACATATTAAGCAGAAGAAAAAAAAAGTCAAAGTTTCACTCTTACAGAAGCAAAAACATTTCGGTACAAGTTCAACTTCTCTGCGCTTTTAAAGAAGGCTTTGATTATTGCTTTTATAATATTTTCATATCCTGGGTGTATTCAAGCATTACACAATTATGTCAAAGTGTAAATGTAAAAAAAAAAACATTTAGGGGGAAAACATATTTCAGCACGTTCGAGCATTTTGAGAAGTGAAAAGGTTTTGGGGGTTTTCAGACCGTATTTTCAGATGAAGTGTACATATAGATCTTGTCGCCCCCTACTGGTAAAATATCAGTAATGCAGAGTTTTGAGAAAACGTTATTTCTCCTTTTAAACATAAATAGTTCCCACTGACTGACACGATGTGTCTGTTTGCTGCAGACTTTGTGTCGATCTACAGTAAATGCAGCCAGTCAATAACCACTGTTATCAGCTTTTAAACAAGGGTCAACTATAACAGACAAGCGATAACAATCCTGTTATCGCTCCGAGCTTTATAATAACAAAGAGAACAGATGATGACAGCTGTGGAGCAAAGTTTTCAACTAGCACATGACATTAATAAGATTTTTTTTTTCTTTTGGCCTGATAGGAAAAAAGACCAATAGAAATTTGTTTTATTCAACTCACCGCCAGCAGGTTCCTCCTATGGAGTAGCGCCGTGGGGTTAAATGCAGTGAAAGAGCATATTATGTGGATCTTTTAGGCTCTAGGGCCCAGTCTACCTGCTCCACATCCTGTGTGTGGGTGTGTGTTTGTGTTTGTGAGTGCAGAACAGCTCCTGTAAGCTGCTTCCAGGTCTGCAGCCCTAAAAGGTTTAACACAGCCGTCGTCATGGAGACCGACAACACGCTATACCACCTGCGCAAGCGCACATAGTTTACGCCCCAGAAGTCTCAACAGTTAAAAAAGGAGAAAGAGGCCCCCAGATGTGTTCCGTGGGTTTTTACGGTTCTGCAAGGTTTTTTTTATAAGAACACTGTAGAAGTAAAACAGAACATTATCACCTGAAATGTCATCGTCTGTCTTCTGAAGATAACTTCTTCTCAAACTAAAGTGAGCACTGGTATTTATATAACCAATCAATATCATAACCTACTGTTTAGGGTGTTTTAATTCCAGATACAGTTCTGTTTAGGAATACAGAACAACATCACGAACAGGAAACCCGATAAATGACAATAGGTCATCCTGGTGAACTAATTCGTGGGTTTATTATTTGAAATAATAAACCCATGAATACTAGATAACTGGTTAATTTAAACATTAACCTGTTATCCAGAGTGTTTATTTCAACAGGACGTTTGCCAGTTTAAAAGAATGAAAATGTATAATAAGTTGTGCCGGCAACTTTAAACAAATTGGTAGAAATTCCTTATTGAACCCTCCAAATAAAAAGCGCCATTAGTTGTTGTTTTTTTATTCATTATTATGATCATTTTAGTACTGTTCGTATACACAGATTGCTATTTTTAATTATATTGTGATTATATGCCGTGTGTGTGGTGTACGGGGGAAGACGGAAGAACTTTGAATGCTACGTGCATAGATATTGCTACGTGAGAAGCCTGAACGTCTGGTTTGACCGAACGCAGTGCATTGTGGGTCATGTAGTGTTTTGGCACATTTCATTGCGCTCTGCAGCGAGACACCTCGAGAGGAAATAAAACTACATTTCCCAAACCGCTGTTATCAGTTCCGAGGCGTACCCGCCTCCTGACCTGACGCGCCGCCGATAGCACGTAGCCAACACTTGTCACAATGTTTGGAGTTGTTAATAAGTACTCTTAAATTGATAACGCTGGCTGCACTGAAGGCGAAGCAGGCTTCCTCTTACAAATGGCCTCCATTGCGCGTTGCTCCGTAAAGAGACGATGTTTGCTGTCTCGTTTAAAGACACCGTTGGTCGCTGGAGACTCCTCTCACAGCCTGGCGGTGACTCCGAGATGGCTTTCCAGAGGTGCCGGCGTGCGGTTCATGTCCCACGGGACCGCGGGAGGTTCATCCGCCGGAGGAACCAGAAGGGGAGCCCTGGCGCTCGGTGGAGCCGCGGCACTGACGGCAGCGGCGGCCGCAGCGGGATTCCTGGCCAACGTTCACCACTTCCAGCGGGCGGAGATGGCGACGAGCGTCTTGCCAGCCCTGGTCAAAGAGGACAAGGAGCAGGAAGGAGACATCGTGGAGAGATGCCGAGGCTTCATGTCTCCTCCGGTGACCGACATCAGTGTGCTGCAGGCGACGAAGGGGGAGATGCGAACGAGGATGGAGATGCTGATCATGGAGACGCAGGCCGACTTCTGCAGAGCCTTGCAGGAGGCGGACGGTGGGACATTCAAGGCGGACCGCTGGGAGAGGAAGGAAGGTGAGGGGCTGGAGCCTGACTGCACAGAGCCCTCACAGTTAACTACGTGATTTTAATATTGGGGAAGGAATGTTTGTGTTTTTACTGTCATCAAAGCTTTAAATTGTAAACTCATATGATTTACTCATTATAATCCACACTGCAGAGAAAAGTCAAGTCTCTTCCTGAGCGTTTCTTTGTGTGTGTCAGGTGGAGGAGGAATCAGCTGTGTGATGCAGGACGGAAAGGTGTTTGAGAAAGCCGGGGTCAATGTGTCGGTGGTGTTTGGACACCTGACGGAGGAGGCTGCAAAGCAGATGAGAAGCAGAGGCAAAGTCCTCAAAGGAAAAGATGGTGAGTTTTTGATGGTTGAGCTGCTCCCATGGAGTAATCTGCTGTTTCCCCGAAGCGCACGTCATATCACGTGATACTCTTGACTGGGACTAAAACCCAATCTGAATGGTCAGGTGTCATCCTTTTGCTTCATGATGTGCTCTGTGTTTTCTACCAGGAAAGCTGCCGTTTTGTGCCATGGGTGTGAGCTCTGTCATTCACCCCAAGAACCCCCATATCCCCACAGTGCACTTCAACTACAGATACTTTGAGATTGAAGAGGAAGATGGTGAGTGTCGGTCTTGCATCATTTCTGGCCTCTTAGTGTCAGTGACACTATTGATTGCTTTGGATGAATGATAACCCTTGTCTTTCTGTGCTCTGTGTGTGTCTTCCAGGCAATAAGCAGTGGTGGTTTGGTGGCGGCACAGACTTGACTCCAGTTTATGTTAACAAAGACGACGCCTTTCACTTTCACAACACCTTGAAGGAGGCGTGTGACAAGCACCACTCGCAGTACTACCCCGACTTCAAGAAATGGTAGTACGATTGTTCCCGTGTCCATCGGCACTGACTCATCAGTGTGCATGATTTCTGAGTAAACGTGGACGCGTGTGTGGTTTACAATGGGAGTATCCCCGCTGGGGGATGATGATAAGAGGACGACTCAGCCTAAAATCTGCAGTTCCAGAAAGAAAAGTAAAAAAACCGTTGAGTAATGACATCAGTGACTAAATGACCAGTACATGGATATGAGAAAGGATGGGTGTGGCTTATCTGATGTTGTAATTAAGAAAAGTTCTGTTGAGTCTCCTCGAAGGTTTAATCTATGAATAATCAGATGGAACATGTTGATAAGAGTAGAGTAGATTAAAAACTTTAGAATATCTATTTATTACTTATAAAACCACCAGAATTCTCGTGCTCAGCCGTCACCGTTGAGATTACATCATCACTGTTTTTTATTCCTTCATTCATGATGGATTTGCTTTACAGATTATTTTACAATTAACTTCAACATAATTAGTTTTATTGACCTTTGATACGCAGACGTTTTGTTTATTTATTTTTTTGTCCAGTCGTGCTTCAACACATGATGTGCTGATTAGTTCAGTCTTACAAAATGAATAATCGACAATATTGTTCTATTCTCCAGGTGTGACAGGTACTTTTACATCCGCCACAGAGGAGAGACTCGTGGTATCGGAGGGATTTTCTTTGACGATCTTGACTCCCCAAATCAAGAAGAGGCATTCAGCTTTGTGAAAAGCTGCGCCCGCACGGTGGTGCCCTGTTACCTGCCCATCGTGAACAAACACCTCAATGACTCTTTTACAGATGAGGAGAAGGACTGGCAGCAGGTACGACGGGGCAGGTGAGTTAAAGATGCACTGAAGTATTTGATGAGAAATGCATCCACTTCACATGAGATGTTGTCCAACACATGGATTGAATAGTGGGCTTGTTTTGCCACTAGAGAATGTTGAGTCATGATTCTTATGCTTTTAATCATTCATCTGAATAATAACTTTTTTTGGTTGCATTATGTTAGAACCCACCTGAAAACCAGACGACCCATCAAGGAGCCGTCAATCATACAATGCGATTTTCAGTCCAAACATTCTTCAGCGATATAGATGCTGGTATAAAAACAACAGTACAAGTAGCTGTACTTATTTTTCTTATGAAATAAAGTTGAAAAACTTCTAGATTATGGAATACAAATAAGAAATCAATTCATTCGAGCCGATTTCAATTAAATGGAATCAGTTGTTGCACAAAATAAAATCCAATAAGTTGTTTCTCCTCTGTAGAGAAACGTATCCCTTCAATAAATAATTAGTTCTGCCCGCAATAAGCCAGGGTTCAATACTTGTTTATACTTTTCTGGCATCAAAAGTGACAAAAGATAACACAGAAAATAGTCATATTTTCTGTGTTATCGTTCCGGTGAGTTAGCCATGATGCAGAACTTTTTTTTCTTTCAAATCCAAACCTGAAGTAGAAATGTGTTGCTTGTAAAACGTAAGAATGAAGGTATAAGAATATATAAAAAGTCCAAACTTGTCAGAAAGTGCAGTAAGTGTTTGAAGTTCATTACTTTCCAATTCTGCCGACTGTGAGACTGAAGTTGTACTCGGTTCACGTTCTGGCCGAGCTCAATGCCACAGTTGGGAGTCCTTGATAGAGAGAGCGACCACCCAAAGGAAGGACCTGGAGGGGAGAGACTTCGACTGGGAAGAAATGTGATTGTGAATTAGAAAGCAAGTCATTGATTGGCTGGTTTGGCTGCAGTGGGCGGCAGCAGGAAAGGAAAGATGAGACCTACTGGAGCAGAGTGACGTGAAAGTTTTATGGTTAAGCAATTCAAATTGCACAACTGTTGTGAAATCAACTGACATCTGGTTTCAAATGGTCTTTATACAGCCTGGAAAAATAAGCAATAAGCACAGATGAGGGAAAACTTAAATTCATGTGGTGAAGTTTGCTCTAGAAAAGAAAAAAAAAAAAAAAAGCTTTGTGTCTTTGTGTGCATTGTAGATATGTGGAGTTCAACCTGGTGTATGACCGGGGAGTGAAGTTTGGCCTGGCCACGCCTGGCTCTCGTATTGAGAGCATCCTCATGTCCCTCCCGCTCACTGCCAGGTAAGCCTACACCACTCTGATAAACCTTGTGCTGTTGGGACGACGGTAAAACGCCGCCAGTGTTGCCTTAGTAACAGACCCGCCCCTTCATCCTCAGGTGGGAATACATGCACGAACCTGCCAAAGGTACCCGGGAGGCCGAGATGCTGGAAGTGTTGAAAAACCCCAGTGACTGGGTGTGACCGCCAATTCTCACATGTTGCATGCTGATGTGTCATTGTTGAATTTTTATGAAGGTGGGATCTCTTTTGATTAGATCGACCCGGTTCAGACTGGATTCATCCAAATAAGATCAAGTTGCACTGCAATTGTTTGAAAAGGTTTATGATGGTACTTTGTTTCCCCCCTGTTCTTTGTTTTTTTTATATATCAGCCTTGTTAACACTTGAATTATATTTGTAAAATCGGCAGCAGAACATTTTTACCCGGTGAAGCTAAAGCAAGAGCCAAAAAAAAAAAAAAAGAAGCAAATTCTCGGGTGACCTGCTTTTTGGTCAACCCAGACTGATCATGTGCTCCGTAACAGGTGGTCGTGTCAAATGGTTGCTCTCTTTTTGTGTGTCTGGGCTAAATGTGGCCTGCTCTACTTGAAGCCGTCAGAGCTCGACTCTCCCGTCGTCTTTAATGACGCACTGAACAGAAAAATAAAGGACGACCCCGAGCCACTGAGTTCTATTCATTGCTAATAAATCGAATGTTGTTCGAATGTCAAACACTGGATCATTTCCCACAATGATGGCTAAATAATGAGCGAAATGCTCCCCGTTCGCGCTTCATTTACGTTGTACTCGGCCTTTCATTTGTGGTTAATGAGTTACTGTCTAGTTTGTTTGAATAACCTTAAACAATACTTGGACTGTGGACCATGTTTGTGAATCACAAAGGAGAAACAATATTTGGTGGGGGACTTTATAAACAAACTACATTTCTTCTTCTAAAATACGTTTCCTGTGTTCTGCCCTCCAATAGAAACTGCAGCTGACTAAACTATTCAACCAGCTTTTTTCTCTTTTTTTTTAACGTCAATGTTTGTATTGATCTTTGGTAAATCTGTCACATTGTGTGTTGTTCACATCTAAAAATCACGGGATGATCTCAGCAGAAGTTCCTGCAGAGCCGATGGGAATGGAAACAAATGCTCACAAAGCAATGAGAAAACTAATAATGCAGCACATTTAAATGTTTTATTACAAATTAATTCAAGCTTTTGCACAAGTCAATTTATCACAAGTTCTCTTGCATTTATTGTTATATAATCTTCTTATAAGGCATTGTAAAAAAAAAACCAAAACAAAAATCTGTAAGTATAACTGACCTAATCAAAATAGCAACCGTTTATCAGCACAACTCAATCCAATGTCATAGCAAGTGCTGAGGTTCACAGGTAAACTCGTGGGGGGAAAAAAAAATAAAAAATCAACGTTTAAACTCTAGGTGGCGTAAATGGAAACTGTGTAATATCTGTGAAAATTAGATATATTTGGTTTGAAAGAATACGCAGCAATATTGCATTTAGATTATGAGCACTTAAGATTATTGCTGAGAGTGATGGTGGAGACCAGACTGTCCATTTCTTTTAACAGCTCGTTTATGCTTTAACACAAAGTGCCTTCATTTATTTACAACCTAGTGTAAATTACTTGCATTAGTACCAATGCGATCACTGCATTCCTATCGAGTGGAAAAAAAAACAACCAAAAAGCAATCGCACTGTAACTTTCACACATAAACTATACAAATTTATATAGAGGTGCATTACACATGCTAATCATGGACTTCATCCAAAGTGACGTTAAATACGCTTCTCAGTATTTCATCCCCAAAGCTGCTGTCTCTGCAGTCATGTGGAACACAAGTCACTCCTCAGCAGGTGAAAGTAACAGAGCAAGTCTGGGTTCAGATTCAGAAGTTACATTTTCTTGAACAAAAGAGCAGAAGGGTTGTTTCACAGTTAAAGCAGGCTCTGAGCAGAAGTCAGTGACCCACACATGGCATGAGCCCTGACCATGGACAAACAGTGCAAAGACAGACGACTTCATGTGTACAGGCTGAGACGCATGCATTACCAAGATACAAGCACATATGACACACATATATAACAGTGCGCCCCCCCCCCCCCCCTTTTTTTTTTTAAGCCAACTGCCCTATCTTTAATGACAATCTCCAAAACGTTCACAGGTGCATGCTGAAGTTGGACTAATGCACTGATTTGGCAAATTTAACATGTAAACCTGCATCACAGCATCTTGTCGATACAAACGCCTGACTGATTCACTGACAATCAACTTTACCTTCACCTGGTTCTGTCGTTACACTTTGATGGTGGGCGGCGCTGTAACGCGGGATTAACCATCATCTCCCGCCAGAATGGTCCAATGAGACTGAGGCTTCCTGTGTGGAGATTGTGTGATCTCTCTCTAAGCTTTGTTGAGGTTCCTCCAGCTTCCTCCCAGTCAGATGTGATTGTTTGGCTCTAAATTACCTCCAGCCATCAAAGGGTGTGTCTGATTGTGTGTGTATTAGGTCTATTAAGGGTGTCCCCTGACATTCAACCAATAACAGTGGGTTGAATGTCGTTTTGCACGTTATCAACTAAGATTATTTGTTAATTCGTCAGTTAAATCGGAGCTAAGTGAATATTGAACTTGAGTGAAGTCAGATGGTTAAAAACGGAACTTATGCTGCTACATGTGATTGCCTCCAATCACCGCAGTATACAAGATATCTGTAATGTGCGTCACTTTTCTTCCTCTTGTAAGTCACAAATGGCTGCACAACTGATCAACTCTGAAATCAGACGTGTTCTAGTGTAAATGCTTTATCTGAGCATTCCAATGCACAATTTATCACAAGTCGTCACATTATAAATGGAAACGCCGCACACTATTTCCTACAACAAAGTGCTCATATTACGTTAATAAAATTTGTTACAAAATATCCTGACATTGTCCCTTCGACTAGAAATAAAATCACCACTACTGTCAAACACCAGTCCAACCTCCGCCTACACTTGGAGCACTTGTCTTATGGCAACAGTGACCTTTATTCCTTCCTGCTACATGCCACATTTTTTTTTTTTTTATTCTGGTCTACATCATCTGCTTCGGTGTCACAGTGCAGATGCAAGATGAGGAATTGCTGTCGAGGTGTTGCTTGGTTTTGGTATTGTAATATCTCTCGCTCCTTCCTGCGATCGCTTCACCTTAACGATGAAAGGTTAGTGCAAAATTCACAGCGCTGGCAATGATTGCATTTGTCAACCACACAGTTAATAGGTGTTTCTGGTGTATGTGTTGAAAAGGGAAGGCTGGTGACGTCACAGCAGTAGCACTGCTAAACAATAACATGGGTCTTAGTGTGAGTGAGGGCTTTTGTTGGGCTGGTAGTTCAAGTCACCTTTACTTCCCATGGCCACCGCTGACACTTGTAGAGTTGGTGTTGACAATATCTTCATACTGAGGCGGTGGCTCCGTCTCTATTTGGACATCTGTGTGGCCCACGGCCTCCTCATAAGATGGCGGTGGGTCTCCGGCGCTTCCCCTCCCTGATGTGAACTCCGAGCCCGGATAGGCTGGGCTGCTGTGGACGCTGAGTTCTGACTGATCGCCGGGGTGGTAATCCCGCCCCCACTGGTCCATGGAGACCACCGACAGGACGTGGTTGTGATGCGAGTGTCCCAGACTGGGGCTGCGCTGTGAGCGCTTGCGCGAGTGGCAACGCCACACGCTGATGGCTACTGCAGCGATGATGAGCACGACGAGCAGCAATGGCACGATCAGGTACAGAGAGTGGATTCCACCAACCACCGTCTCCAGCCCCCCAGACGGACTGCTTTCCCGAACGTACTCCTCCCAGAAGCGCCTCTGCACACACACATATTGGGAGAATCATTAAGAGATCATAGATTACTGTCATCTAAACTTTGCTTCAACACCAAAGCCACAGTACGTATGCCGTATCAATACGTTTTTTGTCTCGTTATTTCTATAACGTACAAAGAAAAACAGAAGCATAATTGTGTGACTTTTCTCCCTGGTGCCTCGCAATTGTTCTTCAAATGTGACTCTCACTCTTGCATACGCTGGGCTGTTCTTCCTGCTGATAGTAATCACTTCCCGAAAAAACACACCACATTCCACAGGCTGCCACTCTTCTCTTACGATTTCACTGCTGGATACACGAATCCTACAAGGTATCACATTCAAGCGGTCGTTATTTTTCTTTGAGTAACTCGGCAATAGTGATATTGATTCGTGAAAGCTGTAACCAGGAATCGTGTTGCAGCGGTTTGTTGGCAGCCATCTACAGGTCAAAATAATTCATCAAATAGTAAAAGCAAACTACATGTGCTACTCCTACTTGAGGAGTGATATCCAGCCTTGGTTGTGATCCATTTCAGAGGGTGTCTTCACTTCAACTACATCGTTTTTTTTTTCTAGAACACTGTGTAGAATTCGATAACGCATTATAATGAAAAATGTATTGTATAGGGTGTGTAATTATCTGCGTAGTTGATCAATTGAACCTGCCTTTGAAAAAAAACTTCATAGATGGTACACACAACAAAACTAGGGGTGAAAATGAGCGACTGTGAAGCATGAAGTAAAAACAAACTGAAGCCAAATGACAGGAGTTTATTAATAGCGTGCAAACGATGCTGGCAGCTAAAGCTTTTCTTTGCTTCATATTTCTTTCTAGTGCTCCTTGGGCCATTTTTCCTGCTTTGCCATGTGTGCAGTACTGTTTCAAAATGAGAAGAATGCTCTACTTCAGATATTACACACTGTAACTAAATGCTGATGTTACAAGTAATGATAATTTTACTAATTTACTGTAACAAACTGTTTTCATATCACGATACGTCAGGAATTTGCTTACAGCCTTCAGCGATGAAACCAACAATGAGCATTATCACCATGTGAAGTTTAAAAAAAAAAAAAAAAAAACTTTTCAAAGCGGTTTACATGAGTTCCTACGTGTGCCAGGTATTTTAAGGCGTTCCACATTTCTGATCCTCTGCGGTCTCGCCCTCAAGATTAGGAAATATCTGATTGATGTAACGCGAGTCTCATTCCCTTACCGTCTTCTCCTCATTCTCAAAAGCTTCACGGGCCTCCTCATAAGTGCAAATCTCCTCGCGACACTCCCTCTGGATGTTACCCTGCTTCATCTCCTCCAAGAGGAAGTTGGCCCTGCGCAGCCTCCGCAGCACCGAGTGGGCTGCGTCTGCTGGCAGGAACACTGGGAGGAGGTTACAAGTAGAAATGAGGGAGACAAAGACAAGGGCAGAGTGAAGATAAAGGACGCTACGGTTTGAGAAGAGTTAAGAAACAAAAACAAAAGCACCGGAATCAATATAAACAATCTTAAACCAGAAAATAAGAGAAAAGTTAGTAAATGAGGGGCGAGTCCGTCAGCAGAGCAGCAAGGAGTGTTGAAGAAGAAGAAAGGAATGAATCATGCAAAGAAGGAGTTAATTGAAAGTGAGACAAAAAAGGATGGAGATACTGAAAAAGCGAGAAGCAGGAGAAAAAAAAAAAAAAAAAACGGGAGCGGGAGAGAGGTGGAGACTGAAACAAAGGCAGCAGCGCAGAGCCCAGCGCTGCTCAGTGCCCACATTTCTGCATAAAAACAAAAGCTCCTTTGATTTAGGCATCCATCCCTGGGCCACATAAGAGCAAGTGGAAGAATGAACTTTGAGAGACAGAGCGCCTCTCTGTTTCACACATCCAGAATATCAACATAAACTCTCCAAAGAAAGCGGAGAACAAAATGTCACAACATGCCTCAGGAATGTTTGATGCACTAGTGATTCAACAGTTTAACGCCATGCATCATTCATGAATACAGGGAAGTGAGGCGGAAACAAACATGGACAAAATGCAGGAAGTTCCCCGGAGAAACGATGGGAATTGTTACTGTGTCCAAAAAAATACGAGGAAAAAACATTGGAAGGGCACAATCCAGACACATACACGTCTGTATATCAACACTGAACATCAACACAATAGTGAACGTGCCTGTGTGGGCATATCCTTAAGTACAGCATGAAAACACTCACCACTCCCCATGATTCCTGCAGGTCTGTTTGGGGTGATTTATCTGTACACATCCAAAACAAAAGTTAAAAAGGTAGCTTTAAACCTGCTGAAACAAGCCAGACTATAAATAACAAGAAGAAAAATATATCCTCAAGACAATCTCGTATTTAAAGAGCAACAGTATCGCAGTAACTTGTGAGGTATAATTATACTAAACAAATATAACAATGCTCCATAATATCAAATGTTAAAAAACAACAGACATTAAACAACGACGGTGTATTTGAGTCAGAGTTGAGTGAGAACATCACATCAACGTGTCCCATGGGGAGCAGCAGCTCAGCATTGCAGCAGTGACCGTATTTAAAGCACGAACAGACGTGAAGAGCCGCGGTAGTGAGGATGAGGCGTCCCTCCCTGGCTGGAGGAGCGGTGACCAATGGCGGCCGCTGACCGCTCGTTCACATGGATGTGTGTGTTGCCGGAATCCTGCTGGCTGCTGCCAGAAATAGATGACCGGCAGCGGAAACATCCCTGACAAAGCGCCGCTACAACAATGAGAAACCGAGAAGCTCCGGCAGGGGTCCGAGCGGCGGAGCCTGCGAGCGGCCGGTTAACGGGTTTTTGACAGGCGCGGATGTTTTTTTTTTTTGGGATCAGCTCACCTCCAGCTCTGGATGCAGCTTAACGAGCAACACATGATTCAAACGACGGGATGTCCCGAAAAGGGAGGCCGAAAGACAACCGCCCGACACACGTTACAGCTGTCACGGCTCGTCCGAACCGTCTGTTGCTACGGACATAAACTTTAACGCGCCGGTTTTACCTTTTTTTCTTCCCCTAAAATGCGCATTAGCGAACCTTCGCCTCCTCGCTGATCCGAAGAGTTGCTATGTAGATGGCGCGTGCGCAGTGCGCTTCCCCAGCATCCTGTTCTCCCCCTCCTCTGGATTAAAGAGACAGGGCAGGAAGCGCCCATGAACACCGACACAATAACTTCATACTCCGGAGGTTTTCTCTTCTGTTTGGGGGAAGACTGAGAGCTCAGGGAAATAGTCCCTGCCTCAACAGTTGGTAGATGTTTGTAGTCCTACTGAGCTCAACTGAGACATGGAAATTAATGAGTCTGAAACTCCACAGCAGGAACAAGTGTCTTATTATATCATAGTGAGGGTCACCAAAATGTCATCCCCACTTGCAGAAGGACAAACCGTTACCAGGTTGCTTTAAAATGTCGTTGTTTTTAGCAATGCCAATAAAGACTATTCTGATTCTTGATAGCTGGATCATTTATGCAGTCACGGTGCCCCTGCATGAACAACACAGGTTTCAGCTCAGCGAGGTCACATCATTACAGAACAATGGCTGGAGACTGGGGAACCTCAGAAAAAGGGGCCTGGACTTTCTCCAGTGCTGAATCCCATTCAAAACCTCTGGGGTCAGTTGAGTCGCTGTGTAGAGCCTCGTACTTCAGAACTTTAATGACCTGACGGCCGTCCTTCAAGAAGAGTGTGGCGCCATGCTCAGCAGACAATAAGTCCACTTGCCCACAGTATGAGATGTTGTCCAGCAGTAATTGATGCCCAAGGGCACATAATAACTTATTGCGAAGTCATCATTGTTTATTTTGGTATCCCCACCACTGTTGGCTTTTTTTTTTTTCAATAAAATATTTGGCTCATGTGATTTCTTCAGTTCACATTGTTATATTGTTATATATTTGTAAATAAACACAATTCTTGGGAATTTTGTGGTTAGAGACCAGTGCCATTTTTGAATATAAAAAAGTACGCCTAAAAACAGAACGTATAATGCACGAGTTCTGACGGTGACAAAAAGTTTCGTAATAATAGCAACAAAATGAGATACCTTGCTACAAATCCCATACACACCTAATGAGATTGGTGTTTACTCACTGTATTAGAACAACAACACATAGACTTATACATGTTTCTACCAAAAAAGCATTACTATAACAAAAAGCATTTATACTAAAATGAGTGAATTTCGCTTTGTAAAGTGAAAGACCCAGGATGTTGACATGATTACTCTAACCACGTGCGTCTTTCAGAGGTAAGCGTGGCACTGATAATGGCCACATTCTGGGTCCGTACACGAGCGCCAGCTTCATGGATTCTGGACTAGGCACTAGGACCCAGCAGGTGCAGCTCCGTGTTATTTCAGTGGTGTGCAGCACAGTCCCATCAGCAGAGCGTCGACTCCACACAGAGGCGGCAGCAGCATCCTCGGGACTGGACGCACAGTGAGCGCGCGCTCCCCATCCCGCAGCACGGACCCGGGTGGGGGGGCAACCACAAGTCCACGCTGACTCCGGCCGTGGCCTCGAGGGACTACACACGCCACTCATGGTGCTCTCTACCTGCTCTTGTTTTTTTCTTTTTTGAATGAGTAACACACTTTAGGTGGGCTATGGCTTCATCCGTGAGCGGCACAGAGGAGGTCCGGGTGTCCGCCTTGACGCCCCTGAAGTTGGTGGGACTGGTGTGCGTCTTTCTCGCACTGTGTCTGGACGTCGGGGCGATGCTGAGCCCGGCGTGGGTCACGGCGGATGACCAGTACTACCTGTCCCTGTGGGTGTCCTGCTGGAAGCCCGTCAGCTCCGTGGAGTGGTCCTGCAACAGCACGCTGGCCACTGGTGAGAAAGACGCTCCGGTGCGCATCCAATGACACTCACCCCATCCCTATGGGATGAATCCCCACCACCACGTTTGTTTAGAAGTTAAAATCCAGTCGGGTGGTGTAGTTTTGTGGACGTTTTTACCCCCTGAAAAGACAGAATTGTGGATGCAGACCGATACCCACATTGGTATTCAAATGAAAGTGTGATAGTGGGGGATAACAAAGAGTCCCCGCAGACATTGCACCGCTGAACCATCTGTTCTGTGGATGACGATTATTAAACATAGCTCAAGAGAGCGCTAAATGTTAATTACTTTATAATTAGCTATTGCCTGTTTAATTTAAACTTTAGGTGAAATGAGAAAGTGAACAATGAGCGGCACATTGCTTTTTAAGAAGGTTTTAAACGATTATGGGAGGTGGGGGACTTTATACCCGAGTCTTAAAAAGTCTAGACGTTTGATAAAGAATGTATGCTTTGGTTTTCTTTCTGGACTAGTTCATTCTTTTTTTTTTCCTCCAACAATTTCCTTGTGCGCCACGGGATGATGTGGGAATTTCGCCTCGCCGGGAGCAGTCCAGCTGGGGTTTCATTTGGCCTTTTGTTGCCTACAAAATGAGCCTTTGTGTGGGTTTTTTCACCGGCCAAGGAGCAAGGGCAGCAGAGTAGAGAGCTCCCCAGAGATCCAGATGCCTGGAGATTAGTAACCAGGGAAACAAGTGTAGCACTCTAAAAATGCTGATTTTCTCTATTAGGGGAACTTCTTCATAGAGTCTCCCCGTGGAGGCATTTCTGGAAGTATACCATATTTCCAGAAATGTATATGATAACATAGGAATCTTTCTGGACTTTAAAACAACCCAGTCCATCAGTGTGAAGGCAGAGTAACAAGGCCCCGTTCAAATGCAAATAGCAACTACAACTGGACTTATAAAGGAAAGGATTTTGGGTGGCACATATTCCCGCTGACACTGATGCTAACTTAATATTGCACATAGTCTTTAGACTGAACCGCAGCATTTAATTATTTAATATTGTGGGGAATAACAGGGCAGTGAAAGTTGTCTAGACGCACGTATTAACCTGGATTTATGTTATATTTTTTAACCCTGTTACATCTTTCACATGGACTACTTGTGGGCAACTTGTGTCTGTGTGCTCCTGTATGAATATATATTTATAGAAACACATCATTTTTAGCTGCCTGGCCGACTCCTGCTGGCTGAGTGATGTACTGTGTTTTGGTAGTCTCACAAAATGTTTTCTTTCGGTCTGAGATGAGTAACTGTGGGTCACACTGGCCCCGTTCCTTCTCTGTCAGCGCAGACAAAGTGCACTTTGGTGCCATATAAAGACATAAAATCTCCATGTCAGCGCTCAGCTCTCGGCATCAGCATACCACAGTAAATGCACACAGCAAACTTCTCATTTCCTCAGGCTTGTGCTTGGCTCGGCCTATTGATTTGAATCCCAGTAATCAGTCTCTACCCCTTCTTCAAACCCCCAATATTTCCTCAGTGTCATGCTCTGGGCATTAAATAAATCCTGTTAGTTTGAAACACCAGCTGGCCACTCAGATGTTTCGCTCTTGTTCTGCAAGGACTACGTGTGTGTCTGCCCAGAAAACCACAGTAATTTGTAGGGCAAACATGAGATATTGTCTTACTACATGCTTAACTATTTTAAATTTACACACATATGGCATCTCTCTCTCTCTCTTTCCGTCTCACACACACTCACTCCCACGAACCTGAGCAGTAAGTCGAAGGTCAAGTGTAAAATGTCACTGGGTTAGGAATTTGAAACGATAATGCAAGAACAGAACATGTTGATGCCATGTTGGTGTGAGATGAGGAGGCGAATGTGGAGCCAACGTGTGACTGAGTCCAACTCAGTGGCAAAGCACGTTTGCAATGCAATACGTCATCAATCCCTGTCTTGCCTCAGAGACCACAAGCAGGCACAACACTGCATTGGTACTACAACGACGGTTGTGTTTCAGTGTCTTGCTCAAAGACACGGAGGGCTTGAACCAGAGACCTCTGATTGACGATCATCCTGCTTCAAACACTCCTCCATCCTGCTGCCCTGACAGTGAGGCTGAATGTGTGTGACAGCGGGAAAGATACTCGCGGCACTTCAGTGACACAGATCTTCCTCCATTGTCTCAGACAAAGACAGTGAATTGGGGCCCTGAAGGATCTTTTCGATAAACACTTAAGCAGTCTCTGACATGCACACAGGGAACCATAATTAATGCTCAGATTGGATCTTGCATACTGTATCTCCTTTTCCATCTGTCAACATGCGGGGCTCAGATTAATAGTTTGGCGCTTCCTGCTCATCAAAGCCTTTAAGCACTCTGACTCTGGCTGTGTTTCTTGCACGGCTCACAGGGTCTGTTCCAAATTTGTGATGAGATGACTTTCTGTACCCTGCTGTTCACTAAGGTACTGATAACGGTTTTAGATGTTAACTGGTTGAGCTTCAGGCACCAAACTGACCCGGAGAAGACTTCTCAGCAGCGATGAGAGTTGACAACTGCAGGTCAAGTGACTGTGGCTTGTTTGCTTCAAGGCGGCCAGTGATACTGTGACAGGGAATGTCAGGGGCTCAGTCTTTAAGGGGGCCTGGCGTTGTGCAAGCTGGCGGTCGAAGAGAACGGGTGCTCGGCTCATTGTGGGTTCTCTCCAACATCCTGTGGTGACAGAGCCCATTTTTAAACTCTAAATCTTGAACCATATTTGGTCAAAAGTAGTTGATGTTTGTTTATATTTGAGCTGCTTGGCCTCTGGAATAAAGTCTCACTCCAACAGGAGTGGGGACTGTTTCTTAAGCAGCTTATGTCCTGTTACTTTCTCCCCGCGAGTGAACGTTTTAATGATGTTCTGCCTCAATGAGGAAATATTCTTGGCAGTGCTTAATCTTTTTTTTTTTTTTTCCGGGGCTACATAATAGAATGTATCTTGTATATGTAGATGAAACATATTTGAACGGAAGTCAGTCATTTGTCAACTTTTCCAGCCACTGTACAATTGAAGAACAGCAACCGATCCCCCTTCTCCTTTCATGGTCGTTGTGTTGTTGTTTTTTCTTCACTCATTGTACTCTAAATTATTTCCTCCTGTGTAATCAAATACCTTGTCATAATATCCGGAGACTTTTTTTTTTTTTTACACACGGAGCTCCTGTTTCCACCAGTTCACAGTGGCATTACGAAGATACTTCATCTTTTAACAATCACATAAACTGTGTGTCAACAATCCACAGTTAGTGTCTCATGGTTAATACACTCTCTTACTACCTGTTTTCAGAAAAGTGTGCTGCTTCCTTGGGGTTTTTCTTTTTTGCACAACACAAAGCAAACAAAAAGCCAACCTTGTGCTTTCATTCTCTTTTTTTTTTTTTTTGCAAGCAGTTTTGTTTCCTCTCCAACGAGGGACGTAAGCAAGATTGAGAAGACACTTTTTCCCCACTTGAGTGTTTTTGGAGTAAATCTGAATGAAATGCTGAGAATGCTGCTGAGCTGACATCAACTGGAGTGGAGGGGTGGGGTCGGGGGGGGGGGGTGTCTCATTATCTCAGCCACCTCACAGAATCACGTTCAGTCATTGTGCTGCATTGGGATCCATTATTGCACCACGGAAATTCTTGCGTAGCCAAGCGTGTGTGCATTTGTTTGTTTCCTTGTCAAACCAAAAGTGCTGTGCTTGGTTTGGAGGGTTGCTGGCTGCATGGTTCACATTCTTCATCTGCTACTAGCCATAGATCCCTAGGGGCTCACATCAAAACAGTATGAGCCATCACCAGCTTCTCAGAATATGCACGAGGAGCAGTCTCAAGCCCCTGAACCACAAATAGTTTTTGTTTACACTGTGGTAATTTACCACGGGCAGTAACAGGCAGAAATGATTTTCCTCGTGTGGGATTGAACATTGCAGCGTTACTCTGGCTCACCACTATAGCCTGTGACCCATTCTGTTGTCTCTTTCACCTTTAATCCCTCCACTTTTCTCCCCACCGTCTACAGCACAGACACACAGCTCTCTCGAGTAAGCTCTTTTTAGCTACCTATGTCACTCTCTATCTCAGTGTGATTTCATGGCTTTCCTCGTTCCCTTGCCCCCCCCCCCTCCTCTCTGTCTCTGTCCCTGTGTGTGTTTGTCTCAGACTGGCAGATTGCCACACTGGCCCTGCTGGTTGGGGGTGCAGGCCTCACCCTGAATGCCTTCCTTGTTGCGCTCGTCTCCCTGTGCTTTGGCTCCAGGAGTCGCTGTTACAAACCCGTGGCCATCATGCTGTTCTCTGCAGGTATGTACAGAGGTAGTGTCTTTTTCTAAGAAAGAGAAGCTAAAGTACACAAAGTAAAATAACGACTGCATCTTCTCGAGGGAGAAAGAGAAACTGGACGTTTATAGCTTGAATGCCATCCAATTTTTTTTATTTGTTTTTATAACCTACTGTTGAATCCTTCTCTTTTGATACCTTTTTGTATCTCTTTCCTTTGCAGTGGTGCTTCAGGTGTGCAGCTTGGTGCTGTTCCCCATCAAGTTCATTGAAACAGTCAGTCTGAGAGTGTACCATGAGTTTAACTGGGGCTATGGCCTGGCCTGGGGATCCACCATATTTTCATTCGGAGGTGCCATCCTATATTGCCTGAACCCCAAGAACTATGAAGACTACTACTAAAAAAAAAAGAAAAGTCAGACAAGAAGATGAAACCTGGACTCTGTTTCACTCTGTCCACATGGTAAAAGGTTATCTCTGTCTATTACATCGTGCACAACCACAGGCTAGCTATAGAAAAAAAACATGTGCTTGTTGATAGTTTCAGGACTGGAAAGGAACACTTTTGTTCAATACTGTGAACTTTTTGTCTCAAAGACTATCTTCACTCCCTGGACCGAGGCCCTGAACTCTCTTATGCAATTTGGCAGCACAACCAACAGCAAGGAAAGAAATCCAAAACCCAGAAAGGTTTGTTTGGGAGAGAATGTCACTAGTCACATAATTCTGCGTCCCCTTTAAGTGAAACTCCAGTAGGTCTTGTACTTGGGAGGCAAATCTGGACAGAACAGATGGATCCACCGACCCCATACGGACAGATTGGTGGACTAACAAACCGCTCAAGAAAATGGCTGCTGTAAACGTGGAGAGGAAGATGTCCCATTGAAGTGATATCCTGAGGATGACAAAGTGAGGAAGACAGGCTACACCTTGGGAATACATGCTACATTTCCCACTATACACGGCATCTAAAACATGGCCAAACGTTTTTGTTTTTCTGCTGTATAGAAGAATAGGTGAAGCATGTCACAGAGCTGAAGTGGAATGACAATGTTTATCCTGTTATTTAAACCTTATAAAGAACCAGGGATACTGATAATAAACAGAGGTTACCTTAGCTTAGACTATACAAACATTCCAGATAGCTTACAAAACATATCACTGTTGAGGAAAACGTGTACTAGATAAGCTATCCCACAATCCTTCAGCCCAGTCACACTACTTCTTGGGAAAATGTTTGTATTATATGCAAGTATATGTAGTACATATTATGTAATGTTCATTCAAAGAAAATTAGGGAAGATGGCAAATGACCAGGTCTGCTGAGCATGTGTACCCTTCCGCATGATCATACCAACCGGCATGTGCTCACAGACGTCCCCATGTGATGCCTCCTTATCTTCCCACTCTCAAATAAAGGCTGTCAGTGGAGCGGGCACCATTAAGAGCTCATCTGTTTTTCCACCGGAAAGAGGGACAGTCTTTGAAAATGGTAGAACACTTCCGTTTTTCAAAGCTACGGTCAATAACAACAGTAGTGAAGGAAACACCAGTGTTGCGTATGAGAAGCTTGAAGAAAACCATGTGATAAACAACCTCTATTGTGGTAATGACCCTCGACTCCAATCCCCCTCACTAATATTTGTTTTATCCTTCTTGCAACCTCAGTTAAAGTGAGCGTGTGCATGGTGTTACTGTTTGCTGCTGTGCTGGTTTGATCATACCATAATAAACATGGACTGAAGAAAAACAACACATTGTTTTGAGTTAAAGGAACATCGGTCAATATATAACAAGTGTTGCAACCGTGTGCGATAAAGTCACATAGAATCAGCTCCTTTATTAAGTACAGCAAGTTGAGGCATTTGCACAGGAAATCGACATCTCTTGAACACATAATACAGGGTTGCTTAATATGCATAAAAGTACCTGGAATATACTCATATGCAAATGTCTTTAGTGTTCTTTCAGTGAAACAAGCTCTAAAACGGAGCCAGATACAGTGTACAGTCTACATTTCGCATTAGTCAGAACTTTTATAGAGCCACAGTCAGAGGGTGTCGGATGTCCTGGATTTAAGTGAATTTGTCTCCATTTTGAGTTCAGGAATGGGTACAGTTGTGTAAACAGGGCAGTCATTCATCCTGCGTGGAATGTTCGCTAGGTAAACCATAGCCGCTCCTCTTCCTCCAATCAATTTGACCTTTCCGAACCTGGCCCGACCACCACCAAAGCTGCGCTGCATCGCTCCCTCCTTCATAAGTTTGCCACGAGAGAAGTCTCAAATTGTCCTGAAAATGATTCATCATCCTCAAAAGGAACGAAATGTCAAAGTGCAAAGAAGTTTAGGATGGGAGCAGGAACAGAGGGCACGGAAGGAAACTGGCTCTTCCTCAGCAGGTAGGAGGGGCTTATATAGTGATTGACAGGGAAAGACCTTGAGACCGATTCTGGAGCAGAGGGGCTTATAGCATCCAAGAAATGTGAAAAGGGTGGGAGGCGTGGGGCGTGTAATACAGCGCTAAGTTCAGGTGTAGCGTGGCATCTCGCACTGTTCACAGCGGTTGAGTGCAGGGTGGTTGAGGAAGGTGCAGCTTTCACAGTTCCATTGCGCGCCTTCAAAGTCCTCGTCCCTCTGAGGCCTGGGCACCGATTTGGAGCTCTGCTCCCCATCTGACAACAACACAGTGTACATACGCCATTAAAAAGGGACTGCGCACTGGTGTGATGATAAAGGACAAGGATCACAAAAGGTTTTGGGTTGGAGGAGCAGTGTTAGTAAACTTTAGTCAACTTCATTCAAGAGCCACATACACACACTATATATAGGTACGTTTTTTATTAACGTTTCAGTACGTGAGCCATTTAAAAAAGAAAAAGAACAAACTAAACAAAAATTGTGATTGAATTTGACAACTGTTTACACGGGTCCTGTGGCTCCAGCACTGTCACCGTGATGCAGAGTGCCACAAATACAAAACAGCAGCGCTCATGTCTGGGTTATGTCGGTTTTACTTTCATAAAGTGAAACAGTAAGTCATCCGTCTTCATGTCTATTATATGATGGGAACAATTTAGGCATAGTTACCTTCGGGCTGTAATTAACCACGGCTGTGATTTAAGCAGACGCGAGGAACGCATCGACTCATCAACTATATAAGCATAAATATTGATGGACGTGGGCATTTACTGAAAACAAGGTTTCTTGACTTGATTTCACGCCAACAGATTTGTGGAGGCCAACAAAGCCCAACGTCAATAAAGATTAGTCCTGCTTTTTTCTTCTTCTTCTTTTTATACTGTCCCAAATCTTCCCTTTGCTGGAAGCCAAATAAGACAAATATGAAAGAAGAAGCACTGAATGTTTTTCACTGAAACCCAAATCTGTATCTTGGCAACAATATTAATGCATGACTCTCCCCTGTAAAACACATTCACATCCATTTTGTAAACAAAAAGCCCAATGACTCACTTTCACACTCTGAAAAAAAGCAGCCGTTCTCACCTTTTTTCCCAGATTTCGGTGGCACTACTGGACCAGGTCGAATATTGTCATAAAAGTTGTTCTTTCCTTTGGGGTCAAACTTTTCTGTGGAGGAAAGCAGAAATCAGATACAGAAGTTTAATTTGTTTGTTTAGGAGCGCCCATTCCAGCCAGGATACAATACGTCCTGCTTCTAGCTGCTCCCCCCGGCCACTAAACCCAGACAGCATTACTGAGAAAACCCCCGTCACCCGCTGAGCAAGGAGAGCACACAGAGATTGGGAAACAGGAGCATTTCATGACTGCTAGCAAAATAAAGGTATCCATGTGCAATCACTCTACTTTAAGAATGATTTGAAACAGAAACAGTGTTATCCCACTCAAAATAACTACTGATATAATTTCCAAATTCACCTTCCAGTAGTTTGACATTTAAATGTCTACGTTACTCAAACAGAACATGCCGGATTGCAGTTCATCTCTACGTATGAAGCTGCCATAGTCTTCATGTGGACATGGGCAGGATGCACTGCGAGCCAAATGCAAATGCAACTATCCTGCTGAAAAAGCTTTTTGTTGCAAGCGGCATCCATGAAATTATTTACATTTCTTTTTTAAAGGTACGATGGTACCAACACAAACCAGTATTGATATAAACCAGTATTAATAATTAATGTCAATGAAATTTTTGTAGGCAAGCAAAAGAGGCTTTTACTCTGCAAGAGAAAGCTGCACAACATGCACTGCCACAATCAAGATAACCAATAGTTTGGAGAACTTTTTGTCAAGGAGGACCAACACCAAATCGTTTTGTAGCACTGGGCTTATTGCAAGCAAATTGGTCACACTCTTGAGCCTGCTGCCAGACAGGCTTTATTAGCCTTCCAAAATCAGGACTCCTGGTAAACGGATGATTTCAACTCAGTTCCAGACATTGCATAACTGATATAAGCATCAGCTTCAGAGGCAATCAACAAGGACCGAGTATCAGTCACACTGCTTGGACTACACCGAGGGGTCAAGCATGGAGCACACTAGACCCGACTGCAGACCAGTCTGTCACTGACAGTGATGAATCCACATGTTTATCTGCTTCCGGGCTGGGTTTGTTTCAAGATCAATGCTTTCAAATAAATCACAGACACACTTCAAAAGGTTTGTGTAGGAATGTGCACTTATGTGTGTGCGCGTACCTCTCGACTGCAATACATCGGTCTCCTTCAGGGTACAGTCAATATCAATCTGAAGCTGCCGGTTCAGACTCCGCAATCGTGTCATCTCTTCTGGCTGCAAGCAGCACAAATACACAACCCAGTTAACTTATAAAAAAACCCAACCATATACATACGAGCACATCATTCAGTTCTTACTCTTGGGATAAGACTGGTTGCATTGACTCTTCGAAAGCGTCTCTGAAGAGCATCATATTCCATGTTGTTGACATCAGCCTTCAGCTGCTCCAGTTTCTGCTTTTCTAGCAGGAGCTCCTTCTTTAGACGTTCCATCCTTGCACGCTGATGGAGCAGAAGAGCTTGAAAGAAACACACAAATATTTGACATATAAAATGAAAAACACAGCAAACAACTTCTAGTATACTGACTTTGATATCACGCAAGGGGTGATAGATATTGAGGGCATGTAAACAGCAAAAACATTTATTCAAAGGAGAGAAAGAAATGATCAAACAGTATTAACAAATGCCAACATAACAGCACCTTAACACCACACTGAGGAGTACATTGCATTAAATTAAGACTAATCACTCATTGTTAAAAAGAAATGATGTGCATCTTAATAAAAGTAATAAAGTTGGGCATTTGGGTTTACTGGTTACTGAAATAATTACTCCTATACTCTTCATCACACAAAGATGGGACATCTCCCTGAGTTAGTTGTTTGTAGTTGTAACCATCAATTATCAAATACATTTTTTTTTAGAATTTATTAACATGCAATTACAAGAATAATGACTTAAGTATATTTAATATTCTATTGGCGTACTGAATAAACACACAAACAAAGCGAGCAGATTAAACACAAAATTACAAACCTACTCTGATCCTGGGGTTTTCTCAGGGCAAAGGTTGGCTGAAGCACTGTGCTTGACAGCACATTGTCAAACTCAGATTCAACATGAAACTCTACATCGAGCCCAGCCCTGCAAATCAAGTAATACATGACAAATATGAGAACAACCTACCTTGAGTGTAAGCATAGTCATCAGAGCCTGAGCTTGAACGCCGGGGCATCTGCTGGAATTGATTGGCAATATTCCCTGGCAGAGCAGAGATGGGCAGGATGGGTGGAGGCGCAGCATTGTGTTCCCCCTGGTCCACGATGTTGAGCAGAGACTCGGCTTCAGCCACAGGAGGTGAGCTTGGTGGCCTCTGGGCCTGGCCTCCCGGGGACACTTTGATTTTGAACGTATAGGCTGACTGCCCTGGCTGAGGGGAGGAGGCTGGCCGAGGCCTCGCAGGGCCCTGATGCTGCAAGAACATCCCCGGGTGGAATGCAGCCGGGCCTGGAGGTCCAGTCAATGTGACCCCCCTCGAAGGGGAGCTGGGCGAAGGGCTGGTAGCCATGTAAAGCGCTCCTTGGGGGTGTGCGGTGTGCACCGGTGAGTTACTGCGTGGTCGTTGAGCCTCCAGCGTGATCTCTATCTGGTTCTTGAGGGAACCTTTCGTGTGATACGGCCGATAGACAGCAGGCTGTTGCTGAGGTTGTTGCTGGTGATGGTACGGCATGCTCGGAAGAGTTGGAGAGCTAATGGGGTAGACATATTGCTGGTGCTGGGCTTGCAGCTGTGGTTGAGGTTGGGGCTGGGGTTGCTGCTGGACCTGGTGCTGGGGAGAGCTATAAGGTGAGCCATATGTGGGGGTGCTGTAGGGGGACTGCTGATGCTGATAGACAGGTGCCCCTGGGGAGGGCCAGGGAGCTGGCTGTGGACTCTGGGAGGGTGAGGGTCGAATGTACAAGGTTGTGTTCGTGTTGTTAGGGTAGTGGCCAGGGGGGATCTGCAGAGCCTGTGGAACATTGGGTATACTTTGTGAAAGAGTGACTGTTATAGGATTCATAGTGTAACGGGGAGACATGCCCTGCATGGTGGGTGGAGGGGTGGGAGTGCTGGCAGAGCGGCTCTGATCGTTTATGAAGAAAGGATTATATCCAGTGGAGGGGGCCATGGTCGCAGGAGCCGACAATGGCTCGGGGTAGCTGGGCCGCTGGGGTTCAATGTGACTATCACTGGTGCTGTGCACAAGTGAGCGACCTGCCCCCGCCACGCCTCCATTTGACTTGCTTGCTTCCGAGCCTGGGTAGCCCAGACTAATGTGGAGCATGTGGTTTCGATTCAGCCGTCCCTCATCTGGACTGTGATGAAACTCTCCATACAGGTATCTGTTACTCTCCTGAGCCAGCAGGTGGCAGCAGAGATCCAGGTTATTGTTGTTCTAAGAGAGACAAAGACAAGACTATTAACTTGTATTCATTGTGTTCATTTCACCATCATGCTATCTAGGACACAACAATCAGTATCACCTTATAAGTAGTCTAAACATAATATGGCATAAATACATAGAGAGCTGTATAACAAATGAACCCACTGAGAGAGTAACTTTTACTCATAAAAGTTTACACACAGAGACCACAGAAGAAAAATTGTCTGAGAGTATATTCAGTGCCAACAGTTCACCATCTTTATGTGGCTCAACCTGATAAAAAAGGAAAGCAGCAATTTAAGAAGGTCTGTAAAGCAAAAATCAATCTGAGCTGAAAGAATAATTACCATAAGGACTAGTACACAGTATACAATAATGACTTGATGCATGTTTACACTTGTCCGGTTTGGTTCATGGTGTGACTGCAGTGTTTTTACAGTCCATTTGTGGATGTGCGACCGATTTCATCCAAAGTATGGTCCAAACTAATCAAGCCGACCGTCAACATTTTAAACAGCCTTTACCAACTTTCAGGCACCTTCTGTTGCAGCTTTGTTTAAATCCCACCGAAGTCTGAGAGCGGTCTTTTGTCCATGTGGACATCTTTGGATTCAAAGATCTCCAAATGGACAAAAGACAGGATGTGAGATTCATCAAGAGCACTGTAACCTTGCAACAGATCTAAAGTGGTGCGTGCAAAGAAGCAAGGGCTGCCTCTCTCTTCACTCTTTTACACATTTAAGGGGCACAGTGAAACCTCAAGCTATAAAAAAACACCACCACAAATGATGCATTGCATTTCCTGCAACTCATAGCCAGTGTGTCATGCAGAAATTAGAAACCTTCGGCCTGTCTTGCGTACTCACACTACTGAATGCGTGTAACTCACACGGACTGAGCTCAAACAACTTCAGTACACCTGCTGAGTTACAACAGTCAAGAATATGGTTTGTGGTGAATGATCTTTTTTCTTCTACATCTATGACGCACACAATGACCAGCTATTTTGGGATCTCTTGCAGGATTTGGTTAATGTCACATGGCAGATAACGTACCCCACTTGATGCAGGCACACCCCCTATTCACTTAGTCCTCATTGTTATACCCAACTAACAGCCACTGCAGTCATGGTGTCCACGTGAAATCTTAATAACACCAAAGAAAACATCTTAACAGCATCAGTTTCCCCTGTCACCCTGATATAACAGGCTTTCTTCAGAATGATGTGTTTTATTGCATGTTTCCTTGAACGTCATTCAGAAGCCGCTTCAGAAAGGAAAGTGTTGGTGTCCACGTGATTAAAAAATAAATTGTAAAAAACAAACAAACAAACAAAAAGCTAAAAAAAACAAAAAAAAAAACACCATCAGCTGCTAAATATCCACCTGCTTCTCTGACAGCGGTTAGTATAATTCAGGACTTTAAGACTTCAACCCAATCAAAGTGTTTGCCAGTGAAACGGACTGAACATTTTATTGTTTTGTATTTCTTTTGCTGATGAATAAAGTAACTCCACAATGCGAGCCGAAAGCTAATGTTAGAGCAAGGGAACTACAGCATCGTTCATAACAAAATGTCAGCTCAAGGACAACAGCACGACACAAACGGTAAGCGTAATGACGGATATAGATACTGTTATATAGCTAACTGACATTTTCCGGACAGATTTCCAACAACTTAGTTATACAGTTAGTGAAGACGGCGTTCATGTTAAAGTTACTGTACATTTCCCCCGGTTTAATGTTGGCTTTTCAATAACACTCTACAAATTTACTAACGGTCAAACGAAAAACTAATAACTTTCTCATAATTACCTCCTCTGTTCTCTAGTAAACAGATGGCACTGCATCCTGGGTGAGGTGAAGCCTTGATGGATGTCTTGAATTTACAGACCTTACTAGAAGAAACAAAATGTGGGGCACATACATCCGGGCTTTTGCTTTTCATTCTCATCATAAATGAAATTAATCCAGACATCATGTTCTCTCTCTCAGATGCTTGGAGGATGTGTCAAGAGATATAAGGATATGTACAGCCCGTCGGTAGTGCAAGGACTACAGACTAAAGACAGTGCATTTACTTCAGGCCTATACGTGGAGATATTTGGGAAGGAAACGGTCTCATCAGGCAGCTTCATGAAAGGAAACATTCATTTCTTAGGCACCTCACAAAGTACTGGATTTTGTATATGTTCTCAAAGTTTCAGAGCGAGAAGGAAAATAGCATCTTATTAGGGCTTCAACCAAACAATATTTTGCCAATTGATTGTTCTGATTAATCTTTTTTTTTTTAAATACAAAATATTTGATTAGCCTTTATTTGGTCAGGTCAGGTCATTAAGAACATATTTTCATTTAAAAAAAAAAACTGAAGAGAATTATGCATTTTACCACATTTGATCAAATAATTTCAGTAAAACAGCTCAAAACTAACTTAATTAATGTTTAATGAGCAATAATTGGACGCAAATATATACTGCAGTCTCAACCTTGTCTCAGTTTGCAGGTCAGACGTCTTTTTTCGTACATTTGGTGTGAAGGGCTCCCACACTTTGGATGACTTTTATTTGTAACTTTTTCTCTTCTAATGTTTCTCTTTCCTTCTGTTTCTTGGATCTTTCAAAATCTGCCTCTGACATTGTGCTGAAATTATTGACTGTGCTGTGGCTCATTTGATGCTTCTCCTGTTTTGCTGGAGGATTACAGCAATAGGGCACTCATGACTGCCACACTTTGGTAGCTGCGAGAACAGATTGGTTGAAAATTTGAAAAAAGCAAGCAAACTAATCTGAGTAAATTAGTTGACAATTTAATAATCGATTCTAATTGATTAAATCAGTTAGTGTTTTGAGCCCTTAATATTATACTTATATAATCCATCCAAAATGGTTTGTTTTGTTCTATGTATGTCAATATACTTCGAAAAATAAGATCAGTCCCCCTTTCCCGAGATTGTGTTTACAACAGTTCAGATTTCATCAAATCTTTTTCAACCCAACTTAAAACCTAGAGGCAAGACTGAATGCCAGCAGAAGTCACAATCATAAAAACTAAGAACAAATAATTGAAAAAGTCAACAACCTGTTGCAGTTTCGAAACACTGCTGGTGGGAAGTACAGGTGTCATGTGACCAAGAAGAAAATTTTAAAAGAAAAAAAAAACAAACAAACATGGCCAAGTCTAGTTTAAAGAAAAGAAAAGAGAAAATGTATTCAGAAGTACATATCCAGATAAACACATCAACAATAAATGCATTTGTGCTTGTTCACTATTTGCAAATCATATTGTGATTGCAATATTCAGCATCATCACCTATTACATGTTTAATCAATGTTGTGCAGCTCGATGGTTTCAACACGAACTGGAAACTTTAAGGACACCTTGATAGTACTGGACTGAAAAACCCCTTTTGCCTTCGAAACTGCCTTACTTCCTGGTGCCATACATTGCACAAGGTGCTGGAAACACTTGGTCTATATTGAAATGTTTGCAAATTTGTCTGCTGCATATATAGGACGTTCTTCATATCCCAAAGATATTCTATTAAATTGAGATTTGACAACTGAAGACCATGTGAATTCAGTATGTTCAACAAACCAGTGTTCGTTGATTTGAGTTTTACAACGTGGCCTGTGTCCACATTAGAAATAGCCATTAGAAGATGGTATATTGTCAGCAACAACCCCCAGGTTGTGGTGTACTAAGGGGCTCAAATCTCACTCACCCCCTCCTTTTTACACGACATCATTTCAAGTGATAACGCCTCGTTCATCTCAGAGGTTTAGGACGGGGTGGCCAGCCAGTCAGAGGCCAAAGAGCCACAAAAATGACCGTGGTACTACAAAGAGCCAATTTGGTCTTTTAAACGTGGTAACGCGGTCACAAAATCCTTGTTTGAATTCTGACCATCACCGGCGCACTGGTAGCTTAGTGGTTAGTGTTGTTGATTTTATCGCTGGAGCTTCGGGTTCGATTAGATGTTTTGATCGGTTATACCCCCGTTAATAGATCGAAGAAACGTACACTGACAGTCAAAGCTCACGAGCTGCGGATTGGCCACCTCTAGTTTAGCGTTTTCACAGCAACAGCAGAAACGCTGAAAACGGTTTAGTTAGCATGCCATGGTTGTTTTGATTTTTATTCTGAGATATTGATTACATTACCTCGACTTCTATCCTATTCATTTTGGGTGGAGCTATGGTACAATAATAAAGGATTTATAAAGTATTTCTGATGGGTTCGCTGTCACTTGTGAAGTTGATGCTGTAATTGGGGCCATTACGCTGTCTTTCAGTTCAGCGTAACTATGGTTACGTAACCGTGCGTACAGTGTTAAAGACCGATTCACCTGCACCCTTTGCTCCTGCGCAACCTCAGAGGTAAATATTATCACAATTATGTTGCTTTCAAAGTGTGTCAATAACAACAAACACACACGGGGCATCACTGATTTTTCTTGTTAACTTTCGCATTCTTACAGTGGTCCCACTCTCACACTGCCAGAAAATCCTGTTAAGAACCCTGACATACATGCCTGCAGAGAACAAAACACTGTAAACAACAACACAATGGAGAGTACCTGCCATTCGTAAGGACAGAGGATGAATTAGATGCGTTTAGGGGTTAATTTCAACTATAAAACTACCAATATGGACTATAAATCTGGAATACTGTCTGGGAGTCATGCCACATTCTTGTACCCTTTCCTCTCTCCTTGTACCTTGCTGCAGGATCTTCGAAAGTGGAAGTGAAAGTACGTGCTCTGAGCCTCCTTCCCCCATCATGTCTGCAGCAAGTTCATTCATGACAACCTGTTGCTCTCTGTCCTATCCTTTTTTCTCTCTCTTCGTCTCCAAACCCCAACCTGAACAGTCGAAGGTCTCCACCTCTGAGCCTGATCCTACAAAGACTTATGCTTGCTTAAGTGGAATTGTTGAACTTGTCTCTGTAAAAGTTTGTTGAGACAACAGCGGTGTAGATGTAATTGAATAAATAAAATGTAATTGAACTGTTGACAAGGCAAGATGAATCCATGCTTTCTTGCTGTTTACAACCAATTCTTCCAGATTCAAATCCATTTAGTCATTTAGTCATTTCTATGATGCAGCATCAACGCCGAACCTGTTCGGTGCTGGTTCGTGGCAACACATTGCCTTCACATATGTTTGCATACAGAGTATGAATTGGGCTTAATGGCATTTAATAAGTACTCATATCGGTACTCTGTATCGGCATGTGATAAAAAAAACTAGTACTCTTATTCGTACTTTAAAAAAGTGGTATTGGTGCATCCCTGGGTTACAATTTAAATAAAAGTTTAGACATCTATGTTAACATTTAAATATTTTTTTAATCTTATGAAGTACACTGCACTGTATTGATCACATTTTAGTATTTATTGTTGTAACTACTCATGGGAACAGTTAGCAATGAGCAGTTATTAATTGAGGATGCATCGTGGAATCAAGGACAAGAGAATCATAATGAAATTGTGAGACCAGTGAAGATGCACAGCCCTATTGTGTAATCAGAGTTGGTCTTTTACATAGCTTGGTTGTAGTGAGTGGTTATGGGAGTTACTGTTGCAAACCAGTCTGACTATTCTCCTTTACGTCTGGCATCAACAAGACCATTTGCCCCCTGGGAACTTCTGTTCACAGGTGCATGAAAATCCTAGTAGATCAGGAGCTCCTGAAAATCTTTGACCAGCTCATCTGGCACCAACAACCATGCCATGTCAAAAGTGACTTCAGTCATCATTCTGTACCCTTATCAAATTCGTTTAAAATTTCAGCACCTTATCATCTTCATGTCCGAATAAGATAAGTCCCCGCCATGGGATTGGCCAATAAGCCATTTGTGTGAGAGGGAGTGAAACTGGTATAGCCACTATAGTGACCTGTGCAACATGAATTTGTCTCGTCAAAGCTTTGCAATGTTGCATGCTGGTTCAGGAAGATGAACATTAGGCAATACCTTCACGGTCAAAGTGATGTAGCTAAAATCTTACACAATGAATCATGCAATTTCCCGACAGATTTATCAAGATTATGCAGGAGTGCAGAGTGGATGTGCGTGTACCTGCAGAAGGCACTGGGACACTACCCCTTCTGGGATCTCGGGGAAACGCTGCTTGAGGTCCTGCAGGATGTGGTAGTCGAGCTGAGAGCCCCCCTGCGCCATCCTGAGCCAACACGGAGACTCAATGAGCCCGAAGCCTTAAACACCAAAACGATCGATCTCCTCTCATACCCTGGAGACGCAAAGAACAGAGAGAAAGCTGAGGACCAAAGCTACACGTACTGGGGACGAGTGTGCAGCGTTCCAGCCCGGAGGGCTGGCCTGCCACACGCAGAACTATGTGTCAGCACTAATCCGAGCGCACAGATCAATTACTATACGGTGTCTCCGTGAGACGTATCGGCCCGAGTTAGCAAAAACGTGTCCGTCAAAAGTGAAACAGTAAAAACACAGGGGAGAAACAGGAGCAGAAAAACAAAACATCTCGGCGTTGCACGTATTTGGTTGCAATTAGCAGGGAGGCGCTGACCAGCCAGCTACCTGTCGGTCTGTTGTTGTTTGTTTAGCCGCACTGGTGCACCAAGCAACGACGACATACCATCGCTAGCCAGCAAGGCTAGCCACGAGCATCAGTTAGCTCGCGTGCATCACTCCAACAACCGCACCTGTGTGCCGTGTGACTGCAGCCGGAAGTACCGCAGCCAGCCGCGAGACACCGTCCCAAGTCACCTGTTCCCAAAACAACGACGCGAGTAGCGAAGGCAGACTTCTCTGTCAAAATAAGATTAACTGGCTGCCAGCTAACGTGGCTAATGCTAACCGTAGCTGGTGGTCAGCTGTCATAAGCCGGGAGGAGGAGGAGGGGGAGGGGGGGGGATGGATTAGCGCGCTAACTGTGCTAAATGCCACTGAATGTTAGCTTCTAACCACTTCATAAAAATAAGAAAAGAAACGTACCGTATGTTCCGATTGTTCTTCATATCTCGGACCTCTGCGCCGTCCCGAGGAGAGCTATGAGGCGTCCGAAGCGGTGCACAGACGTTTATCTGTTCTTGGATTTTTCTAAAAACTCAGAAAAACGTGTAGTTTGGCATTCCAGAGTGAGGCCGCGGAGCTGCATCGGAGCTGGAAGTCTGTACCGCCGCACTGTCACACAAGCTGCCGGAGCAGGAAGCTCAACGCACGGACCGCACCGGCACTGCGCATGCGTCTGAGCTGTGCGCCTTCACGCCTCTTTTTTTTTTTTCTCAATCCGATCGCTCCACTTTTCTATTACTGTCGGAAATGCGCAGAACATTGGCAGAATGAGTGCTTCACTGTCTTCGCCACATCGACAATATTTCCTGTTTTAATATAAAACTGATTATGTTTTCAGAGGTTTGCCAAAGTGTGCGAAGAGGAGTCTTCTTGCAGAGAGTTGCGCACTCCCACACCCCCATCGCTGACATTCAGGCCAAGTGGGACTTTTTGGAAGCAGATTTCCTAATGTTTTTGTAAACACACACACACACACACACACACACACACACACACACACACACACACACACACACACACACACACACACACACACACACACACACACACGGTTTCCTCCCAAAGTCCAAAAACATGCATGTGAGGTTAATTGGTGACCGCCAACTTGCCTCTATAGGCGTGAATGTGAGTGTGTGTCCTGTCGTCTCCCATTGTATTGGGACCAGCACCCCGTGATCCTGAATAAGATATGACGCGGTACAGAAGATGGATAGAAGGGCCTTTGCCTTTTGTTGTTTCCTGAGGACTTAATTTTTTAATTGAATCTAAATTTTTACCACACTGTGCAACTATTCTTTATATATCAGCTGCTTCCTTCAGGTGTCACCACAGCAGATCATCTGACTCCATTTAATGCTATCCTCTGACTCATTTTTTCCATAAATCTTAGCTGAGACTGAGGTCATCCTCTTCTCCTCCTAATGGCTGCTTTTGCTTAATCTGTAAACTGCTTCATTTTAGCTGTCCCTCATCTGCTCTATTCATGTTTAACTTGTAGATAGATAGATAGATAGATAGATAGATAGATAGATAGATAGATAGATAGATAGATAGATAGATAGATAGATAGATAGATAGATAGATAGATAGATAGATAGATAGATAGATAGATAGATGGATAGTCCCACACTTTGTCATATATCATGTTATATAATTTTTGCAATTTTATCTATTTAAGGTGAATTTGCAGTTAAGGGCCATTCACATTTTCTGTGGCAAAAGTCTTTCCATACAGTGATACTGTTTATATGCACACTAATCATTGTGCATCATGACTTAATAAACACATTAAATACAATAACAACAACAAAAAAACTAAACTAAAAGAAAAGCAAATGTATATCTATTTATTTGTAGATTCAAGGTGGTTTCAGCCTCTTCTTAAGTGAATGCACACAGATGGCTCAAAGTGTTCACTAAACATTTCCGGAAGTTGGATGATTATAAGCTGCCTGTCGACTGTTGCCTGTTGTAAATAGTGTTGCAGCCAAAAGCCTTAAACTGAGATTTTAAAAGAACACAGAAAGACTCAATGAGATCGGTTTGAAAGGAAACCTCCAAAGTCAATCGATACGGATATCAGTTCAAAGAAGTTCAAATAATCGTTTAAACAATAAAGGGAAATGACAATAACTGAAGAGCATTTTGATTTATTTCAGCACATTGGTGTTGGAAGGAAGTATTTATTTCTGTCACAGAACTATACAGAGGAGGAGGAGCTCTCCGCTTGTAATCTCAACGAAAGGCTTGTCCAGCTCTTGCTGTGTTACCCCAAAAATATAATCTGCCTCCTTTCACATGCTTGTATGAATTTGCAAAAGTGAGAGCAGTCAAGAGTCCACTCATCTGACCCAAAATCATTGTGCACGACTTGTAACTAGTTCTGACACAGGAGCGTGAGCTGATAGTCACAACACTGTAAATAGTGATTCTGACCCCTGGTGGGCTGATTGTAACACACAGTAGTTAGTAGATGTTATCCTATAATTGGATTTGTACTGTAAATACAACATAATTGTTTAAAATGTACAGATTGCCGTGCAATAACAGTAAGTGGAATAAAATCCTGTAATGACTGTTACTAGCAGGCTTGTCTTCTCATGCCCACTGTCCAGACACGTCCTGGAGCCTCTGCAGGACACCCATGGTGCCGCATGGTGGCGTAGTGGTGAGCACTCCTACCTCGTTTTGCATCCTTCAGCTGATATCAGCACAGACAGTGGCATGATTGCGTAACGAAAGGTAAACACTCGCTTTAAAGTTCTACTTTAACTATGGTGTAATTGGCTAAAAAGGCAGTGCCATGGGGGTCAACATAGTGTAAAGAGAAAATGTTTTTCTCCTCCCCTGATAACCTTTGACAGCTACAGTCACATTGCAAAAAACTGAAGAAAAATAACCTGCACTTAAACTCATCCTAACAAGATGCCGCTCCACTGTATTCGAGGACATATAACTGTGGGGGCAACTTGTGGGGAGCTTTCACCCATAGAAGATTTCTTATAAAAAATTATAATACATGTTTTGTGATAAATCTCTGTCAGTGAGAAGAATGGTGGAGCTATCAAGCAAGACCAGTGACTATAACTTTCAGATTCACACTAGGGATGCTAAATAAAACACTACCAGCCATTTGCAGTCCATACAAGTCCTAATTCTTAACCACACAGCAGTCCCAAATTAGAATTTTAAAACATCAACTGTACTAACAAACCAGAATCACAGTACTTACTAATACTAACAATATTTAATATTAATTCTCAGCTAAAATGTGCCTTTATTCTGTCTCTGATTTGCAGCGAAGGAGACGTTGTTTTGTTATCGATTTTAAGTTGTCCGTTGCAGGTTCTCTACTATCCAACAGGGGGTGCTGCAGCGCTCTTACTTGCCATGGCTTTGGGTGAGGAAAGGTGTTTCTTGCGTGAAACTATAAAAAAAACTAACACTCGGAGACTTTGCAAAAGGTGCATGACATATTCTGCCTCTGTTTATTTTGCAATGAACTCTAGTCATAGTTTTCACGCGACAAGGCAATGCTTATTTGTGTTGTCATTTTCATCAGTCATGGTTTAAGTGTGTTTGTCAATTAAAGGTACTTAAGTTAAGACAACCTTCAGAGTCAACTGGTTTGTCTTCCATGAACCAGTGTGGGTTTTTTTTTCTAATGTTGTTTTTGTTTTGCTGCTCACATTGTAGTTCTGTGTTTTATCGCTGTCAGATTTGACTGTTTAGTGTATTACAGTATTTAAAAAGCTACAGTATTTCCAATGTGCTTAAATACTGTGTAAATCACCACGGATGGGTTATATCGAAGTAGAGTGTTTAATTTTTAAATTTTTTTAAAGTTCTGTGTGATAATTGTGGGAATATTGTTATGACTATGATCTTTCAAGATGGACGTGCATGTGAATTTTAACCTCATAAGAGCCCAAGTCCACAAGAGTTTTTGCATTGCCTTATCACTGATGATAGACTTTTATTTCAGGAGTATGAAGTCAGTCAATGTATAGCTGTAGGCTTGCTTGTGTCAATAAATGATAATGTCAGTCTCTGCTGTCTAATTGGATGAACTGTCACTAGAGTATTCTACAATGTTCTTGCTTGAGTGTCATAAGGATCGTGTTCGATAATGTGATTTTTGATAAGAAATCCCCAAACCTTAATGCTGAATAGCTTCCACAGCAACACCTGAGATTACAAAAACAAACACAAAATGAATTACTAAGTACCGATAGTCATAATAAATATCCAACAATTCTAAAAATAACTTTGTGATGTAAATTCTGATGTCTACCATTAAAATGTATTTTATGAATCCACATTGTGGTACCTGTGAGAGCTTAAAAGTCAACAAACAGGAGAGTCAGTCATCTAATTTCAATCTCTACTTCTGCAGTCCATGTGTTAAAGCGCCTGTGGGCCAGACTCTGACCTCAAATGTACCCCATCTGCGGTGCATGAATGATTACTTAATCTTGAGTCTGTCCAGTTCAGTGAGTTAAAATGCTGTAAATGTGTGATCTGCCGTTTAATCCACTTTCAGTTTCTAGTAAGACTAAGCAATCATTTACTATTCACATGCTACCAGTTTTGTTACTCAGGATATTACGTGGTAGGTCATCCTAAACGACCTGCAGAAACTCTGGATGAATAACCATGAAAGGGTTCGTGAAACAGGAAATTATGAAGATTTTGGCATCAGTGTGGAATGATGGACATCTTTGGATGGTGTTAGTCGACTCCCCAGTGCAATAAATAAGGTTCACCTCAATTGGATGCTGACAGACCTTCTGCCATAGTCTTTGAACTGAAAACAAGATCTGTGTTGGACTGATGTATTTTTTCAACCTGACTGGAGCTCTGTGAGGGTAGAATGTTCTCTGGAGCGAACATTGAAGATCACAATTCAATACTTAAAACTCATGGATTTCACAATTGGGTAATAGATTTCATTTAGTTCAGGGTCTTCAGAAAGGGTAACTCTTGACTTCTGTTTGAGTTAAGATTGTTATTTGTCATTTGTCATTTGTTTTTTATGTTCGGAATGCTAGTTAAAGCGGCATTACAGTGTGTACACCTAAAGGAAATAACAGAAAACAGTGTATTGTTTACAATCACTCAGCTCTTCAGATTTTCTGAAAGCTCAAGATAATTGTACTTTTGGGTCTTTGTGAAGCACAGAATGAACAAAGTCAGTGTTTCAAAGGCAAATTTGGGCCATCGTATAGCTAAACCTCTTTTGTACAGTAAGCCTATTTCTAAATATTGTGAGTTTTTTTTTAAATTAAATTAAATTAAATTAAATTAAATTAAATTAAATTAAATTAAATTAAATTAAATTAAATTAAATTAAATTTTATTTTATTTTATTTTATTTTATTTTATTTTATTTTATTTTATTTTATTTTATTTTATTTTATTTTATTCACTCTCTGTTGAATGAATTTGCTGCGTGCCTTTGAACTGTTTGGCCAGACCTTTGCTGGCTTTGTCTGCAGGCTGCACCTGTTCTGCGGACAAGCTTTTTCCCTTCTCATGACAGCTGAGAAGTCGGCAATCACAGCTGGGAAACTATGACATTACGTCCTACTTTGTGTGTCAAGAAAGAACCTTCCAGAAACAACAGTACAGAGAAAAATACTACAATGTTGGATTTTCTCATATTTACACAATGCATTCTGATTTTAGAAATAAAGCCAAACTTTTTAGAGTTTACGTCTGCCTATTTGCCTTTTCGCTTTGACGGGTGGTCTGCCTCTTTAGCAGCTTTAAATTTCACTTCGGTTCCAAATGTGAAAGTAGACAAAAGACAGACAATAAAGCATTTCTAACCATTATGTGCAAAGTATTAGAAAAGTGCACTCATTATACTGTATGTAGATGCCTCAGGACAGACTTGCATGCTTACAGTTAACATTTATAGTCACATTGGCAACAATAAAGATTTATTTGAAATAACATGTTAAATGTTTGTTAAATTATGTGAACAACATTTATATGATAGTTTACGTACCGCCGTGGAGTGTCATGGCTGACATTATTGAAATACCAAATGATTTTCTTTGGTACGACGTTATTATAGGGAAGTCATTGTAGATATACACAGTGTTTGATGGGCAATTATTTATAGTACCACTCTAAAAGAAAAATAAGTCATAAACGATTATGTATTTGTAATAAACCTCCAACAATAGAAGAAATAACCTGAAATCTCAAATCATTGGGTGCAACTTAGCCGTAAATGATGAAGTCACTGTTCATTTTGAAATGTTATACAGTCCTACTGATCCACTATGTACGCTGATGTGCCCTGATATCCGCTGAAATAAGTTAAAAGGGATTTCAGTATAGGTGAGGACAGGTGTGTTCACCCAATAGCAGATGACACACTTTTGACCTGCTGTGCCAGTCTGCTGGCCCTTCAGCAGGGGGCGTGGGCTTTACCATAGTAAAAATATTCATTTGGGGGGGTCCGGGGTTGTGCCGCAGCAGCTGAGGCAAAGTCCTAGTCTGACTCAGGTTAGCTGTCGTGACTGTGTTGATTAGTTACCACAGCTGTGGTGCTATTTAAAGCAGTCCCCTTGTTGTCTCTGTTGCCCTGCAGGACTCTAAGAGTGGAGAACAGAGCCTGCAGTGCCCTGAGAGTTCAGCGACCGGACCCAGATCCTAGTTTTGCCTTAAACGGAGTTAAAAGCGGAAAAAGCGCACTTGTTATTTTCATTTACTGTGTAAATGCAGCTCACACTCATCTTCTCTGCCAACTTTATCCAACTTTTAACCATAATTTAATCCCAGTCTATCAACCAGCATCACCAGTCCAACATACGACAAATGCAGAGAAACACAATACACATTCGGGCCATTTGCCATCAGCATTCAACTTAACAAGCATTAAAAAACAAACAAAAAAAAAATGCATTCACAGTGAGAACATGGAAACTGCACACAGTTCTATCCATCCATCCGTCCATCCGTCCATCCGTCCATCCGTCCATCCGTCCATCCATCCATCCATCCATCCATCCATCATATCGTTTTATGCAGCTGATTCTAGATCTCAGCAGTTCAGAGCAGTGAACACCTAGACAGATACTAGTCCATCATGCAGGGCAGAAAACACAGTTAGGCACACTCACATTCACACCTATTCACTATATATTTAGAACATAAATAATCTTAAATACATGGACTGTGGGAGGAAACTGGAACCCTCCCGGAGAACCCATGCTTGTAGGGAGAACATGCAAACTCCATGCAGAAAGGTCACCCAACTGCACTTGAAATATAGATTTTCTTGTTGTGAGACAAGTGTTGTCAACTGCAGTTCTGGCCACCCCTCAATTTATGACCTACGTCAAAAGCTTATCTTATACCATTCAGATCAAAGGTGTTGTAAAAGTAATTGGTGTATCGGCATCTTCTGAAAGTGAAGGTTCATCGCTGCTGTGGCTGTGAGCAACTCCAATGAGCTGGAGTACCAGTTTATGTATCACAGGACATTGACTCCTATGTTGCTGTTGATTCAGGGAACGTGTAGAGCTACCTGCCACTTGTATGCAAATATTTTCAACAGTTTTCATGAACTTCCATCACTGGGATCCCTCACGACTCTTTTCACTTTTCTTCCTCATAAAGCATCATTGTTCCTCAACATTAGAATACATGCGCTTGTCTTTATCAGAATGATAACTGAAAAACACTCTTCAATGATGATACACCAACCAAGAAAATACTCAAACATGTACAATAGAATACTACATGTAGTACATCCTTCCACCTCGCCATGTACATCTGCTCAGGACTGCTAAAGGCCGTTGTGTTTATTGACTTTTACCTTGCCACCGTATTCACGTAACACCGTATTCACTGTATTCTCAAGATTTCGACGTTAATATTTCTTTTTAGTCTTTTTTTCCCAAGGACATATTGACTCTCAGATTTCAACTTTAAGGTATTACAACAATCTTTGGCCCTTTGCCCAAATATGCCCAAAACATTAACTGCTCTAGAGGGAGACATACGTAAGTTATTGCTCAAACTATTTAACTTTAATTTACTGTGTCATTTATCCCCAGCATATTATTTCCAAAAGAGAAATGACCGTACATCTTCAATGATTGTTGAGTCTGACAACCATCCCCAAGCAGCATTGTGAAGATTGCTGCTTTATTTTTATTGGTTTATTTTCAAAATGTATCTCCTATTCCTAAAAAGTCTTGCATAAAAATTTTCAAGAGTTTTAACCAGACGCCTGTTTGGTTAGTGAGTCAGCAGCTGAGCATGGAGCCATTAGGGCAGACTAAATGTGTCTGGAGCAAGGTTTCTATTTAAATCCATCTACAGTGAGAGAAGCATTTTCTCATCCTGGAATGAAGAGGAGCGTCAGAGTTACAGTTAAAATTGACCTCAAATGTCTGTCATCTATGAATTGCTGGTTTCTGAGCCCAATTCAAAATTGAGATATTGAAAAAGTTGCGTTTTACATTTACTTTATGGCTCAAGGCATTGCCGATATAAGTCCCAACAGTCACCGCATAGCTGAATGACAGCAACATCTAGGTTACTCTGGCAAAACAAAGGGCAAGTTGCAGTCCCTCTTCAGTGATAAGTCAGGCATCCTGCCTGGCCAACAATAAGATAAAGAATAATCTCTGTCTGCATTTAGATTGCTGACCCACTGAAAAGACCCGCTCAAAAGTGTGACAAAACTTTCCCCAAATAATTTTGCACACCATATATTCGTAGCTCATCACGCAATAAGAAAAGCATCTCGTAGTTTAATTGAACAATTCATTCTCTACAAGCCAATTACATAAAGAAAAGAAAAAGCATAAAAACAAATATTAGGGCAGAAGGTTTGAGTAAAGCATCTTTCAGTATAAAGCAAGCCAAATTTTGCTGCACAAAACTGCAACAATGCATTAGTTCTACAAACAGAAAAGGTAGGAAACGTGCGTCATAACCACCCAATACACTAGAATAATGTAGTCATTTTCTACATTTTTCCAGACTCTGATGTATGTCCGTTAAAGTTATTCAAAATGGAAATAATGATGAAATCATGGAATATAACCAATAATTTGAATTACAAAAATGATTCAGTTTATCCGTGAGAAGCTGAAGGAACTAAAATCTAAAATAAGTGCTCAATCACCCCCACAGATTATAGCTCTTTTCTTTTGTATTATTATTATTATTATTATTTTTTTTTATTTAAACATTGTTTATGCAGCTGTGATTGCAAAGGGCCAGGATGACACACACGTGTGTGTGTGTGTGTGTGTGTGTGTGTGTGTGTGTGTGTGTGTGCGGACGTGCGCGTGGGGCAACAGCTGAACCTGCGGCATGCGCGCGCGGAATGCAGTATCCGGTAGAAAGTAACGGTACTTTTATGGAAACGGCTCCCGGACGAGCGGCCAGCAGCAGTCGCGTTGGTGCACCGAGTGGTTGCTTGACGGATTGTCCGGTTTGCTCAGAGATTCACTTCTTGTGGTTTTTACCAACACAAAGGATTTCTTTGGAAGCAAAAAAAAAAGGAGGACAGCAGCACGCTGAAGAGGTGAAGTGATCCTTGATGTTTGTTTCATCATAATTATCTCATGATTATTTGTAGGATTCATTAGATTAGGCCTGCGTGTACATTGAGGTCCATGAAATTATACATATAAAAAAAAAAGTCTATTCAGAACTGGGAAGTAAAATCAGCTGTACACACCTCAAACACATGTTCAGTTCATAATTGAATGCGATTGTGAAAGTATTGTTCTAGTTTTCTTTTGTTAACTTTCTTAAACTGCTGTGATCACATTTAAAAAAACAAATCCATAAATATAAACAGTAAGTGCTCCTGTCAGACAGTTATAGCAACACAGTAGGAATAATATATCCATGTATATCAAACTCGTTGTTTCTGACGCACCCTGATGATCTCTCCTGCCAGGTGTGTACAGAAATAGGACATCACCTGCTGAAAGTAAAGTTTCAGACTATTAATATTGTCTGAACTCATCAAACCACACAAATCAAGAAGTAATTATACGTGTCTCTGTCAGATTTAGAAGATAGAGTATTTGTTAGAGGCATGTTGATTCTGGGAAACCTTTAAAGTAACTGGATATTTATGCACATAAAGAGTGTTTTCAACAGTATTCTAAATAAAAAAAATGGTTAACATGTGTTTTACTTTACTATATATTCTGACAATCTGTTTAGATCCAACAAATGTACCAAATGTGAGACTGACAGTCAAAATGAAAACGTCAAACCCATCAGTAAAACACTCAGTGACTCAATCTTTAGCATCTTTATACAATAAGATATTGGTTTTGAGGCTATATGTTCTGATCCTTGCATTTTATTGTAATTGTAAAAACAGAATCACATATGAATATCCTGTATGCATTTACCAAGAGAAACATGGATTTCGCAATAAAGACAGCAGGTTCCTCATGATAATGACTTTTTTTTTTCTCTTTTCGTTCTGATTACATACAGTTAGAAGACTAGAATTTCATCAGGGTAACTTTTTTTAATTCAACCACACCATCAAGACCTTTCTGTTTCTAGATTACACAGAAATGTAGACCAACTGTCTGGCAGCGACATATGACCGTCATACCTGAATAGAAAAGGTATTTGAAGACACTGATACAAAGCAGAAGCACCGTGAGACAACAAACTTCCTGAACAACTCTCCTTCATCCAGTTGTCTAACTCTCAGTCGAACCGTTTTATCAGGGGTCTGTGCAGCGACATGTGGGTGCCAGACTGAGCTCCGTCCAACCACCTATCACTCATCAGAAATAGCAATGATCACATGTCATGGGGGCAAAAGTGGGCTATAAATAGGGGTCTGTAGGCCTCCATCATTGCGCTCCTTCCTCACATGCTGAAGATCACAGGAACTCTTTTGCCCAATAAGAGTATTTTGCATACACAAAATCCCATACTGGAGTAGGAAATTCGCTAGTGTGGGTTAATTAGTGTGGTGAAATAGACACGTGTGTCTTTCATGTTTTACTTTTGGTTAAAAAGGAGAGAAAAAAACTAAAGTCCTGCACAAACTGCAGAATGGGACAGTTAGCTTTCTGCTAATGAGGAGAGATCAGACGACTGAGAATATCGAAAAAAATAAGACATTAATCAATAAAATGAAGCAAATAACCTTGTCAGATCTGATGATTATTACAGTAGTAATAGCACAAGTGTGCAGATCAATACATGGGCAAAAACACAAAACCACACAAGTAGTTTATGTTTTTGTGACGTGAACTATCAGCTTGTGTATTATCCAGTTTTAAGCTTGTTGTGGTTCATCAAATTATGTTGTACGTCTTTTATTTTATAAATACCTCTACTGTACAACTTTGCGAAAAAAAATTTTATTTTTTTTTTTTATAATTCTTTTTGTTTCATACTCACCTTGTGTTAATTGGTAGAAAATAGCCGGTGATCCTCCCAGAGGGGCACAGTGCTGGATGTTTTCATTGTCTCTCTAATCCAACACACCATCATTTAATATATTAGTCATCATAAGTCTCTGTAGAAGTCCTGAGACTGAGCCACCCATCATAAGCAGGAACGTGTGGAAACCATGCAGGACTGTGCCCAGGACAATGGCCTACCTTTGTTTTGAAGCATATCGGCAATACTCAGACCGTCATGATGATTTTTTTTGTTGTTGCAGGTAACAAATCTCAAGACCCTGTTCGTCAACTTGTCGCAGTCGTACAAGCATGACTGAGGTCTCACAGGCTCCGGTTGTCATAGCCAACGACATAGAGGATGTCTTCTGTGAAAATGAAGAAGAGATGAGCAGTGCAGAAGACAGAGCAAATTATGAGACACAAAAAGATGAAATGGTGAGAGAGGAGGAAGAGAAAACTGACGAAACGAAGAGTTCACTTAAAGAAGATGAGACACCAGGCCACGCAAGAGATAAAACCAGTGACGGGAGTGACAAGAGTCACATAAACGGTGTGGCGCACAAAGACATCGACACTGCAGATGAGAAACATGTGAAATGTGAAAAGACTTCGGAAGCCGTTAATGGCGTTCAAAATAAGCAAAAAGAGGAACCTGAACCTGACATGGACGAAGACCTGAATATTTCTGATTTGGCATTGAAAAAAGAGGTAAGCCACGAATCTTCATCTGAAAAACAGAATGTTGTTACATGTGACTGAACTTTGTGTAGACGCTGTGCTTCACATACTGACGTTGTGTATTGTTCTTTTGTCTCTGTTCAACCACAGAAACTTCTCAGGTCCAGAAAGCTAGTGGCAAGAAGCTACGTGCCTAAAACGAACAAAGAAAAGGGGGACGTGACAGGCAAGTTTGAGGCCATGCAGAAGGCCAGGGAAGAACGTAGCAGACAGAGAAACAGGAACGAGCAGCAGAAGAGGAAAGAGCAGTATGTCAAGGAGAGGGAGTGGAGCCGAAGGAAGCAGCAGGTCAAAGACTGATAACGCCGCTAACCTCCGTCTGAAATCTGCATGGCATGATGAAGCATGATGGAGTGACAGAGCAGCCGGTTTCAGTGAGGACTCAGTCTTTTACACAATCTAACGCAGAGGCGGGCACTCACCTGTTCTGGAGGGCCCACGAGTCCTGCGGAGTTTCAACTCATTCCTGCTTCAACAGAACCAATGTAATGTTTGGCTCAGTATCACAGTTTCTGCGGAGCGTCATGATGAGTTATTTACTAAATCCAGGCATGTGGGAGCAGGTAGACGGTTAAAACTTAAAGGACTACGACCTTTCAAGACGATGTGTGCCCGCCCCAGTCAAAAGTCACATTGGCCACACTCCGTATGTCATATTGCTAACCTTGCAATCACTTTAACATATTCCAATATTCAACTATTACATTTATTGTCAAAATAATGATTTTAAAAAAAATCGGTCATTTTCAATGTAATGATAAGCATGGAGTGGTTAAACCGCAGTGACCCACCCAGATGACAACTAATTTAACCAAACTGTGTAAGACACTGAACTTTATTTTAAATAGTTACCCTTTAAGTAGACTGTTATATCTATATCATGCTGATTGAGCTTTGAGTCCTTGATAGCAGAGAAGAGCTCACATGGGCTCGGGTTGGGGTTTGATGTGAGGCTGCTCTGAAGCAGTTAAAAATGGTTTTGGACCTGAGAAGGCAGTCTGGATCCTTTTTTTTTTTTAAAACCTCGAGGTTTTGTATGTCAGAGTGCCAGCTAGTATTTGGCTTCTCATGTTTAGTAAAACCAGAGATCAAAAAACACTTTTTTTTTTTGTAAATTAACAAACAAACATGAAAAAGTATGAACAACAATTCCTAATGCAAAGGAACAATTTAGTCTTTTTTTCTTACATTTCAAGATAATTTGTTTACTATTCATAAAATAACAAAGAATTGATTATTCAATTGTTAAAAAAAAAAAAAAAAAAAAAGAAAAGCTGATTAGTTTTTAATGACATTTTCAGATTATAATTTTGCTTTTGAACTAAAGATGGGGAATTGAAGGCCGGAGGCCGTGTTTGTCTGCGGTCGACTGCGGTGAAATAATTGCAGTGATGCGGTGTTGCCTGAGTGGATTATTAATGATACTGGGACTGAAAAACCCTCCCTGTGTACAGCCATGGCATGGCTGGCCCAAACTTGGACACCTACGCTCATCTCCTCTGTGTGCATCAACACTCTGGTCCAATCAGAGGCTCACCGACCAGACACATGATCACGCTATTAGCAGGGATTAGATCCGTGTTCTTGCTGGGACCAGCATGGCTCCTGAGTGGCAAAGCAGATGATCCCAGCTAAACCGTAACCTCGCCGCATTGTACATGTCATTGGCTACAGATAAAAGAACTACTCGCTTCCAGTGATGAGGAAGAAGAGGTGCAGCCAGCAAAAATAGAGAAATCCTACGTTCCCAAAATCACAGGTAAGACACACAACAATGTATAAGAAGGGTAGAAAAGGAAATAATGTCGAATCTGGGATTTAGAAGGGAGCGGAGGCTCAAGATTTGTGTCCCGATTTGTGAAATCTGCAGGGAGCGTAAAGGGAAAATTTGCAGAAATGGAAAAACAAAGACAAGAAGAGGAGAGGAAGAGGATGGACGGAGAGAGGAAGAAGCGGGAAGCCCAGGACAACATTGAGAAAGCCAAAATCAGGAAGGAATTGGCTCAGAAGGCTGTTGAGGTCAGTGAACCGACAGTGAACTATTTGTAGAGCGACTCACCTGTCACTGGCTGAATGTATCTTAACGCTTCCTTTCTGGTGAGAATGGTGCATTTTTATCCGTAATGAGTCAGGTAATCCTCAGCTGCCACTCCAGTGAGTTATTTTAAGTGATATTTGACATCAAACCAGTTGGCAGAGGCTGGATATAGGTCTGAAACTACTCGTGGCATTGTTGACATGACCAGCCTGGGAACTGACGCTAAATAGGTCACTTTCATTTCATGGAACTGTTAAGCCTGGAAAAAGTTAAGAAAAAGAAAAAAAAAAGATTTAAAGAAAATGGCAATAATATTTCCAGGCAGTACAACAAGGAAAGAACCACATGGAATGCTGTTTTCAGGCTTGTTATTATTTCATGCATTTCTTGAGAATGGTTATGTAAGTGTCCTTGTGCCACATAATCAATTACAAGAAATTACCTGGTACTTCTTTAACCTAGTTCTGCTCCAGTCAGAACTAGATAGTCTAGATAGATAGTCTAGATAGTCTAGATAGATAGATAGATAGATAGATAGATAGATAGATAGATAGATAGATAGATAGATAGATAGATAGATAGATAGATAGATAGATAGATAGATAGATAGATAGATAGATAGAAATGTTGATGCAGGGTCAGCGATGAAAACACACAGTAACATGTAATGCAGGTGTCATTTGAAACTTGAGTTTTTCTTTTTTTCGTTTTGCCCGTATACAGTATATGAATTCAGCTTGTGGATTAAAATGTTTCGCTGTGAGGAAACACCACCGACTCAGTAATCAAGAAACAACTGGAAAAGATCTGCCAGGTTTAGACAACACTTGAGTGGCAACTGTTTCCCACACCTCAGAGACAGAATTAGCCCGAGACTTCCCTACTGTGACTAAATTAGACTGCTATCTTCAACTGACACCTATATGCTGACCTACTGCAAATGGTGACATTAGGCCAATAGGCTGTCCCCTACCACACATGCGCTCTGTTAGGATTGCTATCAGCATGAGGCATTTTACTCAGATTTATTCATTTGTGCATGGTTGAATGCCGCTGTCACATTTCTCTCCAAATTATCCAAACAGATTGCGCATTCAAAGCTTTGCAATTCTAGATTTTAAACCTCCCTTGGGTTTGCCATTCTAGGTATGTGGGCACCAGTAATGACTGTGAAACACATATTCAAGATTAATGAATGATTGTTGATTCAAAGTGTTTATTTTCATATAAACAGCAGAAACATATTTCATAATGCAATGAAGTTCTTACTTTGCTGAACTGAATATAAATCTGTGGACATGACCTGCTGGTGTACATCAGATTGTATTTGCTGTGTTTCCCTGTAATCTTTTTTGTCTAATCTTACTGTTTAGGAGGGAGATGACACAATCCTGGTACGTGTGGTTCCCGCAAAGTCATCCAAATCTCCAGGCCGAATCAAGGTGAACTTTGAAGACATGGAGAGGAGTCGAGAGGAGGAGCTGAAGAAGAAGGCAGAGGAGGAGAAGCTCAAACAATACAACGAAAACAGACGCTCATTCCGGGAAGCGAAGCGACGCTCAGTCGTTGAACAAGTAGGCATTCAGAGAATTAATCATTCCATACATTTGTAACTTGAGACCATATCTCTCCTGGGTTCCTCAGGCACAGAGCCATGGAGCCAGCTTACAATTTCATAATTTCATTCACCACAAAACACAATCTCCAACACACACACACACACACACACACACACACACACACACACACACACACACACACACACACACACACACACACACACACACACACACACACACACACACACTGCTGCTGCTGTCGCAGGCTCCTCCTTTTTATCTCCCACTCTGCCGTGGCAGAAGACAGGGAAACAATTGTGCCCTTGATATCACCCCCTTCAACAACATTGTTCACGTCGGGCATTGTTTTGGGATTTTTTTAAAGCTTTCTTTAAAAGGTAACATGCCCAAGCTGCACAGTAAAGGACTAGAAAAGTTAGTGTGTGATCAGTGGAGGTGGCATGTAGGCAATTTGCGCCGAGGTCAGATATCTTTCTCCTGGGGGAACTGGGACACAAGGACAGAGTCTGAGCTCAATGTCAGAGGGAGCAAGTACATGCAGTCAATTTGGTTGAGAAGAGGTTTCTGTCACGGTCCGCACTGCCAGCTCTGCATCGCTGCAGGTGGGCGTGAGCTTGACAGTGTGTGTGAGGCTCACAACAATCACACTTCTCTCACCTTGGTGCTTCCTGGCGTCACTCTGCTCTCTCTAGATGTCCTGCAGCTGAGTTCCCTGCTCTGCCGCTGTGTTTTGTGCGTCAGTAGCTTTGAATCTCAGTCCTTGTTTAGCGTTTTCGGGTCATGTGTTATTTGTGTAGTGATGGTTGGGATTTTTTATGCTTTTTATCTGCCACCACAGTGCTTAGTCGTTTCTGCAGTTTCTGAGTTTAGTGACTTCCTGAGTTTTGCAGTTTTGTAGTTCTGAGTAATTTTGGTTTTGTTTTAGGGTTAATTCTTAGTTAGTAGTTTACCTCCTGCCCACTAATTGGTAGCGTAGAGTCTTCATTTATTCACCTTAATAGTATTGCTCTCGGTTCCCTCTTTCCCACAAAGTGCTGTGTTTTTGTAAAAAATTTAAGTTTGTGAATAACCTTTAATTTCCATACTTGTACCCGTCTGTGTGCCGTTTCCACTGCTCTGCGTCTGGATTTCATAGCTTCCAGAGATCAGGTAGAAAAAAACACATCAATCAGCCTGCTGAGGACAAAATGCAGGAGGAACACAGCCATATAGATTGGTGTGGCCTAACCCTTTTCAGTGTGAATGCAACTTTAGCATGCTGATTTTTGGGGAAATTGAGGGAGGTGTAAAGTCCAGCAGGAGAGAGTTTTTTTTTTTTTTAACCAGGCTCCTCTCTCTGACAAAATTTTCCTTGTGCTTTCATAGTGCATGGTATCTCACATAATTACGATATCCTGCTGCTGCCAGGAAAGGTAACATCAACATTTTCAAAACCTATCACTTGATTAAACAGGGCTAGGGTCTGTTGAAGTGAGCAGTGTTCGTTGGGCTGTGTAGGACCAGTGAATGTCACATTGGAGTGGTTCCATGAAGCCAGAGATCACGGTAGCGTTCTGGAGGTGTTGTGGGACCCGACTAGTTTATAATGGGCCTGTGAGATGACCGTATTGGCAATTACAGGTCAAGCTTTAGTTTCTCAGTAAGAGGAGGTCATTTTACACAGAAAAATGTATGGTTGTCTCTCTCTTATTTGAATCAGGATATAGAGGAGAAGACGTCTGAGAAGATGCAGTCGAATCCTGGAAAACTCAAATTGACATTTGAGGAGGAGGAGAAGGAAAGACAGGAGCAGAGGAAAAAGCTGGCTGAGGAGGAGGCCAAGCGGCGCCTGCTTGACGAAAAGAAGGCTTTTGAGGAGGCCAGAATGGAAATGGTAAGAAAAACTTAAGTGTCTGTCTGTGACAAACACACACACACACACACACACACACACACACACACACACACACACACACACACACACACACACACACACACACACACACACACACACACTCTCTCTCTCTGAGTGTCTAAATTTTAGTTCCTTTTCCTTTTTTTTCTTTTGGTAGTCTTATTTCCATAGTCAGAACTCTGTACAGCCTTGTCCCAATTACTTACAGATTACATTTGCACCTAGAATAGAATAGAATAGAATAGAATAGAATAAGATTCTTGGATTTCTCCTGTGCATTCACTTCTATTGAAGAAGGAGGTCCTTACAATTAAATGAATTCATAGAAATGACTTGAAAATCTCTCCAAATTAAACTTACACACAATCTCCACATTGTAACATCTGTTGAGCCAATCCACCCATAGAGCTCAAAGCACTTTGATATCTTATCAGGATGAAGATGAAGAAAACTTGGATCCAGTTCATGAAGACAAAGAGGATGTACGTCCTGGAAAACTGAGACTGAGCTTCGAAGAGCTGGAGAGACAAAGAGTTGAAGGATTGCGCAAGAAGGCAGAGGAAGAGGCGAAAAAACGAATGGAAGAAGAAAGACGAGCTTTTGCTGAAGCCAGAAAGAGCATGGTTAATGTTCTCTCCCATTTTGAATTATATGATTCTACTCAAAATATGAATTCAGAAAACTTTTTATAATGTGCAAATTCTCAATGTTGAAATGTATGTCATGCTGAGGCCTATACTATACTATACTGTACTTGAAACAGTCATTTATTAATAAAATAAACTTACATTTGAGGGAGCATTAATCCGTACTTATGAATAAGGATAGACTGAAAAATGACATAAAACTAATCAAATGTGTTTTCCTCAGTTGGTAGATGAGGACGATGAGGTACTGATGGCTTTGCTGAACCTGGAGGGCAGTAAACCCGGGAAGATTTGTGCCAGTTTTGAGGATCTGGAACGCCAAAGAAGAGAGGAGGAGCAGAAGAAGGCAGAGGAGGAGGCCAAGAGGAGACTGGAAGAAGAAAAGAGACTCTTCGCCGAAGCCCGCAAGAGCATGGTGAGTCCCCACGACCCGGGGACAAAATAAATTACATGGTATGCATGTACTTGGCTGATGGGTAACATGTCGAAACTGCTTGCCCTGTTCAGGCTTCAGCTTAATTTGCTGCTGCTTCCTCAACCAGCTTTCACAAGACATTTCATTATAACACTTCACTTCAACTTATCTGTACATAAAAAATAATACACAGATCAACTTATTTAAAAAAAATAAAAATTTAATTAGGTTAATGTGGCATAAACCAACATTAGAACGCATTTTGTAAGTGGGTTCTGTTTGCATCAAACGAACACTTCAGTCTATCAAAATACTTCATAATTCGACTATAAATTCAATTGGATAAGTCATGTTGATGTATTCATTGTGATAGGCTCCAACTGGCGCATTTGCACTGCCTTTCCTTTTTCCAAATGATTTCTTTAAGAGCCCTGGCCTGGATCAGGAAATGTCTTCATATGGAGTTGAAACAGTAAGATCTTTCCAATCTCAAACGCTTTTGCTTTCCAAACAAACTAAAACAATTCTTACAATCACACATTCTTTGCAACGTCTACAAAATGCATGTCTTTCAATGCCGAGTGACGAATGAATTTCGCTTAGTGTTCTGCTGGTGAAGGTGTTTGATGTTGGGTAAGTACCGCAAAACGAAGCCACAGTTGTGACAAAACGGTTTGGCGCGGCCGTGCCAAGTCACTCCATAACAATCAGTGCTTTTGTGATTACTTGTAGGTGTTTGACGAAGAGGAAGGGATGATTAAGACCGAGTCGCAGGAGGCGCTGCACCCGAGAAAACTGGAGATGAACTTTGAGGAGCTGCTGAAAGAGAAGGAGGAAATAGAGAAGAAACGCAAGGCAGAAGAGCGCAAAAAGAAATTGGAGCAGGAGAAACAGGAATTTGAACAACTCAGACAAGAAATGGGCGAGGTCAGTGTGAACAAACACGTTTTGTAATATTACAATTACGACTGGGTCCGCATTGCCTTCTTTTTTTTTTTTTTAGGACCTCACAGTCATGTCAATGAATGTAACTTTTATTTCACAGGATGAAATCAACGAAAGTTCCGAGATTGTAAGCAAAGAGTATGAAGAGCTGACCAAACTCAAGAGGACTGGCTCTATTCAAGCCAAAAACCTCAAGTCCAAGTTTGAAAAGATCAAGCAGCTCACGGAGGAAGAGATTCAGAAAAAGATTGATATGGAGAGAGCGAAGAGGAAGGCTATTGATGATGAAATCAAAGAGAGAGAAGCTGAGCGATTCCAGGAGGTAGGCATGTTCACAAGATAAACATCAAGGACATTTTTCCAAAGAGACGTCGCTGAAAAAAACCAAACTGAAATGTATGTAATGTTTTCACGTTGATGGATCGCAGTGCCACACATTACAGTTGTTCTGCCTTTCAGGATGAAGAGGCACGAGAGATGACTCCTGCAAGGGCCGAAGAGTCGCCTTTCAAGCAAAAGGTGGACATGCGAGCCCGATTCGAACAAATGGCCAAGGCCAGGGAGGAGGAGGAAAGGAGGAGGATAGAAGAGCAGAAGCTGCAGAGAATGCAGTTTGAGCAGCAAGAAATTGATGCTGCCCTACAAAAAGTAAATTCTTTGTTTAACTTTATAAATATGTACTTATTTTATAGTTTAATAGTTCTGAAACAAGACACAATATCAAGAGCGTGGTTTAAAATTGATTCGGAAAAAAACAAAACAGCTTGCTATCATTTTATCATCTGTTTGCAGAAGAAGGAGGACGATGTGGAGGACGAAGGTAGCATCATCAACGGCTCTGCAGCTTACGAGGATGAGGAGGATCATGCCAGGTCTGGAGCGCCGTGGTTTAAAAAGCCGCTTAAAAATCAGTCGGTGGTGGATTCAGAGCCCGTCCGCTTCACTGTAAAGATCACCGGAGAGCCAAAACCAGAGGTAACCTGGTGGTTTGAGGGAGAGATGCTCCAGGACTGTGAGGACTACCAGTACATAGAGCGAGGAGAGACGTTCTGCCTCTACCTGCCAGAAACTTTCCCAGAAGATGAGGGAGAGTACATGTGTAAGGCTGTGAACAGCAGAGGCACAGCAGCAAGTACCTGCATCCTCACAATAGAAAGTAAGACGACCTTGGTGTGACTGCATGCCTGCATGCCTGCATGATACCTCCCAATCTGGATTTTTCAACCTCTCTTCACAAAGTGGATTGCATGCTCCTCTTCCTTATGGTCTAAGGACAAAACACACAGATGTGGCTGACTTCTCTCCTGCCTGTCTTTTTTGCAGCGTATGACTACTGATGTCCCTCCATGAGTTGGAAAATTTCCCTGTTGTCTCTCACCTCTTCTGTAAATCTTCATCGCTCATGGTATGGTCAACCACATAGGGGTGAAAAAAGCAGTACGCTGGCATTCCTGAGGAAGGGATACACAACAATATACACACGCCATTAACAAAACAGAAGAAAATGCAAGATGTTTACGTATTACAGTTGTAAAGCTGCACTCCCAGTCAGGATTTAAGATGATACTTGTGCCAAAAATAGCCTTGGTCCTTGGTTTCAAGCAAAGGACTGCGCAAAACTTTTTAACTATTTGCATCAAGGCCCTAAAATAATTTGATACAAATCATTTTCAAATATGTAGTACTGTACTGTAAATATCATACGTTATGGTCCATGTAATGACAAGTGTTATTTTTGAGGTTTCAAATGTAAAAAAAAAAAAGGGAAAGTCCTTGTATAGTAATTAACGGAACACATATAAAATCCTACCTGTTTTGTGGGTGTTTTACAACTGCTTTTCATCATCAGTATTAAGTTCATAGTTTTCTTTCCCGTATTAGCGAATGATAGTGTGATGTTTGCTTGGTATTACATTGAGGACTATTGTGTTTAGTCATCACTGAATGGTTCAATATCAGAATCATGACCTATAAGGACAACCACATACTGCAAGACTATAAGCCAGTAGACCTCATGTGTGTATCCTATTTGTATTTTTTGCAGCGTATAAAAAAATGTGTTTCTCCATGCACAAATAATTTTTTTTCTTAATATTAATAATACTCGATACAGTTGTCATCATCTAGTCCATGACAACAGTTTTATGATTTGATAGTAGAAACATTTTTAGGCTAGTGAGGATATTTGTCATAATACTAATAAAATCAACAAATAACAAATGTGTTGTCATTTATTGAAACATATGGTCTCCCGCCTGAAACTTTTTACTTGTTTTGCTTTTGGTTGATATATATATTTCTGTTTTACAACTATTCCATGTGGATTCATCCGAACTACTACAATACACACAATGATGCACATCCATAGTGCGTGGTGTGAAACTGACCTTTGTTTTGTGGAGTTTGAGCCCATATGTCACTCACTGTGTATGGAAATTTAAATTTCTGATAATAACATGGAAAATACATGATGATTCATGTGAGACAGAATAACAAACCCCTTCATTATATTGCAAAATACATCAATGTGAATCTAATGAATCTAATCGAATGTGAACCTGAACACCAGCTAGATAGAATAGCTTTGATCACAACAGGTCATTATCAAATAATTTATTTAATTACCATGTTTTATGACTGCCTTTTTTGAGTTGATTCTATATATTTAGCTGGTGACTAAGGGCTATTTTATTCAAATATACGTATCTCGGAGGTTGGACATTTATGAAAATTACTGTCATTTTGGTCAATCGCTCTTAGGTTACGTCACATAATGACTCCAAATCAGTGTAGGATCATATAGCTACTCCTCACCTCCCAGAACTCCTCCCATGCCTTCGCCCTGCACGGGGATACATTTCAAATGATGCACCACGCTGTATGGGCACAGCGCGTGAGGAAGACTGTCGCCATGGTAACGCTCTTCCGGAAACAACTTTTCAGACGGTGGTCCAGTCGACTCCCGCCTGCTGTTGGGACGTGAACGTCTGTGTCGAGTGAATTTATTTTTTTTTGGTTGTTGATTTTTTTTTTCGGGTTCAGAGGCATGTTCCGTTTTTCTTCTGCCAAGTTTCCCTCTACAAACCCCGAGCCAGACAGGCCCGTTTCATGACGAGCCTCCGCGCTGAGCTTGAGCAGCTCCTCCACAGCCGAGGCGCTCGGACCGCTCCGGGCCTTCTTAATCGATGGTTATTGACTCGGCATCGTCACCGGACACGTTCCCACCATGGTGGCCTCGGTTGAAGAGGTGTCGTCTTCACTTGTACGGGAATATCTAAGCAGAAAGGTGAGCGCGTTGACGCTGTGTGGCCAATGTTGGTGTTTACATGCGACGCGCTAAACGCTGCGAGCTAGCTAGCTGCAACCGCAGCTCATCCATGCCGAAGTTGACTTGGTGTTGCCAGGCGAGTGAGCCCAGCTGACGGTCACAGTGGTCACAGAATGTTGTTCCGTCATCCATTTGGATTGACGACATTGGCAAAAGTCGCAGCCGCCGAGAAATAACAGTGTACCTGTTGGCAGGGGCTGAAGAGGACCATGGCCTGTATGGAGGAGGAGCTCCCACGCACAGAGGCCAGCATCAACAACAGAGCTCAGCTGAGACTGATGCTCAGTATAGAGAGTCTCTACAGGAGGAATAAAGTAAGTCTCCCAGCTGCTCATTTGGGAAATAAATATGAGCAAACGTCTGTGAATGGACTCGGCTCCACTTATTTACAATCACAGTACCGTGGACTCCCGATATACATAGATTTGACAGTGGATTATAAGTATAACAGTTTTCTAGTGTTTACACAGGTAGGGAATAGGAAAAGTCATTTCCAAGGATAATACTTTGACAGACTCAGATACAGAACTGACAAGTATAAAATCACCCAGAGAGAGAAATACACATATTTTTAAACAATAAGAAGTAAAACATCCTCACAGTGTCAGATTATGTTGGTTCCCGGCAGCAAGCTGTCATCTCTGTAGTAAAATAATTGCAATAGTATCAACATAGAGAGTGAAAAGGAGCGGGAGACTTTGCACAGACAACAGGAGAAAGAAGATGCATAATGACCTGCAGTAGAGGAACATGAATCTGTGAAGAGGAAAAACAGAATAGAGTGAGTAAAGGCATTCAGCATTTGATGGTCCACCAGAATACCAGATCTGAAGCAATTTATACATGGAAGGTTTTTAATCTTTCGTTAAAATAGGTGAGAACATCTGCCTCATAGCAGAAGGCCTTAGAAACATCAGGAGGGAAAACGGCATACACTCCAGAAGACTTTGTTTTGGACAATGTGACACTTGCTCTCTTTCCCTCTTATTGCAGGTGCAGAAATCTCCTCTCAAAACGTTACTGGAGATTATTGTAAAACATCACATGGAGCAACTTAACCTTAACAACATCACCATCCATGAAAGCAATTCTCCGCAGAGTGCAACAACTGCCAGGATGATTTCTAAGACCCCTTCACAAACAGTGGTCAATGGTTCAAAAGCAGAGGAAAGTACACCAGGTTTTCGGAATGGGAAATCAGCCGAATTAAGGTATTTTGTAACCAATATTTTGAATTTTGAAAAAAAAAAAAAGTTTGTTGTTTTGAATAGTTAAAACATGTTTTGAAGTGTGGGATTCTTTCTCGTAGGTCTGATGTACAAGAAACATGCACTTCACAGTCTACCAATAAATCACCATTGCCAGAGAAATGCGGGCTGTCCAGTCACAATCAAACAAATTTCCTGACTTTTGATTTAAAAGCTCAGTCATCAGTGGCCTTCCTTCAAGACAGTGAGAGCGTCATCCAAAAAGAACCAGAGAAAAATGCTTCTGTTGTGGAGACCGTCCAAAGAAGCAGAACTAATCGCATTAGACGAGGGATGATGGCTGGACCGATACCCCAGGTAATGACCTTGTAATGCTGAGAAAGTTCATGATCCCATATTTACCGCATTCCCATCTTTTCACTGATGTATTTCCCTTTTAGGAATCAAACAGAAAAAGGCATAGTCGAAAGGCTGAAGTGTCCCAGTCGCTGCTCAGAAAAGAAGAGGAAAACAGGCCGTCTCGGGACGGACTCCTCCCGACTGGCTTACTTCAAAAAAGCTTAGAAAGCAGTCAAACTGTAATAAGCTCGCCTGACTGCGAGGGAGAGAAAGGAGAAGCGCTGGGTCGACTAATGAACGTCGACTCTGAAAACACTTCTGAAAAAGTGCAACAAAATATAGCAAAGACTAAAAAGTAAAGTATTCTAAGTTGTTACCCTAAATGTAATCCGTGGCACCTTCACGCTATCGTGCTGTTGAATCGTTGTGTCTTTCTTCTTCAGGGTAAAGCTCAAGTCAAATGTTGCTGATTTGAATCTGTCAGAGATGGTATTGGGTGAGTGTTTTATATGAGAAGCTTAATCTAATGCCCCTTGGCGACTTTTAACAATACCTTAATGTCTTTTGTTGATACGTGTTGATGCATTTCTAGATGACATTGATGAGGATGAAACTCTGAGTGAGCTCTCCAAAGGGTCTCTCCTGACAACCCCTGCAGAGCACAGCTTTGTGAGCCACCGCATGGACCAACACACAGCCACGGTGGGGGAGTCACTGCAGTAGTTCTTTCTGACCGACATGGACAGACCCTGGGTTGCCTTTAATTTTGTTTTGTTTCTTTCTGTGTTTTGTTTTTCTTCAGGAACTAAAATCAGTTCTTCTTGGTTCCAGTCTTCATTGTTTCAGTGTTGAGTGGAGGAATCAGGGCTTTACGTTCTCAGAAACGTTTGACGTCGGATATGGGATAGTACAGAAGAAGGTAATTCTAAACATGCCGTATTCCTAAAAATGTATTCATCAAGCACTGTAATGTTCATATGATTTACAGAAATGTGGCATAACTGTATCTTTGTTCTTTGTATACTTGTTTTTTTAGGGTGGCCCTTGTGGAGTCCTGGCATCCATTCAAGCGTTTGTTTTGAAGATGCTGCTCTTTGAAAACACGGAAGTCTGCAATAATCTGCTTCAGTGTGTATTTGAGCTTTCTTGAACACCCTAATGTTAAGTGTACGCCCCCTTTCACCAATCACTTGAAGGCTTACTCCTGCCATTGAGTAGTATCAACGGGTGCTCTGTAGCCACCATTGAGTATAAACCTACATTTCAGTATTGATTGAGTTACCACCCAAAGTGACCTGTTTTTTACTCAAATGCCACTTTGTTCCCAGACGGTTAAAACCTTCCAACACGACCAGAAGACGGTGTCTTGTTTTAGCCGTGGCTGAAATCCTATGGCGGGCCGGCGAAGAGAAGCAAGCCACAATCGCAATGTGAGATTGCACTCTTATCCACTTACTCATAATCCTCTGCATCCTGACTTTAACCCAGACATGGAATCCCACTCCTGGTATTTAGGTCAAATGTTTTGTTTAGATGTTGAGAGTCGATGCTGTTTATTCAATGAGTTTCGTATGAGCAGCTTCCACTGAACTGTGATCACATCATATCATGTCCATCTGCTCCAGTGGCAGTCAAAAACCTCTGTTTTACTTTGTCCTTCTCTTTGGAAACAGAAATTCAGGGAGAGCTCAGTTCGTCCCGACGAGACACTACAGATCAGAGGGGGTGCTTGAAAAGGTATGAACACGCAAATAAAGGAACAAACGTTGAAGTATAATGATGTTACAGCTCAGTTCATCTAATGAAGTTTATCTCAATGTAGCAACATGTAGACAAGAGTCTTCCTGCTTAAACTTTCTTTACATTTCTAGATGATATTCTTTTTATGGGTTGTTCCAGCCAAAGCTGGACATTTTACTTTGAGTCTTCTGCAGCTGTCAGTTTTACTCCCTAAGAGTTCTTTTGATGTCATAAGTTATAAAAATGATTTTGTTTTTTTGCTTACCTTTGTCTGAGACGTTCATGACCACCGTTTGTCCTAGATAATGTGTTTCACTGTGGATAACATCAGGGACCTCCAGATGCTTCTGGAGCAGCACATTGAGCAAGTGAGCGAATCAGTACGGGCACAGTCCGTGTCTTTTCTGTCCGTGGTGGAAAAATAGTTTCTGGATCTGATTCCCATCTATGTTCACAGTTTGAGACTGGGCTGTCGGGATGCCTTTTGCTGACCATTTCTGCTGTTCTGTCGAGATCCATCGAAAAGTTTGTGATTGATTAATTTTTTTTATTTCAATCCCTGGTGAAATCTTGCAGTATTTTATTATTTTGTGCCAGCTAATAAAAATAAACGCTCTCGCCTTTAGAGTAAGAGAAGATATGGACGTACCCACCACAACACTTATCGGGGCCCATGGCTACTGCACTCAGGTATGGATCTGGATTTTCTTTTTTGTTTGTTTCGCATTTGTTTTGTTTTTGTATCTTCGAGTTGGGACTCAGGTAACTTCATGTGCCGTTTTGAAGAGTTTCACTTTTGACTTGACTTAAGAAAATGTTTGTCACAGTAAAATTCAAACTTATTGAGTAGAATTTACTTGAAGGAGCGTGTCGTCTTGGACCCATTTTGCCATCAGAGCGGTCTTCATTCTTTGGGGCAACAAGTTGAATTGTATTAATGTTCATATCTACTGACCTGATGGCACCGTCCTGTTGATTTTCTGACGTCCGTCTCCTACCCAACAACGAGAGAACACGGAACTCATCGATGTGTTCAAGCCTGAGACAATTCTTTGCAAACCTATAAAAGAGGAAAACAAGTAATCTATTAGAAATATACCACAGCAAAAGACACAGTAAAGAAAAAAGCATTACATTACAGCCGCAATAGAATCAGTGGGAATGTCTTTTCATGAGTGAAGAGGGCCATTTAAGTGCATTACAGCTATTGACAGGTGACAGAATGGATCAATGCTTTTTTTGTTTACATTCATTTGTGACACCAACAACACTACGTCCATGCAGTCATTTTAACTTGTGAGACGAGGCGACGCTTTTCCTGCTTTCTGGCACCAATTAAAGGGACAAAAACACTTTCATGCCCAAAGCTAAGAGGCAAGACGCGAAATGTTCCTCCTTACTTACCTTGATTATAACCAGTTGTTGTTTTGAGTTGCTGTTGCCTTTCTGTCATCTTGAGGCAGTTTGGCTAATCCATTCTAACATCTGGCGCCAACAAGGCGTTTACGCCCAGAGAACTGCGCCCCGTTGCATATTTTCTGGTGTTCTGGCCATTGTCTCTTAACCCCCGGGAAGGTTTTTCCCATGAAAGTCTCAGTAGATGAGAAGTTCTCGCAAATCGCAGACCAGCCAGTTGGGCACAAACAACTCTGCTGTTCTGAAAGTTGATTTAATCTTTTCTCGTCTCCACAGTGTAACAGTTGTACCAAATATTCTGTCTTTTTAGTGATTTTCTTCTCTATGTACAAACTATATATTGAATCGTGCCATTTTGTGTGTTTCTTTTCTAGGAGCTCGTCAACCTTTTGCTGTGCGGCCGATCAGTTTCTAACGTCTTTGATAATGAGATGGACCTGGACTCAGGAAATGGCAACGTGACCCTACTTAAAGGAATCAAAAGTCAATGTGATGTCGGCTTGCTGTCCTTGTTTGAACACTATAACATCTGCAAGGTGAATGAAATTGTTGGCCAACTCTTTGTTCACCGGCGTTGATTAGATTCAAGAGCAAACACAAGGGCAAGCTCAACATGTGGACACGTCTGTGTCGCTGATAGATCGCAGCACAGTAAAGAATTTTTTTTAAAGAGTCCCACGGGAGTTTTATGGTTGTCCACAATACATGCACAGTTCGAAAATGTTCGCTCTAATGTAAATGATTTACTCAACAAAATAATGATGAAGGTTCTCGAGTTAGAGTGGCTGTAAGAGTTCCTCGAATAGTTTAAATCATGGTTTATTATAATGCTGTTAATAATTGATTTTGTTTATTCAGGATATTTAATAAAAAGTCCTATGGTTTTAAAAGAGAAAAATATATTTTATTTTGTTGAATAGATAGTCCTTTGGCAGTAGCAACAGCCTTGTAATCATTTAATGTAACAGTGGACCAACAATGATAAAATAGTCGTCAATAATGTCCCTGCCAACTGCATTTGTGTGTGTGTGTGTGTGTGTGTGTGTGTGTGTGTGTGTGTGTGTGTGTGTGTGTGTGTGTGTGTGTGTGTGTGTGTGTGTGTGTGTGTGTGTGTGTGTGTGTGTGTGTGTGTGTGTGTTTTATTTTTCCTGATCAAAGGTCGGCGCTCACCTGAAGACTCCCCGATACCCCATCTGGGTGGTGTGCAGTGAAAGTCACTTCAGTGTGCTGTTTGGCCTGCAGAGGGAGCTGTTGACCTGTGAGGACAAAGGTCTGGAGTTTGACCTCTACTATTATGATGGACTGGCCAATCAGCAAGAGGAAATTCGTCTCACTGTGTGTATGTTGCATCCGCTTGATTTGATCACCTTTATTAATTTATATATATATATATATATATATCTTCTAGTGTGGGGTATTGTTATCAAGTGTTATTGTCTTTACTTACTTACTTACTTACTTTAGTCATCTTAAATGATCTTGTCTATTTCACAAGTGATATTTATTTATATTCCGTTTAAATATGTGTGAATATAAAATACAAACTCTTTGTGTTTTGCAGCCCTTGGGAAAATGACCTGGAGCAGTCACCCTGATGACACAGATCTCATTCCTCCACTGGATCTCTGTATCAGAACAAGGTGTGTGTTGTAAAGTTGTTGTTGTTGTTATAACACCACCATGTTCACACACATGCACAGTGATGTCCACACATCATGAAAACAACCACAACATCTTTTTGAAATGTATTGCCTTGTCCGTGTACCAGAGATGTTGTATTTATGTCTAGGAGATCGTTCAGTGTTTGGGACAGTCCGTAATGCCTTTTGAACTTTTTCCTTCTCAGGTGGAGCGATGCATCAGTAAACTGGAATGACACAGAACCCATTCTCTAAGTATTCACTTGGTTAGATTCTATTTTTTCGACGGCTGAAGTCAAACACATTTTTACATCACAAGAGGAGAGAAATTAAAAAATGATCACGGCAACTCAAAATTATGTTTTTATATACTGTTGTTGAATATATCATGTTTTGTTTTTTTAAATTGAAACACATTCATTCAAATGTAATCACTGTTATGCATCTTAACGCATCTTAAACTTCGACTTAAACTCCTGCAAATAATCCTCATAGACGTTGAACGACTTTGATAACTGTTTTGTTCTTTACGTATGTAGGCATTTGGAATTATGTATGCATGCATGCATATAAATGTGCTGGAGGGATTTGAAGTTGTTTCTTGATGTATCATTCACCACTTGGGCCTTTTGCTTTCTGCTACAACTGTATTCCACAGACATTCCATTTTGTTGTCCACATTTTACATTTTCTCCAAATTTTTTGAAATGTTTGAGAAATTAAGCAAACATATTTAAATTTAAAAATCATCTTTGGTATACATATGATTAGTTGAATCACTTTGCCGTTACATGTGCTTTTATTATATGGAAAGATGTGTGGCTTTTACAGAATGTGTAACTGCTTTGATGAAATGTTACTTTTTAGTATACAAATAAAGTTGTTTTTTTCATAATACATGATTGGTCTCTGTACCACAGCTTTTTATGGACTTCTCTCACTGGTTTTATACTCATACAAAAATGAATATTTCAAAATTACAGTACATATGTTAAGTACATATTTGTTTTGGATTGTACAGAAAGATTACTAATTGCAGGACAGAAAGCTCTGCCCAGTCTTGTTCAGAAAAAACTAATATTGAGGGACAAACTGGCTCCTCGTAGAAATGAGTGTTAGATTCTCTCAGCTCACACAAACATGTCTATGAAAGACTTAATGCACAAATCTGCAGGTCTGTTACTCCAAAGATTAAGAATAAATGTTTCAACCAATATTCTAATCAACAGAGACTCTTAACACAAACACTTTGAATACTTTGTTCTTTGCATTTGTGCAAGGTTCTTATTTTTAACTCACTTCAGAAAGGAACATTTACGTAATCCATACGCAGCTCTACACATAAAGAGAGCCAACTCGAAGCCAATTGTGCATTAACGCTGAACTATGGCACATGTCAGGGCGCAAAAAGCAGATCGTGCTGAAGGATGCCCTGCAGTTAATCTGTGTGTTCAGTCTCAGCCATTGCAGGCGTCACAGCGCATGCAGAGGGGGTGGCAGGGACTCAGTGCCAACACCTCCAGCACACGGGATCAAAAGACTCTGCAGCTGGCAGAGAGAGAGAGAGAGAGAGAGAGAGAGAGAGAGAGAGAGAGAGAGAGAGAGAGAGAGAGAGAGAGAGAGAGAGAGAGAGAGAGAGAGAGAGAGAGAGAGAGAGAGAGAGAGAGAGAGAGAGAGAGAGAGAGAGAGAGAGAGAGAGAGAGAGATCAAACTCTACTATGTAATGTCCAGGTTTCATCTAAAAGTGCAATTTATGGGTCAATCCAACAATCTGCATCGGAACACACAATGAAAAGGAAGGATGCTTTTTAGGTTTATATTTTCAAACTCACTCATCTTCCCTTTTTTGGCATGGTGTGAACTCTAGTGACACGCTCACTTCATTCATATTTCATCTGACAACTTCTTCATGGAAGTGGTGTTTTCTCAACGTATATTATTGATGAGTCATGTTGGTTTTGTGCGTCCTACAAAAGGCAGGAAGAAGGATGAATTAATCATGAGACATGGAGTGAATCAATGAGCCCTCAACAACAATTTTACAGCCACCACGGCTACCGTGATCACTATAAATAAGATGGTTTGCTTGAATGAAGCCTTGGGGTCTAAAGGAATTGGATTAAAGTGTTTACTTTTGTCACACAATTCCTCCGTGAATCGGGGGAGTGGGATTTATATACGTCATAAGGAACCAAGTTTAGGGTTTTAGCCTGAAATACGTCAGCGAATGCAAAAGGGCAAACCGAAACACAATTGCGTGTATAATTTTGACAGTCTCAGTTAATTAGAAAATGAGTTCCGTGAGGGTTTGTGTGAAAGCCCCATGGTCGACCCGCTGCAGCCGCTTCGATTCACATCCTCCACACGCAAAGTGAAGTATGACAAAACACAAAAGTGCAACTAAATTTCTTCTTCTTATCTTTGGTGGAGCAGGGCGCAGCCTGACAGGAAGGGAAATACCATGGCTTTGGTCTCTCTTTACTATTTATTACACCAGAATTTCTCAAAGGTACCAGAGGAGGGATTTGGTGCTTGTGTGTAATTGTGTTAGAGCCCTCCCACATGCAGTCCCCAGTGCATCTTCTGTCTCATCTCCTAATCTGTGCTGTTTGTCTTCAGATAAGTGATATCCTCCTCAGATTAGGATCCGATGTCCCCGCTCTGGCCATCCGGAGGGAAAGGGATCCCCAGCACATCCCCATGAGGCGCAAGCAGTATTTTTAGCTGGTCTAATCCTTTTATAGCTTAAGCAGAAAACATCGCTCTTTTCCTTAATTGGGGCCGGTAATTATTACACGCTGTGCGTCAGAGAAGTTTGAGACTCTCACGGTAGTGAACATTTAGATTATTCGGTCTTTGCAGACTCCACAACATAAAGGAATTTGGTGAATCATAAATTTCCAAGCAGAGTCCTGTGCCAGTGGAAGTTTGTGATTTGTGGAGCGGAGGCTGTCAGCCATTTTATAATCCTGCAATACAGGGCCTCCTCGCATGAAGGTGGAAACACTACATTGATCAAGATCATAATAACACTGATAGGATCTGCGCCTCATCAACCGACGGAAACATATTTCTAAAGTGCAATTTCAGTTCACAACCCTTTTGAACTTCTTTTTGAAACAATCTCACAACAGGCCGGACATTGTTGAATAATGCTCAATCCCCACGTAACAAACCGTTTCTGCTAAGTCTGTAGAGACATTGTGCCGTGAGAAAAAAAGCTGTTGTAATCTTTGGCTCTGCTGCGTTTTCTTCTAATCGAGCACCATCCCTTTGGCCATACTCCCATTAATGTTGTACTGCTCGAATAGAGGCGGGAGATGAACACTGTCACGATTCCCCAGGTCTTCAACTCGACACAAAATAACAAAGCAGGACAAATGCAAAGAAAACATTTTGTTTTATCGGGAACTCATAGCAAACCTGTTGTGTGTTTAAACAGTAAAGCTTTAATTGCCTAAGTGAGTTATATATCTGGATTATATTTAACTCTCTCGAAAATTATGCACAGCTCTTTGTTAAACAGGTTCTGATACGTCCATTTCTCATTAAAGAGTTAAAGTGAGGATTTCAGTTCAGCTTCTCATACGTGGTCGTTTCCACTAACTAATAACTGAAAAGGAAATAAACAGGGGTTTTTTTTCTCTCTCTCTCTGGTTCACGCACAAGTTTGTATCTGAGTTTGGTGAGTGGCGACCTTAAGTGAATGTTGTTTTGGGGGGGATGTAACATCAGACACACTTTATTCATTAGATTTTCATTATCATAAACAAATGTGCTTGAAATGTTTTGCTCCCATGACTGCATAGAAAAGCCACAACAAGCTTGCTCTTGCCAAAGTCATTTTCTAAACTTTCAATTCTAAGCATGGGCAATTAAAAATAAAAAAAAATTATATCACGTAGAAATTGAATTGCACCTGTGATTAATTCAAGCGTTTTGCCGTGGCTTCTTATCCAAGAAGTATTTGATTATGTTGAGCTTGTGTTGCTCAACAACTTGTTGAGTCCAAGTTATGTTTTTTGACAACTATGATTGAATGTGGGGCTGACGAAGAGAAACACAACGTTTTGCCAGGATTTCTTTTTTTGGAATGAACTCCAGAAGGAGGAGAGAATTCAGTATTGGGTTGCACCTGAGGAGCAGGGACAGGACACAGTGTCTAAAACGTGCTGAAAACTGCAATAAGAAAAAAACAAAAAAACAAAACAAATGCTTGAGCCAGAAAGAAAAGAAAAATGGATTTCCATTGCCATCTCTAATGAAATCCAGTCTTGCTCATGTTTGTTTTGTATGAATCGTGATGACACTGAATAGAAGACTCCACCAGTTGTCTTCAAAATAAGAAAATTGGGTATCGATGTTGCTCTGTCAAACGCAGACCACGGTGTCATGAGCGGCCTATTCCCAAGAGCTCCATGTACAATCTCACCCGCCCCACCACACCTGCTTCATTCCCCTCATCATCAATAATGGCAAAATATGCTGTGCTTCAACATTTTTTTATTGTTCAATACCGCAGTGTATTATCACCACTGTTATTATTCCATATGTTCGCGTTGTCAGCAATCACTCAAGTGCCAAATAAAATGTAATGAGCACAATGGCGGAGCATATCGACAGTGTAATGGTGAAAGTAAAATCCAAACACAACCAAACGAAAGAGCTTACTCTCCATCACGTGTGACATTCATAACCAAAAGGTAATCTGATTTGGAATGACTGTGAAATTAGTAGGTGAATAGCCTTTTAATAAATAGGTACATTTGATATTAAATTATAATTTCCTTACAAATATGTGATACATACAGTTACACTTAAAAAAAAAAAAAAAAAAAAAAAAAAAGCAAATTCAGTCAAAAAGAAACTAACAGGAATGTCCATCGGCAAACAGCAACAAAAGAAACAAAAATAGAAATACTATAAAACACAACAATGTTATTATGACTGCTGTAGATTTGAAGGCACTTCCTTGGCAACACATTGATCCCCCTTCCTTTATAATGGGACCTGAAATAAATTAGCACAACATAAAGACTTTATAAGAGGAGTCAGAGTGTATTTAGTTTCTGGACACATTACAGCTTTTGTTTGTTGAGGGGGAAAAAAGAAGGAAAAAAAAAGAAAAAATACCAAGTACTTCTCCTTGTCCACCTTTCTAAGTAATGATGTCGATTTCTAAAACGAGTCATTACTGGTCTACTTCTCTTCAATGTTATGTCTGAGCTCCTTCACAGAAATGAAGTGAATCACTTAATATGCCTTCTAAAGCCTGCCATTTGTGATATACATTCGTCACATTTCTGAGAACAAGAGCTCATTATCTGATTCACCTTACGAACCGAATGCCTGGAAATGTGTCAGCCTGTGCAGTTTTATTCACCACTATACCCCGAAAAGAGTCTATGAACTGAAATGATTACTTGAGCAGTTGAACCGCAACAATGACTTACCAGCTACACAGAATCTGAGCCTGCCAGGTTTGAAACCGGATGACAGGGAACATTTTGGGACTAAGAGTCGTCATCAAAGACGACGTGAACAGAGAAACGACTACCAGCACATCCAGAAGATTCCACTGACAATAGTCTGAGTCTCTCCATCGTCTGCTGGCTCGTGTCTGAAGGGTGAGCCTAAGAAGTTTTATGAAGTGAAAGTCTTTCTAAAAACATTGAATGACAAGGAAAAAAGTAAATCTCTCTTCAATGTAGTCGATCCCGAGGGGATTCACAAGTACCTGCAGGGAGAAGACCTTCCTATATTACTTCAACCTGGCTGTTGAACCTGGCTGTCACTTCAGCCAGCATAAAAAAACCTTGTGTCAAGACAACAATGGAGGACAGTGTTACACATTGACATTGTTACGCCTCCCTGATTTTCCTGCGGCTGGGGACACAAGGTCATAAATCAGAATCCCACTGCAGGGTAATTTCATACGTGAGCTTGGCAGGATGATATACATGTTGCTATTTTATTTCAATTTTGAATTTATTTATCATATGAGAATATACGCAATTTGGTTCTTTGTCTTCTTTTTTTTTGTCTCCTACTCCACTATTGTCATGATGTTGATTTGTGTGCAGCCTCAGTCAACCATAGCCAACTATAAATGAAGTAGGAATTAGTATTTAATGTGTGAGAGCTTCATTCTGACAGGGAAACGTTTCCAGAGCCAAGAAACACAAAAAAATTTGCAGCTCAAAAAGAAATGGACAGACGTACAAGAGATACATTTCTGATTATTCTGTGGGAGAATTGCTTTTCTTTACATACACACCAGATACACAATAGACTCGATCTGACCAAGAGCAACAAAGAACATCACCCTTGCGAAGCAGAGGCACAATGTGAAATGTCCATCTTAATCAAACAGATGTTTTGGCACATTAGAGGCTGCAAACAAAGCAAATGATTTGGACGGCAGAGGAAACCTCACCCAAGAAGAGAAATACAATGTTACTCACACGCAATGTCTATGATTGCATGCAGAGTGGACTCATCGCCAATCGCGTTAGCAATCTTGCACATCTTTTGTAGTCTGAAACAAACAAACAAACAAACAAGCAATAATTTGTGATCATGTCAACATTATAAAATTCTCATACTAATGCTTTTTTTTTTTTTTTTCTCTCTTGGTTTTGCTTTTGCCTTAAAACAGCTTCAAGTTTAAAGTATACACAAGCATAACCACCTTAGAGGTTTCTAATTATATTGTAAAAGTGTAATTGGGAATCTTCCAAGGTTCAAAACTCTTACAAGGTTTCAAATCAAAATCAAAACCACTATACATGCTTCATATACTATATATCTGATAAGATGTGAATAGGAAAAAAGTACTTAAGCATCTGCACTGACGTCATAGGTGTCATAACACGCTCATTCCTGATGGAGGGTTTAAAGTTACGATGTTCCTTTGACGCGAGGCTACGCATGTAGAGTACAAACTCGATCATGCTTTCTTATATCGCCATCAGTAAAAATTTGCATGAGAAATGAACCATAACTACATTCTCTGCGTCATCCCAATCCGACAGATAAATGTACCCCGTATGTCTCCATTTGCCCACTGAGTCTTCATGTCTGCTTCCAGCTGGTTGACCTCCTCTGAATCACCACAGGACATTCATGTTGCTTTATACAAACTTGATATCGGCGCATGCAATAAATGCTTTTTAAAAGATGGACCGTTTTCTCTAATCTATTTCTATCTGAACACTGAAGGGTGCTGTCTTCAAATATTTGATAATCTTTCGTGTCATTATCATAATTTTGTGATCTGCTCAATTTTCAAGACCACTAGAAACATAACTCTATGTGTGTGTGTGTGTGTGTGTGTGTGCATGTGTTATAATGTTATACAACTATAACGATACAGCAACTTTTAGGAGCAACATGGCAAACCACAACTTTATGCCACACCCTTCAGATCCACTAGAGGGAGGGTGTTTTAATTCTGAAATTTTGTTTTCTGTCTTCCCTTCGTTCTGTCCTAAATGTCTGTCATACATCATGTAATTACAAGACAATCCAGGAATGTCAATTCATCACATAGACCGAGGAGTCAAAACACTACTTCATGATTAATGGAAACCTTGTTTTCAAACATGACCAAACATACACAGTCAGAGTTACTCTGGTTCATACTCGTAGGCTGAAAACGATGTGACAGGTTGAACAAACCACCTGTCTTCAGAAGTTTAACAACTTTACATTTCTTTAAGTTTCATTATCGCTTGAACCACCAATTTAACACTTGAGTATAAGTTTTGCTCCTGTTAGGCCAGACAAAAGAACACTCTAGAGAAATACTTATTTTCGATTCTCTTGAAAAATAACAACAATAGTAATAGTCTTAAAAGTTAGTACATCAGACATTGACCAGATTTCAAACAGTTTTAGAAACAGGATTAGAAACACCTTACGTACATGCTGGTCTTGAACAGTCCCTTGTGTTGTGGTAAAGTCTATGAAAGTGTGTTTTGCACTCCGATGAGAACTTGACTTGTCCTGCTTAAAAGAAAATATCTCATCAGGCAACAGGAAATGAACTTAAAATATTATTTACATCTTTGTTTCAAAATGTTCCAGCGTATAAACAGGGGAGCCTTTTCCTCGTAACCGCCACAGAAAATCGAGCTGACCACAAAGCGAAAGTGAGCAGTGCAGCCTCATAAACCTGGCAACGCAGTCAGAGTTCAACTGGCATTAGTGTGGTGAGGAATTGAGTCTTCATTCATAATCACCTTAAAGCATTTCTGCACTGACATTTAAGTTTGCAGATTTTCACACCAATAATGAAGTCTACTCAGGTCCTGACAAATAATCAGCTTAACCTTGCACTGCCTTCAACTTAATACTGTCGGCCCCCAGACCATGTGCTGTTTCTCAGCACCACCGCCCCACAGCTAAGCCAGACAACCCTCTGCTGACCCACGGCAGTGCCAGTGTTCACAAAGACAAAGTCGTACTGTACGCTGATTCACAGGAATGAATATCATTCCCTCTGTGACAGAAGCTAAGAACTCTCAGCCCAAGTACTGCATAAGAAAAAGGGAAAACTATGCCAGATAAAACAATTAGGCATTGTCGCATTGATGATTACATCTGTAGTGGCAATTTTCTTACCTCCGAAATGCTGAATGAATTTGCCTTTCATGATGGCATCTCGAGGAACAATTTCTGAAAAAAAAAAAAAAAGAATGTTATTGTTAGCTAATACCTGAGCAAAGGTGTACAGCAAGCCAGATGACAATAGACAATGGAAATACAGCCGGTATCACTTCAACAATGAGGCTAAACAGTCATTTGGGCATCTAGTGTTTTTACATAATTTATCAAATATCGTGCCTACACAATGCCAGACTACAGCCTTCTACACCAACTCCATTCACCGTGTATTTGGTTCAGCTGTGCTGCAGCAGACATAATTTTTCTGTCATTAATCCACACATTTATGCATTTTTTGTGTACATTTAGCCGTTAGTGCATCAAGCACCCCCCACCCTCCCCGCCCCCCTGCCCCGCTCTCCTCTCTGTCCACATTGATATGAAGCATGAAGCAATCTGCTAACATACTGGCCATGCTCACAGGCTAAAGAGATTATTGTATGGTGAGCATAATGCTCATCAGAGTAAGTCCATGTAAGTCATTACTGGGCTAACAGAACATTAGCTCCCAAACTGCAGAACACATATTGCTGTGACAGCACAACGTGAATGAATGAGAAATACTCCGACAGTTTGTAAATCGACGTAAGAAGCCTTAAAACAACTCTCTCTATTATAGCTATTTGGAACTCACACAAAACAGTTTTAGGATGTCAACACGATGAATAACTTTATGTAACTTCTAAAATTAAATGAGCATATTAGGCGACGTCGAACAGACCGCCACGCCACAAAGCCAGACTCTGAAAATGGCAGCCTGGGTTACACTAAAGTCAGCCACTGTGGTTTCACTATATATATTGCATGTCAACACTAATTAAAAGACATACGTCTTCAACTCATGGTTGAGAATTAATTGGTTGTGCCTCACATGTGAATGGAATAACTGCATCGGGAAAAAAACAAATAAAAGAAGATGTTCCCGTGTATTTCATATTTTCACTAGCTGTCATTGTGATGACACGGCCATGGCTTCTGTGGAAGACACTGGGACAACTGTGACGTGAGCAGATCACCGAGTTTACAGATGTTTCTCCTTCCCTCTTTATTGTGTCCATCCTTGCATGTCCATGGATGTTTGGCAATGTCACGCGCACCATATTCTAATATGCAGCTTTTAATATCCTCAAAAGATAAATTCCATCTATTCAGTGGTCTGAGAAAGGTTCTTTTCCAATTGCATAAGCGGGGGCCGAGAGTTTGAGCAGGATGATGCCTGTGCTCTACCTCTACTCTATAATCTAATGGATTGTGATGGGAGTGAGGATCTGAAATTGCAGATAAATAACACATTTTGTTTACTCTGCTTTTAATGAAAATGAAAAGAAAAGTAAAGTTTTTCCAACCTACTCCTTGCCGGACATGTTGAGTGTCAGATTTCATAGACTGTCACTAAAATAGGTTCAAACCATTCTGCATACAATACTCCATTGAAGCCAATAAAATCAGAGCTCCTCCATAAATGTTTCCCTTTTGGAGAAACTTCACTAAATCTCAAGTTCAATTTCTTTCTGGAGGAAAAATGTTTTTGTAAGTTAAGCAATAAATTATTGTTTTATCTAAATAAGAGTGAAGCACAAAAATCACAGAGAAGCAAACCCTTGTGCCTATAGTCTTCTCTTGTCAACTTTTCATTCAATAAAAAGCTCTAAAATAAATGCTTGAGGGACCGTAACAGAGACAGGGCTCGGTGTGACTGCAGGGACGTTACAGGGTTTACCTGCATCATTCATGTTAAAGATTCACCCATGAATTATTCTGAATGAGTCATTCATAAGTTTATCTTGACAATGCTCCTCCTACATGAATTAGTGGTGCCAGCCCAGCTCTGTAATGTCAGTCAGCTTGAAGGAGGCTGTTCGGCTCAAATCTTCGATGGAAGGATGTCAAGTTCAGTCATTATTCTGCTGGCATGATGCATATTTTCATTGCATTCATTGTATAAATTCTTTCACATAAGTTGGATATTTGAGAATTTTTGTGAGATGATATTTAAGAATGGGTAAACATTATATTATGTATTTTCTGTATGAACTTGATGAATAGACAAACTTCCATTCAGACAAGCTAAATAAAAGTCCTAAATAAGATGCACAGCACTGACCAAACCAATGACAGCTGTCTCCAACAGTAAAATGGGGATTATGCTTTCATCATCAGGACCTAAAAATAAATCTTATCAGCTTACCTATGAGTCTTCTGTTATCCAGCCTAGGGACATAGAAAGGCTTTTCATGAGAGGAGAACTTCATGTCTTGAGCTGAGGTGTAGAGTCCACTGCTACAACGCCGAGAGACGGGTTTGTCCCCGTGCTGGCTATCTCTGATAACCTGTAAGATTAGATCCAACAGGGTCCTCCGTTCTTTCTGCCTGACCTCCTTGCTGTCCAGACACTGACCCGAGGTGATGAGCAGAAAAAAGATAGTCAACAGTATGTGCCATTTCCTCTCCACCTGCATGACTTCACCTGTCTGAAAACAAAAGGGAATACGTTTTTTTTAGGGTTGCACGGTGTCTATTAACGCACACAATCATTTTCTGTTTAATTGTGAGAATCAAAAACTTGAACATTTTCCATCATGTTTTATCACAAATAGATATATCAGCAGCAGTGTCATTATTCACATTTCACTAACTAATGAAAAAAAAACACCACCGAAGAATAATGTCCAAAACCTGTAAAACTGAAATGAATCACCAAAGCCCAGTTTACAAAGCTCCTGCGTTGCTAGGTTTCTTTATTTTGCGCAAAGGAAAAATAAATGCAGTCGATCTAACTTCATACTTACTGGTTTAGGAGTTAAAGATGCGTTTCCCCTGCAGTCCGGACAGAGTTATTCTTCAGCAAATTCTTCCAGTCGTTGTCTGTGGTCTCGATTAAAAAAAAAGAGAGAACAGCTGGCTGTGCTCACCACCGTCTTTCTTGAAATAATGCCTTCCTATTTATACGAAGAGCCACCTTCTTGAAGGTAATACAATCGATTTTGAGTGGGTGGCAAAGCAATGTTGACATCTTCGGTGTAATTTCTTCCACTGACACTCGCTCACTTTGGCATGCTCCACTCCTTTACGCACCAAACCATCACTAGTTGTAGTTCTAAAGAACCATTCACTTCCAAATAAAAACCGACTGCCTTGCAAACAGAGAATGGAAAAAAAGAAGAAGCTGTAGTTAAAAAAAATTGAAAATAAATAAAAATATCCACTGAAACAAGAGACCGGAGAGCAGGTCGAGCCAGACCGTGGCGCAGTTGCGCGCAAGGCAGGAGTTTTCCTGAAGGAGCAACTTGTTGGTCGTTGGATGCAGACTGAAGTCTGTGGGCCTATAAGCTTCTAGCTGACCTGTCAGCGTGCCGATGTTTTTGCTCACCGATGACCAGGTCTTGTGACCGCCTAAGCACAGCAAAGAATTCACTTCCAGGAGCAGCCATCCGATTGTCTCACCCCCATACCAGAAATGTATGTGTGGTGCGGCTCTTAAAAGCCTTTTCAATTCAACAGTAGTTGCAGGCAAAGAAGTGAATAAGTGAGTGAAATAATCATTTTACACAAATATATTATTATCGCGATAGAAATGTATAATAATAATAATAATAATAATAATAATCACCATGTACATGTATATGGTGAAGAGAAACAGGGTATGAGTGATCCCTCGTGGGGCCCCCAGTGTTGCTAAATACAACTGCCTTGGAATAGCGCAGAGGATGCCAATCTTTTCAGCCCCAAATAAGTACCCCAAAAAGTATACTTTCCATTTATGTACAATTTGGAAACATATCATTTTAAACTCACCATCAATCCTCGTTTGTTTTATACATATTAAAGCCATACGTGGCTGAAATAAAATGTTCTATTTTGATAATGAAATGAACATTGGTCAATGGGGGTGCGGAAGAAGTGACTTTATTCATAAATCTGTTATTCCCCTTTTACTGGAGCCCATTGACACAGGCGCTTTCGCAAAACATAATGGCACCAAAGAATGAACGAGATAAAAGAAGGAGAAGACATGGAGATCCCACTGATTTATTGATTTTTTTATCAATGCAAGAATTGAGATATAAAAATGGCTTTGACGCTGGTATTATGCACTGCACACACTACTGCAACACAGAAGCAATTCTTAATGGACATGCCACTTTATTTCTTCGGTCAAAGTACAGAAACGAATGAACAAACTCATCATCATGTTTATCAACCAAGAGGAGGATAAATTAAGGAGACATCCTATGAAGATGAATTGGAAAGCTGAGGGGAGAGTAGGGACTCATTGCTACACTGAAACACTGGACATGATGGAGATAAAGATGGAAGATGTACACAAGAGACCAGGTAGAAAGGAAAGAAAGTCAAGGAACATCGTGTTAACAAATTGTCCCACATCGAAACAGAAACAAAGACAAATGTGACATGATGGTTTGACATCAAGCTGTGAAATGCAGAAGAAGTGCCCCGATTTCAGGAAGAGAAACAAATGTTTCAGGAAGGTGGACTGTACCTTACGTAGGTGAAGTAAACTGAGAGAGATCATATCATTTTGATGATGACAATGCAACATCAGATGGTAGTTTGTAGGATGACTTCGTAGTTCATGAACACAAAGAAAACATAAACACAGCCAAGAATTAATGATGTGGGAAAATGTTAGACAAAACTTGTGTGGAGTAGAAAGAAGTAAGACAGGCACTGGGTTGGAGAGCTGCCCGAAGAGTGAACAATCACAGCAAATATGAGGGAAAATATTGTGTTGACAAAGGTACATAATGAGTTGTATGGGAGGCTGGGCATTAAGGAAAAAGAAAAGGAATTGCACAAGTTGGTAAAGCAAAGGATGAAGAAGATGCAGCAGGTTAGTGGTTAGTACGATGAAGGAGAGAGATGGGAAGACATAGTGATAACAATGTTGAAAAGAAGAAAGGAGTGCAGGAGGCTGAAAGAGAGAGAGAGTCGGCTTGGCTTGGTTTTTATGGTTTTTTAAATAGAATTTCACAATAAAGTACACATCAGATACTTTTGTCCCACCTGAGATATGAAATAAGAAAGCATGCAAACTGTGTAACTGAATTCATAGTTTCAGGTATAACTGTAATAACAATATAGATTAATTTTTTTATATCATAACACACATATTTGTATGTTTTACTTTTTAAATAATAAACAGCATGTCTGCTATTTAGTAATTTTTTTGTGTTTTTCATTTGTCTGTGGAATGGAAAGGGCAAGTCAAAATACATGATGTAAAAGAGGACGACATAAAACACAGTGAAGGGGACTTGGCCATGGCAACACCTTGACAAAAAATTGGAAACAGCTGCAATAGAGGTATTTTCAAAGTCTCATCCCTGCTTTTCTAAATTGTTTATATTTATGAGTCTTTTCTACCTTTAATTTAGAAAAGAGGAGAAACGTCTACTTTAAGTCTAACCTGGTTTGTACACAGGCATCTGTTCTTATAACTAAGTGAAGAATGTGTACAGTTTTGCTGCTGTACTTTACATGAGCCACATCCGATTCTTTACAAAGTCCAAGAAGATCCATGACTTGGTGGTCCACCCTCAGATTAAATTAGTTATTTGCGTATTGATGGGTTACTATGGAAGGTCCTGAGGAATAAGTTAATGATAACTTGATTTCATCCAGGAATAAATATAACAAAGAGTTGTGATAAATTGACAACAGTAATAATTTCTTTTAATTTTTTTGAATGACTTTCATAAACTATTTTAAGTATTTCAGTTACTTCTTTTTACTATGCTTGGAGCCGCTATTAGGCAAGGACATGAATAAAGTGGGAGCAGTTAAGGTGAATCAAGTGAAAGAAAAGGCAGGCTGAGGATGCATGAGAAGAAAGTGTAATGGAGAAAACAGAAAGATAAACAGGATGTGCCAGAATAAGGTCCGTGTCACCACCATAACTGGCTTGGCTGCCATCTGGGGTCAGAAGGTGGTTTCTTACGTATATGATGATCACATGCATTGTCCTACACATTGAGTACTTCTTCATGTTTACTTTTGTTTAAATGTGACTTACAGGTGTGTGGCCAGGAAGAGGAGAAGAGGAAGAGGAGAAGACTGCTTCAGAAGAGGAAGAAATTATTCTAGGAATGGTGAGTAAAGCCGGCACTCAATTTTGCTAATGGCCTTGAATTGTTTAACTGGAAAAGCTGAGTCTCACAAATGTTCCGCAGAAATCTCTGCTGATGCCACGAAGGTTTGTGCATTAAACAGAAGCATTCATTATACTTTACCCACTAGGGGGCGCTGGTTAAACCCACACGTAATGAAATGTCAGCCACACGAACAGCAGGAGTTTATAGTGAGGGGGGCTTTTTGTGTTTTTTTTAGATATACAGTTATTTCAGTTCTATCAGATAATCCAATAGACAATGGGCTTATGTTCAAACAGTAATTTATATTGTGATGACTGAAGGAGGCTTTAGTTTTTATTAGTTTTTCTTTCCTTGTTTTAATGGTTTATTAGCTTGATCATTGGAGGCTGGAGGAGGATCCCACCCAATGCTGCTCGTCAGATGTGTGAGGAGCAGGAACGCATCTTTGAAAAAAATCCATAAAAGCTCCCTCAAGCATTTATTTGAACGCGTCACCTGTTCAAGTCAGCAAACTGGCAAACACATATTAGTTTATCATCAGATTATTTAAGAAAAAAACTGGGCAGAAAAGAAGATGGCATGTCAACACTGGCTTTCTTAAAGAAACAGCTTTCTCTCTCAGCCAGGATCCCATCAGGCCACATCAGTCTTACATATGCAATAAGTACAACCAGTTCTGTGACAATTTATAGAAAGTTAACAATTTCATCAAAATATAATTTAAACAATTTGGCTGAACGGGACCTCAGGTCAGGGAACTGAATACAGGAGGAGTCAATGTGTTGATGAAAACGGATAAGTTTAGATTTTCTGAAACATTTTAAGGCACACACAAGATGAGCCAAGGACAATCCTCGCCTTCTCCTACTTGATACCAACAGGACCCAATTGTCCGTTGATGGGATAAATTATTCTAAACAGAATTTGAATATAACATTATTGTTATTAAATCTGAGTACTCTGGGAGCACTGGGCTGCTACTGGGAGTCAGTCGGATTAAAAAACTAAAAAACTAAAAACAAAAACATTCTTCTGTAAATCCATACAGCCCATAGCCCATAGAACCCTCACCAGGTAGAACAGCATCTTCAGTAAAATAATAGAAAATAAAAAAAGAATTATTTGCATACATTTAAGATAACTTAGATTTTAGTTTTTTGTGCATGCTTTTTAGTTATTGAAAGACATTGCTGCCAACTGGATGAAGAATCCATCAAAAGAGTGAAAGAAAAGAAGAAAAAAGAAAGGAAAACTATGGAGAAATTGTGTGGAGGCAAGGTAAACTAAATATATATATACATATAAGGTAAAATAAAATGTTCCTGACAGTCATAAACCACAGAACTAGGGCACAAGTTGGATTTTACAGAAACAGGATTTTTTTTACTGTTTAGATAAATGTAATTCTTCTCTGAGTCCCAAAAAGAGGAGGAAGATTTTGGAAGTTGATGCTGACTGTTTTTCTGACCGATTTAGAAAGCGCAACACAAAGACAAGAGTGATCGAAGCGGAGCGTTGAGTGTGGCGCAGGCTGAAAGGCACAAAGCAAAGCAACATATAATCGTGGAGTTTTGTGTGATTTAGAAAACCTGCTTCTCACGGTGCACGTGGGAGCCTCCACTAATCTGCTGCGTTCCAGATGGATGAACAGATGAGACAAGAACATGAATATGTTGTAAATTCATTGGGGGTTGAGACAAAGGTGGCTGAAAAAATAAGCAAACACCAAAGTATTTAATTGAAAATCATTCTCACAATTCACGTTAAATGTAAACAGCTCTTTCCCAAATATAACCATGGTTTCCCACAGAAGATGAAAAGATCTAAAAGTGGGAAATGAGAAAGTGGAAACAGATCTGAAAGTCATGAAGGTGAGGCCACGCGTTGATGACGATTGACATGATGATCAGGACAGAATGAGGAACCAATTTATGAATGAAATGTCTGGGGGTGAAAAACAAGTCAGTGGAGAATCTTTCAGAAATCTTTAGTAAATCCTTGATTTGCTTTTTGCTGATTAATTGTTGGTTGATTGTGGAACAAAACAACATAAAGTCTAAACTTTATCAGGGGAGCGCCTATTAAATCATTGAATTGTGATGTACTGCCCTCTTCTGGTTTATAATGGCCACCACCACACTAATATCTGCTCTCACATGATGGTAAATGCAACGCTTCTGCCTTCATCTTTAGGTATTTGAATAACATTGTGCAGTCGATATCCCGCGGTGAGAATATTCCGGGTGTGTCTGAGCTTGAGGCTCTTCTGTGTGGGTTTTGCATGTTCCCATTGTGTGCCATAATCCTCCCTGTTAAGGTCAGACTTTATCTTCTCTGGGAAAAGTTTGTCTCTGCATTTGATCCATCCTAGAGACCAGGAGTGGTGAGCGGCCATTGCAGTGCTCGGGTAAGACGAGGGGCCCACGGTGATGATCAGCCTGCTGTGGGACTCAAACCAGCGACACTCATGTCCCAAGTCTGCGTCTCTAACCTATAGATCACCACTGGTCACCATGTACATGTGTTAATATTCCTCCAAGTACTCTGGCTCCTGATGGTTAGACTCTAGGTCACATGGCGAAGGCAATCCAGAGAGTTGTCACCCAGTTGAAGACCCCGGAGCAGGAAAACAGACTTCCTGGAGCTGAATTTGAGGTCTCATTTTCAGAGTTTCAGGTGTTTGATAATTAGGGTAAGGATTGTGTGAGTTTTATACTCTAGAACACTGATCCTTTCTGAACTATTTACCTTGACTACAAAACAAACAAAAAAAGTGCTATGTTGGATTAAAACCTCAAATAAATGCTAAACTCAGTCACTGGTGGCTAAAATTATTATCATTATAATTTCAAAAGACACATTCTATCCTGCATAGCAAGACTGTCCATTGCATGTTCAAGCCAAAAGGCATCTAATCTCATTATACTGTACTATTTCCATAGCTATAAATATACTTCAGGAATGTTTTCAACACATATAACGTCCACATTATAGTGCTGCACAGAGAAGTACCTGAATGGAATTTCATCGGAGGTAATCTGGTGTGGTCAAGCTGGTCAGACACTTTGTGATTCGGTCTGTACCTCTACATGAAGTTGCTCTATTGTGACCGCTGTCAGGTGTAGAAAGTCTCAGGAGTAATGTGAAACACAGGAGGGGGAGTGTTTCCAAACATGGACCCAGAGGCTTAGGTGGAGTGTTCAGCTGTTTTGTCGAGTTCTAAATTCACTCAGCGGTTCCTCATATTGCCTTGGTTCCTTTAACATTGCTCTATTTTTAGAGATTGCACTCCATCAGTAGGATGCTGCATGCACAAGGGTCCACATTTTAAGACGTTTATTTGACCCGTTAACCACCGTCACTGTCAGAGAACTTGATTTGAAGGAAAAGACACCCGATTTAGAAGCGAACACCTGAGACACTGTTCGATTATGCTGTCATCTTCTCTTCGATTCCTTTGAAAACCGAATAAAGTCTTGCGAGGCACAGGTGACTGAAGATCTGTAAAGTGAGAACCTTTTGCCTCAGTGGGTCACTGTTGTCCTTTCAGTGACGACAAGTTGTTTGTCGTACGACAGCAGGGCCGCACAGAGATTATCCCGTCGATAGAGTTTCACCGGACTTAACAGTGCTCCGTGGCACATGGGGCTGTCTATCAAACTGAGCTGCACACAATGCTGATGTGCCTCTGGGGGGGGCGGGGTACCTCTCAAACTTAAAAGTGTGCAATAATCATGGTTCTACAAGCCAAGAAACCCAGCTGGTTCACACTGGTCATTTCTGTGTAGAATGAAAAGTGCCATTGCATGGCGACCCGCTCGTGTCTTTTGAGCCGTTGTGAGTCAGTGAAAGTGTATTACCGACATGTGGACAGACTGACTCACTGCTTGCTCTGTTGCCCTAAAAAAAATGACATCACAGTAATGTATTGAAGAGGGACTTTGTGTGACCCATTTGTAAAGGTTTTCATATGTGGACTCACGATCAGTGACCCAGTGAAATTGGAGCTTTGTATTGCTTAATCTTGTGTGACCTTTCAGCTCTGGCAGTGCTGGAAACTCCCTTTGGACCTCCACAGACTTTGGTCTTATTAGCCTGAGCTTCAGGACCCTGACGGATGTGAGACAGTGTTGATGAAAAGGATGTGATTAAACAAATTATTCCTTATAACATGTCCAATTCTTAATCGCTGATCATTATTTCATTTCATTTCAGTCATTTTGTAGGAAGTTGAAATGTTGCAAGCGTTTTTATGTTTTACAGCGACGACGTGGTGAATATTCATCGGAATATTTTGTTCTTCTTGCAACTACCTTTCAAGCATGTGGATTAATGATAAATCAAACTTTGTGCATTTGTTCACTTGCTTATCGTGTTTATTTGTTTTTTGTAAGACTTCACTACTGTCGGTGTTTCTTCACATTCGAAATAAAGATCTCAATCGATCAGGCGTGAACTTCACTTCCACTCGCACCGTCAGTCACACTGATAAAACCATCACGCACACTAAGCTTGTTGTGTCCATCTTGATCGTTTCAGATCATTCTATCGATGCCGAACACGAGTTCCCTCACACGATTAGAGTCAAAGCTATCTTTGCCCTCATACTGACAGAGGGCTATTTTGGAGGGTAGTATGTGAGGAGAGATATGTCAGCTGTTCAACACCACGCTCCATCACAGAGAGGAAAAAAGAGAAAGCATTATAGTCAATGTCTCGGACTGGGATGCAGCTTGCAAACCTAGACACTCTCTTTGTTGGCTGAGCATTGGTTGATAATCTTAAAGGCTTTATGAGAAACAAGATAATACTGAGACAGATCTGTTACCAGTGTGGAAGCTTCAGCCTGATTTTTTTTTTGTCATCTTTTTTTTTCAGGTGAAGGATTTTTTTTTTTTTTTTGTAACTGCAACGACAGGAGCACAAACATGGATGTATTCTTTCTAGAAAGCTCTGTTTTAAGTTAAAGGTAGGTGCACCGCTGCAGGTGATTCAATCGGGCTCTCTTTTATGATTGTCATTATCAATCTGCTGAGGTTTTGGGTCATTATTTGTCTTTTTTTTACAACCATGCAAAAGTCAACGTTAAAGTGTTGAAGACAATTTTCATGTAGTTATCTTGATTGCTCTTATTATTCTGTGCAATGTGGAGCTTTAACAGGTGAATAAAGTCTCATCTGGCACAGTAATGTCAAGAGTTGTCTAAAGAGATGTTTGCAGCATTCTATCCTCTCCAGTGGTAATTTTGCTTTGCAAAACAGGGTTTTTAATGTTGTGCCTTGGTGTCGTGTTGGATAGATTTATTGAATTGAGCACAACATATTCGGCCTCTATTAGTATTCCTAATAACTGTTCGGAGAGACAAAGTCATTGAGTGACGCATCATTAAATTGCTATTTTAGCTGATGAGACTGACGGAGTCCATTCTATGCATTGCTCAAGAGCACCGTGGCCTGACAGGAGCAAGCTCTTAACTATTTTATAACCGCAATATCTTATCATACATTGTACAGTGATTTGTGCAATTATTCTTTTGCCCTTTTTGTTTCTTGGTGTAAAAACTTCCCCCTTCTGGGCTGACTACAGACGAACCGATAGAGGTGGCATCACAGCTGAGTTTATATTGGTGGTGCTGAGCTCAGTCAAGTGAAGTGACAAAGATTACTCTGCTATTCATTACTTAGACAGGCTGGCATGCCATCATGTGAAAGAGTGATACCATGTGTATACATTTTAATGGGCCGGAGTTGCCATTTTGAAAGGGATAGTTTATATCTTTATTAGCTGCAGAAGAATTTGTTTGGTTTTTGAAATGTAAGGTGCCCAAAGTACTACAGAGGCGGATACAGTCGTAAAAAGGACACTTGTAAAAGTAAGTACCAAATCATTTTCTAAAGAGACAGAAAAAATTACTGGAACTAAAGTGAAAAGGATTTTTTTTTTTTCACTTCATTTAAACACAATGCTCTTTTATTTACACACGCCCACACGTTCTGACTATTTAATTGGATTACTGTTTGGTAGCATTGATACACCAGCTTAATCATTAGTAATGACACGTATTATTAAACTTATATCAAAGTTTTCAGCAAGGAAGGACACTATTTTCAAAACCAATAAAAACACAATGAAGAACCTGGCCGATCAATGCAACATCTTAGCATCATACAACTTTTATTTGGAAAGGAAACTCCTGATCCCAAGTCCACTTCTCTAACCTGGAGGCCACCACTGCCCTCCTCTGTTGCACAGTAAAGATACTCTACTCTGTTACTTGGCACCTCTGCAATGCACACAATGGCACAAGGTGGTACCAAAACGTTACAGGATGGTACCTAAACACCATGACAGAAAGCTAAAACAAAACATAGAAGGATTCATACAAATTTAGCCACACCATTGATTTGATATATGTCCTTATCACATATTTGTTGCAGACCTTCTGCGGCTGGCAAAAGCAAAAGTTTCCCAATCATTCTGAGATAAAAAAGCAAGGCCATGGGAGACAACAGGCCTGCAGGGATAGTAGCAGCAGCCAGTAAGTCTTCTTCCTCAAAGCAATCATACTTCAGTACTATACTTCACTGCTACGTTTATAGCGGGATTCTTTCTGGTCTCTGATGTTGAGCATGTGCTGGTCTGCCAGAGAACCGTCTGCAGGTGGTGAAGGGCCTGGAGGATGTGGAGGTGTCTGAGTGTGAGAGCTGCTCCTTCGACGTGACTCTCAACCTTGCTTACATTGAGGGCGTGTGGACCAAAGATGGGATGCAGCTTAAGTCCAAACCCAACTGTCGCATCAGCACACATGGAAAGAAACACTCTCTCACGCTGAACAGGGTGGCTCTGGGAGATGCCGGTTTGTTCTCCTTCGAGGCAAACGGCATTCAGACATCAGGCCGACTCTGTGTCAGAGGTAAGGCGACATTGTCTACTGAGCTTTCTCCATCATGCCACCAGTCTTGTTTTATTGGAGGTTCTCTCCTGGTGGAAAGGCCACGTTTTAGACCAGATGCTGAGTGAACCACCTGTCAGCAGTGGGTTTCAAACTAGCAAACCCCTGGTCACATGCTTGTTACTGTAACCTCTAGGTCACCACTGTTCATTTCCATGCAGGCACAAGTCAAATTCCAAATACTTTGGGGCGAGGTATTAAATGTAAATATAAAGCTCTTTCTGTTCACAATATAAGACTCACATGGCTTGTGAGATATTGGCCATTAGACAATTGACTATTTCATGTGAAATAAAGGCTCATTTTGAATTTAATAGCAGTGACACTTCCTTTAACGCTGGTCTGAGGTTTAACAGTTGAAGGTCTATTTTACCAGTTTAGCTTGAGTTTTTATAAAAAATATCTTCTCCTGTTCCTGTCTAATACAGGACTTTGCTATGCCTAACATTCAACGTCTACTCTGCTGGAGTTGTGATGCTATGCCTAACATTCAACGTCTACTCTGCTGGAGTTGTGATTTTATGACACTATGAATGTGATGAAAGGTCTGAACTACAAGCAGACCAGTTGAGAACGTTTACACTTAAATACGTACGGCCATTTCATGATGAAGTTTTAACTTTCACAAGTGGACTGCACCTGTGAGTCCATTCAGTGGTTTTCCAATCAGTAATCTGTACTTGATGCGACGCTGACTAATGGCCTTAACATTAACAGTATCCAATATTGGCTGTATGCAGGAGTGATGTGAGTCCTCACATCGTTTAATTAAAGTGGCACAAAACGGATGTGTAAAGAGTGGACTTCTTTAAAAGAGGATCGGATAAAAATGAGCATGTTTAACATAAAATGGATGAATTCAAGATGTTAAAGAGCGCTTAGTAAAATATCTAGAAGGAAGTGGCTTTTAAAAACCACATTGGGGTACCATCAGATGGGCATGTGGTGGATTTAGCATATGCAACAATGCATTCAAGAGTTCAGACCGAGATAGCTGAAAGGTTGCTCAGAGTTTGACACTAAGGGAAGGAGTCTGCATCACCTTTTACAATATCTGTTTTTTTTAGAGTGCGTGAATATTTGCAATATTGACAGAGTAGGTAGGAAACTTCACAGATATGTCCTTTAGGGGTTTGGTCAGATATAATAAGCTGATCAATGCTTCCGGCTTCCATTGACAAAAAGCTTTGTGTATCATCTACACAGCAATGGAAATGAAAAATGTTCTTTCGAAGGACATTTCCAGCAGGAGTGAATGTGAAAAGTATCAGTACTAAATGTCTATGCATATTCTCATTCATCCAGGTAGGAGGCATCTCAGAGTAAATTGAAGACATTTTGCCCCATATCTAAGCACCTTCTTCAGAGTGGTTTATGCCACATCTATTGTTCAATTCATTCTTCTCTGCTAAAAAAAATAAAAAAATAAAAAAATAAAAAATCAATAATCTAGCTTCCAAGGGCCAAGGTCAATCACAAATGACCTCCTCTGAACTCCATGGGACATCATGTGATTCCATTGGATGCAAAGGATTCCTGCAGGTGTTTACTTATTCCCTTTTTTTTTGCCATGCTGTAAAGACTTGTTGCACAAGTGTCACATCCATTAAACTGAAACTAATAATCTGGCATATCCTCCCTGCCTGCTTGGAAATGAGATTATATTCAAGGTGGTTATGTGAATCAGACAATTACAGTGTCTTTGACCCAGACCTGAGATTGAAATTATGGGAACCAGTAAAAATATTGTGGAACTTTTTAATTTACATACTTCAACATGAGCCGTTTGCCCATTAAACGTATTTATCTGTATGACCTGTTCTCAGTCTCTGAATGCATTCAGATCTTTTTGTTCTGAGTTTAGAATAGCTTGAATATCTTCTGCCAGCCAGGGAAATCTACATTGTGAAAGAGTTGGAGGATGTAGACACGATGGAGCGTCAGCCCGTCAACTTCTTGTGTGAGGTCAATCAGGTGGATGCGGATGGCCGCTGGTACAGAGATGACTGTAGGATCCGGCCTGGGGAAAGCGTCAAGATCAGGCATCAAGGTGGGAGATTAGCCCTTTTACTACTTGTTGTTTTGATTTTTAAATCAGCGCCTGGATTGTAAATCACAGTTGAGAATGCCAAATTTGTCCTTAATCAATTATCTTTTTTTTAATTTGTCGACTGTAAAATGTTTCCAGGTAAAAGTCACTGCTTGTCCTTCAAGTCAGTCAGGTCAGAACATGCAGGAGAGATCCGATTCACTGCTGAGCGTGTCTCATCTTATGCAACTCTCACGGTAAAAGGTGTGACCACCAGACTCAAAGACTGTTCCCAGTCTAATGCTCAAATAGAGTCAATAAATACTTGATGGATCTCAGATCCTACTATTTCGTGATCAAGCTCACTCAGTGAACGCTTTTTGTTTTCATTCTTATATTAGAGCTCCCAGTCCAAATAATACGTCCACTGAGGGTCAAGATAGCTATGTATCGTCACCGAGGTCTGCTTGAGTGCCAGGTATCACGACCAAATGCCCAGGTCAGGTGGTACAAGAACAGAAAGGAGCTCCTGCCCAGTAAGAAGTACCAACTAATCAGCCAAGACATCTACAGGCAGCTGACCATCGATGACGTCTGCTCCTCAGACGAAGACACATACACCTGCGATGCAGTGGATGACAAAACATCTTGTCAGCTTTTGGTGGAGGGTGAGATGCTTACGGTCACAGTAATCACATCACAATGTTTACTTTCTTTTGCCTGCAAATTGTTGAGAATTTGCATTGATTTGAACCTTAATTGCAGGTTGATATTTATCTTTAAAAAAAAAAGTTAACTTATCGGTTTATATGTATTTTTCCTTTGACTATAACACACATTGTGATAATATGAGCAATGACTTGTGCAGTGGTAGTGATGTGTGTTGTTGCTACACATGCAGAGCAGGCAATCACCATAGTGCGGGGGATGAAATCAGTAGAGGTGATGGAGCCGGAGCCCGCACTGTTCCAGGTAGAAACCAGCCTGAAGTCAGGGCGGCCCCCTCGATGGACTCTGAATAAAGAGGTTCTGGAGCCATGTGCAGCAGTAAACATTGACAGAGAGGGCACCCTCCACAGCCTTTGTCTCACCGCTACAGAAAGCTCCATGTCAGGCCCTGTTGAGTTTGTGGCTGGCAAAAGTCGCTCCACTGCTGAGCTCACTGTGAAAGGTGCGGGTCAAAGATTTGTGTGAATAAAAAAGCAAATCAAAGTATTATGTTTTTATTATTTTATCAGGTTTTATCTAATTCTTGAGAATGGCTCTACATATTTATCCTCTAGAGCGACCGCTTGAGGTCCTGCACCATTTAAAAGACGTGGAAGCAAAGGAGAACAGCTCTGTGACCCTGCGTTGTGAGTTTGCCCCTTCTCCCAGAGTGGTGCGTTGGTTTAAAGGCCGTACAGCTCTGAAGACCTCTAACAAGTACAGCATGAGGAGAGAAGGGAAACGGACCGAGCTGATCATCCATGGCCTGACAGGGATGGATGGAGGGCAGTACCGCTGCATGGCGGGGGGCTCACAGAGCACAGCGCATGTTAAAGTGGAAGGTAGGTAACACTTCACCTGATGCTTTCTCAAAAAAAAAAATAAAAAAATTTACTTTTAATGTAAAATTCATTTTCTGTATCTTTTTGTAGTGCGAACGTTGAAGTTAGTCAAACACCTTGAGCCAGTGGAAATCGAGGAGGATGGCGTTGCCTCTTTCTCATGTGAGCTCAACTACGTGGTTGCCAACGTCGAATGGCTCCTCAACAACGTGCGCCTGTACTCTAACGCCATCAACAGGATTCAACACATGGGCACAATGCACAGCCTCATAATCAAGAAGCCACGACCCCAGCAGAGCAGAGTCACCTTTAAAGCAGGGCTTCTTAATGAGACAACGACCTTAAAGGTCAAAGGTCAGTCATGGGATATTTAAATTGTCCAAGTTTCTCTGATTAGACAATAGGCAAAACTACTCACGGTCTCTGTTCAGGCAGATGTAGATAACAGTAAAAATGTTATAATAAAAGTTGAAGTACTGAAGTAAAGGTAAAGTACTGATTCTGATAAGTACATAAGTGCAAAGGAAAAACGTATTCTATTGTGAAGGTCTAATCTATAGAGATTAAATGAAGTAACAAGCCAGTTTGGAAAATGTAAACACTACGAAGAACAAATATGTGAGTTCAAAATGTGGAGGGTTCAGAACATCATGAGAAAAATTATCAAATACAAAACAGGCATGAGAAAAAAAAACTATGTATTGTACGTCTTTTCTGAGGTCTGCATTCAGGTTTAGTTTGAGACGTTTGGAGGTTCTTAACCAAAATGTCATAATGCTGCTTCAGAACACCCTGCAGTGTTCCTGAGATCTCTGGAGGACGTCGCTGGAGAGGAGCAAGGGGAGGTGTGCCTTCAATGTGAAATTTCCAAAGAGACAGTGACCCCTGTTTGGAGGAAGGACGGTATGGTTCTCACAGCTGATGATAAACATGAGCTCCTACAGTTGGGAAAATCCATGGCACTGATCATCCATGCACTGAGGAAGGATGATGCTGGGCATTACACCTGTGACTTGGGCACCAGTCAGACCAAGGCTAAAGTAACAGTACATGGTGAGCAGCTGGACAGTTCTGATTGAACCAGAAGTATTTGTATTTATACTGTTTGTATCGTATTTATACAAACAGTACAAATACTAAAATGCTAAAATATATTTTCATTTTCAGACTTACACATTACCATCATGCAACGTATGAGGACAACCTCTCTTCTGGAGGGTGAAAACTGTACTTTTGAGTGTCAACTCTCTCACGATCTCGATGGTGACCCTTCTTGGGCAATAAATGGCCAGGTGGTTGTGACGGACAAACGTATTCAAGTCATCAACAATGGTCGCAAGTATAAGCTGGCCATTAAAGGTACCATGCTGACTGATGCCGGAGATGTCGTCTTCACAATTAATGACTTAAGTTGCAGAACCATGCTCTTCGTTCAAGGTAAAAAAAAAACGAAACTATTGCACGTTCTGAGAATGTTGTTTTAAGTTGTTGGGTATGAACATAAGTGAATAAGGATTGTCTTTGTGTGTTTCCCTTAATTTAGAGAAGCCAGTGCACATTTTCAGGGAGCTGTTGAATGTCAAGGCGGTGCCTGGAGAGGATGCAGAGCTGAGCTGTGAAATCACCAAACTAGAGGTCACCATCCGTTGGTTGAAAAATGGGCACGTGCTCAGGTCAAGCCCTAAATACGAGATGAGTGTGGAGAAGCATCTAGCACGACTGGTGATAAAGAATACCACCATCAGAGACTCTGGAGAGTACTGCTGTGAGGCCGACGGCATTGCCTCACGTGCCAAATTGGAGATCCGAGGTAGATTTCATTCAAAGGTTTCATAATCCTGTAGTATGTGAGCAAAAATACAGCTGATGTATGGCCAACCAGAAACTTGAAAAATACATGCTATGGCTAAACTGCCCAAGTGGTTAAAGCTCATTCTGGGCTAAGAGGCCTTTCTGTGGGGAGTTTGCATATTCTTCCTGAGCAGCCATAGTTTCTGGTTAGTATGATTTCCAGCCACATTAAAAGACATGTATAATATGTGAACTGATGTCTGTAAACTCATTAGAGGTGCAAATGTATACAGATGATTGTTTCAGTTTGCCATGTGATGGCAGCTTAGGATATCCCTCCTTCTGTGTATAGTCAGGAGGGATCAGCTCCAGCTGCCTGCAATCATAAACTGGACAAAGTAGTATTCAATGAAAGTTATGGCTTAAATATGCTTTACATACTATACATACACTGATTATACTGCATACTGATTTATGCATCCAAATTGTTGAAAAACAATACTCATGAAAAAGTGCGTTAAAGCTTGTTGTACTGAAATTCATTTGGTCTGATGATGACCTAACTCACACACCTTTAGACAGGTCAGTGACCCAGAGGTAATGGAGCAGTCGGTTCAGAAAGGAAATGTTAAAAATAACTTCAACTGAACTGAAACAAACAGAATGCATTTATGTTCATTCATTTCAATCTTTACGTTCAGCAGTGTGAAAAAAGCCGCTGGTATAACTTCTCATTTTGCTATGTTTTTCAGAACTCCAGCACACATTTGCCAGAGAGCTGAGGGACACTCGCGCAGAGGAAAAGGGTAAAGTGACCCTTGAATGTGAGACCAGGCGGCCGGCCAAGCGCGTGACCTGGTTGAAGGGCATGGTGGAGCTGAGGTCTGGTAGGAAGTATGTCATCAGACAGAAGGGCGTGGTGTTGTCCCTAACAATCGCTGGCCTGGAGAAATCGGATACCGATATTTACACGTGTGACGTTGGTACCATGCAGAGCCGCGCACAGCTGACTGTGCAGGGTGAGGTCATTGTGTGGCGAGGGTGGAGTGTTGCATTACGGTATTTTTTAGGAGTTCAATTGAATTCTGAAACTTGTGTTCAGCGTACGCATGAAGTAAATAAACACAATGAATGGTCAAACTGATTAAACGTTTTCTCTATTTGAACTCTAAACGAATGCGCTCGTTAAAACTTCTTTTTGTATTCTACTCACCTACAGGACATGATGTTTATCATTTTAACATCCTCTTTTCTTTTAGATCAAAAGGTGTTGATCCTGGATGATTTAGAAGATGTTGAGTGCCTCGAGGGTGATACAGTCACGTTCAGGTGTCGGATTTGTCCCAGCGACTACATGGGGGTCAAGTGGTATTTGGACGAGACCCTGCTTTATACCAATGAGCTGAATGAGATCCAGATGGTTGCAGGAGGATATCACACCCTCACATTTAGACAGCTTGCCCGAAAAGACACTGGCACCATTTCATTTTCATCAGGAGACAAACGATCCTATGCCTCACTGTTGGTCAGAGGTGAGGTGTTTGATCTTCATGTGAAGAATGTAGACCCTCCTCTCACTTTTCATTGAATATTGATTCAGTGTCATTTCTCCGTGTTGTCAGAGAGGCGTCCCACCATTATCAAGACCCTGACGGACTGTGAGGCCATTGAAGGAGGTGGTTTGGTTTTATCTTGCATGACTTCCAAGCCATGCCACATCCTGTGGTACAAAGATGGTTGCCTGATGTGGAACTCCTCAAGATATTTTGCCAGCCGGAATGGCTGTGAGGCTCGGCTGACCATTCGGGAGGTCAGCAGCAGTGACGCAGGCGTGTACGAGTGCAGTGCTGGGTCTGTTACAACCAGGGCTGTTGTCACTGTCAAAGGTACGAAAAGAAGCATATAAAGTAAAAGGTGGAAAGTCACCAACAGGTGGACCTCAATAGAAAACTAGACCCTGTCCTTTCCGAACCCCGAGCCAGACCCAGAACTGACATTTTATGAGGGTTTCTTCAGTTTTAGCAGAGATTACATTTAGACTCGCAGCTCTTTTCTAACTGTGGTCTTGTATCTCCACTTAGTGTTTGTTAGGGTAAGAAATGTTGAGTTCTTTGAAGGCGGTCAGGTTGACTGTGAAACAAGTTAAGTCTGGGTACCTCTGCACGTACTGCAGTCAAGTTATCATTTCCTAGTTTTCCTTGAAATGTGAAGACTCATACATGATACAAGTAATTACTGACTACCCCAGAAATAAAGACCCTCCTTTGCAAAAGAAGGTTTTCTTTTCAATCTGACATTTCTGTCAACATAAATTAAACTGAAAGTTGTCACAGATTATGTTCAATGATTAAACTGAGCAATCATTTCCCCTTTCGCTATTTCTTTTAGCCATCCCTGCAGAGTTCACTCAGCTTCTGAAGGACATAGAGGCCAAAGAGGGAGAAGTTGTCACCCTCACCTGTGAGTACTCTCTCCCTGGGGTCCAGTTCCACTGGAGGAAAGGTTTTGAGAGTATCCGGCCCGGAGACAAGTATGTGATGAAACAGAAGAAGACAATCAACACTCTGACCATCAAAGCCCTGAAGCCCGAGGACTCAGGAAGATATACTTGCCAGTGCAGGGACCACCATACATCCGCAAGCCTCAAAATTCATGGTAAGAGTTTTGCAGAAATGTTAGGAACAAAACTATTGGAGAAAGTATTGTTTTATTTACATCGGCTGTAACCTTTTGGGAGTGTAAAAGGAGCCGTGATTATTTTATTTTGAACAAACTTGTGCTTACTTTGATAAAATACTGAATTATAAACTGTATAACATGTCTTTAAATATGGACGTTGGGTTTCTTATATCACAGTAATCCATGTAAATGAATTACTTTAAACTAACAACTTGACTATTTTTTACATTTTTAATTCAATGAAATTAAATAAAACCATATAGATCTTTCATTCCGGTGACAATGTATGTTTTCACATTTTCACCAGACTAATCATGGTAATTTGTTCTCTGCATTATATCTGCTTTGTCTTCCAGCCATTCCTATTACGTTCATACAACAGCTGAGGAACATGCAAGCAGAGGAGGGCAGCAGCGTCATACTGCGCTGTGAAATTTCCAAATCTGGGGTGCCGGTGGAATGGAGGAGAGAAGAAGAGCTGCTGAGGAATGGATTCAAGTTCCAGATAAGGAAAAGGGAGACCACTCTGGAGCTGCTGATATGGAAACCTGTGCCCGAGGACAGTGGGATCTACAGCTGTGTGTGTGCGGACCAGACGACATCAGCCACCGTCACAATCACTGGTAGGAAATGACATCAAGTGACTTTAAAGATAAATTCAGTTCCAACAAAGACTCTGTAGTTATACAAAAGCTATTTGTCTAACTTATGGTCGTACATGATCCTCCAGCTCTACCAGTCACCTTCAAGCAGAAGCTGAGAAATGTAACGATCGAGGAGGGCAACACGGCAACGTTACGCTGCGAGCTGTCTAAGTCAGGCCACACTGCAGAGTGGACAAAAAGTGGGGATGTCCTCATCAGAAACGGAGAGAAATATCAAATTCGACAGAGAGACATGCTTATTGAATTGCGGATCTTTGATGTGATGCCTGAGGACAGTGACATCTACACGTGCATCTGTGGCAGCATAGAGACCACGGCTACCCTGACTGTGAATGGTAACGTTATACTTTTCAATTAACTGAGTAAAACTACTTGAACGAGGCTTTTCATCGACTAACAACCTATTATCTCACATGAATGTGATGGAAAAAAAAAAAAAAAACTACAGTCGTGCACCAAGTGAGGTTGTGATGTTTTGCACTCGCACCTTCAAGCACTGTCTTTCATTAGCTTGATCTTCTCACTTTGCTTTGTCTTGGTAAACTAGCTCTCCCAGTTACCTTCAAGCAAAAGCTGAGGAACCTGCAGGTTGGGGAAGGACACAACATCACGCTGTCCTGTGAGATTTCAAAAGCTGGTGTCCCGGTGGAGTGGAGGCTTGGCGGAGAAGAGCTGGAGAATGGAGAGAAGTACCAGATAAAGCAGAGAGACTCAGTACAGGAGTTGATCATCAAAGATGCTGAACCAGAGGACAGTGGTGTCTACACCTGTGTATGTCGAGAGCAGAAGACAAAAGCAACTGTTAAAGTTATTGGTATGTTTTTGTGTTATATAGATAATTTTAGGCTTTTTCAATCCACTGATCCACATAGAAGTGCATGACTCCAGTTCCTTGAAAGTCTTGTTCTTTTCACGTGTTTTCTATGTGTTCATAAAGTGTGTTCTTGTTCCATCAGCCGTTCCTGCCACATTTCAAACAAGCCTGAAGAGCCAGGATGCTGAGGAAGGGAATAACTTTACATTACATTGTGAGCTGTCAAAGAAAGGAGTCCCAGTTCAGTGGCAAAAAGACGGTCACCTGCTGTCTGAGCAGATATCTCGTGGAAAGTACCAGATGACGCTTGAAGGAAAGATCGCACAGATGACCATATTCAATATCCGACAGGAGGATGCCGGGAAGTACAGCTGCATCACAGGAGATGAGAAAACCACTGCCGAAATCAAAGTCAAATGTAAGTTTGATGGTATAACCCCTGAGTCCATTTTAGACCTGTCACGACATAAACCCTATTTTGCATATGCACAGTGACCGAGTAATAATGTTAAAATCTCAATTATTTAAGCTAAATAACACTTTTAACTAATAATGTAATCAGGATGGAGCCTATAACATTTGAAATACATGTGTACATCATACACACATACTTGATTTTATATCAACAACTACTGAATGACTGTTTTCTTTTATACACTCAACAGCCCCCCCTGTCACATTCAAACGAGACATCCAGCACGTGGTGGTGAAGGAAGGGGAAAGTGGAATTTTCTCCTGTGAGCTCTCCAAACCTGGAGCTCCAGTGGACTGGAAGAAAGGCAGAGTCATCCTAAAACCAGGGGAGAAATATCAAATGAAGCAGGAAGGACGCTTCACAAAACTAATCATCAACAACGCGGAGGAAAATGATGCTGGGAAGTATATATGCAAGACCAAAGACAGTCAGTCAACTGCTCAGCTCACCGTTGAAGGTAAAACAAAACTTGCAAATACCCATTCTCAAAACATGTGGCGTGTGATTGTTAAAGTACATTTACCACCTTTGAAGTTTTTTTATTTACTATGTATTCAACAGCATCCTCTGAGCGCAGACGTCAAAGAGGTCAGCCTCAAATTAGTGACTAGAAATGAAACAGACCCAGTTAATCGCACTGTGTGAGCTCCATCACGTAGTCGGTTCAGTAGTTTCAGAAATCATTTTTAATTTGTCATTAATCTTTTTTTCCCATTTGCGGTTTAATGTTACAGTACTTTGTGTGTACTGTACATTAGTTTTCAAGTGCTGGGAAAAATTAGATGGAGATGCAGAGCAATATTCAGGCCAGAGGCCTCCTTCATTTAGCAGCACTTGTACAAACCTTTAGTTTTCTCATGGGAGTCATATTAACATCTCATATACACATTTTCTTTTTTAATCATTTGTCATTTTTTTCTTTTTCACGTGAGCTAGTTGATAATTAACTCACCACTTGAGTGGCGAGTTAATTTGGAATATCATTTATTCTATTAAAAGTGGATAGTAAGAAATTCACTTAGAACTATAGAGGTAAATGATTATTAGCTTTCATGTCATTAAATCAACTTCCATGTAACATCCATGGATTTCATGTTACATGACACACTGGACACTTCTGTCTTGTGTCTTATTGTCACCGCATCGATTCCTAAGTTGTTCTATAGTAGTAGGCCATTGCCTGCATAATTTCCCATTTATTTGTGGATGTTTTGTTTGTCAATAGATCATTTACATCAACCTATTTTACCCCTTCTTAAGCTGTACCATTAAACTGATGTTTCTTATTATTGCGGGAACTTTATCTTCTTCTTTATAATTTGAATGTGTTAGATTTGATGAAGATTGGTTTTAGAGTTGCTGTGTTCTTTCTGACGTTTGGTTGGTTTCTTGGACGCTATCAGAATTGCCACCGAGTTTCAAGCGACCCCTGGTTAACCAAGAGGCAACAGAGGGGAACAGTGTGGTTCTGCGCTGCGAACTCAACAAGCCCGCTCCATCGGTGGAGTGGAGGAGAGGAGGGGAGACGCTCAGGAATGGAGATAAATATCAGCTGAGGAAAAAAGACCTACAGGTAGAAATTAAGATTTCAGACCTCAGTTTGGAGGACACTGGAGATTATAGCTGTGTATGCGGAGAACAGAGGACTACAGCCACCATCACAGTGAATGGTGAGTCATCTGTACTCAGTTTTGATTTTAATCCTAAATACATAGGCATATCAAAATATAAGCTCTGAACATGGTGGACTTCATATGACCAAAATGATCTAAAAAAATATTTATTACTTCCTACTTCCAGTTTTTTTGACTACTAGCAAACAGATTTTTTTCCCCCTTTCCAACTCCAAGCTTTTCCTAATGTTGTTGGGATATAACTGTAAAGAACATTTATGTGGAGTAGAAATTCACAGAAATTCACTCCCAATAACATTTTTGGTGATTGAAGCTTTTGTTTTGCAATTCTTCTAGAGCGGCCGATCAAATTCCTCCAGGAACTAAAGAATATTCAGGTTCAGGAGGGCAATGCTGTGACACTCAGCTGTGAGCTCTCCAAACCTGGTGTGGCAGTCCAGTGGACGAAGGGCGACAAAGTGCTGACCAATGGAGAGAAATACCAGTTGAAGCAGAGTGGCTCCACTCAGGAGCTGCTCATCAGGAAAAGCCTTCCTGAGGACAGTGGCACATACACCTGTGTTTGTGACGACATGAAAACTACTGCCACCATCATCATTACAGGTGAAATATGCTGCATGTTACTGAAAGACTCATTAATTCTACAAGAATGTTTTTTTTTTAGCAATGACTCTGACCGTCCCTCCACAGCGATCCCAGTGACTTTCAAGCAGAAGCTGAAAAACCAGGAAGCTGTGGAGGAGGGTTATGTGACGTTACGCTGCGAGCTTTCAAAGTCCGGAGTCCCAGTGGAGTGGAGGAAAGATGCTCAACTCCTGAAGGAGGGAGAAAAATATCAAATAAAGCAAGAGGGCCGGGTGGCCGAGATGCTGATCAGAAATTTAAGCATGGCAGACGCGGGAGAGTACAGCTGTTTTGTTGGAACTGTTGAAACTTTGGCAGACATCAAAGTAAGAGGTATGTTTTATTCTGGACATGAAGGGAAACTGTACACATTTAAAGAGCCTCAATATTGGGTTCCAAATAAACAAAGCACACGCTTTTAAAATTATATGTAAAAACACGGTGTTGACAAATGCTGCTTTGCAAGTTCAAATTACTTGTTGTTTTGTTTGTTTTTCCCCTCCAGCACTTCCTATAACGTTCAACAAAGAAGTTGAAAATTTGGAAATAAAGGAAGGTGACAGTGGGGCTTTCTGCTGCGAGCTCTCCAAACCTGGAGCTCCAGTGGACTGGAGGAAAGGCAGAGTCATCCTGAAGCCAGGATACAAATATGAGATGAAGCAGGAGGGACATCTCACCAAACTCATCATCAACAACGTGGAGGAGAGTGATGCAGGGAAATATACCTGCAAAACTAAAGACAGCCAATCCACTGCTGAGCTCACGGTCAAAGGTAAATTATTGTTGCATGGAAAACGGGAAGGACAAATCTCTGAACTTTCTTGGATAAATGGATTGTCAATCTGGAATCTTTAACAAATAAATAATAATAAAAAAAAAAAGGATCATAAAAAAAAAGATGAAATAAAGGTAAAATAAATAAAAAAACAATAGAAAATAACACTTTGGTCACTCACCTTGCAGCTCCGCCTGTCACATTCAAGACAAAGTTAAAAAACCAGCAGATAGAGGAGGAAAACAGCATATCATTGAGCTGCGAGCTGTCTAAGCCCGGCCTTGCTGTGCAATGGAGGAAAGGAGAAGAGCTATTGAAGAATGATTTCAAGTATCAAATAAAAAGTCGAAACAACATCATGGAGCTTACTATTAAAAATGCACAACTGGAGGACAGCGGACTTTACAGTTGTCTCTTCGGAGACGTCAAGACCACAGCCAATGTCACAGTTACACGTAAGGGAAGCCTGCTAATGCAAACGTGTTGTTGAGCTATTGCTTTTTGTTTTTGCTTTTTTAACATTCATAGTCTCAGGAAATTAATTCATATTTGTCGCTGGCAAGTATGAAAGTCATGAAGTTCATCACGTATTCTTGAACTTAAAGAGACACTACAGCATTATTTATTTTCATGATTTGAATAAAAATGTTTTATTGCTTGAAATTTAAATGCTGGCTTTTTGCTTTATGTCTTGTCATTTTTTTTTTTTACATCATAAAAAATAAATGTAGACGTTAAAAAAAACTGTAAAGTCTGTATTAGGAGGAAGTCTGATGTTCTGTCTAATACATTTACAGCTATTCCACTCACTTTCAAAGTGGGTCTGAAGAACCAGGAGGCCCCAGAAGGAGGCAGCGTGTCCCTGCGCTGTGAATTGTCCAGGACCGGGGTCCCTGTGCAGTGGTGGAAGGGAGACGATCAGCTCTATCACGGAGCGAGGTATCACATGACACTGAAAGGCAATGTGGCTGAGATGACCGTCAAAAATGTCCAGCCTGAGGATGTTGGAGAGTACAGCTGCGTCTTCGGAGAGCAGAAGACAACAGCCGAAGTCAACGTTAGAGGTATTTGGAAAACTCTTATTCTGCTTGGTATGATTAAAAAACAAAAACTGTCTCACATGAATTTTATTTGTGGATTAAACTGCAATTGCACTTGCCAAAGCCTCCCTAATTTCAGTAATGAAAAGTGTAGTATTTCCCTTAGTGATCCCAGTGTTTCTGTTATTGAATATATATTGCTTAAACTTTGAGCTCTGTCAACATAATGCCCCTTTTCTTTACATCCAGCTGCTGCATCTGTATTCTTTGAAAAGGAGTTGGAGAACCAAGTCATAACAGAGGGGAAATCTGTGCTGTTTACCTGTGAAGTTTCCAGTGCAAATGTCCCTGTCACGTGGAAGAAGGGCAATACCACAGTGACAGAAGGAGACCGTTATATTGTAAAGAAACAAGGCCCCACACACACTCTGGAGATCAGAAAATTGCTTCTGGACGATGCGGGAGAATATTGCTGTATTACCAGAGGCAAAAAGACCATAGCCAAGCTTATTGTTAAGGGTAGGTGGATTTTGTGATAGAATGTCATTTACTTTTCATTGATAAATGTTGTAACTAATTAGAATAGATGCAAATCTGAGCATTGTCCCTTCAGAAGCTGTGTATATGCCAAAACCCACTCTAAAAATCCAGCACTTTCTATTTCCTTTGGAATTGACAGAGCGTGTTAGGATTGTCAAAGGGCTGCAAGACATAAAGGTGACAGCAGGCGAGGACGCAGTGTTTGTCTGTGAGCTGAGCCATGCAGACGTAAGTGAGGGGGTATGGTGGCTTGGCGCTAGTCCTCTGCAGAAGAACGAGATGAACCAGATGACATGCAGTGGCCGTCAGCACCGGCTGGTGCTCACCATGACAACACCTGATGAGACGGGCACCGTGGCATTTGTGATTGGGGAGGACAGGACGTCTGCAAGTCTGCTAGTTCTTCCCAAGTCCAAAGGTGAGCAGACACATAAGCAATGTACACCATGCATTTAATTTTGTTTCCTAAAATAGCTTTTTCCTCCAATATGAAATACACTCAAGTAGGACTTTTCTTTTCAATTTCTAGTTTTGTTTGAGGAAAAGCCTAAAGACACTGCAGTCATGGAAGGAGAGACAGCTACTTTGTGTTGTACCATCTCTGACTTCAACACCCCTATTACATGGAAACGCAACCATATTCCCCTCCAAAATGGTAATAAATACGAGATGCGTAAGGAGGGAAAAGTCAACCTGCTGCTCATCCATGACGTGGACCCTCTGGATACTGGCACATACTCCTGTGACACAGGAGACGTACAAAGCAGTGCAAAACTCACTGTGACAGGTAATTAACTAAATGAATACCTGATATAATTAAAAAAACAGTTATATGAGTTGAAATGTACAACCGAGAATTGTCATCATCCCAAATATTGTTAACTCCTTACCTCTCATTTTCCCAGAGCTTCCTCCATTTTTCCAGGAGGAATTACAGAGTGTGGAGGCTGAAGAAGGAGGTTCAGTCTCATTGTACTGTGAGCTGTCTAAACTGGGAGTTCCAGTTCAGTGGAAGCAGAACAGGCAGCTGCTGAGAGCCGGCAGGAAATACGAGATGAAACAGGATGGCTGCTTCCTCCAGCTTCACATCAGGGACCTCAAACCGGAGGATAGTGGTAACTACTCATGTCAAGCTGGGAGTGCGGAGACTTCTGCAGCCGTTACTGTGAAAGGTGCGGGAATCTAGATATATAAAGGACAGCTGTTTTTTTTTTTTGTTTTTTTTTAAGAATTGATATAAAATCCATTTTATCCGCCCTTCCCAATATTTTCCTCAGAGCTTCCTCCGGTCTTCAGTAGAGAATTAAGGAGTGTGGAGGGTGAGGAAGGAGGTTCAGCCTCTCTACACTGTGAATTATCTAAACCTGGAGTTACAGTGCAATGGAAGAAGAACAGACTACCTCTGAGAGCCAGCAAGAAGTATGAGGTGAAACAGGAGGGCTGTCTCCACAAGCTCCAAATCAACGAGCTCAAACCAGAAGACAGTGGCAGCTACACATGTCAAGCAGGAAATGAGGAAACCACAGCAAATGTGGTAGTGAAAGGTGGGCCGACAACATCTGACATTTTCCAGGAATGCAATGACAATATAGAGAGCAAATAACCAAAATTAGTAAACTTCCTAATCATATGATCATTTCTAACATTATGTATTATGTGTTTGTGTCCATTCTCTTTTGTTCTCCAGAGCTCCCTCCAGTTTTCAAAACAAAACTACAGAACACGAAGGTAGATGAGGGGGGAACCGCCTCCCTGTGCTGCGAGGTGTCTAAACCTGGGGTCTCCGTGCAGTGGAAGAAGGACAAGACACTACTGAAGGCTGGCAGCAAGTATAACATGGAGCAGGATGGCTGCTTGCTCCAGCTCCATATCGCAGAGCTCAAACTTGAGGACAGCGGTACCTACATGTGTCAAGCAGGAGCTGCAGAGACCACTTCAAATCTCACAGTGAAAGGTGTGTGCATGTATGGTATATTCTGCCTCTATCGCCTCAAGGTCTTGTCTTGTCTCTCCAAGACAATAAGTATACTCACTGAACTTAATACAAATCATTTATTAGATGATCATTACCAGGTATGCTGTTCTTGCATTGCATGAATGACATTTTCAAAAACTTCCATGTATCAGTGACAGATTTGTGAATTTTGGAAATCAGCCTTTCCCTCAAAAACTACTTTCAAATAATTCCCTTTTATTATCTTAACCTGCTTCAGCTTTTGACCCTCTTTATTATTATGTCTGAAGTTCTAACGTAAGATAATCTACCTGTTTTCTTCTCAAATTGTTTTGTTTGCCAGAGCTGCCACCATTTTTCACAGAAGACTTGGAAAGTACAGAGGCCGAAGAGGGAGAGACAGCCTCCCTGTATTGTGAGCTGTCTAAGCCTGGACTGTCAGTACAATGGAAAAAGAACAAGCTGCCACTGAGAGCTGGCAGAAAGTATGAAATGAAACAAGATGGCTGCCTCTTCCAGCTGGATATTAAGGACCTCAAACCCGAGGACAGAGGCAGCTACTCATGCCACGCAGGGGCTGCAGAAACCACTGCAAGGCTGTCAGTAATAGGTCAGTCCTTTTGGTAGAAACTGCAACATGCATTCCATTGCTACCATACAAAATCACACGCATAATTTGAATCACTCTTTAAAGATTGTTGGAACATTTTAGTATTTGATATGCTGTTTATGATATTTCACATCCTACACTGTGGGTCATGACAGTGTATGTCTGCCTCGAGATATGCCAAAAGCAATTTCTACTACTAAAAGTGACACTGTTGTTTTTTCAATATTTATTCACTAATATATTCAGAGCTACCGATCTTCAAGAGAGACCTGAAAAGTGTGGATGCTGAGGAGGGAGGCACAGCCTCGCTGTGCTGTGAGCTGTCTAAGCCTGGGCTCTCGGTACAGTGGAAAAAGAACAGGCTGCCACTGAGACCAGGTACCAAATATCAGATGAAGCAGGATGGATGCATCATCCAGTTGCACATTAAGGATCTCCAACCCGAGGACAGTGGCACCTACTTATGTCAAGTTGGAGATGCAGACACTTCTGCAACTGTGACTGTGAAAGGTGTGTATATCTTGACTGTGTGAATAGTCTCAAATGATCCTGGAATTGTTCCTTACCTTTCTAAATGATAAGAAAATAACATAAGTTTGAATGTATTTATTTTTTGCAGAGCTTCCTCTATACTTCCAAAAAGACTTAGTGAGTGTCGAGGCAGAGGAGGGAGAAAGAGCTATACTGTACTGTGAACTGTCCAAACCTGGGGTGTCAGTCCAGTGGAAGAAAAACAGGCTGTCACTGAGAGCCAACAGGAAGTATGAAATGAAGCAAGATGGCTGCATCATACAGCTCCATATCAAGGACCTCAAACTTGAAGACAGTGGCAGCTACTCCTGTCAAGTAGGAGCTGCAGAGACCTCTACAACAGTGACAGTGAAAGGTGTGACCACCTGAATACTTATTAATGTAGTATCACTCCTACATGGGGAATAAGCTTCTACTACTCTGATGATTTTGTCAATTTTATATTATAATTCCACCTACGTACATCTTGACCTTTTTCCAGAAACCTGTCCACTCTTTAAGAAAGACTTAGCCAGTGTGGAGGCTGAGGAGGGTGGGACAGCTTCCTTGTACTGTGAACTATCCAAACCTGGGGTATCCGTCCAGTGGAAGAGGAACAGGCTTCCACTGAGAGCAAACAATAAGTATGAGATGCAGCAGGACGGCTGCATCGTCCAGCTCCATATCAAGGATCTTAAGATGGAGGACAGTGGCAGTTACTCCTGTCAAGCAGGAGCTGAAGAGACCACAGCAAATGTATCAGTGAAAGGTCAGTAAACTGGTAAACAGGTTTAGAAAAAAAAATTAATAAAGAAAATAAGGCTATTGGCTGACCTCAAAACATAAGTGTGAGAGAAATAATACTGTAGTCATTATTTATACAAAGTTTCCTGACCTTCTTTATTCATATAAATGTATTTAAAAGTCTAGTTTTGGTCTATATCAGTGATTTTAACTGTGATTTAAATCAGGACGAAGGATTTCTTTTAACCTTTTCTTGCCTACTTTGTATGATATTGTTTGGTAGAGCTCCCACCATTCTTCAAGAAAGAATTACAAAATGTGGACACTGAAGAAGAAGGTGTAGCTTCTCTGCTCTGTGAGCTGTCCAAACCCGGGGTGTCAGTCCAGTGGAAGAAAAACAGACTGCCACTGAGAGCCAGTAAGAAGTATGAGATGCAGCAGGACGGCTGCATCGTCCAGCTCCATATCAAGGACCTTAAGATGGAGGACAGTGGCAGTTACTCCTGTCAAGCAGGAGCCAAAGAGACCACAGCAACTGTATCAGTGAAAGGTCAGTGAACTGGTCAACAGGTTATGAAAAAAAAAGAAAATTGTATGGCTAACTTCCAAACGTTAGAATGTTCTCAGTGATTAAAAAAAATTAAATTAAATACTGTTGTCATTATTTGTATAAGGTTTCTTGAGCTAATTTAAATGACTTTTCATACTCAATGTGTAAACATGTAGCTGAGTCTAACAGACGCAATAAATGTATTTAGCAGTCTGGTTTTGGTCAATATCTGTGGTTTTGATAGTGATTTACCTATGATATTGTTTGGTAGAGCTCCCACCATTCTTCAAGAAGGAATTACAAAATGTGGACACTGAAGAAGGAGGTGAGGCGTCTCTGCTCTGTGAGCTGTCCAAACCCGGGGTGTCAGTCCAGTGGAAGAAAAACAGACTGCCACTGAGAGCCAGTAAGAAGTATGAGATGAAGCAGGACGGCTGCATCGTCCAGCTCCACATTCAGGATCTCAAACTTGAAGACTCTGGCAGCTACTCGTGTCACGCTGGAAGTGTACAGACAACTGGAGCTGTGACAGTGAGAGGTTTGTTGGGTGAAGTTTTAAAATTGAGTTTCATTAATGTATGCAAATGTTGACGGAATAAACCTTGCTCAGTACCTGAAAATGTATAAATGAATATTAAAAAGTTGGAACTCACATGTTCAATTTTAGCTGGCTGAACAATTGAGATCCCAAATCATTTTATTGTGGCCCCCGAGATTTTCATATCACACTAAATATACCGGTTAATATTTGTCTATTGGTTCCATTTTTCTTAGAGCTCCCACAAGTTTTCAAGAAAAGTTTACAAAATGTTGAGGCCAAGGAGGGATGCACAGCCTCCCTGTACTGTGAGCTGGCTAAGCCTGCAGTGCAGGTACAGTGGAAGAAGAACAAGCAGCCACTGAGGGCGAATACAAAGTACGAGATAAAACAGGGTGGCTGCCACCATCACCTGTTTATTAAAGAGCTCAAAGCTGAAGACAGTGGCAGCTACACATGTCAAGCAGGAAGTGCAGAGTCCACGGCAACTGTAACAGTGCAAGGTGAGTACTTGGAGGCAGTAGAGATTCATGAGGGCAGTATTTTGTCATTGCATCTCTCAACTTTTCTACACTGGAAAACTAACAGTGTAAAGTGCTTTGGTGGCTTTGGGAGCCAAGTGTCTCATTTAGGCAAAACCCAAATTGCGAAAATAGTTTTAAAAACAGTCTTTTTTTCTCTCATTGAATCATTTTTTGTGTGCCGTATCCCGTTTCACCTAGAGCTCAATCCCTTCTTCGTCAAATTATTAAAAAATATGGAGTTTGAGGCAGGAGCTACAGCCTCCATGCACTGTGAGCTGTCTAAGCCAGGGATGTCTGCACAGTGGAAGAGGAATGGGATATCACTGAGAGCCAGTGGGAAATATGAGATGAAGCATGATGGCTGCTTCCATCAGCTCAACATCAAGGAGCTCACGCCTGAGGACAGCGGCAGCTACGCTTGTCAGGCAGGAAGTGCAGAGACCTCTGCAACTATTCAAATAAAAGGTATGGGCCACTTGATTCAAAAGGTTTCGCTGAATAAATAATTCATTAATGTTAATTAATTCTTCATTCACCCTTAAAGCACCACAACCATCTGAGCCCAAGGCAGAACCTCCATCAGTAATGCCCCGAGGAAAAGGCACCATTTCCAAACGATCTCCTACTCCCGACAAAGAAATTCTTGATCACTCAGAGACCAAACCGTTGCCCCCCGAGCCCAAAAAGAGAACAAGAAAAGCATCTATTACAGTTTCAGACAGTGATGGAGAGACAGCTTTGGACAAAAAGACACCAGTGTTCAGAGAGAATAATGAAAAGCAAAAGCATGTCCAACCTGCAGGGTCTGTGGACAAAGACTTGAATGTTTCAATAAAGGTACAAAAAGAAGACAAGAATGAAGACAGGATCAGTGAGGTGTACAAGAAAGCTGATAAGCCAGTAGGACTGCCAGAGTATGATTATCAGATCAATAAGAATGTAAAAGAGCAAGAAAAGCCTTCAGAAGCAGAGACTGTTGCTCCGGAAATAAGAAAACCAGGAAACAAACTTGAAGAATTAGTAAAAGTTAACAATGAAGTGAGTCAGCCAGACAAGGACTTAAGGACGCCTGTAGTTGAGCTTCAGACACAAAAGGAAAAAGGAATTGAACGCAGTTCAAAACAACCAGGAAAGCCTTCACAGAAAGTAGGTGAAATGGAAAAGAAAGTAGAACTGCCACGGTCAGAACAACGGAAGAGCAATGACGATGAAAGACACCGCATGAAACCACCGGAAAAGATGATCAGGAAAGAAACAACTGAACAAGATGTGAAAACAAGAGGAAGTGAAGATGAAGTAGGAGAGGAGGTTATGAAACCGCCAATGCGATCCAAAGGAAAGGCGACAGAGGGGAAGCAACCGGTCCAGTGCGTTCCAAAAGAAAGTGAAGAGATCATTCCAAAGGTGTTTAAAACTACTTTGAATGGCTCTGAGCCGGACCATAAACCTGGACAATATATGAGTGAGCAAATGTCCGCAGAGAGAGAAACTGAGAAAAGTGCCCTGAAACAAACTCTGAGTCAGTTGGACAAAGAGCCTGTGTTGAAACCAGAAAAATCAGTGGATAGAGAGCCTGAGTTTGTTCCTCCAAAACCACCCATGAGGACAAAAACTAAAACAAAGGGTGGGATTGAAAAACAAGTATCAAGGGACACAGAGACAGACCAAGATGAACAACTTCCAACAAGGAGTGTGAGAACAACTGAAGAGCAGCCGATAAACCAAAGAATACAGCCGGTGAGGAAGGACGAGAAGCCAGGATTAGAGGTGAACCAGTCAGTAACAACTGACAACAAGGTTCTTGAGAACTTGCAACAGCCTACAAGAGATTCAGAGAAAGAAACTAAACAGCCAATTAAACAGCCTGTAAAACCCCTTAGAAAAGAATCTGAAGTGAATCGTGAAATTAAACTGGCAGTCGAGCCAATGAGAAGACAGGAAGAGCAAGTTACAAAATTGGCCCAGGCCATTCCTCTTGTCTACATTTCTGAAGATGAAACTTTTTCAGAGGCTTTGTCCGAGATGCCAGCAGACCATAATATTTTCCGGCCTACCGGCTCTTTGATTGAGGGAGCCTCAAAAGAGACATTTCTCCAGCAGACCCAGTCAGGTACAGATGCTCTGCCAGAAACTGACATCAGCTTTGAAGATGAGCCAGAGATGCAAGAGGCTGCAGTTAAAATCCAGGCGGCTTTCAAAGGCTACAAAACCCGAAGAGACATGCGGCCGGTCTTTAAACAAGTGTTTAAGAACCAGGGTGCAGAGCTTCATGGTACCCTCTCGCTGATGTGTGTTGTAGAGGGGAAACCCACCAAAGTGCGCTGGCTGAAAAATGGCCAAGAAATCACAATTGACCAGCGATGCCGCTTCAAGACTGCAGACAGTGGAGAATGCAGCCTGGTTATCAGAAACCTGGTAAATAGTGACAGTGGAATTTATACCTGTGAGGCCATGAATAAGTTTGGCGTGACCTCTTACAATGGAAACATAACAGTAGTAGAGAATTTGCAGCTGGCTCCTTTAGTCCAGAAGCCTGTGCACCCGCCACTTGCAGCCATAACTCCTTTACAGCTTGCTCCACAAGAGCCCGAGAGTGAAAACTACCCTGAAAGTCAAGAACCAGGGCCCACCTCTGCTGGAGACGCCGCAAACTATGTAGAAAACATGAGTGTCTCCCTGTGGGAAGCCTACAACTTGACAACGCAAGACGCCCAGATTAGCCCTGATGACAGAAGACGATTGTCACTGGTTGCAGCCAGCTCCAGTGAGTAACATAAGTGTGCTTCAGTATTAAAGTCAAAATAATACTGTCACTAAGTATTCTATTTGTAATGATGATTTTCATTTTTCTCACTACTTTCAACAGTGTCGAGTCCCTCTGACTATGACACAGCTCCAGATATTATGGAACCTGTTGAGACGGTGCAAGTCATACCAAGGTTCGTACAATACAGACAAAATATCAAGTTTTATTTCCCCACATTATTGCTCGTCTGGAAATATTTTGCTCGTAAAGTCGTTGAGAAACATTTTGGAATTTTGTCACAGAAAAATGCAGAAACCATCGGACCAAGCGACTGGAAGGGACGATAAAGAAGAGATGGCTGCTTCACAACCTTCTACAAATCTACTAAAAGTGAAAGGTCAGCGATGCTTCATTTTACTTAATTATGTTTGTGAATCCATATGGTTTCACTAACTATTCTTTTTCACAACCCCAAGCAGCTATACTAAGACCTGTCTTTTACTGTCCTTTCTAGGGGCCCATGATAGTAAACTGAGGACGCCATCTCCAAAGCACCATCGCGCCCACACACCCTTAACAAGCACTATATCTGCATCAGAATCAGAGGGAGAGGAAGACAGGCAGGAGGTATATTCACATCCATATAACTTATTTCTGGATGTGATGTATTATATTCTTGTTTGGGCTTTACAAGCACCTGTATGACCAAAAGAACTCACTACATTACAAAGTTATTGTGTGAGCCACAAAGGTCCTGATGTATTTACTCTTTTCCTTGCTCAGATATTTGAAATGTACGTGGCTCGAGCAGACTGCAGTCCTGACAGTGGAAATAAGGACAGTTTTGTTCTGAAGGAGGGCCAGTTTGTAGAGGTCCTGGACTCTGTTCACCCTGACAGATGGCTTGTGAGGACCAAACCCACCAAGACCAACCCTGCTAGACAGGGATGGTTGTGTCCTGCCTACCTGGAGAAGAAGAGGAAGGTAAGACGGTCCTAAAGAAACTTCAGTTTGGGGTTCAACTATAAAGGTAATGCTACAAAAACCCAACTCCCATTGACAGTAACTTACCAGTAAGTGATTACTTTTATGAAAATAATAACACAGTTTAAATGAGTGAATTTGTCTGAGTTAGTTTCTCATCATTTTTGCCAGAGATGAAAACAGTTGGAAAACCAGTTTTTCGGTCTGACTGCCTAAAATAGTAAAATAGCATTATTTTGTAAATCTGTTTCAACAGAGCTCTGAAAGGTAAGAAGGTTGGAATGAAAATGCATGATTACTATTTTCAACAGGAGACATTCACCCAACTGAGAGCACCTCAAGAGGATCTTGATGGGATTGGGTCAACAGGAGAAGAGTACAGGAGAGCGTTGAGGTCTGTTCTCCTGCTTTTTCATACCGACGTGGTAGATAATTGGGGGGGGGGGGGGGGGTATGAATTGGTGATTATCATATTTGCATGCCAGAGTGATAATTATACTGAATGGAAAAAAATATATATTCTAAATATACTATGCTTTTGTTGTGATACAGATTTGTTTGGTTTGTAATAATACATCCTAAATGTGAACCAATAACATAAATTCTGATGCGTTTCATCCAGTCCTGCTTTATATTTTCCTCTATCTTTAGTCAACTAGTCCAAGGCCTGATTGCTGGAGAAGAGGAGTTTGTGAAAGAGATGAAGACATTCGTCTCTCAGCAATTAAATCGACTGGAATCCAGCCGCAACGTCCCCATAAACATCCTCAATAAGAAAGAAGTCATTTTCAGGAATGTCAAGGACATAGTCTTTTTACATGAGCGGTAATAATCACACACACGCACTTGAATAAAACATGTTTTATATATTAGTCATGTAATTCCTGTATAAATGTTGTCCGTCTTCAGAGTAGTTATGGTTTTTGTGTGTTTATTGTGAAGCCCAGTGCTGCATTGTAATATTTGTCTCCAGATCCATTCTCCCTGGTCTGAGAGAGTGTGCCACCGACGACGATGTGGCCATGCATCTGATCAAACATACTGAAGATTTTGAGAAATACCTTCACTACATGGTGGGACAAGCACAAGCAGAGGCCTGCACCACTGACAAGGCCGTGCAGCAATATTTCAAAGTACTTCATCTCTTCCATTTAAATATATGTTTAAGCTCAGCTCCAAGGAGTACAAAGTCTGTCTAATTTTTATTATTTTTTTGTTGCTTATGACTTTTCAGGAGTTACCTGAACCTGGTAAGACTGATGCTCCAGTCATGGATGTTCTCACTTTCCTTCAGCAGCCAGCAGAGAGGATTCAAACCTACCAGGCTTTACTCAAGGTCAGAATACAGTTTTACTTTGAAAATAGTCAGAGAGAGAGAGAGAGAGAGAGAGAGAGAGAGAGAGAGAGAGAGAGAGTCTTAAGATATAAAGCCTGCAATGCATCTAGTTCACATTCAGAGAGAGAGATTATACATGAAATGTATGAATCACACAAAATAGTGCATTTTGCAGAGTATTTAACGTTGCTTGCAAATCAATAGTATGTTGCGGAGCAATGTAGCTCAGGCTGCTGTTGCACAGATTATAATTGATCCTTGTCTACCTGAGATGTAAAATAACTATGTGATCGGCAGGAGTTGATCAAGAACAAAGCGAAGAGTGGGCAGAGCTGTTACCTGATGGAGGATGCCTTCTCTGTAGTTTCCTGCCTGCCCTGGAGGTCTGAGAACCTGCACCAGGTGTCCCTCATTGAGAACTACCCTGCTCCTCTGACGGCCCTGGGTGAGCCTGTAAGGCAGGTGAGCAAAGATGGCTGACTTGTTTTTATTACACTCACTTTAAAAAAAAAAAAAAAGATTGCATTTCACAATACAGTCTAAATAGGATATGCCAGTGAAACAAACCCTGAAGACCTAAAAGTAGAACAAAGAAGAAGAAGCATTCTTACCCAGTGCTGTCCTCGTTTGGCATGATCTTTTTATGCTCTTTGTTCACTTCAGGGAGTCTTCACAGTGTGGGAGGAATCTCCAGAAATCAAAACAGCCCCTAGAGGGCATCAGCGACAAGTATTTCTCTTTAAGGACAGCGTTGTGCTGTGCAAGTTGAAAAAAGACACCAGCATGACCCGAGACACCTACACCTTCAAGAACAAGATGAAGGTAATTTCCTCATAACTCAACCAAGTCTGGTTCTTCAGCCCTCCTTCACCCATGTTATCCTCCTGACATCTTTTAATCTGTCCAGCTGAATGACGTGGAAATAAAAGAGAATTTGGGAGGAGATGAAAAGTCTTGGGTGGTGTGTCACGAGCACAGGGGCTCCATAAGGAGGTACACCCTGCAGGGCCACTCCACCCTGGTTAAACTCTCCTGGCTGAAAGATCTGAGGGAGCTCCAGCAGAGGTCCAGCCTGGTCACCAACAGTAAGACTGGCTTTGTTCACATTATCCATGACTGGCACAAAGGGAAATAAGTAAACGTGAATCTAAAAACGTTAGTGTTCAAATATCTATCATTGCTATCATTTTGCCTCTGATGGACGTGCTTCCTTCATCCAACTAAAGCAAAAAAAAAAAGAAAAAAAAAAAAAAAAGCCCAGACTGTTTTTAAAACAAAACTGTTTGGATTGCATTGAAATGCTAAATGTTTTGCCGTATGAGTTTGTATGTTTGTCTCTGACAACAGGTCCTCCAGTGTTTGAGTTACTGTTGGCTGACTGCACCACAAAGACAGGACAGACCATTAAACTGACCTGCAAAGTGTCCGGATCTCCAAAACCAGTCATCAACTGGCTGAAAGGTGTGAAATATTCATCAGCGCATCTAGTATGTGCATTATGATTAGTTGAATTAAGAAAAAATTGCATTTAATTAAAATGTACAGGCTTGAAAATGCTCCCCTTTTTTAATTTTTGATCTCGTGTTCGTGAGCGTCTTGCTGAGTATTTTATTCATGAACCTGAATATGGAAATAAGATCAACTATGTAAAAGTTTATCTTTCAGACATAAATGAGTGAAACTAATCGTAATTTAATGAATTTGAGAGTCTTTCTGCAATTACTTTTGAGATATCTACATGCTCCTCTTACTTAAGGATAATTTCATCCCATATAAAACTCACTCCATTATTTTATTTTATTTTTTATCTTTTTATCTTTTTGCTGTTGTTAATTGTTGTGTTGCCAAACAACCTGACTCAGTTGTTTGTCAGCTTTTATGTTTCAGTCTCCGGGCTGATTTTGCCATTTAAAAATGTACACACCGATATTTGCCATAATGACTGTTCATCCATTCATTCTTCCACCTACTTAACCTGCTTCATACAAGTTAGTACCGAAGAGACCGGAGCCTTTCCCAGCTGCTATTGGGTGAAAGACAGCGATTACACTCAATAAAGAGTCAGACTATTGCTGTTAACCTTCTCAGAGAAAATTTTTTTTTTTTACTACTTTATGTAAGATGTCATTTTGCATAAAAATGCATTAATTAATGGGTACATCTGTGTATTTATTATTTTGTCTTTTTTAATCTTGCCTCTAGAAAAGCAAAGACGTTTGAGGACAATTTTAAACCAATCTCAGTTAGTTCAATGTAAAACATTTTGTCGGCTGGTCACTTTTGCACGTGTGCATTGTTTGGTTTCTCCACAATGTCCTCAGTTTAAATTCCTGACGTCTATCACCCAGATGGCCTTCCTTTGGAGGATGACCCCCGTCACATCATAACAGCAGACCGGTCCGGCAACTGCAGCCTCATCCTGGACAGCCTCTCTGCAGAGGACTCTGGACAGTATGCCTGCTATGCCACCAGCTCAATGGGAAGTGCTGGCACTCTGGCCAAGGTGGTGGTGCAGGGTGAGTTTGGGGTACAACAGTGTTGCTATATGGAGAAGAGTGTTTGTAAATGAACACAGTTGGTGCTTTGATTGAACTCCATTGATTATTAATATCTGGGTGTCACATATCCAGGACATTTCAGCGGTTTGCCTACTTATTGATACTACTATTATCACTGTGTTCATCTTTCCTAATAAATATAATTACAGTACAACTTCATCACTTCTATTACCAATACTTATCTATCGAATACTACTACTAACTGTTTTACTCAGTAGCACCACTCTACTTGTGCTTCATTGCTGATGTTACATTTGTTTTTATGATTATCTCTTTAATAGGATTTTCTATTCTACTGACCCATTTCTCATCTTTATAACCACTGACTACTGATAGTACTGGAAATCAATGTTGTTATTGTTACCAACCACTGTTGTTCAATTTCTAAACACATGACACAGCAATATCTGACTTTTTGTGTTTCTTCTTGTGTGCAGCCCCACCGAGGTTCGTGAGTCGACTGGAGAGTGCTTGTCTCATAGAAGGCGAGGATATCCAGTTTGTTTGCTCCACACTCACCACTCCGTTACCAAGAATCGGGTATGGAGGCACAGAACTCATGTCAGCACAGCAGCCGTTGAATGTTTTTGTCACCAGCCATGCTAAATGCATGACCGTTTGGCTTTTCCAGGTGGCTGAAGGATAGCAGAGAGCTGACTGATCCGCAGAAATACTCTATTGTGAACGACGCTCGCAGTGGGATCTTGTCTCTGACAGTCATGGGGGCAACTGTTGAAGACATTGGACAGTATGAGTGTGAGGTATCAAACTCAGATTTGTTATGTGTCCAATTTATCAAGAAAACCAGAATAATTAACATCAGAAACTTTAAGATACATAAAATGAAGTATTTTGTTTTTCTTTAGCTTTGGAATGATCTTGGCTGCGTTAAGTGCAAGGCAGGTCTTTGTCCTGTCTATGTGCCACCGACCGACATTGCGGGTGACCAGCCTCAGGACTTGCCTCCTAAAGGTACGACAATCAGAGCTGCTGAGGTAAATATCCTGCACACAGAATGGGAACCCATAGGGGGGTTCTCGCGTGGCCGATACGCGGTTTTCACTCCTTCATGTGTGTATGTGAAGGGACGAAGCACATGCCATTGTCCAGTTCTCACCTCAAATCCCATCAACATCATGTCATATCTTTTCACTTGACAAAAATAAAACCAAAAAAAACTGCAACAATATTGATCAGTTTCCCCATTCATCCATTTTATAAAATTGTCATCATGTCGAGACTTTACTTACATTTTCCCTTCCTTCAAAACTCATGTCATAAGTAGTTTCAATGACCATCGCAACTGCTGCTAGATTCCCAGACATTATGGCACAAAGTGCATGCTGCACCCCAGTGCCAAGGAATGATAACTCAAAAAGAATTAAAAAAAAGAAAAAGCTTTATAACAGATTGAAGCGACGTCATCTGTCGTTAATTGTATTATATGATAGATGCCATCAAAAGCTGTACCTCATATAATTTCTCACATTGCCATTTTATTGAAATTGCTCAACTAACCTACAGGTCTGCATGTAAACACAAATGTGTTCTTTGTAGAATTGTACTGTAATGTACTTTTTTTTCAAAACAATAGTTTCAGCAACAATTAACGTAAATGTAATCATATTAAACCATATTACCAACCTTGACATTTTGGTCTTGAATCGATGTTACGGCTCACTTCGCATATTATCCTAATGAACTATGAGCACTAGATTTTCATTTAAACCTTTGCATGTAATTTACACATGAAAGCCTATTAAAGTTGCATGGAAACTAACCATAACAATTCATGATGCCATAATGAATGGAATCTAGCAGCTAACATTCAACATCAACGCCATCCTGAACTCCCTACCATCCTGTTCTTTGAAAAGACATTGATACATCTGCTGTATATAATGTTTTTTTGTGTTTTCACCATGTTTTCATCTTCATAAGACAGCATGGATTGAAACAGACTCCATTTATTCCCATGAGACTCATGTTATCAGACAAAACTCATGACAACCAGTCCAGAGGTGCCATAAATGTATACTATTACCAAACGGTAATAGTAATGCCAATGATAATAATAAGCAAATAAATTGCAAGTAGCTGTTATTTTCATGTTCTCGTGATTTTCCAAACTGTTTCTTACAAAAAGTTTAAGTAGTGGAAGTAATTCAGGCCAGATCATTCCAACCTTTGATGTTCTATGAAAAATAGTAAGTTTTGCACATGATATACCAGGACTATTGATTATTATTTTTATTATTATTATTACTTTTTGACACCATGTTTTTGTGTGTGTCCATTTTCCATAACCTACATGTTTTTCCATCCTTCTGATACTCGTCCTAAAGCAGGAGATTCCTCGCATGGATCCTTCCATGTAAGTCATCATTGTCACGATAACCCATAACCACTCAACATTACCCTCTCTCCTTCTGCCAACGCATGCCCAGCTAACTCTTCACTCCAACGATCACAAGATGGTCATGTGCTGGGCAAGTGTTCCCTTTGCGTCTGTGCAAGAGTGGGCATGTGCCCGTGTCTTGTTGATGTGGTGGGCTAGTGGGGTCAAACCCATCAGTTCTCAGGTAAGAAATACAGTACGTACTGTTTACTGTTGGTGGACTGTGAGGTAAAGTACTTTTTGAGATTTCCCTTTTCAATGGAATATCATCACTATAATTCATTACAATTTGAAAATAGGTGCTTACTTTCAGTCTTGTGTTTGGGATTTTACAGACGCTGACTCGGAGGGCTGGTCCACTGCTCTTGTGAAAAAATGGTTGCAGGCTGATTTTAGCACTACGTCTATTGCCAAGACGATTTTTACTCCTGAAAATCCTGAACAGTAAGATTTGTGAAACTTTCGTGTAATGACTTCTTTTTCTTTATTTTCGTTTGTGACAATGTTTTCTTTTCTTAAATTCATTTGGTTTAGTTTCAAATAGAACATTTGTAAAATTAGATCCTCGTGATAAAATATGATTATTGTGATTTCAAGGTTAGAGAGTTGTGAATAATATTTCCTTGAAATCTTTTTTTTCCCCCGACTATATCATGTCCGCTTCATATCAACTTCTCTTGTCCTGTGCCCTGAATGTAGAGTTGAGGTGGATGTCCACACTGCTGCATTAGCAAATCAGACCATCCAGCAGCTGCCGTGTTACCAGGAGGAAGAGGAGGAGATCTACATCTCAGAACAAATGCAGGAAATTACGGACGGTATTTTATGTCTCATGTTAACCCAAGAGCAAGACATTTCTCATAGATTTAACGTTGATTCATCACTATTTCCTGTATGTTATTTGTCAGCTCCACCATTCATCCAGGTTGCCACTGAGGATTTGTATGTTGAGCCTGGCCAGACATGTACATTCACAGCCATCATCACAGGAAGACCTACTCCTGAAATAGAGTGGTACAAGGTATGAGCGCTGAGTCTGAGTGATTAATTTCTGCTTGTTTGCACTCGGGCAGTTTGCAACAGTGATATTTTTGTCTAACCATATCTAGTTGTTGTTTGCATGTGTTTATATCCTTTTCCCAACAATTACAAATTTTCAGTCTTGGTCTCCTCTTGCTTTCTGCTGAGTACACTTTTATTCTTTGAAATTCCAATGTCATAAGTGATAGTTATCTGCCTCCCATTGTTTTAAGAGGTCTTAGTCCAAGAGGTTTACCCACAGTGCATTGATCCATGAACCAAAAACAGTTTGTGATAAAAGTATATTATTCTGCGATTGGAGGACGGGGAGGAGCTCACAGCTAATGAGAACGTGAAGATTGGTCAACATGGTGCCCGCTGCTCGGTGACCATCGTGTGCCCAGAGGGGGAGGACAGTGGCATATACACCTGCTTTGCTTACAACGACTCCGGCCATGCCTCGTGCCAGGCCCAGCTGACCGTGGAGGAAGGTTAGAAAACAACGATGTGCACAATTTTGGGGGTGATTTCTAGGAATTAATTTAGCAAAAAAAATTGTTTTAAAGGTAAAATATACCCCAATGTTCTATGGCCAGAAAAAAGTAGGCAAATATTATGTGATTGGTGTGCATGTGATATGATATTAAAGCTTTTCTGTTCATGTTGGTGTATTATCTTCAGGTCCAATGGAATGTCAGGAGAGAGAGGTGGAGCTGGGCAAAAGAAGGAAGTTATTCTCTGTCTATGACATCCACGAGGAAATTGGAAGGTGAACCCCCTCTTCATACTGAGGAAGTTGAAGCTGCACTTCATATCTTTCATGCCGCTCAAAATCATTGCTCTTTGTTTTAGGGGAACGTTTGGAGTTGTGAAGCGTGTAATCCACAGAAGGACAGGGGAAGTCTTTGCTGCCAAGTTCTTGCCTCTGCGGAGCAGCACTCGGACCAGGGCCTTCCAGGAGAGAGACCTGCTGTCTCGTCTAGCTCACCCAAGAGTGGCCTGTCTGCTGGATTTCTTCTGCACCAGACGCACATTGGTGTTAATCACAGAAATGTATCTTTCTCATTGCATGCTACTGCATACAGACTTGTTTGTTCTCAGCATGAGATTTACTCTGGCATTTTACGTAAGAAACCTTCTTTAAGTTCTTTAACATCATGTATAGCTGTTGTTCTCATGGACTTGTGGACCATTTAATGCTCAGAGGATCCGTCTCAGAAAAAGAGGTACCAGCTCATAGTTTGTTTTTCTGATTTATTGTTTGTGTCGATACATTTAAAAAAATGGTTTTTTTTACAGGTTCAGTCATACATCCAGCAAGTTCTTGAGGGCGTTGGCCATATTCACAGCTTGAACATCCTGCATCTGGATATTAAAGTGAGATTTCTGGTTCAGCTAACTAGGCATTATTCGACAATGGTGTATTATATTCAGTTAATGATATTCTCTTTTTTATTTGTACGTCTATTAGCCTGACAACCTCCTGATGGTGTATCCACCAAGAGATGAAATCAAGATCTGTGACTTTGGCTTCTGCCAGGAAATAGACACATCCAGACACCAGTACAGCTTGTTTGGCACACCTGAGTTTGTTGCACCGGAAATTGTTCATCAGGAACCCGTCACTGTGGCCACTGATATTTGGTACGTTTAACTCCTGATCTAGCTAATAGAAATGTACATATGACACTGTCGAGTATCTCTGTTCTTGTTGAGTAAAAGTATTATTTGAAGACCTAACTCTGTGGGATTAAAAGTTGTTGATAGATCAAATGGTTTGTTGTTATTATTTTGCTTAAATGTAAAACAGGAAGTAATATTAAACCTTTCTTGTTCTTCCTGGCAGGGCTGTGGGTGTTGTGGCTTACTTGTGGTATGTATCGAAACCTATAATGTACAGAAATATGTGTGCGGTATATTTGTTTGCATTTTTGTTTTGTTTCATTTCATTTCCAAATCTTGCTTTATTTCTAAATTGACAGTTTGGTGTGCCGATGCCCTTTTGTGGGCGAGACTGATCGGGGCACACTGCTCAGGGTCGGGGAGGGGACTCTCAACTGGGATGCCCCTGATGTCATGTACCGGAGTCCTGAAGCAGTCAATTTTCTGCGTATGGTCCTTCAGTCAGATCCAGAGTATGGAGGCATTTTTTATTTCTAATTATTCTGCTTCGTATTACTTAAATTCACAACACTTCAGAACGATTGTCCATAGTAAATGTGTACGCATGTCAAACTCCTATTTTTCTGAACCCAGGAGGCGTCCATCTGCCTTTGAGTGCTTGAGTGATGAATGGTTCCAGGTGAGATGAAAAAAAGGACGTCATTTTTTATTGGAGCTCTGCTGTAAGACACACGTGTAACCTATTCACACTCAATTTCTTTAACCAAACTTTGATGACTGTGATCAGGATGAACATGCCGGTGAAGATACAGAAGACATCAACTCAAGGAGTTTGAAAGTGTACATCTCTAAGAGGAAATGGCAGGTACATGTTTTTGTAGACAGATTTGTGTTTTCCCTACGTGAGTGTTTTTCAGTCTCTGCATTGTTTTAGCTGCCCAGCTACACAAACACATCTGGTTCAAAAACAATAGGACAACAACGTCTAGTCAAACAGTATAATGTCCTCATATACAGTACTTGAGTCTTGAGCGTTGGAGTAAAGAATACATGCAGTTGAGAGATTACTGTAATACCAGTATGAAGAATCACTACTACAAATCTTCTAAAGTTATAAAGGCCACCATTCCTAAAAATATGATTTTATCAATATTGTTTTTCTGATCTGTCTGTGCAGCGTTCTTTGACATGCATCGGTTCAGTGTTGACACTGAGGCCCATTCCCGAACTCCTCGATGCTCCTCTCAGAGTGACTGCCGTGACAGTTTCCCGTGAGCCTCAGGAGCACAGCAGCTCCTCTCCGAGCAGTGGCTCCTCTTCGGAGTATGACGAAGCAGATTCTCGGGACTTTTTTCAGCACTACAGCCAGACCGAGGAGGAAGAGGAAACAGAGGAAGACTATGATCCTCTAATGGAAAGAGCACAGATCCCTGAGCCTTTTACCAAACTCCATGTAGATGGGGACGATGAAGAGGATTTGACACTGGGGGAGGAGGAGGATGCGGAGCTGCTTGGCAGGAGGAGTGTGTTAGAGCGGAGTATCAGCCGCCAGTCAGTTGTATCATCAGAAGTGTCATTCCAACAAACGCCTCAAAGGGAACGGAAGTTCAGCAAGGACAGCAGTCCCTCACTCTGCCTTTCAGAAGGAGATGAGGGTTCAGGAAGTGATGGAGGCCGCATCCCTCGTGGGAGTGTCATTCGAAGCACTTTCTATAGCTCCTCTCATCAGCTGTCACCAATGTCTGCCAGACACATGACATTACGAGACAAATTCCAGGCCAAAAAGCAGGAGAGAGGGCGTAAGCCACTTCGGAGGAGCTTTTCGGGTCGCCTCAATGAGCCTCTCATTGAATATGTGGAGGATGAAACAGAGAAAGACCGTGGACAAAGACGAGGATCCGTTCAGCCTACCATGCAGAAAGCTTGCTCCTTTGACAGTGGAGTGGGCCTTGCTCACGCCAATGTCCCCCCTCACAGAAGGAGCAGGTCTCTTGATGAGTATTCGCGTCGCTCTCCAAGCTCACCGCATCGTGAAAAGCTGAGCGAAGAAGAAGCTTCTCAGAGTATGAAGGAGGAATTTACAGATGATGAAGTAGCAGGGAGAAGATTTCTGACCATCCCAAACTTAAAGCAAGCCCCAAAAAGAAGAGGCTCAGGGGCTCCAGTTCAAGGGAGGCGCACATTTAGCAGCTCATCTGCTTCCTCAGATGTGTCTGTCCGAGACCGAATGAGCTACAGGCAGGATCAGGAGCAGACAGAAGGAAATCTCTTTGCTGGGTCCCAAGTCTCTCTGTCTGAGTCATTTGTCTTAGAACAGGGTGGGTCTGAGTCGTCAAGTAGACTCGGCTCCTCGGAAGAGCTGAGTCATGGTCATCTCGGAGGAAGATACAGGTCAGGAGAGAGTGAAGGATATGATGACCAGGGTGAGCCATTAATTTCACAATCCCGACGACCATTTCAAGAGGTCAAGCCTAGAAGCTCATTTCCCCAGGCACCGCCACGTAATCGCACTCGCTCCAATCCCAATTTATCAATGAGCACCAGAGGTCAGCTGTCGATGTCTTCATTGCCAAGCCCCAGCCCCAGCCTCTCATCTCTGCAAGCTCCAGAGAGGCCTCCCAGAGCCAAAGACAAGAAAGAGGGCTATGGCCTCCAGAGGCATGCATCCGCTCCTGCGCTCGAAATCCGGCCACCAACAGGAAAGTCGCCCAAACTAGGACTGCTGAGCATCTTTCGCAGACAGTCCTGGTCCAGCAATTCCTACTCTCAGCTGGATGATGCAGAGTTAGGACCCACGTTAGGAGAGATCATGAAGCCTGACACACCCACTATGTCTCTGAGGAAAAAAATGAGAGCGTCAGCGTCTAGCCTGACCAAACTGTTTTCTCGGTCTTCCAGTAAGGAGGACGTGAGTAAAGGTGAGCTATGGCTAACCTATTCCTCATTTTGTTCGACACAATAAGTCATTATTAGAAAGTGAAAATTGCATATTGTTGTGCAGTGATGAGTATATGTCTGACATTGTCTTGGGAAGTTTTTAGTTTTTTTTAGATCTGCTATGTGTTTATAACAGGGCCAATTGTGAAAGGATCATCTCCGGTCCCTCCTGAGAGGCATCGCAGTAAAGGCCTTGAGAGTACCAAAAAGAAAACCTCCAAACTCCTACCATCTTTCAAAATACCCGCCTTCAAAAAGACAAAAGGTAACTTTTTTTTTCAGCTGCATAGTAACTGTTTTACATCATATTAATTATTTACTTGTTGTCGTTTTACTTTGTCTCTGTATTTATTTGTGGCAGTGTGTCCCAGCAAACCTGAAGTGATGCAGTTGGATGGAGGTGGAGTCTTGCTGGTGTGGAAACCAGTTCAGTCAAGTGATCCCATCACCTACTGTGTGCAGTACTGTACAGACGGTGTGTTCACAGATACGGCAACACAGAAATTATTTCATTGTTGAAGTGGTGGTTTGTGTTTATTTGTTTATTTTACTGAATTACAATCTGAAAAAAAAATGGAGGTCTTCACAAATCCTCAGTTTCATGTTATCAATAAAATTGTCTTTAGTTGAAGGCAAGAGTTTTCCAAACTGGTGACTCTCTGGGATCCAAACTCCCATGGCGAGGGGGGATGAGAGGAGGAGAAAAAGAGTAAAAATTGGGCAGCGGTATCTGAACATAGTGAAAAGACACATTCTTTTGGTTGATTTTAATTTGGAAAAATAAATTCACAGAATTATTAGGAATTTTACTCGACCATCTGGTGACCCAAAAAAAATCTGTCCATGACCTACTGTGAGTCTTGAACCATAAACATAGGTTTTAGAGCATCATTGGTAGGTTTAAAGTTACATTTACTGCTATAGAGTAATCTATGAGGGCATAGATATACACTATCTGTATGCTTAACATTTGGATTTCTTATGTCTGTCATTTAGTGAAGTATTTTTAAAATGTCTCACTGAAATCATTGTTCTTCCTGATGGTTTGGAACATGAATAAAATGGACAGAACTTGTACCTCATGAGTCTTGTGTCACTTCAGGCGGGGACTGGACAGTCCTGTCAGACGAAGTGACAGAGAGCTGCTATGTGGCGAAGGACTTACCCAGAGGAGCGTCTTACGTGTTCAGGGTGGGCTGCGTCACAAAGACAGGAGCAGGACCTTTCAGTGACGCTTCAGCTCCAGTTGTCCTATCCACTCATCCTGAAGGCGAGAAACACACTGTTGCTTGCTTGTTTTGTATTTCTCAAATACCAACAGCGATGCCACAAAGAGTTACCATCTGTTTTAGTCTGTATTCGTTTTGTTTTACAGACATTCACATTCCTCTTATTCAGACCGAGACACTGGGTTCAAAGGTGACTGGATCAGAACAACAAGGAACACACAAGTCCTTTAACTTTCTCTCAGAGATCAACAGGTGGGTCTCTTTATTTTGTCTGTTGTTTTGTTATCAATATTTTTTTATGAACACATTGATTTGAATTAAACCTGTATTTAATTGTTCATATTTAAAAAAAAAAAAAAGGCTTTCTATACTACTTTGCATAAAATCAAAGACATTCAGGTTCACAGTCGATCAGAACTATTACCACGCAGACTGTTTAGTGATGAAATCAAAACTTCCTCTCTCACTGATTTTCTGTGTTTCAGAGGTCGATTCAGCATAGTGACCTTGTGTAGGAATGTAGAAACCAGCCAAGTGTTTGCAGCCAAGATCACTCCTTACCAGCCAGAGCAGAGGCAGCTGGTGCTGCGGGAGTACCAGCTTCTGAAGAGGCTTCATCACCCCCACCTGGTTGACCTGCACACCGCCTACATCACCCCGTCCCACCTTGTGTTAGTGGAGGAGCTCTGCCCAGGCAAAGAGCTGCTCTACAGTCTGGCTGCAAGGTAAACAAAGGCTTTGAAAACATCAGCTAAAGACCAGCCATCATTACCATGATTTTTAGTGATGACTGCTTTACAATACTGAGAACAGCAAACCTAAACTTCTGCTCATACGTAGTGTGTTCACAGTGAAGAAGCCCTCATAATGTTATTTTGATCAAATTTTGTAGTTGGGACATATAATACAAATACTTTAGGCATAACCAAAAGCAGTATGTAGTTACATAAATACATTTTCCCGGGTCGAGTTTTCTCCCACAGTCTAAATTTCTCGATGGTGTGAATGTGAGTGAGTGTGAGTGACTGCCTATGTCTCTGTGTTCACACCTGTGATGGACTGGAGACCTGTCCATCAACATGCTGTACGTGTGTGTGTTTGTGTCCCTCAGGGATCTGTACTCTGAAACCCATGTGGCAGAGTTGCTGGTTCAGATTCTGGGTGCAGTGGACTACCTTCACAGCCGTCGTGTTATCCACCTGGACCTGAAGTCTGACAACATGTTGGTAGATGATTGTAACCACCTGAAGATTGTGGATTTAGGTTCAGCTCAGTCTTTTACACCTGGACAGCCGCTGCAGATCGAGCACATCCAGGGTCTGTCAGACAGCAAAGGTAAAGACTGTTTCTCAGTTAAACTGTAGGAAAACTAAAGCGGGTCAGATCTTAATGCTTGCACTCCTGTAGATTCTTCTAATGTACTAAACCTTTGACTGTCGTGGCCTTCCAACAGACTGCCGCTGCAAAGGTACAGATTCTTTAAGGGAGGACGGATTGATGGATGGAAATAACTTGACCTAACTTCACCCACCTCAACTACCATTACCTAACAAATCCAAGTCTATGTTTTTGATCATTTACTTTTTTATCATTTGAACATTTTTCGGAAATAATACAATTTTGCATGTGAATATACATTACCATGAATGCAAGCGCACTTCTCTTTACAAACATTATCCTGTGTCTGTCTGTTTTGTCAGTTTATATTGTCCTTCCTAAAGCTCCGGAGATCCTGGAAGGTCAGGGTGTCGGACCCGAAACTGACATTTGGGCTGTTGGAGTCCTGTCATTCATCATGTAAGAAAAGAGAACAATTTACATTTTATAAAGGTTTCACAAGGGTTTACTGTTGGCATTTGGTAATGTAATGATAATAAAATCATATATACACTATATCACAAACATATTGTGTGGACAATGCAATTTTATTAAAGTTGTTAGTTTTATTTCCTAAGGGTGTTTATTAGTGAGGGTATATGAAAGAAATATGGTATTTCTTGATAAAATACATTGTGCTGTTCAATTAGAAGTTATGGTTCTCAGTCAGCGTTAATATCAAACACTTCTCTGCCTGTAAACACCAATCTGGACTTGTTACAAGGTCCTTAAAACAGTATATGTGGCCAGCGTCTTTGCTGTAGGATGTCCAAAACTTGTTTTGTTACTGCAATTCCAGCTTTTAAAGTGAATAGCCTCACAGTAGTAGTAATACGTTTGGTCAAATCTAAAAATAGAATACAACGGTTACTGTTATCTGTGTGTCTGTTGACAAGAGTTTTGGGAGGGTTTGTTTCTATTCAGCATGTGTTTCTATTAATGGGTCCATATACTGAAAAAAAAATTTGGGGTTTCTTTGGTTTTTGTGTCTTTCCAATGTACACGGACCTGAGTTTTACACAATGATGTACACACACTTACCACAACATTAGGCTCACCTTAGTAACAGGTACACAAACCTGTGATTGGCTGATGAGATATTTGAGCCTATGAACAGAAGGACATGTTGGGGTCTGTGAGTGTATTTAATATTACACATATTGTGGACAGTAAATGTGTGGGATTCTCTCACTAGGTTGAGTGCTGACAGTCCATTTCAAGCAGAGCTTGGCTTTGACCAAGACAGAAACATCAAGAAAGGGAAGATCCAGTTTGGACAATGTTACCCTGGTCTGTCAGAAGGAGCCTTAACCTTCATGAAGAGCAGCCTCAATAATAAATCCTGGTGAGTGACGCGCTCAGAATGTTTACTGAAATTCTTATTCAAGTAGAGCTACTGCTAATGTCGCCTATTTGGTTGCTTAAACCATTATTTGCATTTGATTCAATTTATGTGTGTAAGATGTTTTTTCTCTGATGATGTTTGCAGGGAAAATCACACTGTGGTAAACAGATGGGGACAGTAAGCAGCAATGTCCCAGTCACAAAAAAAAAAAAAAGAAAAGTGAATGAATGGTTTTGATATTCAAATTGTACGTATTTTCGGAAATGACTTCATCATTTTTGGAGGAGCACAATAGCTCATATTGTGTAAGTTGTACTTAAGTTAGAATAAAATGACATACAATATTGGTCCAAATATAAGATGACCCTGGTTATAACTCTTAGAAGGATCAAACATGAGCCCTTGACTAGATCTTGTTTTCATAAAACATGAACAGCATTTATGTATAATTAAAAAGAAGACATATAAGAAACACATGGAATTAAACAGCTGTAATAAACACTTTTATATACCTCTCATGGAACACTGACAAGCACACACACACACACACACACACACACACACACACACACACACACACACACACACACACACAGTAACCTTGCAGAACTTGTCAGATGTTTTCTCCTTTCATACAGTTTTAATACCATCAACAGTCTCTGGTCTCTGCAGTCTATTACTCACACAGATCTCCTACCTCACTGGTTTCTCTCCAGTTATGCTCCAGTTCCACCTGCTGCCCCGACAGTGCATCATTCTCACTGCCATCCAAAGCATTTCAGATACAACATCATAAAAACTATGGCTTGTTAATAAGAACAGAATGTCGCTGACTCTTCCTCCTCCTGGTTTGCTCATGAAGTGACTGTTCATTACGAGAACCTGATATTGGTCCTTTTCCCAACCTCTTTTCACTTTTCAGGGGGGGGGGCTTATTTTCAGACCAATACAGACCTAAAAATAAATTCAAATGACCCCAAAATAATAATTATTGACAGTTGTGAGTATTTGTGATTCATTACTTTCAGACTTGGTAACTGGTTATATGAAATATCTATAATGTGCTCAATTTATCTATTCTTCATGCAAATGGTATGAAAGATTATTAGTGTCGGAATCTTTTTTATTTTTTGCAAAGTACAAGCATAATTGTATTTCTTATCCTACTTTGTTGTTATGTAAATGTGTAGGGGAAGACCCACTGCAGCCGAGTGTCTCCAGAACCCGTGGCTTCGAGCCCATCGCGCCCCACACAAAGTCCGGCCCTCCAAAGTGTGTTTCTCCACCGACAAGCTGAAAGCTTACCTCCAGCAGAAAGAAGAGAAACGAGATCAGGTGCGCACAAAGCTGCAGGGAACCGCCTCTCAGTGAGGCGACACTGCCAATAAAGAGGAATTTCTTTCATTTGCAGCATGCAGCCTCACGACATTTCATGTTTTGTGTGTGTGTGTGTGTGTGTGTGTGTGTGTGTGTGTGTGTGTGTGTGTGTGTGTGTGTGTGTGTGTGTGTGTGTGTGTGTGTGTGTGTGTGTGTGTGTGTGTGTGTGTGTGTGTGTGTGTGTGCGCGTGCGTGCGTGTCGGGGGTGTGGGGGGGTTCGATTTAAAATATCATTTTGGTGTACCAATTTTTGAAGAATGTGATGTGTCTTAAATTGTGTGCTGTACCGATATATCACATTGCGTCTGTGCGTGTGCTGCCTCCTTTGTGCTTTGCTTTATATGAAAACCTATCAGGGATAAAACTTCTACTCAGTATTTAGTGTGCAGTGTGTCGTGAGTAGTAAAGTTTTGATTTGGAAACCGTTGTTGTGCTGTGCTTCACATTAAAGCAAAAACCCTAACCTGTGAACTGCAGAAAGCAGACAAATATGCAGTATTTTATTTAAAACGTTAAATGATGTGCCTTAAGGTTGCAATGTAAAAATGATTAATTGATAAACTTGTAGATTCTATTGGACATGTCAGTATTTCATAATGAGGGTGTGTTGGAATGAACTTCCTGCCCAAAACAGTTAATAAGTAAAGTATTAAATGACACAAAAGAGTTAAATCATTGTCCTCAATTATTTATTGTGTCTGATTTGTGTACAAACATGCATACATATGACAAATAGCACACCAGTGTTTACATCTAATTTGTGCAGTGATTTTAAGTCATATAACTCAGATTGACTTCTGTGATCTTTAAAATATATGTTTTTTATACATAATATTTATCCTGTATACAAACGGCATAGTTTTTTGTTTCTTAATTACTACACAGTTACACGCAATTTGGTTGCTAATTTTCTGCAGAATTTAACAAAAAACAAATATATAATGTTGAACCTTTAAACTACTTGGTCAGTGCCCAAACTGGACTTAATCACCAAATGTTGCACTGGATTTGGCAGTTTTAGAGTTGTTTCCTTTTACATGCCAGCTAAGCCAGCAGGCAGAAATGTCTGGATTATGGTTATTTTTAATCTATTAAAAAACATTCAATTCACTAAATCTAATACAACCTCTGATGCACAAAGCAGAGAACATAAACATTTCAGTCCAGGGGTCCTTTGTTTCTATGTGTGCGTCAGACTGAGTGAACCGTTGACTGAGTATACAGAGGAAAAGGGAAAAATACACCTTTCTCCAGGCGAGAGTTTATTTCAATGTTTGAAGTTGTCATTCGGTTCAGAATCGCAGGTGTTGGTTCTTCTGTCCAGAAGAAGTAAAGCCGGATTGTTGTTTCCTTGTTATGATTTGGCCTCCTGAACCTTTTGAATTTCCTGCAGGGTAAGAGATCATAAATACGTATACTACTGTTGTTCAGAGTTTTTATGATCCAAAAAAGAAAAAGAAAGAAAGAAAGGAAAAAAAAAGGCATTTTGAAGCTACGTACGTCATTGAGGATATCTTTTAATTCCTCATAGGCCCTCTCCAAGTCATCATTGACGATAACGATGTCAAACACCCCGGGCTCCTTGCCTGAAAATGAGAGTTCAATCAGTTTCAGGGATCTTTATTCTGCATTATGTACCAGCAGCAACACAAACTTACTGAGCTCCATGTCCATTCGTGCTGCCTCCAGGCGTTTCTGTAAACTCTCCTCCGTCTCCGTCTGTCTGTCCCTCAGACGTTTTTCCTGAGAAAGAGAACATGCGCTGCTATTGGCATACGAGCTGTACGATGAAAACAGAAGAAACCACATCTAAACCAACGTAATGTCAGAATTTACATGAGACACTAACACAGTCGCCTCTATAAAAGCAAACATAACTCTCCCATATAGTATGTAACTACACAACCAAACATGGAATATTTTATAATATGAGTGTATTTTTGAGCATTCACCAGTATCTCCATGGAAGGAGGCTGGATGGAGATGTAGATGGGGTTCAGATCAGTCTCTTTAATCCTTTTCACGCCCTGAATGTCCACGTCCAGGATGCAGATAAGATTCTTAGCTTGCACATCTTCAATAGCGGCTTTACTAAATAAAACAAAAGAAAGGGGGGTTTTAAACAGATAAATGTATACTTGTGAACAGAGCAGGTGTGTGTGTGTGTGTGTGTGTGTGGGAGACAGTGCCTATGGTTATACAAACTGTAAATGCGCAACACTGTGCTCGCTCATGTGTAGTGATGAAAGTAAGAGGATCGCAGCATTGATCCCAGCTGCTCAGACTTAGCGAGTGAGTGTTATCTTCAGAATAAGAGGAAGAGATTAAATGTGGCACACAAGGTGGTGAGCTGCAGTGTTGCTCTTTGTGACCTAATGGCCATTTAAGCTCCATCTGTCACCAGACTATTATATATCCTCTTCGTCCTTGTTAGTCAGAGGTGTTTCCTACAAGGCACCCGTCTTTACATCTATTGATTTGGGTTCAATCAATATTGATGTCACTGGCACACTGATGATCTATAGTATCTTCTGATTCGAGAAATCAAAATTAAACCATTGATGGCACATTTTAGCACCTTGTTCGTGCAGTACACGTATACTAAAGTGTGATCGAAAATAGTTTACTTTCATTGGAATCATGTATAATTAAGATATCGATACTCTTAGTGCGTAGCAGTAGTGTTTACCTTGTTCCATACAAGTTTCCAGAGAACTCTGCACTCTCAATGAACTCTCCATTGTCAATGCCCTTCTGCACGATCTCTCTCGTGGAAAAGTGGTAATCTGAAAGATGCAACACTTCCAGTCAATCAAAAATGACACAAGCCAGAGGATGTGAGTCAGACAGCAGTGCACTATAATTCAGTGAAAGATGGCCCCAGTGTTATCGTAGTGAATAATAAAACTCACACACACATTAAAGAAAGTCCACGCATAAAGGCAATCCCAACTTTGACGTGCACACGTCTCCATAGCTTGCAATATGTTTTTTCTAAATTATGTTCCCACTGAGAAAAGAAATGTGAACTGTTGTTGCAAAAGAAGAGGGAAATAGCCAGAAATGAATGCAATTTTGTACGGGAAGCACATGCAAAGATTAGAAATGTATAAGTTTTTATTTTGTTTTTTTTTGTTAAGATGTCATTAGTACCAACATAGTTACAGAACATATATCATCCATACCCCATCCACAGGCCTAAATCTTCCAAACATCAAAACCTCGGAGGATCTAAAACAGCAGAGTTTCAGAGGCAAACACATTACTACCACTACTACGGCCACTAATGACCACTAGGACAGCATACACTCATTAGCATGGCAACACGGAGAAATGTACTTGGAAAACTCTGGTCTCTGCTGTAAACAAATAGATAACACGTCTGCAAACAGTATTGGGAGGATATTAAAGTGATCTTGGGCCAAATGCAGAAAATGTCATATGTTTTTTTTTCCAGTTTTTTTTTTAAGGATAAAAGGCCATACAAACGTCTGATTTGCACTAAACGTATAAAGCACAGACAGAGCAGAAGTCTTGGAAAGGTCATCCCGTGTATATTTTCTATCTCTAATGGTCAGATGCAAACCATTGATGCTCTATCAGCCACAAGGGGAAATGGGTCCGTTTTGTTTCTCCATTCTATAGGGGCTAAAAACCTTTCGGGACAGGAAGCGGGATTTACTACTGAGGCATCACAGGGGGCTATTTTCAAAAGCTCTTTACTCCAAAGTGTAGACTGTCTTTATCTGATTCCTGAAATCTGTCTTTTTTTTCGTTTCTTTTTTTTTCATTGTTGTTATTTTGTTTTCAGGATGATGAAAGTAACCCCCATCCCTCTGATATATATATATATATATATATATATATATATATATATATATATATATATATAAAAAAAAAAAACTGTGATCAGGAATCACACTGAGATCACCTTCATCTGTGGTTTCTGATTCGTTTGGACACGAAAATGAGGTTGACATTTCTAAGTCTTCTGAAGATAAGGCGTCTGCTACGGGCAGTAAAGTAGCCCCCAGAAGCATGGGGAGTATGTTCAGCCCTATGGAGAAAGCAAAAAAGGCACACAGACAGTGGTTTATCCCTTTTTTCTGAAGGGAGCTATACAGGGTGACACTTGGGAGTTAAGAAGTGCTGTGGGTATCATTGTTGACTAGAGGCAGGGAGGGGAGATCGGGATGTGTGGCTCACAAACAAGAGTGTGTTTTTCAAATTCCCCGCACTACGAGATGTGTGTTTAACACAGTTCTACAGGGTTCGAATCCAAGTTCATGGCAGCTGCATGGTGTAAAACAGCCATCTGGAACTTGGACGTTGTAAGGACACTACAACATCTACAATTCAAGTAAAGAGTGTCGCCAACAGACCCATTTCAAGCCAGAAATACTCTACCTTTGCCATCTTCCTCTCCTGGTCGAGGGTTTCTTGTTGTGTCTGTGAGGAATAAGGTTTTCCATTAACAATCTGACAGGTGTATCAGACGGTGAAAAACGTCAGCTTCATAAGTCTTCCTGCACAAAATCTGCTCCCCCCCCCCCCCCCCCCCACCCTGTGCAGATTTAGGCCCTGTGGTCCTACATTCCCTCTTCAGCGGGTTGTACCAGAAATGCAAACGTACGTGACACACTGAATCCAAACACGCCTTCGTGATCCTTCATCAACCTCTTCATCAGGGTACTCTTCCCCGCGCCGGAGGGGCCGCTCAGCACCACAGGCCTCGGTCCTGGCATGGTTCTGGGTCAGACGGCGAGACAGAGGTAGAGAGAGAGCGATGGGCACAGAGTGAGTCTGGGTTTGTGCCAGAAGCAGATTAAATTCACTCCAGCCAGTGGAAATCCAGTGTTAGGATTGATGCTGCTACTTACCCAAGAAGATAGAATAATTACATGTTTTACAACTAAAACATGAATTCTACTCTCTGTGGAGTATTTTGCAAAGCAGACCTGTTTCAATTTGTGTAAACTTTTCCTGCACTGGCAGCAAAGCTCCTCAGCTCACCGGTAAACTAATCTGAAGTAGATCTCACCCTTTCGTCTCGACTTCCTAGAATCATCCCACAGAACGAAAAAAACATCCCAGCACACGGGGCGTTAAAGGAGACCTTCGCTCCTCTGTTATTGCAGCTGTGATCTCTACTAATGGTGAATTGACACTAACTATTGTTTACTTCCTATTTCCTTAATTAATCTACTAATATAGGTCTGTGTCCTAATTGCTGACTCGTCAGACAGCCAGCGGCCTGGAGGCCAATGCTAAGAATGCCAGTTAATGAAGTCATGACGGGTCAGTCAGCAAGATTAATTGGATCTCGACCAAGCGGCGCTCTGGGTCCGAGACAGGTGACCCATTTACCTGCTGCGCTACAGACAGGTCGATGTTTTAGAGATACTGCTGAGTCAATACACAGAAAAACAATTACTTAATATCACACAAGTCTGCCACAACAAGATAAGAGGTTTATTCAGGTGTGTTAAGTTTCAGTGCGCTAGTTCATGGCTTCACTCTCTCCACTCATAAACTCTGCAGGACATGATGCACACGCCTGTCAGATACAATTAGCACTTATTGTTACATGTTATATAACTGAAAACATACATAAAGGGGGAGTGTATATTTTTGTAAATCTCAGTAAGCAGTTTAGACATTACAATAATAATCATCCACAATGTGTATGTTTATAACAATGGAATTAGATAATCAATTGAGCAGCGGTGATACTTTTATTTTTGACTCTAATTCCATCCAAGAAGCATAAAACAATAACTTTCACTCTGTGCTTTCAGGAAAAACATCAATAACACCACCACCGATCATTATTTGCCCATTTGTCATATTTCTTTCGTGTTTAATCCTCCATAGGAGACTAATAGTTGTGTGAAGTGTAACCCCAACCTGTTTGAGTATATTTTTATACTTCAGGACTATAAATGAACATGAGACTACACCGTCACCATTACACATGACGTATTCAATCAAATTGCAAAGAGACAGAAAACTCCCCAAATTTACACATATTTCTTGTTTTCAGTATTTTTAGTGAACAATTTCGTGAAGGGGATGTAGCCTGCCACAAATATTGGTTTCACACTATTTAGTACGACATTCATCCAATAAAATGTTACTTCCAAAAAAAGTACATTCAAAATGACTTTCCAGACATACCTGTATTTGGTTCGTTTGAAAATGCAGCAGTTTCCTTGTACACTGCATATGTTCGAGCAGTTTTTCCACCTTTTTCATATTTTTAGGTTAATTCATTTAATTGCAAAAATAGCTCTATCTCAATAATGAATTAACAACTACTTACACGTATAGTATTTTATTTAATGTATTGTTGTTGGTTTAGAAAAAAAACTAAATGTGGCAAAATTTACCAAATATTCTTACTAGATCTCCCCAATGGAATGTAAGAATTAATCAAAATGTCTTTGCCCAGCAGTAATGTATGTTAAAGTTGTTGGTTTTTTCGTTTTTGTTCTTACAAAAAGAAGCTGTATTGGTTTATTTTTTCAAATATAATCTCTGATATAATGCAAATGTACAGAGAGATTTTCTTCTACTTATATATATGATATGAGGCTCACTGAAAAATCAAGGGACTAAAAAGTCAGTCTTACCTTTCTCACAGTGCCTGAGTCGTCTGTGTTGTGGAGACCTTCAATAACAGATGATTCTTCAACCAGGCTTCTTAATGGACTGTGTGTGTGTGTGTGTGTGTGTGTGTGTGTGTGTGTGTGTGTGTGTGTGTGTGTGTGTGTGTGTGTGTGTGTGTGTGTGTGTGTGTGTGTGTGTGTGTGTGTGTGTGATTCACTGAAGTAGCTGTCAGCTCTAATTACCACCACCTCCCTTCAGCTCACAGACCAATCAGACGTGTGCGTGCTGGCTTGTTTGTATCCGCAGCGTCCACACCGGTAAACGCTTGTGCAGGTCACAGGACAAGAGGTTTGTCAATAAAAGATCATGTCAATGAGCCAATATTCTGTAAGGACAGAAACAATAGTTATGTATTTCTTAAAATAAATGCAAAATAAATGTTTTATGGTTGCAACGATTCAAACTTGGCCTTTTTACGTATCCAAGCAAATCTCCTACAAAAGGAAGCTGCCGCTGTACATTGAGCCCACTGAGCAGCTGGGCGAGATGCTTAAGAGGTTTAAGTCCTTGCTCAAGGGCACAAAAGTGGTAGAAATTGGAGCCATCTGGCCCTGCTGACGCTTTCCACACATACGCAGGTACATTACCTGGTTTCGGCAAAATTCAGTTGTAAACTTGACCTGCTGTTCTCCACTCTGAGCGATGGTTGGAGCTGTAAGTGTCAGGGCCTGAGTGGCCTCACAGTAAAGGCTCAGAATAGCAGGGTTTAGTGTCCTTCAACTCCACATGAGCTGTGATGGGCTCTGTCTGGCTTATCCTGCACTGACCCACTTCTCGAAAGGCGAATACGCCACACAAGATTTATCATAACACAGATACAGGCAATCTCTCTCTTCACTCATTACCTCAACCAATTGTTTTTCAAGCAAATATCCATAAGGCAAAAATGGTGAGAAGATTTTGTGAGAAAACAACAACAACAACCTTTAAACACACATTTTATTGTTGTAATGTTGATAAAGTCAGATTGAATGATTCTATACAAAGAAATACACCAACAAGAGACTAAATGAGGCAAAATGTGATGAGATTATTGTTAACGTTTCCAACTTACAGGCGCTAAACAAATATTAGGTGATCTAAGCAAAGACAATCTGTGTACAGTAGATACAGCTGACCTCTTCTGCTAGCCATCATATACACACACACCACGCCAAACATACACATACAAACTATGTACATGTGCTTTGCAGTTCAATTTAATTCAACTTTTGTTTCTCATAAAACAGACAAAACGGATTATAAAATCGATAAATATTGTCCCAAAGTGTTTTTTCTGCTTGTTTTTTCAGTGCCTGAGCTCGCAGTTTCTTCCAGTCTGGTTGAAGAATTTACAGAACGGTGTAAAATGTACAATTCAGAGGTCGCACATGCCTGACTCCAGACGGTCTGGGGTTAGTGGACGTTAGGTGTACACTGGTAAAACAGGTAGGGATTGAGAGGACGAGGAAGAGGAGGGTTAATAAGGTGGCGTATGACAGGCCAGCTGTCCACACTTCTTCCACCCATGATTGGCTAAAAACAGAAGAAATCCCTCCGCCCTTCGTGGGAGCTGTGGAGTCACAAGTAAACCCGCCGCAGGTCACCGGGTGAAGTGATGGTGTTGCACTGAGGACACAACTTCTTTGCACCCTGAAAGAGTGAATGTAAAACTTTTAATACACATCATCTGCTGCACTTGGACTTTTTAAGCTTTTGAATGCAGCTTTTGTTGTAACGCACATTTTAATCCGTTAACAAAGTCCAGAAAAGACATAAAGAAACTTTTGGGAGTCGAATCGTACTGAACTACAATAGAAAGTAAAAAAGGACATCAGATACCACAGGGACAGCTGAAGGGCAGGATAAAATCATTACTTTCTTTTCAGAGAGTGAATAGCAATAAGTAAATCTGCACCTTTGGAAAAAAAAAACAATCAGAGCAGTCTGAAGCGTTGGTATGTGTTGCTCAGACTTTATTGCACGTCTGTGCTTGAACACTTGAGTAAAGTCATGTGAATGTAACCTAGGTGCATCTTAAAAGTGTGAATATCATTAATAAACCACTTGTTTTATTTCTACAGTCATATAAACTAAAAAGTTTGAAACTTCACCCAAAAACTAAACTACATTAAAAGTTTATTTTTAATTGTTATCAATGCAATATAGAAAGGCAATCTCCTCACACCTAGACTCAAACAAAAGACTATGAAATGGAAATGTGGGGAAGACGAGCCACACAGATGATGTCTGAGTAGTTAAGTTTAAGTTACATGAACATGTAACAGTCTTAATAAAAGTTTGTTGTTGATTTTTACCAGAGTTCGAAGCCAACACTCCTCACAGTGAACATGCCAGCACTGGATGGACGTGAGCGGGGTGGTGTATGTATCCTGCCAACACAGACACAACACAGTTGTAGTACCGCAGGCTGCCACTAGATGTCTGCACAGAGTTTCAGCAGAAACACAACCGGAGATGCAACTTTTAAAGTAACTTTTTTAGGACCATTTATTCTTTAATTACGTTATATTACATCAACCGGTGTGGTTCAGGCAGTCCTTTGTGTAACTTCAGGTTTGCATCAACACAAAGTCCATCACAAAAAAGAAAAAATCCTCCCCATTTTTTACTCTTCAGAATATTCATATGTTAGTATATTTACTCGAGTGTGTTGTTAAGTTTCAGTCCGCTATTTCAGGACTTCACTCTCTTAAGTTGTGTCAAGCTCTGTCTGAGTTTGACACAGCTTAATTATTGTATATATAAAGAAGCTTCACTTTAAAATTGCATATAAAAAAAGTAGTGACTGTTTTACTTTGTGAATTTTAGCAGCAGTCGTTGTGAACTTGCTTCTTCACAGCTAGAACACAAAAAGAGGGCTGATTTAAAAAAAAAAAATTTAAAAGCTGCTCCATTTGGATCTATTACAGGTTCAGTGAATTGCTCAAGACTCTTAAAGGACATAAGGACAGAGTGAGATGACGGATCAAACCAATAACCTCGCAATTGGAAGACCGCCCACTCTGAGCCAAAGCCAGTCTCTGACTAAATTCAAATTTTTGTTGCTTCAAAAAATGCGTGCTTCTACAAACAGTCCTAATAAAGTTAATAAATTAAGCATAAAGGCACTAAATTCACAGAAATTATCACATACAATTTTTACATTGAAGTAAATCATTAATTATTAACATTATTGACTAATCCCACCATGGATCAAGTCAAAAAATTATTGATCTAAGTTATAATAAGAAAAATGATTTATTTTGCACAATTGGCCTTTTTATTCATTCAGAAATTATGAATTAAACTAGTTCATGTAGCTGAAGACAATCAGTGAAACTGATCAGTAAAACTGCAATTTAGGCAGGATAAACACTATTTTTCTCAAGGTTTCAAAAGAAATTAAAGAATTTGTCACCTCTGTTAGTAAAAACATATCTATCTGCACCTGCAGAACACATTGCCATACAAACATCAAATATATATTCTCCAAGTAGACTATGGGAATAATATCACTAATTTACACATTTTTCTACTCTTTTCTGTGTGTGCTCTAATAAATTACATCCTCGAGTAGGTTTTCATTGCTGTTGGTTGGTTTGTTCTTTTTATTTTCTTGGTTTGTCAACAGGATAACAAAAAAAAGGGTGGATCAATTTTTCTGCAAAAAAAACAACAAAAAAGACTGGCTGTGAAATAATTAAGATAAGGAAGAGGAGATTACATTTTCGGAGAGATCTAGATCATGTTCTGGCCAGTCGGAGGTGTGAGTATGTTCCTGTTAAATGTGTCCTCGTACTCACCATGCAGATGAGACATTTAAATCGGTCTCCTTTAGACAGCTGTTTCTCCAAATCTCGTATTCGAGCTTTAAGTGCTTCCAATGTTGTCAGCGTGGAATCTTCTGAGAGCCTACACACACACACACACACACACACACACACACACACACACACACACACACACACACACACACACACACACACACACACACACACACACACACACACACACACACACACACACACACACACACACACACACACACACACACACCCACACACACACACGTGAGAACGAGGGAGACACTGGAGAGTCATTTATAAATGGAAGACAGATTAAATTGTTCGCCGGCCAACATGGACACTGAGCATGAAATTTAGCGGCAATCACATTGCCTGCATCCGCTGTCTCATTTATCATAGACGAGGGGAGGGGGTTGTCAGGTTCCTCACAGTTATAGACCTACACACGCACAAAAAAAATACTAGATAGACTATATGTGCAAACATGCTGTACAACGATACAATGCATTAAGTATGATGCATTGGTATGGTATGATGCCTGCTATGACCTTGATTGATGATATCATCGCATCGATACAGTATTGTATATCACACTGGTGGGAGCAGGGGCAGGTAGTCTGAACTGAGGGTGGGACCTGTACTTTACAGAAAAGTGATTGGCTGACACACAAATAAACATGCAGATGTTTCCTCCCTCCATCAACTCACAAATAGTAAAACTTTAATGTGGCAGGTGATCATTTTTCTTTTGACTTTTGAATGATTGCAGCTCGTGTTTTATTTTCCAGTTCAAATTTTTTATAATGAGTCATCAACAAGACTCACAAACAGATTGTACAGAAAGGACAATTTCACCTCTCCAAAGTTAGATATGTTATGTCAGAATCTTTACTGATCACAAGACCAAATGTATTGTACCATAATGATAATGAAATCATCTTTCTACCTCTGTCCTCTGGGTTCTCATGGAGGATCTTGATTCAGATTCCCTTCCTGATGCCCACACACTAACAAGCTTGCTGCTCTAATGCATTAGTATTTTACCATAATAACATGAATTTAAAATGTATTTGTCTAGCCATTATTTTAAAACCTCACCTTTACAAATGCAGTATATCATTATCTTATGAAGACAGCCTATTAGCAGGGGGATACCACAGCGATGCAGTACCACCTCACAACAACAATTTTCTGTGTCCGAACTCTTCAAGGCTTCAATGTTCTCCCTGGAACATGGATTTTCTCAAGGCAAACATAATACCTAAATGTGTGGCATATAATTTAGTTTTGAAAAGGCAAACAAATAAGAGTACCTACATGTTGACCAAGTTTCTGACCTCATAGATACATAGATTTCAGAGTCCCTGTGCACTAGGTCAAGTCCATGCTGGATTTTTCCAACAGGTGGTTCAAAGTGTATTTATTCTCTTAACAAGACCTGAAGTTAGCCCGTCCAGGGTGCATCATGCCGTTCGCCTTGTTTCTAGCTGCAGACCTCAGTCTAGTAGGTATAGAACACTAATGAATTTATGAATACAAACGGGATCCAAGCTGACAATAATGTTTAAACGCTATTCACAGAGTTGGGAATACATTTCCTGAGAAATGCCAACTGACGGGATACAAACTTACATCTCTATCTCAGTGTTTTTGCAGCTTTTGGGGAGACCAGCTGTGTTGACGTCCAGTTTTTCCCCACTGCTTGTTGATGGACTCCCTGTAGGAACAAAACAATTAAATGAGAGTCACATAAGCAAGCAAACTCCATTTCTTTCTATGAAATTATTTTAAGAAGTTTATTTACTTCTAACTGTTGAATAAAATAGTACATTCAAAGTTGGTTTAACTCACCATCATTTGACCACTTGGGCAAATCGATGCTTAATCTGGAGTCAGGCAGCATGCTGCTGCTGCTACTGCTGCTGCTGCAAACACAACAAAGCACACAGTTTGAAAGCCTCCCTAAAACATTTCTGTAAAATAGAATACAATTTTAAATTCCTCTGTTAACTCATAATGCTCACAACCAGGCTCCTTCATCCCTCATGTTCAGTTAGGGAAGTTAATACAGTCTCTACTTTTTAATGTTATTTGCGAGACAGGACAAGGACTATTCTGTGTCAATAAGCAATTATGAATCTACGAAAAACACCTGTGAAGTTCCTCAAGGCTCCATCCTTGGGCCTCTTTCATTTAATATCTCCAGGCTCTCTCTGTCGCGAATCATGGAACATTGCAACATCTCCTGCCATAATTAGGCAGATGACACACAGCTCTCTATATCAGCTCGAATAGTGTCCAGTAAACTTGCTGAGTAACTGCATATATAAAATTAATGAGTGGATGCACAAGAATTTATTACAACTTTCCCAATTGAATTTGAATTAAAGATAATAAATTCCCCATTTCATTATTTCAGATCAAAGTTGAGTAATCTTATGGTTGGATGTCAGTGGGTTGGATACATACTTCACCGTCATCTCTTTGGAGCTCTCTCCTGAACAAGGAATCACATCTGTGTCTGTGTATCTGCAAAATCAGGTCAGGAAAAAGAAAATAACAAAAAAAGGGAACAAAAACCATTTTTCCCACTGCTAAAAATCTAAGACAATTTTGTGCACTTGTTCTTTACTCTTATTCCCAGTGTATCATTTATCTTTTGCAAAACTCTCACAATGTGCTGACTATGAAAGTTCTACTTCACTCAGTTCACGATGAAAAGAATCTTAATTCGACACATGCTAAGCTTGAGCCAGTTTGTATGAGAGAGAGAGAGAGAGAGCGAGAGAGAGAGACTTCATATATGAAGCATGGAGGATACTGCACTCTGCCATACTCCAGAGTGTCGTCTCCATCCACGTCCAGATCTGCATCACTGTCTCGACACTCCTTAGAGGTTGTGCTCACCAACAGTGCACCTGATCCCCCAAAAAAAACAAAAGAAGAAGAAGAAATGTACATGAAAACAAAGAAACTGTTAGAGGAAGACACAAAGACACTTGTGAACCAGCTGAAGCACACAGCTGAACATTTAGGTCCAAATGAAGTGTCACGTTGTCCATCTCTCTGCCCCTCAGCCTGTTTCTGTCAGTCTGTGTGTAACAAGTTTGCAGGTCAGAGTTTCCTTCTCGGTTAAAGGAAACCGTTACTTTTAAGTTAACCTTCAAGGCATCCAGCTCGGCTGTAATCTGGACTGAAAAGTTCAGTGGTTTTTCGACTGCCACTCAGTCACATTTTTCACCCTCCACTGAGCAAGATCACACACATGGGTTCCTCGGGCACGCACACACGTGCATGCACACCATGATTTGTGCTTACCTTTAAAGCCAATAGACGTCATCTGTATCCTTCTCCTCTCGTTCCACTTGTCCTCAAGTGGCAGCGGGTCAGCTGAAGCCTCCTAACACACAGACACACTCGAGTAAACATACGAATGAAACACACAACTGCACTGTCTGTATGAATATGTCTATATATCCTCAATAGCCTCAAGCTGTGTATCTGCCTCTTCATTTTTATAGCTGCGAACTAACGCCGGCAGTGTTTTCACATGGATACACAGCGCGCTGACAGTGATCGTGATGTTACGTGAACAAAGCCTGTCAACAATATTTCGGGGTTTGGACCAGCGACATTCTCTGTACCGCAGCTCAGTTTGATTCATTCACCTCAGATTACAATAAAAATGAAAGGGAAATAAATGCTGAAAAGATTAAAAGTGTACCTGTCCATCCTCTGGTTTCCTTCTCTTCAGCTTTCCAATTCTGACTGTCAACAGAAAGAAACACAGGAAAACAAAAAGTGACTTCATGTTGGTTTTCAGTTCTCTATAGAAATTATAGAAAGTAACAAAGTTGGTTAAAGTTACATTGGATTTGTGAACTCTAAGGGATACGTTGCTTCATATATACCTGACAGATGGACTGCGCAACGGGTTTCAATGAAAACTTTTGTTTTTGTGACGTGCTTAAGTGTTTCATCAGGCTAACTCAGGATATGAACAGCGATGAACAGCAAAGTTATTGCAATAACTGAATTAAAAAAGTTATTTCATTTGTGGTGCATTAATAGAGGAAGCCTAATATAAAAAAGAGTTCAGAGGACTAGATAAAAAGTACCGTGTCAAAAAATGTATTTTTCATCTTACGACATATAATTTATACTGATGCATCATCTTCCTATAAACTCTAGGCCTCATCACTTTAATGTTGCTTTTAACATTTCTGTCATTTAAACAATTCTAATGCACATTTCGTCTTCATTCATGTTCATCATTACAGCGATCCAAACTAGTGAAAACATGTTAAAAGAAAGTTTTATTTATTTTTGAATATGGTTTTTTTTCTAAAACTGTTCAGAAAGAAATATAACATTCAATAGTAGAACCACTCAATAGAAATATAAGTGAACTAGCGAGGGCACACTTATACCCAGTTTAAAAACAATGATCAAATACTACAAGACTTTCATTGTCGTGATCATCAGGGCATTACAAAAATTATCACTTGTGTAAATAGGATTAGGGTTAGGGTACTCACGCAATTGTTTAATTACTCGCAGTGACTAATCAAAAAAATCTTCATTTTTTTCAAATTGGTATCATTATAATGACTCAGAAAAATAAAATACTACTGACTTAAATACAGTGAGTAGAAATAGCACTTTATTTTGCATTGATGATGTATTGATTTACCCTTTTTTTTTTTTTTTTTTGACTTTTATAAGTTCATGTGGAGCAGGAAAGGTGTGGCCGTGAGGGAGTTCTGTAGAGCCACATCAGATTAAACAAAGTGATGCACCTCTGAAAATGACCACGTTCTCCTCCTGACTGTGGTCATTCCACAAAGTGTATAAAGCAAATGCTCTCACATACAGATCCTTAAGAGTAAGGAAAGCCAAATATGAGTATTGCATACACTTTTTTTTTCAGCACTGGATGCAAACCGTTGCTTCCATCCCCATCCTGTCATCTCACTGTCCTCCCCCACTTTCCCCTCTGAAGACATAAAAGTTAACATGGCAGAACACCAACTGCTCCTCCTCTCTCACTGTGACCTGACTGACTGTAGATTGCATAAGGGGACATTAAGTTTTAGGACCCTCTAATTCTCGTTGGATGACAGTGGCCCCCTGAGAAGGCTTGGAGACGGGGGCACAGAGAGAGAGAGAGTTGGTGGCCGTGACCCGAGTGCCGCCATCCCAGCGAACATAATGAGGGTTAAAGAGATGGTCAAAGATGAGCAAGAGCTCATCAAACAAAGAAGAAAGCAAATGAGCGCAAGAGAGCAAGAGAGAGAGAGAGAGAGAGAGAGAGAGAGAGAGAGAGAGAGAGAGAGAGAGAGAGAGAGAGGTTGATTAATCAACAGAGGACCTCCTCCCTCCTCCTCCTCCTCCCTTCTCCTCCTCCTTCTTTCTCTTCCCTGGCGTGTATTTAGAAGCTCATTATGCTGTCCTGTTATAAGGACCAATAAAGGCTAACAGACCTCGACAGCACTGGCAGTTTGAAGAGTCAGCTAAGAGCAGGGGGATCTCAGTGGAAATAATAACGGCAGCAGAAAGTGTGCGGTGTCAGGAGGCTCAGTGAGCCCTCGTGTCTGCCAGCGCTCACACACTGGCTGATTACTTCACAGATTTATCACGTCAACTAGTACAAGTTTTTCCCATAAAGCCCTCCGCACTAGTGTCCACAAGTGCTATTTACTTATCTACTTTATTCACAGTTCAATGACTTATCAGCGGCGTATCAATTATTTACTGATGCTTTACAGAGGATAATGGCAATGAGAACCAAACAACACCTGTATAACTGAAACCCTGTATGAAGTTGGGGTTTTTTTTCAAAATAAAAGCTTCTTTTCAATTTAACTGATAAGATGGAAGCTACTTTATGATCAACTGCACTTTCACTGGGAAAACCATAAACAGTCATCAACCTAATTGTAATATAATATACATCAATCATTTTCTGGAAAATAGCGAAAAACTCCTCCTGTGGGAAAGTCAGCGTTTTCAATTTAAACAAAACAAATATTACCTTCCCTTTTGAAAAGCTGGTGTGGAAAAATAATTAGCTTTTTTAAAAATACCTTAAGTAAACCCATTAAATAATAGAAACTGAGGAGCTCTCAATCAATCATATGATTTTTGTTCCAATGCTTAAGTTGATTTGAAAGACAGAAGTGGGATGCAGAAAGAGTTTTCAGGATAAACAACAAAAGTAAAAACATTTTCCCGTGAGTGTGTCTTAAAACCTACCTCAGATCAACTGGATGACATGACAGCGAAACATGAAGGTGGGAAAGAGAAAAGTGCTTCTCAGTGTTTCTTACCAGCTTGTATGCAGTCTAGGTGGGCTCCTGCGCTGTGGGGGCGTAATGGGGCAGATTTGACGTAGCACCTGCACCAGCAGAGGTCATCAACTGTTAACATATCGAGAGGTCAAAGTTGAAAGGTTATTAGCTCCTCTGCTCGTGTGGGCGCTAGGCCGGTGTAGATGGTGTGGGAACGGGGGGGGGGGGGGGGGGGGGGTATCTGAACGACTGGTGAGGGAGGGGTTTGGACGAAACACATAACTGGGTGCATTAGTGCAAACAAAGGAAACCAAAACGTTGTTGGGTTTTTTTCTTGGTTATTTTAAAAGAAAGAAAAGCTGTGACAGAGTCGGCTGAGGTGAACTCTCTGTCAACGACAAACTGACTTGGCAGCGATGAAAAACAACATTTCGCTCAGTCAGCATGTGTCAACGTACCATTTAATCTGGTGTGCCTGTTGGCCCGCACACGAAGGAACGTCTGCAACAAACACAAGACAAACACAAAAATGTGGCTTTATTTACTTTTGTGAGTGAGACTTGAAACGCATAAAATTCCATTCAAATGTTTTTTTCTTTTATTTCAGGCAAGATCATTTTAAGCTTAAAAGATTTTTTCTAAAACTAGAAAATGTACAACCACCAGTGGAATTATTGTTTTTCTTCCTCATTGACTTATTATGATTGATGTACTTCTTTTGAGTTGTGATTATTTTCCCTGTTCAGGCCTTTGACACTTTGTATCTTTGAGAGTTTCTAGTCTTTAAGTAGTTGTTTTTTGTTTAATGATATGAGTCAAAGTCTGTAAATCCTTCTGAGTCAAAATTGTCTTTTTAACTGCACAAAAAACCCTGACTTGATTTGATTCCTGATGAATGTGTTTCTTTTAAGTGAGGCGCTGAATATGAGGCAGTCTTTCAATGAGGCCAGCCCATAATAATGGTGTCATTGGCATCAAAACAGTCCTTAACTTTTGTATTTATTTACTAAAGTGCACTATTACTAGTGTACCTTTGGTACACTAAATCAGTAGTGACTGCGCAGAAAACAAACAGTGAAAGAAGTCATGGAAGTACAATAAATCTGAGCCATAGTGGAAATATGAACGTATGCACAATCAAGCAAGTGTTGAGATTCAAACCATCCAACCCTGGTTGTATTACTCTGGTGAACCAACCTGGTATCGGTCTGAGTGGACTTCTTCAGGTGGTTGAGGGGGTGAGTTGGGAGACCCTCCTTCACGCTTGATGTGCAGAGAAAGTGAGAGTGACTGAGAGATGAAAAAGAGAAGCAAAAGCCAGACATTCAGTCGAAAGCATACAAGACCCTGCGTGACTAGGTGTGGTTAAAATCTTGGGTGGTGCAAAGTCGTCCCTAGGCACCGCCCTACTGTTCCCTATTGTGGAGTGATGTAAGGTGAGGTAAGGCAGAGAGGGTTCTGAGGGAGGGTGTCCCCCCGTCGCTAGGACCATGGCCCAGCTGGACCCCCCGCGCTGCCCCACCCCACCCCCGAGCGGCCAGCTTAGGACCCGGGGAACAACCCCCCCCCCCAACAAGGCGCCGTAAGGGGACCCGGGTAGGGAGCCCCCATCCCACCCAACGGCCAGACAGCAGAGTCTAAGACCCGCAGGGCCCAGTGCGAGCACACACACACACACAGACACACACACACACACACACACACACACACACACACACACACACACACACACACACACACACACTCTCTCTTTGTCCCCGTGGGCCAAGTTCAATTTGAAACCATTACTGTCCACGGAGCGGTCGTTAAGCAGATTTGGAGTGTAATGTCTTTATTGGAAGAATCATTCTTCGGGTGTAAGCAGCAGGTAACGCGCGTGTGTGTGTGTGTGTGTGTGTGTGTGTGTGTGTGTGTGTGTGTGTGTGTGTGTGTGTGTGTGTGTGTGTGTGTGTGTGTGTGTGTGTGTGTGTGTGTGTCAAAGCAGCCATTAGCAGGACATTATCCGTCCTCTGTATGAGTTGTCGCCTGGAGGCCGCGGGCTGTAATATGAAATATGTAGGGAACAATGAGGCAGCTTGTAAACACAGTACACAGGTGAGGAAAAAGACAGGAGATACTGAGGGGGGGGACAATAGAGGATACAGAATCTGTCAGCATTAATTATCATCTGAACATTGAATAGAAAATCTGGGACAAAGAAATAAAATGATGAATGGATAAACAGTCAAAACGTCAGCATAGTTAGAAGGAAGAGATGAAGACGTGTTCCCCAATGACGCTATTTGGATATCTGTTGGTAAAAAAAAAACGAAAAAAAAAAAACTTTATTGGCACTGTTTTTAATGTTTTTTCTGTGTGACCACTTTTGTCTCCAGGCAAATAGCTGTTTTTACTGATTTCATCAGAAGTGGAATCAGCTCAGAGAAGTCCCAGAGATTGGCTGTTGGGTCAGGGGGTCAGGGAGTGTGTGTTTGGTTTTTTTGCTTGTGGACTGGATTTGGTAAATTTGTGGTTTTTCCTCTTGCAAAATGGGATAAGGTAGCATCTCCATTTGAGTTATTTATGCTCGATAGTTGTTCCTGTGAGGTTTTCACTTGATTTTTAAGTAGTTTCGTTAATTGTCCTTTCCTTTCAATTACATTTAGTTTATTATTAAAATCTCTTTTTTCTGTTATCGCACTACCTTCTTTCCATCACATTTATCTTTGCTTTGTTGCAAACCTCATATAATTACCCCCGAACCACCTGTAGGATGTCATAACGGTATAGAGAAATGAAGATGAAGACAAAATATAAGGAATCTTTTATTTTGATCACAGCAAAATCAATCGACAGAGTAAAAGTGATACCTGATCTGCAGCTGGGCGAGTTTCGATAATTCTTGCTCCATGTGCTCCTGCAGCTCTCCTGGTCGCAGGATGGCCTGGCAGACTGGACACACGGGGGCCTGAGCATCATAGAGACACTTCACCTTGCCTGAAAAGGTACAAACAAAACCAGGCACTTTATGACACAGTGTGTCCTGCATTCTCATATTGGTCTGGTATTTAAACACGCAACAAGAAAAAAAACAAACCTCTTAGGTTTACTATGAAGAAGTGTTGTGTTGCATTTTTTCCTTTGCTCATTGGCTGTGCATTTATGGAAAATTAGTTAATGCTTACATCTTCAATATATTTATTTAATAGCCATAATCTTAATAATTAAGACCCTTTGTAGATCGTATAATTCTGTAAAATCTATTGATACATGTATTTTTAATTTTTTGACAGAAAGGTATGAAGTTAAAATATTAATTCATTCAAGGATATTGACTGATTAGATATTGAGTGATTTCACTCGGTTTTGCAAAAAGAACATTTGTTAAACTCTTCATCTACATAACAAAAATACAGGATCTGAAAAAAACATGGTTGGACAATATTGATGTGTAATAAATAACAATAAGGGGCACATAAAAACTTCACTTTATGCAATTAAAAACATAAAGGGACACAATTGTGCCAGTTTCAGTTCAATTTGGGAAAAAAATTCAATCTCAATGAATCTGAAAACAAAATTTTGCCTGAACTTGTATTTTACCCAAATTTTACCCCAGAAAAAGTATAAAAAAAAGACACTTCACCTGATTTTTTCTATTATGCAGCAGAAGCACTTTTTGGCACATACATTTATTGAAGTAACAGCTAAAGTCACAGTTTGAATGGCTAAAGTAGAACTAAATGGAATGATGTGAATGAAGTGAGAAAAAAACTTTAGAAAATATATGCAGTAATTTTGCAGTGCTGCTGCTAGTTAATACATGTATTCAGAGGCTGAGGCCAGTCCTGTATGTGAGTGTGTAGGTGGGTGTGTGTGTGTGTTCAGTGGACCTGTCTGCACTATTGACAGACAGTGTTAGTGAGAGTAAAATAAGGTTGCACACACTCACACAGACACACCACTGTGGCCCCCTGCTGTCAGCGTGCTGACATCATAGGCTGTCAATAGGAACATTACCCAGGAGGGCCACTCGGCCCATTGGGCCCCACTGATGGATTACTGCCATAAGCAGCCAGCTGGGAGCCTGAGGAGCTCTACTATATCAAGATTTTACCTAGTAGATGAGGTGATTTACTCCTGAAAGCCATCAATCATACGGACTGGGCTAGTAGGCAAGATGCACCTAATTTCCCCGTCTCCACACAGTCAAGGGGAAAAGAAATGACATCTTCTGGCAATCACAATTTAAGTCTTTTTGAGTAAAAAATTACAAAGTTTGTCATCTTCTCACACCCAATGTGGAGCACAGTGGACGGAACTTCCTCTAGGACCCTATTATCCAAGCGTTGGACACACACTATACCTGTTTCCGACTCCCAATGACCTGTGTGCCACATGACAAGCTTGTCTGTCGGCGAGAGCCGTCCCCTGACATCAGTTGAGCTATGAGACCCTATAATGAGGAACCAAATAGGACAAAATGGCCTCTAAATAAAACATGGGGTAGAAAATAGAAAGCAGAGTCAGGTGTCCTTGGGAGAGTGACAGCTCTCCTGGTTTCACACCCCTTCTCCCATCAACCCTCTTGTCTTTTTTGCATCCCCTTGCGGAAGGCTAAATGAGTTTTCCCGACACGCACTGAGCGTTCCCGAGCTTTCTGCGCTCTGCCGTCTGGAACATGCAGGCATCAGTAAACAATGAAATCTGTGGGCTGAAATTGAATTTATAACCACATTACCTGCACAGATAACGTCTCTGAATGGCGCCGCGATAAGAGCAATGGGATTTGATTTTCAAGTGTTTTATTGGTCCACTTTTTGGGTAAGCCCCCCTCCTCCTCCTGCGGCCGGCCGCTCACTCCTCACCTCTGCTCCACACAGACATCACATTTAATGGTGTGGGAGCGGACAGGTTCAAATGTACAAATGAACATTTGTGTGTTCTTGTGTATGTGTGGGTGAGCATGCGTGCGTGCATCTGTGTGTGCGCGTGTGTATGCGTGTGTGTTGGATACTTGTGCTGCACCCTCGTAAGTGACAGTTGTTGGCTCATGAGCACCTTTTTACACGTCTCCAAACCCCCACACACACCCCCCCCCGCACCCACCCTGCTGCCCTCCGCCCCTACCCACATAAACCCTGTCAGTATCAGTCAGCCTCAGCCCCTCTTCAGCCTGGGGGGTCTACGACACACAACAGGGGCTGTAAAACCTGCCTGTGGGGCTTGTTAACCGTTCCCTCACTACGGCAACTGGCTCAGATGGATCGGCCCCCTCTCGCCACACTGTGCAGAGTTTGACTGGCTCATCTCTTAATGGATTCACTGTCTCTCCGTCTGTGATTGTTTCCTTTTTCTTTCTTTGTGTCTCGCCTGTTCAGGACCTCCTGTCCTGACTGTCTAGCCTTTGGCCTGATTCCATTGTCATCCTTTACATGTAGAGTCCCGATGGGCGCACTCTTCTTTAGCTGTATTTGAGAGTGATGTCCATGAAAGCAAAATGTGTCGACTGCGACAGCACACATTCTGATTCATATATTACTTTGTGTCACTATTTTTTCAATATTCTTACCTAAAATTACAGTCAAAATTTGTCAAAATAAAAATGTCACATAATTTGGCAAAACCAAACATGTGACAACCAGAAAATATCTCTTAATTTGAAAGGAAACCAGCTCATGTGCAAAGGCCCCATACTAACACAGATTTATGTCTTCATCCACACAATCTAGAGCATCACGCAAACATCAAAGTTCATCTTTTGAAATCATAAATACGTTTCTGTCTTCTTTCTCATCATACATGATTGAGAGACAGATCTGACTCCTGCTGTTCTGCATCAGTGCGAACTGGGACTCTCCTGAGCTTAACACTCACCACCGAAACAGAGAGATCAGAATCTTGCTGACAAACAATTCTGAAAACATCAAGACCCCCTGAGGGCCCGGGTAATGGCCGATGCCAGCGTCCATATGACGGCTGCCAGTTCTGCTGATGCAGACAGAGCGAAGATGCCTAACGTGACCTTTAGTGAATGCCACATCACATCAGGCCTGCATGTCACCCACTGACATTATGCTGGGGCATGAAAAGGCTGTTCTGCAGGGAAGACACGGTGACAAACGTCCCCCTGGTGACAAACCTGTAGACGTGGTGTAATTCTGATTGACATGCCCAGGATTGGAAGTTTTTGAATGACAGGGAACATACGAACATGCATCCAGGGGAGGATGTGGAGGAAATAGAGCTTGTTTTGCTCAGACTGGGCCTGTTTTTCTGTGTCCACTGGTGATAAAGTGCTGAGACAACTCACTCCAAATGGCATCATTATCCCAATCATCAAACAATTCCCTAAGCACATCAGAAATCCTTCCATAAAGCCGTAACAAGCATAGACTCTATATAACCAGTAAGCGTAGAGATTGGTGGGGGGAGTGAAGTTAACGCTTGGCGGCTAACTCTGCAGTGGTGGGTTGTGTAGGCAGGACCTTGGCACACTTTCAGAGGAGATGGAGGGCTATAAAAGCCATTGGCTCCTGCCACACCTGAACCCCACCCTATCCCGCGGCCTGCTTCCTATTTAAAAGCTTCACATGCAGGATATTAGTCAGGGTTTTTTGCCGTCTGTGAGGTAGAGCTAACCTCTGAAGCGGAGGGGGGAGAAGGGAAAGTATGCAGGCCGCCGTTTGTTTTTTATTGGGGAAATAATGGCCTATTGAGAGGTTGGGTATTTAATGAGCAACATAATAGGCCCTGTAGTAACACATCTGCTATGAGCAGAGTCATTTCCTCAGCTTTCAAAGGCTGCTGCTCTAGCCTTTGAAACAGCGAGTCCAGTTCCCTTTGACTGAGTACTTCTAGATATCTGCTTCTTATTAATTGCGGAATTGCTACAGCGGCAATACATAAAAGACAAATGCCCTGCTCGCCTCTGTGTTCAATCCTAACCACATTCAGTGGCCGATGAAGGTACACTTGCTCTGCTGGCTTGACCTCAAATCGCTCACTGTCCAATCTAATTCTAGCATCCTTCAAAATATCCCTACGACTGTGCAATCAATTGTGTTTAATGTATTAAAGACACTCACCACAACCACCGCAACCTTTGGCCCTTACACAAATCAATGCCTCGTTAGACCACTAATGATCATTCATTGACTAATAAGATCTGAATCAACCTCTTGTAGAACATTGATTGGCCTTTGGCCTTAGTAGTGCTCTGTGCATTACATAGACGGGAGATGGCTGCTGTAAGTCCTGGGGAGTCAGATGATGAAAAAGCTCCTGGTGGGAGTGGACAGGAATCCTAAACCCCAAATAGACTCATTCTGAAGCACCTCAGGCCAAAGCCCTTTTCTTCTGCCCTACAGATCAATGGACATAACCCCTCTGACCACAGGTCAATCAGCACACAAACTCTGAATTCCTCTCCCTCTCCCTCTTGTTCGCCGTCTCCCTCATCGTCTCCATTAGTCACTACAATTGTTCCATCAGGCACAGGCGTGGCTCAGCATCTATGTGTCCAATCATCTTGTTGATGGAGACTAGACTGGGTTGCTCAGCCACTGTGTCCCTGTGACCATATTTCCCTTTTCAGGACCTTAGGGCAAAGATCGAACCCTGCCTCTGCTCTGTTCCAGCCAATCAATCTGCCCCCTCATTGAGATGCATGGCTCAATGATCTTTGATAGTGACTTCCTGATTGGCGAGAGAGAAAGGAAGTCAGAGGGAAAGTTAGCTCTGTCCTTGGGTATTTGCAATATATGAGGCTACTTACAAGCCACCTCACAGGAAAACAACATTAATCAATTCAAAGAGTTTTGTTCTGAAATCTGTAGCTTTGACCTTAATTTCCAAAGAGGTTTTTTTTTAGATGATACAGATTATATATTTTTTGTTCAATCCTTCTGCTAAAGCATCTTCCCAGTGCAGTTTCATTTGGTGTTTTTCAGTTGTATTTTGCATTTGTCTCATATGACTACAGCCAGAGCTTTTCTTGTCCTCATAAACATGTTGTACACTTACTGAAACCCATTGATACCATCACTAAGAGGACAATTCCCAATGTTTGAGTGGATCCCAGTAAATTCAGGTGTTATCATGAGGCGTATCTTGATTATCACGGGAGAAATACACAGTTTTAATAGAAATTCAATTCAATGACTTCCTTGACACTTCATTGACACCGGTGAGTGAATTCCTCTTGAAAGTCAAAAAAGCGTAACTACCTCTTTCCTCTCTAATTGGGTAACTGAATAATCCCTATTATGAACCGACTTTATATTGTCTTGGTCTTTTTCTTGATTGACTCTGATTCTCGAGGAGTTCCAAGGCTGTAGACTAACGACAGTCTTCTTTAGTATATTTCACTCCAAAGGTTATGCTTTTGGAAAAACGTTTTACAATAAAACTCAAAGATTAGAATCTTAAAGGTACTGAGCCAACACCCTGGCCGAGAAATGGAGAATTCAGACCGACATCGATTTGCTGACTGCTGTCTGTCAAAGTCACCACATTCACATTGGATCAAGAAGCCACTGGCAGCGGACAGCAATAGAGCTGTTCACCGGTGGGCTGTCGCTCAGTATGATGGCATGAACCTGCGCCAACAAGACAGGCTAAAGCAAACAGATACGTAACTCTGTCACATCTTATCACACTGTCAAGACGTGACCTGCTCAAACACACAGTAGATTTTCATAAATGGCCTACTGTAGGTTTAACAGAGGAAATGAGAATAGGAATTTCATTGGATGAGCAAGTATTTCTAAAAACGGACAAATACAAATTGGGGTTGATCAAAATCACTGTTATTCAACTGAGTCAAAGGTCTCATCTTTCCTCAACAATGTCAAAATCAAAAGCTATTTCTCAAACACTCAGTTAAAATATGACTTCAAATACAGGTCATATTGTCATACTTTTGTTGTGACCATCGTGTGTATATAGGCAAAAGTAAACATATGAACACGCATGAGCACAAATTATTTCTCTTCTATGTGTCTGAACTATCTGTGAATGTGCTCGCATGGGCATGTGTGTACATGGCTAAGTGGGAGAGTGACAGAGACATCAAGGAGCTAATAGACAGATCACAATCCCTCATTAGAGGGAAATTAGATTGGCTCCAAAAATACAGATCACTATTACCCGGACCACTGATTAATACACATTAATACTGTGTGTGTGTGTCACTCTCTTATTATTCCATCGTCTCCTCATCACATCGTTCTTGTTTTTTTTTCTTCACTCGGTCTTTCTCTCAATTAGTGGTTAATAAGGAGAAAATGAGGAGATCGCTCTGTTGGTTGCAAGTACTCAACTTTTCTAAACAGTCCTGAACAAACACTGTGTCACTGTGTGAGTGGAAGTCACTGAAGAGTTTAATTACACTGGCAATCACCACTGACACACAAACAACAGCCTTACAGCCTGGGCTTGCAGAATATTCCTATAGTTGTTTGTAAACAGGAAAACGACCACTTTAGATTTCTATTATTACCTCAGACTGCCTTCAGTTTCCCCCCCAAAAAAACACATTGCAGAGAAACAATCCATCCATCTTATGCCCTGTTTACAAGACAATGAAAACAAATGAAACCATAAAGATGTTGGCACGTTTTGGGAGTCCATTGGGCGTCCATTGGGTGTCCATTGGGTGTCAATTGGGTGCCCACGACGGTAACCATTACCTTTTCAAACCGGCTGCCAAACTGGAACTTCTCTTTGATACTCCCGACTCCGCCCCCGGCAGAGACAGCTGGAGGTTACGAAGCGCTTTTACTGTGCATGCGCACCACCGCATTGGTAAATAGTTCTTCTGCTCACGAGCAAGTAACACACATAGTGACCTTCATCCAGAGTGGCATGACTCCCAGTCCCTATTCTAGTTTTATAGGTGATATTAGTAGTTTTATAGTTGAGATTCTTCTCTAATAGCATCCAATTCGTCATCTGTCCATACGAATGTGAAGCACTCACGATTGTGTTAATGCCTAAAGTGTATTGTTCAATGTACGAATGGCTGTGTGGATTCCTAACAAAAACAACCAGTAGCACCACCTTGTGGCCTTGCATGCTAACTACATCAGTTTCAGCGTTTCTGCCATTGCTGTGTAAATGCCAAACATTCCTGAAACAAACAAGGTGTTGTCACTTGGACGGTTTCATGTAAACAAGGTTTAAGAGGCAAACCTTGAGAGGTGAAAAATCACACATACGCGTCACACATCCAAGTAATGAAAAAAAATAAATAAATGCAAACTCCAGAGATAATGGACTGGTCCTGATTCAAACAGACGATATTTTAGACGTGTGTAAACTTCTGGAAAGTTAGGAGAGCATTTGCTGAAGTTTTCAATCCTTTTTGTGGCAGAATTATGGCTGTTCAACAGTACTGCTCCTTTATTGAAGGATTTTTTGTTGGTTTTTTATTATGTTCCAAATTATGTCTTCTGTTGAAAGGTTCAGGCTACTACAGGTAGGTGAGGTCAGCACACACCCTCCTTGACTGTGAATCTACAGTATGCTGTTGCAATGAATGCAGGTTCAATAAGTGGTTTTAACTTAGTCTTGCTGAAATATTGTGGCTCTGAAGAAGACATTGTGTAGACAGGAGCATCAGTGGCTAAAACCTCAGTGTACATTGATGATGGTTCTCAGATGTGTGAGCTGCCCATGCCATAAGCACGAATACAACTCCATGAAATTAGAGATGCAATATTTGAAGCTGTGTGCTGATAACAAATGTATGATCTGTGTCCTGTGAACTAAAGAGGAGATAAATCATAAATCATTTTGAATGTTGGTTACTCTCACGTCAGAACAGTTTTCCATTTTGCCATTTAAAATTTGCTTTGGCTCAGAAACACAGCAGTAGCTTTTCCTTATTGAGTTTTCATATGGCTTCTTACACGTATGCTTTTAAGGATACATCTGCCTTCCAGCATCCTCACCACTTGAAGGGGATGATTGCAATGATTATGTCATTGCCGATTGGTGAACATGTTCCCATCTGTGCCACTCTGAAATACCTTGTTTCTGACCTGTTGCCAACTGGTCCGTCAGTTGTTTTTAACTTTTGGCAATACTTTTCCTGGTTTTGTTGGCCCTGTTCAAACTTTTTTCAAAGGTGTTGCTGCCTTCAAACTCAAAATGAGCTCATATTTTCCATCAAATGGTAAAATGTTCCAGTCTCAACGAGTGATATCTTGGTAATGATCCATTGAATACTTCAAAAATGCATTCATCAGATGTATGAATTATTGTATTCTGTTTTTATTCACATTTCAGAGCTTTCCCATGTTTCTGGAAATGGTCTGAAATTGGAGTCTAAAGTAAGTGCGAAGAACAACTCTGGCATTCTTAGCAATGTATACGCAGAACTGACTCATGCTCCTTCATCAACAAAACAAGTATCACCTCACGATCCAGTCACTTTAAAATGGTTTGATTCACAGGAATGTGGCGGCACATCCACCAACAGTCTTTGCATTTTGTGAATGTGTAGGAGGAAAGTATTCGAGTAACTTCATTCTTACTGCTGCTATCAGGTAAATGAGGCAAGCTCTGAAAATACGGATAAGGTCCCCAGATGGTGCAAGGTTAAGTTATAAAAACATTCAAGAAGGACTTTACCTAACTGTTCAACTAAAGTCCCATTATTACAGCTCCAGATGAATTTGCTAGTAATCAGAAGGAGAATGAAGAAAAGTGAACAATTATTAAAGTTGGCTTAAGCATTTGAAAATGTAAAGATTCATCAAAACACTCAGTTCTGCAATATTGATTATATCTAACAAAAACTGTGTTTATGTGAGCATTCCATAGATTATGATAGGACAAAAAAAGAAAGCTGAGAGTCTCCAGAACAAATGATTGTTCTCACGGCATTCAAATCCTTTTTTTTGAAAATATAGACACTCTTGCAGTTCTTTAAATAATGGGTAAAAGTTAAAAGGTCATTAAAATCTCTAATGAGCACAATGCACGGGAAACTAATGTAAATGTGTAGGTAAAATATATTTATTAGAAATAAGTTTCATTTTGTGTTTCGAACAACTGTTGACAGAAATTGCACGATTTATTAAGTTTTGCACCATCAAATGTTTCATAAAGTCAATCTTCTATTTGATGCATTCACTTCAGGCAGCAGACAGCAGACAGAAATGCATTAACTGTCTATCTTTACCAAAAATAAAAACACACCTATCTGCTTTCTCCTCACACACCTGTCCCACATGCACTTTGTGCACCACAGATGAACAGCAGAAATCTTAACCGTAAGAAGCACCGCAGGAAGACTGACAGCTGGCATTACACTTCAAACAAAACCTGAACTGTTGTGCTCCTGCAGGTAATATGGTAATTATGTGAGCAATAAAGGCCCCGCATCACAACTCGATCACAGTGTGTGTAAAAAGTTTTTTTCAGACACCGCCCCGCAGCATCCTCATCCTTTCTCCTCGATAAGCCACATCCCTCACACCTTGCCTTCAGATAACATCTGATACTGTCAGAAACACAGAGCCACAAGCACCTGGCACTCCGGGATACACCTGTGTTTGGGTTAGTCATGTTTCCTCAAGGCTGTTATTGTGTCTGCCTGGATGAGCAAAGAAGTAAGACAGATGACGATGGTTTTATCTGCAAATGCTTTTAAGACACAGGCGATTGAGCCACTTATCTTTAGTAACCCACAAACACAAAGGAACAGAGGAATCAGGAGGACTTTATGCACTGATCATCAGTGATAATAGAATTTGATGTGCATGAAAATCCAGACAGCAAAGGAAATATTGTAGAAGCAACTGTATTATTATTAATAATGATGTGTAACTATTAGATAGTTTTGTTATATTTTGAAAGTTTTACATAAAAAGAAACCCCACTACTGTTTGAAATGCCCATGAAAATAAATGTCAGCAGCAATTGATACTCTTATAGGTATTATTGTCTTTTATCTATAAACCTCTGCTTTGTGTGAAGCAAGGCAACATCACTTGGACTGTGCTCTAAAATTCCTGATTCAGCACATGTGGATAACGCCTCTGAAAACAAACTAAACAGAACAAAAAATATGTCTGTAATTTGTTTAAACTATTTTGCGTGCGTGCGTGCGTGCATTTCGACATTCACAGGCACCACAGTGTAGCCCAGGAGAGTTCAGTGTAGTGTGAGCCTCTTGTTGATACGCCCCTCCGATCCCCCGTGTCAGCAAACAAGGAAGAACAAAGAGTCCAATGGCAGCGCCAGCGGTTATAGATCTTCTCCCCTGTGTTCTCGCTCAGCGGGGTCACACAGGCGCTGCACAGTTCAATCTCCTCTACTTGACTGGTCAGGAGCTTTGAGTCACAATGAGACTGGACCCTCTCCAGTTGGCTCGTCTCTGAAGCGGCCCACCCAGAACAGGGTCCACAGGGCCAATCAGAGGAAAACACAATTAAAACTAATCAACAGTGACTATGAATCTTATTTCAAGAAGATATTCTGATGGTTAGTATATTTCATATCACTTTTACAGTGAAATAAGTAAGAAATTGGAAGCTTAGAAAATATGTACTTTAAGCTTTTAGATTTAAATAAAAAATGTAAAAACATACACACACAACAACAAAGAAACTTAGGACTTTGGTGATATGAATCACTTCATTTTGATAATTTTTAAACATTTTTTAAAGCAGATGTCATTGTTATTGAATTTTAATTCTTATTAACACATTACACTCCTGAATTAAATATCAATTGCGTGCAATAACATAACTGGATAATCTCAAAATACTTCAACCAATAGAATCAGTTATAAAAAACATTTTAATGTGTGACCCTGATCAAAAAAGGCAGAAGACAGATGTATTATTTTAAGTCTAACAAACCTATTGTTAATAACACCGATTTTAACATGATTAAAAATAAATTAACAAATCCATAGTCTTTACTAAGTTATTTTTTATCATGAAGAGGAACTTAAACAAATTGCTTCATTAAAACTTGCTACTAAATAATACCCAATGTTCACAATAGGTAAATCATATATTTCCCTGGACATCATTAACTTGCTCGAAACTGTGTCAGTGTGGTAGATAATGTCAAATAAAGTAAGGTTGTTTTATGACTTCTACTGTAGCTGAGACTCATATAAGCAGAACAACCACTCAAAAAGGCAACAAAGGTACCATTTGCATTAAAACAATCCACATCTTGTATCCCATAATCATTCAGTGATTGATTTGTGATTGCACTAATAGGGTCACGAGTGAGACAATAGGATGTGTAAAGAGTCTCTTCTCTCAGTCTCACAGACTCACAGTAGGCCCGCTGAGCACTGCCTGTGTGGTCTATGGGGACAATTAGTACAATCTCCATACTAATGGCAGCCTGTAATGGACACTGCTGAGCCTGCCAGCACATGTGTGTGCGCCAGTGTGTTTGCATATGCATGTATATGTGAGGGAATGTTTGCATACACGCATATCCTTCAGTGTGAGTGCTTTCCTGAAAGTGCCCTCTGTTGTGCGTACCAAAATTCATGTTTATGTATTAGTGAGTGTGTGTGTGTGTGTGTGTGTGTGTGTGTGTGTGTGTGTGTGTGTGTGTGTGTGTGTGTGTGTGTGTGTGTGTGTGTGTGTGAGTGTGTGTGTGTGTGTGTGTGTGTGTGTGTGTGTGTGTGTGTGCTTGTAGCCAGTAGTGCATGTTTTACTAAGGTGGACCCCTTCCCACCCCCCCGGCCCCCCACCCACCTCCTCGCTCGCTGCTCTAACCCTGATCCACGGCCACTCATTAGCACCATAATAAAGAGTTGAGACGACACGTAAAAGGTTATATACTGCTGGACTGCTGTTTTCCTACCAATTATCAGACCTGTGATTTATGGCTCAGAACTAATGCTATTCTCTGAGGAGAATTGGGGGAGTGTTTACACCCAACACAGCAGGGTGAGGGGTCAATCCTGGCAAACTATGACCTTTAAGAGGTGCACAGAAAGCGATGGGAGTTTGGCGAACAGTTAAGCACCAGTGGAAGGAACTTAATCAATCAGAGGGTCCTCAGGATGCACGTCTAAATAATCTGTTGTTGTGTCCTTTAACATGCTTCAATGGTTCCCCACAGAAAGTTCTATAAGCCATTGTTTTCTGTGTATAAATTAACTATTAACTGATGTGTTTATGTCCTGTTTGCAAGTGCATCATTTACAGATTCAAAATGTTCACATTGGAGTTTAAATTAAGACTGGCATTCAGACGGTTTCTGCCATATAGAAACTTCACACTCTGAAGCCGTCAAAATGCCTCATGCTTTTATTCAAATTTGTATTTTATTCAAATATTTTAAAACAAATGGAACATTTGATAATGAACAATGGATATGAATCTTACTGTCGAGGGCAGCAAATGGTGTCAGGAAGTCATGTATATTTTGAGCATAAAACTATCATGCATGCCTTGCCTTTTGACGTATCGGCTTTTGTCAAGCTTCTCCACAGCTGGGAGACTTGCAACAAGCACAATTGACATGCTGTAATGAGGGCAGTGTGTGACACAAGGAAGACACACATAGGATATATATATATATATATATATATATATATATATATATATAGAGAGAGAGAGAGAGAGAGCGAGAGAGAGAGAGAGAGAGGTGTGTGTGTGTGTGTGTGTGTGTGTGTGTGTGTGTGTGTGTGTGTGTGTGTGTGTGTGTGTGTGTGTGTGTGTGTGTGTGTGTGTGTGTGTGTGTGTGTGTGTGTGGGTTCCCGGCTGCTAACCAAGCATGCAGGATTGGATTGGTGTGATCTTGGTGTCTTGGTGGTGCTCCTCAGCAGCATGTGTTTAACCCCAGAATTTGGCCTTTCAGCCCCCCTCCCCTATCTGCCTGACAGATTTATTTTGCTCTGGGGACAGCCCAGAGGATGGAAGCTTGTCGGTGATGCATGCATCCATGCGTGTGTGTGTGTGGGTGTGTGTGTGTGTGTGGGTGTATGCAAGTGCGCGTGAACATACATATGCACATGCACATGCACACACATACAAACACATGAACATGACACGCACACACAAACCAGGTCTTTGATGTGAGATCAGAGGCAGCTATGATGCAGGTCGATCAGGTGCGCAGAGAGAAAAGTAGAAAGGGGGAAATGGAGAGAAGGGAAGAAGGAAAGATAGCCGCCGTTAAAATAAGGCTGTTGTTTCAACAACCCCTGGGGCATGCACTCATTATCTCTCTCTCTCTCTCTGTACTTGAGCCTTACTCTCTCACTGTATACACCGCGCTGTTCGTATGGGCCGACCACAGTAGGAGACAGAGGCAGATGCTGTGACTACAAGATGTGTTATGACTCATGTTTCAGTAGAATATTGTTTGGACCGTCTAACAGGTGCTGATGGTCACCACAAAGAGACCCCCCCGCACACACACACATATATTCCCCCCTGCTACTGTAAATGTTGACTGCCAGACTTATAGAAATCCTGTCTGTGTCTGACAAGCCGTGTGGTCCAATGTGTAACACTCTTCAACTTTTGAAAGTACATCGCTGTGCATGGAGGAAATGCACACACAGATGCAAACACTGGACTCCCGTAGCACTCACAAATACACAAGCACCCACAAGACCACACAGTCGACGTAAAAATCAAAATATCCACTGTAAAACTTCCACATTTGCTGTTTCCAGCTCTAATAAGATGGAGGGAAGGAGCTAAAAAGCTGAGAAGACTTTCCCCTCCTGCCAGGATGAAAGCCTCTTTTACTTGGGATAACATTAGGAGAACAAACTACCATCACAACAGGAGGGGGAACAGTCAACCACGGCTTGCTCTCACATCAAACACAACCACCGTTAATATTATAATGCTTCCTCCCAGAGTGTTTAAAATCAAGACTACAAGTGTGGTCACTGTGAGTCGGTTACAGATGGCACTTTATTTGAGATGAAGCTGCTTTAAAACCACGGCGCACATTGCTGAGGCTGCACTATGCGCGGCAGTCAGGTGAAACTTCTATTTTAGCTTTTAAATTTGTTTTCTCCTTTTCGTTGATCAAATGGGCTCATTCGGCTTTTTTTATTGCCTGTCAAGCCAAAATGTATGACAGGTTTGTTAATTCTTTGCTTGATATATTTATTAAATTCTCTGTCCTTTTCTCTTGAAAAGGTTTTTAAAATTTTACTTTTAAACTAAACTGAGCTTTAAAGTCACTTTCAAAGATATTTTTGAAGTTTAGAGTGTTTGATTAGATTGAACAATTAATATTATTGTAACAACGACTTACCTTATTTGTAAACACTGTCATAGACATATATTATATATCTTAGCTGGGAACTCTGCAACTTCTCTTTTGAGAAGAGCGTATATATATAAAATTAGGATTATTATAAACAGTAGCACCTGCGTCATTCATGTTTGCACCTTCTTATCAATGCTTTCGAATAAACACGGTCCGCGACGGATTACGCAAATGCAAAATCACTACAAAAAAGGTGCATGGGCAAGGAGACAAAGCATGAGGTGAGTGCAAGTGTTGATGCGTGGAGTGCACATGGCAGCCCTCCTGATAAGGGGTATACACATTGGGAATATTAGCAGGCAGCAGATACTATATGTGTATGCATGAGCATTGAGTGGTGGCTATTGATCTCCTGCAGTCTGCTAGGGGGATGTAAACACTGTGTCTTTCAACAGGAAGCGCCACTCGATACGCAAAGCCGTCAACGGCAGCTCCACACAAAACACAGCACATATACCCTCCCTTAAACAAATCGGCACACACGCCAAGCACATACAACATCGCAGCAGATGTGAATAAACAATGCAAGTTACACAAGAACTTCCAATGGAAAATATGCAAGAAACGTGCATTGCAGGTAGGAGTAAAACTATGATGTTTTGGGTTTTTTTTTAATGATGGTTAAGGACTTCATGACTAATGGTAAAACAAGCAAAATGTTAAGCTTGCGAAAACATCCTTTTCCCCCCCAACACAGCAGTGATATAAAATACAAAAATGGATAAAAAATATTAATAATATACATAATAGAACTACTCTAGTCCACACTTTCTCTTACACACACGACAAACCCATGTAAGCTGTATCTGAAGCACCTCTTCAAACCTCAGCACAGAGATAATCCACATGCCAAATCGGAGATGAATCTGTGTTATATTGATCCTTTTCAAGCTGCACTTGTGCTCTAATAACCCATGAATAACCGACCATGGAGGACACTCGTGCTTCTGGCGGGGAATCCTCAGTGAGTGTTTGTTCCGCTTAAATGTTTCCCTTCTATTGACTTGGCATGGGATTACTTTACACGTGTGGATATATGGTCAGTCTCTGGGAGCCTTTTTTGTGACGATCCTGGACTTATCCAGAGTGATGACTAATTCTGTTTATTCAGAAACTTTTCTCCGACTAGACTATCTCAAGCGACATTAAATATGTCTGGAAACCATGCTCGATTTAAACGATCAGGCTCCACCTTACAGATTTAGACACACAAGCTCGAAGGTGATACAAGGATAACTCTTAGCTGAGCATGCACAATATATTGTGATTTTATGTTGCTGAATTGGCTTTTTTTTGAGTTTTTACTTTTTTATGGGGAAGGCAATGTTAGGGAGTCTTTTGTAATATGAAATAATTTCCCTTCTTGATTTCAATGTGCTTTAGCAATTCATACTAAAGTTTCTTTTTCAGCACACATCTTACAGCATGTCACAGAGGTTTCCCTCCGAGCAAGTTTGTTTGAAAGCAGTGCTTAATAATCACAAACAAGGCAGTTAAGAGAGAGAGAGAGAGAGAGAGAGAGAGAGAGAGAGAGAGAGAGAGAGAGAGAGAGAGAGAGAAAAGAAAAAAACTGTTTTATAGAAGAAGTACAAATTGTACTCAGTAACAAACTACTGGATTACTGTGTGCCACTGACGGCTGGACAATAGAGGACTAAGTTTTCAAATATGTAATTGCAATTTCTTAAGTTTTCGCTGTTCAGAGTCAGGTCATCTATGAGCTGGACGCTGAGGTGTTGCATCGCAGCACAGGGGCTCTCAAACATCTGGCTCCAGTTATCACAGCTCTCACTTAGCTTTGCCACCACTGTGAAACACACACACACGCGCACACACACACACACACACACACACACACACACACACACACACACACACACACACACACACACACACACACACACACACACACACACACACACACACACACACACACACACACACACACACACACACACACACACAGTCTGGCCACTCCACTCCTCTGGTTTCCCAACTCATGTTTCTGGTAAAGGACCATTTTAGTTCCAGCTCTGGCCTGCGGCGGAAAGCATCTCCCTGAGGAAAATAAGCATGACTCGCTCCGGTGAAGACATCTGCCCTTTGAAAGCGAGCGTGGCTGTTTGAACAGCTGTCAGAGCACATTGTGCATCTCAGACCTTCCCTGATAAAACAGAGGCAAGTCAGTGAGGGAAAATCCACGGAAGAAACACAGTTATCGGACAGTAGGAGACCACCACTGACACACAAGACAAACAAGACGAGATGCCCAGTACCTGCTCGCTGTGGGAACTGACAGGGTGGCATGAAAAGAACTGCAGCACATGGTCACCTGTGCACAACGCTGCAGAGTGTGCCAGAAATTCCTACAGATCCATGTGAAGACTGCCAACACGAGACAGGAGAAAGACTGCAATTTTCAAGGGATTTGGATCAGTTTAATGTTGTAACAAAAAAAGAAAGCATGCTTTACCCCAAATATTACATTTATTCCAAGAAAATCCGACACTGAGTTAAAGTTTATTAATGCCATCTATTGCCATATTTAAGACCTCAGTGCCGCCACATTATGCAGAGCCCAGGAACTGAATCCACTTCAGAGGGATGATGCTTTAGTTAAGGGCAGCATTGGGAATATTTCTAGCAGGTGGGAGTCGGAGACATAATAGGAAAGAGAAAACACACTTGGACACACTGAAGAAATGTGAAGGCCAAAGGTTCAGTCATGTCACAAATAAATAAAACTTTAGAAAGAAATGCAGTATGTTTTTATGGTTGACTTTGCAGTTGTATGAGAATCTGACTCTGCAGGCAGCAGCGACTCTCACAGTGAAAGGAGATTTGAAGCTTAACACTTAAGACTTTTGGTCCTGAAGTGAGTGTCTGTTGCCCAGTCAAGAGGAACAAGTGTATGTCAGACTTAGAAAAGTGTTGGGAGCTCAATTGCATTAAAGCTCTTAGTTTGCCTGAGCTCTAATCTAATTGGATAAAGCCAGAAAAGCAGCTTCCAATGTGCGGGAATCCATTTTCCCCGATTTTCTTTTTTTTTTTTTTTTTTGGAGGAGGAGGAGGAGAGTTGCTCCCCGTGTTCTTTGCCAACCCATCTTTTGTCCTTGTCAACATTCCCCAAATGAGATTCCCAAAATCAGGAGGTGAGTACACACGCACGAGTGCACAGAGCAAACATTGTCAGACAGACACACCTCTCACACCAGCACGCTGGCTGGCATCACTTCTTTTCCTGTCCTTATTAAAATTCCATATTGAGATTCCTTCCTGCCACTCCGCCTCCCTGGCCCTGTCACTCAGCCACCAACCGGCGACAAAATCAGCAAGTTTCAACAAAGAGACACACACATATGCATGGAGGCACACACGGCACACAATCCAAACTTTTCTTAAGACAACTCGTCCCTGCTCTCACCCTTTATGTGTGGGATGAAAGTTTCCTTTAGGTGATATGTATGAGCGCGTGTATCAGCGTCTCCCCCTCCTGCCTGCGCCCAGAGCCATGTCTGCCCCCCCTTCTCATTGTCATTATTTCGATGGTGTCCCCCTCTGATCTGCCGAGCCTTTGGGTGCTCTCTTTCCTCTCTCTCTGTCTTTCTCCGGTCCCTTTCATCTGTCAGGCGCTCCCCTTGGCGACCGCCACTGAGGGGGTTTGATTTCCCATCATGCCTAGCATTGCCTCCCTGACTCTGGCACCCTCACTCCCTCCCCTCTACCTCTGAGGCGACTGTTGTGCCCCCGCGCCGTTGGGCAATTATCCCTAGGAGTAATGAGGAGCGTCTCTCCCTCCGCAGCGCACTGACTGACACCTCTCCCACTCATTTGTCAACAAATCAGACGGCTGGTGTGGGCGGCCATATTGAGCTGAGGGTTGTCGCTGGGAAGCTCAGGCTGAGGCGCATCGCTGCATCTCTCTCTCTCTCCCTCTCTCTCTCTCTTTCTCTCTATCCTCCTCCATCCCTTCCTCTCTATCTCTGCCACCTCGTTATCTCTGACAGGGTGTCATTCGTTCCAACTCTCACTCCTCCTGTGTCAACCCTCCATACGCTTCAATGTATTTGCGTTCCTCAGCCACCAGGAAAAGTCTGACTTCCAATAGGCCTAATGGTCATGTGTGGCTAATGATCACTAAGCTGAATAAGTGACACTATTCAATTTATTTGTGTCAAAGTCAGTCACCGCCAGCCGCTGTAAACACTTTGCCCAACCAGACGATAGAGTGTAAAAAACTAAAGTATTTTCAGATGTGGGTTCACACTCGGAAAAATCCTTTCAATTTGTCACCTTTCGTTGATGCAGCGACACGGGATATGTTAATCATACTGGACATACGTTGGCAAGAGCAAAGGCTTCATGTGTGCTTGTTAAACTGAGCACAAATTCAAGCATACATTAAAGTTGTGAGATGAGTGCGTGTGTCGAAGCTTTCAATGTGAACGAGAAGATTTGTGTTGGTTTATGTACATACACATGCATACTGTAACTGTTCAGGCAAATTATTGTAAGTCCAGTATGTACTCACTGTGGTCTTTGCGCTCCTCTGGGCTGGATGAAGCCTCGCCGTCAGACAGCAGGCCAGACATGGAGAACAGCTTCCTGCCCGAGTCTTCGCCAGCCTTGAGCGACGCTCCCAATGACCCAAAGTCAAACTCCTTCCCCTCCAGATCCGGAAAGCAGCTCTTCAGTCTCTTGGCCGGGGTGAAGGCTGACTGGTAAACCCCTGATTCCCTGTCTTCTTGTGGGGAGGAGAAAGGTCTGAAGGCACCCACCCCACTGTGATTGAGCATGCCCAGGGTGGAACAGTCCAGGTTTGGCGGGGTAAATTGAGGGTGCAGGTGGAGCAGGGACGCTGGGAAGTCTCTGGCTTGAAAGGTGCCAGACATGGGGCCCTGGCGCTGATACATGGAGGTGAAAGTGTAGGAGGCTGATGGAAAGGGGAGGTGGAGGTCCTTCTCCACCGAGGCAGGGATGCCAAAGGGCCTGGGTGCCTGGCAGGGGACGGAGGCGTCTCGACCTGCCTCGGCAGTGGAGGCCAGGACCATCAGGGCAGGGGAGGCCAGTGGAGCCGGCAGGTAGGAGGGACTGTCCATCTTGAAGGGCCGGTGGAGGTCCATTCACCTCCCTTCAGAAGATCTTCAGAAGAGGAGGACAGAGAGAGAGGGAGGAGAGTGGTCAGGTGCAGCAAAAATGATGGCCAGATATGATAGGCACTTTCACACAGTATATTTATACGAAATATTGCTTATATTTTAATGCCCTCAGAAAGAAAAAACCTTTTTGATTAAAAGAGAATATTTCCTTGAGTTTAGTGAAAAGGATCCCAACCCCAAACGCCAAAATCTGCATTGCTTCATTTTCTAAAACACACCCAGTCACATTTTTGGAGGCATTTTTTCAATTCAGTTTTGGAGCCACTTCAACAGAAAAGCGTTCGAGGCCTACTGTGCCTGTAAATAATTACCACGGAATAAATTGCCAATAAAACACACAAGTTGTCGGAGCCTAAAAAAGAGACATTAAATAGTGAGGTCGAAGCGATTAGATTAGGGGAAATTACATAACCGCATATAGGAGGGGAAAAAGGCCGATTCCTGCTTTCTTCTCACTGAAATGACTAATGTTCAGTAAAAACACGTCGGAATATCAGTAAGCGCTTTGATAAAGAACTTTAACAATAGCTTTGTCTTAAAATTTGTCCTAAAACTTACACACTAATAGAAATAATTACTTGACTGCCTTCTCGTTAAAATAATGCAAACGTTTTAACAAGGATAGACATTATTTAAAATAAAAAAAATAAAAAAAAGACTCCCTTCATTAGTTTCTTTCTGTTTTTCTATTTTTAATTAAATAGAGAAAAACAATCCATAATCAGTGATAGAGGTTTACATAAGGTTTTTGAAACTTTTTTTTGTTTAAGTTACCGAATTAAAGTAATATAGCTTCGTAATATATCCGATTTAAAAAAAAAAAGTTTTGGCACTGATGACAGAATCTCAAAGTAAATAGAAACGCGTTGTAGGCTATAAACTAAAACAAAAACTAATATTTTAGCAATACCGTTACTTTTCACTCACATATAAAAATCGAAAGATGACCAAACGGACTCTGTGCAAATGTTATATTTATGGGGATATCACAAAGTCTTCACATTACTGTCTTTCGATACTAATCGCACTTTTTTTTTTTTTTTTTTTTTTTTTTTTCAAAAAAGAAAAATGCTTGAGTCTAGGAAGAAAAAGTACTAAGCCTCTCCAGCCCGCCAAACACATGGCAATCAAATAACCAATTAAACCAATTAAGCTGTAATCACTTACATGCCTCTACTTACCGTGGTGAAGTACTCAAAGAGAGATTTATTTCGCCGCCAACTCTCGCACCCTGCGTCTCAACTTCGACTTAATTTCTAAGCCGCGGCACTTTCTCTTCGGCGCGCAGGAAAGCGAGAAAAATAAATAAAGAATGTTAAGCGACGCGCTGTCGGTCCTCCTCCGGATGATGCGGCTGTTAGTGGAGTTCCAGCGGGAGACGTGAGGAGTTTGGAGACGTGCGAGTCGCTGCGTTTGCGCGCAGGACCGAGGCGCCAGTGAGTGGACTGGCTGCAGGTCGGCGCGTCTCAGTTGGTCTGTCTTCACCGTGTGACAGTCTACCCCCCCCACCACCACCCCCCATTTCTGCCTCTACCCTGCCCTCTCCCTCTGTAGCATCCCCCCACGTCCCCCTGCCCTCCCCCGAGACGCGCTGCCTGCGACGGACACATCCCATTTCTTAACGGTGAGAAATTGAGTCAAAAGAAAGATACGGGGAGTGTTACCGGGCTGGAAAAACAACTGCGGAACTTGTGAAAAAAGTTGGGGAAAAAGAACACTTTTTTTGACATGAAGCTGTGAAATTATAAATGTGAATATGTGTCAAAGATCGATAAAAACCGACATCCCACTGTAACACAGAAGACTTAATTCACATCTGTACTTAGATGTGTGCAGGCATGCACTGATCAGATGTCAGCTCTTCCATGCATGCTGTAAAATGAAACTTTTCACCATAAAAGGCTGGATTTGAGTGTATTAGGTAAATATACAAGTTTGCCCACTCAAGTTGTCACTTTCTATGGGTGTGTGCTGGTGTCAGTCTTTTGAATGGCAGGTGAATGAGTTATCTCCTCCTCTCTGCCTCACTGAGCCTGTACAGACGCAAATGCCCGTGATTGACACATGGGAATATTCCCTTTTTATGAAACACAATGCAAACCAATGGCATTATTTGTCACAGATAATCTGCTTTCAAGTCCAACATATTACACACAGTGTAATATCTTCATAATTCATATCTGATTTCTAGCACATTGTAACAATGCACAGCTCAGAGCGCCCCAAATCAACCCAAATCACTCTTAATTTGTTTTTATCGGTATTGGTATTGCTTAAAGACTTTTTGAAATAATGTAATTGAAATAATTCCTTATTCCCCGGAGCCAATCCAGAGGCTTTACACCGCTAATCTAATGTGACACGCAATTTCCGTCTCTCAGACGATTGCTTCCCCTCAGGTCCCTGTCTGTAATGAACAGCCATTTGGCTGTGTGTGTGTGTGTGTGTGTGTGTGTGTGTGTGTGTGTGTGTGTGTGTGTGTGTGTGTGTGTGTGTGTGTGTGTGTGTGTGTGTGTGTGTGTGTGTGTGTGTGTGTGTGTGTGTGTGTGTGTGTGTGTGTGTGTGTAACCAGACAGCAACACATAGTCCTGAGATAGGAAATGAGAGAATTGGGAATATCACAGTCAAGAAGACTCAAGGAAGTGTTTGGGCAGCTGCATAGCTGGAAATCAGTGTGTTCACTGCACTAATTTAGCTCGGAAACACACCAAATAATTGGGATTTAAAAATAAATATTGGCTCTTGTCTACATTACCTTAGACTAAGAGAGCCACAATTTTGCCGGGACAGTTCATCTGTTCCTCACGTCCTTAAAGTGCTGCCGGAGATGAAGCTTTCCATGTGTGCTGCTTCCTTTCACACCCAAAGACAGCCGGGCAGTGAAGTGGTGGAAGGCCAGACAGCAGATGCAGACCTTTAAATGGACAAATAAACCTGGGTCCAGACTGACTCGAACGGTGTTGCCCAGAGACCAATATGGAAGTGTGTAACACATGTCTTCCCTGTGACAAGGCAAGGTCATTACTGTACTTAGTGAGGAGTTTTGGGGGTGAGACAGTCACATGCCATCACACACCCACACAAACAGAGAGACCTACAGGCCAGGGATTGGCAAAAAATTAACGAACATGTGGCTGAATTCCCAAGTCAAATCTGCTCCGGGGATGGATAACCTCTACATTATTACAAATCGGTAATCAAAAGTAATCTTTCGACAGGGAAAGGTTTTTGTGGGGTTTTTTCTGTGAGATGTCAGACATATCCTAATTTGCCACCTGATCAGGGAGCCCACTCAATACAAGTGGCTTCATTGACATTGTGATTATTATTTTTTTCCCTGTTTCTCCAATTTGCCCTGTATGGTAGTGGCTGGTGGGTGGTGTATAGTCGATGATGGGTGTGTGTCCTGCAGGCCCAGTGAAGTGTTAATGATGTCCCCGCTGCCTCAGCCAGGTTATGGCACAGGGGCCGTTAGCCGCCCAGGGTAAACTGCACGGCTCCCAGAATAAATTGCCACCCGAAGCCACGCAGGCTGGTCAGCCAGCCAATTACAAGCCTGCCCGCTCAGCTGAGGATGATGGGATGCGATGTTAATTGTATGCTTTCATTTTCTGGCAGGAGGTGAGTCACTTGGCTGTCTTTTGACTGCCTTATACAGACCCATGCAGACTCAGAGCATAGCATGCATGCAGTCTATGCGTTGGTTTAATCTCTGTTTATCTTTTCCTGGCTCATCTGGACATATTCCTCTGCCTTCTGCCACACAACTTTGTTTGACTTGACAATAAATTCAGTCTTGAATCATTTTCAAGAATTTTGACTCCTAAATCAAGTTCACGGCCTATTTGTTCTCATGTGAAATGTAGTTCCCAACAAATAAAGAGTTGAGAGGAATTAAGTCAGCGGGCTGAGAGTTCTTTACTTCTTTTATTAAGATGCCAGAGGTCATCTGTGGAGTCTTTTAACTTCTGCAATGTGTAATTGGAAGCATATATAATCATGAATTTATTCTTCATACTCCTCCTTTCATTTCAAGCTATTTTGTTCTGGGGCATGAAATAAACTAAATTACTGCTGTGATCATTTTCACAGACCAATTAGTGATAATAACTTTTTTGCTGTAAGTCTCACAATGTTCAATTATTCCAGAGTGCCACATTAAACAAGATGCAACAAGTAATTTGTTTATTTATTTTTAAGTTTGTTTTTGTTTTGGGGGGGGGCACAGAAGATAGGAGGTGTTTTCAAAATTTCAGTGTACCAACCTTTGCCCTGCCAGGATCCTCTCACAGTGGCAGTATAGATGAAGAGCGCTCGGTTCTCTGGAGTCAGTTGGGTAGTAGTTGTGCAGCGGAGTGCTAAACTCTCCTCAGTATATCAACCTAGAGACTGTCTGGTAGCACTGCTATGGAGAGAGAGGTTAGATACTATATTAACATAGGGAGAGACAGCGCCAGAGCAGAGCAGTCTGCCAACGACTAAGCAGTGGAAGTGAGACAGAGAGAGGCCATCGACCAGACAGCTACAAGATGGAGTGGAAGGGAACGTGTGAGAGATGAGCTGTCGAACATGTGACATTGTGTGTGCGCGTGTGTGCGCGTGTGTGTTTGTGTTTGTGTGTGTGTGTGTGTGTGCGTGCGTGCGTGTGAGACAGCTCCCCAAAGCAGCCAGTGAGCGTGAATGTGAGGACGAATACAGAGAGGTGCATTATGGTCTCAATCATTGATCGCTTCCTCCCAAGGGGACAGTGAGTGCCCCCTACCACACACACCCAAAGAGACACATACGTACACTAAGTATTCTGCATGTTTTCACATTCACTGCACATCATTGTTGGGAAGCTCATACTGTTTGCACGTGGTGAACTTTGTCTCTTTTCCCACTGACGCGAATGTCACTCAACCAGAACCCCGTGTGTTGAAGGAGGAAAGTCACCCGTACAAAGTGTGAGCCTTCTCAGAACCGAAATAGTCCCATTTCAAACAAATTCCAAGTTTTTCAATACACCGTTTGTGTTTAAGTCAACTTTTTTTAGTAAATGTTTTAGATATTCCTTAGCACAAACAAACTTGACTCAAATGGACAAGTCATAAAGGTTTTTATCACAGAAATTGATGATGATCAGCTACAAATCAAGTAGGTGATTCCAGGAAAATATATATGTGCGCACGTGCAATCTCTACACAGAAAGGCCCCCAGCCGGGACTTGAACCCAGACCTTCCCGCTTCTCGAGAGCACTAACCACTGCACCACCCTGCAGGCCCTTGGTGAGTTTCTTTGCTGGATGGGAGTGTGTGGTTTGGTACCTTTGAACTCGTTTGCCAACCCATGTACCAATGTGGCTGTTTGGTTTGCATGGGCCCATTGGGATGGGTACCGACTCTAGACCCCTGTGATTCTTCCCTTAGCATGTCTACCTATGCTCACAAGGATCTTTCAACTGACCAAACTTTTTGGGGGGCCATTTAAAGGCGGCAGTATACCCTAATAGAGGGGTGTGTCATTCTTTTCACTGTGCCCATTGCTTTCCTCCCACTGCCTGTTTTGAATCCTTTCTTCTGTTGGACCACAGTCTGTTGGTGGGCCTCCCGTGTCTCAGATGACTGGTGCGATGGCTTCTTCTTCACTGTACACTTGTTTGTCTGTCTTGTATATGTAGGTATTGTTCAGCCACCCCTGGCATTATCACTTTGCAACAACAACAAAAAGCCATCAGTGAAGATCACTTCTTGCAGGTAAATGTAATTTTTAGGAGACGTGAAACCGACCTCGTTTAGACAGAAAAGTTGTCATAGAAAATGTGTGACGTATCATACATTGAAATATGTGCCATATTGGGTGACAAGCAATCAACCCACTATGTTGTAATGTCGTCAAAAAAAAGTTTTGTTTTTGCAATTAGGAATTAATATATTTTGGAGGTCATTTAAATTATGGTTTGTTTGTTTATTTAATAATTAGAGAAGGAATGGATGATTTGTGTGATTATCTCTGGAGATCTGCGACAATCGTTTTTTCTTTTTCTTTTTTTTTTCAGTGGAACAAATAAAAATGGCAATTCTCTGCAGTTTTATCATTTAAGACAAATGTTCATTTAGGGCTTCAGTGTTGGTACATAACAGACACAGATGTGAACAGCCGTAGGAAAACTCTACACAAATTCCTTTCCCTCTGCTCACTTTCATCTTTAATCTTTAGTCGCATGTAGCCACGAGGCATATAGTGCAGAGTAGTGACAGCCTATGTCCTCAGCCCACTGCCACCACTTCAGTCTACACACATAAATACAACACTGCCCACCATCGAACATCACACCCTCTCCTCCCCCCTCCCCTCGCCCCCTGCCTCACCCATGCAGCCAGCCAGGGCCCCGGTCCTCGCTCCTCTCTCACCGCCATGAGGCTGACACTAATGTGACACTCTGGAAAATAATTACCAACAAACGCACTGCTGACTGCAAACAGCTCGCTCCCCTCAGTGGACTGTCACTAGTCATTAGTCTGAACCCTGGGAGAGGACAGGACCACCGAAAAAGGGGCCGGCAAGAAGGAACGTAGATGATGAGGAGGAACATACCATCTGTAGGAGAAAGAAAAAAATATACAACAGGAAGAAAGATCTGACAGGTAAGACACAAATAAATAGCTTTGCACTTGTAAAACATGATAATGAAAAAAAAGGTGTTGTGGTGTTGCACTTGTGGATGTGGTGGAGAATCCAGTTTTCATCACCAGCCCCCTCTTGTGGTTTACATTATATTAACTCTGATACTTTAATATCTTGACGAATTCCAGTGTGTTGGTTACTAGTCTCTCCTGTGTCCTTGTGTTCTCCAGTCTCGATTAAGGGATTCCAAGATGAACTGGGTTGTGCACTGAAAAGCGAGAAGGAACTGAAATCCAATACTGACAAAAGAAAAAACAGAAAATTTGTGTTTCAGATATAAGCGACAAGGTTAAATAAAGAAAGGGTGCTCAGCTGAAAACTGTTCAAGGTGGCAGCAATTCCAACACAATTATCCAAATGCCACAGGCTACATCAATTCTTTGAACACCAGCCCCCCTTCTGAAGACTGTTATTTAAGTTGCCTTAGGGGGCAGCTGTGCCAGTGAGAGATTAAAATTTTTAGAGCTCCCACAATGGCCAATATTAAAATGTCTCAATACATCTGCCGAGCTATTTTGATTGGTAACTTAACCCCTGACTCCTGAGCAAAAAACCCCTATCTGTGTGCTATTGTCAGTGGGCTGGAGTCTAATTCTTGTATGATTCGGGCTAATGAGCTGGTAATAGGTCCTGTGCCTCTGTGTGTGGATGAGGAGGTTATTACAGTGTAGTGGAGAGAAAGAAAGGGGGTGGGGGGCAACGGTGAAGAGGGGATGGAGGGTTCCCATTGTTCCATAATTGAAGAGTGCAGAGTTTAATCTGTGAGCAAAAAGTGGTTTCCATGCTTTAAAATAAAACCAAGGTTGTCATTGATAGTCTGTCTCCTCACAAACCAGCAAACTTGACTGAAATAAATGTTCACGATTCTCATTCTGAGGTCAAGACAGCAACACAGACTGAGAAACAAGGAGTTAGAGAGAAAGAGAAATTGTGTCTGTCTGTGTGTCATCCAGCCAATGGCTTCATCCAGCCTTATCCTGAACCATGAAACCATAGTGCATGACACCCTTCTATGCTCTGCACAGATATGGCTATTCACTGTTAGCACAGAGATTTGACAAGCCAGACTGCGCTCACTCAACAGCCTGGGTCAAATGGATGACTGTCACAATCTTTTTATCTTCCTCTCTCGTCCTCCCCCCTTCTCTATTCCACTCTGTGCGCCCCCCTGTTACTCCCCACTTGCTGCCAATCTCCCAACTTTCCCTGTTCAAATTGACAAACTCAACCAGCTACAGAAGAATAAATGAAAGAGAGTGAAGAGACCCTGAAGGGGATAATCTTTGCAGGGGAAAAGATGTGGTTGACTGGAAGAAAGGTGAACATAATCATCTGTTATTCAAAATGCAAACATGCAGGAGTAAATGTTTTTTAAACAGTACAAACTGTCAAAAGTAAAAGAAAGTGTATTGTCTAAACAATAGCTACACACTTTGTTTTTAAATAAAAAATGTATTCTGAATTCTTTGTTTTTGTTAACTTGAGGAAAAGACGATCTTAGTATTTTCTACAGATGTGACTTCCGGCCACAAGTCAACAGGGGAGTTAAACGTCCCTGCAAAAATGTCTGTCAGGAAAACCCAACGACATCAAATTTAAAAAACCAATGACATGTCAGCAAACAAAGCACTTGACTTATTTGAATGTGAATGAAAGCATCGGTGGTGGAGGAAGCAATCCAGTCAAATGACTTGCTACATCATCTTGACATTGTTCTCACACAGTGTTTTTGGGCTCACTGTGTTCAGTTTACAATCAGACAATCAGAATTGTTACTAACCTCATATATCTTCATGTGAATACACATCCTTTAATTCCTTCCATATTTTCTAAATATTTGTATCTATTTATTACAGATTACGGATTTGCAACGTAATGGGTCCCTGTCAGGACTCACTCAAAATGTCTTGTTTATTTTAATGTTTGAACATGTGAATTCAAAATAAAATGTGACAATTAGAGTAAATGTAATTAATTACTGTTTAATACTGATTAGAGGAGAATAATATACAATCTTTGTAATGAAATAACATAAACATTTTGAAAAAATTTGAAAAAATCTTGTACTTATGTTGTGCCCACCTTTTTTTTTCATCCTTTCTCGTGTTAAGTGACATCTTCTGCATTAATGTACGACTTACGTTGGTTTTACCCTTGTCTATACCACCTCTGCTGTAGCGTGTCACGACTGTGTATGTCTATCTACCGCTAAACCCCATGAGGCTGTTTCATGGGTTTTGTGTGTCAAAATCCTAATCACCACAGTCTTCAGCCCACACACACACACACACACACACACACACACACACACACACACACACACACACACACACACACACACACACACACACACACACACACACACACACACACACACACACACACACACACACACACACACACACACACACACACACACACACAGTCTATCGGTGTTCAGTCAGGAAAAGGTCTCTCAGTCGTGCTCTGTGAGTGGCCTCTGCTCAAACAGATCAATAGACACTGGCACGTCCCTCCACCAACCAAGAGAAAACAATTAAAAGCCATCGATCCTATGCCAGGCTTCTCCATGAATATGCATGTGTCCTTGACCTTCCCTTGTAAAGGGAAAAAGAGAGAGACAGACTGACAGACAGGTATGGGAACGCTTTCCTCTTCCCTCTCGGTCATATTGTTATAACGCGGTTGTGATTATTCTTTTCGCCCCGTATTGCTGTTGAGGGATTAGCTCACTTCAAAACTCACACATGTAATGCAATATATCATCTCATTAAGGCTTGTGAGACCAGTTGCTCTTTTCTAAGGCTGTTTTCAGGCAAAAGATTGCTCTTTTCTGAGCCTTGAGCAGAGATCAAGTGGTCCCACAACAACTGTCCCCTCCAGCCCTCCCACTGCCTGCCTTCTTTCTAATTACAGATGTGTGACATGCAAATGGGGACGTCTCCATGTTAGCACATCACTGTGCCTGTCCTGACACATCCTGTGGTCACAGCATCGGGTGCTGCAGGGGACAGCATTGCCCTGTCCCCCGTCACAGGGGATTAGCATTAGCATGCTAACAGGACCCCTAGGGGAGCATCACGCTATGGGTCATGCAGACGACTGTCAACAGCCTGCTTTAATTAGCTGAGTCTGGTCATCAAGGAGGTGACGGTATAATAAAATAAGCATTGAGTACTTTTATACAAAAATATTTATTGGTTGTAACAGAAAGAATTCAAGCATGACCGGTATTTCGTCTCTACTTTAAAAATAAAAACTGTGTCCCAAGCATCACCACTAATCCATCATTCATCCTCAACTCCCATATCCCCATGACCCGCTCTCCTTTGTGTTTGCTCTAATATTGAACATCAGGAGTCAACAGGGTAAGTGCTAACATGTCACACCAACTGGCTCCCAACCTGACAGTATCAAGTCGACGTTGTCATAGGCCTGCAGACGAGGTGAGAAGCAGAGTATGAGAGAGGTAGAGTGTATCGTCAGTCAGACAGTGCATTATCCAGCTGTTCTGTGGCTGTCTACCTTTTTTTGTGCAAGGGTAATGGGAGTGTCACACACTAGCAGACAGTTGGAGTCTCACTATTCAGCTGAGAGGCCACATCCATATACACTGCCTTCTAACAGACTGCCAAAGCTGCCGAGACTGTCCTGTCTGCACCACAATGACTGTCAGTGGCAACCTGGGGGCTGGCTGGCGTGACTGTCAGAGACTGGTCGCAAGCATTTACCTGGTGACAGAATTGCAATTAGTCTAGAGAATGTTGTTACTGGGAGAAAGAAAAAGAGAGACAGAGGGGAGCCAGTGGGGGGGGGGGGGGGGAGGGGGAGTGGGAGGGATAGGAGGGACAGGACACATTGATGGAGAGTGAGAGGTGCGTAGATAAAGAGGACTGAAGGCGTGTTTGGGGGAGGCTGAGAAGCAATGTGGAGACAGCAGTGATGGGGAGTGAGGGGTGAGAAAATAGAGGAAGGGGATTGTGAGACGTTTGATCTCTGAAGCATCCCTCGCTGTATGTTGTGCAGGAGATTGGCGTGTGGCATCAGCGGAGAGGTGTATGTCTGTCAGAGTCTCAGGCCAACATGTGTTTACTCAGTGACACAATCCTAATGAATCTCCCCAGTCATATCTTTCCCCAGCACCCACACAGGGCCGCCACCGATGACCCCCATGAAAGAACCATCGAGAAGCAGCCATTACCTCACAAACAGGGAGAAAGATCACTTGGCTTTTTGTGTCTGGGCTTTTTTTGTTGTTGTTGTTCATTTCATAATGAGCCTGTCTTTATCATTGTATAGTAGATCTTTTAGTGGACTTTATTATAACCCAGTTTGTCTTGCACTGCAGCAATTGGCAGTAGCCACTGGAAGTTGTATGACAACAAAGCAGACTGTGCCCTCGCAGAAAACCAGAGCTGAGCTGCTTTCTTCAAGTCTGGAACTCATCACCATCCACTAATGACCTTTCTCCCTTTCACTGCAAGCCAGCAATGGTCCTTTCTTGCCTTTCACTCCAAATCTCTCTCCATCCCACACACTCCTTGTGTGTGTGTGCTTTCTGCCTGATAAGAGAGTGGCAGGGGCTCCTCCTTGGCCCCTAAGGGACAGACAGAGCGTGACCGAAACTGTAGTCCCAAACCAAACACAAGTGGAAATTGGTCCGTGGGTCAGGATCAATAGTGAATTAGCCAGTACGCTGGTTCTATGGAGGGCTGCTCCGCCCTGATCTGATGATCCATAGTAAAAGGCCGCAAGTGGAGATCTGAGACGAGTGCAGAGGCAGAGAAGACTTTGGGCTGGTAAAGATGGGGTCTGCTATCCAGCACTGACCCACTCAAACTAAAGTGTCTCCTCTACAACTTTATGTAAAGAAATGCAACTCTCCAAAGGGATCAACAGCAAAGGTTGTCAACTTCTTCAACACTTGAGCCACAATGAATATTCATATTTACACTTGATCAAGTGTGAAGAACATCTGATCACTTTCGATACATTGTTAATTCAAATTAAACAATAAACTGGCTAATTAATGGACAAAGTCACATAGTCTTTATGAGAGGAAGGTCATGGTGAAGGTTTATGTGGATATGCACTATAATCTCCTTCCATGTATCTGTTATGCTGTGATGTGAACCATTATGGATGTGAACTTAGAATTAGTCAAAAAAAAGCATGTTTATGATGTTTATGTGTGCAACACGTATATAAGTATAAGAAGCACTGTTGATCTGATGAAGATGTTCTGAGGATCAAAACATTGTCAGTATATATTTTGGAGACTTAGCTATATGTATGCCAGCAATCTTCCATGATATATATTCAACTGTCAAATTGCTCTTTTTTTAGAATTAAAATAATTTTACCATCGCTTCCATTATGTTCGCTTTTCTCTTATTTGTATCATCAATCGTGCCTTTTATATATATTGTCAAAGTGGGTGCACGTCACATAACTTTGACTTAAGTTTGTACTGAAGATAAAAAAAAAAAACAACAACTAATAAATAAATGGCAGAGGAGTGCACAACATTTGAGGGTGGAGGGTGGACGTTATTTGGTGATCAAAGTGACAAGAGTGTGACAGGAAAGTGCAAACTGTGCCAGGAAGCTGAACCTTGTTTCTGCTGTGACAGTTTTCTTTTTCGGATGTTTTTGTGGGTTTTTTTTTTTTTTTGTTTGTTTGGGTTTTTTGTTTTTTTACAAGTTTTTGCTGCCAGATCTGTTGCATAAAAGAAAACGTTGTTCTACTTTGGACAGTGGATTGGAGCTATTTGGTGTGGATAAAGATTGTTTAAATGTTCATACATCCCAGGAGATGATTAAAAGTGATACACAAATATTGCACAAGCAGTATAACAAAATAACATTTACTACATATGACTCAGCAGAAATGCATTTTTTATATGAATTAATAAGTAAAATACTTTATATTATAGAAATGAGACCCCCTAGTATCTTCATTTTGTAAAATGTATTTTCGTAAGTCTATTTGTTGTGATAACATAACCAGTGCTTTACTTTAGTGATATTTGGAGAGCATAGGGTGGTATAAGGTTTTCCTTGCATCTCGGGGTATGGACACCATTAAAATATGGTTTTAATTACACTTTTCATGAGTATTTAGCTTTAGTAACAGCGAGAACAAGGATATAAGTCTTGTTCAGACATGAATCTGCCTAACCTGGACTGTCACCCATCACTGGAGCAGACCTAATGGTTTTGTTTATCAGCAAGCACCTGGTTGCGGGGTAGGCGACATGTACAGGGCGGACTGAGCCTAAAAAAAAGCTATATAGGAAGCCAACTTGGACCACGAGTCATAGAATCCAACTTAATGCTCATGCTGTATGAGAGGATGTTGAGCAAGCAAACATTGTGGGCCCGAGCAGCAGAAATGAGCTCCGGCTTAAAGACAAAATTATCAAAATATATGCTGCATAGGTTGGGATATGATAAGTTCAGATAATGTAAATTGTTTTGGGGCTATTTTTAAATCTCAGAAGAAAGTTCTAACCCAATTTTGAGATAATAATTGGAAATCGGCTTTCAGGTGCATATACATCCATCCATCTTCTTTCCCGCTTATCCAGTTCAGGGTCGCGGGAGCCAATCCCAGCCCAGTGGGTGAGGGTAGGGTACACCCTGGACAGGTCACCAGTCTGTCACAGGGCAAACACGTATAGACAAACAACCACACACACTCACATTCACACTCGGTGCAATTTCGCATCACCAATTGACCTCGCATACATGTTTTTGGACAGTGGGAGAGGAAGCCCAGAGGAAACACATGCACACAGGGTCATACTTGAACCCACGACGTTCTCGCTGTGAGGCGTGAGCGCAAATCATACATATGCATTGTAATCATTTTTAACCAATCCATCTGATATACCACCTTTTATACCGCTTTATCCTGTTCAGGGTTGTCGGGTGCTGCAGCCAATCCCAGCTGACTATGGGTACACAAGGACACCAGGATAGGTGACCAGTCCATCACAGGGTAAACATATTCACAACTTTGGGTCGCCAGTTCGCCTCATATGCATGTTTTTGGACCGTGGAAGAAAACTAGAGTACCAGGAGGAAACCCTCACACAGTTGGGAAGAATACACAACTCCACACAGAAAGGTCCGGCCAGTATATGAACCGAAAGCTAACCACTGTACCACTGTGTAGCCTACTTTGACAGTCAGTAAACACAATCATAATACTGAATGAGTGCATCATTTCTGACATTATAATTTTTTTTCTGTTCGTTAGTCCTGGAAGTAGAAACAAAATTGTTGCCATCACTCCGAAAAGCATCACTGTTATGCAGATGCTGACCGTGAGGTTTTCTGAGGCCATGATCATGTCTGCTGTGTCATCCAGAGCAGACTCTCTCTGTGGTGCAGGTGCTACTGCCCCACTGAACTAACCCCACTGTTCATCACTGCCTGCCCTGTTCCCAAAGGGCTCTGTGTGTGTGTGTGTGTGTGTGTGTGTGTGTGTGTGTGTGTGTGTGTGTGTGTGTGTGTGTGTGTGTGTGTGTGTGTGTGTGTGTGTGTGTGTGTGTGTGTGTGTGTGTGTGTGTGTGTGTGTGTGTGTGTGTGTGTGTGTGTGTGTGTGTGTGTGTGGTGATTAATGAGTAGCAAGACCTGATGGATTATCCTGATCACAAAAGGGACATTGTCTTGAGAAAACACACACACACACACACACACACACACACACACACACACACACACACACACACACACACACACACACACACACACACACACACACACACACACACACACACACACTTGTTTGTACACCTTCCACGCCAGTAGAGAGATGTCTGACATCGATTGGAAGAACGTTATATGGAAGCAGTCCTGTCAACCAGTGTGGGGATACTTTGAAGTTTACTTTAGAATAATATTCAATGGAGTCACAGAAATAAATGTGACAGCCAAAGTTAATCATGCAATCATAACAGTACACACAATTATAATCATGTGTGGGATGGTTGTTTTTCAGTAATCTGTTTGATGGCGACTCTAATGAAGGCTCTGGGCCAAAATGGTCTGGTAAATTAGAAAGGTTGAATATCATAACCTCTTTCACTTTTTTTGACCTATTTGGTTGTTTTCTTTGTTCATGCACATTTGAAGTAGTTGAATTTGTCCCAGGATTCTTCAATAATCTTAGAATATCAGCTGGTGACCTCTCCATGTCAGCTTTCTTGACAATGGCAGAGATTTCAAGAGGTCAATATAGGCTCTTTCATCACCTCCGACTTGAAGGTTAAATTGAGATGCGATCATAAGTTGAGAGTTATCTGCATGAATGACTTATAAGAACATAAATAGACACACACACACACACACACACACACACACACACACACACACACACACACACACACACACACACACACACACACACACACACACACACACACACACCAGGAAATGTATGAAATGTGCTTCTGTCAGTTTCTGTCTTTGGTAAACTGGGTTTCTGTCCTCTGAATCCATTTTGCACTGCTTACCATTTGACTGAGTTCGAAAGGTGATTTACATCGATAAAGTTGGGTTTTCTTGAATCCAATGAATCGCATTTGCAATATCCCATTTTGCAATACAAACACATGCAAAAGGTGTGAATGCATAGACACACATTCACACACACATATACGCACATACATGTTTGCCCCCGGGCAGTCTGATAAGGTTGTCTTATCAGAAGAGAAAGGGGAGAGAGGACGAGGGGGGTGGTTGCTGTGTGATAATGGCTTTCACCAAATCCCTCCTCTGTCACAGATTAAAATTCCTGCTTGGAGAGCATTAGCAATCTTTCTTTTCATCTGTCTCCTCATTTTTTTCCTCTGTTGGTGAGTGCCATTGGATTTCTGGGCCAATCTATTGTCACAGGCCTGCCACACATACCAGGAGAAGTCAACCTCAATCTGATAGGCCATTGTCTTATTCTCCCCATCGCTGATTCCTGCTCTTGGTATTGATCGCAAAGCTGCCCTCCTCACATCTCATCACATCTCTCTGGGTGAGGATGTGTATTTCTGCCCGTGTCAGTCAGTCTGATGGAAGATGTGGACAGTGTCCCTGTGGAAGAATCTTTCCATTGGAAGAAAATGCCCAAATTATACTTCTTTTTTTTGTAATTACACAGATCTATATGTGGTCAAGTCAGATGTTAGAACCACATGGAATTGAACCTGGCCAATTTCTCAGCTCGCCCGGTCACTCCAGGCATCAGGAGATCACAGAAGTGGAGAAAAGAAGCCACTCCAAACTGTGACACTGCTCAGCCACCTTCTCTGTAACCCCCTCCCACCATCGCCTCTTCCTCACTCGAGCGCCTCCTCCACCACCATGCCTCACAGGCCCGTCTGTCACCCCTCTATAATTATGAGGAGTGAGAGTAATGTGTTGCAGTATGAATAGGATTGTCGACCTGATTGTGATGTATAGGCTTTCATTACCATGTCCAGGCCTGTGCCCTTCGCCATGTAGGAAATCCTATTTAGGCCCTAATTTGGGAGCCTCCCCGACCATCCCGCCTGATAGCAATCACACACAGTAATTGTGTGCTGGGGCAAGTGACAAGAGTGGAAGCAGACATGGAGAGAGAAAGAAAGAGGAATAGGAGGAGGAGAGAGGAAGTCCTGACAGTGATATATCTGCATAGTTTGGTACATTATTCAAGTCATCCTCCGCAGAATATGTATGTTTAAGTCTGTGTTTATATATATATATATATATATATATATATATATATATATATATATATATATATATATATATATATATATATATATATATATATATATATATATATATATATATATATATATGCGTGTGTGTGTGTGTGTGTGTGTGTGTGTGTGTGTGTGTGTGTGTGTGTGTGTGTGCAAACAATGATCTCATAGACACAGCTTTATTTGAATTTCAGAACAGTCAATTGGAGAAATTCCTCCTTTCCTCTGCTATCTTATTGGGCTTTAACAATGCTACACAGCTAATTGGAAAGAGAGATCACGGTAACTCAATAATTATGATTTATGAGACAATCTCCCATGGATATCATGCATTCTCCCCTGATTTGATGGCAACATGTAACCAGCCCTCAAGCAATCAATATTTGTACATTTTCCTTGTCTAACTTGTTAACTTTGAAAATATTTCATTAATTCCCATTCAGAGTCTTTTCCCTGCACTAACATTTATGCAGATCTGACTCCACTCATACGCTTGTAGATAATGAATGTCTAATTGACTCATTTAAATACTGTTTGCCTGCAGGAGGCCCTTTGCATTAAATGTTTGATTGCCCTCATATTAACTGTCATTAATCCCCTCTGTTTTCAATGAGGACTTTATGAGGCCTTCTTAAAACTTCTCATCTACCTCACCATTTCTTTTGCATAATTAAGTAGAATATTCAAAAATATGGAAATGAAGGAGCTCTCAAGATTTGACTAATGGTTTTTGTGGCGCCAATTTCTAATTATAGGCCAACCTTTGCATTTTTCTCTCCTGCACTGGGCCACAGTTCATTAGCTTGGGTCAGTGTGGGTTGATACAGTTAACGCCTCTATTTAATGTCCAACTTGAGCCCACTTTCCATGCCACTGGCAGCATTTTTCAGTGAGGATAAAAGTTCCTGCACCTGTTGTGTTTTCTGACACGACAGATGACACATTCACGAATCCAAGTGTCCTTTAAAAGAAGATGTACAGCACCCGGCGAACTTTTGACAGCCATTACAAACTGTCACTATGCCAGAGTGGGTGAGGGACACAAACTTGTCTGTGTTTATAGCTTAACTGATCCTCTTATTCCTGCTACTCCTCCAGTCTCTCAGCTCTGCCCTAATCTCTTCAGGGGTCTTACTGGCCCAGGATGACAAATGGGAAGAAGAGGCCAGCCAAGCGTGGGCTGTGTGGAGAGGCTCAGGCTGGGGGTCTCACTAAGCCCCCCTCAGCTCCGCCCTGGATCATCCCTGACATGGCCCGCACTAACCCCAAGAATGGAGAGGCCACACACATTACACACAACTTCAGGTGTTTGCTCAGGATGTGCAACGACACATATATCGCTCACAATGTGTGGACATACACAGAAAAAAAACCCAAGAGAAGAGATCAAATTCTGACCAGAACGCTGCACCAGATTGATCTTTCTCATTGAAATCTTAACCTGCTGCTGATACCTCACATGTGCTCACATACATACACATTCCATGCAGCAATCGAGGGTAGGTTTCTGAACGTCAGCTCAGAGCTGGTGTCATGAATATGAATAATAAATGAAAAAAACTTTAGAAAAAAAACTCAGTTGGCTCTATTTCAGTATACACAGTCCAACTCAATAAGAGCATGTACTAAATGACTGCAATGTAATGAGTGGCTGTACTCAGAGCTGTGACACTGACAGCACATGAGAATGTAATGCGTTGAAGCCTGCTCTTCCCCCCTTCTCTGGCACGCTCCATGCTCTTCTGCGCCCCACTGCCTCTCAGCCACGGGATCAGCTGCAGGCGCTAATGAAACGTCAGTCAGGTAATTGAGGCTCTGGTGGTGGCGGGCCGGCCAGGCAAGTAGTCAGCCTCTATGGGTGATGACACAAGCTACTGTATCCCTCCAACCCCCTATGGATCATCACAGGAAGTGCTCCAGGACCAGGCTCAGTGGAAAACATTGCCTTTATGCTGACATTTCCTTGTGTCCTCCTGTTTGTGTTCTGGAGAATTTCGAGCAGTAAGGTGTAGAACGGTGTGTTGAGTCGTCAACTCAACTGGAGATTGTTAACCAGGACATTGAAAGTGGTTGCTACAGAGGAGGATGTTCTGCCAGCACCGTTTGAGAACAAGTCATAGGTTAAAATCCTTTGTTATTGTACCCCAGAGTGATGTTGCTGTGTTGCCATGCCTTCCATCCCCTGACCTGCTTAGCACCCCCAGTGAGTTATGGGTAATGTTTAATTCCCCTACTGTGACAGCTGTGGATACGCATGGTAAATTGGATTTTTTTTTTCTCTCCCTTTGTTAGAATTGTGTCAGTGCAGGTAAAGATGGAGCAAGGCATTCACTGTACTGCTGTGGGGAAATAAATCTCTCACATATTGTTCAGGGCCGTCCCTATTCCTCACTGACAAATCAAACCAAACTGGTTCGTTTCTCGAAACTGATTGGAGAGCAGTGCCGAGTTGATCTGTCCATCCCGGCCTTGTTTGTTGTTAGCATGTAATCACAACTCATGTTCCTTAATAGACAATGAAATAAAATGGCCAATGCAAATATAAAGACGGTCGGATTCAAACCTCTTTCTATAAACTTACTCACTCTAGGTTTAGACCTATAACAGACATATGCAATTATATGGTTGACTTTGTCACAGTGGAACAGTGGTTCGTGTGCTCGCCCCACAGTCAGGATGTCATAAGATCAAATACCAGGCAGGCTTTTCGATATGGAGTTTGCGTGTTCTCCATGCGCATGCGTGTGTTTCCTCCAGGCGCCCCATAGTCCAAAAACATGTGACACTAAATTGTCCATTGGTGTGAATATGAGTCAAAGTGGTTGTCTGTCTGTTGCAAAAAATATTCATACCCCTTGAACTTTGTCACATTACAAATGTAAACGTATTTAATTGGGATTTTATGTGATAGAGCAACGCAATGTGCCACATGATCATAAAGTGGAAGGAAGATTATACTTGTTTTATTATTTAAATTATTTACAAAAAGAAACAAAAAACACACCTGTCATGTGCAAAAGTATTCACACCCCTTTCTTTGGATACCTCCAAATAAAAGCCAGTGCCTTGAGAAATCACCTAATTAGTAATGAGAGTACAACTTTGTGCAGTGTAATCTCAGTTTAAATACAGCAAATGGGCCCCATGGTGGCACAGAGGCAACTGCTCTTCCCTCACAGCAAGAAGGTCCAAGTTCAAACACACACACACACACACACACACACACACACACACACACACACACACACACACACACACACACACACACACACACACACACACACACACACACACACACACACACACACACACACACACCGGAGTGACAAAAACAAGGTTGAGCTCCACAACTTATGCTTGGGTTCTGATATCGATTGGGTTAATCGTTAATAACAGACTTATGCTTGAAATGCTAAATAAAATGAATATATACATTCCAAGACTTTAAATTGATTTTTCAAACATAACCTTTTCCCCTCCACTATGTAAGGAGGCTTTTCATACCAGTTGTTGAATCATAGCTATGTAATCAAACAAGAAAAGATGTGAAACATTTGGAGGGATAGAACACCAAGATGAAGCCAATTGAAATGTACCTACAACAAAATCTAAACGGATTATTTTCCCCATAAAGTGTCCGTAACCACACACGTAGAAGATATATCAAATTACTATAATGGAGCCTTAACCTTAGTGTTTTTATTAGATTAGTACAACAATTGATCAAAATGTTTATCTCAATTTACCTGGTGGGTCCAATTTATTCTGATGACAACATAGGTAAAAGCTTTCTCACTAAAATGGCGTCTTACAGCCAATCCTTGTCAGGCCATGTACTTTCTCTTCAAGGTAGGACACCTTGAAAGACAACATCTGACTGGAGATGTTCCCCGGAGCAGCACAGTGCCAGTGAATGGGAAGTCTACATTTAGTCCTGCACTCTGCTCTACTCCACTCCAGTCTCTTCTGCCTCCCCGGGGCTTTAATGTGGAGTGGACAGTGGGGTTAATGCCTAGCTGTAAGCACTGCTTAGCACAAGTGATTGGGTTTCAGTCGTAGCACCGCCCCCCCTCCCAGCAAAAATATCCAGTGGAAATTACTTCTACTGTGCAGGCCTGAGGGCACTTTATTTTCCAACCTGCGGTTTCAGCTCCCCACCTCTTTGTTGCTACCTGAGGTCCCAGCGGGCACAGGTGAATTTGATGTGGAGCAATGATTAAAAGTTTTCTCCCTCAAGGTGACCTGGATACTGGAGAAGGTGAAAGTCAAACTGACATATGTGGAGATGAGAGAGCCCCGCAGAGGTGAGACTCTGTACAACAATCTGACCAACATATCTTCAGGAATTAACATGAATTCAAAGTCTAGAATCGAAACGATGTGCCCCATCTCCCCCCCACCCCCACCCCACACACACACACACCGTCCTGATCTCAACACCAAGAAGCCTCTTTGTGGTTACACGAAGAAATAAGCATGTCAGACCTTTGTCCACAAATTTCAGATTCTGAAAGGTGTTGACAAATGTCCTGCAGAAATACACACTTAGCAGTGTTAGTTGATAAACCTATCAATATATATTTTTTGCTCGTTCTTACTTTTACATTGTCATGACTTACATTTTTTCACGCCACACAAAAAAAAACAACTTAAAAAACTTGTCAAAACTTAAAAGTCCTTACCCCATCTTCAAGCTGCCAACATGAGTCGTGCCTCTTCACATTGCAGTAATCAGTGACTGTGTGTGACATGATGGTTATAGAGCACCGTGCCACAAAAAGGAGGCATCAACAATCTAATCATTGTCACATCGGCGATTACCTCAAGGCGTGATTTATTTGAACGCTGTTCTATCACATCTGCCATTACCGGTCTCTTCCTGCCTTATGTACCTAAATACACATCTTTTCTCTTAACTGTGTGTTCAATCACCACCACCACCGGCTCGCCTGCTGGTGCGGCCCAGCAACCGCTCGACAGTGACGTATGTCAGCGATTAGCCTGGATACAGTTCAATTATGATAAAAAGCCAGCACACCTCTTAGGCCGTGATTAAAGCTTCAGTCTGGCTTTGATAAAGAGATCCCATCTCTATGCCATCACAACCACGTTATAACACACTCTGCTACGGTGCTCTGCTTCATGCTTTTCACATCAGTGTTGCAGAACATACACTGTGGACTGGATGGAGCTCGTGGCAGAGTTAGATGAAGGGCTACTCCGGGGGTCTTTATCATTCACACTTGGCTGACAATACTTCCCTGCCCACCTATTTTCAATTTAGACGAGTGTTTATTAATAACCTCCGCGTTCTTTATGCCCATCTTACAAGATAGTTGCCTTATAACTTAAGGTGGCTTTGGGTATTGAGAGACGGAGAGGAATAGAAAAAAAACCCCGTTTTGATAAATGGATGAGCAGTGATGAAAAGAAGATATCAGAGGAGCATGAAAGGAGGGACGGGACGAGAGCAGAGCATTAATCCAACACCAGGCTTGCAGAGAGAGAGAGAGAGAGAGAGAGAGAGAGAGCGAGAGAGAGACTAAGTGAGAATGAAGGACAGAAAAAAGAGGTGAAAGAGAGAGAGCGGAGAGGAGGGGAGTGGAGGGGGGAGGCGTAAGAAAGATAGCCTTTCGGCTGTGTTCTGTCAAGGGAGAAATTACACATTTACGGAGGTTTTTTCAAGCAACGACGGGTCCCATAGATCAAACCACTGGATTTATGAGCCAATTTTCAACATGAAATATAGACACAGAGAATCCATTTTACCCATGTTTACTTGCCTTCTCTCAGTCTTTTTCCTCTCTCTCAATCACAAGGCCTGCAGAGTGCGAACGGCTTTACTCCCAGAGCCTCAGCAGCGTTTATTAGATCTTTAAAATGAAGATTTGACTGATCACTTTCATTTGATAATGAAACTCTCACAAGCTAAATTATCAAGCCTTTGCGCCCCACATCTAAATTATCTCTGAAGTTGACAATTTTTGTTCTTCCCTTGGGTCTCAACTGGGTTGAAAAAAACCAAAAGAATTCCTTCGCAAGTATGAGCTCCGTAAACATGTATGTAGACACAGTATGCTCCAGTCATAACACTCCTCTTCTGGGCAAACACTGAAAATTTGCATAGAAATTAATGTCTAAGTAGGCTAAATGACATAATTGACATGCAATTAGCAATATTATAGAGAGGAGACCTAATGAAGTTTCAGTGGCTGTGCCAGCCCACAAATGATCACTTCCTAATTATCATATTAATGAAGTCATTAGTTGTCTCTTAACTTAGATGACAGGTAAGGTAAAAATGTCATGAACCTACAATGTCCCCAACGAATGTGTGTATTCAACATCAATTATGGATGAGTCAAGGTTGCTCCTGAGAAAAACAGCAACAAAGTTGAGAAATCTTAATGGGAATGACATAAGATTAACCTGCAACACCCACAGTAAGAAAAAACACATTTAATTGCTGACTAAAGCATCTTCAAGGTCGCCTGAGGATAATAAAAAATAAAAATACAAATCAGCTTCACTAGAACAAAGAATGAACAGCAGACGGAGGCGGCATCCATCCGATGAATTGTACTCCATATAGAGAGCCAATAATACAGGCACAATTCAAAAAAAAATAAAAAAAATACAAATTCTTCCAGTAAACACTATACCATTATTAGGATACATTAAAATCGCAGAGGGGTCAGACGAGCATTGAAGGTTCAATTCGTCCCAATCCCGGACTCCGGTCTCTCATTCCAATTATCTAGTCATTCCCATCGTCTTCACCGTGTCCCGATTAGCTCAGCCTTGCAATTTACAGTTGATCTTGGCTCATCTAAGGCTGAGCAGTGGTGGAGGCAAGCGGACAAGCACTAATGGAATGAAATGTCACTCAGTCGTTGCCTTTGTCACAGCGATGCACGGTGGACGCCACACGAGGAGGAGCTGGAGAGGTCTGGTCAGTAGGTGAAAAGGGGTGTGTGTGTAGATCAGAGGTGTCCATTCCTAGTGTTGGAAGGCCATTGTCCTGCGTGTTTTAGATCTCTCCCAGCTACACCACACCTGAGTGGCTTATTTACAAGATTGATGATGATGTAATGAGGTGTGCAGAAGCAGGGAGACATCTAAAACATGTAGCATGGTGGCTCTCCTGAGCCATGGTGAGACCTCTCTGGTCTCTGTAATTATTAGGATACTAACCAGCCATAACTCACACATGAGCATTTTGCTGCAAATCTCACAATGAGTAACACAATCTTTGTCCTCGGTCTGTGGCAGCTGCCTCACTCATCAAGGCTTCTTCACCTTCTTCACTGAAGATGGACTGGACGCCGATTCTCTACGTTTGCGCTACAATGTAAAACACAAGACAGTCACACGATGCACATTAGATCGGTTCCAAGTGACTGACGCGCATATATAAAATGATTGATGTACATGAGACAGAGAGCCAGTAATAATGGCTCTGATGCTTAGCTCAGACGTGTTGCTCTGGTGCTACTTTGTATACATCTTGTCTGAGCAGATTGAAATAAATCACATTACAAACACATGCATTTGTATTCCTCGTTGTGTTTACGTTAAATGTCATGTTTTGCCTCAGAGATGTGCAGACTTACCGAGTTGGGGGTAAGTGGTGCTCCTACAACATCAATGATCTGCTCTTTCGCTTCCACCTTGATGTCATCCGTGCTGGGCCAGGACTGAGCTTCACCCCCCAGGCTGGATGCTATGGTGCTGTTTGTGGAGTTCATTTCCCCACTTTGTGCCACAGTGATTGGTCCAGCGCCAACAGTTCCTACACACATGGCTCCGCCGCCGTTTTTCAGAAGGGCTTCATATCGATGGCGTAGCATCTGTTGTTCATACTCACAGTTGCTGTGAGCCTGCTTCAGTTCATATAGAAGCACTAAATCACTACGAAGCTCGTTGAACATCTGTACTATCTCCTCGGTGGGCATGGGGTTAAGATCTAAAAACAACAAATCCACAAAGGGACCACATCAATTTCATTCAAACAAAAACAAGAGCTAAATACGGTCACTACATGATGGCGTATGAGAGGTGCTCTGAATATCAAACATTAAACATTATCGCTGTGGTGAATTCAGAAAGTGCGAAAGTCCCTTTCTTTGCCAACTAGACTGTATCTTGATATCTTGAAAATAATCATTAAAAAAACCCTCATGTGTTGAACCACTCCTTTCCAATTCCACTCGTGCTGTCAGACGGTTTAACATTTTTAATCAGATTAATCACAGGGTGGCTGTGGATTCATTTCGATTAATCGCAATTATATTCTCCAATCTTAATCTATATTAATCGCATTACATTTTGCATGAGCAAACAGACTGAAGAAAGAAGGGAATATACACCTTTAATAGTTGAAGTTTACAAAAAAATTATTTCTTTCATAACAAACAAACATTCACACTAATGTGGCCCCTGTTCCTCCTTTTACAACCAGCTACTACTATGAGTTGGATCTGTGACCGGATCAACTGGCCATTTGCACAGTACGTATACTTGGGAAAACCACTCGAACTGCATTAACTACATTTGTTACAGATATCAAAATATCTCTACAAGTGGATGTTGGTCTGTTTTTAAAGATGATATTATCTATTTTCCCTGTGTAAGTGACAATTCGGTCTGTTATAGAGAAGGATTGAAAGTATTACCAAATTGCTAATATTTGTTGGTAACTTACCCACTCCCTGATCTACCAGGATCTGTTCAATGGCCTTGATCTTCTTCTGGCCGACGGAGCTTGGCAGTTTCATCTAAATAACACAGAGACAGAAGCACACACACAGCTGTGATTTAAAGGTACAAGGGGCATTAGGATAAACTGCGCCACCTCAGGGCTTTTAATTCCTATGAAATGCACTTCAGCAGGCCAGATCAAAATGTCTTTATCCACTGAACTCTATCTGACTGATTAGCTGGAGTGGCACTCCAGTTCTTTAGCTGTGCTAATGCATTTTCCATTTTGAGAGGCAGATCCTCATCAGTCTTCAAGATGAAAAGGAGTTCCTTTGCTCAAGACACGAATTCCATTTTATTATATACATCAACTGCAGAATTGAGTTCTGCTAAAGTTATTTGGATCCTAACAGGGAGTCCCAACAATAGTTTTGATTACCTTATAAAAATATTCAAATGGCGACAAAATTAAGGCCATTTCTAAAACAGACACCTGGAATTATTTGATTCAAAGCAACAATATAATGTTTGGACTGTGGTGGTTTCCAGAGTAGTTTTTTTGTTTTAGCAAATCATTTCATATGAATCGAAGGCCTTTAACTGATGTGAAATTGTTTTGCAATTTTATTGCCCCAAAAGTATGAGGTCATACTCACCCTCTGACTGCGCAGTGTGACTCCCGCTGATTTGAAGTCAGGAAACTTGATGCCAGCTGTCTCTGGAACAGCCTAAAGAAGAATAGATGGATGATTACAAGCCATATAACTCTGAATCTCCTCTGACTTAATGTAACTAGATCTAAAGAAAAAAATGTAAATTTATTACGAGATTAATCAGGACTCAAATAGAATCTAGTAAAAGTATTTACATATGTGGAGACACCAACATTCCTTCAATATATTTTACATTCGAAAAGGACAGATGCATCATTATTTCAGAAAACCCTTCATCTTACGATACTTCCACATTTCTTGTGGGTTTATAGTTGGTGTGCTTTCCAGTGAGTGCACAACTTACCGGTTTCTCTGTTTCTCTTTTCTGTGGAAGTTTTTTCTTGGAAACTCTCTTTTCGGCTCGTCTCAGCTCTGTAGTTGTGTCAGCGGCTTTAATGAGTTTCTGCAGATCTTGGGCTTTCTTTTCTCGCTCTTTTTTCCTAGTCTCAATCTTTCTCAGCTCTTGAATAAGATACTCCTCTTCTGCCACCTATGGGAAAAATAAGAGAATTGCAATTTCAAATTTCAAAGGATAACATGTTGCAAAAGTACCAGATAAGAAGCAATTTGTTTTCACTATGTGAATGTTTACTACCTCATGTCACCCCTGTGTCAACAGATTTAACCATGATTGCCATACAACCAATCACTGAACCTTGAGAACCAGCTCGAACTGTACAAATGTGGTGGTTCATTCTATTCTCGGTATGTTAGAAATACACCAAGGGTATCCTTTTCTTTTTAAGTTTCTCTTGCTAAATAAAACTCTCCCTTACAAAATCAATTTTGCGTGTTGCTTAAGGAAGTCAATGTTACATTGATATTTAATGTGATTTTTGGTGAGTTATCGTGTAAACTCTGGACAGAAAAACATGAAACTGTGTAGTTGAAATACAAACGAAGTTCAAGTCATTTACTTGTTCTGGTGTGCGATTGAACAGCTTCTCCAACTGATCTTTGCGGCGTCTTTCATGACCAGCATCAAAAATGTAGATTTTTGGCTCTGTTCCCGATGGAGCACGGACCTTCGTCAGCTTGCCACAAATATTATAATATCGTTCTTTCAGATCCTCCACAGAGCGTTTCTGTGAAGATACAATGAAAAAGTAAAACCAATAAGGGTTTCATTGACAAGACTAACTTTTTTTGTACTTGGCGTGGGAAAGTACACTTACTCTGTATTGCTGGTGGTCATAGCGGTCGTGGACAACTACGAAGCGTAGGTCAAAGCGCTTACATAAGTCAAACAGGTGGTCCGTCTCTGCTTTAGTCCAGCCATCATCATGTAGATGCATTTGGTATTCTTGCTCCGAGTACACTGGTACCTGCACTGTCTGTAGAGGAACACAAACACACAGAGACATAGAAATTTGGTGTGCCTGTCTAAAACAAGAGAGTCAAACATATGACTCACGAGCCAAAACCGGCCTGCCAGAGGTTTCAATCCAGAACCCAGTTTGTAAAGTGTAGGACTGACAAAGGAAATATTGACTCAAATTCATAAATTTTAGTGGTTTAGTAGAAGTGGGCATGACACCACACTCAGACCCGAGCAGAGAAAGCCTGCTACCTTAATGCTCGTCAAATACCATTAGCATCAAAGCCACTGGGGAATATGCAAAAGCATCTATGAAGGTTGCAATAGACTGTACTTGGTTTGTGACTTCTGAAGCATTGTTGAAAATAGCACAATGTTGCACCACTTTCATCTTGTTCAGGATTTGTTGAAAAGTATATTTAAATCTAAACTTTTTTTAATAATTTGTTTGTAAATTATATTTATTCATAATTAATTTTATACCTCCTAAAACAAAGAGAAAACACTTGGAGTAGACCCAAACTTTTGTGTTTATAGGTTAATGTGCTGTGATGTTGCTGATAAGGCCCCCTCTAAACATGATTGGGCAGTATATGGTCTCTGGACCAAAATGAGTTTGACACTCTTTAAAGAGGACATAAAATAGGCTGGGAGCTTTTTGTACGATTGAAAATGATACCTGGTCAATCCTACCTTATTGAAGCGAGCAAAGGGGTAGTCCTTTCCCTCCTCTGCCACGCGTCTCCAATGGTGGAATATGGCTCCATCGCGGCGAGCTGGATTTGTGAAGGGCATCCACTTCCAGGGACGAACCTTTTTACAGCCAAGTTTGGCTTTAACTGTCCTGTAGCCCTGAGTAGTATCACTTGGTAGCAGAGGAGGCGCATCTCTATAGATGATGGAATATGAGAAAGAAATGTCACAAAACAGTACAGCACCCAGGGAACTGCTGGGAATCAAGGGTCTTGCTTGAGAACCCACAGAAAGTGGTGACTTGTCAGCTGTGGGATTTGAACCTGCGAAATTCAGATGCCTACCCTGGAGGCCACCACTGCTCAACATGCAAAGATTATCCGTATTCTCTATTTCTTAATGACAGCGTGGATTATTAATGCTCAAACCCTGAAAATCTTGCAGATTTGTATCCGCAAAGGCAACTAGGGGAAAATAAAGAGAACCGCCAAATTAAACCCCAGTATTACAACTTCATCATAAATAAAAATGCTCGACTCTCTGATTCTTTGGTAATGTTTCACTGTGATTGATGCTTTAATATGTGTTTTTGTATGTAAAAAAAGAAACAAAACATAGGTGGTCAAAGTGTTTAAATCTGTGTCTTTATCAGTTAATCATTTAAGCAGTTATTTACAATCAAACAATGTTTTGACACATAACGCAGAATGAAGGAAGAAATAAATGGATATGAGTGAGGGTGACAGGAACCAAATTGTGACGGTCCAACAATCAAGTCTGAGTTCTCCAAAACTGCAGTTCTTGTGGAGTGTTCTAGGAGTGGTTTATATCTTATCACCACCGGTCAGGTGTGTTTTGGTACCAAAAAAGGAGGACCTACGGAATAGTATACACATACATGTGTCTGTGGGAATGCATATTGTCAAGACACTATATATGAATCCATTTTTATTCAAGAAGTCTAAATGTTCTGAGTGGTTTCTCATTAGACAATATAAGAAACACATACTTCTTATCTGAATACAGCAGAGCGTAGACCTCCCGGTGCATCCCCTCTGGTCTCTTAAAGGTCAGCGTCTCTGTTGACTTCTTAGATTTTTTCTGAGGAAAGATGAGAGAGAGACATGTTATTCTAGTCAAGGGTGTATAGTCCTGATCCAGGAGGGCCATGGAGCTCCATGTTCTTGATGATGAGGTTATCATTAGAGATTGCAGGTGTTCTGAGCTGGGAGGCGTCTAAGTCATGCAGGATGGTGGCCCGTGTTTCGGATTAAGTAGTTTCCCTGTTAACTGGTGACCGACTTCCTTTAACGTCCGTGGTTGCCGCCTAGTAACAGCAGATGTTAAAAGTCCTACAGAAACCCACAGTTGTACTGGTGAATGGCATTTAACCGCATTTACAATAAAGTTTCGAAGTGTCGCACATTTTGTGAGTTAAATTTTAGCATTTGCCGATACAAGCAGCACTACCGGTCGCTAAATGAAGTCTGTCACTAGTTAGCAGGGAAACAAGGTAACCCCAAACATCCACCAGGACCAGGGTTGCACACAAAAGAAGCAATTACAGTCTTGCACAGAGAAACTATATCAATCTCGTTTGATCGTGTGAAGAACATCTAGAACTCATAGCGATACTGTCTGTATGTAGGACACAGTCAAAATGAACGGACATTCATCACAATAAAACTTTCTCACCTTATCAGAGTTGATGAGGTCTTTCTTAGTGATGGGACCGTCATTTTCCCCACCGGTCAACTCAAGGATATCCCTGACATCAGCCCCAGTAGCCATGACTTTGTCTAAATCGTAGTATTATCTCAAATGTCAACACTGTTACGATAGCCAGACTCGGTTATTGATTCCGTGCATGCGAAAGCGCTTATCTTCATCGACGACGCTCACGGTTACACCTGTTAAACTGCGTATATTAGAAACCAAAGACAGTCTAGCGACAATATTACTCTTCCCAAAAACCCCGACAGATATTTCTACAGTAATTTTAAAACAACGCTGTTACTGAAAAATTAAACACTCAGATGCTATGTTCGTGCTAACAGCGGAGTTAGCAAAACCCCGGACTGCATCCGCCGCGCCCGGTGTAACGACACCGTCTTATCGCCCCCTTCAGTTGTGGAGAGTCACTGCAGCATCTGTCCACCCAGATCACAACGGGCCATCAATGAATGAAGAAATGAAGGAATTAATCCATCAACCAACCAACCAACCAACCAACCAACCAACCAACCAACCAACCAACCAACCAACCAACCAATCAATCAATCAATCAATCAATCAATCAAAAGCACTTTTTAAACGAGGAATTTTGTGGCGCAAAATGCTTAACAAACGATATGGTATTAAAGATTTGATACAAGTGTATCAAAGCATAAACAAACTCATCAACACTTTATTTGCCAGTGCCAACACCATCCTGACGTTACACAGTCATTGAGTCACATGCATTTTGCACATTACAAACCACACCTATACAAACAACTCAAACATCTATGGAAGATCTGTGAACCTGATGCCAAATTGCAAATTTTTTTTTGTTATATTACACTAAGGTTTATTCCCTTTTACTTGTTAAAATGACTGAGAATATTTTTCTATTTTTTTTATTTGCAGAAGAAGGTTCGTGATTCAGGATCAGCAACTGGCATCCTCAGGTTACTGAAGACCCCAACAACTTCTCCTCTAGCCACAGAGCCTATATCACGCTCCACAGAGAGATTTGAGTTCCCAGTCAAGAGGACCAAGACCAGTCCTGCTACTGGTAAGGACATAGTTCCCATTTATAGATTAAAGTGTTGTAAATATGTATACATTTAGATGTGTTTTCTCATTTATTGTAAACATAATCATTCTAATTTTGAGCAACTTTATTTTGTTATTACTGAAAGATCAGTGAAACATATTTATAATATTTTTCTTCACCCACTTTCATTCATTCCACCGGCCCTACAAATCTACACCTCAAGGTTATTAATGGAATGGCACTGGTAAGTACAATACAAATGAATCAGTGTGTATTGTTGAATGTAATAATTGTCCAGCTATTGAACTTTCTTACAAAAAATATATCAATATCAAGTCACTGACATTATGTAACGATGGAAGAAATATTACATCCTAAAAGTGTAATAATAATATTTCATTTGCATTGTGTTTTTAAGGTTCCAGCTGTCCTAGTCACCCTTGAAGATGCACAGCCTCCCCCGTGCCCCTGGCAGTTGAGATTCACTACTGGAAGCAGAAGTGGACAGCATCCAGCAACCTCCAGGACAACGTTCATGAAGCTCGAAAATACACCAAGATCTTTCCCAAATTTGCAACCCTTCTTCAGATTCTTCAATGTCTGTCAGTAACAACATGCACAGCGGAAAGATCATTCAGTGCACTGAAACGTCAAAAAAACTCACTGCGTTTGACAATGACAAAACCAGCCTATCCATCCTACATATACACAAAGATATTTTCTATTTTTCCCTCAGCCCCACACAGCTATGGCACTGGAACTAATTAAAAAGTAAGGAGTTAACAACGCATCCCTAAAACAGATTAAAATGAATAAAACTGTAGAAAAAATGTATCCTTTATTACGCCATTCATTTAATAAAGAGATCGCACATAGGTGTGAAACTGGACGTAGATTATAAATAATAGAATAATTGAGTCTTATTCTGAAAGTCTTGCCAATATCCGAAAACACTTTTACTTTATTAGTCAAATACCGGAAGAAGATAGCTTTCAAATTGTTCTTCATCCGCTCGTGCTCACGGAAAAAATCCGCCATTTTTCTGTTCTCGCAGACGCAGTTGTTGGTTGCTCTCTTATTCGACAAAATCAAACCACGGTTTCGGATTGAAATCTACTCCTTTTGCGAATAATAAACACTCAAATCCGCGAGAAAAAAAATGTCCAACGAGCAGGCTGAAAGTGTGACCGAGAATGTTGGCCAACAGCAGCAGCAGCCGCCGCTGCAGCAGCAGCAGCAGCCGGGGTGAGTCCATTCATCTAATGTCTTTTGTTGACTCGTTGACGAACGTTAGCTGGGCGCATTCCAGTGAAAGACACCCACGAACGTCCCATTAAGTGTGTCAATTCCGCAGCATCCAGCCTAGAAATAGGAGATGAAGCGGTTGTGTACGTAGCTCGACGTCGTATACTTTTATTTGGTTAGCAGCGCATTGATGTGGTGTGTTAGCGGCCTGTTCATCCTTGGAGAGAAACGAAGCCTTAAACACAAACCAACGACAGAAGTACACCGCTGTGTGTCGAAGTTCAAAACGTGCATTTTATTAATTTACCAATTTATAGATTAACTTAACATTAGGCCCTTGATTGGTAATGGGTTGTGATCTAAAGCAGGCCCATTAGCCTAACCTTAAGAGCGGCCTTACAATGCGACTTGGCTGCAGGCTTCTTAACCATGCCTCCATTTATTCTGGCCTCAGTATCTGTATGAGAGTAAATCTAAACTAGGTTTAAGGGCCTTTAATTTCAAGGGACTCGCTGTGTTTTCACAAACCGGAACTACAAACATAATAGAAATTCTAACATCCTCAACTTTAGGTTTTAGTTTGTTACTAATTGATTGACTCTTTACTACGACTAATGATCCTCGTTATCTGGAAAGAAAATATTTTACACCTCTTAAGTTTTACTTCAGTTTTATCTCACTTCTCAGTACTTAAACATGAGGGGGACCAGATGGATTAATTGAAGATGCCATTCATGTGATTTTTAACTATTTTGTCAAATCTACAATCTCCTTTAAGTCTTCACACTTATATATGACCTACCAGTTTGTTTTTGTCAAACTTTCATTAACATTAATTTCAGTTGATATTTTAAGAAATATACTTTTAAGCCAATATCCTCGGGACTTGGCTTTCTATTATGTACAGCTCTTTACTCAGTGTTAGTTAACAGTTTGTTGACATCCAAGTTTGTGGGTTTTATTTACAGAATTGTTCTTCAAAGGTTACGCATTACATTAACAATTTTCTTTTGTTTTTTTTATAGAGAAATGAATGGAAAAGCTAAGAATGATTCCAATGCAAGCAGGAAGGAGAGGCCCCATAAGAGAGGTGGAGGTGGTCGCTTCGAGCCCTATGGAAATGTGAACAAAAGATACCGTGTGTTTGTCAGCAACATCCCGTATGACGTAAAATGGCAAGCTCTCAAAGACCTGATGAAAGAAAAAGGTAAGGTGTTTGAAAAAGAAAGTGACTCATGTCACTTATGGACATGATAAAAAAAAAAACACAGAATGACCTTCAGGGTCATTTTATTTGACCTCAACAGCTTTTCAAGGGCTCGTGGAAGTTGCTTGAGAGCTTGTGGGAGTTATTTGGAACAATGGTTTTGGACACCGTCCCCAATTTGTCCGAAAACTGAGTTGCTGCAGACTGGTACAAGTGTGGTGAATCTTGAAGTTGACCATTTTATGTCTTTAATGAGATCTTCCAAACCTTTTGAAGTTTTTGAGAAGTTGTGGTTGTACTTGTGTAAAGCGAGTCCACTAACGGAAAAATCCAATGGCTTGGGATAATGAACAAGATGTTTTCTCCAAGAAATCCATGATGAAAACTCAACAGTATATTGTGATGTATAAATTGGACAACTGCAATTCAGCAACTTTGATTTTCATCAAGGTTCGTGTCAACTTATTCACTTAAATTAATAGTTGTTTAGTTTTGGGCCTTTGGTCTTTGATGTATTACTGGTAATGCATTAAATTGGCATTTACATCATGTTTAAACATGTGTTACAGGTATTATCCTTGTCCAAAGGAAGGGCAGGAATTCGTGCTGTGAAAACTGACTGTGGAGTTAAATTGCATTTTCTTTTTTAGGTGCGACCTTGACAAGCAAATGTTAACTCGGCAGATCTCCATGTTGTGCCAAACAGCCTTGTGCTGGGGATTTTTCTGGGGTACAGGTCTACAAAATGAAGCAGCTTCTTACGCACTGTCCTTGTCTCTAGAGGTTTGGTCACTGGTGTCCATTTGTTGAACAGACATGTGACCATGGTACGCAGCTTGGCTGTCGGTAGATGCTGAATCAAAATTATGATTGTGCATCTCAGTAACAGGGCAACATTATGAATGGGGTGTAGTTAGACGTTTCTCTTTTTGAAGAGCTTATTGTTATGATTATGGTTAGCTCTCCAGTTGAAGGTTTCTTCTTAGGCTCGTGGCCAAATGATCGATGCGATAGTCTAAGGTTTAAAATGTCGATATCTGAAAAAGTATGCTCAGGTTTGCAATGAAATGGGCTGAGGAAACGAGTAAGTGTTGCCAACTTGAAATCATTTGGTCAAACCTCTTCATGTCGGAGGTGGTGTTCACGGCATTATATCCAAGTAGGAAGCCTGTTGGCCATTTCAACAGTTGTTGTCCTCAGTCTACTGCTTTGGGCATTTTGGGAGAATTCTAACAAGGGCAGACTAAGAAGTCATTTCTTTTCTTGATAAAAGACAAAAGCTTAGTTTTTGTAGACCTGTATCATTGTGCTGCTGAGGTGCTGGGGGTGAAGGCTCAGGACTTGCCGTTGGAGCTCACCGTCAACGGCCGCCCTACTTGTGTTTCTGCTCTAAACCCCCATTATTCTCTCGGCTTCTCTCCCCTTGGTGTGTGTCATCTCTGGAATCTGATTTGTAGTGGGTGAGGTAACGTACGTGGAACACTTAATGGACGCAGAAGGCAAATCAAGGGTAAGTGCAAATACACAAATAAAACTCATAAATAAGCCTAGACAAACTTGTGTTTGTCAGCTTTGGTTTTCTTATTTAAATTGTTGGAAATTGTTCCGATTCAGAAACTTGGTGGAGTGCGAGTTGGTCATCATGTAGGCGTGTTTATTTGGCGTCTGTGGCACTGACTTGAGGCCATCCTGACTTTGTAGCCACTCTTGGGAATTGCAGTAGCTGACAGCGTTCCTTTTGGTTGCTGGATTTGCTTCTTACGATCTCAAGTGGTCTCGTCCGTAGAGGTTGTCAAGGCTGGTAGATGGTTGTTAAACATCATCCATTCACAGAACTGCTCACTGGAACAGTTGCCTCATCTATCTTAGTACTGGGGAATTTTTATCTCATTGTGGATTTTCTGTTATTGGATGTTGGAAAACGATATTTTCTACACTTTGATTGTATTGTTTGTTATAGGGAGAAAAGAATACCGGATCTTGTAATGTAACACTATTTGGAAGCACAGAGTTCTGGCCAAGACTGTAGACATCTGCTTTTCACCTTTGAATTGTGCATGAAAGTGTTGATATTGCTTCATTTGCTGAATCCCATTAATCTTTTTTTAGAATAAAAAAATACTCATGTTAATTCAAAATGTTCTTCACTTTTGTTGCATCCTGCTCTGATGACTTCAATCAATGAAGGGTTGTGCGTAAGTATTATTATTATTTTTTTAAATCAAAGTTACAACCTCTCATTAGAGTGTAGGGATCAACAACAAATTTTTCTACATGAATAAATGTCTTTGCTTTCAGTGTTGTTGAGTTCAGGACTGAAGAACTAATGAAGAAAGCAGTGGAGAAGGTCAACAAGCACAGCTTTAATGGACGGCCCCTGAAAGTGAAAGAGGTGAGTCACAGAACACAAAAACACGCTCTCAATACTGTCCTTCTGACCAAAAGCTTACCTAAGTAATATTTTTATTTTCTTTCTAAGGATCCTGACGGTATGATTGCTCAGAGGGAAATCAACAGGGCCCAAGGTGGTCCTCCAGGTGGCCATGGAGGCATGGGAGGCATGGGAGGGCATGGAAGCATGGGAGGCCATGGAGGCATGGGTGGACATGGAGGCATGGGAGGTATGGGTGGAATGGGAGGAATGGGTGGTATGGGAGGGATGGATCGCATGGACCGCATGGACCGCATGGGGCCTGGACCAAATGGCCCCATGGTCAGTATTCCTCCAAGCTTGATGAACAACCCCAACATCCCTAATGAAGTCATCCATGGTCTCCAAGCTGGCAGGATTGGCAGCACTGTTTTTGTAGCAAATGTGAGACCCCTAGATTTTTTCTACAAATTATTCTGAAGTACTCGTATAGCAAGCAGAGTAATGACTGTTTGTCCTGTGCCCACAGCTGGACTACAAAGTGGGATGGAAAAAGCTGAAGGAGGTGTTCGGCATGGCAGGCATGGTGATCAGAACTGACATCCTGGAAGACAAGGATGGCAAAAGCAGAGGAATGGGAACTGTAACATTTGAAATGCCAATTGAAGCAGTCCAGGCCGTCTGTATCCTCTGAAAAGTTTTGCTTTTGGTTTTTATTTTTTTAGGCGCCGTCGTTGACATTCATTGTTTCAAAGTTTACAGTATTATTTTTCCTCAGTGATTTCACAGCTATGTTCAATGGGCAGCTGTTGTTCAACAGAACCATGCATGTCAAACTGGTGTGTTGCCTTCACTGCATATAAGATCTACCTCTCGAAATCCAGATCAACGCAGTCTTAATATTTTTGTTTTTGTTTTTATTACAGGATGAGAAATCCCTCCCTAAAGATTTTGGCCCCCCAGAAAGGGGGGCACCTGCTCTTCCACGTAAGGATATGCCATTTACTACTTTGGGTTAGTAGACTTGATTCAAAGGAAATCTGTATAACTTACTTAGAAGCCAGCATTATGTCCCCAAGTGTGACATATTAAAGTTCTGTTTCACGATAACATGTAATTAGTCTGACTTTTGTGTCAAACATTCCTGTCAGTGAAGATGCTGTTTACTTCAGTTTTGTTGTATGTAGCATAGAGGATGGTCGATGAATTTCTAGTGTGGAAACAATTCCATTTCGGGCATCTTGAGGTTTGAGTGCTTTCTGTGTGGGTTTTAATACAGATTGTCGGAATGGTTGTGAATGTTTTTTTGAAACCATCTTTCATGGTATCCAGGTGGCTTGAGTGGGGTTGGTTTGGGCCTGGGACCCGGCGGACAACCCATTGATGCTACCCAGCTCAACAGAGGAGGTGGTAGTAGTGGTGGTAGTGGTGGTAGTGGTGGTGGTGGCGGCGGAATGGGCAACATGGGCCCTGGAGGCAAGTAAAACCACTGTGGTGTTGTCAAACCTCTTGATGGAAAAAACACAAGTAATCTGATGCTCATCTTCACCGTTTTTACGTGTAGGCATGGATGGGATGAACTTTGGCAACATGGGAGGTCGTATGGGGGGAGGTGCGTAGCTGTAGCCTTTGATGGATCTCAAAATGTGCAATTAATTTTTTTCTTTCTTTATGATTCATACCTTGTATAACCCTTCATCTGTCTTTCAAGGAATGGACAACTTTGGAGGAATGAACAACGTGGATCGTTTTGGATCCTCTGGAATGGGCAGAATGAATGGTAAGAGGGTGTTTACTAGTGTGTTAGCACTCCAAAGCAAGTGTGGAATACTTTAACATTTGTTGGATGTTTCTAATGGTTTCCATCTTTTGCATTGTCAGAGATGGATCGTGGGATTGGTGGTTCTTTTGACAGGGACTTTGGGCGTAATGAAATGGGAATGTCTCGCAATAATTTTGGAGACTCCTTTGAAAGAGGAATGGGTTAGTATGTACAAGAATTTGTTTGAAAGCCCCTGTGATGTGTAAGTTCGATTGGTGATCGCTTCTTTATTTTCTTTCTGCTGGCTCCTTTGTATAGGAAACTCCCTGGGTATGGACCGGATGAGCTCAGGCATGGACCGTCTGGGAGGAAACATGGACCGCATGGGAGGGATGGATCGGATGGGCATGGACAGGATGGATCGAGTGTCTGACCTGGATAGGCTTGGCTCTGGGTTTGACCGGATGGGCTCGGGAATGGACCGGCTGGGGCCCAGTATGGACCGGCTCGGACCCAGCCTGGACCGGATGAGCTCCAGCATCGACTGCCTTGGCCCAGCTGGGTTTGACCGTCTAACCCCGTCTTCGATGGATCGCATGGGTACCAGCATGGACTTTGCCTCCCCGATGAGTATAGACCGCATGAGCAACAGTGGTCTCGACCGAATGGGCGGCAGCTTTGACCGTATGGGCTCCACCGGGGGACTTGACCGCTTCCCCTCTGGTGGACTCGACCGGATGAGCTCTGGCATGGACCGGATGAGCTCTGGAAGTGTCGGTGGTCAGTTTGACCGGTCCAGTGATTTGGATCGAAGCTTTGGTGGAAATTCCTTTGGAGGAGCTGGACCTGGAGGGCCTGGAATTGGTGGAGGCAATGTGAGGAAGGGATGCCAGATCTTTGTCAGAAATGTAAGTGCTCACGTTAACTGAAGCTTAATGGATTTGAAAAACATTTCATTACATGATTTTAACCAATTATGACTTGTTGTTTTTGTGTAGTTGCCATTTGACTTCACCTGGAAGATGCTGAAGGATACCTTCAACACATGTGGTAACTATTTTCTTAGTCCGTCAAGATAGCCCTGGTCATCTTGCTGAAAACATTTCAACACTTGACGTTGTTATTCTCTCTGAAGGCATGGTCCAGTATGCTGATATCAAGATGGAGAATGGCAAGTCCAAGGGCTGTGGTGTGGTCCGCTTCGACAACCCTGAAACTGCTGAGCGTGCCTGTCGTACCATGAACGGCTATCGGCTGAGTGGAAGAGAGATCGATGTTAGGATCGATAGAAACGCATAACTTTTTTGTTTTTTAGTTCTGGCATTTTTAGTCCCCGACACCAAACATTTGGCATCGTCTGAAGTGTTCTTTTCTTTATTTGGTTATTTAGCTATTTGTCACGGTAGAAATGTTATTTCAGTCAGCAATTTGTTACAGTGAAAGTGTTGGAATGTCTTCTGAAATCTCACTGTTTAGTGACCAAATGATTTTTTAGACTTGTTTTACCTTTGATTGCTTTTGATCTGTAATTTCATTTGATAAATAAACCTGAATATTTCAGAGAAGTTTACTTATTGTGCTTTTTCTCTTGAGTTATAATGCTACTTGCCATCACACAGGAAAGTGCTTCTTTGGTTTAGCAACCATGAAGACACATTTGATGAAGTGGTGGCCTTTATTAACTTTTGTCTTTCGTGCCCGTTTTTTTTCTCAAAAAAGGCTTGTCTTTTACAGCAGAGTATTTTGTCTCTGTGGCAAAGCATTTCTGATGACTTCTAAAGCCGATCACCACATGCAACTGGGAGCATATGAATCACTTAATTAAACCACATTTTCACAGAATACAACAAATGCTTCATTGATTCTTGTCAAAAAGAAAAACAATGGACATGGCCTCCATAGGAATGTGCTGTATCCATCTGCTGGGGGTAGTTTGAGGTTTTGCTCAAGGACACTTTGGCGGTTGTGGTTTAAATTAATTTTGAACAAGATCTTCTCAAGGCACTTTTACAGAGAAAAACTGGACATAGGCAACAGTGGAAAGACAGAAACTCAATTTTAACAGGAGTAAACCTTTGCAGAACCAGGCTCGGAGGTTTAAAGGGAAAGGGATAGGATAGAAAGAGCAACAAGCAGCAAAGAGAAATCCACTTGCTCCAGACTTGATGGGAGCAGAAGTCTCTGGTCAGTGATGCTACAGGAAAGTACAGACAGGATTGAGAAATAATAATGGGTTAAAGTGTGAAAATGAATTGAGGAAAAAAAGATTTCAAAAGTATGATTGATTAGTAACTAAGATAAGTGAATTGTATGCACTCTGGTAATGGTGCAATATTAAATCATGCGGCTATAAACCTGAAATACAAATTCAATTATTTCCCGTGGCCTTCGTGTGTAGAATTTACATGTACCTATAAATGTCTGTTTTAACCATCCTCATATTGGACGGGCACCTTGTTCAGGATGTACCCTGCCTTTTAGTGCAGGTCTGCTGTTACAGCCTCTTAACTCAAATAAAGTTGGCCACATAAATAGATGTTTGATTCCAGGAAGAATGTGCATGTACCTATGTGGGCTTTATTCTTGTACTTCAACCAAAAAATTCATGCCCCTTTGTGCTAGTTGATGAGAATAAGTGGGAGGGGCCCACCTCACCGGTTCACGAGGTTCAATGTATGAGCACTTTGGACCCGCCCACCTCGCGTGGACGTGAAAGGTCACTTCCGGAAGAAGGTCATAGGCAGGCACCGCTTTCAAGATGGCGACCCCCGTGTGTCAGTGTTATCAAGTGAGTGTTTGGACTCGTCTTAAGTATAAGCCTGTGAACGCATTTGAATGTCAAAAGAAGAATTTTAAGGATTCCTCCATTGAACAGTCAGTCTTACGGCTCCAGTCTTTTACCGCGTACCTCGTAAACGTAGCGTTAGCTCCCAGAATTAGCTCCGCGAGTATGAACACATGCAGCCGGTGTTTGGACCTCCACGTCTCCGACAGTCATAATAATGAGATGAACTCGTGAGATTTCAGTGGTCCAGTCTCGTTAGGTATGATGGTGCATTTGTAGTCATTGTGCAGCTCTGGTAATGTTACGTAAACATGTCTGTCAGTCAGAAAACCTACGTTTGCACCTGTAGCATGTCTTTCACAAGATCCTCTGTTCTCCAAGTACCTTTCATGAAATATCTCGCAGGCTGGGGTTTAACTTCACATGGTCTGGCTGCATGGTTTGTCAATTTACAAATCCTTATAGACAGTTAACTACAAAGAGAATCATTGGTCGTTTTGACAATAAGCCCCTCACTGACTCGTGCGTAGCCATTCAGGTAAAGTGAGTGATTCACGTTATTTTCTGGAATATGCACTACTCACAAAAAGTTTGGGATATTTGAATTTCGGGTGAAATTTACTGAAAGAAGTTCATACTACTGTGTTTTTATATGATCAACGTAGGCTTTTAGGTAGAAGCATGCAATGGAGATTTCCTAATCTAAAACAATTTATTAAAACAAAAGCCATCAACAGTGGTGGGTGTACCACAATAAGAAAAAATGTCAATGTCTCATTATAACTTGTCATGTGCCCCTGAGCATCAATACAGCTTGACAATGCCGTCTAATGCTGATCACAGGTTGACTTATTGTCTGCTGAGCATGGCTTCCCGCAACTGAAGTGATCCCAGAGGTTTTCTATGTGAATCAGGTCTGGAGAAAGTGCAGGACACTGGATTTGAAGTTCCTCAGTCTTCAGCAGTCGTTCCCTAATAATGCAACCTCCATGAGCTGGAGAATTGTTGTCCATGGAGATGAGATTTGGCCTGTCTTGTTCATGCAGGGCACCATGACTGGATTAATGATGTTATCTAGGTAATATGGACTTGTCACTGTACCATTCATAAAGTGTAGGGCAGTTCTATATTGACGAGACACACCTGCCCACATTGTAGCACCACCACCACAAAAGGTCTTCTGGTGACAACATTGGCTGATGCATAGCGCTCACCTTGTCATTTCCATTGTTGCTGGCAGCCATCAGTTCTGCTCAATGTGATTGGATTCATCAGAGAACAGCATGAGGGCCACTGGTCCCTTTTCCAGTGTAAATGCTCCCTGGCCCATGCAAGAGGTTGACTCCTGTGTCTGGTGTTGCGGTCAGTTGACCATTGCAGGTCGTCTCACGCGCAGAACATGCTGATGTAAACGGTTTCTAATGGTCTGACGTGTCACTTGCCGCCTCACTTCCCTGAAATATGTCTGGAGTTGAGTGGCATTCATCATCCGTTTCTGCAAGGCATGAAGCAGTCATCAGTGAGGGATGTGGCCAAAGGACGTCCACGTTTATGTCTTTCTGTGACTCTTCCAGTTTCTCTGTATCTCTGTTCAATCTGCTGATGACACTCTGACACCCAAACGCCAGTGGCCACTTCTGCTGAGAACATCCTGTTTAAAGCCTCGCAATGGGGACGTACTGTTGATCAATTGTTAGGTGTTGTCTTGGTGTCATGGTGTTAAAATGTGAACAACATGATGAGGACTGTGTAAATAACAATTTCTAATTGAACCAGAAAATTTAAGGTGACAGGAGCATGATAATATGTGACTGTGGTAAAAGCCAGGCGCACCCTGAAAAGACCCCTTACTTGATTTATACAGAAACACTCACTCACTCACTCACTCTCTATTGTTATTGTTTTTTAAGTCTCACTCCTCATTCTCTTTTCTAGGTATGTATAAGAAGAAGTCTGACATTGTTCCCTTCCTCCTACCTGCTGCTTCCCAACAGACCCCATGCCTACAGGAGGACACATTGGCTCTTCACAAGCCGGGCACAGGTACCAACACCTGACACCGAATGTGTCTCGGTCATATATCTCTCTGGAGATCCTGTGGTTGCATCTTGCAGGATGTGCAAGTTAAAGTAGCCACGTACGTATTTCTACAAGTAGCGCAATGTAATTCACTTTCAGAAAATTACTTAATTAGCTCAGACTTTCACACGATTCTTATTTTCTTTTAATAATCCAACCAAATATGTTATAAGCCCATACCCCTTCAGTTATATGTAAAAAAAATTTATAAAAATCTTAACTTATGAATGAATGAATAATGGAACGGAAACGTGTATAAGGAATGACGTGTATTTCTTAAAGCAATTATTTCAACTGAAGACACCTTCATAGTTTTTATGTTGCTCCATATTTTCCCCGTCCAGACACTGGGCATGGAGGAGTTGTTAACCAGGTACAAAAATACTTTGGTCTGAAATTGATTAAATGAGGACAGACCCAAACCCTTTTTCCTGCTACATAGTCTTTAGCACATAATGAACATGTTGCACTTTGATTTTAGTCTGATAGATCCTCTTATATCAATTTTAATGATCCTAATCTTGTGCTCCTGTTTTACATCATCCAGGTCTCCCAGTCACCTCTTCTACAGGTGAGGTATTTGTCGGGGGAAAGAGGTGGTGGCAGAAAAGGTTTCCTGGGGGAGCTGTTGGACAACATCAAGCAGGAGATGAACAAGAATAAGGAAATGAAAGAAAACATCAAGAAATTCAGAGAAGAAGCCAAAAGACTTGAGGAATCCGATGCTCTACAACAAGCGCGGAGAAAATATGTAAGTGTGTAAAATATATACCGGTAAATAAATACATTACTTTGTGTTGATGTCTAATGCCATTTTTTCCTTTTTCACTAGAAAACTATAGAGTCTGAAACGGCAAAGACCTCTGAGATTCTCAAGAAGAAGTTAGGAAACATCTCTGAGACCGTTAAAGAGGTCAGTGTGATTTACTGTATCTGTTCGCCAAACAAGATGGCATTTATTTTTTACCGTCACATTGTTCTATAAGTCTACCTTTCAAATGTGTAGACTTGTCTTATTATATGGACAGGGTTTAGAAGAAGTCACCCGCACTGACATTGGAAAGAAAATCAGAGAAGGAATGGAGGAAGCCGCCAAAACAGCAAAGACCTCTGCAGAGAGCGTCTCCAAGGGCGGAGAGAAGTTTGGGAAGACCGGCGCTTTCAAAGCAATATCACAGGTAAACGCTCCCAAAACATTTTTTCTCATCACATATTTTAACTTCTTTTTGTCCAAAAGGATTTTTTTCTTGTCGGTGCTGTTTGGAATGAAGTGTTAAACAAGGTTTTTCTGTCAAGAGTATTTTATTGAGGCCTCACGAGACACACCGAGAAAACAGAGTCACAGATGAGTCAGCCCCAGAGTGTGTGTCCCAAGTTGCGCTTCGCGACTTTTATCAAATCTGCGAAGTAAGCGAGCAGGGGAGGGAGGGTTGGAAGAAACAACAGACAATTTACCTTGACATTCACACAAATGCCCTTCCGTTCCCACCAGATAAGGCTTTGCTGGGAAAGGGAGGGAAAGGACTGTTTGCTAGTGTAAAGTCAGGGAAATAGAAAAGCGTCTGTGATAACAGAATATAAAGCAGTTTGTTTCAGGGATTTTCCACAGTGGTAGAGACACAAGAGAACATAAAATCCATTATAACAGAGTATAGCACAAAGCGTCATTTTACCATGACAGGATATAATACGATATATACATTAAAGAAACTAAACATCAATGAGCACATTTGGGATATTACCTCATTATAGGCTGCAGGTGTTATTTAACAAAGTGGTTCACTTACACAATGAAGCTCTGTAATGATGAACCCAGACTGTCCAAACTGAAACCCTCATCTCTTGTCTATCTCCTGTTTTCAGGGCATGGAGAGTGTGAAGAAAGAGATTGGTGACCTGGGCCATACAGGTCCTTATCGGCCTCCAGCCAGACTCCGGAAAAGGAGTGAATTCTCCTCTAAGGGATCAGCGGAGGACAGCAGGGTCTACGAAGCCAATGAGTACGTGAGTGCCCTCTGCCTGCCCGAATCCTGAGTGAGTGGGTAAAAAAACTTCCAGATGTAGAAATGACTATTACCTCTCACTTTGCCCAATACAGCCTTATACGTTTCAATATCAACATAAGAAATAGATCACAGAGCGGAAAGATTGACAACTCAGAATCACCTTCCTGACTTCATCATAAGTCCTTTATCAGGGCAGCAGTACTAAATCCTGGTACCGGAGTGCCATAATCATGTATCTTTTCAATGCCTACCTGCTTTGACACTCTGTAATCCAACAAGTCATCAGAAATGTTTATAATAAGCCACTCATAATTGTGATTATTCAGTTTTGAAATTTGACCAATGGTTTTTCTTCAGGGAAGCTATGGGTGTGGTCCTCCACAAAGACTCTAAATGGTACCAGCAGTGGAAGGACTTCAAAGACAACAATGTGGTCTTCAACAGTAAGCAATTATTCTCTTTAGTGCCATGAGTATATCCATTGTGTGTTTTCGTTTTTGAAAAGTTGCAGCAATTCGCTTATGGGATATCAAGTCGTGAATGTATTAATAGGTGTTCCTTGCTTATACTTAACATTGAGTATAATGAAACATATATGTTATAAAATATGAGCTATACTGTTCTGTTTAGCAAAGTGGTTATAAATTGATTGCTTTATATATATTTCATGTACACGGGGCTGCACATAGCTGGTATGCATGCGCTGCCAAAGTCAATACTACATACCATAAATGAAGTCATGTATGTATACTGGGGCAGTAACGCTGACTCATTTATTCTAAAGCGTTTCTGACTCTGTGAACTATTGATAATACTGATACGTCTTTAGAGACAACAAATTAAGCGGGTACTATGGCAAAGAAGCAAAAGCCAATTTTAAGAAAAGTACTGAAATGTGAGAGATGGGCCATTCGCATCCATGTCTGAAAAACAAATTAGATGTGTTTTAGACGGTGAAAACGAATTCAGTCATTATTAGTTTGAGAACAATGAGAAGAGGTAAACACTGAAGATATCTCTGTAAAGAGGCTATAATCCAACCATCTGTCTTCTGTGACTCTTAATCCTGTTAAGGGGAGTGGGGCGCTGGAGCCGATTTCCAGCTTACCGTGGGTGAGGGCAGGTTACACCCTGGACTGGTCACCAGTCCATCACAGGGCAAACACCCAGAGACAGACAGACCACACACACACACACTCACATTCACACCTAGCGGCAATTTCAGGTGACCAATTATCCTCACGTGCATGTCTTTGGACTGTGGCCAGTATTTCAACCTGGACCTTCTTACTGTGAGGCAGAGCGCTGAACCCACCACTGCGCCACCGTCCAGTTCTGGGGCTATAGTGTAGGCGTGTATAACACTGATGTGAAATGGGGACACTTTAATAGAGATCAAATGGGGTTTTGTCCAACGTTGCTGAATTTTGAGAACATCTTGACGATAAATCTGGGAACATCACAAAAAGCCAAGTTTATGTGGTCTTTATCAAAGTTATCAAACCTGTGTGAAATACATGTGTCGTTTCTGAGCTTGAGCGGTGAACAGCCGAGTTTATGAGGCTGCGGTTAATGAACACTTGCTGACAGTTAATATGGCGCACTGCTGATTGATGATATTAAGTTTGCACTGAGGGGCTTTCAATATTTGCATCTCCAAGTGGTAGTTAGGGGGGCAGTATCAATGAATAATAATCCTTTGGCAAAGTGGCGATTACCTAGGTTGGAGTTCGGACAAATTGCCTAGTCAACAGTTTTTAATTGATGTTGTTACTTTGGCAGCGTCGGCATTTTTTCTTTTTCTTTTTTCTTTTTGCATAAGATTGGTTTTTTGGGACCAATTCACCGCCTTCCAATTACACTACATATGTACAGCAGGACTGTCTCACACATATCTGATCTTAAAGTGTCAAAGCGCCTCTTCAGCAACACTCAACCGAATAACACAGTTTATTTTAGTACTGTACTGAGGAATTAGGTGTTGCAGAATAAATACAGACGTGGCGAAAGCTCACATTCTCATCCGTATTAATGATGCATTAATCACTTCCTTTTTGCTGAGCCTCAGTGTAAAGCCGTGTCGTTTCTCACTCTAACAACAGATCCTGTGGGGGGGGGAAAGGCCATTTTTTGAATGATTACGTTCATGTATAAATTCAAGGTCTGACTCACTCTCCTGTGTTCACTGCAGGGTTTTTTGAGATGAAGATGAAATACGACGAGAGCGACAACGCCTTCGTCAGAGCGTCTCGTGCCGTCACCGACAAGATGACCGACCTTATAGGTGAGAGGTCCCTGGCTTGACCGTCTGCATTGAGCTTCCTCAGAGGAGTTACATGAGAGAAAGAGTAAATATCACATTGGGGCACTTCAAAGTGAAGAGATAATTTCACTCTATTAGTATTTAAATGAGAAAATAAGACTACAAAGGCGTATAGTGTAAATTTGGATTAAGGTGGAGCCGTCACTCCGTCATGCTGCACCCTGTTTGCTTCATGTCCATCTTGCATTTTGGTTCAATTCTGGATTCCCTGTACTTCATCTGATTCATAGGCAATACAGTCAAAACTATAGTTTGTCTCTGCAGCTGGCATCACTGGAGGATTTATCATGGCCCTGCATTTTAATTTGGCTTATTAAATTGATCACATTTGTTTTTTACTTGGATTTGCACAAATGTACACATTTACACCCTACGTTTAAAATGTCCTGTTTTCATAAATCGCATTGTGATTTGGTCCCAGCAATGTTGAAGAGCAGATAGATCTTTTAATAAGTATGATTTCCCAAAGGCCTGAGTGGAAGTATTTTTTTTATTCAAGTCCAGCTTTAGATTGAAGTCAATCTTCAAAATTCCAATTTTCACTTGATCTCATTTGATGGTTTTAAAAAACTTGTTTTGGCCATGTTACGCTTTGTTGACTTTCCATTATTAAATTCATCGACTTAACACATTGTTTTACCATTTAAAACTTACTTTCTGTTGATGTCAAAAGCGTTTGCAGGCTTTGCAAGCATTTTCGTTAATTTCATAATTGTGTTTCTGCTTCTCTTACTCGTGTGTTCTGGGCACGTGGGCACACAGGTGGGCTGTTTTCAAAGACCGAGATGTCTGAGGTGTTAACGGAGATTTTAAAAGTGGATCCCTCATTTGACAAAGATTCATTTCTCAAGCAGTGTGAACAGGATATCATCCCCAATATACTGGAGGTATGTTTATGTTTTAGACTGAACTGAGAGTGGTTGTCTATATGTAGTCTTTCTCTAAAGCATTAAGTTCAGTCTGAATGTTGTGAAAGGTTGAGCTAACCCCTGCAAATAAAATTAAACCAATAAGGAGAATATGAAATGCAAAGATTAAATGAATGTGGTTGGGTATGTCCTAAAAACTTTGTGATTTTTGAGTAATTTTCTGTTCTGGTGTCGAACAGGCGATGATCAGAGGGGAACTGGAGGTTCTGAAGGACTGGTGTTATGAAGCGGTACGACTTTTCTCTACTTTGTACCTTTTGTTTTGATCTGGCAGCCCTTCCTCGTGTTAAAAAAATGAATTGAATACAAAAACGTGTGAGAATACACTTTTTTTTTAAAAAAGACACGCGCCAGATGCACACGCCGATATATAATCTCAGTAGTGTGACATCACAACGCTGCATGGCCTTGAGTGAGAGTCACAGACATGATGGCGACAGATTGATAATCCTCATTCAGTTGAGCAGCAGTGATGTTGTCCTGCTTTTGTTTCTCCTACATTGTTGTTTCTAGACGTATAGCCAACTGGCACATCCAATTCAACAAGCCAAAGCCATGGGGCTTCAGTTCCACTCCAAGATCCTGGACATCGACAATCTTGATGTAAGCGAGTCAACTTTCTATAATGAACATCCAAGTTGTGTCTCTGGCTTATGATAACCGCGGTTTACAAATTGAGACTATTTCCTATTTGGTTTTAACAGGGTTTTCTTGGTTATTTCTTTAAACTGTTTTCCAGGCCGTAAAGTGTCTTTCCACTGTACAGTATTTTTTTTAACACTTGTTTATCAAATAACATCGTTGAACTATTCAATATTTTCTATTTTCACCACTGTGCTAGTATCACTACTGTCTATTTACGATCCACCATAGTAGTTTTTAAAAACCTCTGAAGTTGTACTAAAATACTTTGAAAACCCTAAGGTAATGTTTGAAAAAACAAATTTTGAAAAGTTTGATTTAGTCTAATAGAGCAAAATTAAATTAGATAAAGGGACTGATTGATGGTTCACACAAGTATTTATGCATTTTCTTCTCCAGCTGGCCATGGGTAAGATGATGGACCAGGGTCCCGTGTTGATCATCACATTTCAGGCCCAGTTAGTGATGGTGATCCGTAATACCAAAGGAGAGGTGGTGGAGGGAGACCCAGTAAGTCATACACCCAAAACTACAAACCACAATCAAAACAGCCTTGAATCCGTCAACCGACAAATAGTCACCGTGTTTTGAAACTATTGTGATAGAGATATGCTCTTATTTTGTCATATATATATATATATATATATATAAGTAGTGATTCTCTTGCACACACACACATATATATATATATATATATATATATATATATATATATATATATATATATATATATATATATATATATATATGTGTGTGTGTGCAAGAGAATAGAGCAATGATTTTATTGATTTAGAGTTCCAGAAAACTGTTTTGGCAATAAATCAGCCATGTTGCTCCATCGAGGAGGACACGTCAGGGACAGGGGGGACTTTCAAAGTGCTGAAGGCAGCAGCTCAGCTCAGCTCAGCTCAGCTCAGCTCAGCACAACTGGCACCTGTTCACTCGTCAGTGTATCAAGTAACTGCAGTAGTATTGATACCAGAGGTGTTGTTCTCTAGTTTATCTGTTAATTACTAATGTCTGGGCAATGAATGACCATCTTTTCAAAACTTGGATATGGTTTGATTCTGATTTAAAAACAAAATAAAGATCAAATCAGTACATCCTGAACACTATAACGAGACCGTTGACTAATGTGACCATATCTGGAAAGAAATGTAGCTCCAGTGAATTCCACCAAGTTTTAGCCTTGTTTTCTTCTTGCGTTGCCGTTATTTTATTTCTCCTCCCACGCCATTGTTAGTGAAACAAGTAATCGTTATTATTACGCCATGAATTGCTTGATGAAGTTTGGAAAAGCCAATTTGTATTTTTGAAAAACCCTTAAGTTGATACTCTGGATGCATGTAAATATATAACTCACCATGGCGTTTATCAGAGACACAAACACAATAAAATGCTCGTATTTAACTTGTCCGAAATCATAAATATCATATCATATTACAATTAATTGCGCTTACAGTAGATTTGTCCGTTTGTGTCTGTCTCAGGACAAAGTGCTCAGGATGATGTACGTGTGGGCTCTGTGTCGAGACCAGGAGGAGCTCAACCCGTACGCAGCCTGGAGGCTTCTTGACATCTCTGCCTCGAGTACTGAGCAGATCCTTTAAGACTCTTTGTGATATGCACAGAACGCACTCAGGCAGGGAGAGAACATACTGGACCTGGAGCCGGCGTCAAAGATGGGGAAGAGGAAGACGTGCAGGAATGGAGCACGAGCTGACTTCACCGCAAAAACACTGTAGAGTCACGTTGGACAACTCTTGGTGCTTTGCTGTGTCCTTTTTTTTTTTTTTTAATTTGGGACCTTTATCTTAAGTTGAATTTTCCATTGAATTCTTGAGTTGTTTCTGACAATCCCTAACACTCACACAGGGGGGCAGTAGACTACCAACGACATTCACTGAGACGATCTTCCCAATGACTCTTCAGGTCTAGTTATGATGTCCAATGCAGTTTAGCTTTTAGTGTTTAAAGAAGTACTATTAGTATTGAATACTAGCTCAGCTTGGTAATTGAAATCACAAGTTTTAAGGTGGTGTCAGTGTCTGAAAACTGCATTTCTTCCCCAGTTTGATCAGTTTTTTTTTTTAAATGTCTTTCTCTTCCTCTGAGGTGTTGATGTCTCTGTGACTGGTGGTAATGGTGCCAATCGGTGTTCTCCCACCCTTTCTCTGCAACCATTGTTATCCTTGTTTGTATGATAATCAGTCTGTAATTTTGAAGCTGTAACAAAGTCTATATTTATTATGAAAATGAAAGATGAAGGCTGTTTTCACATTAACAAAGTATTTTGAAAACAAATTTCTATTAAACTTTTTTTTAATCTTCCACCCTGCAAATGGTTAAGCTCAACATCAGATGTCTTGTGATTTCTTCTAGGGCAGTTGCTAATTATTTTTTTAATTAAATCCCAGAATGGGATTTCACAGTGTGCTGGGATATTTCCTTTGGGGGAAATGCAGCTTCTGGGTGATTTTTAGTTATATTTCCAGAGCAGACTTGGAGCACTCATTTCCCTTTGAGTGGAAATGAGCTTTCTATGCAAACCTGTTTGTTTTGCGGTTGAAACTGAATCTCCCAGGCTGCAAGACATCGTTGGGATGGCTTTCATTGTCTACGTGCTGCAGAGGGGTATAAACGATCACATCTTCAATTATTTGTCATTGAGGCCAAATTGCTCTCAGATTTGACATTACCTTGGTTCCTTGTCATCTTTAAGTTTCAACATTATTAGTTTCACCATGCAATTCTATGCAGCATTTTCTTGTAGTGTATTGTTTGACCTTCAGTGTTGTGAAGGGTTATCAGTCACTGCTAGTTGTGTTCAGTGTGCCATGTTATTGCTGCCCACATCCGCTCACTGTAGCTTCAGCAACACAAAACTCTGTTAAAGGAAATGTAGCACAATGAAGGTTGACAGTGGTAAATGGCAGCCATTCACTTTATCTATAGTCATCCTGAACATCTTTGAAAAGGAGTCGGTCTGCATGAACAAATACATTTCACCTTTACTTTAACTGCCTGTAACAAATTAGAGGAACAAAAACAAGTCTTTTACTTTTTTTTTGTAAACAGCCTGTGTATTACTGTATTCTTCATACCTGTTAGGCGGTGGGATATATTGTGTAAAAAAAATGAACATTTTGTCCTTGGAAGTTCATGTATTAAAAGCAGAAAAAGGCCCAAACATCAGTTTGACAAGGGCTAGATTGCGATAGCTCAATGACCTGGTCTACAGTGAGAAGCATCGGAAGTGGTTCAGGAAAGGAAAAGCTGATGACGTGATCACAGGTGACTGAGACTCATCGAGGCCTGTGTGGTCTGATCCAACGGAGAAGCTACTCCAGCTCAGAGTTGCTGTGTATTGTCAGGATACGGTGCATAGATTGCAGAGGGCACAGATTGTCTGAACAATAATAGACAGATGGTTATGTTTGGCCCATCTTGTTACTAAAGAGTAATATTTATAGGGCCACACGTGTTTTTGTCAACATTTAGTAATGTTTTGTGCTCATTGTGCAGCTGAAAGACGGTGGGATCACTTCCAGTGGTTGTCCATTGTATCAGATGTCAAACAGCTCAGAAGGAGTGCTGCAGAGCAGAAAATTATGAATGCGAAAGGAATCTCGAAAGGGCTTATCTCTTCTGCAGCAGGATTTATGACCCCAACCCTGGGTGAGAAGGTAGGGGGCGCTTACAAATAGAGCTTGCATCTTCTGTATTTGCCTGCATGAGTGCTGTATGTCCATCTGCACACAGACCAGAAGCTCTGCTGTTTCTGAGCTGTCCTGGATGATGGATTCTGACTTTTGCTGAACTGTGCTGAGCCTGCAGCTCCTTTCAGTAGTGCTCATTGCTCAGTATGCACCCCTGCAGCTTCCAAACAGACTGCCCCTCTCGCCCATGTTTAGAGGAACTGCTCCAAGAATTCCCTGCTGGAAACGGTGGTCAGCAGGATCCTGCTGGCTGACAAAACAGCTTTTGATAACATCTGACTGTTACTTGTATGCATGCCTTCACACTGAATATCCCATTTCAAATTGATTGGTAACCCCCAAACTGTGTGATCATTATCCCGCAGCCTTTTAGTGCCAACCAGAAATCAATCTGGTATTTTCTTGTTTGCATGTTACACGTACATGAATGGATTAATCAGCACCTAAAGATGTTTTATACTAACTGCAATGTTTAATTTTAACATGGTACCATGACTTGGAACAATGAAGCATTTGATGCCAGAAAGGAAAGAATTTGATCTTTAGAGTTTCGGAACAGAACACTCTTGCATAGGATGAATAATGAAAACGACCAAACTGTTATAGTCATTTAAATCACCAGCTTCTGTATTTTCATGTCGACCAAAGCCTGCACGGTAACATTTGTACTCTCGTTTGGCTGCAAAAAAACCCCCAAAAAAGACCCCACTTTGAGCCTGGCATGTTATTAGGGTAGCATACATGATTTATTGAAATTTTTCCCAGGTTTCCATATTATCTGATAAAAGTGTGCACACAGTATTTAAAAATAGTATCAATGATGTGTATCATTGTATCCCCACTGTGTGTAATATTGTTGGATTTAGTTCTGTGAAGGGAGTTCAGCTGGGGTATTTCACTCTGAACCACACGTCACTGTCTGAAGAGAGAGAGAGAGAGAGAGAGATAAAATACAGTCAGGCTGTTCTCTAGTCACGAGTGGGTTGCTCTTCTATGCACAGGTCGTTTCACAAACACACTCCGGCACACACACTTAGAATTGGTGCTAGGTCAAAGAAGTCAACAAAGTAGGACAAAAGTGCCACATGCACTCTCATACTTGACTTGACGGCTGAGTGCTGGTGTCCCACCATGGCCCAGGACCCAGGTTGGCAGCCGAAGCGGGACTAACAAGCTGCGCATTGATGGAATGAAGAGTTACTCAAGCGTTTTCTTTCTTTTTCCTCTTTTATTTTTTATTATGTATACAACTCTATACAATTTACAAGTCATCTTTGAAATTCTGTTATCAAGTTTAGTGGCAGCTTAATTCAGGACTGACACCAGATAAAGGGAAAAAATGTGAAAAAATTGATAGTGATTCCACTAAAACAACGGACTCCTCAACACTTATGGTTAAAACTACATTATTCCATGTTGCTCACATTATATCTTATCTTTATATCACAACTGAAAATTTCCCAACACATGTCAAGTGTTTCATGACTGTCAGACGTCCTTTTATTCAACATACGCCCCATTTCCTTTCTCCCGTGTCATCTAAGGAATTCCCCTCTGGGATTAATATAGTATTTCTGTTCTATTCTATTCTATCTGTCTGATGCACCATTAACTATGCCGTCCTTGAGCTCCCCTGACACCCTATATCCTTAAGGGTGATTTAACCAGCATTGTACTTTCCTCCAGTCATTCTTCAATCTAATTATGTCTTTTAATAGATGTACTGTTAAAGCTAAAGCCCACAGATGAAACATTGGGCTTTATTTTCCTGTCTGTGATAATGGCAATTTCAAAGAGCTTGTATGGTGACAAGGAACAATACTGATGTCACTTTCCTGAGCAGCAAAGAAAAACAACAAAACAATTTTATGCCTCAGATATTTTCAGATGTGCTTAATGCAACATGACATTGTTCTTACTTGACCTGAAGTTCAGCACTGGCTGCTACAACCTCTCTCATGCACAGGAATTCTGGAACTGAGATGAAGGTCACCAAGTCTGGCTCCGTGTGTGTTTGCGTTTGTGTGTCTGAGGGTGCTTACTCTGACCCAGATTCCAAGTGCAGTGGGACACTGTGCCAACACGTCAATTCATGAGCACGGAAGTGCGAGGGCACCTACACACACTCATACAGGAGGCGGGACTGCAGTCCAGGAGAAAGGTCAGAAGGGTGTACTGGTCAGAGAGGGATTATGCAGGACAGAGACGTGTGTCAGAAAGCCACCGTAGCACTGTTTAAACAGAAGACCCAAGGGATCCTTTCTGCTCATGTAAACAGACTGAAAACAAAGAGGGTAAAGAAAAATCTCCTTTTCTTTTTATTCGCTGGTGAAAACAATGCCACCTTGATATCGGTTCAGAATGATTCTGGGTCCAGTCTTTCTAATTCCTCTGTACAAACCCTGATTTACATCCATATTTTAGTCAACACAAACCATTTGAAGGTGATCTGTCAAGAGTTAGCTGTAATGATTACCAGCAAACCTTAAAGTTTCACGTGGCTTCAGTTGCTTGATAATGCCCAGTCAATCTGTATAACATCAGATCAGAACCAGTGTGTTTGAACAAGCTTACCAGCTCCTGATGCACTCTCTCCTCCTCTGACAACTTCCCCTGGACATGGACACCCTGACCTCTGCAGATGATCCAAAGCTCAGCGGCACATCTGCGTCTTCAACCAGGTCAAAAGAGCGCCGCCGCACATATCTCTCCACTGGCTCTCATTCGCCACCTGTGTCTAATTCAGAACCACGGCGCTTGCTCACAGAGCAACAACTTAAAGAGCTACTACCTATTTAATGTCCATTACTAAGATCCACAGCACCTTCCTCATGCTCGGCTGATGAAAGTCGTCTATAGCCAACCTGTTAGATTTCTACCATCAACAAAAACAAAACTGAAAACGAGGTTGAAACATTGGAAAACGATTACTTGATAACTCATGGCGGTGCTTCAGGATAAGTCGTCAATATATAACATAAAATCTTTACAGGTCCCCATGTATGTCATAATGACTTGCTGTATCAAGGGAGCAACTGAATAGACCCTTAATAGTAACATCTGACATTCGGTAAGCTGAATGGAGAAATATGTTAATTTCATAATTAATGATCCTATCTCTTAAGCACCTGCAGCATTGTACCTGCTGAAATAATTTCCATGCAATGATATGATCAATTAAAGCATCAAAATGTCGTGGTTGTTCATCAGGCACGATAGAGCAAAGATCACAGAGTATGTTCTCTAACCTGAGAAGAGGAGAGTTCAATAATAGATATTTGGATCCTTTGTCTGGGGATATTGCTGCACATTAAAATGATATTTTCTGTTTCAAAGGTTATCCTTGTCATCTTTTCATAAAGCTTGTTATTGCAACCCTAACAACATTTGGGATCTAATATTGAGGAGCTGTCTTCTCATAAAGTCAGTGGTCAATATGTCCTCATCTCATTTTCATATATTGCTCCAGTCCCTTGAGATCAAACAGTGATATCAAACCTTGGACATGTGTTATGAAAGAAATCACTTTACCTTTAATAAAAAAAGGAGCACTAGCTAGAGCTGTGTGAACGGGCAGAGAGAGACTCCAGACAGGAAGGGATATGATCAAATGATTGACATCCAGGAAGAAAATACTTGTTTAGCATCGTAAACGAGTGGCAAACAGGCATCACATTTATGGAGGGTCAGTTGTGCCTGTTCAGCAGTAATAGGCAGGGAGAGTGCACTAACCAGCCCCTGTCACACCCAAACATGCACGTCCAGAGACCAGCAGGCTGCAGCGGACGTGCCAGAACTCCAAGGACCAACATTACAGCACAAACGTGGGATGATGGCTCTCAGCGATTGGACATGTCAGACGCTGCTTTGTGTGTCTGCATGCGTTGATGCTGATAAATACTCACTCAGGCTGGATCGCTCTCAGTGTGGGCACAGTCGGGTCACTCCAGGTCATGGAACAGACTCCTCTTTCTCACGTTGTCTTTTCGATTCTTGTGACGCGCGAAGCTTTTTTTTCGCTCCTCCATCTGTCTTGGTGTGACTTCACATTTGATTTTCAGTTGAATTGAAGTAAAGTGTGCTTGATTGAAGTAATGCTTTAAATGCATGGTGGTAAGGCATTTTGGGAAGATTAAATCAAAAAATAACTTGGAAGAATTGATCAAGAAAAAAGGCGGATTCTAAAAGTGTCTATAATAAACACGAAGGTAAGGTCAAGAAGGAGGATCTCTTTAAAAATTTCCCTGAGGGGTCTCAATATCTTGGCTCATATCCTTTTATATGGACAAAACTAGCTTCCAATTTATACAAGTCTGAATACAACCACGGATGCCAAAAACTTGTCAGACACTTTGTTATTGTGATCGAGACGTGAGGTTATATTTACAATAACAATAAGTATTATCTGCCATTTAACGGTTATGGTCAACAAAAGAGTCAATATCCTGACATCCACCGTTTTGTGCTCTTTCATAGTTTCATATTTCCTTTATTGGACAGTTTCCAACTATTTCCATTCTTTTATCACCTCTTTTCTCTTCTCAAACCTTCCAACCTTTAGCCTCCCCACCTCTTTTTCTAAATCAAATCCCATGTTCACCCAACACGCCATCAGCAGGCCCCCTCTAATTGCAGGGAACAGATTCTTTATGAGAATGGAGATTCTGCTGAACGGGGCGAAAACAATGGAAGCAAATGCTGTTTCTATTGATCAGCCAGTGTCTCTGCTCTCCCTCCAGCCGCCTGTGTGCTGTTCCTGTTCAGAGGCCTGGTTTTTCAAAAGAATTAGTGGCCTGAATTGTCATATATACCTCTGTAGACAATGTGGCAGATGACGAGATAGAGAAAGAGAGAGCATGGCTGTGAATGCAGGTTGCTCTTTTACACAGGCGTACAGTGGTTCGCAAGTCCTCTGGAGGAAGGGTCAAACTCAGCCATTATCATCATCTCAACACAGAGCAGACAACACTAAGGGCAGCGTCAATGAAATTTATCATTGAAAAAGGTAGAAGCGAGTCGCCCGTGTGCAAGGCTTGTGAGAGCCTTTTCACAGTATATCATAGTTAAAACATGTGTTTTCATAGGATAGAGGCGATGTGGGGGAGAGAAGAGAAAAGAAGCATGTCAAAGTTCATTGTAATAAAATGACTCATTTTTTGTACTGAGTGGGGTATGACTCATCTGTTTTCTTTTATACCCCATCTTGTCCAGGAGCCGTGTGGGCCACCACTGGGACAGATCACTGGGACAGATCACCTCACCTCCAGTGACAGCTAATCCATCGGAGTAAATCAGATTGGGGCTGAGGCCCAAAGGACAGCTGGGGTGGGCTACAGGTACTGACTTGAAAGTCTTCTTGCCCCCCTCTTGCTCTCCGTGGCTTATCAATAACTCTAATATTGATGGAGGCCTGGTTGAATTAACTTTCCACACCGTTGCCATGTCTAATCGGTCACGGAGGCCAGCAAGTCGAGGAACCCAATGTTAACTTGTCAAAGAGTTTACATTAGCATCAAGGAAATTCCAGACTGCTTATCAATAAAAATGAGCTCTGTGGGCAACCCTCTGGGAAAGGAGAGGTTGGATCAGGTCACAGATCCCGTAGCTACAGAGGCGAAGATGGCACAGGTAGTCTCTATGTGTGTCTCATTCACGTCAGTCCCCGCCTCTGAGTGAGTGTCCAAACACAAAGGTTGGTTTGCTCGTCTTTCTTCATCAAACTGACAGGTAGATGAGGTCGTGAATAAAGAGTTCCATCCGCTCATCAAAAGTTACAGGGTCAGAGACACGGACAGGAGAGGTGATTTATTAGTGGAAGGAGAAGATGGAGCGTGAAGGAGGGAATATCAGTGCATGCAAGAATTACTAAGCCTGTAGAGGAATAGCTGAGCTCAAACTGTTCAAAATAACCAAGGACAAAATAGAAGGATACTGTTCATCACACAGTGCAGAGAATAATGTCAGTGTTGGGTAAGAGGTGTACAAACAGCAGTTAAGATGTTCATTCACTGAGAGAGGTCACATTCGGCTGCATCTCAGTGTGTTCATCAAGTCTGTACAGTGTACTCACCTCCAAAGATGAAGAGCAGTCCTCAAACAGCACAATGCTGCTCATCAGAGATCAGAGATGTTTGCTCATATGTGGATTTAGGACTTAGATGACCTGTGATAAGACACGGTTTGCACAGCTAATTACTGGAGGTGTTTCCTTCTAATGATAAAGATGCCAAAGCTAACAAGAAACTCATTAGTAGGTATGATGATAATGAATCTATTTGGTACACAAAATATTTAACCAAGTTGCTGATCATGCCACTGGAGCTGTGAAAATATACTCTTTTTAAAATGTATTTAAAAAGTGTGTTTCCAGAGAGTTATAAGCAAATATCACTTTAAGTGATCTATTTCCTGATTATTTTTCAATTGCGTCTTTCCCATTTCCAGTGACCACTGAGCATGTTCCATTCACTGTATTTCTGCATTTACACCCACAATGCATCTATTTTTTTTTTTGCTATCTGCATTTATCGGCTCATCCATCTAACCCCCCCGCCGCCCCCCCTAAAAACCTAATCAGCTCGCAGGAGAGAAGTTTACTAAGTATCTGGTCACTGCTCCATAAAAGGTGTACTATAGAGTCCGTGTCGTCGGGCCTGGAGTGACGGATTGTGCCAGGCTGGCTTGGCGGAATAAATAGAGGCATTAGCCGCTCGAGCCGGGCCACGCTACTGCTGAAGCTTACTGGTCTATGAAATGTGCAGCATGGCAATGTCCTGGGCCTCGCCACAGCGTGATGAATGACTTATATAATCCTCCGTAAAGCATATTAAATTCAGATCACATGATTGATAGCAGGAGGAGGACAGCAGGAAGGTAGCAGGGAGGAGATTAAGGAAGTGAGGTGGAAGGTGTGTGATAAAATATGTAAAGAGAGGAAATTAAACTTCAGGCAAAAATATCAAAAACTGGGCGTCCCGTGCTTTGCTACCTTCCCTTTCTAGTGACTGATGAAAAGAGCAGAGGCAATTCTGAATTTTTAATGAGTACCCTTTAGGCCTCGGTACAACGTCAGGTCTTTGTATGCCTTTAGCCCCGACTGAATTTCTCTTGTGTACTTCCTTCACTTCACATAGCTCAAGTGTACTCCCAAAGGCAATGTTTAGACGTTACCCATGACCTAAACATCTCTCAATGGCTGCATCTCATTCACACTTTGCCCCAGGGAACCGCACACTGCCTGAACTGGTGCTACGAGACCGAGCTGTACGTACCACCAACATCTCAAATGTAGAATCACTTCAACTGAAATGTTGGAGGTTTTGTTTCATATGGAGTTTGTGTGTGTTTTATCTTGATTCTCACTTTTTTCACAGTCCTTTCTTGTTCATTACACGATGAAATGAAATATGCTTCTTTCCCGAATGATATGTATATTATCAATATTTATGTTTAAGGTAAATGCTGAAGGTTAACAGCAGCTGGGCTATTTGTCAAAATGAGATCATTTTTTTCTTCTGTCTGCAAATCACTTGAAGCTGTGTTTCCAAAGGTAAATATCTATATTAGATGAGAACTAACTACATTTTCCTCACATCTTACATGATTGGTGGTGGCACAGATCAGTCCCATGGTGAGAGATCTAACACATTTGTCATTCACTTATTTGCATATTATGAACATGTCTGAATAAATCATTAGTTAATCAAGTGACATATAATCATTTTAAGTTTTAGGAATGATAATTACATGGAAATGTTCATTTGGTTGCGTAGTCCAGTAATTTGTAAAAATCAGGTTGCGCTCGTGATAATGCTGCAATGGTATTTGTGATGAGAGAAGCTGGAGTTTCATGCTGATGGGATGCAGATCAACAACGAGGCCAACCAGATGCTGAAGGAGGCCTGCCTGTACAGTTCAATGGCTGGATGCCCTCTCCGATCCTGAGGAATCCGGTTCCGCACTCCTGCGTCAGTGTGAGTTACTTTAATGACTGGCAGAGGCATTCAGCTAATCGATGAGTCAATCAGTCAGCCTATCAAATACCTTGTACACGTTGTGTGACGTGGACTCCTGTGTTTCACGCTGTCTTATGGATACAGAGGAGGTTGATCCTTGGTCTTTCTCATCTGATCACAGGTGCAGAGATGTAATCGACTTATCCGTCTGAAATGGAGCGGTGAAGACTTACACAGGTCACATCGTCTCGAGTTCCCACAAGAGCCTAAAGTAAGTCCTGAAAGGAGTCGTGTGTGCGTGCGTGTGCGTGCGTGCGTGCGTGCGTGCGTGCGTGCGTGTGTCATATCCTCTACTAGCATGTTGTGTGAAAGATGCAAATTATAAATTTGAAAGTGATGCATTGCCGCAACATGGCTGGTTGCCTTTCTGGCAAGGTTTATCCCTCATTCATTACTAATATATTTATTATTTGTTTCATTAATTTATTGAAATGATCAATCACTTTAAATGCAGACTGAATTAATCCTCTGGCGATGTTAATCGCGTGGAGAAAATTTGAAACGGTGCATCATCAGTCAACTTGCTCCATCAGACTATGTTATCTGAACCAAGTGTCCTCTCATTTTAATTTAATTCAGTGTCCCCCTCCCTCCCTCCCTCCCTCTCTCTTTCTCTTTCTCTCTCTCTTTCTCTCTCTCTCTCTCTCTCTCTCTCTCTCTCTCTCTCGCTCTCAGTTCTCAGTGAAGGTAAATTACACAGCAAGTCGCGGTACAAAATGATTTTGGCAGCTTGCTTTGACAAACTCCCCCAATCACTGTCTACTTTTTCAGCGTGATCAGAACCTTTACAACTTTACACATCATTTCCAAAAGTGATATCAAACACTCATCAATCACTCAGTTTAAAGTTTAGCCGTCATAAATAACCCAAGGTGCACGTTTGCATCAAGTAGTTAAAAAGTCTTTCACAGGGAACTGGTTTTCTCACAGTGTACAGGGATTGTTTACTACTATTGAACATCCATGCATAATTAAAGTCCCTATGAATAACTAAAACCATGTCTTTAACTGTGTAACACTCTCCCTCGAGACACCAAATAAATCCTCGGAATGGTCTTACCAAGGTCAGAGGTGGAGCAAATGTCTCATTAAAACCTCATTTTCCCATCTCATCATTATGGGAGTGATGGACACCCTCAAAGTATTGATCTACAGTCGTTATGCTTTGGGGAATACTCACTGTAGTAACCTATGTAGATTTGGAGTCATCGTGTGGTTCCGAGGAGAGTAACGTAAAAACTAAAGGAAAGCTTTCAAATTGTTGTGGTTTGTGGAATTGAAAAAGAAAAAAAGGATTACATTTTGGACTTTAGAAATGGTTTGCACATACCATGTGGCCTCTTCATTCTCAACAGCTTCTCAACCTTAATACCTAAATAAAAGAGACTTTATTGGAGCACACAAACTTTTCAATAACTGAAATGTTCAGGAACGAAAAACAATAATCGCACTGTTATTGTCCTTAATATTGTTCTCCGGAAAAAAAAGGGTAAATTCTCTGGTCAGACATGCTCTTGGAGTGCAACCAACAGTTATCAAACAATGGCTACGTAGCAACACTTAGAGGTGAACTTTTGAAAAAAAAAGTAAATACTATTTATGTGTATCTAAAACAAAATGAGCATGATCCAGTATTGGCTGGCTAATCACAGCAATGATCAACAATACAACTAAGGCTTTATTTAGAGTTTATGTGTCTGTTTCAATATGACTTTTCATATTTTTTTTTATATTAATTAAAACTCTTTGTGAACTTACTGGTGAACTTATTTTTGTATCACCTAATTTCAGCGTAACCTCTCGCAGTGCTAATATGGGTGAAAAGATTGAGTATAGTTTCAGGAGAGTATATCTCCCCCTCGTAGTGTCATGTTTACATCTCAGTAATTTAATTATACTGAGGCACAACAGGGACACACACAGTGAAACCTTGACTCCACCTGGTCAGACATTTTAGAGTAATTAAGTAAAAATAGAATAGTAAATGGACCGTGACGTGTGGATCAGTGAGAAGGAGCCAGCTGGGAGACGATAAGCGTGTGTGTGTGTGCGTGTGTGTGTGTGTGTGTGTGTGTGTGTGTGTGTGTGTGTGTGTGTGTGTTTGCACCAACTTGTACAGTTGCACATTATTGGCGCCGGGACAATCCAGGGTGAAGTTGAAGAGCTGTACTGTATGATGAATGTCGTTCTATAACCAGGACTGAAGGGGAATGATTAAATCCTTTCCACCAATCACCTCCTCTGGAGCCTGAACAAAACCACCGGGGGAACGGATTCCCTGCTCTCAGCAGCCCTGACGGCAGAGGACACACACACACACACACACACACACACACACACACACACACACACACACACACACACACACACACACACACACACACACACACACACACACGTTCAAATAGTAATTTTTCCAGCAACTGATCTTTATTTGTTTCAAGTCAAACATTTACAAATGTCTGCATACATGTAATTAGAAATGTAATCCCCGGCTTCCTCATAAAGGCGGGTCCACACTGGCTTGGGAAATGTGCTGATACGACACTGTGCTCCAACCAGTAAAGCGTCTTTGCTGAATTTCATTTATCTTTGAAGTCTGTATTCAACAGCTTATGATGGATGACTTCAACCAGCTACATTTTGTGGACACAGATCATAAAGAACCTTAGTTGTTTTGGGGGGGTCCAAGGTAGTTTTCTTCTTTTACGTCTTTCACTTATTTACATGTGATGTGATTTGAGAACACACACACACACACACACACACACACACACACACACACACACACACACACACACACACACACACACACACACACACACACACACACACACACACACACACACACACACACACACACACACACACACACCCGCTGGGGGACTGACATGGCTCTGAAGGTTAATGGTGATGAGGTCATTCCCAGAGGTTTTAAGGACTTTCAGGCATCTCATTCTCTTTCCCACTTTCACTTTGAAAACAGTGGCCGTTGGGTTTTCTGCATATTACTGTGCTGGTGTGTAGCATGGGAGAGATCACTGCCACAAGGGACATTTGGCTTCAGGGAGGTGGAGACAGTTTTTGTCTGAAAACCACATCACCATCGACATGAACACGCACACCTGAAAACATATTTCCTCGCTGTATCTTTGTAATGCTTAATTGGGTTTCCACTGTAAATATGAGTGTATCAATTTGATTCTTTTGGAATGGCTTGCTAGAATACCCTCAAGTTATTTTGGAATGTTTTCTGAAAGTAATTTCCATCCCTGTCAGTCAGACAGAATGTTTTTCATAAGGCTCTGCTCGACATAAAGCATCACTGCAGCTGGTTCTCTAAACTGTTTCACCCACTGATTAGTTGAACGCTTATAATGAATCCACAAAATTTTATTTATCTTGATTCATCATTCTAACATTTTATACAGCACAACTCAAACAAAGCAAAACCTTCACTTAAAGTTCCTCCATAAACACAATGAAACTAGACTGAAACTTCTTTAGTTGAGAATCACCTTATATCTTGGAAAAGCAAGAAGGTTTAATGGCTTAATACTGAAAGCAAACAACAGGACCTGTTGGGGAAACATAAATGTCGTCTGGCCAGTGTTGTGTTGGCTCTAAAGGTTAATGAGGTGTGTGTTCACTCAGAGGAGGAGAGACAACGATGCTCTTTATGGAAGAGGAGGTGTTACTTGGCCGAGGGGCCTCCATAACGACACCCTTCAGATCTAATTATCAGGATTATTGATTGGTCATGGCCAGCTGCCCCTCCGCCCACATGCACGGACCCCCGTCCACAGGCAAAGAAACGGTAAAGAATACATTTTTGCTCACATTGTGGACTATTGGGGCAGGACAGAATAATTTCAACACGCCTCCATGTCAGATTAACAAACCAAGAGATTATTATTAACTTGCCAGTTATGGGCTCTAATCAAAGCCTCCTCCCACTCACATGTATGCATGCTCACACATTTCAACAATAACACCTGGGAAAATGACACACTCGGTAACCTACTTGCTCACACCCACACAACCACTCAATGAGAAAGAAGCATTCACACAAACGGACATTCAAAAGTCTCTTCAAACGACACAGGCTTTTTCAGCCTGGCTGTGGAGGGGCTGTTTTGTTCCACAAGAAAATTGCTTTAATTAAGATTAGCATGGTGATACATATATATGCACCCAGGTAGGTTTTCAAAAGGTTTAAAAGCTCGTCTGTGTCAGCCCACAGGTACTCAGCATTAGGAGACATCGTTCAATAGCAATGGAGCAATGGAAATGAAATATAAGAAATTAAATATAAGAGCCATTACACATAGTGTTTGTTGGTTTGTTTTCTGTCATTAAAGTTAATAATCTTTCAGATTCATTCTTTTATCAATTTTCTAAAAATAATTTATTGATATGCTGGTGTGGGATAGTTTTAGTCCAGATTTGGACATGTATCAGGAGAGTTAGAATCAAAGTCCCATATTTTCTCATTCGTTATGAAATATCATTGAAGGAAGCAGGTTGATAAACATGCCAATCCCTTCCATAGGTAACTACTGTGACAGTGGTCCTCTGAGGACAGGAGGAACCCCCAGCAATAAATCTAACTAAAGTGTCTCTAGTCAAAGGACACATCTGCTGCCTATGTCTTGCTCCCATTTCCCACCCGCCACAACAGTGGAGCCTTGAACCGGTTCTGCTGGGGACACGGGCACCGTGACTGGCAGCATGAGCACCTGGCAGCAGGATGGAGGGACGGCAGCAGGCAGCAGGCAGCAGGCGGCAGGCAGCACAGATTGCACAGATGTCATTGGCTCCCCGACTTGGAAGCCTCAGATTGGAAGAGCAAGAGGAGCGTGGAGCAAGCTGGCCAGGTTTGACACATTAAGAAATGGAGAGAGAAATGTTTTGAGATGTAAAGATTAACAGGATGACCGTGAGTGACGGATAGAATATAGGATACAATTTTTTGTTTTCATGAGAAAATTGTGATTTATTGAGTGGTTTGATGAATGGTTGGAATACAGTAGACATTTCTTGAAATAAAGGATTTAAATGATGCTCCACTAAGAGGTCTGGCATCTTCTGATTAATCATAATTAGAAATAGCGAAGACGGTTAAAAAAACAACTTTTCTAGACTAACAGTTACTTTTTGACAGACAAACAAACAGAAAAACTACAAAATCAATCAATCAATAAACAAAATTTCACAATTATTTTGTTGTTAATTGTAAAATGGTGCGGTGCTCCTGTTTTATCGTTCATTTTTATTCAAATGCAATTATAACCAAATCATTATGCGATGCTGATTTCCGCTAATTATAATGTTACATCACGACAGTGGTCTCGATTTATTTACTGCAACTGTTTACTGACAAAAAAAAATCAATGACAACTCAGAATGAATCAAAATGATGACAAAGCTGATGAAATATTAAATAATATTAAACGATTGCAAGTTTTCCTGCAGATGTATGACACACGGAAATTCTTTAAATAACTGTAGGTGATTTATAATAAAATACAAAACAGATATCCTGCAAAGGTGCACCCTGATCGACTGAGATGCATCATGACTGGATTTGATAAAGCGTTATAGGCGATGGTCAGTAATGATGCGTTCACTACTTTTTTTTTTTTTTATCACATTCATCCTTGCACACACAGGATGAATGTCTTGTTCAATAACACTTTGACATTTATGGGATCAAACCTATGATTGAAAGACAACCTGCTCTACCAACTGGGCCACCACAGCCAGTGGGCGTTGATTTTCTAGAAGATACAGGGAGGTCTGGTGCTCTGGCACCACTTACATGTGTCTGTAGATGAGTTGCATCAGATCTCAGTCAAGGAGTCAAAGAGTAGTCAGGTGGCAGCTACAGTTGACAGGTGGAGAATACGATTTGCTTTTTTTCATGAGGGCCCTCTCATGGAAACAGCATGGGAAGAAGTGCTGGCACAATCCTTTAAACTACATTTAAAATGACCATAGAGGTTATTTGTGTATTTCATCACTTGTAAACATGGTTGATTGTTTTGATGTGATGTGTCACTTATTCACAATTTTTGCTTTGATTGGGTATTTGATGATAACCTGTAACCTTTGCATTTCAATTTATTTTCAGTCATTAAATCATGCAATCATTCAATCCAGGTTCCGCGAGCTCGTTGTCCGTCAGTACAGATGTGTTATGTATGTATTATGTATGTTTTATTGTGTGGAGCTCAACTCTGTGATTGGCTGTGCCTCCTCGGGGTGGGGGTGGGGGTGGGGGCAAAGTGGGTGGGGAGCTTCAACAGTCGTCGCCTGCTTGCAGTCGTGTCTCGGAGCAAAGCGGCGCTCAGCGGCAGCAGAGGCGGAGGTGCAGGAGGAGGAGGAGGAGGAGAAACGACAGGCACGTCCCAAAGTTTGAGTCTGCACCTGTCCGGACGCAGCGGAGGCTCGAGAGGGGACTGGACACCTGGATCAGGTTGGTGGGACGAGACGGACAAAACCTGTCTTCTTTTGTTTTGGTTTTGGGTTTTTTTCCTCCTCGTTTTTTTTGTTGTTGTTTTTTTTTGATGGAACAAGTGCAATGCAAAAAAAAAAAGAATCCTCAACCAGGACTTTAGGAGACGATCCGATGTGAAAAGAGGCTGTGCATGTTTCGTTCTGGATTGTTGCGCGATAAAAGTTTAAAAGTCCATCGGCGGTTCTGGTTTTTACGTGAGCCAAAGTTTGGAAGTTGTCACGTCGGATGTGTTTTGGCGACCCGGTCCAGTCTGACAACACCAGCAGCTGATCTCAGTCTGGGAGCTTCAGAGTAATACCTGACTCCACTGCTTTGGAGAGAAATAGAGGAAAACACATGAACGCACGCACACAGAATGATAAAACATTCATAGTTTTATTTCGCAAATGTCGCAAACCAAAGTACATATTAATGATTTTGTTAGAATTTATGATATTGAATGTCATTCTTCTTGCAATCCTCAAGGAAACTTGCCCTCTTGAGCACATTTGAAACCACACAGACAAGGTTACAACACCATGAACCAATGCACCACGATTTTTGTCTGGAAGGACAGATTTCACCTCCCCCTCCTATTTTATTAGCCTGGAGCAAGGCACCTTAAAGAGAAATGGATTGGATTATCATGGTGAGATTTTCCTCCATGACCCCCCCATATGTTATTAGTATAGCACAGACACATGCATTCTAAACTGCTGAATTTAATTTAGATCCGTCACTCAGAGTAAAAATGTAATTTCCCTCATAATGTAACTTGAATATCATTTGCTCTTGCAGGATTCATTTTATAGCCGTATGAAAATTGTGTTGCCAGTCCATTTACACTCTTATCTGTGATCAACAAGGAGCAGTCAAGGTGTAATTTGATCTTGTGCCCAGTCAGAAAGGTGTGGGCTATGGCCCATAGCGCACCTCATTATTCACCCACAGGAATCTTTAAAATCAGTGCAAGGCACTGAACCACAGCTTCCCAGGCTCCTTCCATCCGTATTGTTTCACAGTACAATGACAACTGCTAAATTATTCACCACAACTGGTTTTGCTGTCCTGAGTCATTTAAGTGTTGGTATCTTGAATCTGAGGAAGGTCGGTGATCAAAGGACAGAGGTTCAGTGCTGTCCTTAATCCAGTTTGAACATTCAGATTAAAAACTTGAAGAATACCCAAAGCCCAGAGGCACTCGGCCCTCTCAGTTTAATTGAGAGTAATCGGAGTACTCACCCAGGTGTGCACAGCATACTGCTGACAGTAGCATATCAGTCATTTCCATCAGCTGGCTTTCGGCGATGCTACAGACATACTTCTTAAGAGATCATGATGAATTAACATCTTTTTAGATTGCTTTCACTTCTCCCATATAAACGTGTTTGCTCAAGGTGGCCTGACCCCTTACCCAGCAGCGACTAGACAAATACTGTATTCTCACTCCCAGAAATAATTAAAATCTGTCCAACTCCGCATCCACTTACCTGATCCATCCAGACTTTGTTTGCATTGTTTTACCTCCGATCGCTGCCAACATGAGGCACGAGCCAGGATATCCCCCCCCCCCCCCCCCCGAAAGGTGACGTGCCCTTTTGAGGGCTATCACATAGAGATAGACGACCTCTTGCAAAACGCCACGCGTGCCTTTGTATTTTGGCAGGAAACTGGAGCCACACATGTAGAAAGAATGACATGCAAACCCGACACAGTAAGGAAGTGTCTGCCTGCAGTTTCAAACCAGGAGCTTTTCTCGGTTTGAGGTGACAGTGCGAACCACAGTCCTAAATGTGATTGGAAAAAAAATGCCACAACTTTTACTGTGGAATCAGAAAACAATGAAAAAATGCTGAAGACTTTCTTCCTAGTAAATTTGACCCTGATGAAAACACGATATCTTTGGTTGTATGGATTAAATGTTTTGATCGTTGGAAATCATAGTTACAGCGAAGAGCCGAAACAGGTTTTTAACGATGTCACACCGGAACCTGATGATTTTAAAATCTTGTAGCAGGAGAAAATAAACGAACCAGTTAGTTCACTGTTCTAATAGTTCAGAAAATGAGCACATTATCTACTACTTTACCTCATCGACAACTCTCAGCTTACCAATTCCGGTAAATACACAGCCTGCGTGGTAATGCTAATTGGCAGGAAGCTGAGAGTGTCATCGTGTAATGACCTGTAATGAGAGGAGGCATGTGGAGGAAAGAGAAACCCTAAGTGGGTTTACCCACAAGCCCTCTTCACGCTGCTCTCAGGATATACAGTATTACGCAAGGCACATTAGTGAAACAGGTTCTCCACCGCTCCGCCGTCTCACCGTGCCACTGCCAATCTCTGTTATGAGCATTGATATCTTATACCGTTTACTTTGCATTACAATGGGGTGGCTTTATTACATTCCTCTAGCATTTAAAAGCAGTTGAGTGAGATGGTAAAGTCTCTAAAGTGTCTTTAGATCTTGTTCTCTAAAGGCTGTGGTTTGATTCGTGCGGTTTTACGTGAGCAGTGACTCATCAAGAGCTTCAGTCTTAGTGTTACTGGATCTCAGCGCTGCTTTCCACACAGCCGACCGTAACACACCCGTTGACAGACTTGGAAAATGGATGAAAATTTCTGGCACCGCATTTAATTGGTTTAAATCTTACTTGCAACATAGGGACTATTTATTGTTGTGCCAATAGGTAATTATGAATGTGAGTATATGAAAATCACTTGTGGGGTTCCTCAAGGCTCCATCCTTGGACCTCTTTTATGTAACATCGACAGGCTCCCTCTGGCTCAGATCAACGAAGATTACATCCTATCTTAATTATGCAGATGACACACAGCTCTATATATCAGCTTATACCTGCCGTGTGCCTGCATAAATGAAATTAATGAGTGTATGTGTCAGAACGTTTTACATTTTAACTCAGAAAAAACTGAGGAAAGGATTTTTTTGGCCCCAAAGAGAAAAAAGTTAAAAGTATTTCAAGAGTTCAGAGAAACTTGTTTATGCATTTATTTTCAGCAGACTGGATTACTGTAACAATAATAATAAATAAAGCTTAACAATGATGCTTTTACTTTATTTATTCTTCTTTTTTATGCCTTCCTAATCACCTTGTTTTACTGTTTTTCATAATCTTAATGGCTTAAACACCTGTCAAGACTCATAATCACCTTGTTTTAATGTATTTTCTTTATTTCCTTTTAAAGCACTGTGAATTGCCCAAAAACACGTTTACCCTGCCTTGATGGTGTAGTATGCCGCGGGAAGGACTTCATCTGTACATTTTGACACCGTAGTATGTAATGCCCCACGAATAACAGCAGTGTTAGACACAGTGCGATTCAATTTGACAGTATATTATGTGGCTCTGTGGCATATGGGGTCATAAACATCCTATTTGCTGTTTCCCAGAGCCACCTGCTGCAAAACCAGCAGGGAGGTTGAATAGTTGTAAAGAAAATGGGTTCTTGGTTGGTACAGAGGAGGCGTAGCTAAGTCATCATGGGTCTTCAACCTTGACAAGTACGAGGGAGACAATCCCACAAGAGGTATTGGTTTTGATTTCATTTTGAAGATCAGCCAACAAATATTCATCAACACTATGATCTATTTCCTTTTGGTGTCTGACACAGAGCACCCGGATTCTTTGTCTCTGCTGAGAGGAACACCCTCAGAACTAATTCAAGTCCATCGACTCATCTGGAAATTCCACTAGAAGAAAAAGAGGTGCAGACAGTTTTTCTATTATTGGAAGGAAATCTGCTGATTGGCCACGGACTTAAGTGCGCAGATAAGCTCCCCTGTCTTCTGCTTGGACACCCCACTGTAAAGCTCAGTCATCAAATGATTACCTTCAATTCAGCAGGGTGACATGTCCAGGCTTTCGCTACGACTTCTCCTTTGTGTTTAATACGTGCTCAGTCCTCTCATTGGTGGCTTCTTTTGTCTCAGGGGTTCAGAGCAGTCAGTGCCTCCTCCTGCTGAGGGAAGTTTTTTTAGCTTTACTGTTTGAATCAGCACTTTGCCATTGTTGAGTATTTAAACTTTTTCTTTTTTTTTTCTTTTAGAGTCAGAAGATTCACCAGGCATTTCACCCTGAAGCCATGTTTTCACACTCATGTGATGAAGCCACCTGTTTCAAATACTAACGGCTCTTTAACCTCGCCGGTTAGAGACTCGACTATACAGTGGTGTAGTGGTTAAGCACTCACTGCAGGAGTGTCATTTGCAAGTTCTGTTTGTAAGTTTGAGGTTCTCTCTGGGTCTCTTGTTTCCCCCCGACAGTACAAAAACATCTTACCTCACAGTTGAACAAATATTTCCAGTAATTACCCTTCATAATATACAGGCAAGTTATTTTTTTGTGTGACTTTTTTTCCTTTTTGGTGCTAACTCTCACCTGACTTCCCCCTTGGTTTTGACGAGTTGTGTGGGCAGGGCATGTAATATATATGGCCTTTGCCGTGGGCCGGTTGACTGGCTGGCACTGGCTTCATTCTGTCCCAGAGGACATGACAGAATGGCTGCCTGATGGACGGAAAGTGCTGTCTGCTGACTTTAAAAGTGCTGACATCTCCATATTGTCCCTCACACACTCACCCATGCGCGTGTGCGGGCACACACACACACACACACACACACACACACACACACACACACACACACACACACACACACACACACACACACACACACACACACACACCCACACCACTTTCATTCTGCCTAAATCTAATCTCTGGTATTCATTCTTGTTTCTTCACCTCACAATTTTTCTTTCTCTTCCACCTATCGCTAGGTTTGTCTGATTGATGCCACCCGACCCTTGTGCTCCCCGGGTAGCTGCAGATCTCTGCTCTGTCTGAATGCAGACGTGAATCATAGGGATTAGCATTCTGCTCGCCGTCTCTCCTGCCTGCCTCTGTCCCTTTTCTCGGTTTGTTTCCGCTTAACTTATGTCTGCACTCCATCTTCTATTTCTCCATACTTCATCTGTCCACTGCTCACCCCACTGCCAGGTCTTTCTTGGTGGTGAGCTGCACCATCACCTGTCATGATTGCTGCATTTAGAGCATCAGGGGGCCATTCATGGCGATCTATATGGCTTGATTGTCTGTGTCAACTTCGGTATTTGACCTTTTTTATTTTCCGCAATTCAAGCCGGTTCTGAATCTTTATTCTGAAGTAATATAAAATTGTCTATTCACACACTTCTTTTATTCACAACTGACCTGCTGCTGCTAGTGAACCAATCGTGTTTCATCCTCATCATTGTTTGAATATTTCATGCCTCTGGTTTGTGAAATTAACGTAAGATCCAGGTGGAAATGACTGAGGTTACATTAATTCACACTGAACGGAGGGGACTTTAGTGGGCTACCTGTACCATTGCAACCCTACTGTGAACTTCTCAAAATACCACGTGCTGTACAGTGCTGTAATAAAATAAATATTTCAGTGCTCACAAGCAATCATGTAGTATTTTATCATTGTTCTTCCTGCAGTAAACATTAAGTATATGTTGTTCATTGGTGGTAAAAATGCCTTTAATTCGGAGACATCAATTATAACAAACTAGCTCAAGCTTGAAATTTGCCTACAAGACAAATTGAGCACAGATTATTGAGGATGAAGGGCAGATTGTACGAAGCTGATATTGTGGCTCCCTGTAATTCTACATATTAACATGTTCACCTAACCAATGGGCTCACACAAACATTTACTATTTGTGTATGCACGTCCGCCTATGCACCGCATGAGTCTGTTGTTGCCCTGCTTGCCCGTATGTTGTATTTCTGTGTTCAGCTCCAGCGCTTAACAATTTACAAAATGCATTTTCCAGTTTTAATAGTAATTATCAGCAGGGGACATCAGCAGCCAGTCCCATTCCTTCACAGAGATACAGGGCCGACTTCATCAAAGTTGCTCCCCAGTGGCAGGCAGACACACCGTTGCTTCAGGCTGTCAAGAAGAGTGACACAAACATCCAGGACAGAGGACAGTACAGGCTGAAGACTAAATAGATTGAGGGTAACACACAAATCTCGTCTTGGACGAAATGAAAACTGATGCTGAATATTGAATTATTTCACTGTTGGTACAGAGGTGACCTTGAAAAGCCCTAAATATGCCGATAGAGAAAATAGACTTTGTGTTCATCTGGGCTGGTGATAAAATGATAGATTGTAGGCAGCTTTGTAGATGAAATTGTTCAGCTGCTTTGCTGCTGTCGAGAATCACAGAGGGCTTGTTTTTTTTCCCTCTTTGCTCTTTCATCTGTGTACAGCTCCATTTGTCTTTTTCTCTATTCTATTCCTTGTTCATTTCGCTGGGTTCAGGTTTCTGTGTGAGCCGATTTTTGACAGTTTGGATGACCTTCATTATTTTTTTACCTGAGTGATATTCAAACTAGTAAGGAGTGAGTGACAGGAAGGAACTAATGCATTCTCCTTGACAGACAGGATCCTCGTATGAAGTGCATTGCCCTCTCTGTGTTAAGTCATAGTTCTTTTGTTTTAAAAGGTCAGCAGTCTTGAGTGCTTTTCTCTCACAACCTCCTTTCTAATTTGCATGTACACTCAGTAAAAGCACAGAGTGCTCTTTTTCTTTTTCTCTCTCTCGCTCTCTCTCCCTCACCCCCCTTTCCTGTCTTTCATATCTGTCACTCACTGTATTCTGCACACCGTCTCACACACACAAAATCTACATCTATTCACACATTTGTGTGTAAGTGTGTGCGCACAGCCTCGTACTTGTCGGCATTGAAACGGCATAATATTTAATTGCCCAACTTTGTCACCATTATTGTGGCTGCAGAATGTCTGCCAGCCTAATTATGTGGAGGGCTATCTGAGGAGCTGGCTGGTTGTGAGCTGAGGCTCAGCCAAGTGTTGAGAAATCGACTCCACAGACAGTTTGCTTCCCCGAAGTGCTAAAAATACCTGTAAAACAGTCATGTTTGGGTCTGTAAATTTAAGTGTGCCTGTGTGCGTTTAAATGTGTGTGACTCCTTTTCCTCTGTGCCGCTGTGAGCCACAGGTTCAACTGTGCATGGTAGTTTGAGTCCTCGTCATGGAAGTTGGAGTCTTTGAGGAATCGTTGTTGTTTTTGTACACAGCTCAAGGTGACCTGCTCCCCACCGTCCACATTAACTTCAGACACAAAGTGGGGGCCAGCTCCCCGAGGTGACAAATAAATCAAGATGAGTGTGCACGTATCCCCACCAAAAGACAACCAAGCACATCAATAAGGCCTAGAGATAAATGATACCAATCCATTTTCACAGAGGCCTCACCATACTCTCACCATATGTATGCGCTTGCACTGGGTTTGCGGCTGGACACTGGGAATGTTGCACCTTTGTCTTGCCGATGGCAATTCTTCTATGGTGATGATTGTGGTGGGGATACCCACCTTAGCCGGTAGATCTCATGCAGCCTCACTTCTCGTGTTCCTGCGGTCTACTTTATCTTTATAAGCAGCAAATTGGAAGGGGTTAATTCAATTCCCCCCCTTGTGCACTGGCCACTGGCTCCTCAGTACTCTTTTCTGCTTTTCTCTTTGTTTGCAAAGTGTAATTACTTTTGGAGAGTGGCTTTACTCAGGCTATAAATAATGACAAATCAAGGCTGTCTCTGCATTTCACTATATGGAGGCTGGCTTGATAGGCTGTCTATTTGCCTGAGAAGGAAATCATTGTGGTCTGTAAATTTCCTGTTGAATGCTTGGTTGGAAAAATGTCATTGTTGGGTTCTGAGCTTGGAGGGAGAACCCCAAAATACTTTGGGAGATTTTGTGGGCTGGTGACTTTTCTAAGAATGATCTTTTACCTTCTATTATATTACATGATGGCCCTCAAAGAAGGAAGTTTCTTTTTAGATGTAAGCAAAGTTCTAATCTAAAACTAGTAAAACCGCCTTTGTAAATTGATTAACATATTGAGTGATATAGTAGTTAGCACGTTTGCCTTACAATGGGAAGACCCACATTTGATTCCAGGCTTGTAGCCTTTCTATGTTGAGATTGCACATACTCCCTGTGCTTGTGCAGGTTTTGTCCAGGTATTTCTGCTTCTGGTTGCAGTCTGTGTTTAAAACCATGCTTGTTGGATTAATTGTTAGAATAATTAAGTATTCTAAATCTGATGATGATGAACTGGATAGCTGCTTTCACCAATTGCTGTGATGGACCACAATCCCACTTGACCCTGAATGGGATAAAGAAGCATAAACAGTGAGCTGATATTATTAAGCTCCAGAAGGGAAAGAGGAGCTGCAGAATTGAGCATTAATCCTTTGATCATTTTACACAGGTCCACCTTTTCAAGTGACCCTGTTTTAAATTGTAACTGGGGTTTCAAATTTCTTTTGACATAGTAGATTGTACAAATTTAAATATTAAATATTCAAAATTATAGCTTCACACTGAACCAATGATAACATAATTCAAAATTGAAGAGTGTTTTGTGCTGTGTGTGTGTGTGTGTGTGTGTGTGTGTGTGTGTGTGTGTGTGTGTGTGTGTGTGTGTGTGTGTGTGTGTGTGTGTGTGTGTGTGTCTCTCTAATCACTGTTGTGTGGCTGTGTTGAGAGTGTGACATAGAGATGGATGAAAGAAGGAAAACGTGACACCTGGATCACCTGAGAGGCAACAGATTTATTTTCAATTCTCCCCATTTCATTAGCTTGGCATAGTTTTCTCTGTAGAAAGAATTAAAAAAATAGTGTCAGTGTGGGAGAGAGGTGAGGAGGAGGGGAGGAGCCGGTGAGACACGCGGTGACTGGCGGAGATGAAAGCAGCAGTGCGCGCGTGTTTGTGATTGTGTTTCGTGGTGAATTAAATCGTGAACCGTGAATCTGTTTCCGAGCCTCTTTGTTCCTTTGGAGTAAATAGGGTCACCTGCCAGTCTGCATCCATATGTGTAGATTACGATGTGTCTGTATGTTTTGCCCATGTTAATTTATGGGCATCTGGACTTGGCAAAGTGCTTCTGAATATAACTGTGCTCACTGTGGTGCATTTAGGTTGAGCGTTTCTATTTGCAATGTGCAAGAGAGATGTTCAGTTAAGGGCTTTTTAAAGAAGACTGAGTGTCTGCTTCACTTCCCCTTATGTCAGGCGTCTCATCCGTGGTTTGAGAAGTGTCCCATGGAAGTGGGTGAGAACTAATGCGAGACGATGATGGTGGACGACACCATGTGTACGTGCATGTGAAGTAGTGGGTACGTGTGTGAGACTGCTGAAGGGTGATGGCGGAAGAGAGACTTAACGATGAGGAAAATAAGCTGAGCAATCTCTTGTCTGTCCTGCCACTAAAATAATCATAATCATACTTTATTAATCCCTCGGGGAAAGTCCTTCTTTTTCCATATTGACCAATCCTATTTTTAGGATGCGGCGGTTGCTCTGGGACCCACAGCGGTGACACGTCGGCTGTGGGGTTTTGAACCTGCGTAATCCCAATCACAAGTCCGTTCCTCTATACCTCTAAGCCACTGCTACCTCCTAACAACTTGCACACACGCACACCTCTGCGCGTGTGTGCAAGCCGATGTATGTTTTGGATTAGCCAAGAGTCAATTTCATTGCTTAAATAAATCAATATACTGTTTGTAGCAGTAATGGTATACCTGCTCCTTTTTATGATGAATTTCAACTGTTTCGAATAATGTAAATGCATTATTTTCTGTCATCCTTAATTCCATTTGTCATCCCCCTCAGTCTATTCCTCATCTTCTCTTTTAGTGCTCTTAGTGTTGAGTTTAGTGAGAGATAATGGAGAAAAGCTGCCACTGAGTAATTACAGGGCGGAGAGGATCAGACGAGGAGGTTATGTTTGTACTTTATAGCTTTTCCTCCCACATCGAAAGTAGAAATGATTGCGCCACATATACATTTCACCAGCAAAGTGAATTTTTCTGTGTTTGTTGCTCCCATTTGGATGTCAAGTATGACTTTGAACCTCACAGTATTTGATGAATGCAATTGCATGTGTGTCAACGTGTGTGAGCAGTAGTAGACGGTCCCAAAACAGGATCAGACTGATTCTCTACATGTTTTTTGTCAGATATTTAACCCCAGGGCAGGTGTTTTTTTTCAAAATGTAGGAGGATTCTTTGTTTCACGCCAAGCCGGAAGATTTGGTTGAAAGTTCAGCTTCCTACATTTTTTCGTGTTTATTAAATGCAGTTGAGATCCAAATGTGATAAAAAGCATGACTCTACTTGTGCAAGTTCAATGGTTTTAATTGAATAATATAAGTGCTAAAATGGCATGTTTTGATGAAACAATTAATAGTTTTACTCTCAACATGTTTCTCTCATTATCATGATTTTTTTCTCAAAAATCACACTTCCAAAAGACTTCATCATCCTGTCCCTGATCTTTTTCCTACTTCTTCCCACCTCACATTTTGAAAGGACTGCCACACAGTGACCACATATTGTTAGTCGAGTTTATAAATACTTTTTGATTGAGTAAAATAAATAATAAGTTAATTAACGTCACGTTATCATCCCATACTCCATAGTTTGATCAGATGCGCTTGACAAAGGGTGTGTTCAAGTTCCGAATTGAAATCCTATTTTTAAAGGGAAAAGAGCTATTATTTTAGTAGTAGTTCTCACTTAAGATGTACTAATAAATCTAAATATTTATTTTCCTGGATGGAGTGATATAAATGGTTATTACAAAACATTTATTATCATTTTTTTTAATCTGTGAGGCATAAAGGCTTTAACGCCTAAATGATGGGTGTTTGTCCAGTACAAAATATGTATTAACAACAGAACCTTGAAACCCGAGCACAGAGTTGGAGGAAAAAAACAACGAAAACAGGAAAAACAGAGCTAAAACTGGTGAATAACATTACTGCTTAAGGGCAAGCAATTTATTTTTTTCTTTTTAACTTGGTTTTTCAAACTGCCTGAAAGTCCCAATTGATAACAGGATTAAAGCTTTTGTGATGTTCATCCGCAGATGTGTGACATGGTTTATTGTTGGAGTGTCTTTGAAACCAGTTTCAAGGTTTTCTAACTTATTTTTTCTGAGTTTTGCAGCTCACATCATTCATAGAAAATAAAAACCTGCAATTGCCCGCACGTACACAGCAGGTCCATTTTGTAACGTTCATACACAGTGTGAGGGACACCTCCCAGGTGTGTCCTCCTGCTGTCAGTTTGGTGCACCAAAACACCCTAGAGACACGAGAGAGAGAGAGAGAGAGAGAGAGAGAGAGAGAGAGAGAGAGAGAGAGAGAGAGAGAGATCGCCATGGTCATGCAGAGGGGAATCAGTCCCGTTTGTGCCAGGAAACCTCTCTTTTCTCCTTTGTGCTGCCGCTGATCTCCACAAGAACTTCTGTTTTCTTCTTTAGTTCCTCTATTAATCTTCCTAATCTCCTTTTAATCTGTTTTCTGTCCTCACCTGAGATCTGCTGTATGCTAACATTAAGGAGGAATTCAGCTGTTCCCCCCCTCCCCCTTCTGGGCAGGTCAGACCACAACCTGGTCCACCTCAGACCCTGCTACTTGCCTCTGGTAAAGGCACTCACCAACAAACTCAGACTGTCAGGACACAGTCTGAGGCAGCTGTGGAGACACTGCAGAGGTGCTTTGAGTTGACAGACCAGCAGATACTCTGAGCCACACGGTGAGGACATCACTGGCCTTCAGTCCAGACCTCTCTTAGGGGGGCACATTCACACCAGCACTGTCTGATCCAGACGAGAGTTCATTTCAGGGAAAGTCTGCTTTATTTGGGCATGTGTGAAAGCTCCCCCAGACTGATCCAGATCAAGGAAGTGAACTTTGGTCAACTTGAAACTGTGAGTCTCAGTTCACTTGCAAGTGAACTGAAGTCCCATCCATGGATTTTCCAGTGGACGGAGCAAGAGGACGTGACGTAGAGTGCAGTGTATTCTGGGTAGTAAACAGACAGACCTAACAGTGCAAATCCGAAGAAGCAGACACAGAAAGAAATAGTTGGAAAATATCTTGTGGGCAGAATCCACACAGATGGTGATATATCCGGTGACACATTCTGTGAATTCAAGCAATCACTGGCTCCAGACAGACCACCAACACATTTATCCTGTGTTATTTGATATTGAACTGTCTTTTCTATTTATTTGTGTGTTTTATTCTGTGTGAAGCGATACTTAAAGGAATTTCCCTCTGGGATCAATAAAGTATTCTATTCTTTTCTATTCTATTCTATTCTATTCTATTCTATTCTATTCTATTCTATTCTATTCTATTCTATTCTATTAAGAACACTATCTATTTACAAAAATACAGTTCTGGTCCTGAGAAACAATTTTGGTTTATGTGTAAAGCAAGAAAATGACAAAGACCTTGAACCTTGAAAAGTAAATGCATTTTTGTCATTATGCCATATTTGATTCTGCCTTCAGTGCAAAATACATTGAAATGTTGAAAAACCATGTCATGTCTTTGTCGCTCTTACTTTCATTTTGAATTTTGCAGCATTCCAAAATGGAACAAATTGCTCAAATTTTAGCTTTAATTTGCAAGTGTGCCTCAATAAATCATGTCTGCAAGTCTTCCTCTTAAGGCCAGTGTTTACTTCTGAGGACTCACAATTTCTGCTGCCTAAGCAGGATAATCAGAATTCTCCCTGACGCTGTGGCTTTGATGCTAATTCTACTTCACTAACAAAATGGCAGCTATAGGTTTCATTACTGCATCAGTGAACTCTTGGTTCAGCTCAGTGTTCAGTTACATCCAGCACTGTGACTAGAACAGATTGAACAAATCAGGAATAGCAATTAGTTTCATTAAAAAAGAAAAAGGTTTATTCTTTCTTTACACTTTACCAGATCTGACTTGTTGGTGGGAAGGTTTTGGACCACCGGCCTTGTGCTGGACACCCCCGCTCTAAAGAATCTCCCCCATGCACTCACCTCTGTCTCTGTCTCTTGGTATCACATTTGGTTCATAAGTAATCCAGTCACCACTCCATTGATGCTGGTTAGCAGGTAAAAATGGTTTATGTATCACCTTTCCTCATTGATTTGAAATCCTGTCTGCTGCAGGAGATCTTATTTTAGATTATTAATGAGGCTCTGCAACACTTTGTCTTTCCTTCCATCATGTGAGCAAATGAATGAAGAGGGCCAACAAGTGAACAAATGGCCCTGTAACCATGCACTGATAAATGGGGTTGAGGTAATGCAGTATCAGTGTTTATATCCGTGCATTCACTGCTGCTAATGTTGCCGGAATGACACCATAATCAGCTTTCTCATTGTGCGTCATTACAGGGGATGCTGGTGCTGTGTTCTCAACACAGATGTGTATTGTTACTGTCTGTTACTTATTGAGCCCAGGATAGCAATATGGATGGAGAGAATGAATGACTTCATCTTCTTTAGATCCATTTGACTCCAATGGACAAAATGCTCCTAGTTTAATTTTGAACAATTCTACTAATGTAGTTTATGTACTGTAGTGTAAAAGAATTGATAGGAATATCAGGGATACCTTGGGTAAGTTTCTAATCTGCTGTATGTGTTTCTTTCAGGTGGTGAATGGCAGCTCAGCTGATAATAAGTTGGGTAACGTCGCTCCGTCACATCCACTGAAGGCTGCTGGAAAACCCTCAAGAACAGATCCTTCATTCAGTTCAAGCTGTTTTTGTTCTCCGACTGACGACGACACACCTGGCAGTCACAACCAGGCTTTGGCAAACTGTTTTCTACCTCTTTTTGACTCTGCCTATCACGAGAAGCAGTTTTTTGAGGTGATCATCCTGAAAGGAGATGGAAGAAGGGATTTTTTTTTTCAACATTTGACAGCTCTGACCCACTTATCACGCTCCAACTAGCCGGGTGAATGGAAAACTAGGTGGCAGCATCTGAAAAGGTGGTTCACTGTTTTATAATCAGGGCCATTGATTGACTGACCTCCTGGTCTAATTAGCCTCACACACACACACACACACACACACACACACACACACACACACACACACACACACACACACACACACACACACACACACACACACGGTTCCTGGCCTCTGCAAGCGCTCTTATTAGCTCTGGTGTTTGTAACACTTGTGCCTGACTCCTTGTGAAGTGACACAATACCCAGCTAAAACAGCTGAAATCAACTAAGTGTTAGAAGTCTGTCTGCATGCCGTTAACTGCCTTTGAGAACAGTGACCTTCACTGTGATCACAGACATTTGGGGGTGTGTGTGTTTGCATTAGCAGCAGGCAATGTCACGTCCTGTCTGGTCTGATTGAGAGTGAGAATGAGAGCTGATGTGGCAGAGTGGCTCTGATGAATACACTGAAAAAGAATTACCGCCTGAGGTCAGACACTGAAATCAGAAAGCCACTGAGCGTCATTGGACTTCTTAGTCGCTTTCTCAAATGGGCGACACAAAGTAGTCCATATTAATTGGAAGGCGTGTGCAAGTTTGTGTGTATGTTTGTGTCTGTCACATTGTCAGAGGAGATTATAGCCAGAACTGACTAGGTCATGTCACATTGACTGACCTACATTTGATAAAATAAACTGGTCACCAGAGGAAAATGTGTTTTCAAGACCTGCCATGATCACCATATACACACCTTAGTTAAATCGATCTTACTCCAGGACCCGAGGGTCGCTCTGTATCCTTCTTACTTTATACTGACCTTCACAAATCAAAGACTGTCTGCAATATAATTTTGTAAACCAACTTCTCGACTTTTGCCTTTCCTTCAGCGTTGCCCCTCATGAACACGTTCCCTTCCTTTTCCACACCTCCACCCAGCACACCAACAATCCAGTCAGTGTGTAAGCCCTGTCTTCGGGCTCCGTGGAGGATGAACGATGTTCCCACATTTGACTATGAGTTGCTGCTGTCCCCGGCCAGCTCCTCCCTCCCCGGCAGTCCTGGCGGTGGCAGCAGCAGCCCCCCTCTGGCCCTGGTTGGGGTGGACACTGAGCAGCGTACCGCCTTGGCTTTTGTAGGGCTCCTCATGCTCTTCCTGGTCTTCCTGCTGGTCAGGTGCTTCAGGATCCTGCTGGACCCCTACAGCCGCATGCCTGCATCATCCTGGACTGACCACAAGGAGGGACTGGAGAGGGGTCAGTTTGATTATGCACTGGTGTAGGGTGAAATGTAAATTTGGCATGGACAGGGAATTTTTGTTTGCACATTGAGAATATTTGAAAGCATGGACTAGTTTAGAACTTAAGAATGGAGTCAATAAGTCATATTGTGAATGCACTGTATGAGTGGGGTTTACCTATATTTAGAATAATCCTGGCTCATATCACTGTGTAATGATGTACATACATATGTGACTGCAGGACATACACAACAATGACAACTGTGGTTCAAGAGGCTCACCTTGCAGGCAGAACACTCACTTAAGCCCAGATGTATGACTGCAAAGGACAGAAATAATGAGCTGCACAGCTGCCTTAACCTGACCTAGTAGTCAAATATGCTACCACACAGCAGCATCGCTTTAGGGCTAGGTTTTCCAAACTCCAAAGCTCATCGGTTATAAAACACACCATGATTTTGGGAATACTCACACACACACACAACATAGCTCATGAGTCATGACCTCAAAGCGCTCCATGTGTATAACACAGGCAAAACTGAAATCAGAGAGTTTACAGTTCGGCAGATGCCCCTTTAATGAAGCAAGGCCCATGACAAAGCATCAAGTTTCATGTGCTGCTCAAGGAGCACAAACACTCTTTATTTTTTTAAGCTGATTCTGATTGTGACACTGATCCTTGAGCCGCACTGCAGTTCCAGATGCTTTTTAAAGATCATGCAGGTAGTTTGTCTCCATGAGATTTCTTTCTGTGTACGTTTTGTGTATTGCTGTATCTATAACTGACAAGCCATATTAAAAAAAAAAAACCTATATGATCCATTATTACTGCAAGTAGAGTTTACGTTACCTGGTTGTGTCCTTTGCCTTAGCCAGCCTGCCAAGTGTCGTGATGAAGCAAACAGCAACCTGTAGGCAAAAACTTTATTTTTCTATTCTGGGCTCACGTTTTGGAGTCTCCTTTTTGCAATCTTTTCTCTTCCTTTTTCTGTATCAATCTTTAGATTGTGGATTTTTGAAGTAGTCATGCAGCTCAAGTCTTAGAAAGATGCAAAGCGGATCACTTTGCTAGTTTCTGTTTTGTAATTGCATAGTTTTCTGACTATGTGCTTTGTTTTTTGATACACTGAAATGAGACTGTAAAAAAAAAAAAAAAAAAAAAAAAATTCTCTATCAGTTACTCTTCTCTAATTTCCACTGATATCTTGACTGTGAAAAGGGTTGAAATTATTTATGTTGGGAATTAAATAAAAAAGTCTGCTATTTACTTCTCTAACCTTTCTGTGTTGGTTTTGCTTTTGTCAGCCATAGTGCAATGGTGAAACTTAAAAGTGCAAAAAGGGTGCAAAGACAAGGAAAGTAAAGCAGGAAAGAAAAAAACATGGATTATCATATAACCAACTTAGGCATACATGTGGCTGAATACTTCCACGTTACGGCCGACAGTTACAGAAGAATCTGTCTGGAATGGGCAGAGTATGAAGTATGATAATAAATACTGGACTTTTGTGAACTGGTTTGGAAAATCCAACAACACTGCATGTTATTTTGTAAGGAAGAGCTGACTAAATGACGAGGCTAAAGGAATTGCAGTGAAGTAAAAAAAGCTCATCTAGACTTTCACCACGGGTAATGCTAAAGGTTCGGGTCGGGTTACGGCATAGCTTTACGCACTGCAGTAGTGGTAAATCCCAAAACATTGGTAATACTATACTCAAAGGCAAAAAGTGTCATGTTCTCTTAAAAGGGTTACTCTATACCCCTGCCATTGACAAAACAAGAATGGAAATAAACAAGAAGACAAAGATGAAAAATATAACCCACAATACTTTATTGTCATTTATGTCGCAGGACAAAAGTTTATAATATTTAATGTGAATCACTTTGATTTTTCAGACGGCCAATTTGTGTCAGAAATCTTTGTTTTTTGTTTTTGCACAAGATGTTCCATCATGTCCGATCATTTTATGGATTTTCAGCTAGAAGTTGGAATCCGTGTGGCTGGATGCTCGTCATATCAGCTTTCTGGTAAGTCTCCAGCTTTAGGTGTCAGGCTCACAGTACACACCTGGAAAACTGAAAGCCATTGCTGTCTGTGTTGTGAAGTGCAGGGATGCATTGATGCAAACAGATTATGTTGATTCAAGTTTGTCATTGAAGCTGAGTTACAGTAAGCACACACAACTGTCTTTTCTAAGTGACAAACAAAAACAAAAAAATGCAAACAGACAATAAAGATACATAAAGTATACAAAGGGTCCCGGGTTAGAACATGATTATGTAACATTGTCTGGGCTGAAGACGGCGCAGCAGCCTTGAATGTTCAAAGAGAAGCATTATCATTAATTAGCACCATAGAGCATAGCAATGTTTGCAAGTTTCTTATGGCAAAGTTCAGACAGTGTAAGTTTCCCTACATGTTAGATAAGACATCGTGGTGATGTTGATTGTCATGACAAGTTTAATGTTTTTGTTGATTTGCATGGTGAACAGAGATAAAATGCCAGTAATCAACATATTAGCTTTTCTGGTTTCTGCCTAAACAAAACAAAGTCAGGAGCACTTAAAGCCTTCATTCCTGGATTTACTGTTTTTGCTTTGCCTTGACATTAAGCCACATCTACATTTCACTTAAAAATATACAATTAAAATTTGAGGAAGCAAGTTTGGTAATATTGGTTTTTCAGCATTGACACAATACAAAAGACATACACAACAATAAAACCTAGCAAAAAAAAAAAAAAAATCATTTTTGCAATCAGGATTCAAGACTGCACTTTCTTTGTACAGCGTAAAAGTCGGTATATTGTAGCACCTTTTTTTACTCTTTGAGAGAAAAAAAATCTGAGAAATGAAACATGACCTGATGGATAATTGTGTGGGTGTGGGTGTGGGTGTGTGTGTGTGTGTGTGTGTGTGTGTGTGTGTGTGTGTGTGTGTGTGTGTGTGTGTGTGTGTGTGTGTGTGTGTGTGTGTGTGTGTGTCTGTGTGCGCGTGAAATTTGAGGTTTTGTGTTTACTTGTGCATGGTCACTCCAGAGCAGTTCTTCTAGTTACAGCGTATCATGTCATGTACCTTTGAGAGTGCTACTGTATTCAGCCCTGTGTCTCACTGTGTTGTAAACCGGGCTCGGCCCTCAGACATCTAGCTTACGTTGAAGTCAGAGAAGTCAGATAGTCAGCTTTGTGTCACTTCAGCTACCAAAATCTGGCTCTTGGTTAAAGCTTTATTCTCCCGAAGCATGAATCTTTAAGAGTTTGCGGTAAAACTAGAAGAGGCTAAACGACTTTGACAACTGACAGAGGAGAACAAAATTGGACTTATTTGAAAAAGGCTGGGTCTCAGGTTCAGAATCAGTGCACCTGAAGTCATGATCCCTTAAAGGAAGACTATAATCGTGACCTGATCTATCTTCTTGTAAGCCTAGGAGATACTCACCAGTGGGTTCCCTGCTCATGGTGGATGCTGAGGGACACTAGCACCCTCTTTTGTGTGAAAGACAGCATCACAGTATGGTACTGAAGTGACCAAATGTGACAACACACACATGCAAATACACTAATCCCTGCTTCCTGCTGCCCGAGGACAGGACCAAAATCTGTCACGTATAGCAGAACACAGCTTGGTGTTTTCTCTTGTAAAAAAAAAAAAAAAAAAAAAAGTTGGCATGCAGCTTCATAACAGAGTGCTATAGACTATCAAACCTGAACCATGCTGTGTAAATGTTGCAGTCCTTCGTGTTTACATTTCTTTTTCAAACAGCACAAATACATAAAATGACATACTATATTGAGAAGGGCAAACATGACAAATCTTGATTCCCAGTGTTGTCATTTTTAACAAGATCACAGAGAGGTGAGAGAGCTCTTAGACCACTGTGGCGACAACCTTTTCCTAATATCCTTATGGTTTCCCAAAAAAGCTAATTTAGATGACAATTTTCCATTTAAATACAACCACATCTGCATCCAAGTCATTCTGGACATTCTTTGCTTCCTCTGAACTCCCTGTTTGTGTATTTTTTGTGAGGTTTGTTTGCAAAAGTGCTTCAATGAGTCACATTTATTAAAGGAGCTAGCTGTAGTCCAAGGCCAAAAACACCTCTCTGTCATCTCCTCCACTGATGCTCTCAGTGGAGAATGAGTGCTGGGTCAAGTAGGCGAAAAAGGGAATAAGAGTCAGGTTAAAAAAAAACAACAAAAAAACAACACAAAACATGAACATATAATATCTTGAACAGTAACAAAGTGGTGGTAGTGTCGGGCTGATGGAGTCAGTCTTTCATAGCCCTTGATTACCGTCCCCCTGTTTGTGAGATGGTCCTGTGGGGCGACTGGTTGAGGAATTACTGGATAAAAGAATAAAACTCAAAGGCCTCAGGAGACATTCCAGAGCAGGACTGTAAGCACACTCTGAGCTCAGTGCAGGTGGATGAGGAGCTTGATGCGCAGGGCTTCTCCTATTTCTCCTTGTAGGTAGTCACTGTCATGCTGTTCCTCCAGCTGGTGTAGTTTTCGTGGCCCGAACAGTGGCAGACTGGTAATATCCAGCCGGTAAGATCCTGGTGGAGGTGGCCTCTTGCCGAGGCGGAGCACGCTCTTTCCGTCACGGCGTTCCAGCAGGCGGAATTGTTCGTTGGCGTTGCCGTGGGTTATGACATAACGCACGTGGTGCAGCAGGGGCTGCAGGGCGGGACGGAGCTCTAGCAGAGGCTCCTTGTTGAGCAATGAGGCCCGTGAGATGTTCAAGGGGAGAGAGTCCTGGATGTCCACACTGGCCATACTCACTGTGTGCTCCTGCAGAGAGGACAAGGGAAAAAAAGCATGACTCCGTTTGACTGAAAGTGGCAGGCACTATGACACTCACCGGGATTCCATTTATTAACAAACTGACCTGGTTGAGTTCATTTCCATCAGCATTGCGCTTGTGTCTCGCGTTCTTTCCTCCGCCGTTGATCTTACATTCGTAGCAAGCCTCAGGAGACAGACTGTCATCCTCCTCGCCCTCTGCAAACTGGCCAGGGAAGCCCGAGCCTGTTATGCAATGTCTGAGCAGAGACAACGCAACAAAGGCCAGAGGGATGAGAGGCATATCCTTCTAAACTCATCGCCATTAGTACATGGTACAAAGGTTTTCTTTGATAAGATGTGACACCGTGTTATTTCTAGAAACAGTCCCTGCCAAATTTAATGTCAACTCACCCCTGTCCTGCTCTATAGAAACCTCCAGGACAGCCACACAGGTAGCCTCCATCAGTATTGGAGCAGCCATAGATGCAGGGGTTTGTGCCTGTGGAACATTCATTCACGTCTTGGCAGCCACCAGCATTCTGCTCAAAGTCAAAGCCGGAGGGACACACACACTTGAAACTGCCCAGTGTGTTGTAACATGAGGCCGAGCCACAAACGGATCCTCCCTGGCACTCGTTTTCATCTGCAGACAGAACGACGTATGTATCACCAGATGATGCATATTCAACAATTAAAAAACATATAACAATTTGACCACCTGAGTGCATTACATTTCAACAAAATAATGAATACTGACATCAAATAATAGGTACATATCTTGCAAATATAAATACTTGAATTAACTTAAGGAAAACAAGGCTGTGCATTAGTCGTTGAGTGTATTGAGAGTTGAGTGATATTGTAAATAACGTATACATGTAATTGCAGCTTGATACCATTCTGATATAACACATTACAAAATATACTGATGAAATCGATATACTGAAAAGTCACAATCAATGGTTATAGCCTCTCAAAATCTGAAGATCCTAATAAATCCAGATAATTAACTTTTAATTAAAATAAATATCTTAAAAAAAAACCATTTTCCATAACATAGAACCATTGACTGACCAATAACTGGATTTGGAGGGAGATAGTAAGATAGTAAGATTGGTATTGAGCTTTGTAAAAGGCCCATTAAAAACATATTAAAGAAAAAGTGTCATTGAACTTTGACTAAAGCAAATATTGTTTTAGTTTGCTTGTAGTTTAACGCTAATATCCACTTATTATATTAATCCAGGTTGTTTTAATTCAGACAATTTTATGAATGCCTGTGAGCAGAAGTTTTGATTTACTTTCACAAAATGTCCTAAATTATGATTGTTTACAGGTTTGTAAATGTATAACAAAGTAGCCTCCCAATAATTATTTTTTTCTGTATGCGCGGTAATACTCCCAGTGAAGCCTCTGATCCGTCCACTGATTGAGTCACAGTAACTTACCCACACACTGGTTCCACTGGTAGTGCTGCACGTAACCTTGAGGACAACCGCAGCGGAAACCTCCCAGCATGTTCTGGCAGCCGTGTTGACAGCGGTGGTTACTGGTGCATTCGTCCACATCTGAACAAAATCAAAATAAAGACTTTTTACATGTGCAAGGTATCTGTAGTTACAACTTCTGCATGTCAAGACCATACATCTTGATCTCTTTTGATCAAAAAACACCTCATCGGACAGTCTTCCACATCACTCTCCTCCAACTACAGTGAATTGACTGTAAAGGATGTCTGCTCACCCTCACACTCCATGCCTGAAGTGTCCAAGGAGAAACCCTTTGTGCATTCACAGTTGAAGCTACCAGGTGTGTTGACACAAGATGCGCGGGAACCACAGGCAGTAGTCTGAGCTGAACACTCGTTGTTATCTGCAAAGTTAAGATGAACAAAAAGAGAGCTTATTTTTTACTGTTACCTTTTAAAAGATGGCATTTTTGTTTGAATGTAATTATTATACGCTAAGGACTATATTTTCTGTTTCATCTCTCTTTAAAAAAAATAAATAAATCAAAGTCGGAAGAAGTGTCTGTGGTCTTCTGTCTTGCTCTCACCAATGCAGGCGGTTTGGTGCTGAGTAAAGCCAGGTGGACACTTGCAGGTAAAACCTCCGATGGTGTTGACACAGAGGAACTGACAGTTGTGCTGCTTTGTTGAGCACTCATCCAGATCTTAGAGAGAGACAGGGAAGCAGACATTACAATGAAAACTGATTTACTCGCTTGAATCAATAAAGCATTTAAACCACTTGTTTTTTTTTTTTAAATATGACATGAAGCTAATAATGCATTTGGGGGGGAGAAATCATTGTCAATTTATTATCTCATTTATTAGAAATTATGTATTAATCAATTATTAGAGGAGCGAAGACTTAAAGTGTGGAGAAAGCAACATGATAGTAAGATAGTTCCACACAATCATCATCAAACAGCAACAGACCTTTGCAGGTCTTTCCATCCGGCTGTAAGCTGTATCCTCTGGGGCATGAGCAGAGATAGCTACCCTCTGTGTTTTTACACAGGAAGTTACAGGGCTTCGGTGATAGAGCACACTCATCCATATCTGAAACGTGCACACAGTTAGAAAAGTATTATGAGGCATAAACGGGTGTAAATGTTTTAAAATATTTGGTAATATCAAACCTGAAACCCCATAAATATTCAACATTTATGAATTCTGGAAAAAAAGTAAGAATATAATGATAATGAGCATTAGCAAGACAGAAGCCAACGTACCAACACAGGAGGTTGCAGTGAAGTCGGTTTTGTATCCGACATCACAGTGACAGCGGAAAGATCCAATGGTGTTGATGCACTGACCGTTGTGACACAGATCAGGCATTACCTGGCACTCGTTGATATCTGAAAGAAGAGCACATTTTTAAAGTACACACACACACACACACACACATGCATAGACGCAGACACGCACATCTTTACAAAGCCTTGGTATTATTACTAAACTTCTTACCTCTACCGTCAGTGGTGTAGCCGGGGCCGAGTGGGCACATCTTCTTGTACTGAACAGTGCCAGGGAGAGGGCAGAGCTCACACTGTGACCCCCAGCCTCGACCTGTGTTGCAGCAGCACTCCGACTTGGTCACACTGTTCCTGTTGGTGGATGACTGCTGGCACATGGTCTGAAGAACCTCAGAGAAACAATAGCCCTTTCTGTTGTCTGAAGAAGGGTAAAACAAAAGTGTATTGAGTTATGAACTGAAGACCATCATGTTTCATCTTGTTTTCTAAAGTCTCTTCGGGTTGTTGGAAAATAGAGACCGCCATAAGTACAACGTTAACTCCAGCAGTTTAATTTTTACAGTCTGTGACAACAGCCTTTTAAAGCAGTAATACTCTTACCTATACACTCAGTTCCAGTAGAGCTTGGCTCAAAGCCATCATTGCACTCGCAGCGGTAGCTTCCCACTGTGTTGACGCAACGCCCATTCTTGCAGATGCCAGGTTTGGCCCGGCACTCGTTCAGGTCTGAAAGTGTCCATAAAAAAAGTCACAAGGATGAGAAGAGTAAAATGAAGGTAAAATACAGTTACAACAACATATATGGAATAAACTGTGGCTCAGGTGGTGGAGTTGGTGGTGTCTCAAAGGTCGGCAGTTCGAGCCCCAGCTTTGGCTCGCTACCTCCCGAAGAGCACATGGGTTAGATGCTGACTTCCTGGTTGGGGATGCTCTTGCAACTACAATGTGCACATGTTTTTGTGTGGTGTGTGTGTGTGTGTGTGTGTGTGTGTGTGTGTGTGTGTGTGTGTGTGTGTGTGTGTGTGTGTGTGTGTGTGTGTGTGTGTGTGTGTGTGTGTGTGTGTGTGTGTGTGTATGGATAAGAGAGTAAAGTACTATGAGATGGCTATTATACTGAAAATGCACTATGTAGGAGAAATCGGTGTACAATACATGTGAAAAGCCCATAATGAGTCTCTCTCTCTCTCTCTCTCTCTCTCTCTCTCTCTCTCTCTCTCAAATAAAAGCTTTCACTCACCCATACAACCGTCTCCATCTGGTCGGCGCTGCATGCCAGGAGGGCAGATACACATGAAGGTACCAATCAGGTTCTTACAGGTCATGCCTTTGGAGTCACAGTCGTCCAGACCCTCTGAGCACTCATCCTGGTCTGATGAGACATTGTAAGAAAAGGTCAAGGTGTGAGAATACAAAGCCAACTAAATTCTGCTTTAAGTCCACTAAAGTGTCATTACTTACTGTAGGGTGCACAGAAATGAAGCAAAAAAAGACAAATATTAGAGATTAGCAGAATAAGTAATGGTACCCTTTATGATTTGATGGGATTTTCTCACTATGACCTCACTACTTTCATAAGATGAATCATCTTGTGAATAGATGCTGAACAAATGAAACTTTACTGATATGAATATGATGAAAATGAAACTTGAAGCTGTTGTAAAATCTTCTTTGGTCTCTCACCTCTGCACATGCGCTGGTCGTCTCGCAGCACGTAGCCAGGAGGACACATACACTCATAGGATCCAAAAGTGTTGACACAACGGAAGGCACAAAGCAGAGGACTCTGGAAACACTCATTGATATCTGTGATGTAAAGAAAAAAACCCAGGGTGGTTTAAATTGAATTTATATTGGCTTAAAGAAGGTTTTCCTGCAGAAATATGAATAATGCTACTTTTGTAAAACAACTGACCTTCACAAGTCATCATGGGTCCTGGCTCGAAGCCTTCTTGACACGAGCACTCAAAACCTCCCACCACATTGGTGCAGGTGCCATTTCCACATGGATTTCCAATGGAACACTCGTCGGTGTCTGCAGAGTCCAGAGTGAAAAATGAATGACGCACAAAGACGGCAGACAATTGTTCAAACCACGCCTTGATACTGCCTTTAGACTTTAAAGACTTTTATTAGCATCTCTGCAGCTGATGAGCTTGTCAGGAAATAAAAAGTAATGAGACACCGTGAACAAAACTATAAACCCGGTATGAAACATCACTGGTCAACAATGTAAACTTTGCATATTCTTCGCTGGGAAGCAGCAACAAACATCTCACCAACACAGTTGACTCCAGTGTAATCCAGGTTGTAACCGAAGGGGCATTCACAGCGGAAAGAGCCGTCTGTGTTGATGCAGATACCGTTCTGACAGATGCCCGGGTTATCCAGACACTCATTCATATCTACATGAAAACAAAATATAGTCAGCCTCCAAATTCAACAATATGGATAAAAGAAAGAGATCGGTGTTGCAGCACATACCTTCACGAGCGTCACCTGGACCGGGCAGAGCTCCATGACCATAAGGACAGAGAGTGTCAAAAGCAGCTGCAAGCAGAGGAAGAGAGAGTTTTAGTTTTCACAAAATAATGCTATTGTGTGAATGCATTAATAAAAATAAGACTAACTGTGTTACACACCATCGCTCTCTCGCGGGCACAGCTCGCAGGGAAGTCCCCAACCCTCTCCAGGCATATTGCTGCAGCAGCACTTGGCCTTGGTGGTATTGAAGGCTTTGGGAACGGAGCACTTGCCTGCCTCAAATTTGGTGAAACAGAAGCTCTCTCGGGTGTCTGCAAGGAAAGCAAATGTGAACGGGCATGAGTTTAACGTGTGTCAGAGTTGTATTTAAATTCATTCATGGTCACATGAATGACTGCGTCCAAATGTTAACTAAACTGGCCTCACCGTAGCAGCGCCGTTTGTTGTCAGACAGAACAAAGCCTGGTTGGCAGGAGCACTGGAAACTGCCGGGAGTGTTGGTACAGGTGCCAAACTGGCAGATGTTGGGCTCCACGTCACACTCGTTGATATCTAGAAGGTGAAAATAACAAAAGAATAAGGAAGAGGAAGGGAAGCATGTCTTTTCTAATGTTTAGGAACCAGTTTTTATGAAGACTGAACAAGACGCTTAAAGTGCGGAGCGGTTAGGGTGTAGTGAAGTGTTTCTGTCATTCAATGTGTATCTATGTGTATATTATTGTCCTCACCTATGCACTGGTCATTTTGCACCTCATATCCAGGAGGGCAAATGCATCTGAAGGATCCATCCAGATTCTGACATGTTCCGGGAGAGCAGGTCCCAGGCAGACTCACACATTCATTGATATCTGTAATTAAAAAATGTAAAAAAATCCAGTGTATCAAGCATCCATTAAAAAAAAAAAAAAAAAGCTCAAAGCTTGCATTAACATTTATCATTATTTCTGACTTACCAACACAGTTCTTCCCATCAGGCGTATTCTCGTAACCTTCATGGCAGAGACACTGGAAGGAACCAAGCCCATTGATGCACTGTCCATTCCTGCACACTTGACCCTGGAGGGCACTGCACTCGTCTATGTCTGTTAGACAAATGTTCAGATAATTTTTTTTTTAGCAGACATTTCTATTCTAGAAACAGGACAATTCCAGCAATCACGACAGAAGGGTAGACAGAAAATGAAAAACTCTAAGTGTATAACAAGTTCTCAGAGATAATTATTATTGTGGTTACATTTGTTTCGGTAAACAATACAACACGTTTATTTATTTCCTATCCAAATGCAGTCCAACAATAGAGAGATATCCGCAAAACTACGTGCATACCAAAACAAAAAGCTGAATGGTTTTAGCTTGGTGAATAGTAACCAGTAAGTGAGTCATACCCATGCAGTCGTTGTTGTGTGTGAGCTCAAAGCCGGGGAAGCAGAGGCAGTTGTAGGATCCCACCGTGTTTTTACAGGTACCGTTGCCACATGGCTGCCTGTCACACTCATCAATGTCTAAAATGCAGACAAGGAAGAAGGAAAATTATATTATATCTAATGCAAGGTCTGCATTATAATTACCCCAGTGACTTTCTGTCAGTGTACACACAATGCAGGGTTCTGAATTTTGACTGTGGCTCTCACCCATGCACATGGTCTGATCAGCAGTAGCTTTGAAGCCATTGTGGCAGAGACAGCGATAGCTGCCCTGTGTATCAATGCACTCTCCATGGCTGCACACATTAGGAATCTCTTGGCACTCATTACGATCTGAGAGGAGAATAAAGAAATACACGTTAGTTAAAAAAAATAATAATGTCACAACTTCAGACATCAGTCTGAATGCTAAACTTCTATCCATTATGGGTAGGTTGGCTATTACTAATGATGAGCCTTGCCAAAACTATTGTTCAATTAAAATCTAGAAAACAAGAAAGAGTATTGCTCTGTAGGTTAACAAATGTCCTCGACATGTTATTTCGTTTCCCACAATATTTTTCTCACATTTACAGCATTATTGTACAGACATCCTGCCGGGTAATCTACAATGGGAAACCCCAGTAAGGCCCTTCAGATAGGCCAGACTCACCCACACAAGCCCCACTGGGAGACAGCTTGAAACCTGGTGAGCACTCGCAGCGGTAACTGCCTGGGATGTTAATACAGTTGGCGTTGCGTTGGCACAGGTTGTCCCCACTGTTACATTCATCGATATCTATGCCAGAGGAGGAAAGAAACAGTAGACATCAATCTCAGGCTCTATATCGGTCAGGTCAGAGCTGGCCGTCAGCGAGGGAAAACACAGCACCAGTTGGGCTCCAGTACAGTTCAGGTAGTCGCTGGCAGGTTCTGGATGAATGATGATTCTGACAGGTGGGCCCATTGAGAGCAGCTATCCTTCACTTCACAAGGACATAGCTCACACAGGCAAAAACAGCATTATCTCTACTGAGTGCATTACTTGTCCCACTCTGCCATAGTGCATATCTCAAAACACGGACCTGCATCTGTTAGTGTGGTGTAGTGAAAACATACTGTGTAAACTACTGTTACTTAAATTCTATAAACTGTATTACAGGTTAAATTTAAAAGCACTATTGTTTGGAAAAAAGACTTAAATAAATGTAAAACTATCCCACAGTATGACAGGGCATTTGCTTCATGTTACCTGTATGAAGCACATTTTCACAAACAACAAAGCAAATCTAAATTACATAATGGCAAACAAATGGAGAAAGAAAGCAGGAATTGTCTTTGTTACAATAATCAAAGTCTTGACTATCAAACTACAGAATAAATAATTTGAATATGAATACAAATGAAATATGTACTCAGTAACCACTTATAGTTTTTAGAGTAAATTATATTAAAATCGTACTGTAAGAGTAAAGTTAAATAGTAAAAGTACTTGAAAAAGCAAAAGTCCAATAACACTACTTAATTACACTGATTTTTTTTCTTTTTTGTAATTCGTTACTTGCACCCATGGACTGGTGCAATTTCAGAAAATGGTTACTTTATGTGTATATGAGTGCAGATATACAAGTGTGGAAAAAAGACATAAAAGCAGTAGGTAGACTGAGAGGAACAGGTTGATGTCCTTTATATTATATAAGACACAACCTTGACAAAAAGATAAGAAAGGCCGAATGAAGATTGAGGGTTACCTTCACAAATGAGGAGTATGTTGTTGTAGCTGAAGCCCATTGGGCATTCACAACGGAAGCTGCCGATTTGGTTGATGCAGACGCCATTAGCACAGATACCAGGAATCTCCCTACACTCATCAATATCTGCAAAGAGAACACCACCAGATGGTATCATGCAAATGGCAAAAATGAAGTTGTTGAAATCTGAGGGACAAATCTTTGACTGACAGCCAGTCTTGATCTTACCAATTGGCTTGCCAGTGTGGATGTCAATGATGAAGCCAGGTGCCTGGTTACCACACAGTAACTGATACTCAGCTGAAAAGAAAGACCAGGGTAGTCATGAAATATAGAAACAATGCAATGTTTCAGCAGCTGCTCCAGTTCTCATTTCAGCTTTTCTTTCTTTTCTATAAACTAAAACTCACATGTTGCAGGAGTAGGACAGGCTTCGCATGGCTTGTTCCAGGCTTTTCCCACATTGTAGGCGCAACAGCACATCTTCTTGGTCATGTTAAACGACAGCTCGTTCTCACATGTGTCGTTAAAGTTGCGGTAACACACGCTCTTCCTCATGTCTTCATTACAGCCAAGAAAAAAGAGATTCAGTCAAATATTTCATCCTCCAGTACTAGTATTCTGGGATTATCATTGAGATATACTCTGTGTTTCTTTGTTTCCCTTCATGGTTCCTTGTGGTACATTCATTAATTAGTTCATGTTTTAGTCTCATGTACAACTGTCTCAAGTGTGTTGTTACCCTTGATTGTTGTGATTGTCCCATGTTGCCTCCCCACTCCCAGTGTTTGTATCAGTGCAGTCCTCAGTCTTGTCAGTTGGTCTGTGGTCTTAGTCTATTTATCCAATCTGTCTCTATATTTTTGAGAAATCAATTCGACTACAATTAGGCCATTTTTTCAAGCCCAAAACAAAACAAACAATTTTCTGAGCCACTGAGTTCCTGGAAATGCAACTCTGGTGCTTTGACCTCCAATGGGAGCTTGCAGAAAACAGTGGTCACTTTTACCAAATTACTTTTTACTTTTACGTTTTATCACTTCTGGCCACCTGCTTGGCTCCAAAACGAACCTTGACACCTTTGAATGTCAGCTCGGCCCCCCCAAGGGACTTTCTCTTTTGCACTTCCCTGGCCGTTGGAGGTGCCCTGGAGGAGTTCCCATAGAAGAGTTCGCCATTGGCCCATTTCCCTACTCTTTAACAGGATTTGTCGCCATCGTCCCTCTGCTCAGGCTTCAGAGAGGCTTTGTTGCCTTTGACACCTGCTAAAGGTGAACAAACCTCTTGCTTTTGGCACCTTGCTGGCTGCTAGAAAGGCTTTGTCACCTCAAAGAACATACAGGGAGCTTTGTCGCCAAGGTATTGCAACTTCTTGCGCCTGCTCAAACCCTCTGATTGGCCTGGCACTGTCAGCTTTGACCCTGTGTAAGAGGGGCAATATCACTTTTGGCTCCTGGAGCAGTTTGGTTGCTTTTGGCCTCCCCACATAGACCTGGGGGAGCTTTTTCACCTTTTGGTCTCCAGCTTGACATCCTGGAAAGGTTTCTTTGCCCAAGGCCCTCTGCTTGCCCCAATCCCAAGGGGGGCTTTTTGTTTGCTTTTTTGGTCTTCCAAGGAGCTTCGTAAGCTTTTCCTCCCTTCTCAGCTCTGACCCAGTGGGGCTTTTTTCCATTGGCCAGTACTTGGCCCATGGAACCCATACCGAGCCGCCCCATCTGCAGCCTACTGACCTTTCTTCAGTAAAATTTTGCCACTCATCCCAGGAGTCTTCTTGCTCTGCCTGCCATGAGTCTCACCTGAGTTTTATCCCTATTGTATTGTGTGGTATTGTCCCCCAGTACATGTCCGTATATACAGTTATGTGTACTCCTCAGTCTTGTCAGTTGGTCTGTTTTTAATCTGTTAGATTTCCACCCTGTTTTCTGGCTCTTTCCACCCCCATCTTTGAGATGACCTTTTTTTTTTTACTTTCTTCTTCAAGACAGTTCTGACTCACCCATGCAGTTGTTTCCTCCATTGACTTGCATGTACTCAGGAGGACAGACACAGGTATAGTTGCCCAGAGTGTTATAGCAAGTCCCAGGTCCGCAGATCCCAATATGAGTTGTGCACTCATCAATATCTGCAAATAAAGACACAGCAACACAATATATCTAAAATATGGAATAAGACCAAGGTAGTGTCGTCTCTCTAATAAGTAATCTGTACAATGCAATAAGAAGCCTGAACAGATTTCATATATCAGTCCTTACCCTCACAGATGCGAGTCTCTTCATTAAGATAGTAGCCTGCTGGACACTCACACTGGAAGCTGCCAAATGTGTTAACACAGTTCCCACCCTGACAGAGACCAGGTAGCTCCTGGCACTCGTCAATATCTGGAATATAATTGAAATTAATAGATCCATCAATGTCACTGACATATTGATTTTCTTTGTAAGGTTGCACTTTTATAATACTGCAGAGCAGCCAAACTTTAATGCTTTGCTGGCCAACTTATGTTGAGCTACAAATGATTTAGTACAGGAGAGAATATCAGAGGTTTACCTTCCAGGATAACGGTAATGGGGTTTGGTCTGAAGCCTTCTCCTCCTGGACACAGAGTCTTGTATTCCGCTATAAACAATACAAGCACATAAACAAAGTTATCAGAAAAGTTTTATTGCAGAGGGAGAAGGGGCAACAATGAGATTTTTTTTTCTATAAAACAACTTGGAAATCAGATTGAATATTTCAATTAATATATGTGTAAGGTAGATTTGGGAAAATATCATAAGTAAAGGTGATATGTGATACGCACTGGAGTTGGCAGCAGGGCAGAGTTCACAAGGGTTTCCCCAGGCTCCTCCCAGGGAGCAACAACAGGAAGCTCGAGTCACGCCCACTCCGATCTCTGCACTGCAGGAGATTCCTCCATCACCTCGGGCAAGGATGTCCAGGAAACAGTTTCCAACACGGGTGTCTGAAGATGATACAGAATTGTGTGTGAGTCAGAAGTGAAATGACCAAGATATGGACTGCCGATGATTTATTGAACAAGTTATATAAGGTTGGGTGAAACAACATTTACCAGCTTTACTCTGAGAGGACCTCTCATGAGTTCATTAGCTCAGAGCTAATATCACATAGGAAATGGTGTGATACTTTTCCAAAAATGCGACTCAGCAGACTTCATCACTTTCATGTACATGCCATGCTTAACATCAACACACAACATTTCTCCCATGTGGTATCACACTTGGATGCCATTTAGCATAAGCTTTTTGTGAGTGACTCACCAACACAGCCTACACCAGTCGGGTTGAGCTCAAAGTCAGCTGGACAGTTACAGATGTAGCTTCCTGGTGTGTTCACACAAAGTCCGTTGATGCAATTCACTGGGTCCGCACACTCGTTGATATCTGCAGTATACAGTGAAACACATTTTGAACTGAATGAAGCTTTTAGTGTATTATTCAAAAAATATGTAGATAACAAATAAAAAGTCATCGTGAAATGAGAAATAGTAGGGAAATACATTAATATATAAGCATATTTTAAAGCAGTAGCCACACTATTGCCAGAACATTTCTATTAAACAAAATCTAAATACTGAAACTCAAAGTTACAGCTGAATTTCATTAGGCAATTTAAACTGATGCAATAACTGAAAAGGTTTATAATATCTTAGAAATATTTCAATTGGTATTTTATTCTTCTTTCATTCTACCTACTTATATAAATACTAGTAGCAGTTTTATTTGGGTTTGGTGAATGAAATCCAGAAGTAACATGATCTGTAAATAGAGGTTCCAGAATTCAGGGCACCTTAACTGAACTATGGAGGACTGTTCTAGATTTCAAAGATACCATTACTAAAATAGTGCACTCACCAGTGCAGTTTCCTCCACTGCGGTCCAGTTCATAGCCATCATCACATACACAACGGAACATCCCCGGAAGGTTCTGGCAAGTTCCAAACACACAGATGTTCTGGAAATTACACTCGTCGATGTCTGAAGGTAAACAACAAAGAGTAAGAGGACGTTAGGTGAACAACTTGAATTGAATAATTGAACGACAATAACATAAAGAAGATTAAACATCTCACCTTGACAAGCCTTGCTGTCTTCAGTCGGAGTGAAGCCCATCTCACACTCACAGCGGTAGCCTCCAGGAGCGTTGAGGCACTGGCCGTTCTCACACAGGTTCACGTTGTCTGCACACTCATCCATGTCTAAACCCAACAACACCAATGCATTTTATGAGCTTGGTGTCAATTCAGAGACAAACAAACGTTCATCCAGGACCGTTTTAGGAGTCTTACCAGAGCATGAAAAGCCATCTCCGTTGAAGCCCTCTTTGCATGCACACCTGTAGGATCCTGGTGTGTTGACACAGTCTGCATTAGGGTTGCAGTTGTGATCCTCTGCGGAGCACTCATCTTGGTCTGCAGGATGGGAGGTAGAAAGGTTAAACTTTATTCTGGAAAAATATACAAGCCTTTCATCCCAATTTTTTACTTTGTCATTAAAACTCATGTCGTAACATGGAACTCGACCTGAGACAATCTGAATGCGTACTCACCCACACATTTGATACCATCTCCCACCCAGCCATCTCGACAGCGACATTTGAAGCTTCCAGGAACGTTGATGCAGGCAGCATGCATGTCACAGTTATGAGCGCCGATCTCACACTCATCAATATCTGAAAAAAAAAACCCAGTACCAGTTAGCCAGTAAACAGTGGGTAAGGCGGTGAGGAAAAGAAACAACAGTAGTAGTAGCAGTAGCAGTAGTAGTAGTTAATAGTATCTGTCATAGTTTATTTTGCCATGTTTTACAAAGGTGAAAAGAGCCTCAATGTAATTTCAGAATAAATCTTATCTTTAAAGACCAAAGGAAGTATTCTGTATTCATGGTATTCTATAAATGAATTAATCAATGCTGTCTTACATACTAACCTCCAGCTACTGTATGCATGACTGAGCTGTCTGAATATGCAACTTATTTATGGACAAGACTCTTCAGAGAACAGCTTGACCCTCTGATTTGTGTGTGTGTATGTATGTGTGTGTGTGTGTGTGTGTGTGTGTGTGTGTGTGTGTGTGTGTGTGCGTGCGCGCGCGCAAACCTGTGCAGCCTGTAGATCCCTTTTTGACAAAGTATCCCAGTTGACAATGGCAGATGAAGGAGCCTTTGGTGTTTTCACAGTCACCATGGAGACAGATGTTTGGGTTCAGATCACATTCATTCACATCTAGACAGATGGTGGAGACAAATACACAGATTGCATAAGAATGGTCTCACCATGGAGATTGAAATGACATTAAATGGGACTGACAGACCAAGTCCCAGAGATAACTAGAGGGACACAAAAACATCTAAATTTAAATCAGACACTGAAATAATAAATTGATGTGGCAGACCGATAAAAATACCAAAATCTCACAAGGGAACCAGGATTGAAAATGTTTGCATGTGTTTCAAAATAAAATAATGAGTATCGGTATTTTCACTTACCAATACAGGTCCTCATGTCCATGGAAGCCATGAATCCATCATAACACAGACAGCGATATTCCCCGGGAATGTTGGTACATTGACCTCCATCACAGATGTCTGGCGTCTCCTCACACTCATCAATATCTAATGATACAACAGAAACAGTAACAGCAGCAAAATTGAGAAGATTAGACAAAACAATCTACAAATCCATCCAAATGTAATCAAATTCATCACATTGATTTCTTTCTTAAATTTTCTTAAACACCAACCATATTGAAAGTTTTTTTTTTTTTACCTGAACAGGTCCTGAGATCAGGCATGAGTGCATAGCCCTCACTACAGCTGCATTCGTAACTTCCCTCCGAGTTAGTACAGTGGGTCTCACAGCCTCCATTCATAATGGTACACTCATCAATATCTGCAAAAAGAGGTCACAAATGTATGTCATTTGAAAAATGACAAAGGAGAATGTAAATGTTAACACTCCGAATGCATGAAAATGAAAAATACTATGGGATCAAGTATTTCTTTGCGCCAACACAAGACGTTACTTACCAACACAACCCTGTCGGTCTGGTGTGGCCTGGTAACCAGTGTCACAGGAGCACTGGTAGGTTCCCGGCATGTTGACACACTGCCCATTCTTGCACAAGTTGTCGCTCAGCTGGCACTCGTTCACATCTGACCCGCAAAAAAACCACAACGAACATTAAACTGAGGTCTAAATAAAGAGATGCGCTGTAATAACTGCCAGTTTACCGCTGTGTGAGATGTACTTCATGCCCCACCTTCACAAGCTGATCCATCGCTGCTCAGTGAGTGCCCAGTCGGACATTCACACTCGTAACTCCCCTCCGTGTTCAGGCAGATTCCGCCACGACACAATAAGGGGTTCCTCTCACACTCGTCAATGTCTGTTCACCATGAAGGAATGAGTAAAGAGAAGATAAGTTTTCAAAACTACAGAAAAAGTAAACAAATTTAAGAAGGATTCAAAGAGCTGGTAAACTACCAAAATAGACGAAACAGACTTTGTGTGTATTAATATTCTTTTCGTGGGCACATGTCGGTGCGTCAGTCTTACCCATGCAGTTTTTCATCATCATGAACCCGCTTTCATAACCCTCAAAGCATTCGCACTCGAAACTGCCAGGTGTGTTGACACATGTACCATGACCACAAAGATCAGGGGAGATACGGCACTCATCAATATCTGAAGCGCAAGGACAAAAGAACAGTTACAACTCACTTGAGTTTTGGCGATGTGCAAAAATAATCATTTATATTTATTTGTAGTTGCAGTTACTCGGTAGGCCTTTTCTCTAATACCTGTGCAGTTCCTCTCCTCAGCAGTGAGTGCGAAGCCGCTGTTGCATCGACACTTGAAACTGCCAATGGTGTTTCTGCAAGTTCCATATGTACACAAACCCTGGAAGACCTTACACTCATTCACATCTGGTGAAAAGCAGAATAAATTGTAAAGATGCATCATTTTTATCACTATAGAAAAAGACACACATTTGTTTTCAATGGATGGTGTAGGACAAGTAACTTTCCATGTATAAACTGTTTATCCTCACATGAAGAAAGACACTCTCTCTCTCTCTCTCTCTCTCTCTCTCTCTCTCTCTCTCTCTCTCTCTCTCTCTCTCTCTCTCTCTCTCTCTCTCCCTGTTATTCTATTGATCTGATTACTGTAGATAAATTTCCCTGCATAATCATTCAGGGAATATGGATTTGTGAAGCTCCACCCACAAGTCCTCATTGTGACCTTCAGATAACATCAGAACAAAAATGGAGTCTAAAATGGTACCTTTGTAAAAAGGCCTGCCGGTCAAGATGTCTCCTCTGTTTGCAAAGCCATGTCCTCTGGGGCAGATGGACCTGTACTCAGGTGTGGCTGCTTTGGGACACTCTTCACAGTCGATACCCCAGGCAGCACCCACTGAACAGCAGCACATGTCCACACGGTATCTTCCTGGCAGTGGTGCACCACACTCGTCCTCATGCCACTTCATGTAGCACTGTTCACTCCGCATGTCTGGATGAATTCATCACAAAAACACAAAGTCATCTATCTCTCTGGATTTTGGCTTTGGTCACTTTAGATTCTTTCATTAGCTGATTTGCAATTACTCTGCTAACGTCTTACCAACACATGTTCGGCCTGTACTGTCCAAGGTGAGACCCTCAGCACACTCGCAGCGGAAAGAGCCTTGGGTGTTCTCACATCGGCCATTTGCGCACACTCCAGGGAACACCTCACACTCGTTTATATCTACAGGGAACAGGACATTGTAATGAGGTGAAACAGAAACAATCACAATCTTCTCAAGAAAAAGAAACGTGCACAGAGAAGTCGAAAACTAAATGACAAAGTAGGACTTTCTGATAGTCACTGCTAGATGGAGGTTTGTCAGTGCAAAGTCAGTCATTGCCATGTATTTACCTTCACAGATAACGCCTTTCATACGAGCAAATCCTCGAGAACAAGCAGTATCTAAGGGGGAAGAGGCAAAAATGAGGTTTTTCACTCAACCAGGATGTTTACAATATGACAGCATCATAAATCATAACTTGATTCAGAACATATGAGGCTTCAATTAAAACCTTGTCCGACATGATTGTATATATGCATGTGTGTGCACTGACCAATCTCGCAGGGTTCGCAGGGGCTGCCCCAGGCAGCTCCCAGCGTGGAGCAGCATTCAGATTTTAGTGTGGCTCCATTGATGTTGACCTCACATCGGTTGTCCTGTATTGTGAGCCAGCAAGTACTCTTCATGCTATCTGCACAGTCAAGAAACAATTGAAAAGACATGATTAAAGGTGTGTCGTGGAGTGTTCTTGTAAATAAACACAGGTCCATTAACGTTTAGTGTTTCCCGCCAAAACAGCCCAAACAACAATGTGTTAACTGCATTTTCTTCCCATTAAATCATCTGCAAAGCCACAGTGACAACAAGGAAGTCGAACAGGTAATACAAAGAAACCACTGTTCCCCTCCTCAAACATCGCTCAACAGCACCCCCAGTGGTCTAAATTCCCAAATTCAAATCAAGCATATCTTTAACTCTGGAAACAAAATAAACCACAAAAGCAGCGAACATGTCATCATCAATTCCACATCCTACCATAAAGACTGAACGTGTGGCTTCAAGTTGAGGTGACTAACACCCATGCATTGTTGCATTTAATCCTCGGCAATGTATTCCTAATGAAGCGAAAGACTCTCATCACAATCACACCTTTATGCCTATACCACAAACCCCCAAACACTAAACCACAATTTTACTTTCCCCGTCCCCTTCCGCTGAGTGATGGGCTCTAAATGGTGAATCAGAAATTAAGTAAACCAGAAGACAGAGACAGCTCATGGAGTATGTATGAGTATTTACTTAATGAGTCATTTTCTTTCCTAGTTACAAAAACATCTGCATTCTGACTTAACATGTAGCCTTGTTGGAGTGGCTCCCTAAAACTAAGAAAGCCCTAAACAAGTGCAAATGTTTTTCCTCCGCAGAGTCTCACATACCACATGTCATTTTCAATCTATGGCAGATCTCTAACAAGTAAAATCATCTCCATGTGAAGCAAGGCCATGCATGCAAGTATTCATCTAATAAATCTTCCTTGTCTGCCATTTTGCCTGTGAGATCATCTGAGAATGATAATGCTGTTTGGACGGCTTCTGGAAACCTGAACAACCTCGGTGTTTATTTACAGAGGTGGAGAGTAAACCTGGATTAAAATGATTAGGAAATGATTATGCCAATTATTTCCCACTGACATTCGTGTCTCACCGTTCCTTCGACTCCACAATGCTGCCCTGATCTAATTCAAGCTATTGAGAGGACCTCATGTCTTACCCACGCAGATGGTGTTGGTGGAGTCCAGCTTGCTGCCGTGGGAGCACTCGCAGTTGAAGGACCCGGCCACATTACGACACACTCCATTGATGCACGGGCTGGACTCGCACTCATTAATATCTGAAACCGATAAACATACACCAGAGGTCAGGACTGAGAGGATCATTCAAATTCATCACCACGATTTGGCAATTACAGACACTGTGTTTGAATCCTTTGTCTATGATCCACATGTTTACTGGAAACTAAATGAAATACATCTGGTAATGATGTCCCCTCAAAATGATCTTTATTAGTGGTACAAATGACTAAAACTTGTGGAGAATGCGGTGACACAGTACACACGCGTGTGGGGGTATGTGTGTGTGTGTGTGCGTGTGCGTGTGCGTGTGCGTGTGCGTGTGCGTGTGTGTGTGTGTGTGTGTGTGTGTGTGTGTGTGTGTGTGTGTGTGTGTGTGTGTGTGTGTGTGTGTGTGTGTGTGTGTGTGTGTGTGTGTGTGTGTGTGCGCGCTTGGGATGGAGAACATATGTGCGTCGGGAGCGCTCACCTTCGCAGGTTTCAGAGTCTGGTTTGAAGACGAATCCCTTAGGACAGGAGCATGTGTAGGATCCCGGAGTGTTTCTGCATAGTCCGTTGTCACAGAGCAGACGGTTCACCAGACACTCATTGATGTCTGCAAGTAAAGTAGAGGAAACACAACAATATTTGTGTCATTGGGAGTAAGGTAGACAAAGGGTATCCTCACTCTTAACAATAAACCTGAAAAAAGTTGAAATCAGAACCAACAAAACTAACTTTGAATCCTTTGCTCACCTATCCAGACTTGTACAGTTATAACTAGTCAAATCTTTCAGATAACAAACTTCTGAAAGAGCTGTGAGCCAATGGGAGGAATCCAGATGTAGTAATACTCAATAAAAAAACATCTGGTCCAAGCAGAAGTTAGCAGATGTTATCTTTTACTTTCACGATTCAGGACACTAATATTAATTACCGATTTGCCAATTTGTACCAAATAACAACTTCAAACATTGTTCTAAAACAAAGCCTTGAATGGAAAAATGTCGTAGTCCTGAGTCTATTTCATCATTTGTTATGTGGTCCAACCACAGCCATTTGGTTACTAGTTCATCTTGTCACAGCGATCACATTCAACAGCCTCATCTTCCTTCCGGTCAAGGTCTCCCTCTGGTCTGTTCTTGTGCTTATGGATCTATCAGACCTTTCTCTTTCGGTTGGGTTCAAATCAGTATTGATATTGGTAAGGCAATCATCCAACATTTCTTTCAAATAAAACAGTAAATGACGAGAGACTTTAAATTAGAATGTAAACAAAGCATACATAGCTATACAGAAATCTTTAGGATGAAAGTAAAAGAAGTCGTGTGATGTTATCCAGTAAAGTCCTCAATGATTTTATCTTCAACCTGTTATCTGGCTCATTTTGTCGTTATCTTCAGATCTGTATCAAATAATTGTCAAAAGAATAACATTTCAGTATTTTCCACATAATAAGTTACTCTTTCTGTAAAGCAAAAAAAATAAAATATCTGATGACACATGCTGCGTTTGCAACCTTCACTCAATATGCCCCAGAAAACAAAATGCAGCTGAAAGAGCTATTAGTGCCATATTTCCCCAGAAGAACACTTTTGTTGGGATTGTTGGGATTTCAGATTTTTTTTTTCTGTAAAAATAACCTGATATGATTATGCTGTTATTGGTCTATATAAATCAAATTGAATTTCATTGAAAATTGAACCGAATGGTATGGAATTGTAAAGTTAGTCCGACTCACCAACACAGTTCTTGCCACTCGTATCAGACTCATAGCCAATGTTACAGATGCAACGGTAGCTTCCTCTCAGGTTCTCACATATGCCGTTTTGGCAAATGTCTGGGTCCAAGGCGCACTCGTTGATGTCTAACAGAAATCAGATGTTGTCCAGGAGTTGTTGATAGGAAAGATTGGATAAAATTGTTTATTCTGTTATTCTAGGTCATGCAGAACATGCTCACCTCTGCCATCAGCTGTGATCCCAATTCCACTGCTGCACACAGCCTGGAACTCAGCTGGAAAACACATGACCAGCTTTTGTTGATTACTTTGTTTAACATTTTTTTGTTTGTAGACAATCTATTCTTAGCGTAGCAGGGACACTTAACACAGAATAAATAAATAAACAGTATCTGGTGAAACAAAGAGGTCACCTGAGTTTCTGGAGGGGCAGGGCTGGCAAGGCTCTCCAAAGCCATGCTCAGGATTGGCACAGCAACACTCCGACTTGGTGACGGCGCCGGGAAATGGACGGGAGCATGAGCCCATCTTTATGGCACCATAGCAGGTGGTCCTCATGTGTGTGTCCACGCAGACTCTCCCATCCACATCAATAGCCAGACCCGGGGGGCACTCGCAGCGGAACGAGCCTTCTGAGTTGATGCAGCGTCCGTTCATACAAATGCCAGGCGTCTGACACTCATCAATGTCTGAGGGAGAGATGTTTTACAAAATCATAAATCAGTGTGCTATAGGGGGATTAGAAAATAATATCTGTACTATGTTGTATAAATAGTGAATTAATAAAGTTGGATTTTCAAAGTAATAGTTACTTTTGACCACATTTAATTATGTGGTCAAAAGCATTAGATTCAATTTAAATGTATAAAATATTCCTCAGAAATCTTCTGGCTACAAGAATGCTAATGAAATATTCAAATATTATTTATAATTGTGGGCATACTCTGCAGTAACTTGAGATTGAAAAGTTGATAGTAAAGTAGATTAAATAGTGTAATTGTACAAAGAAGTATTTCTTAATTGCATTAATATGAGTATTTGTAATTTGTAACTTCCACTCTATCATAATACAAAGACAACATAGCAAACCACATAGTTGTCATTATGCTATCAGGTGACGGAGAGTCAATATGATCTACTTGAGGTGTTTTCAAAATGCACCTGCGGGGTCAGAGTTATTGGGTGACTGAAATGGAAAGGCAGTTCTCTTAATCCTTCCTGAAAATAACTCAGCAGAAACTCATAAATAATCAACATATGTGGAATGTGCATAATACCACCCTGGGGGAGTTTCAAATAGTTAAGACTTTAGGAACAAATGGGTTCCAAAAATATATATGGAAAGCAAAAACTGCAAACATAGTTTAGAAGCTGCCTGTTTGATCCTCCGTCCAAGGTTAGAGCTTTGAGTTTGGACTTCATAAATCACACATACCGGTGCAGTAACGTCCATTGGGTGCAAGTGCAAAACCAGGCTTGCAGATACACTTAAAGCTGCCGTCCTCATTGATACACATGCCGTTCAGACACATGTTGGTAGTGGCACACTCATCGTGATCTGCGGGGAGCCATTAGTAGAAGTTAGCTATGTGTTATGCAGGTGAAAACTGAACTTTTATTTGGTTTGCAAATTACCGATGCAATTCTTTCCATCGGGACTGAGCTCAAATCCAGCATTGCAGATGCACTGGAAGCTTCCTTCAGTGTTGACACAGCGGCCATTGCGACACATCACTCCATTCACAATACACTCATCAATATCTGAAAAGAGCAAAGAACCTGTTAAGTGTCTTTCAGGCCATAATAATGACCTTGGAGACCCAAAAGCTTTGAATATTTCTTTTTCTTTGACTTGTTAAGTTAAATGTATTCACCTAACAAATCAAAAGGAACAGTTTCCTTCTTAAATTATATTTAGATTGATAGCTCAGCCAGACATACCAATGCAGGCCTGTTTGGTAGGAGTTCCCTGGTATCCCTCGTGACACTTGCAGTGGTATGAGCCAGGTGTGTTCACACAGTCTCCATTGATACATGGGTTACTCACACACTCATCCACATCTGAAAACGAAAAAAAAAAAAAAGAGAATAAGTGTGATTAACTTTCACTATCACAGTGAAAAGACACACATGTCAAACGATCTCCTTTAAAGCAACAACCAACATCTTCTGCCAATATAGTTCCCTATATAGGCAGAAGATGGCAGTACAGTGCATGCAAATAACCACAGCACTGTGACATAGTCACTGTGTCCTCCTGCATGAGGAGAACTGGCTGAAAACGAGCAGCAGAAGCACACTGACACAGTGCCCTGTGTGTGAGTGCATGACTTACCGATGCATTCCCCACGAACGTCCTGCCTGTAACCCATGTTACATTCACAGCGGTAGCTTGTTGGTGTTGGGATGCAGCGTCCATTCAGACAAAGGTTGGTAAAATGTTTGCACACATCAATGGTGTCATTCACAGAAACTGTGCCTATGGATACACAACAAAGACAATCAAAACAAAGCAAACACACAAACAACACAGGATTTTTTTTTTTTACCATTTTACAGGAGCTCTAACCACATAAGTGCTGCAGTTTTGTGTTGCTTCGTTCGGGTTCGGACATTGACTGACCTATGTGTTGGGGTGTATGTCCTCCATTTCCTCCAAAGCCTCCTCCTCCGTTGCCACCGATGCCTCCATTCCCGTTACCATTTGGTAAACTGGGGAACTTGTATCCATAGTTGAACCCATTGCCGTTGTTGTTGGGAAAGTGTCCATTAGGGTAAACATGAGGGAGACCATGTCCTTGAGGAACACCAACAATACACAGACGCCTGAACTCATCTGCAAGAGACAAGAAAACCACAGGGAACAAATTATTGGATGCAAACAACTGCAGGTTATGTTTCAAGTGCTGTGAGCCAGGAAAAACAGCTTATATAAACTATTACAATAAATCAGACGCACCCCTTGATGCTGTATCATGGGTGTACTTAAAAATTACTTAGTGTTTTCCCTGAAAAGCAGTTGACATGAAGTTGTAAAGATAAGAAAACAAATGTATAACAGTTTTGTATGTAATAAATGTACGCATGTAGAATCATCAAACACAGAGCATGATGTTAAACTGCCCTCTGAGCCAATAAGATGGTAGTCACATTTATCATTTGAGAGTGGCGTGGGAGCTGTGTCTCAGATATGGGAAGGATGGAAATTTTGGGACACATCATCAGTAGTGTACCTTTGACTCGGGGTGTTTTGGCTTTGTTAACACGGATCAAACCTGAGATCGCATTCCATATCCAATCAAAAAAATTGCCTATTTAGGCTATAGTAAAGACCAGATCAGTTGCTCCACTCAAGTCTGACATTCACTGTAGCTTGAAATGCAGACACAGATGTACACACACATCTCACACATCATTTTGTAACAGATGATAGATGGATCACACGATCTCACGCAGACGAATAGTTTTCTAAATTCCAGCTTGAGAGATGGGATGATCGTTAATTACCTTCAAACAAATCTTTTCCATATTTTTATTGTTTGGGCTCATGACATCATGCTCACCAGATTCAGTGGATACTCTTGCCTCTATGTCATACCGAGAAGCATAAATTCAAAGCAGCTTCTCCACCACTGGGTCGGCCTGGTCTACTTTCACATTGTATTAAATGTAATTTGCTTGTGAACTATTCAGAATGTCGTGTGCTCAAGACAATGTCCTGTGGAGACGGCCAGGTCTTTTTCAATTGAGGGGGAAGGTGAAAAAGTTCTGAACTTTAGGCTCTCAATGGTCTTAACTATAATCTATTGTGTTAAACACATGCATGTAAAACAACTTCTCAGTGTAAAAACAGGGGGGGTGTTTCCCGTGTGCCATGTATACTCACCAGACCCTCTGACAGGGCACATCTCAGGGATCTGCCCCAGAGCCCAGCACCGTCCTGTATCACAGCAGCACTGCATCTTGGTGTACTGGCCACTCAGCTCAGCAGCACAGCGGCCGTTGGTCAGAGCAGAGAAACAAGTGCCCACACGCTGGTCTGAAGGAAAAAGAAATGCATGACATAATGACTGCAAAAATCCCAGTGACATAAAATACATAAGCTAAACGTATTACAACCCATTTCAAAAAACAGTTTTTTAATAGCTTATGTTATTTTATTTTGATGAACCTTAATGAACATAAATGAATCAGACAATATACAATCTCCGTTTCAGTTTTTTTCCTGGAGTTGTTTCTCATTTACCGTCTGTGTACCTCTGAGTGTGTCAGTTCACTACAATCCCACTGTGGGAGGAAGCTGCAAGTATCAAAGTTCGCATGATTTCACACAAAAACGTGCCACAAAGCACAATTTTACTACCTGGTATTGAGTGACTATCTAAAACTTGCATAGCAGAGCTGAAAGTCTGAAATGGCTTGGCTGCCTCTCTACAGTCGCAGGAAAGGAAGTTTCTTCATTGGCTACCAGGGGGAAAGGTTGCCTGGGGTGTTTGTTAAACTGCAAGCAACTTAAGGGCCTCCAAAGAGGAGGGGTCTTATTTGTTACAGTGTGCCAGGACCAGGTCAATGGGCCAGAAAGAGGGTTCAGGTTCAAATAGTGTGTGTGTGTGTGTGTGTGTGTGTGTGTGTGTGTGTGTGTGTGTGTGCAAAGAGTAAATGGAGGGGAAGACCTCGGATTTCTGGGTATTAGGGGAAAATACACAGAAGACTATAAAACAGAAGAAGAGGGTGTAGAAACATCATTTTAGAAAGTCAACAGCATATGTGAATGTTTTAAGTGTAACTATGGAAAAAGAAGAGCAGTGAAGGGGGGGGGGGGGGGGGGGGGCATGGGGGAGCATGAGTCGATTAACTCACTAATGAGCCAGCAGTCTGGAATTAATCAGTTCCATGTGGAGCAATTCTTACCAATTAGACAGGACATTACGAACTGTGCTGTGTCTACAAGCACAAACTGTACAGTACACACACACACACACACACACACACACACGCACACGCACACGCACACGCACACACACACACACACACACACACACACACACACACACACACACACACACACACACATATATACAGTATATAGAAAACCTTAATAAAAAATCTTCCCAAGATCATGTTGAATGCATGGTGGAGGGGGGGTTTGCTGATGAATACAATGATGATTTAAATTAGATCCAGACTGCGGTTTGCTCTCTCGTGTTGCTTCACTCAGCGAGCATATGCTTTCATTTGGTGAGGTGTTTTCACAGACTAACTAACTGGACAGGTCTCCCTCTTTTTTTTTTATACCATGTGACAGGGCATTAGGCTTTGATTACTGTCAGACCCCCTCCCCAACAAGTCCCACCGGCTTAGTGCATCACGGTGCAGCAATTCCAACAAAACAAATGACAGATCAAAGCAAATTTCCTGCTTTCAAAACAAGGTCAAGCAAACAAAAAATAGCAATATAAATTTTTTTATTTTTTTTTCTTTCTTTTATTTAATTTGTGTTCTCTGGATAAACACCCTGAGAGAAAAATACTATACAGGACATCAAATCAAGAGTGGATTAGTCACATTCCAGTGGAACAAATAGCTAGTTGTTTAACGCTTCTCTTGAATATGCAGAAGCTGCGGTGGTACCGTGGATAGAACTCTCAAACCAGGCCTGGTTGAAACCTGAGCAAATTCAACAGCTATCCTGTGTATGTGTGTGTGTGTGTGTGTGTGTGTGTGTGTGTGTGTGTGTGTGTGTGTGTCCTGTAAAGGACTGGTGAACTATCTCAGGGCTACAGTTCCCCACAAACCTTAATTGGATAATCTGGCTATAAATACTTGATGGGTGGTTTGAATATGTGGCTCTAGATTATTTGTTTGGAATATCTGAATGGATAAATGCGCATGACCAATTTTTGAGTTGCTTACTTATCTCAGATTTTTTTCTCTTCCTTCTTTAAACTACGTTATTTTGGGAGTGTGGCAGAGGTGGAAAGGAATATACACAAATTTTATTTAGTATTTGTTAAATATATTAACTCTTTTTCCTTATATTCTTCTTTATTTTATTTTATTTTTTAGCTGGCTCTACTCGAGTGATTGGAAATCACAGCTGAAAGAAGCAAGGTGCAGGAACCAGATGTCACAAGTTGTGAGGAACAAAGATCGGGAGGAAGCGCTGACAAAGATAAGGAGGATCAGAGTGCGGGAAAACTTCAGTTTTGGTGATTAAATCTAGAAAAAAAGCCTGAAAACCAGCAGGCGACAGAACAAAACCAAATGGGAACGTACACTGTGAGATACTCTCCTGTAAATCACTGAGCTGGAAACTTGATAAAAGAACTTTGATGTGATTTATATCGAAGAAAGATAAAGTGAGGAAAAATAGAAATACAGCAGAGAGTCATACATCACTTCAGAAATAGTGTGAGAAAAGAGGATAAAAGTATAAAAATAAAAAAGCATGAGCAGGAGTATGCATGTACAAAAAAACACACAGAAGGAGAGCCTTCGACTTTAGTGACTGGAGTATTGCATCAGCTTTAATCCAGGTTCTCTAAAACTCACCAGCACAAGCAAACATGATTGACAGCCACTCTTTTATGCTCTTTGGTCTTTTACTAGTCTCTACAGCCTTGCCTCACTTTGTTGAAAGAAAACACAAAACAGATCTTTAGCATCTTCACTCATCCAACTTTAGTTTTTGACATTATTTAAAAAATTATTTTTGTTCAGTCATCAAATTGCATAAACTATGTAAAAAAAAATTTCTTTGGCTGAATGTATGGAAACATACCTGGTTCCATATATGTGTATTCTTTATATGTTATTCATAATTTTGGCTGGACATTACAAATGTAAGATATTTTCTTAAAAACGGGTTCCAAATTAGTTTTTTCTTCTTTCTTCACCATTTTCAAATTAGACATCACCACATGCCAGATATATGGATGGATAATTCCAATGCTGGATAAAGAAACTCATACACTGACTGTGAAATCTGCTCAATCTCTTCATGTGGTATAGTCAGTGTAGCTCGCCTTACAGCAGAAAAAAAAAAAATTTAATAAAAAAATTGGTTTAGTTCCAGGATTGGGAACTTATGTGGAGTTTGCATGATTTAATATGAGTAAGTTTTCTCTGGGTACCACTGCTTCTTCCCTCGGTCAAAAGACATGTGTGGAAGGTGAATTAGGTGTCACTACATTGGCTGTACGTGTACACAAATATGTGTTACTTTTAACAGATGACCAAAGATACGCGAAATAATGTAAGAAGGTAAGTAAGGTAAGAGAAAAAGAAAAGGTTTCAGCAACACGATAACAGCTGGCAATGTCTCATTGGACCAGTCAGTTTGGCATGCACTGTATATGTGTCCACTTGTACAGAATGCGTCACAGGGGCACTAACGCCACAGTAGATTAATACTGTCAAGACCAAATAGTGCGTGCAAGTTTCTTTCTCTGCACATGGTGACCAAAGGTCTGCAGGCCAGGTTGACTCATCAGAACTCCACGAACAGGAAACAACGTTGGAAAGAAAAAAAGAGTTATCAGCCAGATGTGAAGCTTTCAGCTAGCCGTGGGGTAAGGAAAGACACAACTGAAGGAGAGCAAAAGTGTGTTCATGTATGTATGACTCACCCACACATCTGGAGCCGTCCGTGCTGGAGATGTATCCTCGCGGACAGGTGCAGACGTAGCTACCAGCAGTGTTGGTGCACTCTCCTCCATCGCACACACCTGGAATGGTGCTGCATTCATCGATATCTGAAGCACACATCATCCAATGCGTCTAGTTAGTCATATTTATGTAATTTGCCGGAAACATCACATCACATTGTGGAACATCAGGACATGAGCGTCCCATGACAATATTTCACAGAAATACACTAAGAGATCCATTTCAAAATGGTGAACCGACTGTTCATCTCCTCATTCAAAAGAAATGTTGGACATTTTTTGCTCGAAAAACAAAAAACAGCCTAAAGAAATAAAGGAGCAGTTTTTACTGTTATGCTCAAAGTCGATCTGCACAATGTGCAGTGATAACTACTCCTGCCACAAAGAGACACGTGGCCTTTCTGAGTACCCTGGTTTCTACCTCCAGTCCAAAAACATGTGTTTTGACACTCATAACTCATAATTGGTGACTCCAAAATGCCAGCAGGTGAAGGTGTTCTCCTTTTGAAATAATGGTGATCAGTCTAGTATAAACTGCTTTCATCCATAGTCAGCAGGGAGCAGCTCCAGTACCGCATGACTCAGATGTCGAAGAAGATGAATGGATGGATGGATGGATGGATGGATGGATGGATGGATGGATGGATGGATGGATGGATGGATGTGTTGATTATATCTAAGAGCTCATACTTTTTTTTTTTTACTTGATTTGGGTTTGAAATCATTACTTATGTTCAAAACACGATAATGATACCATTGATATGTTGAAAGAGACCAGAATCAGCAGTGGTCACTAAAGTAAATAAACTAATACTACTTTATTAATCTCCTTGGGGTAATTCCTTTTTCACATAGACCGATCTTATTTCCAGGCTGCAGAGGTGCGGCCATCACACGGCGCTCCAGGGAGCTGATCTTGCTCAGGGAGCCACAGTGGAGACACATCAGTTGTGGGATCCAAACCTGTGAACTTACGATCCCAAGCCTGCTTCTCTAACCTCTAAGCTAAAAGAATAACGTCAATATGTTAGAGATTGCTTCTAACCTACAAGTGTACCCGGATATCTTCAGAGGTTGAGTGTAATAGGCCGACCTGACTCAAGCTTCCCATGGCGTAAATCACACACGTCACTGAGGTCTGAGAGGAGTTGGGCATGGTACTTGGCAGGGCCCACCTTAGTGCGGTACATTTTATGAGGGCATTAAGTCATATCATTTTGTGAGAGGGGGCCTCTCTGCTCCATGACAGGGGTAACCCAAAGTAAAGTACCAGAAGGTATTTGTTTTTTATGATGTGTCACACTTATTTATACGTTTATGTAATTACTGCACCACTTCGGGGTATAATTACGGCATTAGTGCAGGCATGGCACGGGCGGTAATGTGCGCATGTGTGTGCGGTGCATGCGGTTGTATGCTTAGCTGGGATAGTTTAAGGCGTGTGTCTTTCTCAGAACGAAGAGTGTGTGTGACTTATGCCCAGTGTCTGCTTGTATGCGTCGGCACCTCAGCGGTAGTAACACCCAGCGTTGCGAGTTAAGAGGGGCTGTTCTTTTCCTGCTGACTCCTGTCTGACAGCAGTGGCACAAGGCCTAGGTGAGGCTGTAAAAGCTCAGCCAAATAAACCTTGTGTCAGCAGCGGCAGCAGCATGCCAGACATTACTCCACACAGATGGAGCGCCGAGGGACCGCCTGTAAGTGTGGAGGGAAATGTGTGTCACCTGGATAAATGTCTACAACCCAGCATCAAATCTCCCTGGTTTGAAACTGTGCACACATAACACTCATCACTTTGGAAAAACTTTTTTTTTTTAATAGAAATTATTATGGATATAATTCAACCAGTGACCTTTTATTGTGTTATCCAACCCCCTGTGTTTTAAACTCTCTGTTGTCAGTGTGTGTGTGTGTGTGTGTGTGTGTGTGTGTGTGTGTGTGTGTGTTGGTCCTCACACACACACACACAGCTGGTTTAGAGACGGAGCACTGTATTTATGGAAGGAAAATGGAAGGCAATGCAGAAAAGGCTGAAACAGGAGGAGGAGGCGGGTAAAAAAAAAGGAAAGACTGTAAAACATAGTTTGAAGTAAAAGCCAGCCATGAAACCAGGTGCCCTGTTGTTCCCAAGATGATCAGACACCGATAATATCTTAAGTGCGCATAATCTTAACGGCTCCAAAACCTCGGTACTTTTACTCTGAAAGCTCTCTGTGAGGTTCTTTGTGTTAGCAAGGGCGGCGTTTCAGATTAAAAAAAATAAATAAAAAAAAGAATGTCCTCAAAGGACTTGCTCTGGTTGTTTGTAAAGTTTCACTAAACATGGGTTTCCTGCAGATCCATTACTCAAGATGCACGTCACAATTGCTCTTTTGTTTTTACGAGCCTTACAAACAATGCAGTGTTTCACTGCATGCGCTGCATGAGTCAAATGAATAAAAACCATCTTAAAATCCGATGGAACACCACCAGAGCAAACATGAATTCATCTTTCGATTGCACAAAAAAAAAAAAAAAAAAAGATAACAAAGATGCTTTTCCAAACAGTGTTATTTCCCTTCACATGCACAGATCACATTTCTGACAAGATCAGATTTTTGGGCGGGCATTTCTGTCTCATTCAAGCTGTGTAAGAAATAAATAGGCCCTCTGATGGACTAACCCAGTCCTTCCCAAACAGTTTTGACAGTGTGTTTTTGTAATAACTACAAAACTGATGTTGTTTGCTTTGTTGAATAAACTCTCAAGTGAAAAACTGTTTTAATTGAGAGTTAACAATATCATGTGCTCTATTATAAAGGTCATATGTCGAGGTCAGCGTACCCTTCTTAAAGGCATTTCTCTTTGTTACAGGATACTTTAGTTCATAATGTTATCATAATTCACATATAAGTTTCAAAGACCGTTAATGTATTTGGAGAATTACTCTTGGATTATTATAGTTCCCCAATGAGAGGAGAAAATGTATTAGTGGCCACCACAGTTACAAATGATTTATCAAAATAACTCATCAAAAGGGATTTCGAAATAACATGCCTGTGTAGAACTTGAACGGAAAAAATTGGGAATTTTCAGATGTAATAGATGTTTTGTGTCTGTTTGGTTGTAATTTTGGCAGATATGACAGGCTGTCTCAGGCCTTTTACTTGGTGTTTGGTCGATATGTGTGACAAGTAATTATAAAGGCACAGGTATGATCAGTCAGAAGAGAGAGGGGCGAAGGAAGATCAACCAGTTTTCATCATGCAAGCTGACTGATTTGCACTGATTTTCATCATCCAATTAAACATCATGAGGTCGACTAATGGTTTATTGTTGTCTGTATTATAATTTCATTTTGGTCAAATAAAATGGGAACATTAATTAAAATTGAGTCGTTAACATCACATCAAAATCAGCTTATATTTTCATAACGAGAACAACAGCTGACTGCTGGCCAGGACAACTGTATTTTAATAGGTTATTCATATTCAAATTATCATGTAGTAAATTTGTAATATTATATTATACAAGGTATTGCTGATGCTGATTTCTTTATTAGAGAAGATATTTCTTTGTTGGTCTGTCAACCACAATTCCAAGAGCTGATTAGCTGTTTAATTCTCTCAAAGCTCTGTCTATTGTTGGTTCTTTTGCTGTGTTTGTCTTGTTTCTTTCAATTATTGTTTATTTCTTCTTGACTGCTTATCTAATAATCTTCAGTCGGCGCTCTAGCTCTCTTTTAATCACTTTTCTTGAAAAATGTTTCCGCAAAAAAGCCATTTTCTCTCTCTCATGTAGCCACACAATTATCCGAAGTCAGTTTTGATCCATGCGGTGAAGTAATGAGACTAGAAACATTACGTGAGTGGAGAAGAGCAAAACGGCTTCAGGCTTTTTTTTTCTTTCTTCCTGAAGTCGTGAGTTTTGGCAGCAGTTCAGTTTGTCCTTGGGGTTTTGTAGTAACTGGTTCGCCCTCTGTCTGCTGGGTTGTACCACAATCCCCACCAAAATCTGTGCAAACAGATCCCAGCATCTCTGGGAAGGCTCTTCCTCACTGAATCGTAACTCCTGAACTGAGGTGGCACTTTACCAAAACCACAACAGAAACATACATTCTGGTGAATTTAATGAAGTGTTCCTGCCATTTCCTCTTTTATTCAGTGACATATAAATCATGCTCCGGTGTCTCATCGTTGTAATTGTTACTCATGAATCTGAAGTGAAAACGCAAGTTTTAACAAATATAAACTGCTGTAGCTTCCCTGTATCTTGTGCGGCTGTTAACCCTGTTACAAGGTAATGAAAATGGAATTTAGATAATAATTCACACACTGATGCGCCATAACAGCCCATGGTGCGGAGCTTTTGTTCAATAAAATAAATGTCATCCGGCAGAAACACTTTAAGAGGTTTCTTTAATGCCCCCAGAAGACAGGGAACACATTGGCTCCAGTCTCAGAGAAACAAGCGCTGTCTGGTAAATTATCCGACTGTTTAGCTCGGGAATTGTTTAAATTCCACCCAATCCACACATGGTACTGTGAGTCCCCTCAGTCGTGTGCATGTATGTGTTTCCATGTGCATGTTTGTGTTTATGTGCACATGTCCACACCCGTTTAACTACGAACATATCGTTGCTCTTTAAGCAACCGCTGACGTATATCAGACGAACAGTGCCAAACCTATAGTTTGATTCCGGAATGTGTGATTTAATTCTGTCTGAATTCTTCCGGATTTACATTGAGTCTCTTTGTATGAAGCAAATACATGAAAATCACTTAAAATAATCATTATTTCAATAAAAAAAAAAATCAAGCTTCTCTGTCCAGGATATTGAAAGTCTGTTAAAGCTTTTCTCACTTTGCCTCATATCAATGGTTTTAATATGGGTTTGGCTGCTCATGACTCTTAAAAACCCAAATCCAACTTTGAAAAAAGAAAAAGAGCAGTTAACAATTACACTTCACTGATTGAAACAGGAATTTCTTAATAAAATTATTGCAATTGGAATATTAATTGCAACCTAAACAGGTCGTAAATTGGGATCCGGCCTGGAAAATACTATTTTGACAGTTGGACACAAGTCCTCCTGAATCTGAGTGACTTTTATTTTTTTCCTTCTCTGTCTGTGCAAACATTAAAACATGAGGCGCTGATAAGTGACTGAGGCGAGCAAGAAAATGAATGTCTTGCTCAAAGACACGTTAGCAGAGAGAGGTGGGAAGTGGCCTGTGACTTTCTTTAAGGTTTCTGTTTCTGTAAGGTGTTTGAAGCAAGCTCCTACTTTATTACTGACGGCAACATGACAAACGCAAGACAAAGATGGCCTCTGTATAAGATAGCAGGGCTGCATTATCATCATGGTGTCCATGAATTCACCAGACTTCATTACAAGAGCTTATCTGTGGCTTGGAGCATTTCTTCTGATCAGACTCACCTTCACATTTGTGATTGGTTTCACTCTGACGGTGGCCAGCGGGACATTTACACTCGTACGATCCCACAGTGTTGATACAGTTTCCTCCAGCGCACAGACCTGGCACTGCCTGGCACTCATCCACATCTAGGAGAGGAAAGAAAAGGCATTAGAGCTGCACATTCTTGTCAACAAACCAAAAATCTTCCGAGCCTAAACCACTTTATTAATATTAGCATTAATATTAGTTTAAAATGCTTCAAGGCAACTCAGTTTATTTCTGGTACATAAGTTGTAGCTGAAACATTGTTATCCTTCATTCACCTTTGTTTGTCTTTTGTACTCTGCATATTTTTGAAAATAGAATGAGGTGAAAATGAGCAGGAAACTAGCACCAGGGGCTTAGACCAACTTAAATTCTTGTTTTGACAGGAAATTACTCTCAAAATGTGCACCCCTAGAATTCCAAGTGAATAACTTATACCAGTATTGTGAATATGTTTGTAGGCAGGTAACTTTATGTTTAATAATAACACCTGTAGCAAATGCTACACGCACACATACACGGTATCATTAATGTTTCTGAGGATCTGTAAACATTCAATTGCTGCTCCGTTTAATAAAAAGCTAGACGTTGGTGAATAGCATTAAGGTTGGTTCTGAGGCAGACAGAGAGAAGGAAAAGAAGGGAACTATTGGCCAACGTCCTGATGTGGAGCCTGGAGTGCAGTCCTTACATTTAGATTGACGCTCATGTGTGCTTTGTACTGCTGCCAACTAGACGTTGCTCTAGGCTTCCTGACTATTAAGGGTTTTCTGTGTGTGTGTGTGTGTGTGTGTGTGTGTGTGTGTGTGTGTGTGTGTGTGTGTGTGTGTGTGTGTGTGTGTGTGTGTGTGTGTGTGTGTGTGTGTGTGTGTGTGTGTGTGTGTGTGTGTGTGTGTGTGTGTGTGGATGGAGAGAGAGAGAGAGAGAGAGAGAGAGAGAGAGAGAGAGAGACTTGAAGATAAGAGGGAAACAGAGAGAAGCACAGACGAAAAAGAGGACGGGAGAGAAGGGATGTGAGATACATACGGATGAGTTACTGTCTCACACTGACATACTTACAGTTAAACATATGAGCAAACTGGCAGCGCCAACAAAAAGAGAGGAAGTTTTGGAGTCAAACACATTACAGTTACTGAACCCAGACGTATTATCATGCTTTATCCATGTATTATCTTTTTCATTAATGTTGAAGGTTTTAACAAAAAAAGACATTTATTTTTAAATATGTGGGGGCTTTTAATTTGAAAGCCAACTAACCTCTAATCTAGCTCAATCCCTAAACATCAATTTCTCAGATTTTTAATAGCAGTAGGAGGAAGAACAGGAGAACAGAGTGCAGAAAGGAGGAAGAGGAGGAGAAGAAAAACTTTAAAAAGAAGACAACAGAGAGAAGCAAAAAAAACAAAAGACAAAATCTTGTCAATGAAGAACCTGAGACAACCCCCCCCACCAATGCAAAGGAGAATATCGATAAGAAAATAAAACATCCAAATACTGCTGCATGAAGAGGAGTCTTGTTAGAGCCCATCATGTAACAACAACCCAAAATGTGACAACAACCTGAATTGTTATAAAATATAATGGAATAAAACTGGTGGTACTGACGATTGGAGAAATAGATTACAGATGATAGAGAACAGAAGACCAGATTGCCCGCAGCAGTGGTTCTGGTGCTCTGTACTCCCTTGCCCCTCCCACAAGACGTCTCAGGGGACACAGTCATCAGCCTTCTGCAGTGTTCCTCCTGTATCTGAGGTTTGACTATCGGATGCTTTATCCATGTATTTGAATGAGAGAAAGGCGGCAGCGAGATTCAGCGTTCGGAACTTTGACGGCTAATAAAAACAAAACTGCTTGACTAATCAAAAAGTTGAACAGACTTATTGAGCAGGAGAGTCTCCTCTTTCATTTAATAGTGTTTTGAAGCCGATACGATATTCGCCCTCAGAGGAGATAGCGGTTGCACGTCTTATTTTGAAAAGCAAATTGCGGGATTTTTAGGTCTTGATGAGACGAACAGTTGAGTTCTGGTTTGATCTCTCTACGACATTCTAACGTTTTAGTGTTCGTAGGTGGCGCTAGAGAGCACATTTTGGCACACTGTAGGTTAATCTTTACACTTTCTTATATTTTCCGCCAGTCCTGATGAGCGCGCCAAATTTGGTGATTTTTTGGAGTGGGTTCAGGGGAACAAATCTGGACTGCAACCATGCGAAATACAATAGTGTCCTGACCTCCAGGCCAGGCCTCCTATGGCTCCTATGGCCTGTACTCGGTCCCTAATAATCAACGCACAAAGGCAGAGCCTCTGCAACACAGCAGCTTTAGGCAGAGGTATGAAACATAAAGGCCACAGACAAAAAGAGTTTTCCTCCATGACTACATAGAGACGTCAGCCATCTTGGTCTGCCTGAGGTGATGTTTGGGTGTAACCAAGTGAGAGGGTTGTGTAGAAATGGGGGAAACTGGCTGGGCCCATTTAATAGGGGACATGACCTCCACATGTGTCATATATTGATGCAAGCTTATTGCTTGGTCTGCTCACAGCCACAGGTTATTGGAGAGGTATGCAGAGGGAGTCTGGTCTCGTCTGAAGGGTTTGTGGGACACCGGCAGCAGGAATGTTGATAAAGGGAGGTGAATTTTTGTTTATATTTACCTCATTTTCTGAGGTCCAGTTTCTTGGATCTGTTATGTCTACACCCTTTAAAATCACAAAATTATGAGGAATACTGTGAGGGAAGACTGTGTGTATTTAGACGCGTACTCCAATAATTTCTAATGGCCTTTTCATAAGGTTCCCAAACTTGGAATGGCTACATTAAGTGCCCAAAATCAAAGTGAGGCACAGATGTCATTAACTGCTCACAAACCCTGAGGATATGCTGGTAGTTTCTTTGTGCACTGGAAGATTGCCCACCCACCCATGGCAAGTGTCGCAATGGAAGTTACAGCTGCTCTGGCTGCAGCGCTGACCACGCCCTCTAAACCTTGGCTTCATTTGCATTAACTGCCAAAGTGAGGAAGCCCCTCAAGTGAAGTGAGGCAAAGCTGGAGGAGCGCTGGTGTTTGTATGCTCGGCTTTAGCTTCTATTATGACTTCATTGTTTGTCTGGTTGACTTGAAATGTTATTGTTTTTTAAATCCCCTTTTAAATATCTATGTGTACAGACTATCAACTCCAGCTGTATTATAAAAGTGACAAAAAGAGTGTTTATTTCCTTGATTGCTTAATCAACAAAAAATACTTGATCATGTGCATCAACTGCACCAGCGGTAAAAGACCACGTTCATTTTATGAAACTGACTCGCTGAAATGTGACGTCTTGAAGCCAAAATCAAGTATTCATGGATTAAATTATGCCACTAACACATCCTACATTATTTTCACAGGCTAGATATTACTCACGGCAAAATCTACTGAAATTGAATTGAAATGTAAAGGTGGTTTTGTGCCCTTAAAGCCGCCTCGAAAGGCGTCTGTGACACTAAACTCTTAATACGTTCACATTACATCTGGTTTAATGAGACGAGACAAAAATGACTTCAGTTTGAGGAAGACATATGTGACAACCAGAGCACACTGGTTGTTATCAAGGTTGTTTAGATTGAACCAATAAACACCTCAATCTGCACGTTGTTTACTGAACCCCCCCCACCACCTTTTTTTTTTCCTGAGGGAAACAAAAAAAAATAAAAAATCCATGTGTACAGCTTCTGTTAAATAACCCTCAACAGGAAAATACAAGTGTGTATCTGGCCTGCTCTGTACATGTAAATACTCTGGTAGTTGTTAACACTAGTTTGAGGAAGTTGTTTGCAGGAACTGCAGCTGAGCTGATGATGGATTAAGTAATGGTTATACTGTTTACTGCTGTGACCTGGGGTTGTGTGTACGCTTGAGGACCTCAACCTGTGTAGTTCTTCATCAACGCTAGAATAAAGCTGAAACAAACATTCACCAGGTGTGTACACAAGAAGAGAATTACAACAATCTGACCTTGGCAAGCTCCGGTGCGGATGTTGGGGATGAAGCCTCGTCTGCAGGGGTGTGGCTGGGCGGGACACTGCTCACAGGGGTGGCCCCAGGCTCGGCCAATGGTTGCACAGCAGAGAGTTTTGGTGCAGACGATTCCGCTAAGCTGGCCCTGACACATCTGGTTGTTCACCTGGGTGAAGCATGGCCCCGTCCTGTAGTCTGTTGTTGAAGAAATGACATGAATCTTTCGTTAGTCACTGGCTGGTTTAACATTTTGATTGAATACATTTTCCTGTGGTGATTCATTTCCTCACCCACATCTGGTGTAGCAGTAAATGAAACCAGATCAAAAGCATGGATGAGAGGTTTCTTTTAATTGGTGAAAGCATATTTACAGCACGGTGTAAATAAGCCAGCGAGCGTTGCTTTCTAATTTAAATTAACCCAATTTTTACAACAAAGAAAAGGAAGAAGAGATGTCATTAAAAAAGACTGGCTTAACATTA